>NC_136228.1:26332846-27582846 GCF_963402885.1 Antedon bifida
TTGCTTTTCTGATATGCATTATTGGTATCGATGACGTAGTTTTTATTACTTTTATATATGAACGACATTCGTAGATAACAAACGCAGTGATTGGTGCAAAAAATGAAAATAATTGAAATAAATACCTTTTAAGAGAACGTGTGTTGTCTAATAACACAAGATTGTTGACATTTAACATTTTCCAACCACATATTTTTGTTAAACATATTCCAGTTATTAATCCAACAGATTTCTTTAAAAAGTAATTTTCAGGTAAATATCCAAAAGCCACAAATTGTCGTCCTAATATAGTCCCAATCAATATTGAAAAAACAATGGAAATTAAGCAAAATAGAGTACATATGTCACCAAAACTGTGTCTTTCGAAATATTTAGCTGCGGATATAAACATTATGATAAGTATGAACACAATAATAAATCTGCGTTTTATTAGAAATAGTTTAGTGTAAATGCTTCTAAACATGACCGTTATTATAACCGCGTAGATAAAGATTTCAAAATATTTTCTACTACTGGAAAAAAGCTTAGATACATTTTCTAAAATAATTTCAAAAGAAATAGAGGTATGCTTTGGATGTACCATGAGGCAAAAACCTACACAGATACCAGTTCTGCAACCTGCGGAAATAAGCGCACCAACAAAGAACGAACCTAACCCATACATACCAACAATCATAAAGGCAGACACAAACATCCATAAGTTGATCTCAATGCTCTGTTCATTCAATTGTGTAGCACTATCTAAGAGTACCATACAAATAGCATATCCACAACCAAAGCGATAAGCACTGTGAACATCACATATTGTCATAAGACAAAGGATGTATAACCATACGAATGGACCGAACCCGAATATAAACCCACCGAAACAGAGAATAATTATCATAGGAAAAATACTCAAAATAAGGTAAAATGTATCCTCGATTACTTTTCGAATCGACACTTCTGCATTATTTTCAGACGTAATACTTTTCTTGACATTTTTATTTTTATTATGTTTGAGCACATGTAATACTGTCCACCAGGCTGCTGAACTTTCATAATCTTCTACTGGTGTGTTGGTAACTTCAGACCATTTACTATTAACATCACTAACGTTCGCCTTAACAGTATTTGTTTCTATTCCTATTGTACTAGGCTCTTCTGGTCGAAAATCTTTACCCTGTAAACGCCTGCATGTCGAAGTTTTCCCGGCACCATGATCACCCAGGATAAGAATCTTGCTTCTCTTAAAAGGCAGTTTTCCCGTTTCTTGTGCTGTTTTGTAAGCTTCTTTAACTTCAGTATCATCTGCTAAAACGCGCGTATTATAACTTCGCTTAAACGATTCAGCATATCCTTTAACGAAATTTAGCATTCTGCTATCCATCTTATTGACCTTTTTTTGAAAAAAAAAGTAAATAATAATATTAAAACTAGTTACCGTTCAATTTAGGCTAGGCAATCTAGCATTTTGAGTGAAACAAAATCAAAACAGATATTTTTATTTTTTAAATAGTTATATAATATGATGAGGAGATCACACCTCTGGCACTCATCCCGAAGATATGCAAATAATTAGTTAAATATGCAATTTTTTTTCCAACTTGTAGGCCTACCTCTAAAACCTTTTTTTCATGTTTTTTCTTTGTGATAATATTTGTTTTACGACTACAGTCAATTTTTTTTTTTTTTTTATTAATTTCATATTTCATGGTACCAAAAACAGGACCGACGCAGCGGTAAACACACACATAAAATAAATATAAAAATCGAACTCTGCAGACAATTTTACTTGTCTCTGTAAAATCCATGTATAGACTAGTCCAGATAGTCATATTTCCACTCTAATAAGATGCTGTAGGCATTTCGTGTTAAAAGCGAAAAAATATGTGTTTTAGGGTAATTTTGGGGTGCTGAATTCAAATCTGCTGTTTACCCGGCTCAATTTTTAGATCTTCACCCTTAAAATGTGAAAAACAAAATGGCCGCCATTTCAGACTTATTTTGGCTTATAACTTGACTTTTAAGTGACGTAGCAAGTTAAAAATGGTGTCTTTACCTATGTTTGTGATAGTGAAGATTCCAAATATATTGCTATTAAAGTTGTAAATATTCTATTTCAGCCGCCATGTTGAAATCCAAGATGGCCGCCATTTTAAACGTATTTTGGCTTATAACTTGACTTTTAAGTGACGTAGCAAGTTAAAAATGGTTTCTATACCTATGTTTGTGATACTGAGGATTCCAAATATATTGTTATTAAAGTTGTAAATATTCTTTTTCGGCCGCCATGTTGAAATCCAAGATGGCTGGCATCATTTTAAACGTATTTTGGCTTATAACTTGACTTTTAATTAACATAGCAAGTTAAAAATTGTTTCTATACCTATGTTTGTGATACTGAGGATTCCAAATATATTGTTATTAAAGTTGTAAATATTGTATTTCATCCACCATGTTGAAATCCAAGATGGCCGCCATCATTTTAAACGTATTTTGGCTTATAACTTGACTTTTAATACGTAGGCCTACTCAACTATTTACATTGATATATTTAGTTTCCTTAACAAATTGCTGTAAATAAATATTAGTTTATCGACCGACATCTATTTCTCATGTGTAGTAGAGCGTTTCTTTGATTGAATAATGTTGTTTGTATTATAACACAAGTTCATTTTGGATTTTCAGTAAATTACCAATGGTTTATTCAAAGTCAACACTGTAACTAATCCCTCACTATTCAATCAAAATGTTATTATTATACTACTATATTGTTGAAAAATGGATTGTGTGATGTGAAAATGGATTGATAGTAAAACATAACAAAGATACGTTCTTGTCTGGTTATTAGGTATTCATGCTCTGATGAAGCAGAGGATTATTTTTGTAGCGTTCCATTTAAAATAAATTTTATTACAAAGAAATATTTTGGTTGTGAAGGTCGTTTTAACAATTAGGCTAATATCAAAACATTCAACAATGATAAACAGAAACATTAGTGTGCCAAATGTGAGCACGTACCATTCAGCGGTTTCGGAGGAGATACGTAAAATTACTCGACACATTTAGTAGCAGCAATATATATATATATCCACCAGTATACAGTAGGCACGTCAGCTATGTACAGATACATTCAGCCATACCCCACCGAGAGTCTGTCCAATCGAATTGGAACAATACAATGAAAGCCCCAGTGGTCTAATGGGTAGAACATCTGCATATCAAGCAGAAGGTTCCGGGTTCGAATCTCAGTTAGGGCTTTCTCTCATTCTCACAGGTTTCGTCATTTTTATTGTTTCTAATTAATTAAATTTCATTATATCACCGGGCGGATTAGAATGTATTCTGTGCCTGTGATGTTTATATACTGTATATATACAGTATATAAATCCAAAGGCAAATTACTGAAAAAATGACAATGCTGTGGGTATCATGTAGCTGGATCTCAATGGAGATACAAAAAAAACCGAAAAACTAAATCAAAACGATAAAGTAAAACAGCAAGAAAAGTTAGCAGAGCTTTCGAGCAACACTAGCCCTTCATCTGTATATATATATATATATATGTGTGTGTGACGTGTGTGTTTAAAATAGGCGTCATATTGAATCCTCAGTCTCACAAACATAGACATCGTTTTTAACTTTCTATGTTACTTATAAGTCAAGTTATAAGCCAAAATACGTTTTAAATGGCGGCCATCTTGGATTTCAACATGGCGGCTGAAATAGAATATTTACAACTTTTTAGTAACAATATATTTAGAATCCTCAGTATCACAAACATAGGTAAAGACATCATTTTTAACCTACTATGTTACTTAAAAGTCAAGTTAATAAGGCAAAATATGTTTAAAATGGCGGCCATCTTGGATTTCAAACATGGCGGCTGAAATAGAATATTTACAACTTTAATAACAGTATATTTGGAATCTTCATATCACAAACATAGGTATAGACACCATTTTTAACTTGCTACGTCACTTAGAAGTCAAGTTATAAGCCAAAATAAGTCTGAAATGGCGGCCATTTTGTTTTTCACATTTTAAGGGTGAAGATCTAAAAATTGAGCCGGGTAAACAGCAGATTTGAATTCAGCACCCCGAAATTACCCTAAAAACACATGTTTTTTTGCTTTTAACACGAAATGCCTACAGCATTTCATTTTTCTCAAATCTGGACTAGTCTAGTAATGTAAATATTTATATTGCTGAATAAATGATAAATGAATAAATTGAACATCTGTTAAATAACTTGTGACTTGCGATTTATTGAATGAAATTACAGAGTTGCCATATCTCAAAAACCGCTAATGCTAGAGAGTTGATTTTTTCAAAGATTTGTATCTTCAGAATGTACATACAGTTGTTGAACCTCCGTGAGCGACCACCTCCCTAACAGGCGCACTTTCAAAAGCCCGTTTGTTCATCCTATCTAATTAGTGCATTTGGTAACTCCCGGCCGCGGCCACTTTTATTTTACTAAAAATTAGATTTTTGTATGATAAATTACCTCCCGAAAAATTCGTATTGACTTTTGACAACAAAAATACAATTTTGATACGAGTTTTGGCCTGTGTATGGATCCTGCTTGGCGTAGTATATGCAGATGATACTGCGCTTGTTTGTTTGATTAATTGATTGATTACGTAAAGTTGAACTTTTTTCTTACGCGTACGCTTCTGTTTGCTTGATCGATGGTTTCCCGGCATGTCAGGAAATTGTTTTTCAGGTAGGTAGCCTAGGCTTAGAAAGGCTATACATGCTGTGTGACATATACTGGAAATATTTGGAATTAAATCTCTCTTTTTTTTTTAGTGTGACTTTATTTTATATGATAGGCTATAGGAATAGCCTGGCCTATGTATTGTATGATAGGGGAATGTATTTAGTGTGGTACTGTTGTTTGTGCTATTGACTGTTGCTTTGCTTATCCACACTGGACGTACAGTCAAATTTTGTATTGTGTAAAGTAAATAATAACCAAATTTAAAAAAAAATGTTTAATTTTAATGTATTGGATCTACACACTACACAATAATTCCAACTTATAAACTGCAACACAAATGATCTACAGTGAAAATTCTCTTTTACATGCCCTTTGGTTGGAATGTGTTCAAAAACTAAATGTTTTTAACTAAAAATTTTATCTATACTGTAGGCCTACACATAACTATAACTAATAACAGTAGTTCAGCTGCGTAACAGGACAATTCTATAAAATTTAAATTTGTAGTCATTCACTTAAGAAAAACAAGTGAAAAACACTTTAAATACGTTTAATTATTTTTCTTTGATTTAAAATAATTATTGAAAAGCTTCAACAAACTCATTTTAAAATGTTAAATATTTTTACAGAGCAAATTTTAAACAGGAAAATGAGGCCTATAAATGATTCCAAAGAAATAAAGGTTTGTACAGTATTAACAGTAAATACTGCCCAGTAAATAGGAAAATATCACACTTATTTATTATTAACATTTTTACATGTGAACAGAAAGTCTGCTTCTAGTACCACTGAAAATTAAACAAAACATTGATATTAACATTAGGCCTAATAATGTATCAACATTGAAAGTGTATGTGTTGCATTTACAAATTGTTTTGCTTTATTAAATAGATATACAAGAATGACACCAGAAAGATTGAATCAACTGGTTTTCTTAATTCAGCCCCATCTGAAAGTGAGAAAAAACAGAATTGGAATTGCTATCTCAGTGGAGAAGCCGGTTTTAGTAATTTTGCGGTACCTTGCAACTGGTCCCAACAAATGAATTTAGAACATTGACAATTTAGGTCTCAAGAAATTGCAGTACAGTGTACCACAGTTTCAGAGTTTAAAAATATGTTTATAAATTATAGTTTTAGTATTCAACTTTTTAGATTTATTTAAAGGTTTAATTTATATCATATATATTGTGCAGGGGAAAATTTTGTTTAGCAATATTGCAAATCAAACTGATTTTTTAGTCGAGAAACATAGTTTTTTATTGTATTTTTTGCTACACAATTTTAGAAATTTGTAGCAAAAAGGTTGTTTTGTATAGCTTTTTGCTATGCTACACTGACAAAATTATTCCCTGTTGTGACACAGTGTATGCAAAGAAAGTATATCACTTAAGGTAATCAGTAAAATTGTTTGTGTTTGCTTTTTAAAAATGTATTTAGTTAAAGGTTTGATTTTATGTATTATATATTCTGTATGCCATGGTGTATGCATCTATTATTTTTGAGAATTTATATAAATGGCCTAATCCATAAAATAGTATTGTGCGTTGTAGAATGTATTTGTTAATAAATTTATTTAACAAGTATTTACTGTACTCTTCTTATTATTAGTGTGGAGGGATATTGAATGGTAGTATTATTTAATAACTTTATTATTATTATTATTATTAATTGTTATTAAACATCTTACCTTCTGTACCGTATTTAATATTACATCTAGTGCATCAGAGTCTGATAGCATGCTTCTTATAACAACACAAACAACAAAAACATTGATTAGAAAAACTCAGATGGAGCAAATAGTGCCGGTTAAATTTCTTTTTAAACATCGAATCATTTCTCCTAATAAAAGAATAGTTAATGAACTTAATTACCGGAAAGAGAATATGTCAATAAAATAAAGAAAAGTGTGAATAGAAAGAACTTGAATATAATAGTACGTTTTTAATATAGGGCTAATTTTTATCCGTTTTTGGTAAAGAGGTGTTGTAAAAAAGCTGCTTTTATTAAAGAAATTCGTATTTTCGTATCTATTAAAAATAGGCCTATCCTTTTCCATTGTATATCTTGCGGTTACGACTCTTACGCTTATGTAAAGTTGACTTCAAGTCAACTTTACGTAAGGCTGGTTTCCTGTCGACGTAAGCGGCAGTTTTTCTAACGTCAGTTACGATTGTTACGTCGATTTTACGTAAGAAACCAACATTTGACAGGAAACCGCTTACGACAATATTTTGGTGAAATCGACGTAAACGCAAGAAAAATAGACGATCGACAGGAAACCGGGGTATCGAATCTTCGTCTGATACGTCGATTTATCGCGAATTTACAGGAAACCGGGATTGTATTGCTTGCGATCACTTGCGTTGCGTTAACGGAAGAGACGTAAAAAACGCAAAAATCGTAACAAACGTTAGCATTTCCAAATCTTACGTCGACAGGAAACCAGGCTTGTGATGATAACTCACTTAATGAGTATCGAAATGAAGTATCGCGTTTTACCAAGGACCATTTCTTGGTATAAAATACAAAAAAAACCCATGTGAAATGATTATAGACTTTAGGAAGAATAAAAGGCATGGTAGCCTTTTAATTGATAACTATTAAATTAAAATTGTTTCAGAATGTACTTAGGAACTACGATAGAATTCCTTTTTTTCTCTTTTGTGAGGGCAGCCCACTTTTATTGCATATATGATAAACAATGGATGGATATTTAAATGGTTTTACACAGTCTGAGGTTAAAAGATAATAGAAAATATTTTGATATTGTGTTGAAATCTAAATATGATAAAACAAATAAGTCTACAGAGAACATTTTTATTACAGAGCTAAAATGGTACAAAGATTTACAGTCATTAATACAAATTGAGATTCGGTATAATATTGATAAAATGATATAGGCCTATTGCATTATAAGATTGTGGTTTATTATACTTTGATAAAATTGTATAGTTTTACATTGATAAATAAAGGCATTCTTAACATAATATTGCTTTCAAGATTTACATGAAATATTTGATAGAATAACAATTGAATGTACATTGCGAAGCTAAATATATATCTATATATAGTATTATAAGGCCCTATATTTTACTAGATTGTTTGGGGCGAGAGCCAAGTGCTAAGGATAATTAGGTTTACTTGGTAGAATCACACGTAGAGCGAGTAAGATGACAACATTAAATGTAGGTGATATTAAATGTAGGTGATATTAAGTATAAATATGAAAATGATGTTCTAACCATGGTAAATCGTATTATGTCCCAACCCACTCATCCTTAGTATTTAATGAATACAGTTTCCTTCCTCTTTACTTCGTCTTAGGTCGCATACACCCGTAGGCCTGGAGCCTACTAGCCGATGCAACAAGTCGTTTCATCCCAAAATCTATAACTATTATATCAGGTATAACAAACACACTATCATATTTTAGTTCTTTTAAATGTTTCTTCTTTTTCTTTTTAAATAGATTACAACAGTAAATGATAAATTGTATAACAAATAAATAAAAAGTATGTTCTAATCTCTTTAGTCTTATATAATTTTAAAATTGTTGAAGTAAAAAGATTTGTATCGTATAGGCCTAGGTCTATTTTAAAATGTGTAATATTTTTGGACTCAAAATAATTTATATTCTTATATTTTTGGTATAATTTTCACGCTGCTGCTCCCCGCTATGTCACAAGAGATGACTGATTTATTAGATGAAAGCAAGCAGCAGTTGAACGACAAATCCCAAAGCATTTCTGGTATTTATGAGTCCCATGATATTATATGATACTGTACTGTCATTTGCTGTCAGATAATCATTGAATTATATGAAGTGACCCTCAGACTTGACCTTAGCAATAAAATAAACTAAATTGAGTCTGTGTTTCATATCAAAGTTATTCACTTCTGTAACACAATTCACATATAAAAAGAGAAAAGAAACATTTAATTATAACTCAAAAACCATTGTCTGACAGACAATGAAGTGTTTTTTGCTTTCAATTACATTTTTTCAGGTAAAATAACTATTATGACACAAAAAATATTTTTCAGAGGGACAATATATCTTTAAAACTGTTACGTCAAAAAGCGAGCAGCGTTTTTTGTAAGAAATATTTCTTGTTATATGTATGTTATGATACTTTAATATAGTGTACGGAAAGCAAATTTCTGATATTTTTGGAATTGTTTCTGCTAGACTAGACACGCACACATCAGATTTAGAAAACTAACATAGTTTTCTAGATTTAAAAAACTAGGATATCTATGTTTTCTAGTTAGCCTAGTCTTTAATTTTCAATGGGAAAGATTTAAGTTGGCAAAAAAACCCCAAAAAACAAATACGTGTAGACTTACCTGTAGTACTAAATATTGTACAATATTATAGGCCTACTTGCATCATAGATCAGACCAGGGAGATGTTACATCTCCCTGATCAGACCACCAATTTACGATCTAGTGAAGCGTACTTAAAAGCAGGAAGTGTATGTCGATCCATCCGTTGGTCCAAATAGTTGTAATAATATAAACATTATACCGTATTAAAGTTCAACATCTTCAATCGATTAAGTAATCATTATTATTAGTGTAGGCCTATTCGGAAGAGAGTGAGACAGAAAGAGAAGTGGGATTAATTATCGAAAATGTCTACATTTTTGACAAATGAGATATTTCTGTCTAACCAAGTGGATAGGCGACAAGCATAATGTAATATTTATTTCTAAAATGGAAAATAACAAGGCCAACAGCCATAAGTCGCGTGCTCTCAGAAATCAGACCACCAATTTACGATCTAGTGAAGCGTACTTAAAAGCAGGAAGTGTATGTCGATCCATCCGTTGGTCCAAATAGTTGTAATAATATAAACATTATAGGCCTACCGTATTAAAGTTCAACATCTTCAATCGATTAAGTAATCATTATTATTAGTGTAGGCCTATTCGGAAGAGAGTGAGACAGAAAGAGAAGTGGGATTAATTATCGAAAATGTCTACATTTTTGACAAATGAGATATTTCTGTCTAACCAAGTGGATAGGCGACAAGCATAATGTAATATTTATTTCTAAAATGGAAAATAACAAGGCCAACAGCCATAAGTCGCGTGCTCTCAGAAAAAAATGAACTTTCAAAAAGTAATGTACTTTAAAACTTTTCTGTACATCAAAACAGTTCAAAAAGTACAGAAAAGCGATAAAACGCATAGTGATACCGGACCGACAGACAGACCGACAGACCGACAGACCGACCGACATAGTGAACTATAGAGTCGCGTCCACGCGACTAAAAACATATTTCTCTGGGCAAGAAAAATGATTAAAAAGCTCATTTATTAGAAATGCCACTACTGAAAAAAATCCGTTTGAAAACCTCAATACTGATTCCGATCAATTCGATCGACAAGACCGCTTAAAAAAGTTTTTATTTATTTATTTATTTATTTCTTGACCATGTCCACCAGTTTAATCGGTGGCATTCACAATATGTTGTGCGGTCTAAGAAACAAAACATAACAGAACAATTTAGGCCTACAAACAACTATACAATAAATCGATCATTTTCTCCCCTGCAGAACTTAAATATTGTTTACAAAATTTATCAAATGAATTGTAGGCCTATGATTTATTAGAAAGAGGAACGGACTCTCCTTCTAATATAACACTTAATTTGTTTTCATCATTTCCATCTACAAATAATAGCCCTATATGTCGTAATCATTACAGAGGGTCAAATCATTTTCTAGGTTTCTTAATTCTTCTTTTCTAATGTTGTCAAAAGCGTTACAGTTCAAAACAAAATGTTTAATATCTTCAAAGTAAGTGTTTAATCTCGCCTTAAAATTTAAACTGGCACCATAAAAATTGGTTTGTCAAGAAGATATTTTCTAATTTTGGTTCAGGTTTTAATTTAGAATAAACGTTTAAGTTTTTTTGTAGTAAATTGTTGACTCTGATCTATATGATTTTTATGAATACATTATCATTATGAGTTCACATCATTTGTACGTTTGTCAAGTGTATCAACACAGCTACCTAAGATTTTTAATTTAAGTTATTAAAGCTACAATCAGTTTGTATCATACAATTTAAGACAATCTTTGGCCACCTTAATGTAAGCTATTAATCGGTACCCTTTCTGTTTGACATGTTCGTTATGTGTGTGACCTCTTAAATTTGATATAAACGCCCAAATATTTGTAACTATTTACCTCTTTGTCTTTCCCTTAAGCCTCCAATTTTTATTACAACCATAACATTGAATTTGTCGTGATTGAAACCGAATTTCAATTCGTTAGCAAATCTATTGTTATTTCCTTTTCATCATTAGCTATTAGAATAACATCATCAACTACCATTCATTTGAACACTACCAAAGTTACTATCACGAAGAGAATTACAAATTCAAGTATGACAATTGAGAATAACATTGGTGAGAGCACAGTCACACCCTTGCTTTACACCTTTATAAGTATTAAATTCATAATTTTAATGTCATACTTTCTCCTATTCTAACTTTACCTTTAACATCATCATAGAGAGAGCTAATAAGCCTCCAAATTTTCCTTCTTACACCTGCGTCCCAGCCGTTAAAATACCATCACACCAAACACTAGGCCTATATCAAAAGCTACGAAATCCAGGAAGGCTATATGTGCAGTTTTGTCTACATTTGATCGACATAATATACTTTTTAGAGTGAATATGTTATCTTCCACTTCAACGCAATAGCGATCTGAGTTTGATCTCACATGTGGTTATGAAATTATTACACAACCAACCACAAATAACACCAATGAGAAACCTGTTTATTTCTCTAGTAAAAAGAGGCTGCAACTTCAAGATTTCTCCATATGGGACAGTTTTTATATTTTGGACACGATACATTTTTGCCTGTCGGTATTCTGGACAAAATGTCTTCCTTTTGGACAAATCTGAATTTCTTTATATTGGAAAGTTTCTCTATTTTGGACACAAAATAGTAAGCCTACTACTGTCACTATTTAAGTTTATTTATTTATTTACACATTTTGGACAAATCTGAATTTTCTATAGGCCTATTGGAAAGCCTCTCTATTTTGGACACAATTATACCAATTTCGCTATTATGGACAAAATTTTCTCATTTTTGAATGGCCGAACAGTTAAAAGGCTGGGGCGCCGTTTACCGTACCTAAGGACCCAAGAACATCGGCATCGATTTATACTAGACAATTGATTGTATAGTGTTTTAATGTTACTGTAAGCAAATATTAATTTATTACTGTCTCATCCTAAGTAAGTCGTCTCTAAGATCAGCCAAACTCGCTTGTGAGAGACAGGGCAACGGAGGTCTATCGTACATTAAAAGTTTCTCTCATCCGCTCCCGCCAGAACTATGATCGGGCTGAGTTGGAAATTCTAAATCACTCTCTAGAACAAATCTTGCACCCAGCTACACTAACACATCCAGCGAAATGTTTACCTTTACCTTTGTTTCTGATCGACGAAGGCCTGCTTTTAGACCTATGTGCGAAAAAGTTGCATTTTCAAATCACTCGTACTACCTATAAACTGGTTTTGTTTTTTTCGCAAAGCAAATAAGAAAGATAATAGATCTGCAGTTTCTGTACTGTACTGTTCTGTACTGTACTGTTCTGTACTGTAAATATTTATTTATCTTTAATCAATTGTTACATTAACAATCTAGTTTAAAAGGCAATACAGTATAACTGGAACCATATTCATATATTTTATAAAGTTTAAAAATATAGTTGATACCGAGTGGTCCACCATTGATCGATTCCGTTACGACGCTTCTGAGATTTTACATTCATTCTGTATTTAATTTTTCTCTATAGATCATAGTTCACCAGGAATTTCTGCGAACTTCTAATTTCCTCCTCCTAGGCTCTCCCGCAACCTGTGTGTTCAATTACCAGTAGATTATACATAATATTGTACAAGCTGGTGTTTTCTACATAGTGATTGACAGAATATGAAAAAGAAAATTTCAGATGAGGAGCTAATACAATCACATTTCAAAATATCTAACCCTAACCCTAAAATATAGTGAGTTTTTTGTGTTGTTTCCTTGACTTCTGATTTTGTATAATGCTATTTTCTGAAGACTTCAGTTTAATAAGATAGCCTTCCATTTCATTGATTTGTTCTTGCATGTGGACAGCAGTGCCTTTGTCTCTAGAAGAACAAACAACCATATGGAAAAATTAACATTTTTTGTTTGAATTTTTACCTGAGGAAACATTTCAACACCAGTAAGGCAATATTTCCATAACAAACATAAAGTTGGTAGAATAAATAATAGGGTATTTTGAATTAGGAGTTCATTCCAAGGTTTTTACCAAATACATACAATACAAATTACATTACCTGCAGTTATATACAAATGAACTTTATATGGTAAATTTTAGTTACTTTTTGTCACTTTCCTGTTAGATTATAGATAGCTCAAGAGTTTTTGTACCATCTTACTTGCTCCGTTTTCCACAGACAAACAGAAAACAAATTACCTTGAATTTCGCTGAAGTGCAGTTTTCTTGTGAACAAGATGTTTCTCTACTTTTTTAATCTCTTCTTGTGTTTGGACAAGCTATGTGGCATTTAAAAAAAAAATGATACCGTTATAAAATACTACTACTGTATTACTGTTTTTAGCACTGACATGCCAACATTCTCGTTTGGCCAGGAGACTCTCATATTTTAGGCTTGTCTCCCGGCCTAACACGATAAACTCCTGATTTTCCACATTTTCTCCCTGATTACAAAGGTAAAAAAAAACCACCACCTCCTGGTTTAATTTCAAATTTTGACATGTATGTATTGTGAAGAATCTACATGAATGTTATTGATTTTGGAAACTATAAGCTGATAATTACTGGAGTGTATAGTATTTTTAAGACACAGGATTTTTTTGAAAAAAATAAGTTTATCAAATGAATTCCTTTGATATAAATACATTTATATGTACCTTAATATTTAGTCCCCTTGCTGAACTTGAATTACTTGCATCATCTTTCTTGGTCTTTGATCTTTCATTTGCTTTAGCTGTAGAATTCAAAAAAATGCAAACATAGTTTTCTTTCTTCGTAGGCGATACCGATACAGTATTTCATATTGAAAAATGTTATTAATAAGTATTTGTATTTTGCTTTGATTTTGTAGATTAAGATACTGTAAAGCCCAAAATTGTTGTGGGCCAAAATTTACATTTTCAATTATTTTGCGACCTTTTATTTTCGCGATTTGATTTTCTTGTTTAATTTGTTGAACCAAATTGGTGAATGTATTTCGCCTCCACGATGGACATCAAACAACAATTGAATAGCGGCAGTAAAATTACAGAATACGCGATTGTAAATTTAGGGATGTAAATATATAAATGTTTTGGCTACACAGTGGGTGAGGCACATGTTTAATAGGCCCCTATAATTATTGTACTCTACTCTGTTTCTACACAACAACGAACGGACGGACATGACGCCGGCTGGACGAATCTCTGGAGAGCATGGCAATGGTATTTTTTTGCCGTTTGATACACCACATTAAGCCTTATTATATGATTTAATGGACAAAGGATCGTCAAGCAATACACTATACATTTTATAAAAATTTACCTAAGAAATGTCGTAAGCTGTTTAATTCCAATTCAAACATTATTTTAGCGATCAATCCTCCCACAGCGCCACGCTTGCCGATTGATGTGAGGAGGAATTTCATCATTGTTTTGAGCGAGGGCAGCACAGGCTGAGTAGGGCCTAGCATTTTCGGTCGTTGCAATTTATTTTAATATTAAAGAATACACAATTAGAAGTTTATTGTAACTAGGCCTATTTTATATTAATTTTTTCCATATTAAACCTAGGCCTGATCGACTGTAAATAACATCACTGTTGGTTTGGTTAGAAATAAAGAACATTAATTATGACTTAGTTTGATGACTGCTTTAAAACATGGGAATTGTTATTACCCCTTGTTTAAAACAATATACAGTAGTACAACAACCTATAAGTGATCTGCAATAACATGAATTGTTTTGTACTTATATTCATAATTAATCACATTTTAAATAGACAAAACCAACTTACATTTATGATTGCCAAGTCTAGAGTTGATAAATTCAAAAACGTTTTCCTTCTTTTTACTTGTTTGATTACTTGATTTTTTAAGTCCTTTGTTTCTTTTCTTACCAACAATTTTAAGCTTTTTCTTTTCTTTTAACTCCATACAATGATCTAGAGATTTTCCTTAAAAGAAGAAAATTTAATTCAATTTTATTAATTGATAATACAAAATGTGTCTATGCAATCAATGCTAGAATCACTACTAAAGTAGTTTATTTAGATTTAGAAGCAAATTACAGTATATCACTGTGACATTTATTTTGAGTATACAGTCATTTTGTAATTTGCGTTTTAATGAACTTAATACAAATTTTGTTTTTAAGATGAATAATAATATTCTGGATTTAAAAAGCGCCTAATGTTGTAAAAGCTGTACATATTATTACACTATTTATTTTTTAATCAAACACGTATGGAAACGTACTCCCATAATGTGGCTAGTAATCACCGCAAGTTATGCCTTTACCTTACCAGGTATCCATTTGTATACCTTGGTGGAGAGAATAATATATCCATTACCAGTCAACAATTCACAGTACAGTACAGTATATCAAGTAAAAATAGACACCCATAGGCTGGACACCAGTGAAGGTTTGATATGTTATGAACTGTATAGAACAGTCTCAACTATTTTTATGAAATAGCAAACATTTCCGTAAAATAAAATGAGCACATGTATAAATTAACAGTTACCTTGCGGAACAATGACAGCTTCTACAGGCTCAACACGTCCTTCACCATTTTTACCAAGACCCTTTCTGAGAAAGAATTTTAAATGTTGAGAAACTAATTTAATGCCAAACCTTATGTAATGTACATGTTTGTGTTGGCATTATAAGTGTTTAACAATTCATAAATACATGTAGAATTTGTGTAAATGATGTCAATACATTTTATATTGAAAAAAAAACCAAAAAAAAAAACCAAAGACAAGATTATTATTATTTACAAATCTCTTACTTGCATTGTATTTTGTTGTGCATTACAATTTTCCCAT
Source organism: Antedon bifida (assembly GCF_963402885.1). NCBI lineage: Eukaryota > Metazoa > Echinodermata > Crinoidea > Comatulida > Antedonidae > Antedon > Antedon bifida. The sequence continues at coordinate 26,348,662 of NC_136228.1, forward strand.
GTATGTAATCAATTTTGATTTGGAACTGACTTTCATTGATGAGAAAAAACATCTTACAAAATGTGTACATGTTAAAATATAGACAGTGAATAGTCAATGTTACCTATAAGCAAAAAACTTTGTAAAATGACATACGGGAAAGGTGAAAGTGAGTTCTGTATAGTATTTATATAATGAGCTGTTAGAATTTTCCCAGTATTTTTTAACCAGGTACTCATTTACAGCTGAGGGGCAGTAACATCTGTTGCTGTATTTATATTATATTTGTTCCCAAAGATGGATTGGTCTCCTGAGAATGCAGAACATTTGATGTCGAGAACATAAAACAAAGACTGAAATATCCCTCCAATACCATCCATAGTCTCCCAATGTAGATCTTGATTTGCAGGTCACTGCTATCGAGCAAAAGAGCAGATCATCTCCGACATAATCTTATGGCTATCATATCAATGAATTATGTTGACTGTGTTGCAAAAGATACCAACCTATTCATTGATGACCTATGTGAACTACATCGCAGAATGCGTCCACTTGATGATGATGATTATTATTATTATTTATATAAATTTAAATATAACATTGATCAGCCATCCTAGCAAAGTGCTGCTCCGTGTCATCCTTAACCGCTTTAAATCCAAGGCTGAGGAAATTCTGTCAGAAGAGCAGGGAGGTTTTCGAGCAGGGTGGAGCACGGTGGAACAAATCTTCAACTGCAAGGTCCTAATAGAAAACGTCTCCAACACCAAAAGGACCTGTTCCACAATTTCATCGACTTCAAAAATGCCTTTGACAGAGTGTGGCACGAAGGTCTCTGGCAAGTCCTTAGAGGATTTGGTGTCGAGGAAGAAATCGTCCAAATTGTCAAGGCCCTCTATGTCTATGTCTATGGGCAGATGACATCGACTTATTGGGAGGCAGTAACAACGAACCTCACCAGCAGCCTGGACTCAAGAGCCAGCGCTTACGGCATGGAGATAAGTGCAGAGAAATCGAAGACACTGCTAAACAGCACAAATACCACCAATGTCAACATCACTCTAAAAGGGAACCACTCGAAGAAGTTGACAGCTTCAAATACTTTGGAGCTATCCTCTCCAAGGATGGCACCTGCACAGCAGATATCCGCAATCGGATCACCGCAGAATTGGCAATACTGGACAAGGTATGGAAGAGCAACATCCGCTTCCATACTAAGTTTCAACTGTACTGGTTGTTTTAATCCTGCTGTATGGATGCGAAGCGTGGACCATAAAAAAAGACACAGAAAGAAAAATCCAGGCTTTCGAGACCAAATTTACGAGAAGACTACTGGGCATTTCATATAGAGAACATAAAACCAACACTGTCAATAACCTGCTGGGCCTCCAGGAACCTCTATTCGCCACCATCAAGCGGCGCAAGCTGGCGTGGTTCGGACACCACACGTGGCACAACAGCCTGTCCAAAACCATCTTGCAGGGCACTATTGAAGGAGGATGCAGACGAGGATGGCAGAGGATGAGCTGGGTAGACAACATCAAAGACTGGACTGCTATGACCATGCTGGAGCTGACAACAGGACAGCATGGAGGCAAACGACTGCTTCTTCAGGCCCTCCCCCACTCAGAGAGTCAAGGGTTTGAGTGAAATATACATTAACAGTTTATATTTAGTTACTGCTTACCCATATTCATAACCCATTTTCAACATAAGCTTTGATCCAATTCCTGAAGTATACTTTTCCCATTCACCAATGGCACAACCACCTTCTGGTTTCCACAGTAAGTTAATGTCAGATGTAGAGGGGCCAGCAAGGGAGACTGTAAATTCCTCTTCACTTTCAGATGATGAGGAGTATTCAATATTTTCTAGAATATTTTTTTTAGAAAAAGAAGCAAGTCACTGTCAAGCATAGTATGAAATACATCACAAATTCTTTCTTCACAGAAATAAGGTTCAATTTACACACAGTATGGACTACAACAACTACAGAGCAATTAATTATATTTGTTATTTGCTATTTGTTTTCTATGACAATACTGTTACGTACAGTGAGAGTCAATAAAGAATTAGATATTAATAGTTCATTTAAAAGTACAAGCATTAATATCATAATTTAACATTATTGTCCATGTAATAAATACAAAATTAAAATGAATGTACCAATAGGAAGAATGCTGTCAAGGTCTAATGTGGCCGATTCATCATAGTTTTCATATTGTACTGTAATTTGATGCTTTTCAAGGTCTATGTTGCCAACTATTGCTTTGTGCCATATCATATCATGTTTTGCTAAACATTTGCAACCAGTTTCTAATTTACTGTAAAATGAAAAAAGTAGTTTTAAATAATGTACCAACAAAATTGTGGTGTGTCTATAGTGTTAAAACATATATTTCTCCTTGTTCATTTCAGAGGAAAGTGTCTCCTTAATAGGGTGTCCCAAAGGAGAGGTTACATTAATTTTTTGACATAACTAGTTACTATGGCTCTATAACTTATTTACTTAAAGTACTTAAAATTAAAGCACCTCAGTACAAAATTGATGACATGTATTTTATACAATATAATTCTATAACTTTGATTTTCTCTATTAAAGATTTATTGTCCTCTAAAAAGTTATTTTGCAGTGTAGTGAAAAAAATTCACTTAAAAAAACGACAAAAATAAATGGTTAAATTCAACCAAAAACTCATTGGATGACAGCCAATTTGACGTTTTTTCTCATTACATTTTTTCAGGTAAAAAAATTGTTTTTCGATCGAATATTTTGTCAAAGTGGATAACTATTATGTGACATTAAAACTGCATTTAAACATTGAGTTGAGACAATTCATCTTTAATTAAATGATCATACTTGCCTAAAATCAGGCTCTTTATAATTCTCTAATTCTTCAACATTTACTAGATGCCCATGAGAGAACTTGCAGTCAATTTCCAAAAATTTACATTTTCCTTCCAGGAAATACGGACATGGAACCATAGAAACATGAGTAGGGTTACAAAATAACACTCTCACTTTAACCTGAAACGAGGAAAACACCACACGCTTTATTTGGTCTTCTTTTGACAATTGAGATTGCAAAATTGGTCCAAATTGGTTGGACAACAAAGCAGGTAACAGCTTATATGGTTATTTGTTATAAAAGCACCTTTACCGACAAATCAGGAGGAAATGCTGTTAAACAGCCTAATTTTTCTTTAGAAAAAAAAACACAAAACAATCTACCTCCTCATTACCACAAGCATTTTCACTATTCAGAACTATTGCATTGTGGTACTGAGATTCTCCCCATTCTTGTGAATAAAGCAGACGACATTGAGTTCCACACAACTCATCTTCTTCCCCTTCATCAGAGTCTTGATTAGCTTTCCTCAATGTGTCTGTCACATCACTAGGTTGACCTTCCACATGTGTTACATCCTTTGATAAAGATTCCTAAAAAAATACATTTCAATATAAAGTGCATAATGTACAGTAAGTCATTTATATATATACAGTATATATATATAACTTATTTCGCCATATAAAAGACAAAAACGAACATGCAGACAGAACAAATGTAAATTAATGAGACAGGATTATCAAAATGTTACAAAACAAAAATAATAGCCTCTCGGCTCTCCACAAAGAAATACATACATAGAATTAAACATTTTCAAATATTTAAGAAGGTAACTGCAATTGCGAGGATACAGATATTGGGAATGTCTATTTGCTTGTTTACATTTAACAAAGCTAACAATGACAATTTTATATTAAAATAATGTTTATTTGATACTTTTGTAACAGGGCATCCAAAAAGAATTAAATACAAAAATTAACACATTAAAAACTTATAAACAGAACAAATAACAAATTAGAAAATGAACAAAAGTTTAAAAAATGAACAAAATTAAACTTAAATTGAACAAGGTAAAATATATTGAAAAACACAACAATTTACTTAACATCAGAATTTATGTTCGATGTCAATAAAGATCTTTCTTTTCACAATCATTTACTGCTTAGATAAAAATTTTACGAATTCAATAACAGTAGTGTAAATTAGTAATGTCAATTTCATTACCAATGATGAAATATGATTTTCAATTGTTTTTAAAGACAACAATCCACTGCAAGCCTGATCTACTGTATCTCAAACATAATTGGAAGTTATTGTTTGGAGCACACATTTTAATTATTAGTTTTCCTGGATCTTGTTTTTTTTTATATTTGTCAAATTATTATATTAAATGCAATTAAAAATTAATTTATTGTGAAATGAACAGGAATAAGTTACCCTGAAAGCCTCCAGTTCAGCGCTGAATTCATCTTCTGTATTACCCGACTGTTGTCTAGACGACGTTCCAGATACATCATCCAGAAAGTCCAGTAACTTGCTTTTCTTCAGTGACAGTAAACTTTCTGAAGGAATCAATTGTGCAATAAAGTATTTTAAATAATACTTAAATAAATTCCTGTCATTTGGTTGGATGATTGTAGGTCACATGGCATGCAATAGTACAGTCATTCAATAGCACTTTTTTTCATGTACAAAAAAAATCTTATTACGTTTGGAAAATATTTTTTTATACTATTACTTTTGAAATAAAAATAGCATTGGCTATTTTGTACTTCTGCCGCAAAGATTGAGTGTGATTTCGCGACCAGAAGTACATTTTTGGAGATATGTATGTATTAATTTAGAGCAAAAAAGCATTTAAATTAGCTTTAGATTGTTTGTATGATTTTGTTTAATTAATGGGAACATCTCTACAAGACGTGGAATCGTTGAAAAAGAAAACAGAATTAGCCCAGTTGCCTGGCAATTTACTACAGTAGGCCTAGACGCTTTGTTTGGTCGTTTGTTGATATAATTAACACTACAGTAGGTGTGTTTATATTCACATTCACCTCATGCCATTATTTGTACACTCATAAACATTCATTATTTGTATAATAATATACAGTATATTAAAGCAACGAAGGAATAGGAAGGTATCTTGCATGTATTTCTAACTAAGTACGTTGTTATGTATTACAAACATCTAAATAGATTCCAGTCGATAAAATGTAATACAGTAGTGTGGTGAATTCTGATTTTTTTACCGGATGAAGACCGGACAGGGCATGGCTTAACGACAGCATAACAATGATCAAATTTAGATTGAAAAAAACTTAGGGAATGTGGTTTTAAATAAATGATACCTTCTGTTAACTGAATGGCGTCTCGAAGATCAGTTTGTAGTTGTAAAAGGTCATTCTTGTCCACATCTGATGCGCTGGTTAGAGCAGCCTCAACTTGTTCTAACTAGAAAAAAAACACAAACATATTAAGCATATTAACATCAACAAACAATAATTTTGTCAGTGTTAGTTTAAGCCCCAAACGTAGAATAGGCTAATAATAACCGCTTTTTAGTTATCCACACCATAGGATTTTTGTTTCTCGCGTATCTCTAAAACGTGTAATCAGAACATTTCGTAACTTTGTCAAAATACAGTATCAATATTTACGTGCACATCCTTTTTTTCAATTTTTTCAGAGTTGCACAATGTGACTTGTGCAAGTTTGACATTCATGATTACTGTAAATGTACAAAATTCCCACACGAATAAACTTTTTTACGCGTACGGTGCGCACGGAGTATGAAAAACATGTTTTTTTCTCTTTCCTAGTAATTTACAGAAATTAAGACCATTTCCATTTTAAACCACGCCATAGGAACACATTGAGTTAGACATTATTCATACATTTTAGTTGAAAAAATGTACAAAATATTGTCAAAATCATGCCTATTTTTCATCAATTAAATTACAGCTCAGGATCAATGGTGACCCTAATTTTAAATTTAATATGCAAGCAGATAAGTTGTAGATATGAATTCATGCAAAATGTTTACCTCTCGGATGTTGTGACATCATCGTATGGCCACTCAAGGATATTTTTCTCCTTTGTCATAGCTCATCATATTTAATAGAGCGCATCTCGCTTATCCGTTTCTCAGATTTTAATATTTTTTACTCAATCAATTATCTTTTATGAAGAGTTACACATTTTTAATTTTGGTAACAATAACATCATCATGTCAAAAAATAAATAACGTGGGCCACTTAATTTCATCTTTACAGTAAATTTCAATCAGTTGTAGCTCCTTTGAATTTAAAGTCATGAATTTTGCATTGCGCGTGCACTCTTTGCAATCGATTTTTGTTCTTCATACCTTCTGTGATAGATTTATGAACTTTAATTGCAGAATAACGACACACATGAACCTTATAACTTTAAAAACCATGCTCTTAAAAATTGCTAATTCAATGCAAATTTATAAAAAATATGCCTATTTTAAATCTATTATAGCGCTTCAGGATGAACGGTGACCCACCATTTTTTCAATTATTATGAAAGCTAATGAATTTATGTAATATACATTGTTGCTTGACGAGTGTTCTGACATCATATGCCCACTTGAATGAAAAAATTGGATTTTGGTCTCTTTCTATTTACACTACAGCAATTTATTTTGTTATTCATGACCGGTTCCTTCACTTTGAAATACCAAGCTGAATAATTAAAGCAATACTGGATATCGGACTTTACGAAAATAAAAGACGCTAAAGGAAAATTGTGCTGTGTGAATATTAATCTAGGGTGTGCATCAGAAAGTGACAATGTTGAACTCTGTCACAATCAGTCAGCAGTTTAAAACATTTCAATGATAAAATATGAATTGATAATTTACAGAATTAAGATTGGATTAAGTATTGGAATAATAAAACTACAGCTGTTTACAGACTTGAAATCAACGAAAAAGTGCACATATTGGTGGTAGTCAAAATTATATAATGCGTGTGCACACGAAAGTCTAAAATACCAAACTATTCCTCATATTGTCGCACATTGTTATTGTTAATGAATTCTTTTCTGTAATTTTTTTAGTGTTTTTAAGTCTTAGTTGTTTTCATTTTCAACAAAATCTCAAACCATTTGGATCCATTTTGTTTGTCTTTATTTCAAAGGTTTTGATATTTTGCAATTGTGGGAGCTATGTTATCTTATTTTCTACTTTTGTAATTAAATTGTGGTCTAGTTTTTCTGCCTTAATATGTGGTTATATACTAATTCGCATGGGTGGAGTAAGTATAATAAAAGCGCACTCTTCTCTGATAACAGTACTCTGACAAATTATTTAAAAAAAACCAAATTGTATGAAAGATATTCGGAACTATTTAAGTATTCCTTCACTTTGAAATATCTATAAACTCAATGAAAATGAAAGCAATACTGGATATGGAATGTAGGTACGGGTTGACCAGCACCCGCCTAATTACTAGGCATAGCTAGGCCTAGGTAAACTATATTGCATGTGTCCCTGTCCCCTTAATATCCATTTGTTTTGTGGGAAAGTGTCCCCTGAATATATTATAGAAAGTGTCCCAAAAAAAAGATTCTACTGTCACCATGGATATTCTTCCTCAAACAAGTACATAGTTTATTACATTATTTTGTATCACGGGATCACAAACTCATGGAAAGAACACATTTAATTTATTTTATGGTGAACATCAATGAAATCCAAATCCAAAAGAGGAAGAAAATCCTGAATCAGAGAAAGCGAAACACAGTGGCATACAACCTATTACAGACTTTACTGTCACGGTGAATCCTGAGACGACTGTCGACGCAGCTGCCACAGCCAGGCTTAATTTTGCTGCTGGAAAGAGAAAGAAGCAAACAGGGAGCGGAGAAAAGAGTGTACAGAAGAAAAGAAATCAGGGTCTGTAAGTTAAACCTTCTATCAAGTACAATCAAGTACTATAATCAACAATAATTTGAACTCAACTATTGTTTAATATATAAATAAATAAAAAAAAAAATAAAAAATGAATAGAAAACCAAAAAATAACTCTATACATTTACTTTCTTTAAATGTTAGAGGTTTAAGAGAAATGTAAAGAAAAGAAAAGTGTTTGATGGTTAGAAGAACAAAAGGCTGATATTGCCTTCTTACAAGAAACACACTTTGATAAGTCTAATGTAGGTCATAATGATATGCTTTGGAAAGGTAGCATGTATCATAGTTTCGGTACCACAAGAAGTAGAGGCGTTTCAATACTACTAAGGCCCGGTTTTGATACAAAAGCTACAAAATGTAAATACATAGACGATGACGGTAGAATACTAATACTTACCTTAAAAGTTAATGATAAAATGTTTAACCTAATTAATATTTATGCTCCAAATAACTGTAAAGAAAGAGCATTATTCTTAAAAAAAATTGATAAAATAGGTAACAAAAAAACGAATATCTCCTTATAGTCTAGGACCTGGGTCAGATTTGTATGCATTTAATTTAGGAGAGAATATCTCAACTGTTATAGGATAATTTGACCCCAACGAACAACATGGAATGTGTGCCAAATTCGCTATCCGGGACGAACATGCCCAAAATCGGGGTCAAAGGTTAAAAATGTGTGGTTCTTATATCTCGACAACCACTTGTCGTACAGATTTGCTTTTGGTGTCAAATTGTTCAGAATATACATATTTATATTCGGTCTAACACAACTTTTAGCGAAAAAATGACTGAAAATGCTTTTAATGACATTTGACCCAAAAATGACCAAAAAACACATTTTCAGGTTAAATTATTCTTTAAAATGCCAATGGACAAACTGTATGGTATCAAATGAAAGCATACACAATATGCTACCAATTGCTACCCAACTTGTATTGAACATTTTTAATTATGAAGCTAATTGTATGGAAAATGTGCATATTTTGATTATTTTTATACAAAAAATGAATATTTGGTAGCGTAATTGTTATGTTTATTTATATAATATTAAATAATTTAAGTGTTTGGAAAAACTATTTGGTATCAAATGAAAGCCCATAAAATATTCTATCCATTGATACCCAACTTGTATTAAAAATCTGTAAATATGATACTAATTTTGTTAAAAATATGCATGTTTTATTATTTTTACTAAAATGAGTATATTAAATAGTGTAAATTTATTTTGGTTTATTTATAATATTAAATAATTCAAGTGTTCTGTTTGTGTCAAATTGTTCAGAGTATACATATTTATATTCTGTCTAACACAACTTTTAGCGAAAAAATTATCGGAAATGCTTTTACTGACCTTTGACCTAAAAATGACAACCAAAAAAACATTTTCGGGTTAAATTATTCTTTAAAATGCCAATGGACAAACTGTATGGTATCAAATGAAAGCATACACAATATGCTACCCATTGCTACCCAACTTGTATTGAACATTTTTAATTATGAATCCAATTGTATGGAAAATGTGCATATTTTGATTATTTTTATACAAAAAATGAATATTTGGTAGCGTAATTGATAATTATGTTTATTTATATAATATTAAATAATTTAAGTGTTTGGAAAAACTATTTGGTATCAAATGAAAGCCCATAAAATATTCTATCCATTGCTACCCAACTTGTATTAAAAATCTGTTGAGATATTCTCTCCTAAATTAGATGCCAACAAATCTGACCCAGGTCCTAGACTATATGACATTAATTTTAACTAAAAATATTATTCATATTGGATGTTACTTTGTCCAATATGTTACATTTTAAATCAATAAAATATGCACATTTTTCAAACACTTAAATTATTTAAAATTATATAAATAAACATAACAATTACGCTACCAAATATTCATTTTTTGTATAAAAATAATCAAAATATGCACATTTTCCATACAATTGGATTCATAATTAAAAATTTTCAATACAAGTTGGGTAGCAATGGGTAGCATATTGTGTATGTTTTCATTTGATACCATACAGTTTGTCCATTGGCATTTTAAAGAATGGTTTAACCCGAAAATGTGTTTTTTGGTCATTTTTGGGTCAATGGTCAGTAAAAGCATTTCCGGTCATTTTTTCGTTGTGTTAGACCAAATATAAATATGTGTATTCTAAACAATTTGACACCAAAAGAACTCTTGAATTATTTAATATTATAAATAAACCAAAATAACTTTACACTATTTAATATACTCATTTTAGTAAAAAAATAATAAAATATGCACATTTTTAACAAAATTAGCATCATAATTACAGACTTTTAATACAAGTTGGGTAGCAATGGATAGAATATTTTATGGGCTTTCATTTGATACTAAATAGTTTTTTCAAACACTAAAATTATTTAATATTATATAAATAAACATAACAATTACGCTACCAAATATTCATTTTTTGTATAAAAATAATCAAAATATGCACATTTTCCATACAATTAGCTTCATAATTAAAAATTTTCAATATAAGTTGGGTAGCAATGGGTAGCATATTGTGTATGCTTTCATTTGATACCATACAGTTTGTCCATTGGCATTTTAAAGAATAATTTAACCTGAAAATGTGTTTTTTGGTCATTTTTGGGTCAAAGGTCAGTAAAAGCATTTCCGGTCATTTTTTCGCTAAAAGTTGTGTTAGACCGAATATAAATATGTATATTTTGAACAATTTGACACCAAAAGCAAATCTGTACGACAAGCGGTTGTCGAGATATAAGAACCACACATTTTTAACCTTTGACCCCGATTTTGGGCATGTTCGTCCCGGATAGCGAATTTGGCACACATTCCATGTTGTTCGTTGGGGTCAAATTGTCCTATAACAGTTGAGATATTCTCTCCTAAATTAAATGCATACAAATCTGACCCAGGTCCTAGACTATTATTGGAGGTGACATGAACTGCGTTTTAGAAAGAAAATTAGATCAAAGAAACAGTGTCCATAGGTATGATAATTCTCCAATGATGTTAAAAAAGTGTATGAATAAACACAAATTAATATACGTATGGAGGCAAGTTCATAACACTAAAACTCAGTTTACGTGGAGATGTAAAAACACATACAGAAGACTAGACTTTTGGTGTGTATCAAAAGCCCTTTATAGAAATGGGGACGTACTGTCTACTGATATAAGACCTTCAATTTTCTCTGATCACCAAGCAATCTCTATTAAATTATTAGATGATCAACCAAAGAGAGGGACAGGTATGTGGAAAATAAACAATAGCGTTCTCCACAATAAAGTTTACGCTTTAAATATAAACATAATTAAATAGAAAATACAAAAAACAAAATGATCAAAATCTTAGCCCGGACTTGTTATGGGAGTACCTTGAAGTGAAAATAAAGGAATATACAATGAAATACTGTGCAAGGAAAAAAAAGGAAGAAACACAAACAAAAAAAATGTTAACAAAAGAAGTCAATGACCTCACTAACTGTTTAGACATTTGCTATAGCGAGAAAGTAGAAAACAATTAAAACAAAAAATAAACGACCTAGATAACATTTACTTAATTGAAGCTCAAGGCGCAAAAATTAGATCTAGAGTACAATGGTTTGAACAAGGAGAAAAAAATAGTAAATTCTTTTTAGGGCTAGAAAAAAACAATGCGAAACGTAAGCATATAACATCTATTATTTAAAATAATGGTAAACGTATAACAGATAGTGAAGAAATCCTAATAGAACAAACAAATTACTACAAAAACCTGTATGCAAACACAAATTGTCCTGAACAAAATGCAGATGAGTACTTGAAAAAAGTAAAAGTAAATAAACTTTCTGATGAAAACAATCTTATGTGTGAAGGATTTTTGACAATTGAAGAACTCACAGCAGCTATTTTTAACATGCGCCACAATAAAAGCCTAGGCTCTTATGGCTTAACTGTTGAATTCTACCACCGTTTTTGGGAAGACATTAAATATTGCCTATGCGACGCATTAAATTATTGTTATAACAACAATGAATTAACTAGCACCCAAAGAACGGGAATAATACATTTAATATTCAAAAACGGACGAGAAAAACTTGAAAACTGGAGACCAATCACATTACTAAATGTGGACTATAAAATTATGACACACGTTCTCTCATGTAGAATGCAAAAAGTGATATTCACCATAGTCAATGACCAAAAAGGTTATATCAATGTGGCATACATTACTTTTAGCTTTTTAATTATTTTACTTTTAATTTATTTACAGCATTTTGGAATGCTATTAAGTATTTTGTTGATTTGTTTTCGACTTAAAATGTGAATAGACACCACATTTACTCCGCATAGGGTAATCTGGAAATGCCTGTGGTCCACTATTTGTTTATAGGATTAACCATTATATAATCTTTTGGTCATTGATATCTGTTTCGGCAATCAATCAATTAGCTTTAATTCCTGTTTTAGTAATTAAGTGTATTTTCTTTGTTCTGATAATGATTAAACTTAATGAAAATGGTTTGGAAGACCATTCGCAGTCAGAGCCTTAAGTGAGCAACATCAATAAAGCAATTTCTCACACTATATTTTTTACCTGTGTTTGAGTCTTTTGTGTTTTGCACGTCGTGTAATAGTAAGGGTTACTGTACATCAATAAAAGATTTGGAGGTGAAAATGTAAGGCTTGTAGAAGACATTCTATCCTACACAGAAAATAATAATAAAGCTGGTGCTATAATCTTTCTAGACTTTGCGAAAGCCTTTGACTCGCTTGAAAGAAATTTTATGTTCAAAGCCCTAAAAAAGTTTGGCTTTAGGAAATTATTTATTAATTGGATAAATTTAATATACACAAATACAAAATGTATGGTGACAAATAACGGATGGGTATCCGAAAGTTTTAGTATGGAATGTGGTGTAAGACAAGGATGCCCATTATCCGCTTTACTTGGTAGAAATAATGGCTGTAAGCATTAGGAATAATCCAAAATGCTTTGTTAAACCGTAACAATAATACTGTAAACACATTTTGGCGAATTGAATGTGGTTCACAACAAAATCTCCTGCGAATGGACTTTCCCAAGTTGGGACCTCTGTGGAATGGTCAACGTGAAAAAATTAAAAGACTTGTTCTTATAAAAAAAGTATGCAAAGGTGGCTTGAGTATGATAAATTTCAACTCCGTAATAGATTCATTAAAACTATTACATGGATAAAAAGATTACTCAGTCCTGATCCAGGAAAATGGAAAAATATTCCGAAATACTTTATGTATCCAATAGAATACACTATAGGTGCTACTCAGCTTAACTTTGAAGATCATATTAACTTGTATAGAATGCCTGATTTTTATGTATCAATGTTACAATCAGCGGTTAAGTTAAATAATATTGTTAATGTAGTTCCACAAAATATAGATGACATTTTAAAACAACCACTTTGGGAAAATAAATATATAATTTCTGCAAGTGGAAAATCTCTTCATTTTAAAATATGGTTACATTCCAAATACAAATCGGTATGTGACACTATCGTTAATAACAGATGTCTACTTTAATCAATAAACAAAAAGAACTTATCGAATATTTTACATATTCCATGTTTTTGGAAAGAAATCATCTTTACTTCAATAGAAAACAATCAAATTAACCTGCAAGTCAAAGAAACCATATTTCATAAAAAATACAAGGCATCTTTTCATTATATCCTTTTTGTTAGCAAGGTTGCTAAAATCCCCAATATACAAGCAAAGTGGGAAGTTGAGTTAGGTAAAAATGAAATAGACTGGGACAAAACATGGTACTGTAAAGTTCACAATATGAAACATTTACCAAAAGTCGCCCAATTTAATTTTAAATTATTACATCATATCTTAGCTTGTAGAAAAAACTTAAAGAAGTGGAATCTTAATAAAAATGGTTTTTGCAAAAAGTATTGTATAGAAATAGAAAGTGAAAAACATATGTTGTACACCTGTAATAGTATTCAATCAGATTTGAGTAAGTTCCGTAAACTGATTGTTATATGTATTCCGACTAACGAAACACTACGGCCAGGTTTCCCCGAATGGTCAGACATAGTTATAGGAACTCAGAACACGCTTGTTAAGGAACTCATCTCTTTATTTACATTTAGTATTTACAAATCTTGCATTACAGTATTTATAAAACAAGCAAACGGATTATTACTTGGACTTTATTCAAGATAATTTCAAATGAATACTTATGTAATCTAAACAAAGCAGAAAGAAAATGGAACGACGTTCAAGAAAAACTCCTTGAATCAATTATCTAAAAAGAAAAATAATCAATAACATTTAATTTAATTAAGAAATACATAAGAATAAACATAAATGTATGGTATACAGTATATTTTTCTTGATTTAGATCAATTGTTAGTTTACCATCATTATTATATTATTGTTTTCTACGAGGCGCCAGAGTCCGGGATGACCGAGACGCAACTGGTGCTAGCCAGGACTTAAATTAGAACTATAAAAATAAACCTGGCTAGCGACGAGGGCGTATCCTCATACTTCGCTTTGGGTTTAGCTTTGCAATATTTATTACAGTAGTTTGTTATTTTATCATATAATTCATGTAAATAATGAAAGCAATATTATGTTCAAAATGTAAAACTATACAATTTTATCAAAGTATTCAAACAAAACACAATCTTATAATGCAATATACCATTTTATCATTATTATATCGAATCTCAATTTTTAAATATCAATCTTTATTTCGTTTTAGCTCTGTAATATAAATTTTCTCTGTATACATATTTGTTTTATCTAGATTTCAACACAATATCAAAATATTTTATATAATCTTTTAACCTCTGTCTGTGTAATATCACTTAAATATTCATTGATAAATAGATAGATAGACATATATACTGTAACCTTCACCATATTGTTTATCATTGCATAAAAGTGGGTTGCTCCCACAAAAGAGAAAAAAAAGAAATCCAAATCGTTTTCTTGGACCCGATCATCTTTATTTTTATAATGAGCCCGCGATCGTTTAATTATATTGATTGGCCTGAATCAGACATTCCATCGCATTGTTTCCATTGTTGGTTGATTTGAGTGTATGTAGGAATTCGGCCCGAGACGATTCGACCCACTTTTTAGCCGAAACCTCCCACTTTAGAGCCAAAAAAAAAGCAAAAAAATGGAAATTCCATTTAATGTACACGCAATATACCCCTCTTGTAAAAATCATGTGTATTTATCGTGCGAGCTGAACTATTGTTGTGGAAATTCCATTTAATGTACACGCACTATATCCCTCTTGTAAAAATCATGTGTATTTATCGTGCGAGCTGAACTATTGTTGTGGAAATTCCATTTAATGTACACGCACTATACCCCTCTTGTAAAAATCACGTGTATTTATTGTGCGAGCCGAACGGTTGTTGTGGTAAGTCACAGACACCAGGCTGGGCCGGCTCTGCAGTTGAGCCCGAACGTCCACTCGCGTTGGTACACCCGATCGTCTTAAACAAAAAGCCCGATCATCTGACCGAGATCGTCCTTGGGATTGACAGACGATCGGGCTTTTTTTTACAAACGGTGTTCTTTCCACGAGTTTGTGATACAAATGTAATAAACTATGTACATTTCTATACTCATTTATTTGTTTTGCCGAGAACTCAATTATAAACTATAATGGAACGGATTTACAAACGACAAACCAAGTAGCCTACTACTACTAGGCCTAGGCTACTTGGCCTAATGTTAATACTGTCGGGCCCAACTTTGTGGACTTTCGGGCCCAACGCCAAAAAGACGATCGGGCCAAACGTATAAGACAATTGGGCACATAATAAAATGGGCCCGATCGTCTCTATGATCGGGGTATCACCGTCTTTGGCCCCGATTCGCCTAGCCTACTAGGCCTATGTACTAGGCCTAAGCGATTAGACTAGGCCTGGGCTAGGCTAGCTTATATAATGTCATGATAGTCCTATAATTTGGCCATTTTTCGACCTAAATAGGTTACCTAGCCTTACTTACTTGACTTTTATACAGTTTTATTGAACTGTCTAAACTCGTTTCGTCCATCCAAGTTATTTTGTTGATGAAGAGTTATCACACCTATGGAACGCCCTTACTGCCTTCTTCGGCTCTTTTCCTGTTCAGCCCTTTTAGTAGAGGAGGAAATGGGGGTTCCCATGAATTCCTCCCTCTGAGGTATATTTTTTAATGTGGTTTTTTAATCCCAAAAGTATTTCTAGTATAACCAGATGAGGTTGTTAACATTTCCAAATCGTGTCCCATGGGGTTGGGTTGGGTTAGGTTGTTATTTTTACTTGAAAATGGCGGGAAAACAGAGCACATTTGCAGTTATTTTAAAAATAAAAATAGCTCTTTATTTGCTGAGTAAAAGTAAAAACACAAAAATATATGAAAGAAGCTCTTCAGCGGAGAGAGCACAAATGTGCCTAGTTATGTATTCATATCTAGTCAATTCAATTCAAGTTCAAGTCAATATCTAGGCCTATTTGGCTTTGCTTAGGTGAAGCGAACAATTCCTGTAATCATTGTTAGTTAAGGTCCTTTGTCAGATTATTTCTATGGGTATTTGTAGATACGCCCTATTATTATAGACCCTAATACATTTCATATTTATAGACATATTTTGGAATAAATGGTCAATTCAAGTGATAGAGTATACCTCATGAGTCAAATAAGACAAAAAAAATCAAAATTTCGAAAAAAATGTAGTTAAGTCTTTTTCTCAAAGTAGGGCAGAATTATAAACATTGACCAATCATATAGCGGTATGATGAATATATAACAATAACAATAATAATGGTAGTCTTATGTAGCGCCTAATACAATATTTCTAAGCGCTTTACACACACAAATGATCCATACAATATCCTAAGATAACACAAAAAAAAAAAAAAAAAAGCAGAGGAATTATTTACAGACATACATTACTTCTCCAGCAATTTAAAGCTCTAATATGAGAGCTCCTCGGAACAATATTCACATGAGCTCGAGTGAAAAGTATGGAAGAAAAAAGATGTTGCTTAAGAAAAAATCGATTTATTTTGCCCCTTTAATAGTATGTGGCAGATAATTCCAAAGACAAGCAGGTGAACAGAAATGATATGGTATGTTGCCATAGAAAACAGTGGCCAGTTTTGAAACATTAAGTTTATTTTGCGAATGTCATTGACAAATGCTTTTGGTCCTAGTGACAATACGTGCCGTTGTATTCTAAATCAGTGGTAGCTTTGTGATTTCAGATTTTTGTAGCCCAGCCTTATAAGATGGAATTGCATGAATCCAACCTTGATGTCTCTCAGTACCCTTTGTTGTCGATATGTTTCCAAATACTACCAATCATGTGAATTCCTTTTTAAAACCATACACGAATCTAATGTGCTCTAAAGCTCTTATCCTCAGATTTTTATTGAAAAGGTATAAATCAGTACTCTTGGATTCGTTCAAAGCCAGATAATTTGAGGACGCCCGCCGATCACGAATTTTGTCAATGCATGATGATGATATTTAAATTGATAATAATTATATCTCTGTCCACACTCTTAAATCCATATTAGAGCTGAACATCATATAGCAGACAGAACACTACATACATGTGATTTTATAATATCTCTTAAGTACAGAACCTTGGGGGAACATCACAAGGACAGTGTCAATACTGAGACGATGTATCCTGAATAGAATAGAAATATAAATTACATAAATATGGCAAGTTTGGTACCAATTAAAGCTTATGACATGTACAATACCACTACCATAAGAAAAATATAATTTCACAATATAATGACGTCATCAAAGCCACACTATTTATATATTACATAACTTCGTGGGAAAATATAAGAAATCAAATTAATATGGCAAGTTTGGTATTAAATTAATGCTTATGACATGTACAAAACCACGGAACTATATAAAATATAATTTGAACAATATAATGATGTCATTACTTAAGCCACACCCATTATATAAATATATTACATAACTTTGTGAAAAATGAAACGGCAGCATGCGTATAACTGAGCTAATGACTATGTAATCGTTGTTGAACGTATGCTCACCTGGGTTGATTTGCATAAATGGCATGTGCGACGTTGTGACGATGCCAGCGTAATATTATTCTACTGTATTGAGAAGTTACACTACTATATTGAGAAGTTATACAATATATTATCTCGATTGTGGCATGATTAAAAGCCTTCCGTGTTCTTTCTTATATATTATCTCAACTCAAGTAAGTGGCCAGTGAGGCCGCAGTTACAATAAACATGTCAAGTTTGGTATAAAATTAAAACTTATGACATGTATAACAACACAAGCATATGTCAAATATATTTTGAACAATGTAATGACATCATTTAAGCCACAACAATATATTATGTTCAGGTATTAAATAAGTTAGTAAACAATCTTAAAAGTCATACATATTGATATGTGGCATCAAATTAAGGCTTATGATTATATAAATTGCACGAGTGTATAGGAACACACTGAAAACAATAATAACTAGAGGGTACTCCGAGAGTACAAACCTCCGCCTACTGTAAAATTCCCCTACATAAAATTCCCCCTGAATATTTTTTTTTAAATTGTTTTTATTAGTTCTAAGTGTAAATATGCTAACTGCACACTACAAAGTTGTGGATGACAGTGTGGTGTAATGGTTATGTATCCAGCCTCTCACAGTTGAGATCGCTGGTTCAAGTCCCACTGAGGTTTTTTTTTTTTTATTATTTTTTGTTTTGTTTTTTGTGGACCTTGATCTTTGACCCTGACCCTTCAAAATTTAACCACAATTATATGATGTGTCATTGGTCATTGTGGCTAAGTTTGGTGAGAATCGGATAAAAACTGTGGTCTCCAGGCTGTTCACAGACACACACACAAACAAACACACACACAAACACACACACAAACATACAGGGGTGAAAACATAACCTCCTTGGTGGAGGTAATGATGTCATTGCAACCACAACCATTTTTATGTAACTATGTAGCATTTTTTTTGTATTTTCACCGAATCATAAAATGCAGCCTGGCGCCGCCGATAGGCATTATCTCTACACACGCGATATGAAAAAAATCCAAAGTCCTTATACGATGACGTCACACACGTCCCAGCGACCCCATTGGCTGATTTTATTTCAGTTCATTCAATTTCACGTACAGACACCGATTTAGAAAAAAAAAGAAAAGGTAAAAGAAAACAATATTAACTGAATGAACTGAGGATAACCCAAGAAAGTTTAATAAAAACTTATTTCCATTGGGGTCCCCAAATACAAAAAGAAAATATTGAAAACATTGCAACTTCCTAATTTAAATTTCTTACAATACATTTAAAACATTTAACAAAATTAACAAATTAAAAAAATGTTTATAATTCTTAAGAATAAGATATATACAATTGATTAAGAATTAATATAAAAATATACTATAATTGAATATCATTAGATAAATACGCTTTTACTTGGAACTTGAATTTATTTAAAGTATTGCACTGTTTAATTTGAGATGGTAGCGAGTTCCAATCACTTATTCCATTAAAATAAAAAGTTTTATTAAACCTGCCATGTGGAACTCTAAAGTTTGTGGAACTAATCTGGTATGATGCCCATGAGTATCACAATGCGTCTAAAATTAGTAGTCATGTAATGTATTCTGGACATACTTGTTTAAAAATACGGTAAACATGGCTAAGACGTAGACACCTTACATGATTTCAACATTCAACATACCAAGATTAGTGAGTTCAGAGTATCCAACATGGCTTATGGCTTCAAGGATTGAAATAAATCTAACTAATTTGTTTTGGGTGGTTTGTAATTTGTTTTTAAACTCTTGACTAATTCCATGAAACCAAGCTGATGAAGCATAGTCAAGTATAGGTATACTATAGTATACTACTACACCGCACGTGCTTTACGTGCGGTGTAGTAGTAGACAGCGTGAGTTGCTGTAGTATAAAGTTTAAATAGCCTTAGTTTTACAGCCGTCTAATAAACGTCACGTGATATTAGATTTTGTCGATAGGTGGCGGTATAAATTCCGCAACATTTGACTGCATGACGATTGGTGTGTACTGCATGACGATTGGTGTGTACTGCATGACCATTGGTGTGTACTGCATGACAATTGGTGTGTACTGCATGATGTTTGGTGTGTACTGCATGATGTTTGGTGTGTACTGCATGACGTTTGGTGTGTACTGCATGACGATTGGTGTGTACTGCGTGACCATTGGTGTGTACTGCATGACTATTGGTGTGTACTGCATGACCATTGGTGTGTACTGCATGACGATTGGTGTGTACTGCTTGATAAATGTGAACTGAAGGCAGAAGAGGCGTTCCATATGCCCGCGTCCCTTTCTTTGGTTCTTACCACACCATAGGACATAGGAGGTATATTCAGAGCGTCATTCTGACGACTGGAACATTCTCTACTTCCCTACGGAGCGCCATTTATGCCTTTATTAACTTCAATAATAGAAATAATACTACGGTAACTGCTCAAGTGGACCCAATTTAGCACCAGGGTAGCACAGTGATATAAAATAGAAATAAAGTCACTAAATTATAATATCTTTTCGTATGTTAAAACACCGTGCTCAAGTGGACACAATTTGGCACCAGGGGAGCACATATTTTTTTTATACGTACGAACACAACCTTAGACTAATTCCGCCGCCGGGCTTGGCCTTAGGCATATACGAAGTCGAGTTTTTAAAGTAAAAAACTCCACCTAAAATTTTGAAGTCGCATCTGGATAGTTGAATTTTTAACAAATATCATAAATATCATAGGTGATTATGTATAGTAAGAAAATCGAAAATCCTGCCGAGATATGCCTACTCCTTACGACCATTTTTATGTTACTTGACGATGATTTTGAGCCTATCCTGAACAACGATTTAGACCAAAATATTGACGATCGACGTTCTAGCCCTGCACCAACAAGGACAACACCGCCTCAAATACGAACCTTGTTATCGGAGATTAATTACGCGCCGTAGGCTGATCGGAGATTTATTATACGCCCGTAGGCTGAATTTACCTCTAAATTTGGTGGACTTTTTACCTCGTTTGTAAAATAGCTAGAGGCAAAATTTAATTACCGCACGCGACTTCACAGCGGGAATATGGTAAATATATATATATCTTGCATGAATCGGACATTTCGCTACCAATGTAGCAACATTGATTAACGAAATCAAAATTCAACAGTGTGGCGTGTTGACCGCGAATTACTAACAATACCATCTTTCCCACTACACCTGCACAAACTCATTTGCATAACAACGAATGGCATACAAAACTACGGTGAGACATACATACACGTAACAAGATAATTAATTTCTTTTTTACATTAAAATTGAGGGCGCTAAACATAAAATACATGTAGCGAAAGCCAAAAAAAAAAGAGTAAAAAATGTGCTCTCCCTGACTCAGCACTAAGGCCCTGCCACAGCCTTGGGGTCGTTTCCACCACATCATCACCAGATGCATTGCTAGTGCCTTCTCAAGATGTGTGGTGGAAAGGGGGACGTATAATTCTGTGAACCCCAAACACAGTTGGTCGCATACCTTTAACTCTATTCCACCGACCAGCGTGGGAATCGAACCCACGACATACGTGTTGTCAACACGACGCTCAGTCGCTTGAGCTAACTGGTCATTTTGGTTTTAACAACGTTAATATGATATTTATGACGTAATGATGAATTACTTAATACACGTATAAATAGACTATTATCAACTATTCGGTCGTGTACTACTTTATGGCGTAACGGGTAATGCTCAGGTATGAGTGCTCTCAGTATTGGTTTCGAACCTCTACGGATATTTTTTTTTTTTTAATTGAAAATAAATATTGTTTTTGAAAGTGAGATATTTTGAGGGTTGTAAATGTCAGGCCTAAAGTGGACCTTTTTTAAAATCAGAAACAAAGTTGCATGGCATTATTTTTCATTGATTCATCATTCATTTCATAATATAAATAGACTATTATCAGCTCTTCAGCAATGTACTGATGTGTGGCGTAACGGGTAATGCTCAGGTTTGAGTGCTCTCAGCATTGGGTTCGAACCTCTACGGATATTTGTATTTTATTTATTTCTTTTTAATTGAAAATAAATATTGTTTCTGAAAGTGAGATATTTTGAGGGTCGTAAATGTCAGGCCTAAACAAGTGGACCTTTTTTAAAATCAGAAACAAAATTGCATGGCATTATTTTTCATTAAATAGACTGTTAAAAGCCTCGAAAAGAAGCCCATGTGCTCCTTCATTTTTAGTACTCATGGGTGGGCTTCTTTTCCACCGTGAGTTCTTTTCGAGACCTGCTGGGTTCCCGCCCGGAAAATGTTTTATTTACATGATTTGAGCAATCTTCTAATGTAAAGATTAACAGCGTCAAAATTTAACAGTGTGGCGTGTTGACCGCGAATGACTAACATATTATCTTCCCCATAATACACGTGCACAAACTCATTTGCATAACAACCACGACGGCATACCAAACTGTTTAAAATAGAGCTGCAAGGTCACCGAAAATGACATCTATTATTTTTTCAAACAACATGCATAAGAATCTTCAGTACCCCACTATACTTGGGGCTGAGCAAAGACAATTTTGAAAAATAGAGCTACATAGATTCCCGCCTGAAAAATGGCACTTTACATGATTTGAAATTATGTGAAACAAACTATATAAGACTCACCAGGACAATAGAGCTTGTCCCCGGAAAGTGCACCTATTCATTGAAATATGAAATTAAATATGAAGTCTTCAGTACTAGCCCACCATGGTTGGGGCAGAGCTAATAATGAAAATAGAGCCCAGAATTGCACTTATACTTATTACTATACATAATCACCTATGATATTTATGATATTTGTTAAAAATTCAACTATCCAGATGCGACTTCAAAATTTTAGGTGGAGTTTTCTACTTTAAAAACTCGACTTCGTATATGCCTAAGGCCTAGCCCGGCGGCGCAATTAGTCTAAGCTTTGAAATCGGTCTGGAAATCGGCATCTTTGCAAATGTTCTATATTTGATCTTATTTCACTCTCCATTAACCCCATACAAAAATCATCGGAGACAAACTATCTGTTTAAAGCATGTTTATTCTGGGACGGTGCGGCCATAAACACCAACTACCATAAAGGTTTATAACATATTACAATACAATATCTTGCATGAATCGGACATTTCGCTACCAATGTAGCAACATTGATTAACGAAATCAAAATTCAACAGTGTGGCGTGTTGACCGCGAATTACTAACAATACCATCTTTCCCACTACACCTGCACAAACTCATTTGCATAACAACGAACGGCATATCAAACTACGGTGAGACATGTATACACGTAACGAAGATAATTAATTTCTTTTTTACATTAAAATTGAGGGCGCTAAACATAAAGTTTACGAGATCAAATACATGTAGCGAAAGCCAAAAAAAAAGAGTAAAAAATGTGCTCTCCCTGCCTCAGCACTAAGGCCCTGCCACAGCCTTGGGGTCGTTTCCACCACATCATCACCAGATGCATTGCTAGTGCCTTCTCAAGATGTGTGGTGGAAAGGGGGACGTATAATTCTGTGAACCCCAAACACAGTTGGTCGCATACCTTTAACTCTATTCCACCGACCAGCGTGGGAATCGAACCCACGACATACGTGTTGTCAACACGACGCTCAGTCGCCTGAGCTAACTGGTCATTTTGGTTTTAACAACGTTAATATGATATTTATGACGTAATGATGAATTACGTAATACACGTATAAATAGACTATTATCAACTGTTCGGTCGTGTACAACTTTATGGCGTAACGGGTAATGCTCAGGTTTGAGTGCTCTCAGTATTGGGTTCGAACCTCTACGGATATATTTTTTGTTATTGAAAATAAATATTGTTTTTGAAAGTGAGATATTTTGAGGGTTGTAAATGTCAGGCCTAAACAAGTGGACCTTTTTTATAATCAGAAACAAAGTTGCATGGCATTATTTTTCATTGATTCATCATTCATTTCATATAAATAGACTATTATCAGCTCTTCAGCAATGTACTGATGTGTGGCGTAACGGGTAATGCTCAGGTTTGAGTGCCCTCAGTATTGGGTTCGAACCTCTAAGGATATATATTTTTTTTTAATTGAAAATAAATATTGTTTTTGAAAGTGAGATATTTTGAGGGTTGTAAATGTCAGGCCTAAACAAGTGGACCTTTTTTAAAATCAGAAACAAAGTTGCATGGCATTATTTTTCATTGATTCATCATTCATTTTATATAAATAGACTATTAGCTCTTCAGCAATGTACTGATGTGTGTGAAGTCATGTAAAGTGCCATTTTTCGGGCGGGAATCTATGCAGCTCTATTTTTCAAAATTGTCTTTGCTCAGCCCCAAGCATGGTGGGATACTGAAGATTCTTATGCATGTTGTTTGAAAAAATAATAGATGTAATTTTCGTGGACCTTGCAGCTCTATTTTAAACAGTTTGGTATGCCGTCGTGGTTGTTATGCAAATGAGTTTGTGCACGTGTATTATGAGGAAGATGTTAGTCATTCGCGGTCAACACGCCACACTATTAAATTTTGATGCTGTTAATCTTTACATTAGAAGATTGTTCAAATCATGTAAATAAAACATTTTCCGGGCGGGAACCCAGCAGCTCTCGAAAAGAACTCAAGGTGGAAAAGAAGCCCACCCATGAGTACTAATGGGTGGGAGCACATGGGCTTCTTTTCAAGGCTTTATGGCAGTCTATTTAGTGAAAAATAATGCCATGCAACTTTGTTTCTGATTTTAAAAAAGGTCCACTTGTTTAGGCCTGACATTTACAACCCTCAAAATATCTCACTTTCAGAAACAATATTTATTTTCAATTAAAAAAAAAAATATCCGTAGAGGTTCGAACCCAATACTGAGAGCACTCAACCCTGAGCATTACCCGTTACGCCACACATCAGTACATTGTTGAAGAGCTGATAATAGTCTATTTATATGAAATGAATGATGAATCAATGAAAAATAATGCCATGCAACTTTGTTTCTGATTTTAAAAAAGGTCCACTTGTTTAGGCCTGACATTTACAACCCTTAAAATATCTCACTTTCAAAAACAATATTTATTTTCAATAAAAAAAAAAATATCCGTAGAGGTTCGAACCCAATACTGAGAGCACTCAAACCTGAGCATTACCCGTTACGCCATAAAGTAGTACACGACCGAACAGTTGATAATAGTCTATTTATACGTGTATTACGTGTCATAAATATCATATTAACGTTGTTAAAACCAAAATGACCAGTTAGCTCAGGCGACTGAGACGTATGTCGTGGGTTCGATTCCCACGCTGGTCGGTGGAATAGAGTTAAAGGTATGCGACCAACTGTGTTTGGGGTTCACAGAATTATACGTCCCCCTTTCCACCACACATCTTGAGAAGGCACTAGCAATGCATCTGGTGATGATGTGGTGGAAACGACCCCAAGGCTGTGGCAGGGCCTTAGTGCTGAGGCAGGGAGAGCACATTTTTTACTCTTTTTTTTTGGCTTTCGCTACATGTATTTGATCTCGTAAACTTTATGTTTAGCGCCCTCAATTTTAATGTAAAAAAGAAATGAATTATCTTCCTTACGTGTATGTATGTCTCACCGTAGTTTGATATGCCGTTCGTTGTTATGCAAATGAGTTTGTGCAGGTGTAGTGGGAAAGATGGTATTGTTAGTAATTCGCGGTCAACACGCCACACTGTTGAATTTTGATTTCGTTAATCAATGTTGCTACATTGGTAGCGAAATGTCCGATTCATGCAAGATATTGTATTGTAATATGTTATGAATAAACGTTTATGGTAGTTGGTGTGTATGGCCGCACCGTCCCAGAATAAACATGTTTTAAACAGATAGTTTGTCTCCGATGATTTTTGTATGGGGTTAATGGAGAGTGAAATAAGATCAAATATAGAACATTCAAAATTCAACAGTGTGGCGTGTTGACCGCGAATTACTAACAACACCATCTTTCCCACTACACCTGCACAAACTCATTTGCATAACAACGAACGGCATACCAAACTACGGTGAGACATACATTCTCTTCTAAACACGTAACGAAGATAATTAATTTCTTTTTTACATTAAAATTGAGGGCGCTAAACATAAAATTTACGAGTTCAAATACATGTAGCGAAAGCCAAAAAAAAATGTGCTCTCCCTGCCTCAGCACTAAGGCCCTGCCACAGCCTTGGGGTCGTTTCCACCACATCATCACCAGATGCATTGCTAGTGCCTTCTCATGATGTGTGGTGGAAAGGGGGACGTATAATTCTGTGAACCCCAAACACAGTTGGTCGCATACCTTTAACTCTATTCCACCGACCAGCGTGGGAATCGAACCCACGACATACGTGTTGTCAACACGACGCTTAGTCGCCTGAGCTGGTCATTTTGGTTTTAACAAGGTTAATATGATATTTATGACGTAATGATGAATTACGTAATACACGTATAAATAGACTATTATCAACTGTTCAGTCGTGTACTACTTTATGGCGTAATGGGTAATGCTCAGGTTTGAGTGCTCTCAGTATTGGGTTCGAACCTCTACGGATATTTTTTTTCATTGATTCATCATTCATTTCATATAAATAGACTATTATGAGCTCTTCAGCAATGTACTGATGTGTGGCGTAACGGGTAATGCTTAGGTTTGAGTGCTCTCAGCATTGGGTTCGAACCTCTACGGATATTTGTATTTTTTTTTTTTTATTCAAAATAAATATTGTTTTTGAAAGTGAGATATTTTGAGGGTTGTAAATGTCGGGCCTAAACAAGTGGACCTTTTTTAAAATCAGAAACAAAGTTGCATGGCATTATTTTTCATTGATTCATCATTCATTTCATATAAATAGACTATTATCAGCTCTTCAGCAATGTACTGATGTGTGGCGTAACGGGTAATGCTCAGGTTTGAGTGCTCTCAGCATTGGGTTCGAACCTCTACGGATATTTGTATTTTGTTTTTTTTTTAATTGAAAAAGTGACGCATAGTGAAGGGGGTGGGGGTGGTGTGTCTAGAAAACTCAGATCTCAGATATATCTGAAAACTCAGATATCTGACTTTTCTAGATCTAGAAAACTCAGATATCTTACTTTTCCATATCTAGAAAACTCAGATATCAAGATCTGAGTTTTCTAGTTCCAAAATGGAACTAGAAAACCCAGATCATCAAATGGATACATTTATTATCAGAGGGTAGCTGGTTTGAAATACTACAGTATTGTACGTTTTCTTACTAATTTAATAATAATAATTATTGTAACTTGTAGTAGCAGCCTACGACTTAAATCATAAAGAAATACAGTATACACCTTTTAAAATGTAGGCTTAGCATTTAGGCCTAGCCTAGCAAACTCAATTAAAGGCTCAACGTGTGGGAGCTATCGCGATGTATCGCGAAGAGTAGGCCTCGCCCTACTAGGCTAGAAGTGGTCACCAAAATAACTCGTACCTATTCCCAACAATGGCTAACCCATACCTCAACCAACTCGTACCCACACCAACTCGTACTGTACCTAATTTTAAGCCTACATTTTAACGGTAACGTGCACTGTATTTTCTTTATGATTTAAGCCGTAGGCCGCTTCTACATGTTACAATATTAGTAAGAAAACGTACACAGTAATCAGTTTTAATAATATTAATACTCTAGTATTTTAAATGACCTACCTTCTGATTAATAATGGAATGATCCAAATGACCTACCAACCAATCATTTGATGTATGATCTGAGTTTTCCATTCTGGAACTAGAAAAGTCAGATATTGATATCTGAGTTTTCTAGATCTAGAAAAGTCAGATATCTAAGTTTTCTAGATCTAGAAACTCAGATATATCTGAGATCTGAGTTTTCTAGACACTCCATAGTGAGGTATATTCAGAGCGTCATTCTGACGATGGAGCATTCTCTACTTATCTACGGAGCGCCATTTATGTTTGTTTGTTTCTTTATTTCCATTCACAAAAACATAAACATACATAAATAATCATTACAAAACAAAAGAATGGAAAGAGGGAATCTCTGAAGCACAGCTTATAAGTACAAACCCCCTGTTACAAAACAGTATATATATAAATAGAAATATGAAAAAAGGCACAAGGGCATAAGCAAACAAAATGCAACTGTTAAGAATGCAAACAATCTTTTTTTTTTATCTTTACAACAAAAAAAGATAGTTTTCTCAGAGAGTAAAATGTAATTAAAAAAAATAACTGTTTTAATTTTAATTTTTTAAATATTTATTCTTTTGTATTTTATTTTAAGAGTCTCAGGTATTTCACGCCAAAGTTCAACCCCTTTACTGACTAAACTTAATGATTTTTTAGTGGTTCTCTAAAATTGTGGGTAGAATTGGTGTTTTTGTCGAGTATATTTATCGTGGACAGCTGAGCATAAATGAAATTATTTTGAACAATCGCTCCTGGGAGTAAATTATGAAAAGCTTTATGCCTTTATTTACTTCAGAAATAGAAATAGTACTACGGTAACTGGTCCAGTGGATCCAATTTGGCACCGGTGGAGCACAGTGATATAGAATAGAAATAAGTCACTAATTTAAATATATTTTCGTATGTTAATACACTGTGCTCAAGTGGACCCAATTTGGCAAAAGAGGAGCACAGTGATATAAAATAGAAATAAAGTCACTAAATTTGAATACAGTATCTCATTCGTATCTAATACACTGAGCTCAATGAACCCAATTTAGCACGAGCGGAGTACAGGGATATAAAATAGAAATAAAATCACTAAAATGTTATATCTCATTTTAAACAGTTTGGTATGCCGTCGTGGTTGTTATGCAAATGAGTTTGTGCACGTGTATTAAGAGGAAGATAACATGTTACTCATTCGCGGTCAACACGCCACACTGTTGAATTGTGATGCTGTTAATCTTTACATTAGAAGATTGTTCAAATCATGTAAATAAGACATTTTCCGGGCGGGAACCCATCAGCTCTCGAACACAACTCCAGGTGGAAAAGAAGCCCACCCATGAGTACTAAAAATGAAGGAGCACATGGGCTTCTTTTCGAGGCTTTATGGCAGTCTATTTAATGAAAAACAATGCCATGAAACTTTGTTTCTGATTTTAAAAAAGGTCCACTTGTTTAGGCCTGACATTTACAACCCTCAAAATATCTCACTTTCAAAAACAATATTTATTTTCAATTAAAAAAATAATAATAAAATACAAATATCCGTAGAGGTTCGAACCCAATGCTGAGAGCACTCAAACCTGAGCATTACCCGTTACACCACACATCAGTACATTGCTGAAGAGCTGATAATAGTCTATTTATATGAAATGAACGATGAATCAATGAAAAATAGTGCCATGCAACTTTGTTTCTGATTTTAAAAAAGGTCCACTTGTTTAGGCCTGACATTTACAACCCTCAAACTATCTCACTTTCAAAAACAATATTTATTTTCAATTAAAAAAAAATATCCGTAGAGGTTCGAACCCAATACTGAGAGCACTCAAACCTGAGCATTACCTGTTACGCCATAAAGTAGTACACGACCGAACTATTGATAATAGTCTATTTATACGTGTATTACGTAATTCATCATTACGTCATAAATATCATATTAACCTTGTTAAAACCAAAATGACCAGTTAGCTCAAGCGACTGAGCGTCGTGTTGACAACACGTATGTCGTGGGTTCGATTCCCACGCTGGTCGGTGGAATAGAGTTAAAGGTATGCGACCAACTGTGTTTGGGGTTCACAGAATTATACGTCCCCCTTTCCACCACACATTCTGAGAAGGCACTAGCAATGCATCTGGTGATGATGTGGTGGAAACGACCCCAAGGCTGTGGCAGGGCCTTAGTGCTGAGGCAGGGAGAGCACATTTTTTACTCTTTTTTTTTGTCTTTCGCTACATGTATTTGATCTCGTAAACTTTATGTTTAGCGCCCTCAATTTTAATGTAAAAAAGAAATTAATTATCTTCGTTACGTGTATGTATGTCTCACCGTAGTTTGATATGCCGTTCGTTGTTATGCAAATGAGTTTGTGCAGGTGTAGTAGGAAAGATGTTGAATTTTGATTTCGTTAATCAATGTTGCTACATTGGTAGCGGAATGTCCGATTCATGCAAGATATTGTATTGTAATATGTTATGAATAAACGTTTATGGTAGTTGGTGTGTATGGCCGCACCGTCCCAGAATAAACATGTTTTAAACAGATAGTTTGTCTCAGATGATTTTTGTATGGGGTTAATGGAGAGTGAAATAAGATCAAATATAGAACATTTGCAAAGATGCCGATTTCCAGACCGATTTCAAAGCTTAGACTAATTCCGCCGCCGGGCTAGGCCTTAGGCATATACGAAGTCGAGTTTTAAAAGTAGAAAACTCCACCTAAAGTCGCATCTGGATAGTTGAATTTTTAACAAATATCATAAATATCATAGGTGATTATGTATCAATCAATCAAATCAAAATCAACATTTATTTCCAAAAAGGTGGCGTCACCAAAAAAGCGAAAGCTTGTGTTAGGGACGCCAAAACAAAACATTCAAAAGCAGAACATATAATATAAGATACAGAAATGAAAATAACAATAAAACGAAAAGCGGTACATATCAATTGCAGTATAAATCATATTAATGCATTTTTACTATTGCTAAAGGTAAATATATTAACAAAAAAAAAACAAAAAACATGGCCTCTAAGTATTGTTTGATAATAAATAATATTTAGCAATCTTTTTGAAACTATTTACATTTTGTATGTTTTGTAGCGAAAGAGGCAAAACATTCCAAAGTTTTGCACCAGAGTATCTAATACTTTGGTGAAATATGGTAGTCCTGTGTTTTGGGAGATGAATATAAGAGGATGACCTAGTGTTGTAGTTATAGAAATTAACATTAAATTTAAACATATCGTAAAATCTATGAGGATAATTATGATTAACACAGTTATGAACAAAAATATATTGCTGATAAGTATTTATATCTTTAAGTGTCATTATATTAAGTTCCTTAAATAGAGGACCCGTATTAGCTGTAAAAGAAGATTTTGAAATTATTCGTATAATTCTTTTTTGGAGCAATGTTAATTTATTAAGATTAGATTGAAAAGTATTACCCCAGACCACATTACAATATGAAAAATAAGGAAGAACAAGAGAATTATATAAGGTACGGAGGATATTTACAGGAACTAAACGTTTAATTCTGTTGATTACTCCTATACTTTTAGATATTTTAGTCATTAATTCGTTGATATGGTATTTCCAAGTCAACTGCTCATCAATTAAGACACCGAGAAATTTTGTTTGTTCTACTCTTTGAATGTCATCATTGTTAAGTACAATTTTTAAATTATCTACATCATCAGCCTTCTTTTTCTTATTACTAAAAATAATATAATTACATTTCTTTGAATTTAATGATAATCTATTAGCCTTGAACCATTCACAAATATAATGTAGTTGGTTGTTTGCAGTACGATATAATTCATAGATGTCATCATTACTGTAAAATATATTTGTATCATCGGCATATAGTATAAATGAAAAAAGATCCGATGTCTTAAAAATGTCATTAACATATAAAATAAATAATAGTGGTCCAAGTAGCGATCCTTGTGGTACTCCACATGTTATATTTTTCAGTTCCGACAGCAAAGATTCATATTTTGTACACTGGGATCGATTTTCAAGGTAACTTTTGAACCATTGTAAAGCAACACCACGAATTCCATAATAACTTAACTTATATAATAAAATGTTATGGTTTATCGTATCAAATGCTTTGGATAGATCCAAAAAAATACCTATTGCATGTGATTTGTTCTCAAAAGCACTAATAATTCTATCTGTAAGATCCACCAGAGCCATTGAAGAAGAAAATTTGCTACGAAAACCATATTGACCATTATGAAGAATATCGTACTTATCTAGAAAAGAAACAGTTCTAACAAAGGCAATACGTTCTAAAACTTTGGAGAAGCATGATAAAATAGAAATTGGTCTATAATTACTAATGTCTCCTTTGTCTCCAGATTTGTAAACGGGTGTAATCTTAGCTATTTTTAGTTGGCTGGGAAAAATACCCTTAACTAATGATGCGTTAAAAATATGGCAGAGCGGTTTGCTAATTAAGGCTGCTACAGCTTTAACCACATTAGGACATAAACCGTCAAACCCAGCAGCTTTATTATTTTTAAAATTATTTATTATATCACATATTTCTTCTTCGGTCGTTGGAAAAAGGTACATTGAATGGTTGTTTGGTTGTTTTAAATAATCATTATAATCAGTGTTTCCAGAGGGAATTTTTCTATCAAGTGAGGGACCAATTTTTGTAAAAAAGTCATTAAATGCATTTGCAATATCTTGCGGTTGATCCAAAGATCGACCATCACAAGTAAAATTAGTATTTTGCTTACATTTGACTTTTCTGTTTAATAAATTATTTATTACATCCCATGTTTTCTTTATGTTCGATTTAGTATTGGAAAATTGTTCGTTATAATAAGCTAATTTAGATGTTTTAACAAGAGTATTCAATTTATTTCTAAAGGTTTTATACTTTAACTCATTTGGGCCTGTTGGATATTTAAGAAACTTTTTATACAGTTTATTTTTATGCTTAATAGACTGTAAAATCCCATTAGTCATCCATGGTTTTAATTTTCTCTTATTTTTGTTTTTAACAGTATGCAATGGAAAATTGTTTTGGTATACTGTTGTAAATTTGGATTGGAACAAATCATAAGCATTTTCAGGGTTAGACAAAGACATTACATCATCCCAACCGTTTGTAGCCAGATCTTGTTTAAAATTTTCAATATTTAGAGGATTTATTAGGCGATACGACTGAATAGGGACGTCATTTTGAAATGAATCATTTATAAATGAAGTGATTTGAAAAATTGGTAGATGATCGCTAATGTCACAGTATAATATACCACTTGTGACAGGTAGATCATGTGAATTAGTTATAATATTATCAATCAATGTAGCAGTATTACTAGTGATTCGAGTCGGTCTATTTATTAAGGGTAAATAGAAATTACTATATAATATATTTAAAAAGTCTTGCGTTGAGTTTATACTCGTATATCGTAAAAGGTCTAAATTAAAGTCACCCATGATATAGTTTAGCTTATTTTCTTTATCTATTGTTGTGAGTATTTTATCAAAATCGTCCACAAAGTGGTTACTGTTTACATCTGGTGGCTTATAAGCAACACCAACAATAATATTCTTTCCATGATTTTGATTAATTTCAATAAAAATTGAATCACATGAAATATTTGTCAAGGAAATGTCATTTCGTTGAGTATATGATCTTAAGTTACTTACATACAAAGCAACCCCACCACCTACTCTACCGTTTCGATTTTTAGATAACAATGTATAGTTAGGTATATTTAACGGTGGACTATTTTCATTACACCATGTCTCCGAGATACCAATGATATCAAACTGAAAATGTAGAGTTTCAATAAATTCCATGATAGCATCCAAATTTTTTACGAGACTTCTTGCATTAAAGTGGATACTAGAAAAACTTTTTTGAGTATCTACTGTTTTAAATTTACATGCAAATTGATCACAAAGAAAATAATTAGAAAGGTTTGTGCAGTTTTTGTAGAAATTTTGGTCAGGATCTAGATCAAAGTTTCCTGCAAAATTTGTAATGGACTCAAACACATCAAATTTGAGTTCATTTAGTCGATTTGTATTATTGGTATTTCCATTAATTCCTGAATCTGAATCGCTACCAGTAGTAGTAACTGGTGGGTTGCTCTTTGTATTATGAGTTGCTACTGAACAAGCCATATCACATGATAACATAATAATATAGTCAATTCCAAAAATATAAATACCCAAGTGTTAATGATTTTATACCTACAATAAATAAAATGATACCAGTACACTACATAAAATAAACAACAAAAAAGAAGGAACAAGTTAACGCATACTGCCGTTAAAAAGTAAATAAATAAATAAATAAATAAAATGTTAATAATACAATTGGGTTTGTAAATGTTCATTAATCAGATAAATAGTATGAATAATAATGCATGCAAAAAAAAAACAAAAAACACTAAATTGCGTAATATGGATATTTTGAATTGGGGCATCGGTAGAATATTAATCGTAATAAAATGAATATGTAGGCTACGTGTATATAATTTATAATAAGAATCGTAAAATCGTTTAGGCTTGGTTTCAATATTAGCCTAATACAGTACCATTACTATTAGTGTAATAGTGATAATAACAAAATGTGGGAATAATAATAATGTTGTTAATAATAATAATAATAATAATAATGTAATAATAACAATAATAATGATGATAATGCAGTATTAACAATAAAAGGAAGATATGGCAATAATAATGGTAATAAATAGTAGTCGTAATAATTACTATTCATAGTGAAAACTAAAACATTAATTTACAACGTAGGGCCAAACTGGACTACAGCGGGAGCAAGATAAAAAGTTAGGTTTGATATCGTCAATAAAGTTACATTCGGAGATTACGGAGATCTGTTTTTGATCTAATAACAATCTTCTTCTTATTTTATAGTATGTATAGTAATAAGTATAAGTATAAGTGCAATTCTGGGCTCTATTTTTTATTTTATTAGCTCTGTCCCAACCATGGTGGGCTAGTACTGGAGACTTCATATTTAATTTCATATTTCAATGAATCAATAGGTGCACTTTCCGGGAACACTAAATAAGTATTTATCTTAGACAAACGCAAGTTATTAAAATCACTGGTATGGCTTGAAACATATTTTTCTTATGCATTACGGATGGAGTAACCGACATTGAACATATATACCAAGTTTGAAATATTGTTGAATTCCAGAACTATTTTTTCTGGATGTTTTTGTATGTGACTATTTCGCTGTGCTCCACCACTGGCGCCAAATTGGATCCACTGGAGCACAATGTATTAACATACGAAAATATATTGAAACTTAATTGGGTCCACTCGGGCACAGTGTATTAACATACGAAAAGATATTAACATTCAGTGACTTATTTCTATTTTATATCACTGTGCTCCGCTTCAGCACAGTGTATTAACATACGGAAAGATATTAAAACTTAAGTGACTTCAAATTAGGTCCACTTGAGCACAGTGTATTAACATACGAAAAGATATTGAAACTTAAGTGACTTTATTTCTACTTTATATCACTGTCCTCCACTGGCGCCAAATTGGGTCCACTTGAGCACAGTGTATTAACATACTAAAAGATATTAAAATTAATTGATTTTATTTCTATTTTATATCACTGTGCTCCACTGACGCCAAATTTGGTCCCCTTGAGCACAGTGTATTAATACGAAAATATTGAATCTTAAGTGACTTTATTTTTATTTTATATCACTGTGCTCCCCTGGTGCCAAATTGTGTCCACTTGAGCACGGTGTTTTAACATACGAAAAGATATTATAATTTAGTGACTATATTTCTATTTTATACCACTGTGCTACCCTGGTGCTAAATTGGGTCCACTTGAGCAGTTACCGTTGTATTATTTCTATTATTGAAGTTAATAAAGGCATAGATGGCGCTCCGTAGGGAAGTAGAGAATGCTCCAGTCGTCCGAATGACGCTCTGAATATACCTCATAGTAGAGTAGAACTAATGAAAAAAAGGGGCCAACCTCAAAAAAATTGCAACAAAAGGTTTTTCAACGGATTTTGGTAGTATTGGGTGTACTAAATAACAGAAAAAAAGTCTCAAGAATTTTGACCACCGGAAAGTGGTTTTTTTTCAAGATGGCCGCCAAAATAGATAAAACGTTAAAATGTCAATACCTCCTAAACTACTTGGTCTATTGATATGATTTTGGTACCAAAATACTCAGAACATACATATTTATATTTGCCCTAATAGAACATTTTGGCCAAAAATGACCGGAAATGCTATTTCTTGCATGTTTGACCTTTGACCTTGATATGTTGTATCTTGGTAACAACTGACCGTAGGGAAACAAATTGTGACTCAAATTGTTCAGAATGTACATATTTACATTTATTGTAATGAGACATTTTGTCAAAAAATGGTTAGAAGTAAAGGTTATTGACCTTTAACCTTTATCTATGTAGAATGTCCATATCTCGGCAACTATGTGTGGTAGAGATTTAAAATTGGGCTCTAAATACTGAGCATATGCTTATTTATATTTACTCTAATGAAACAGTTTGACAAAAAATGACCAGAAACGACATTTTTTGATGATTGACCTTGATATGCTATATTTCGATAATGACTGACTGAGACATACTATTTATGGCTCAATTTGTTCAGAATATAATTATTTTTATTTCGTATAATGGTCTAATCTACCCATGGAATTAAGAGCTTTCCTGGGTAACTGTAATATTTATAAAGACTTTTAGAATATGAGTTCAAGTTCAAATTGTTCAGAACATACTGTATACATTCTTAATAATAATAGTGAATAAAAAACCCGAAAAGTAAACAAAAACAAATATAATAATAATTTTAAATTTCTAATTACGGTATAGCAGCAGTTGATTGGATATTGTGCATGTATTTAGTACGGCTTCCTAAACAACTTTTTTAACTTCGTCTTCATCATCGTCATCAATCTCTCTATCTACGTTGTTCCATTCTTCTAGTTGACACACTCCCCAAACTGAAGTACATGCCAATCCATAGCATCTACAACTGCAACATACAGTTTTACATCCAGTAGTACAGTTACAATGGATGATTTTCAAAAGTTCTTCTGAAGCAGCAGTTTCAATCGTCATTATTGGCACAAATGTTTTATTAAAAACTTCCCCGACTTGGTAGCATCCATGGTATTATCTTTCTTTATCCATTGCATGATTTGATAGTATACTCTAAGACTGTGACATTTTGTAGCAGATGAGGTTGGTGGTAGTAGTTGTTGTTGAGGTTTGATAAATTATTTACCCTCAGCAACTTTCTTATTAAACAGCTTGCATCTGTAGCTATTTGGGAAATCCAGTGACTTGGCTCCAAAATGAATAGACATGGCCTTTAATCCAAACTCCTCGATAGTTTGAAGTTTCTGATGCGGTTGAGTGAAACTATCGGCACACATCAGTGTCATATTCTAGGTTACTTTCTATCAATTTATTGATTTATTTGCCTTCCTAAAGATGTCTTTGGCTTTGAAGAGTGAGGGTGGAAACGGACTTCATATTTCATTACATCGTCTAGAGAGATTTGTCCTAACTGAATTTGATGGAAAGAAAGAAGAATTCCTGTCAAAGCATGAGAACAAACACAAATTTATCAACATGCTTTCATATGAGCTATAGAAAAAAGAATGTCCTGTACGACATGCAGCCAACGAGTGGAGTTGTGGCTTGATGGTTATGATGCTTGGCTACCACTCCAAGGGTCCTGAGTTCAAGTCCCGTCACATGTCAGGATTTTTTCTAAGGACCAAATTACTCCACTCCCAAAGACTTGTAATAAGACTTTGTTTACGTAGAGCATCTTGTGTATATGTTTGTCTTGTGAACCTCTGAGGGTCCCTAATGATCAGCAATAGCTGGATGGATCACCCTCATTAAATATGGTTTAAAAAAAACCAAAAAAAACGATGTTGACATTGCTCTGGCAACAGTTGAAGTCTCTGAACATAATACAGTAACTTTGATTGGAGAAGACACGGACTTACTGGTACTTTTACTGTATCATGTAAATACAACAAACCGAGAAATGTACTTCAGATTAGACAAAGGGGCCTACTAGAGTGATTAATGTAACCAGATTGAA
The DNA here is from genome assembly GCF_963402885.1 of Antedon bifida. Taxonomy (NCBI): domain Eukaryota; kingdom Metazoa; phylum Echinodermata; class Crinoidea; order Comatulida; family Antedonidae; genus Antedon; species Antedon bifida. The sequence continues at coordinate 26,386,276 of NC_136228.1, forward strand.
ATCTGTTTTAGGATATAAAATCATCCATTGTAACTACTGGATGTATGTTGCAGTTGTAGAAGCTATGGATTGGCATGTACTTCAGTTTGGGGAGTGTGTCAACTAGAAGAATGGAACAACGTAGATAGAGAGATTGATGGCGATGATGAAGACGAAGTTGGAACAGTTGTTTAAGATGCCGTACTAAATACATGCACAATATCTAATCAATTGCTGCTATACCATAATTAGAAATTTAAAAGTTATTATTATATTTGTTTTTGTTTACTTTTCGGTTTTTTATTTACTATTATTATTAAGATTGTATACAGTATGTTCTGAACAATTTGAACTTGAACTCATATTCTGAAGGTCTTTATAAATATTACAGTTATTTGATTCCCAGGAAAGCTCTCTATTTCATAAGTAGATTAGACCATTATACGAAATAAAAAATAATTATATTCTGAACAAATTGAGCCATAAATGGTGTATCTCAGTCAGTCATTATCGAAATATAGCATATCAAGGTCAATGGTCAAACATGTCGTTTCTGGTCATTTTTTGTCAAACTGTTTCATTAGAGTAAATATAAATAAGTATATTCTCAGTATTTAGAGCCCAATTTTAAATCTCTACCACACATAGTTGCCGAGATATGGAAATTATACACAGATAAAGTTAAAGGTCAATAACCTTTACTTCCAACCATTTTTTGACAAAATGTCTCATTACAATAAATGTAAATATGTACATTCTGAACAATTTGAGCCATCATTTGTTTCCCTACGGTCAGTTGTTACCAAGATACAACATATCAAGGTCAAAGGTCAAATTGTCAGAAATGGTATTTCCGGTCATTTTTGGCCAAAATGTTCTATTATAGCGAATATAAATATGTATGTTCTGAGTATGTTGGTACCAAAATCATATCAATAGACCAAGTAGTTTAGGAGGTATGGACATTTTAACTTTTTATCTATTTTGGCGGCCATCTTGAAAAAAAACACTTTCCGGTGGTCGAAATTCTTGAGACTTTTTTTCTGTTATTTAGTACACTCAATACTACCAAAATCCGTTGAAAAACCTTTTGTTGCAATTTTTTTGAGGTGAAACCTTATTTCTACTCTACTATCACCATAGCTAGCGCTAGCTACTGGGGAATATGGCGAGTGCATTTTTCAGCATATTTTTGTTATTATTTCAATGTTGTGTTGCAATGGTGGATCTTGAAGAATTGCAAAATTTACATTTTGATTTAAGTATTCATAATGTACCTGTTTTATTAGGAAGAGTGAGTAGCCTAGCATATTTTACTACATTAATTAACAATATCTTAGCCTTAGGCCTATTCTATGATGAGGGCGGTGAAAAGACGATCGGGGCCAAACAAAGACGATAAGGGCCACAGACGATGGGGCCATCATATAGACGATCGGGCCCATTTTTTGTATGTGCCCGATCCTCTTATACCCCTTTCACACCAAAAGCAAAACTCCGGAGACACTCCGGAGACACCCCGGAGTTGACGCCCCGCTGTTTGGTGTGAAAGGTAAAATCAAGCAACTCCGGAGTTTAAAACTGCGGGGTTGAACAGCTGAACATTCTCCGGAGAGCGAACTGCGGGGACACCCCGGTGTTTTGGTGTGAAAGGTACCAACATCAAACTCCGGAGTGTTTCGGGTCAAAAGGTCATCCTCACACGATCACTCATTGCTTTAGTTTTATTTCAAAATACTTTAAATATTTGTACAAAATATATAGTGGGTTTAAAAAATAATAAGTAGTATCAATAAAACATTATATTACTTCTGAGACTTTTGAAAGTAATTATTAAATTAAAAATATTGTTAATTAAAATTATTCTAATGATCGTCGCTATGTAAACAAAAAAAATAGAGGGCGACATTTACAATTTTATTTTATTAACCCCGGTGGCGCTAGGTTGGTGTGAAAGGGGTATCTCCGGAGTTTCTCGACGTTTTGAATGGTCATAAACCCCGGGGTGTCTCCGGAGACTCTCCGGAGTTTTGGTGTGAAAGGGGTATTAGTTAGGTCATTTTTTAGTCACGCGAACGATGTAAACAAGTTACGCCCTCTGTTGGCCGCTTGGCGAATGCACAAAATAAACAGTTTTCGAAGTAATAAATTGAATATAAAATTACGTTTTTTTAGTAATTTATTTATAATTTATTATATATATTATATCAAGATTGTCAATATCAATAAATACGGATTGTTAAACACCTTTAAAAACTGGACTTTTCTGCAGAATTTTCTAAACCAACTTTTTCTAATGCATTTTGTGATGTAAATTACGAATCTGGTTGTTGATCGGACTGATGTGGGGGCTTTTTAAAGATATAGACGTTTAAGTCTTGATTTTTGAAAGCCGAAATTAATCAAAATAATACAAATTTAGACAATAGAGTAAAGTTAAATTAAAAAAGACTTTGTTGCTGTTAACTTTATTCATGTAAATGTGAAAATCATTTATAAATCGGATCGGTTTTATATGCTGAAATTGTTTTAGTAATACACTGTGTAGGCTAGTAAAGTTAGAACTTTTTCATTTTGGATAAAAAATGATATTGCATCTAGGCCCGAATATAAATGCTTCTAGCGTATGACGTGTGTAAACAAAGGATGTTTAAACCGCGATGACCGCATATAAAGTCCGCTCAAGTGAATAGTGTGTAGGCTTTTACTAATACTAGCCTAGCCTATTATGACCGTATACATGAAACATCTTTCTCTAGCTTATTTTGCATGCAATGCTAGCAAATGCATACTTTATTTTATTATAATACATATGTGCACTATTGGTTTAAAGTTTTCCTGATTTTTAGGTGGTTTAGAACTTTGATATTATTACTGATAGGCCTACTGTAGTAGTAGGCTACTAGTACTACTAACTAGCTAGCTATCGTCATAGTAGATTTGAGCAGCATAATAATAGTGTAGATGTATTGTGGTGTCATGGGTGTAGTCTTACAGCTAAAACATTTATTTTAGTGTAGGCCTACAGTAGGCTATGCCTAATAATATAGTAAATACTGTATAAATAAATCTAGGAAATGCTGTAGTGCATTACTACTACTACCATATATTCAGCTGATTATAACATACATTTTTGGAATGATAGTTTCAACTTTCAGTACCGATTATGATTAATAAATTGTGTGATGAAACAAATTGCAAAGAATTTTTCATTATTTCTTTTTCTGTTGGATGCTAGTGTTTATAGAATAGTCCTAGTGTAGACATATGGCTGCATAATAGGGAAAAAGCTGTAGGGCTACCTGTAGAAGACTGACGAACGTCATGTCAGACATAACAGACATGGAGATAAATTTATATAAATGCAATCTGTATCACAAAACGCATCAACTTAATGGAGATAATACTATACTAAAATAATGTTACAAACTGATATGATTTTCTCTTTTGATACTCTTTGTGATAACACTTTGCATGTATGAACTAAGAATTGTAAACTCAAATGTATCCTAAAACTACTATAATGAGCTGTTTGTGCAAATTGTGGTTTAAAAATACGTATTAGGCAGGCTCTTGTAAAGATTTTTAAAAATTATTTATTATTCTAAAGTAATCTTTTAGAAACTTGCAATACTACTATTACTACTTCTTTGTCTAACTAACTTGGTAAAATATTTTTTAATTTAAAACTATTTTAACATAAGGGGCGACTTTGCGATGCAGAGACTTTGTGTTGGGGCGACTTTGCCATGGGGCGACTTCGCGATGGGGCGACTTTGCCGGGGGGACTTTGTTTTGGGGTTACTTTGCGATTGGGCGACTTTGTATGGGGCGACTTTGCAATGGGGTGACTTGACTGGATCCCGGCTAGGCTATATTGTCAAATGATCATTATAAAAATTGTCGGGCCAATTACAAATTTATAATTGTTGGGCTATCGGGGCCCAATGTTAAGACTATAGGGACCAACGTCTAAGATGATTTGGCCCATAAAGAAATGGGACCGATCATCTCTTTGATGGGCTCGATCATCTGTTTACTGGCCTACAGTTAGTACTTACTAGGTCTAGGCTAGTAGGCCTAGGCTAGCTAAGGACGATTCGGCCTGGGACGATTCGGCCCTGGGACTATTCGGCCCGGGACTATTCGGCCTGGGACGATTCGGCCCTGAGACGATTCGGCACACTTACATTTATCGGCTTTGATATGCATTTATAAGCATAAAATAAGCTTTTTTCCCCAACCTTTATTTTCAGAGAGACTATGGGGTAGCACTACTAGGGATAAAGATGCAATAAAGCAAACATTTTGAAAACATTGTCGAAAATGATCATTTTTTAGTCACGCGAACGACGTAAACAAGTTACGCCCTCTGTTGGCCGCTTGGCGAATGCACGAAATAAACAAGGTTTTCGAAGTAATAAATTGAATATAAAATTACGTTTTTTTAGTAATTTATTATATATATAATATCAACTTTGTCAATATCAATAAAATACGGATTGTTAAACACCTTTAAAAACTTGATAAATACCAAAAAAATGAATATTGAATTTGGTCTAAAGTGAGACGTTTCGGCCCACAGTACTCAGGTACTCAATCAATTCGGTCGCTGTACTGCTTGAATTTGTACGTAAATTAATTAAATGGAGCGCTTTCGCCAAATGCACTTGTCAATTGTATGGATGTGTCACTATGACTATACAACCCCCGGGAAAGGGGATTTTGTATACTTGGATTGGGCATGCGCAAACCCTTAAGCATGTCTAGGAGAAGAGAGTAATGAGATGTACGCAGACAGCAAGACCTGTTCAATAAACAATGTTTTTATTTCGGCTGTCAGCATAGGCATTTATCATTGGAATAATGGTCAAATCCTTCATCTATGGTAAATAGTTTTGGCGAATGGTGTGTATGATGAAGAATAAGTTTGTTGGTGGCCGTACAAAAAAGGTTCTGGGGAATTTGAAATTTTGTGGGTCACTACGACCTTATCCCGGATGCGTACTACTATACAGTAGTTTAGTTTAAGATTATATTTTTGTTCTGTACATCAGTAGGCCAATGGGCCAGATTGTCTTATTCCTTGGACTCGATCGTTTTAGATTTGGTTGCCTTCTCTCAATTTTTTTCTGATCGAGATCTGGACTGTATTATATTGTTGTATTCCACAACATTGTCTGTAATTTAATTTACCTGGTTGCTCATCAAGACCGACCCTTTTAATTTTTAGTTGCCTTACAATTACATACATTTTTGGTTGGCTCTATAAGACTTCTTAAAATAACATATTTATTTGGATTTATGTGTGCAGGATTCAAGGTGGGCTAATGTGACTGGGTCACCACTCTCGTTTAGGAATCAACTTGTACTTTGAGTTTGCTAATACTCCTATTAAACTAAATTAGTAGATAAATCATGATATAAAACATTTAGATATTGTAAAATATATTTTGTTTTTACTAGCCATTGGAAAAAGAAGTTTTATATGTGAATTCAAAGTTTGGACAAAGCTATGAATGCCAACTGCCTGATTTATCAGATTTTGAAAAGAGCCAAGAAGAAGAACGAGTTGCTTCTGAAATAGGTATATCTGAGTTACTGAAACCAATGGAAGATGCACCTTGCATAAAAATGGTATTTTACATTTTAAAAACTCTTTAGCCCTTTTTTCACAGAACTGTTATGCTGGAAATATACAGGGAATATGCATCTGGTTATATTTCTTCCTCTGCCTTATGTGCCTGTTCATGGATTCCATTTCATGATAAATTGTGTCCATCTGTATCATATATACCGTATTGTTTCTAATAAAGGCCCCAGGGCCCAGGGCGCGTTTATTGGAGGTAAAGTTTAATACCCAAAATTACCTAAACAGGCTACTTTAAAACAGTTAAAAAGTTTGTTATTTGTTGAAAAACCAGTTAATATGCAAGCTATATCTAGGCCATATCCCGTTTGCTAGTTATTTGAACAGCAATAAGTCCATCGCTATTGGGTGAAATAAATATATTTCCCTTTAATACCAATCTAAGGATCCTATATGGACTGGATACACATGCAATTCTATTTGAGCACTCATTACAATACGGAAAAATCTCAGAGGGGGCGTTTATTAGAAACAATACGGTGTATACATAACGTTAATAATATTTTGGGTCATAACTGATCTTATTTTTAGACACAAGGATGGTGGTCATATGAATTTTGCTATGGCAAAGATGTCAAACAGTATCACATGGAAAACGATTTGATACAAGGAGAAATAATATACTTAGGACATTATGAATCACAGATGGATTGGAGTAATAGTACACATAAGGATGCAAAACGGCACAAGTTAAATCGTTATCATAGCCATACTTATGTCAATGGTACAGAATGTGATCTAAATGGAAAGGCCAGAATGGCTGAAGTAAGGGTAAGTATTTAAAGTGTTCTTTTACAGTAAATTAATATTTTTGTTTTTCTCCCACTTTAGTAATATTGTCTACACCCAGTGGTTTGAAAATAAATGTAAATGTTCAAGCCATTATGTACTTCATAATGATAATTGAAAATCGTTTCTTTAGTATTCAAGAGTGTTTTATTATTTAAACAACAATTACAGGGTCAAATGGCGTAGGTGAAATTATACCACCCAAAATGAAAATCGTTGCAATTCATGAGAAAGATAATTGGTTGAGTAAGCACATATTAAAATGTGAGAGAAAATCGGGCACAGATAAGCTACTGTAGATACGCTCTGCTGAATATGATTGCTTGACAAAAGCGGAAAATACCTACTTTTTAAATTCAGGTGGCCAAATGATGACTTCATACAATTTTGTACGTCTAATAGTAATATGTATAATAATTCATATTATACAACTCATTGGCTTCCATATTATAATATGTTAAAAAAAGTTGGGGTCACCATGCATACCATTTATAGCACTTTTGTGCAATTAATGTGTGCATTTTGTCATTTTTAACGTGCTCGTATAGCACTATTTCAAGTCTGAATGTACCGAGGAAGGTGAGTAGAATGTAATTTGTAAAAACAAAAATGTTTTTTTACATTTCTTATGTACAGTTCGCGCAAAAACATATTTGTTTGGCGTATAAATGAAGTCACGGTGATCATTATGAAATAAGTTACATTATGAAAAAGATATAGTGAATATTTGAAAATTGTTTAGATAATTGGTACACAAATTCTATACAGTAAGATATATAAATAAGAAAAATTTAAATACATTAACAATGGGTGATCATTTTTTTTCTAAATGATCACCTAAAAACATAATTGCATACAACAACATAAAAATCGTCAGAATGTTATTTTACAGTTGGAATTATTGGTTTAAACCTTAAAAAATTTAAATCATACTTACTGTAATTAAAAAAGACAATACGCAGACAGAACTCAGCCAGCCTCATGGAACACTGACATAACTACACAAAAGTGTAATGTATTATATAATGTATAAATCCTCATTCATTTTCAGTTTGTTTGTTCAGAGGGCGAGGGCGATGCAGTTATACGAGTAAATGAACCAGAGTCTTGTGTTTATATTGTAACTGTGCAAACAACAAGAATTTGTCACCATCCATATCTCCGCCCCCCTCCAAGCCTAAAGGCTCGATCTATACTTTGCTTTCCTGCACTTGGTCAAATGCAGTACACAGAAAGTATTACAAAAAAAGAAGGTAAGATAATGACATAGCCTATAAAATATTGACCAAAATTACTAAAATGCAAAGAGTAAAATAAGTATGAAATCTCCAGAATGAGATGAAATTCCTCAGCGGTCGAGAGGAATTAGAATAAAAAAGCTTACAACATTTCTAAGGTAATTTTTTATTAAATGTATAATGTACTTGCTTGATGAATCCTTTGTCCATTAAATCATTTAATATGCTATAAGTGTAATGTGTCCGTAAAGTAATTATCCACGTTCGCAAAAATACCATCGCCTCACACATCGTGTGTGTGTGTTGAGATTCCTCCATCCATGATCCGGCCATCGTCGTTCGTTGTTGAATTGTAGAAACAAACAAAAACTTGGTAGAGTACATTAATTTTAGAGGAGAGCCTCAACCACTGTGTAGTCAAAACATTTATTTACATCCTTAATTTACAATCGCATATTTAGTCATTTTACCGACGCTAATTCAATTGTTTGACAATTACACAATACATTTACCAATTTGGTTCGCCAAATTGTAGAAGACGACAAGAAACTCAAATCGCAAAATAAAAGTTTGCGAAATAGTTGGGAATGTAAAATCGCGAATATTTAGGGCCACAGAAATGCTGGGCTTTACAGAATATGAATTCTAGAGTTGGCCAGACAAATATTCAAGCCCTGAAATAGTGTATTTCGAATAAAAGGTAGCGTTTATTTAAAAGAAAAAGCAAGTATTTTTATAAACTAATCAAGTTCTACCACTCGCTATATTGTACATTTCACATAGGCTAGTATATTAGGCAGGCCTAAAAAAGTGAACCTTTTTTAAATTTTTTTTGTGGGTTCGGCAGCCGCATATATTTCTCCATGCATATATTTATTAAATCAAACTCAATAGCAATGGGTTGCTAGATTATAGAGTGAATGGAAATTGTTTTACTTTGTAGTGGACTATATGGTTCCAAGTAAAAATGAGTGATACCAGTACTGCAATTATGTGACTAAAAAAAATCCCTTTGTTTATAATGTATTCATCCAATTGTCTCTATACATCTGGGGATCCAATAAGCGGCATGATCTCTCGAATGGAGCAACATAACTGGTCAATAGCGGCTAGGCTATCGCACAGCACCCCAGTAGTAGTGGTCAATAGCGGCTAGGCTATCGCACAGCACCCCAGTAGTAGTGGTCAATAGCTGCTAGGCTATCGCACAGCACCCCAGTAGTAGTGGTCAATAGTGGCTAGGCTATTGCACAGCACCCCAGTAGTAGTGGTCAATAGTGGCTAGGCTATTGCACAGCACCCCAGTAGTAGTGGTCAATAGCGGCTAGGCTATCTCACAGCACCCCAGTAGTAGTGGTCAATAGTGGCTAGGCTATTGCACAGCACCCCAGTAGTAGTGGTCAATAGTGGCTAGGCTATTGCACAGCATCCCAGTAGTAGTGGTCAATAGCGGCTAGGCTATCTCACAGCACCACAGTAGTAGTGGTCAATAGCGGCTAGGCTATCGCACAGCACCCCAGTAGTAGTGGTCAATAGCGGCTAGGCTATCGCACAGCACCCCAGTAGTAGTGGTCAATAGCGGCTAGGCTATCGCACAGCACCCCAGTAGTAGTGGTCAATAGCGGCTAGGCTATCTCACAGCACCCCAGTAGTAGTGGTGATAGTGCACTGTTATATATCCTGACATGTTTTAATATAATAGGGCCTATATATTGTACAGTTCAACAATATGGTATTTATGAGATCGCAAGATTAAACAAAATATTATTCTTGTTCTGTAAAATGTTATGTTGAAAAAAAACCCACAGAATTATGCCAGATTATGCTAAAAACAGTTATATAATGCGGCATTATGCCAGATGGGCCTCCAAACAATGCCAAAAAACATAATAATTTCAGAAATGGCAACTATGGCCCAGTGTCACACATGTCCTTGATAAAACGATCCTATAAAACTATCACCTAAATAAATTATAACAGCCTCAAAATTTACTAGATAGAACATTCCAGTGAAATTAATTAATCAAATTAAAACTTTATTCATCCCTCACTGTGGGAAACTATAGCAAAGATTTCCTACCATAAATCCCGGATCTTTCTGAAATCCACTACATGGTTTCAGCCTCTTTACTTGAATTATGTTTTATTATATTTGTTTGTATTCTAGATGTCGATGAAACAGTCATTCAAATTCCAAACAACAAAATAAAAGTGAAAGTTACTAAGATTGATGTTGGCAAGAAATCTAATGTGGAATCTCAGACTGAGGTTTATGATAGCGATCATCGTAAAATAGAAGATGCTGTTCAAGAACAACTTGAAAACGAAGGCATATCAACAGATGGTACAGTTGGTATTAGCTAATAATAATGATACTAATAATAGTAGTTAAGCTGATAATAATAATGATTACATGCTTAAAAGGGAAATTCTGTAGTATTTGGGAGTCGGTATAATTCCGCCTTAATTCATCTGTTTTGAACCTAACCATGTCTATCCTTCCCCTTTATGTAGCAGATAGGAATATAATTATGATAATAAAGATGTTGATAATGATAATAATGATAGTAATAATAATATGATGAAATAATAATGATGATACTGTCCTTTCAACCCATAGAGAGTATTTCTTCTTACTCAAAACTTCTTTTCTCTTAAACCTAACCCCTTTTCTGTGATTCCCACTATGCATAAATATTGAATTGAATGGAATTTGGCACATGATAGTAATAACAATAACAACCCTATCCATAGGGAGAATGTTATTTTGTTGTAAAATTTGCATTTATTGTCTTTAATTCTCCTTTGCCACATTTCCTGTTTTGTCCTGAAAATTTAAATATGAATGATGATAATATAATCTATGTTATTAAAGGAAATGTTGAGATCAAAATTTTAAATTTTGACCCACGAGAAGATATTCTGAGAATTGAAGACAATGAGGAAGAAAATGAGGATGATGGCATGACAGTTTTGTCAGAAGAAGAAAGCACTTACTTTAAAAATATGATATTTGGAATATTAGTAAGTACTCCTTGTATGTTATTCATTTTATTTATCATTATATTAAATAAAATGTTACTGCCATGGGGTGAACATATTGACCTTGGACATGTCAAGACTAATTGTCCACAACTGATTGGTCATAATGCAGTCAAGTCAAATTTGTACTTGTAGACCGGCCGCCCGCCCGCCCAGATTCACCCTGGAAACACCAAATAGGAGGGATAAAAAATGGATTTAATCATGTGAAGACACATGGATAAAAGTTGTTGGACATCGTCCCATATATGTAGACAATGTTAAAACAGCAATGAGCGCAACTTTATCCTGTAAGTTGCCTGAGACAGTAGCCCCAAGTGACCACTCAAAAAATAATGTTAATCATGTCAAGAGCCACACAGCTGATTCCTTTTGCATTGTAACGATTGACAGCAACTTTATCATGTAAATTGCCCCAGACAGTAGCCCAAAAATGCCTGTTGTGCCATCAAGATTTAATCGTGCGAAGTGCCACACGGCTAATTTCTTTTGCATTGTAATTGTTACACATTGGGATGCTGTCCATTGCTGTTTTAACAACTTTTATCCATATGACTTTTCACATGATTAAATCCATTTTTTACCCTTCGCATGTGGTGTAAATTTTGATTATTGAATCTTGGCCATAAATAATCACTTTCTGGCATCTGACATCCAGAACCTTTAATCCCTTGGCATGGTATGGTGGAACAATGATAGTTCTCGACTGTACACCTTGTAGAATATAGAACTGATGATCTTAATGGAAAAGTAAAGGTAAAGGTTTTTACCACCAGTTTCCAAATTAAGTTGAGTTATATATTGTTTGAAGGTTTGCATGGCGAAATCAATATGTTTCTTTAAAATTATATTTCCACAGAATGGAGATGCTGCGGCTAAAGAACAAACTAAGCACAGAACATTGGAATCAAATTATAGATTATATTACAAAAAAAAAGCAGAATTTGAAGATGAAGATAACTGAAATAAGGTGGGAAACATTTAAAGACACAAGACCTACAATTGTTGACGTTTTGTAAAAATAATGCATATTACATAGGCCCTGTTTCTGCTGCCAAGTAAATACCGTATTTAATACGGTATTTTGGTGCATTCTGGTATTTATAGTGGGCCGCTTAAATTATTAGAATATTTTTTACATTTTTAACCATTTAAAGACAAAAACAATGATTGCAATAGGTCCATATAGTATTTATTTTTACATAAAATGTAGTGGATAGGTCGAAAACAATGTAGGTCTAGTGGCTTTAATTAAAATGTTTGTATTTTGGTAATATGTAATGTTTAGATTGGTTTAGCGATACATTTCCTATAGGACAATGACAAATATTCGCTTATGCATACAGGATCATAATTTCATTGTTGAGGTCAGATGTACTGACTGGATATTACATTTTCACAGCCCTGTGCTGCTAAAATGTATTAGGACCAAATTGGTGTGACTTTAGAAATCAGCCTCAACATTGACTTTCCATACCAATTGTATTTGTGTATATTTTATTATTTTCAGATATTCAAAATATGACTTAAGTTTGGGAATTGTTTCCTTTTATGCTGATCAGATTATGATTCACGGTAAAATAAACATTTTTATAATGACATTCTAAAATTGTTTTTATTCTCATAATAAATAGAATCAAGAATTATAAATTTAGTGTTTTCTTTATATTGTTGTAGTAGTAGTAAATATATTTATTTTATTTATTCAGTTAAACGGTTATGAGCCCTCACTGGCAAACCCCAGGGTCTCCAGAGCTTACAGAGGCCCTTGAGCAGGGCCCAAAGGAAACAACAGGCATTAAAATAAAATGTCTAAAAAGGCTAATAACTCCCACGGCCTCCAGTTTTGGAAGGCCACTTATGGACCTTAAACCAGGGCCTCCCTGCGTTACGGCACTGTTTCTGCCAAGTACAAAACAGACAAGGAAAAAGACAATGTCAACTATTTGGTCAACCCAAAACGGACAAATCACGAAATTAATTATAATATACAAATTGTGGCACATGCAAGGGAGATTAAAAACAATAAAAGGCTGAAAAATTACATTTTTTTTATTTTTACAGAAAATGATAGCTGAAACAGTATTTATTTACATTACCTTGGTGTTTTTCTATTTTTAGAAAAATAAATAAATAAATTTTAACATTTTGTGTGGTATGTTGGTTAAAAGATGGTGTAAATTATGTATGATTTTCATAAACCCTATCATGTTTTATGCTTAAATTGAAAGTGTTCCAGAGGGTTGATTTTAATGAAAATTTTGCATAATAATAGAACAATAGTTAATTAAGGAAGGTGCGAAGTTTCATTAAAATAAAACAATTAGAATACCCTTTTGCTAAGGCGTAAAGTGAAACGCCCCGTTACTTAAAGCATTTTTCTAAAAAAACTGGTTGTAAAAACTTTAGACTGAGATATCTCTGGAAGTAGACATGGTATCAAGATATTTTTTTCAGAATTTTAAATCTTGGATTGTGTAGTTTTAGTATTTGTGAAAATCTCAATTTTGAAAATTCCGTATGTCTGCTTTCCCTTGCATGTGCCACAATTTTCAACATCTATAAGAAATTGACCAACTGCAAGCACATTTTTCAAAATAATTAGAATTTTGTACTGTGTTTACTCTGAACATGGACCTATAAATTAGGTCCATACAATACAATCTGCTGTCAATTTCTTTGCTGATTCATTTGTGATTGGCTATATATTGCTGTTTACTTTAAATGTTAATTTAAGAAAGTTGGACCAGATCAATGTTTATGAGTGTAATGGTACAAATAATGGCATGAGGTGAAATATAACCTTTCATCATTCACTGAATGCCATTATTTGTACCATTATACAAATCTATATATATTATTGTAAATATATTATTTTTTATAATATATTAAATATTCAACAAATAATGAATGTTTATGATTGTAATGGTACAAATAATGACATGAGGTGAATGATGAAAGGTTATATTTCAACGAGGTGAAGCCGAGTTTAAATATAACCTTTCATCATACAAACAAGTATGATGAAAGGTTATATAAAATACATCTTATATGAAAATAAATTGGCAGGCAGGATGTATTGTATGTCATTGTGAAAAAAGTTCTATTGTTTGGATGCATTTTAAGTTTAGAACATTGTTAATATTAACAATTCTTTGTATTTATGTACCGCCAGTAAGCCAATGAAAAACTTGAAGGGCCCTCCTATAATTGACTTTGATATTCTAGCTATGGTGACAGAAGGAAGATGATACATTTGTTATCAGTAAATTTCTGTATTGTAAGTTGGTTTTATGCCACCTGTACCAATTAGTATTGAGTCATGTACTGTAGATGGTAAAATTGTTAATAAAAGAGTTGTCAAAAAGTAGTAGAATACATGTTTCTTTGAGTCAGCTTCACAACACATTACTACTGTACTAAGGTACTGGTGGGTATATAACACATTACATACAATTGATTAATTACTCAATGTCAAATGTTCTTTATAGTATAATTTTAAATCAAAATGCAAATTACTGAAAAAATCTGCTCTGGGTGACTGGATTTGCATTATAATTATATGTTTAGATAAGAATTTAAAAACTTGTGTAGTTGCATTGTTTCAATTATTGATTCAAAATGTTAATTAAAAATATTGATATAACATTCATGGTAAAATAATAATAAAAAACACTTTTATATAAAATTTACTATATTTATTATTATATCTATATGGTTAATTCTGACATAGGCGAGCACAATGCAAAAACTTCGGTACAAATCTCCGCCTTGGATACCTACCTTATCTATCTCAGATGTACCGCGAAACGTAGATTTGATAACATTAATGTGCAGTTCGACGCTATTTTTCCATATTTCTATCTTAGCATGATATTATAAAGAGTTTTTTAACAACGTTTATGATTTCAACAGTAGATTTTCTACTCAATTTCAATTCTTGGCGGTCAAGTTATTTCCGGGTTTATGATAAGTTCACCTTGCATCAACTTGGTTTCAACTATTTTCTCTCTTTTATACACAAGGGAGCAGTTAAAATAATAGATTTGACCCTAAAGGTGACTGGAAACAGGCACTTTCCATCAATAAATACAGTGTCCCTTTGGAAGACGGAAGAAAAAAACAGATACTATAGTAGGACTGGAGCTTAAGTTGGCCATTAGTCATAGCCATTTTAGTTTTTTGTTTATTTTAGGAACGGACCGCGCGTGTGAAAGGTACAGTAGTTAAAAAATAAAAATTATACTGCAAATTAATAAAGATCAAATTAAATATACACCATAAAGAATCGGAATATATTGTGGGGAATAGTATTATAAAATTACATAGGGAGATTTGATGATAAGACATTAATTGAGTGAAATCCCGATAGCTGAGTTTTATTAAGTAAGCTGGCAGGAATAACTGTAGGCTATCTGTGTCCTGTTAGGACCGAGATGTCTGCCCATGTTGCAAGCCGTAATGTCTTCTTTCTTGGGCCGAAATGGCCCACTCTGTCACGGCAGTTAGTTTCAAAAGATGTTTAAATTAAATAATGTATTAATACTTATTAGGATGATATTTATTTGAATAAACGCCTCTCCAATAAAACATCACTTTGAATAATAATCACCACACGTCCATCCCATCCACATTTATAATAACACAATTATACTATTTGTAGTAGAATTCATCGCACTGTTATCTACAATTTACCAAGCATTTGTTATTCTTTTTTACCACTTTTCATATCTATTAGATAGAGGATTTCATTTGATTATAAATGTTACCATATTATTAAAACTAAAAAATTTAACATATATCCCTCGAATAAGCCCCTCTCTCGAGTCAAATGAACTCCGCCTCCCCACCTCCGCCCTATAAGGGCCCTACCAAATCCCGATAGCTGAGTTTTATTAAGTAAGCTGGCAGGAATAACTGTAGGCTATCTGTGTCCTGTTAGGACCGAGATGTCTGCCCATGTTGCAAGCCGTAATGTCTTCTTTCTTGGGCCGAAATGGCCCACTCTGTCACGGCAGTTAGTTTCAAAAGATGTTTAAATTAAATAATGTATTAATACTTATTAGGATGATATTTATTTGAATAAACGCCTCTCCAATAAAACATCACTTTGAATAATAATCACCACACCCCCCCCCCTCCCCCCCACCCGCCAACCCAACTATCTAATAAACGTCCATCCCATCCACATTTATAATAACACAATTATACTATTTGTAGTAGAATTCATCGCACTGTTATCTACAATTTACCAAGCATTTGTTATTCTTTTTTACCACTTTTCATATCTATTAGATAGAGGATTTCATTTGATTATAAATGCTACCATATTATTAAAACTAAAAAATTTAACATATATCCCTCGAATAAGCCCCTCTCTCGAGTCAAATGAACTCCGCCTCCCCACCTCCGCCCTATAAGGGCCCTACCAAATAATAAAGACTATACTTTAAAATGTTATTAATCATCTAAGACACTGTGAAACAGAATAGTTTAGTTTTACGAATGTCAAGCATTTTCAATAATGGTAACCGACAGAAAACGTAAAAGAAGAACATTATCATTCCGAGAACCATCGTCTACACTTCCTAGAGGGGGAGCGAGCGAAGCGAGCTCACCCTCTAGTACTTTAAATTTATTCATATAATAACCCAATATTACAATTATAAAATACAGATATCATAAAATATTTCTTTTTGACTACATTATAGTACATTACATTGATTTCATGTATTCAATGAAATAATTGAGGAGTTTTCCATTTATTAAGCTGTTTGACATTTGCTTTGTATGCATAATAAACCAATAGAAGTTCAAGTTCATTTCAAAAATTGCATAGATATTTGCTTCCATACAATAAATTATCTTCAACACTATTGCATTGTGGCAATGTGTTTATGTTATGTGTAAAATATTCAAAATTAGGGAATCATTGCATACATGGGATCATTACAAATTTAAATTGTATAATAATTGCCATTTACATATTGTATTATTCAAAATAAATAAAAGTGTTGAAATTTAACCTTCATATAACCACCAAGTATTAGTATTAATTAATTAATTAGTATTAAAATCAGTATTAAATATCAGTGTTTCGGTCACAGTGGCTCCAGTATATTGGCCTGGTGGATAATGCTGTTAACTTGCATGTGTGAACATAGCTTTTTAAACCTTTGATTGTACATTAGTTCATCCACTTTCGTAGCCATGTGTACGGAATTAAAGAGGAACGGTTTGGAAATAGTCGCTCAAATATCTTTCTGTAATAGAAAGCTTCCTTTGATTGTGGCGTATTAAATGTGTACACTTCAGGGGCATCCTTCATATCTTTATCAGTTACCTACAAAAATAGATAATTTTTACATGTATATTATTATAAATCAATATACACCGCTTACTGAATTTTATTTGTTTTCTAATTTTCCCAATATTGATCAATGTTTGTTAAACCATTGCATTTTCAACACTTGAATCTGAATGAATAACATCATTGTGTGTTTACAGGTAAGTGATCTGAACCATAATTCACTCCATAGTGGAACTGGGGCTTGATGATGAGCTGCCATCAATATTATAAAATCATTTTTTGTTAAATTTAAAAAATGTACATAAAATCCCAGGTTGCGTTCAGCTTACCCTGAGCATTCGTGTAATATAAAATAGAAAAACCACTGGCTAAAAAGACGAAAACAAAAATAAAAACAGTCTAAGAATACAAATGAAATAAAATTTGTCCTATAATAGTATACTACTATTGTATTATTATTACTAGGGACAGAAAGTCACAGGACAGTGCTCATGAATAATTTATACATGAGCTTGACTACCATTCCAAGGATCCTGGGTTCAAGTCCTGTCATGTCAGGATTTTTCCACTGAAAATTACAACTCCACTCCCGAGGACTTGTAAAAAGACTTTGTTTATATATATAGAGCATCTTGTCACTGTGTATATGTGAACAGGATAGACATTTTCCTCAATTAGAGAAGTAAAAGAAAACATGTGGTTGAGTTAATAGGCTACTGAATATTTATTTCCTCCATGTTGTTTAGAAGAGTATTTTTTCTGGTATCAAAAAGGTTCATTAGCCACAGCCCTTTTGTATTATGATTAGATTCAAGAGTCTTTTTCCAGAATCCCTCCTCATGGATACCAAAATATGCTTGTCTTTACAAATATATTTAGTGAATAAAATAGTTACCAAATTTTCTATGTGTTCTTGCAAAATTGCTTTCCATGTCTTTTCAAGAGATGACACTCCGTCACTAAATTCTTCTTTCTTTCTCCATAAAACTTGCTCTGGTAAAAGATTGGTTCCATCAAATGCCTTGCGCAAGAGCTCCTTTTCTATTCCACCTTTGGGTGTACGAAGATTTGGAGGTATCGACAAAATGTAGGACACTAAGTGATGATCTAAAAATGGTACTCGGATTTCAAGCCTAAAAAAAATAAAATATAACCAGTAGAGCTGTCGTCATTTAGACGGGTGATATACTTCATAAATATGAGCATTCTATATCATTGGCAATTGATATTAGATTCAGGGGCAGATTTAAGATGATTGGGGGGTTGCCTTACAAGAGAAGCGGACAAACCAGGCTTGGGGCTGAGGTGCTGCCAAGCATTCTAGAGTAATTTAGGTTGTTTCAATCAGTTTATGGGTGCATAAATCTGGTAAATTTATGCAAGAAGTTGATATGATTAAAAAGTAGGTTAGGCTTTTCCTGTGTGTACAGTCTTTCCACCCACCTAGCACTCCCTCCCCTTGATCCCCTAAGATTATAAACTTATTGCCAATTAGTAATCATAAAAATGTTTTTCTAACCCATGTGCAGCTGTAATTCTATCAGCTCTTAGGCCACTGAACAAGTACATTGTGTTGAGTAGTCGGTGGCTCTCCATTTCTGCTTCTTTAGAATTTGGAGCAAAATGAAAATAGCCATAACCTTGGCAGAGTTCATCAGCACCTTCTCCTGAATAAACCACTACAGTATCTGTTTTTTCTTTGATATACTTTGAAACAAGGTACATGCCTAAATGTGACGTTGTAAAAAAACAAAAAATAATGGAGATTGTTGAAAGGAACTATTTTAGCTTCAGAAGAAAAACAATTTGTTATTGACCTTGTTTGACCTTGTGGATAAATTACCATTTACTGCAACAAATGCATATCGTATTTATTTGAAAAAACGGCACCCATAGAACATCATTTGGAATAAACACCCTCCTCGAATAAAAGCCACAGGGCATTTATTTATATCTTCTCGCATAATACATAATATTGACATATTACAACACATTCTCATTTGTATCAGTAGTAGAATTCATTGATTAACATGATGTAGGGGCATTTACTTAAATAAATATGGTAAGGGTAATAATTTTACATTCAATGCCAACATTAACAACATCATTTTTAACTTTTTTTGGTTTGGTCTGTTCCATTGGATTTTTAGTATTCTTTTTAGTATTGTTCTGAAACTGGATTTTGCAATAAAGAAAACCTCTGATTATCTGACTACAGTTTATTTTCAGATCACCTACCAATTGCAGATTGTATAGTAGCAACATCATATGATTCAAGAGCATATATAACGTCTTCAATAACTTCAAAGCCTTGTTCTGGAGTAAAAACAATCTCGTGGTGCTCACTTCCAATGTGTGCAGCTACTTTCCGTGCAGCAGAAAGATCAGTGCTCTCTGTACTCATTCCGACTGAAAAAGTCTGAAACGGATAATCAACTCCATTCTCTTGAGCAAATTTGGATGCTAATGCTGAAACTAGACTTGAATCCAATCCTCCTAAAATAAGATACATAATATTGTTAGGGTTCGATACATTATCATTGAAATGTACACACATTCAACTTTCTGTCAAATGCCTATTCTAGTAAATCATTGTATATCACATATATTACTGTAGTGTAAGCACATACAAATTAAAATTTCTCTACACTGAATTTAAATAGGCTTCAAATATTATTTAAATAAGCTCTGTTATCTGCTGATACAGTGATATATATAAACCAACAAATAATATTTTGACACTTAATTCGATTACACTAAATGAAAGATGGAGGGAACATCTACTAATTACAACTTTTAAATGCATTAATTCATTTTCATATTTATTTACCTGTAGTTAAAGTTGTAAAACAATAATTAAACAACAAATTTTAACAAATGTTCACTAGTAATAGTATCCCTATTATAAGTCTAAAAAGGGCCAATCTGGGAAAAAATTAAAATTAATTAATTATTAATTAATTTAAAAAATTGTTTCTCAACTGATTTGTGTTATATGGGGTATAAATATCCAAAAAAAATTCCAGCTCATCTGGCCTGGGAAAAGCTGCCATAAAATACAAATTTTTGCTGAAGTGTAGTTTCCACTAGCGACGCAACAGAACCGACGCAACGCAACCGACGCAACGTAAGAAAATGCCCTTCCAATAATTGTGTTTGCCCCCGCCTGCGTGACATCAAACCTGCCTCAAACAAGCAAGATATTCTAAAGAAGTAAGTTAGACATGGACATTTTAAGATCATCTGTCATAATAACCTTCGGTCAACCACTGGGGGTTAAAGTAATGCAGATTTGTTGTCAGACTTGGAGGATTCTCAAGAGCTGGGAAAGTCAAAAAGGTATTGAAAACATCTAAGCTGTGCCTGTATATCATTAGATGGTATAACTTGTTAAGCACGATTGTATACAGGTATGCTTTCATAATTGCAGCATCAGTGGGAGGCTATCTACACTAGCAATGCTTGAGCTGAAGACAAATAAGATACATGGGTTTTCTCTATTGTCATCATGTCTGACAAACTGATTCTACATCATTGTAACACGTTGTGTGATATCCATTTTTCTGAAAAATCTTGTATCGTATGTATGTGGAAATTTTTTGTTTAGGCATATTGGACATGATCAATTATTGTGTCTTATATCTGGAGACAAAATGGTACATCCTCAGCTTGTGTCATTATATGATAAACAGCTTCATCTGCTAAGAGCTTTTGAATATGCAGCACAGAAAATCTGAACCCACCATTATGTCCAACCCAGAAAGCTCCTGCAAAGATGAACTTTTCCGAGTCTGATTATTATGACTAGTAGATGAACAGCTAGATATACATTTTCAGAGTGTACTGTAGTATAAAACTGTTGACATTCATTTGGATAATTAGGTATGATCGGCAACAACTATCGTCGATTTCTCCACTTATCGCATGATACTTATGCATAAATCCAGACCAGTTGGGTGACAAGTGTTGGTCCCCAGTGTATTAGGTAACCATCCATTTAGTCCATGGGATTTAGACTTTTAACTCACACAAATTGCAAGAAAAGGTTTTTTTGATGAAATGTGTTCTTTAGACCTTACTGAACACATTTATCAACGTTAGGACATTTTTCGACAACGGAAAGTAGCCTAATTTGCATAATTAAAAATGGCGGCCATTTTTAATAACGTACTATGTATCTTGGAAACCGCTAGTCACAGATACTTAATTATGGTGTTAAAATCATTAGAATATATGTTTTTATATTCACTTTAATGAAAAAGTTTGTCCAAAAATGAATGGAAGTGCTATTTCTAACATTATTGACCTTTGACCTTGATTTATCATATCTCAGCAACCACTAATCTGAGAGACACACAATATGGCTCAAACTGTTCAAAAACTACATATTTATATTTAAGTCTAATGGCATGTTTTTGCAAAAAATGGCCGATTCTAACATTATTGACCTTTGAACTTTGCACTACATAAAATCGCATAACTTTGAAAATATTGTACATATGAAATTATTTTTAGTGTCAAATTATTCAGAACATACATGTTTCTATAGAGTCCAATGACACATTATGTCCAATAATGACCTATTGTATGGTTATTAACATTTGAACTATATTTGAAAAAAGTCGCATAAGATATGTTAATGCTTTACTTGCTTGATCCATAAGGTATTTGATTGGAACATGCTTAACTGAAAGTTGGCCATGCTTCTCTTAAGGATTTGGAAAATATATTTAAATGTCTACGTCTAACGAACTTCTTTAGAATATTTTATTTTTTAGGTTCTTCATGCGAATGATATAGTTACAGTACATCGCTGATATCTTGTTTCAGTACCCCCTGGGGTCATAACCATTGTGGTTCACTATCACCATATTGACGTATTCTCGTGATCACTTTCCAACTTATTTCAGAAGCTGAATTTTGTTTTTTTCTGTAACCTTAAAAAACATAGGCTAATCAAAATCATAATCAGCTAATAGTAGCTGATTAAATTAGCAAAAACCTGTACCTTATGGTGGCAATTTTTTAAATAAAAATGGCAGCCATTACATGAACTTCAAAAAGCTGTATTTAGATTCCTTGACCCTCAAAACATACACTTTGCCACCAAAATTACTTCCATACATGATGTAGAAGCTCGAGGTATGAGGTAAAATCTGTAAATGTTATGGCAGCCATTTTGAAAAACAAAATGGTGGCCATTAGGTGAACTTTGAAATGCTGTATTTTGATTCCTTGACCCTCAAAACACCACTTCACTACCATACATGATGTAGAAGAGGAGATATAAAAGTGGAAACCTGTATTTTATGGTGGCCATTTTAAAAATCCAAAATGGCGGCTTCCCATGCCAGATGAGTTGGAACTTATTTTTGGTGGATATATAGACCCCATATGACACAAATCAGTTGAGAAACACTTGTTTCTAATTTTTTCCCAGAGAAAGTGGAAAATAGGGATACTAAACGGTAAAGAACCTTTAAATACAGAGAAAAAAAGAATGGAACTACAAAAAATATAACTGAAAAAAATATAAATAATATATATATAAAGTCATGGCTAGCTAAAGAGATCCTTCTTTTTTATTAGGGAGGTTTCGCAACCTTACGAATACGATAACGAAAACGGATACGTCACACATTTGTGAAACTTTTAAGCTTATCCCCATTTCATATTTGTAAAGCGTATTCGTGTTGACGAATATCACCAGTCATATTCGTAACTACAAAATGAGTATAGTTTTTGATATATTTTGCACATTTTGCATTTGAATCAATGATTCATGATTATAATATAATTATAGATTTATTGAAAGTAATTTACTAAAGTAATTTACTAAAATGCCAGGTCAATTTTGATAAATAGCAGTTTTTAAAGTCCTCACTCGCTTTGATGTTACGCTAGGCCTAGGCAGCCAAGCAACACGTACCTGTGCTTCGCTCAAATTTACCGCAGTCATATTTTACTCTTACGACGCTCTCAATATTTCGTTGCCATGCAAAACAGATTTTTACTGGCTTACGAATACGTGTGCGTGACGTATCCGTTTTCGTATTCGTAAGATTGCGAAACCTCTCTATTTTTTACTTTTCATTTAACTTTGTATATGTATGTTTTTTATCAAAATTTTCTGTATATCTTTCAAATTATGTATGCTTTTATTTTTTATATGTTATAACTTTCAAACATTGTAACTGGACAATTTTAAAAAGCAGTACTAACATTATTGAAAATGCAATCTAGTCAAAAGAGATAATAAAAAAATAATTATTAACAATTATTTGAACATCCATTAAATCAAGAAAATTGTTGTTGTTTTAGAACCACCACATCCAAATATTACACTCCTCATATACCACCAAATTTCACAAATGTGAACAAAAAAGTATCTGTTCCACAATTAATAGTTTAGTAAGATTCAGACTTTTCATATGTTACCTGATAAGAAGCAACCTACTCTTCTGTTTGCCATAAATCTTTTTGTAACAGCCTCGGTAAACAAGAATTGAATATTAGCTGCATGATCTGCATCTGAAATTAAGAGTAAAATCTCGAAGTATATATAATGTGAAAACTTGCTTCTCGCAAATAAATAATATTTATTATAGAATTCAATGGTATTTTTTGCATTAATTTATAATACAGCATAGTAATATATGCTTTTGTACTATCACACACTTTATGATCAAATTCCAGAACGATTCGGCCCTCCCAGAGACGATTTAGCCACTTTTAGGCCAAAACGTCCCACTTTTTTAGACCAAACCAATGATTTTTGTGGTATTTTTAAAATTTTGATATCAAGTGTTTGAACTAATATTTAATAACATATTTTGTTGATACAGGTATGGGTATTATCATTCATCCAGGTAGTATTAAGTTTAGAAAACAATTAAATCTAGTCAACTGGATTTACTGTACTTGTATATAACGACGTCTTACAACCTATCCAGGTCGTATAAACATGGATAGGTTGTAAAAAGTCGCTGCTACTATACAGTCCAGTTGTATTCCTAACATATTTTGTTGATATTTCCAATGTTGATTCTAAAAAATGTAATTTTTAGTCGCGTGCAACATGACTCTACAACTCACTATGTCGGACGGTAAACACTACCTTGAGCATGCGACTGCAGCCATGTATATGGCCTTGTTTTTTGTAAAAGAAAACAAAACCAAACATTAAACGCAATTAAATAATTGATTTTTTTTTGCATCTGCATTGCACAGTTGCTTAAATGTGCCAAATTGGTCAGGCAGCATTTGTCACTATATTAACTTTACTTCATATATTTAGCCAAGTTTGATTTTTCACTTTTAAGTGATCAAGGACATCACAAGAAACAACTTCCAACTTGTTGTCCAAATTCTAAACGCGTTTTTCATTCGCTGGGGGCGCTTTTTCAAAATGGCCGCCTATGCTATCAAGTACTTATATCTCTCTATCTAATTCTATTCACTATAATGGAACATTTTGCCCTAAAATGACCGGAAATACTATTTCTGACCATTTGACCTTTGATCTGATCTTATCATATCTCAATAACTATTGGTCAAAAAGAGTTGATATTAATTATCCCAAATTGTTCAGAAAATACATGTTTCTATTTGCTTTAATGCAAAGGTTTGTTTCAAGATGGCCGGAAAAACCATATCTGACCTTTGACCATAACCTGTGTGATATCCACAACATGTTGGTTATAGATAACATTTTTCGACAGATTGCTCAGAACATCCATATTTGTAACACATGATTGATTTTTCAATTATTGATGCTTTAAAACATTCACTTAAGCTTGGAAATTAAAGTTTTAAAATAAATAAAAGCCACTCATTATCTCCATACATAATCCTAGCCTGTGATTGGCTGAAAGTTCAAGCAGATTAGATTTCATGCGTTTAAAGTGTTTTTTAAACCGATTTAAAAAGTGTTTGCTGGGAAATCATACTTATTATTAGTACATATACATTTACTTGTATAATAATGTACCTATGCTGATATAAATGTTGTACAGAGAGGCCTTAGTTAAATAGTTATAAACTAGTTCCATGCTAGCCTGGTGAGATCCCCGTGGAACTCAGTGACAGAAAGATGATACAAAAGCAGCATCAATCCTAATTATTGATGGAATGTGTGTCGTCAATATGGTAAAGAAGGTGTCTGATAAGTTCAATGCTTCTGACTTTGCATCTGAATTTGTTAACCTGATTGTTGGTATGAGCACACCATATGATGAAGTTCGTCTTTTATTTGATCAATATCTATCAGGATCTTTAAAAGAATCTACACGAGATAAGAGAACACAGAAAACAATTACCATACACTACCATGTCAATGATTACACTGAGATTAAGAACATTAAGACATTTTTATCGCACATAGAGACCAAAGCTGAACTTACAAAATACCTGTCAGAGAAGATACTTAATCACTTCAAGAACAACACAAAGAAGGTCCTAGTAACACATCACACGTCCATGATGGCAAATTGCAATCTCTCAGAAATTATCATGATGCCAGAGATGACACACGAACAACACACATTGGAAGAAGGGGACCAACTGGTCTTATTGAATGCCTTTGATTGTATGAACAAAGACCCAAGTGCCAATGTTGACATATTTTCTGTAGATACTGATGTCTTTATCCTTTTAACAGGAAGCTATCCTCTACTTCCTCCAATGACCACATTTTGTAGGAAAAGAGGGGAAAAAATACCTATATGGAAATGCTATTACCGACTTGAAAAACAAATATCAGCAGCACTGATTGGATGGTACGCATTTAAAGGTACAGATAACACAGGTACATTTGCTGGAAAAGGAGTGTCCGCCCATTTCAAAGCACTTATGAAATGTGATACTAGATGCATTTGCTGTATATGGACTGACCTCTGAAATACCCAATTGGATTTTCAGGCAAATGGAAAGTTATGTTTGCATATTAATACAGTATTTCTAAGATCAAGGCAGATTATGTCA
Organism: Antedon bifida; assembly: GCF_963402885.1. NCBI lineage: Eukaryota > Metazoa > Echinodermata > Crinoidea > Comatulida > Antedonidae > Antedon > Antedon bifida. The sequence continues at coordinate 26,412,266 of NC_136228.1, forward strand.
CAGACTTGAGATGGATGTTATTTGCACAGAAAGGCAAGGAAGGACAACAATTACCTCCAACCATGGGAACTCTTAGACCACACGTGGAAAGAGCATACTACATGTCTATTGTATGGAATTCATTATGCAAGCCAACTCCATCTATTCCACCAGCAACTGACTACTCCTGGCAACTACAAGATGGTCACTTGAAGCCGGTATTTTGCAACAATCCACCAGCACCAGAAGCTCTTCTAGAAATTCGTCAATGTACCTGCAATGGTTTATGCTCAACAAATCGCTGTAGTTGTAAGAAAAACAACTTGCTCTGTACTGATGCATGTGAGTGTGGTGATGGATGTGAGAATACAAAGGACTCGAATGTAGAGCTAGTAGACGATATCGATGAACTTTATTGACTGGAGAGGGTAATCTGACTATCATCAATAGTTATGGTATGTATTTATTTATAATAACAGTTCCATTGGTGATTTGAAATATTGATTTTGGAACAAGGGATATCATCAACAAAACCACAAGTACCGGTACAAGTTATAAACAATACTAGACAAATCTATAGTCTCTCAGTTGTGGATATTACATGCATTAGGGCAAGAGGTCAGATATGGCATTTCTGTTTGCTTTAAAACAAAACATTTAATTACAGTAAATATAAAAAGGCATACTGCGAACAATTTGAAACAAATTTCAAGTCTGTGTGACCATTAGTTACCGAGATATGATGATAGACGGTCAAAGGTCAAATGGTCAGAAATGGCATTTCCAGTCATTTTCGGTCAGAATGTTCCATTAGAGTAAATGGAAATATGTACCTTACGAACATTTTAAGATTAAAACCAAGTCTCTACGATTAGTGGTTGCCGAGATATAAGTACATGATAGCATAAGCGGCCATTTTTAAAAAGCGCCCCCAGCGAATGAAAAACGCGTTTAGAATTTGGACAACAAGTTGGAAGTTGTTCGTTGTGATGTCCTTGATCACTTAAAAGTGAAAAATCAAACTTGGCTAAATATATGAAGTAAAATACAAATGCTGCTTGACTACTGGGCCGAATCATCCCACTACCTTATGATCTGTTTTTTTCTGGATTAACTAGGAGTCATTATCCTTTAGAAAATGACCTTACTTGGTATTTGACATGATGTTTCCAAAGCCCATTTTGGTACAACAGTTATTGAATGAAACTGATTTTGGCAAATAAATACAGCTTTTCCGTCATTTCCCAAATTGTATTCTTCGTAATGACCGGGTAATAACTGGGATATACCATTAGCCTCCTCTACTTTCTCAATTCCTAATAGTCCCTTTGCTTCTGAACATATGGCAAGCACTCTTTGTTTTTCCTTGTAAAGACGAAACAATGGTCGAACGCCAATTGTATCCCGTCCAATATACACCTAGTAAAACAGTCAAGAAGGAAGAATTAGCTTTGTTATGATTTACCTAAACCCTGTACTATGGACCAAACTCAATCAGATTAAATGCAATAAAGCACCTGAACCAGACATGATTCCCCCATGGATTCTGAAAGATAACAGTAGCATAATTGCAGGTCCTCTATGTGCTGTCTTTAATTCTAGTCTCAGGGAAGGGGTTATACCTGATATTTGGAAATGCGCAAATGTAGTGCCTATCCCGAAAGCTAGTCCACATAGAAGTATCGAGAATGATATTTGCCCTATTTCACTTACTTCTACAACAATGAAAGTTTTTGAAAGTTTAATTGGAGAACAAATTTGGGCCCAAATTAAATATAAAATTAATCTTAACTAGATTTAATTCGTCACTATGACGAATTATAGGCTATATGCATTGATTAAAATAAAAATAATTGATTTTTAAAAGATATATTGATTGATTGATTTTGTCAGAATCTTTAATTATTTATAACTAGGTCGTGTCCACAGATAATTCCAGTGAGAAAAAACTGGAGATTTCAAATGTACGTACTGCAGGACTATAATACATTGTCGTTTACAGAAACGAATACATAGACACAATGATTTATGTAGTCAAACAAAATTAGCGCCCTGGGAATTACTTACGAGAGAGAAACTTGTCACAAAATGAGTCCAATGTTGTTATTTGGACTCATTTAAACAAACCCAATTTGTGTTTTGTATGTAACATTAGGGTTGAGGGATGGGGAAGAGGATAGGTACGAAGAGGAACAATTTTTAAATATATTCTTATCCACTCAGTAACGAAATATTTTTTTAATGTTTTATAGGCCTATAAATAATATACCACTAAATACAGTAAAACATTTGCGATTTAATACTCTCACTGTCATAGTCGATTGAAATAGTAAAGTACATGTAACACCACTACGACGTTTATATATTTTTTAATTATTAATTAATACAAACGTTGAGAAGCAACTGTCAGTGTGTTTATGTGTTTATAATCTAACAGTAGGGCCTACCCACACTCACAGTAATAAAGTTTATTTGTATATTTGTTTATATTATATTTAACAGTACCAACACTCACAGTAAGAAATTTACGATTCAAATGGCGATCAAAAGTGGTTTTAATACCTATTTACAGTATTGTACAGCATTGCAATACTATTTATGTTTATTCTCCAAGGGCCCATAAATTTACCTACTTGTGTTAAACCATGGAGGTAAGCCTACACCTCTATGGTTTAACCAAATAATTTGGAATGTTCCATTCATCACAAATCAATACATTTGTATAAACGTATATTAAATCTAGCAAAATCGTAGAGAAAATCGGTCTGTCTTCAACATTATGATGCTGTACTCGAGCTGTTTAATCGGTTTTCAGCTATTAACAACAATTATCGTACGAGGAGATAGGAAAATGCGAAGCATCCTCGTATTATTGTAAGCGGGTATTTTTCAAGATATATATCCATTAGACAGTGTATACCACGATCGGAAAACACCCCTATTTGGGGAAAATCGTTGAACCTAAATTCGTTTTAATTGTCAATAACTAATTATCTAACTCAATTTAATTAGTAAACAGGGTTACATCAGGTGGTTAAAATCAGTACCGAAAGTACGAACCAACTTTACATACCATCGAGTAAACATTCTAGAAATAACGCGCGATTTACCTAGTTTTGCCCTTACGTAAATTTATATATAGATATATGAAGATAGGATCTTGCTAACGCAAATACAATAGCCGGTATCACAATCCGATCAAAGATCCCTCTGCGTATAATGCCATAAACCACATTTGTTACATAATAATAAAGACATAAGTTACTTTTTATATAGATTTCATTATAAATCATGTGTATAATCTATACACTAAGAAATAAAATTGAACAAACAATATGGATAATAAAAAAAAAAAATCTTATTTCGTTTTGTTTCCCACAGTGAGACTCGGTACCTTGAATGCTATAGACACGAGCACAGACCACCGAGCCATACACAACTGACTAAAAGTTGAAGTATTTACTATCCATGCAGTAACCACTTTGGTGCAGATAGATTATTAAATACCGCAATGAATTGTTATTATAAACACATTTTTATCTTTAATATATGAACATTTTAAAGAAGAAAGTTAATATAAAGTTAATATTAATTTTGTTATTTCGGCCCAAGAAAATGTCATAGTTTGTTTGATTGTCGAAATTAATTTTTAAAAATTTAGTATGTAATTATCATCATCATCCGTTACGCTATTCGTCTTGGGTAGACATTGCGTACGCTAATCGTTTCCATGACTCTCTTTCGGTGGTCTGATGGTCTGTAATTAATGATGACTTAATTAACCTTTTTTCTCTTAAATTCATAATAATTTTAAATGATTTGATGATGATTTTAAAATTTAGCATATTTTCACCATTTTGTTAACTTACATGTGCGTAGCCTGTCTTTTTGACGTGCTCGTAGAACGCAATTTTGAGTTGAAAGGTGAATAAAATATGATGAAGTTATTAAAGAAAGGTTGTCAAACAGAAATCGGGCAAAAAGAGTGTGTAATAATGTTTAACCCGCAGTGCGCGTGTAAAAATTATAATTATTATAATAATTATTATAATTATAATTGCCTTACCTTAAACGTACTCTAATTTCATCGAAAATCAATTTTGAACATTTTAAGCACACGTACGCATGTGCTATAATGCTGAATGATGAAATATGACCTGAAATTTATGAGTACCAAATTTGGTTTAACCCTTGAAAATTAATTATTTGAGGAGTCTGTTTGGATACAAATAAAAGACAGAGGAAAACAACAAACAGCTATGTGCTATGCTAGAGAAGGTCAACACTTTAAACTATCCACAATTAGTAATTGTAGGAGATTTTAACTACCGAGACATTGATTGGCAACAGAACGTAGTATACGGAAATGATGCTAACAACATTTGCAAATTCTTGGAATGTAACGATGTAACGATCTGTTTTTATACCAACATATACAAGAACCAACTAGATTTAGAACCGGACAAACACCAAGTACGCTGGATCTTATTTTTACCAACCAAGAAGACTTGATTAGTGATGTAACCATTGGATCCCCTACTGGCAAGAGTGACCATGTGACTATTAAATTCAATACGCCGGTTGGACTTAAAGTTTGTAATGAAGATATACTTGCGAAAAGCTACTACAATGGAGACTATGACATGGTAAGAAACCAATTACAAGACATTGAATGGATTAATCTATTACCAAATTTATCCGGACCAGAAGCGTGGGACATCTTTGAAAATATAATGCAAAAATGTATAGATGACTGTATACCCATGCGAAGGAAATACACAAGTAATAAACCACAGTGGATGAATAAAGCCGCACTGGAAGCTGTAAAGAGGAAACGCAAATGCTGAAATAAATACTTAAAAATAAAGAAAAGTGATCCATCAAAAGAATCGTATTATTGGGACCAGTACTGTGAAGCAAGAAATGAAGCTACCACACTTATTAGAAAGACTAAATCTGATTTTGAAAATAGACTGGCAGAAGAAGTTAAGGATAATAACAAAAGTTTTTGGAGCGAAAACAAGAACAAAATTGGGCATTCCAGATATAAAGACACCAGAAGGAAAATTGGCTACATCTGACCAGGATAAAGCTGAAACTCTCAACACATTTTTTGGAAGTGTCTACACCATAGAAGATTTATCAACAGTACCTCACTTGGAAAAGAAAACCGAATCTAAAATAACTAATATCGACTTTACAGTACACGATATCGATAGCCTTCTCATCAATTTAAACATTAAAAAATCACTGGGACCGGATGGACTGCACTCTCGTATTTTGAAGGAAACCCATGAAGAGATTGCACAAACATTGCAGATGATCGTTACCAAGCTGATGAATGAGGGTGATGTTCCAACAAGCTGGAAAAAAGCTACAGTGGTACCAATCTTCAAAAAAGGAAGGAAGGATGACCCAAACAACTATAGGCCTGTAAGCTTGATGTCGGTGGTATGCAAGATTATGGAAAAAATTATACGGAAGGCACTTACAAATCATCTAAATCAAAATAACTTGTTAAGCGATGAGCAGCATGGTTTCCGTAGTGGCAGGTCCTGTACAACGCAATTGCTGGAAGTCTTGGAGAAATGGACAGAGGATATTGATGATGGTCACTTTATTGATTGTTTGTATTTAGATTATCGAAAGGCTTTCGACAGTGTACCGCATCAACGGTTACTTAGCAAGCTCAAATCATATGGCATTGAAGGTAACCTGTATCGATGGATAGAGAAATACTTGACTGGACGATCACAGAAAGTTACACTAAATGGTGAACTATCACAAAGTGTAAATTTCACAAGCGAAATCCCATCTGGAAGATCGTTTATCATATTTATTAACGATCTTCCAGATGTTGTTCTTTCCGACCTCAAACTCTTTGCTGATGACACTAAATTATTTAGAATTGTAGACAACCCAGAAGATGCTGATGCTTTACAAAGTGATGTCCAAGCAGTCATGGATTGGTCAAAGAAGTGGCAGCTGCCCTTCAACAAAAATAAATGCGAAGTTATGCAATATGGGAAGAATAATCAACATCATGAATATACAATGGATGAGGGAACAACACAGAAACCAATCAAAGTGGAGGATAAAGTGAAAGACCTGGGAGTCACATTTGATAAGAAATTAACTTTCAGTCTCCATGCAAGTGATGTAGCAAGAAGAGCAAATATCAAGCTGGGAATGATCAAAAGATAATTCAAATCACTACAAAAGAAAGGTTTCATCCAACTTTACAAAACCATTATAAGACCAACATTGGAATACTGCAATACAGCTTGGTATCCATTGTATAAGAAAGATGAAGAACGAGCCACACGACTTATTCCTGAGACAAGGCATTTATCCTACCCAGACAGATTGAAAGAACTGAATCTTCTTACTTTAGCCTACCGAGAAAGGTCAGATGTCATACAAATTTTCAAAATTATAAAAGGATTTGGTAACCTTGATGCCAACATGTTTTTTGATATGGACGAGAACTCAAAAACAAGAGGACATATTTTTTTTAAAAAAAAGCAGAACTAGGACCAGACAAACCACTTTTTCATTCAGAGCCATAAATAATTGGAATTCTCTACCTGGACATGCTGTTGAAGCCAATACAATAAACCGATTCAAATCAGCATTGAAAAAATATTGGACAAACCACCCAATGAAGTACGACCCTTACATCAGATGCACTGGGAAGTATTAATGGGCAAACAAGCAACGCTTCCAGCCTCTAAGTAAGTATTAGTTATATGCATGATAATGCATATAACCTAATCAGTTTGGATGCAGCAAAGAGTGTCAACTGTTGATGCCCTTATAAAAATTTTTAATGAATGTTTTTCCGCAACGGAAAAAAAAACAAGAACAACACTTCTGTTAGACTTTTGGAAAGTGTATGATCTGATAGATCATGGAAATTAGGAAACTTGGAGTAGATTCCTACCTTCTATCTTGGATTAGAGCTTTACTTTGCCATCGCCAACAACGTGTAAAGATAGGCAACGCCTTCTCTTCATGGAAGGGTGTAAATTGTGGTATCCCCCAAGGCTCGTTGCTGGGGCCCATTCTCTTTGCTTATGATCTTATGGTGGGGGTGCTATGAATTAAATACATGGACGACACCACTGTCTATGAGCGCATTGGTAGGGATGGTATGAGTCACTTGTTGACACCGCTTGCGCATGGGCTAATGATAATCTTATGGGTTAGCTGCAAAACAGTTATAAAATCAAATTTTGACCCATTGATCATAAATGGAACCCCCATCGAATGGGTAGATCAAACCAAACTCCTGGGTGTTACCCTCACTGATAATCTGACTTGGAATGTCCAAGTAGATTGCATGTGTAGGAGGGATAATTCTAGACTTTATTTCCTAAGGCAAATGCGTAAAGCCGGTTCACGAATTAAGTTGTTTTTATTGTAGTATTGTCCGACCTGTAGTTGAATATGCTGCGCCAGTATGGGCTACTTGTTTGACCCGCTTACAAGTCAATGCTATTGAACAAATTCAGAGAAGGGCTTTTATAATTATACTCCCATGGTTTTCGTACAATTATACCTTTGCTTGAGGACCTATGTACTCGACTGTGCAAGGAATACTTTCGAAAACTGAAAATTCCGAGCCATATTCTTCACAACCTACTTCCACAAACATGTCACATACCATATAAGTTAAGATCAGTGAATTTCCTCTACCAAAATGCAATAGATCAAAGAACTTCATTATTAACACCGGTATTTTTAATGGTTGGTAGATGGTAATCCTTGAGCAGTCGGGTACTAAGATTTATTCTTAGATTTATATTGATTGTTTCCCTTATTTATAACTTATATAATTCGTAATTTTGTATATATTTTCTTAATTTGTTGAATTGTTCAACTTCAATTTGTATTTCAATTTTGTTTTATAAATTACAATAAAGTTTTTATCTATCTATCTATCTATCTATCTATCTATTAAATCTACAAATACACCAATCATACAAATTTGCACCACAAGAAGACAGGCTGCAATGGCAGGGAAAAATGATCCAATATACTGGACTACAGTTAATGTACCCAAATAAAACAGTTTATTCGTGGTCATAGGCATAGCGTGTAGGTATTGGCGTAACGCAGAGGACTGAGGCCCCTGATTGGGATGCTAAGTGGCCCTCTAATGCTGGAGGTTTCAGGCGTTTTAAGGCCGTTTCAACATGTTTTAATTTCTATTTTTCTCCTGCTCAGGTGCCATGGGCTTAGACAGTGAGCGCTCATAAATGTTATGCCACTGTGTAGGCCGGACCTACATATTTACCTTTTTAGTTTTTGTGTCAAGAATACAAACGGCAAAAACTCCATCTAGCATCTTGGTCATAAAGTCAATTCCGCCACGACCGTACAAGTGAATTAAAACTTCACCATCACAGTCACTTGTGAAGTTGAATCCATAATGGTCACGCAGCTGAGGAAAGTAATAAGTAAATTCCAAAATTCCTTGTGAATTTAATTAAAGAAAAAACTATGGTTAATTATCATGTTTATCGTTACAAATACAAGTACAAGGTTTTTAAACCATGGTAAAGATGCTCTAGCTGACAGTACTTATCTTACCTTCTTATAATTGTAAATTTCACCATTGTACATCATGATGACATGAGGGAATTCCTTTATTCTCATTGGCTGCATTCCAAGTGCATCATCCATTATGGCAAGTTGATGAAACCCAAATAAGCAGTTGGTAAAATGATTAATATTTTGCATACAGAATGAATCGGGTCCACGGTGCGATATCTTGCATGCCTTTTCAAAATGTGTTTGCAAATCTTCTTCACTTCCAAATATTGCCCAAATTCCACACATCTTACTGGCTGCAATTAAATTATTGAACTGTTGATTGGATTTTGTATGTGTTACAAAATAGTGTAATGTTGAGTGAAGTGAAAAGGCTATTAAAAACAGTAAATATTATTCATAATTTTTTATTACAACAGTAGGCCTACAGTATAGCAAATAGTGGTAACAGTTAGTTCTATTATACCAGTATAAAGTGTCTGGCACCAAGAGAGCTAACCAGATCTAAATAAACTGGAGAAGATCTCTTGAGAGCCAGAAATGATAATTTTTCATTTGTATTAATGTAATCATGCATGTGCACTCTAATTAGCACTTCCCCGTTTTAGAAATCATGATTCGTGATTGCCTTGACACACTGTCGGGGAATATCTGGTTTTCTAAACTGGACGCGATTTGGGGGTACTGGCAGATTAGGATGAAAGATGAAGACCGTAAGAAGACAGCGTTTATCACCAAGCATGGCCTGTTTGAATTCGTTAAAATGCCATTTGGCCTTACCAATTGTCCTGCAACTTTCTCCCGTGCCATGGGTTTGGTGCTCCGGGGATTGACGTGGGATATTGTATTGGCATTTCTCGATGACATTGTCGTGCTGGCAAAACGTTCGAAGATCATCTCAGCAACCTCTCTCAGGTTCTGCAACGATTTCGTATTAACAACTTTAAACTTAAACCTAAAAAGTGTGTTTTCTTTCAGAAACAGGTTGAATTTTTAGGGCGAATCGTTGGTGAGGATACTGTGGCGGTGTCCGATTCGGATATAAAGGTTGTTCAGGACTGGGCGACACCTACCAATCTGAGAGAAGTACAGCAGTTCTTGGGGTTGGCTAACTACCATAGAGAGTTCATTGAGAACTTTGCTGGTTTAGCTGCACCTCTATATGAAATAACTAAAAAAGAGGGGAAGTTTCACTGGGATGATGAACAACAAGCGTTCACGTCACCGGCCTGAAAGCTGCTCTCGTTCAACCTCCTCTACTCGCCTTGCCGAACGGGACTAATGAATTTATTCTGGATGTCGATGCTTCGGATCAAGCGCTAGGAGGCGAGCTGCTCCAGGTACAGGAAGGTAAAGAGAAGGTAATTGCATATGCAAGTGCCCGTCTAACTCATGAACAACGGAACTATTGCACTACACGCAAAGAGTTGCTAGCAATTGTGTTCATGACAAGGTATTTTAGGCACTACCTTCTAGGCAGACCTTTTAGAGTGCGGACAGATCACAACAGCCTGACCACCTGGCTTCTCAACTTCAAGCAACCACAGGGGCAACTCGCTCGGTGGATTGAGGAGCTGAGCCAGTACCACCTACTGATTGAACACTGCCGAGGACAACACAATGGCAACGTCGATGCTCTTTCTTGCCGACCAGAAACTCATGACAGTAGCCACGAACGGCCTGCGCTTGAGGTGCTTCCCTGTGGGGGCTGTTCGTACTGTCAACGAGCGAATGCAAGATGGTCAGCGTTCCAGGATGAAGTAGACGACGTTGTGCCCATAGCCCACGTACACCAGGTAGTCGTGGACCACCCGGAGGGTACCCTACCAGGGGACCCCGGTGGACAGGTAAGTATAGAGGTATCACGGACTGCTACTAACGGCACAATTCAGTTTTCTTTTCTACAGGACAACGACGGTGGACGAGTGGCTGCAGTACAGCTACGGCCGAAGGGAGCCGAGTGTTGGGGTTACTCACTGGACGAGCTAAGGAGACATCAAACGAGTGATCCTGACTTGGCACCTGTTCTGGACTGGTTGCAGAATGGGGAACCCTCCGAGAATCAGCTGTTTATCTCCAGCGCTGCCACCAAACACTACTGCAGGCTGAACAGGCAATGCCTGCAGCTCACGGAAGCAGGTATACTGTTCATCAACCAAGCAGAGGGTACCGGACGACTACTTGTGTTGCCCAAGGAGCTACACGCCGTAGCTCTCAGGCTACATCATGATTTGCCATCGGCGGATCATCAAGAGGTCGCCCGGACCAAGTTTCGACTGAAGTTTTTCTGGTATGGTATGAGCGGGGATATACAGAGGTATGTACAGACTTGCAATATTTGTAATAGAAGCAAGAAGGCCACTCGCAAAGGTCGACCGAATTCCAGGCCGGTGTTCCTATGGAACGCGTACATATCGATTTCCTCGGCCCGTTACCAAAAACTGAACAGGGAAACATCTACATTCTGATGATGATCGACCAATTCACAAAATGGGTTGAAATCAGCCCGCTCCCGTCTCAAGTTGCAGAGGTAACCGCTAGAGCCCTAGTAAGGAACTTTTTCTCTCTCGGTGTACCTTTTCAGTTACACTCAGACCAGGGGAGGAATTTTGAAAGTGAATTGTTTGCATCTTTATGTAAAGTTTTACAGATCCACAAGACCCGAACGACAAGTTACCGACCGGCGGCTAATGGTCAAGTAGAGCGATTTAATCGCACACTAATGGATGCTGTACGATGCTTCGTTGGGAAGAGACAGCGAGACTGGGATGTCTATCTGCCGCAGATTGCTGGTGCACTACGCGCCACGGTGAACCGCTCGACTGGTTTTACTCCAAACATGCTGATGCTGGGCCGAGAGGTTAACTTACCAGCTGATCTCATGTTCGGAGAATGCTGGTCCACCAATGAGCAGGAAGCCACCACCTACGTTGCAGATTTGGTAAAACCGATCCGTGATGCCCATGGCATCGCTAGGGAAACGCTAAAGCAAACTCAGAAGAGAATGAAACGGGACTATGATCTTCGAGTACTGGAACATCCACACCAATGTGGGGACAAAGTCTACGTTCTTGACAACGCTACCCCTCGGGGAAAGTGCAAGAAATTGTGTCCCCTTGGAAGGGGCCCGGTATTATTACTAAGGTTATTAGTTCTTATTATTTCAGGTGCAGCTGAGAAATAAGACGGTGGTTTTAAATCATGACAAGCTGAAGCCCTGTCGGGATCGACAATTTCCTAAATGGCTGGCTGATTTTAATTTACCTTCTTTTCCTTCACCTACAGATGATGATGCAGGACCGTTGTATTGTTTATGTCGCCAGCCCTGAGCCGGCTCATTTATGATACAATGTGACTATTGCGAGGTGTGGTACCACGGTGCATGTGTGAATATTGCACCATCTGAGGCCTTGGACATCGATTTATATCTGTAGTGTTTACGTTATTTATGTAAATAGCCTACTTGGTCTGCGAGTTGCTTTATTTGCATATTGGTCTGCAGCTGGCCAGTCCTTTATAATAACGGGGTATACAACGACACGGGGACAATAGCGATACATGCTAGTTAGCCGCCTACTGCACACAACATTTGTTATATATGAATGTGAGAATACACTTGACTGGAACGTTTGTGTATATGAATGTGAGGATACAAATAAAAGCACTTGACTGGATTGTTTGAATACTGTTTCTTTATTTGGTATATCACAATATCGATGTGCGGACTGCAAGCCCTCAGTTAACAATTAAGTAGTCACGTTTACCTTCTCTTCTCCCTCAGATATGGATCAGTTACCGTTCGCTGACGGAAGTGAGACGGAGGTTTCCGAAATGGAGGAAGATGTGCTCCTGGCTAGTCCGGGTGCACAGGAGGAATCGACCCCGAAAGAAGAAGCAGTGGCTGGGGATACGGGAGGGGCTTGCCCGGTGGCGAACACCCCAGCCAAGCGGAAACTAATCTGCCATCTGGGATGTGGTCCAGTGGGCAACATGAGAGTCCATGTCACAAAGATGCATGCTTCGGCACTGGAACAAAGTTCTTGGCGGAGGGCACGAGTGCAGTGGCGGGTACTCACCAGCTTGGCAGCGGAGGGCCTTGGTAAAGGCAAGACACCGGAGGACTTGAGATGCTGCCTGAACGCCCAGCACCTAATGGGGGATGGTACTGACGTCCTACCTCCGGATAGAAAAACTCGTGGTGCCATCCATATGCTGATACGGGTGATTGGGGGAAAGAGGTCCATGCCTCTCACGATAGCTCCGGTTATCAGCCACCCGTTGGCTCTCATACACTGGCGTTGTGTGATTGCTCTCATCGCTTCTTTTGGTGAAGAGCTGTTGAAGGAGTGTGGTCGTCGGGCTGAGGAGGAGGAGCCGGCAGGGCACCAGACCACCAAAAAGCCGACGAAGAGGAAAGCGACAGAAAGAGAGCATGGAGAGCGACCGACCAAGCGCGATGCCCCGGCACCTAAGGATGGTAAATCAGTGGCGGCGCCACCGATTGTGCAGGAAACATCGGCCTTGCTTGGTTCGGCGGCGAAAGTGTTTGATGCCTGTTTCCATCTGGATCGGCTGCAGAGGGACCTGCAACTTTCTCGAAGGGCGGACCTCTGGGACGTAGTGCGGGTGAAAAGTGGAACTCAGCCTGTGGAAGTGGTAGGCGGGATTGCTCTGTTTGCCGATCCAACCACTTACCCACCGAGCGGGAGATTGCCGGATTGGCGAGGAACGACTGTGCGGTGGGCTTGGGAGTGGCTCCTGGCTACCCGCCAACAACGGTCCAATTCGATAGGCTTCTGGCCTTAGCCCGATCTTGAGATGTTCGAGTAATCGGGAGAGTGGGACGCTTACGGACTGGCCAAGACAGGATCAGCTGCTAAAGAGGGTGTTGGGTCGTTGCTTGAACGGCCGCCACCACCGCATCCTGTGCCTGGAAATTACTGGAATTCAAGGCGATGTCACTGGGGAGGAGTGCTACTACCGCGTCTTGGACAGCTTACGTCTAAGTCGCGTATCGAAGGAACAGCGGCTGCTTCTGGCAGACTACGCTTCGACGGAAGACGTAGCAACCGCCTACCTCTGGCATTTCCCCAGGACACACTTCAGTGTGACCAGCAGAGTGACGGGTTTTACAGCCGATCAACGCAAGGGCCTGCGTTTCATCGCCACAAATGAAGATCGGCGACTGCTGATGGGGTCCAACGGACCGGACTATCCTCCTGCCGGATATCCAGTCGGAGCACCTCATCTGTTGTGGGGGACCGCCGTCGCCGTGGGACAGGTGTTCGACCGGAGCCCCATGCAGGTCATTGATCTGACATGGAAGAACGGTCGAGATCTCCTTTGAGCCCCTGGCTCACCCACAACCAGAAGTTTTCAGTTTTCCCAGAAATTTTCCGTTTGAATAGAAAATAGTTCCGTATTACATTTATTTTCATTTATATCTTTCAGGTATCCAGGGAAGCGGAGGACAGTGCTACTGGTATGTCCCACGGCCATTGACTACCTGAAGAGATCGTTGGGAGCGGTCTACATAGCTACGGGTATTTTTCAAGTACGAAAATCACCCGGTTCACCTCCGAGGTGGATCCAGGACGGGGTGCCCGCTTTTCAAACATGGGAGGAGTGTTGTGAACGGTGCCCGCTGGGTAAACAGACCACCTCTCCGACCGAAAGAGGGCGTCGCCCCGATAGCTTGATTTGCATACAGGGCGTATGCAAATGTTAACGTGGGACCTCGACGCCACCCGAACCGGTCTATTCGAAGCAAGGAACCAAGCAAAGAAGACGGAAGATACCGATTATATATATAATTGACTTGGACTTGCTTTTCTACACTGTGTGTGATTTACAGTAAAGCGGGACTAATAAGGTAAGCCTAGTTGCTGTACTTATTAGGCCATCACAGTGCTGACTGAAAATCACAACAATATGATGATGTATCATGGAGGTACAGTATGGGGAACATGTATACTAGTACGGATTACGGTCGAAGCGGCCTAGTTCAATAACGGTAATCTGTATGGAACGCCGTGTCGTTGTTTTGTAATCTTTGATTGTCATTGTTTCGACAGGTTTTCTTTACCTCGGACGTATTAATAACAATCTACATTATTATGTAATTTATTCTCTTTTTTTACAGATTGAATGTGATAGGCCTACGTTCTTTTAAACGAAATGGCGAATCGATGATTACTTACTTTAACCGTTCTAACTGATATATATGTTTAATAAAGTCAATAAAATACATTGTGTACAGTACTGAAGTAGGCCTAGTCAGGCATGTAGCCAGTGGGGGTTTTTATGGTTTTGGCGAACCCCCCTTTACAGCGAACCCCCCTTAACCGACTGCGAACCCCCATCCCCGACATGCCCAATACCCCACCCTCATCTCTGATAATCCACCAAATAAGTGCCCCACACAGTACAAAAGGTTATTCGTAAATTGAAAAATTCGTAAACTCGTTCGTGAATAACTCGATACATTCTTCGCTGTATGAGCGTACGTCGAGCGATACGTGTCTGTAAATTTCCAAGAGTTGCAAATGAATTTTCACCTGAAATCCCTGGATGTAACATGATATTGACTCGTGTATCGTACTCATACAGTGAGCTGGTGCACGAACGACTCGTACAAAGGACTCCGCCTGAAGACCGCGTACCTATATTGTTTAGATCACGGCAGTCAGCATGCATAAAGTATACCGTAAATCTTTTAATTATAACGATTGGTTATTATTCTTTTTTACTGTTTTTTAGTAGTGGGTTACTATTACTAATCCTAAATTAGGCACTTGAAAATAGTAACTCACCTCAACTATTCCGTTCAGCAAATCATAGAAAAATAATAAAACAGTACGAATAAACAAATTTGTTTGAACTCTAACTTTATTTTATAAACTCAAAAACACTCAATCCTCCCCCACTCCCGAGATCAACATGCATTATCTCCTTATTTTCAAAATACGGCTGCATCATAAATGATCAGTCTTCAATTCATAATGTAATTTTGTCAATAGTTTTTGTGACTCTAATATTAACCCATGGGTTACTATTAGAGTAGTGGATTATTATTATAGATTGACTTATAAGGTTGGTTACTATTAGAAGGAGAGAGTGTGGGTTACTATTAGAAGATTTACGTCATAAAAAAATGGAACGCTGCGGTTACCTACAGTATTTATGTGTGGCTATGAAGTATAGTGTATCATAATCATAGAGGATTATAGTGTATATTAATATATTACCCTATGGTATCATGTACTGTAGTTTACATTATAGCATTTGATTATTTTTTTCTAGGGCTACTACCAGCCGATACGTACTGAACTGTATCAATACCATCTATTTACGTTGATTAATAATTAATTTCCTCAAATTGCTGTAAATAAATACAAGTAGAGCTATAATAAGCATTGAATTTGCCTTCTTTCACACAAAGTGTGCTTTTATCGGGGATTCTCCTAGGCGTACGTTCACATTGAACTTGAACGCAAAACAAAATACCGAGTGAATGATCAAACAATCGGCGGTTAAATAGTCCATGTGTGTGAGGAGGAGGAAAAGCGGCGAATACGATCGTTTTGCTCATTGGTAGCATGCTGCATGAGAGTGTCTTTTCCGACCAATTAGAGGTGCCATTTATCATGAATGTTATGTGCGAGAGTACCATTTCCGGCCATCTAGGGGTGTCATTAAAAAAAATTCTCCCCCTCAGGGGGAAATGTCCTATACTTAGTGTCCGAACCACCCCCCTTGACAGATCCTGGCTACGGCCCTGCTAGTATAGTATTATTAGTAGTACTAACTAGTAGTAGCCAAGTATAGGCCTAGCCAAGTATAGGCCTAGCTAGTACTAGTAAGGCCTAGCTTATGCAGTGATAGGATTCTAGCTAGGCAACAGCCAGGTCTAGGCTAGTATAACCCTAAGCCTATTGTATATTATTAATTGGATAATGTCACTTACCTTACTTTTTATAATGTTTTATTTTTGTTGTGATTTTAGGTTGGTGCTGGAATGGCCTGATAATTAAAGCTACTAGGCTTACCTTAGTCAGTCCTGCTTGTCCTAAATCACACAAGATCCGAAAGCAGCAAATCCAAATATATTGGTCAATTCCGTTTATGTCCGTTTCTCCTTGGTTCCTGCTTCGAATAGACCGGTTCGGGCGGCGTTGAGGTTCCACGTTAACATTTGCATACCCCCCGGTATGCAAATCAAGCTATCGGGGCGACGCCCTCGTTCGGTCGGAGGGGTGGTCTGTTTACCCAGCGGGCGCCGTTCACAACACTCCTCCCGTGTTTGAAAAGCGGGCACCCCGTCCTGGATCCACCTCGGAGGTGAACCGGGTGATTTTCGTACGTGAAAAATACCCGATACCCGTAGCTATGTAGACCGCTTCCAACGATCCCTTCAGGTAGTCACTGGCCGTGGGACATGCCTATAGCACCGTCCTCCGCTTCCCTGGATACCTGAAAGATATAAATGAAAATAAATGTAAAACGGAACCATGTTCTTTTGAAACGGAAATTTCTGGAAAAACTGAAAACTTCTGGTTGTGGGTGAGCCAGGGGCTCAAAGGAGATCTCGACCGTTCTTCCATGTCAGATCAATGACCTGCATGGGGCTCCGGTCGAGCACCTGTCCCACGGCGACGGTGGTCGCCCACAACAGATGAGGTGCTCCAACTGGGTATCCGGCAGGAGGATAGTCCGGTCCGTTGGACCCCATCAGCAATCGCCGATCTTCATTTGTAGCGATGAAACGCAGGCCCTTGCGTTGATCGGCCGTAAAGCCCGTCACTCGGCTGGTCACGCTAAAGTATGTCCTGGGGAAATGTCGGAGGTAGGCGGTGGCTACGGCTTCCGTGGAAGCGTAGTCTGCCAGAAGCAGCCGCTGTTCCTTCAACACACGACTTAGACGTAGGATGTCCAAGACGCGATAGAGAGACTTCAAGACACAGCATGCGGTGGTGGCGGCCGTCCAAGCAACGACCCAACACCCTCTTTAGCAGCTGATCTTGTCTCGGCCAATCTGTAGGCGGGGCCGAATGGTCCAACCCCACTCTCCCGATTACTCGAACATCTCGAGTTCGGGCTAAGGCCAGAAGCCTATCGAATTGGACCGTTGTCGGCGAGTAGCCAGGAGCCACTCCCAAGCCCACCGCACAGCCGTTCCTCGCCAGTCCGCCAATCTCCCGCTCGGTGGGGTAAGTGGTTGGATCGCCAAACAGGGCAATCCCGCCTACCACTTCCACAGGCTGTGTTCCACTTCTCACCCGCACCGCTCGCTCCACGTCCCAGAGGTCCGCTCGTCGGGAAAGTTGCAGGTCCCTCTGCAACCGGTCCAGATGAAAACAGGCGTCGAACACTTTGGGCGCCGAACCAAGCGAAGCCGATGTACCCTGCACAATCGGTGGCGCCGCCACTGATCTACCATCCTTCGGTGCCGGGGCATCGCGCTTGGTCGGTCGCTCTCCCTGTTCTCCACCTGCCGCTTTCCTCTTCGTCGGCTTTTTGGCGGTCTGGTCCACTGCCGGCTCCTCCTCCTCCTCAGCCCGACGACCACACTCCTTCACCAGCTCTTCACCAAAAGAAGCGATGAGAGCAATCACACAGCGCCAGTGTATGAGAGCCGACGGGTGACTGATAACCGGAGCTATCGTGAGAGGCGGGGGCCTCTTTCCCCCAATCACCCGTGTCAGCATAAGGATGGCACTACGAGTTTTCCTATCCGGAGGTAGGACGTCAGTGCCATCCCCCATTAGGTGCTGGACGTTCAGGAGACATCTCAAGTCCTCTGGTGTTCTGCCTTTACCAAGGCCCTCCGCTGCCAAGCTGGTGAGTGCCCGCCATTGCACTCGTGCCCTCCGCCAAGAACTTCGTTCCAGTGGTCGAAAACATGCCAGGGCATGCATCTTCGTGACGTGGACCCGCATGTTGCTCACTGGACCACATCCCAGATGGCATTTTGGTTTCTGCTTGGCTGGGGTGCTCGCCACCGGGCAAGCCCCTCTCGTATCCCCAGCCACTGCTTCTTCTTTCGGAGTCATCAGATGGCAGATTGGTTTCCCCTTGGCTGGGGTGCTCGCCGCCGGGCAAGCCCCTCTCGTATCCCCAGCCACCGCTTCCCCTTTCGGGGTCGGTTCCTCCTGTACTCCTGGACTAGCCAGGAGCACATCTTCCTCCATCTCGGAAATCTCCGTTTCACTTCCGTCAGCGAACGGTAACTGATCCATATATCTGAGGAAGAAGAGAAGGTAAACGTGAGTACTTAATTGTTAACTGAGGACTTGCAGTCCGCACATCGATATAAGTCGATGTCCAAGGCCTCAGACGGTGCAATATTCACACATGCACCGTGGTACCACACCTCGCAATAGTCACATTGTATCATAAATGAGCCGGCCCAGGGCTGGTGACATAGACAATACAACGGTCCTGCATCCGGATCTGTAGGTGAAGAAAGAGAAGGTAAATTAAAATCAGCCAGCCATTTAGGAAGTTGTCGATCCCGACAGGGCTTCAGCTTGTCATGATTTAAAACCACCGTCTTATTTCTCAGCTGCACCTGAAATAAACAAGAACTAATAACCTTAGTAATAATACCGGGCCCCTTCCAGGGGGGACACAATTTCTTGCACTTTCCCCGAGGGGTAGCGTTGTCAAAAACGTAGACTTTGTCCCCACATTGGTATGGTCGTTCCAGTACTCGAAGATCATAGTCCCGTTTCATTCTCTTCTGAGTCTGCTTTAGCGTTTCCCTAGCGATGCCATGGGCATCACGGATCGCTTTTACCAAATCTGCAACGTAGGTGGCGGCTTCCTGCTCATCGGTGGACCGGCATTCTCCGAACATGAGATCAGCTGGTAAATTAACCTCTCGGCCCAGCATCAGCATGTTTGGAGTGAAACCAGTCGAGCGGTTCACCGTGGCGCGTAGTGCACCAGCAATCTGCGGTAGATAGACATCCCAGTCTCGCTGTCTCTTCCCCACGAAGCATCGTACAGCATCCATTAGTGTGCGATTAAATCGCTCTACTTGACCGTTAGCCGCCGGTCGGTAGCTTGTCGTTCGGGTCTTGTGGATCTGTAAAACTTTACATAAAGATGCAAACAATTCACTTTCAAAATTCCTCCCCTGGTCTGAGTGTAACTGAAAAGGTACACCGAACCTAGAGAAAAAGTCCCTTACTAGGGCTCTAGCGGTTACCTCTGCAACCTGAGACGGGAGCGGGCTGATTTCAACCCATTTGGTGAATTGGTCGACCATCATCAGAATGTAGATGTTTCCCTGTTCAGTTTTTGGTAACGGGCCAAGGAAATCGATGTGTATGCGTTCCATAGGAACACCGGCCTGGAATTCTGTCAACTGGTGTCGATCTTGGCTTGCCTTCTTGCTTCTATTACAAATATTGCAAGTCTGTACATACCTCTGTATATCCCCGGCCATCCCGTACCGTACTTGATGACCCGCCGATGGCAAATCATGATGTAACCTGAGAGCTACGGTGTGTAGCTCCTTAGACAACACAAGTAGTCGTCCGGTACCCTCTGCTTGGTTGATGAACAGTATACCTGCTTCCGTGAGATGCAGGCGTTGTCTGTTCAGCCAGTAGTGTTTGGTGGCAGCGCTGGAGATAAACAGCTGATTCTCGGAGGGTTCCCCATTCTGCAACCAGTCCAGAACAGGTGCCAAGTCAGGATCACTCGTTTGATGTTGCCGTAGCTCGTCCAGTGAGTAACCCCAACACTCGGCTCCCTTCGGGCGTAGCTGTACTGCAGACACTCGTCCACCGTCGTCGTCCTGTAGGAAAGAAAACTGAATCGTACCGTTAGTAGCAGTCCGTGATACCTCTATACTTACCTGTCCACCGGGGTCCCAAGGAACATCGTCCCCTGGCAGAGTACCCTCCGGGTGGTCCACGGCTACCTGGTGTACGTGGGCGATGGGCACAACGTCGTCTACTTCATCCTGGAACGCTGACCATCTTGCATCTGCTCGTTGACAGTACGAACAGCCCCCACAGGGAAGCCCTTCAAGCGCAGGCCGTCGTGGCTACTGTCATGAGTTTCTGGTCGGCGAGAAAGAGCATCGGCGTTGCCATGGTGTTGTCCTTGGCGGTGTTCAATCAGCAGGTGGTACTGGCTCAGCTCCTCGATCCACCAAGCGAGTTGCCCCTGTGGTTGCTTGAAGTTGAGGAGCCAGGTCAGGCTGTTGTGATCCGTCCGCACTCTAAAAGGTCTGCCTAGAAGGTAGTGCCTAAAATGCCTGGTCATGAACACAATTGCTAGCAACTCCTTGCGTGTAGTGCAATAGTTCCATTGTTCATGAGTTAGACGGGCACTTGCGTATGCAATTACCTTCTCTTTACCTTTCTGTACCTGGAGCAGCTCGCCTCCTAGCGCTTGATCCGAAGCGTCGACATCCATAATAAATTCATCAGTCCCGTTCGGCAAGGCGAGTATAGGAGGTTGAACGAGAGCAGCTTTCAGGCCGGTGAACGCTTGTTGTTGTTCCTCATCCCAGTGAAACTTCACCTCTTTTTTAGTGAGTTCATATAGAGGTGCAGCTAAACCAGCAAAGTTCTCAATGAACTCTCTATGGTAGTTAGCCCACCCCAAGAACTGCTGTACTTCTCTCAGATTGGTAGGTGTCGGCCAGTCCTGAACAGCCTTTATATCCGAATCGGACACCGCCACAGTATCCTCACCAACGATTCGCCCTAAAAATTCAACCTGTTTCTGAAAGAAAACACACTTTTTAGGTTTAAGTTAAAAGTTGTTAATACGAAATCGTTGCAGCACCTGAGAGAGGTTGCTGAGATGATCTTCGAACGTTTTGCCTAGCACGACAATGTCATCGAGAAACGCCAACACAATATCCCACGTCAATCCCCGAAGCACCAAACCCATGGCACGGGAGAAAGTTGGACAATTGGTTAGACCAAATGGCATTTTAACGAATTCATACAAGCCATGCTTGGTGATAAACGCTGTCTTCTTACGGTCTTCATCTTTCATCCTAATCTGCCAGTACCCCCAAATCGCGTCCAGTTTAGAAAACCAGATATTCCCTGACAGTGTGTCAAGGCAATCACGAATTAGAGGTAATAGATACGCATCTTTAGTAGTAATGTTGTTGAGAGCTCGATAGTCAATGCAAAAGCGCACAGAACCATCGCGCAATGTAAACTGTAGAGGCCCCACCTTCGAACCTGGCATGGATGTTCCCCTCCCTGCCAAAGTAAAGGACAGGGTGGACACCACAGGTGGTGCCGGATCTAGACTTTTATAAACCTTATCGGATAGTATGGTAAAATCCGCTGCAGTGTCCACGACTGCGTCAATTTTTGTACCATTTACAAAAGCAGTTGCATGCAACGCATTCAACGATTTTACCCTGTTGATAACAATCCGAGTTTGAGTCTCTTCAGTTTTGGTTGTCGTCGGTGTAGATGATTCAATCAGCCCTGAGCTAATTGTAGATGGCTCGATGATCGTCACAGGATCCGGTGCTACCTCCTCCGTATTTACAGGCTTGGCAATCGGGCCCAGCTTGGAGATAGTTGACGAGCCATCATCTTCCTGGCCAGCTTCCGGAACCGGGTTAGGTCGTCGGCCCTCTGACCCAACCCTTACTCGTTTAACGGATCCTGCTCATTGCCACTAACCTGACGCAAACGGCTCGCTAACCTCGGACACTCCCTGCGGAAATGTCCCACCTCCTTACATTCAAAGCAAGCTAGTTCGCCTGGTCTCATGAAACGCATGAGCTGATCCAATTGATTCCGCATGGCGGCAATCTCCGTGTTCACGGTGTTCTCCACCCGTCCCAGATTGGTGTTCAACGTCTGGAAATTACTCTCCACAGCGGCCAAACGGGCCTCCGTAGTAGGAGTATTGTTGGTGGGTGGCACCGACGTCACAGTTCGAGGCTGGTTCTGGCCGTCAGTAGGTGCGGGTTCCGGAGGAACCCAAGCTGGTGCTGGCCTCTGAAACGTTACACGGTTTCCCCTCATAGGCCTCCCTCGCACCTGCTTAATGGATACCTCATCGCCAGTTTCACCCTCGGTATCGTCCTGGTCTTCTGAAGGTAGCTGAAAAGATAGTGGGGGTGCAAAAGAAGTACGGACCGTGGACCTAACATGAGGTTTCACGGTATCCTTAACCTTACTCTTACGTTTACTATATAGTCCCCTATAACTATCATATTTTTCAAACTCCCTAATAGCTCTGGGAATAGTTGAACAGCTTGTGCATGACGTGCCTACCTACTTCTGCGTCCCTGCACCCAATACAAAACCTAACTACGGCCTGCTCCTGGATCCACTCCTTGGGCAAATCCTTAAACGCCTTTCTAGTCAGGGTTAGCACTCTATCTCCCCATTCCTCTATAGTCTCCCCCTCATTTTGCGTAGCAGTCTCTAATTTAGCTTGGAGGACTGCGGGGAGCTCGTCCTCATTAAAGCGTCGGTTGAAAGCTTTAATGATCTGCCTAAAGCCCATATCAGCGTCCATTTCTATTAGATTCACATAGAACTCAGCCGCCGCTCCGTCTAAACACCAAGTAAGGACGTCCTTACTTTCACGGTTTGTGAGTTCCTGCTCATCTATAAATGAAGCCAATCGTCGCTTAAAAAAGAACCAGTTGTCTCCCCTCCCCCTAAACGTTAGAGACCTAGGTATATCTTTTTTACGCATCCTCCTATGTTCTAAAAGACACTGCCGGCCTTCATAGTGCCTGATTCTCGGGGTAGTCTTAAGACACTCCACTGCTGTCCTAGCCCCTGCACTATGTCTATCAGACTCTATACTCCTGCTACTATCAGTATCAGTACCCTCTCTACTAAGGTCACTATCGCTGGTCGATGGAGATCGACGGCGAGCCCTAGTTTTAGACCTAGCGTTTTTAGATAGTCTCCTGGGGAGTCTTTCCTCCTCGTCCTCCCTAGAGCTAAAACACGAGTCTAAGGTTATTGGAGATGGCTTTTTGATGTAGCTCCTACGTTGTGTTGACCTACTCTTACTTCTATCCTGGTCAGAACGCCCAACGGAGGTGGACGGCATATAAGCCCTAAGCCCACCTTCGAGATGACGAGGATCACTAGCAGGTCCTGCAGTATAATACGTACCTGGTACGTCTAATAAAAGAGTAGCCTGGGGCGATAAGAGGACGTGGTATCGACCACTATGGCCCCCGTCATTTTGCACCCTGTATGCCCCTTCTATATATACAGGTTGTGCGACCTGCGACCCCCTTCTGGCCGCTCTATTTTGTTTTTCCACTAGAGGTGACACATTATCAATCATCTGGCCTACGCCTCCACCTAAACTCGGATTCGGTTGAAAATCCAGGTAGTCAACTAACCTGGCAGTACCGGCTATTCCGTGTATCTGGTGAATATTAGAGGACGTAATGTTGCCATGGGTAGCCCGCCATTTAATTATTCTAGTTGCTCGTTTCTTCCCTACATTAGGGACTCCATGAAGGTCTTGCACTGGGCAAAAGTTAACTAGAACCTTATTAGACGACATGATCTAAACATTGTCTCTCTTCTATTGGGTTGTTATGCTCCTAAATCTAGTTACAGTGTATGACAGATGTTATTAAGCAAAGAGTACGATACAAATTAAAATACCGCCAGACGTAATAAAGATTACAGGCCCAACAGTAGAATCAAATATCGTCAATGCAGTAACACACACACACAATATTGCAAAATGGCTGTTGGAGATGCAAATAATTATAATAAAATATTATACCAGCAAACCTGCAATGAAAAGCAACTAGATTATTCAAAAAGACGTCAATACATTTAACAACACTTACCACTAAACCTTCCCCCGATGCAATGAAAGGAGAGCGATAATGCCACTGTGAGGTTAACACAATATAATACGCACAGCCAGTATAATTTCTCAAGATGAAAAACCTGACTGACGGACGAAAAAGATGTTATCCAAAAAAAAAACAATCAAGGTTAAAAATTAGTGGTGCCACTCAGTTCAACGGCCACGCCTAGTACCCCACCAGGTGATACGGCCTAATAAACTGCCCACTAATACTTCAACTATAGCAACAAAACTACCCCGTCGATACGCTAATCAGCAAGTATCCAAATGCCACAATACTGCGTGATTAACTTTACCGGTATGTTATACCTTTAATAAATATACCAACTTCAATAAACTAACAAATGCACCGTAAGCACAATAAGTTAATAGGTTTCGGAGGACGAAATACCTCGCGATCAACCCGATCACGTTAAGAATGCAAAGCAATCAAGGTTCCCGCCTCTCAAAAAAAAAAAAATATATTCCGAGCTTTTGCTCGCAGCACCAATGTTGTGATTTTAGGTTGGTGCTGGAATGGCCTGATAAAGCTACTAGGCTTACCTTAGTCAGTCCCGCTTGTCCTAAATCACACAAGATCCGAAAGCAGCGAATCCAAATATATTGGTCAATTCCGTTTATGTCCGTTTCTCCTTGGTTCCTGCTTCGAATAGACCGGTTCGGGCGGCGTCGAGGTCCCACGTTAACATTTGCATACCCCCGGTATGCAAATCAAGCTATCGGGGCGACGCCCTCGTTCGGTCGGAGGGGTGGTCTGTTTATCCAGCGGGCGCCGTTCACAACATTTTCATAAATAATGTCCCTAGGCCTACTACTGTACGGGCCCAACTACCGTTTTCACCGCAGGATCCAGTCAAGTCGCCCCATCGCAAAGCAAAGTCTCCACCACTTTATTACGACGACGAAACAACAGAAGAGCGGCTGTGGTGTACGGGGCGCCGTTCGGGACATTGCTAATTTGTGTCGACAAAATACAATTACTGTACCAGAATTCATTTTGTGTCTACAGAATTCATTTTGTGTTGACAAAATTCATTTCGCGTCGACTGAATTCATTTTGTGTCGAAAAAATTAATTTTGTGAGCTGAGCCTACACAAGCGTGGTACAGAACGTTTTAACATGCAAATTAGAAGGCGGACCTTAAAATTTAAAAGGTCATGTTATATGTGTCTATTCAATCACCTTATGAAAAAAAATCCTTTGCAATTAAAGGTTAAATGTCAATATTGACCTATAAAACCAAATAAAAACTAACATTTAAGACAAAATGTTTTATAATTCTGTTAAGACATCAATCAATCATACACAATCAAACAAGCACATTCATCATTACACCAGTTGACATAGGTCAACATTTTAACAAGTAATATACTAAATACCGTAAATTATTATATTATATAATGCAAAGTTATTCAAACTATGAGATCGATGGTCATAAATATAATCACGTTATTTGATCAGTGAAGTTATGGTATTTTTCTAGTGCGCATTATTTTAATATTATAAAAATGTAAAATAAATGATAATATTATGACTGTTAAAATGCCATGATGCTAAAATGTTACGCTGACCTTTAATGATTTGCCACTACACAGTTGCATTTATTAGGGCTACAATATTCTTATTTGGACAATAAACTACTATTCATCAGAATCAGAGAATATCAATTCATCCACAGGATAGGGCATAGACAGATCCAGGTGGCCCAGCCCAGTCAACCCCACCCCCACCTTTATTTTCGACAATGCAAAAGTAGGTTAACTTCACCATTTCAATTCACAATTCCAAGGACTCTGGCCATTCAGTGATCCCCATCTCTTTTTATTTAATGATCTTGGATTCGTCACTTATATGTGTTTGTCTTTTCACTGTCAAGTTCTGCAAATACTGTATGTTTTAAATGTTTCAAAAATTACCTTTCATAAGAGACAACCAGGATTTCTTTCCCTTTTGAAAATATTAAGAGAATATTGCCTGTTTCCCTAGTTGACGACACATTTACTCAGATCTATAATCCTGGTCAATAATTCTTTAGATTTTTACTTTTATTGGCTAATAAAAACTTGAATCCACAACTCACTACACAGACAGACCACAATTTGTATATGAGTCTCAGTATTGTTGCTAGCCACAGATAGTTTTCCTGTGCATAGTGTAGTACACATTTTGCTTTCTGAAGAGAAAGAAAACCTGTTTATAATAATAAAGTCCATCTTTCCCAAGGTTGCATATATACTGTTCAAAGTTAACAGTATGATGTTAGGAGAGAACAAACTCATCTGATCTTTATGCGTCTATCTAACGAACGAATATTTTCATTTCAATGTAAGCTTATTCATAATAAAACATAGTATTGGAAAACAATATAGACTATTATAATAAAATGAATGGGACATCAACAATTATTATTGGCAGTGAAAAGGGTGGAATCAAAAAAAGCAATGCTTTGAATGATTGTGTTCACTGTAAATGATTATGTCTCTTTCTTTTTTCGAACGAGAAATCAGAAATCAATCCTGGTGGTCAAATCCTGGTGGTCACGTATAGAGATAGATCACAAATGTTTTGCAGGACTAGACCAAATGACCGAAATCTTCACAGAACAGTGTCTTGAAGTTGTGAAACATGTGCGCTCTACAACGAAAGTCAGAGTTAATCATCTATTTTAGAATCATTTTAATGATAGCAATGCAAGAATATGCCCTTTTGGTGAATCGGCTTGTTTGGATAGTCCAGAAAATCATTCATGGACATGGGTTCCAGATTTATCTATTCACTAAGATTGGTATATACATATTCTAGACGTGCTAGTTGAACTATGAACTGTTCTGTTCTGATTGCAATGGGGATGAAAAAAGTTATAACCAATAATATAGTAAGATTTGTTATATGCTTATCCACCCAAGTTCTCAAGGCGTCTGTGAAAAATCAATGGAAACTAATCCGTAAACTTTACAAAGCTACCAAATATAAACCACAAAATTGTATTTTGTTTACCAAAGGTGCACAGATTGACTAGTACATAACTAAGTATTCTCAGTTATTTGAGTACCTAGACAAATAAAAACCAACATTATATATTGCCAACATAAAAAAGCAGATCAAATCCAAAATCAAAATGAATATTGCAGGCCTGCACAACCATGTTCTGACCAATCTTTGCAAAATGAATTTTGAAAAGTGTTATAAGTTGTGCTTTAACCATTTATTCTATTCAAGGTCAGCGTAACATTTTAAGTCTGATTTGATTAATTACAGTATTATAATTACATTGATTAAAATTGTAATGAAATAACATAACTTTACTGATCAAATAATTTGATTACTTGTAAAACCATCGATATCATAGTTTGGACAACTTTTATTTGGTAACTAACTAATTACGCATATTGAAATGTTGACCTTTGACCTTATGTCAACTGATGAAATTGACCTTATGTCAACTGATGAAATGATATATTTGCTGTTTTACATTGCGTATGATTGATTAAGTAAACAGGATGAGAAAACATCCAATTTTTGTTAAATATTAGCTTTTATTTGGTTTTATAGGGACATTCTATGATTGGTCAATATTGTCATTTGACCCTGAATCACAAAGGATTTTTTTTTCATAAGGTGATTGAATAGACACCTATAATCATAAAAATGTAATAAAAAACCAAATTGTGCTTCCATAAATCTGTTATAATACATATACATATACATTGTTGTAATTGGTAAATTTTGAACTTTGACCCATTATATCTCGAAACGCTTCCTATCCTATTTATTTTGTTTATTAGAGTCAATTATGATTCAGGAATAAGGCGTTCGATGAGAAACCGCAATATAAGAAACTGAATTGCAATTTTGTCTTGAAGTTTATTGAGCATTTCACATTGGTTAAAATCGGTGTATAATTGGTCAGCGATTATGAATTGTCGCAGACAATTGCAAGGTGTCAACATTTTGTTTGCGACGAATTGATGGATGAGCGCCTCCAATCACATGTGTAGGCAACACAAGCGACATTGTGTCCATTATTATGGAAGCCATTTTTAAAGATGATGCCATAAAATAAAATGAAAAATAAAGAAAACTTTGTTTACAATACAGTACAGTAATAACTTTATTAGATCATCAAGTGATTGCTATTACTTTTGTTATGTTGATTATGCTCAAAATGATAAAGCAAAATGAAAAAAGTTACATCCTGATTTGTTTAAATATTAAGTGGAGGATTGTACAAATAATTTACTTCCTTGTGATCTATCGTTCCTCATTTGTCGAGTGCACACAAGATTAAACTGTAAAAAGAATAAAGTAATTTATTTTGACAATCTTTCTACGCTCAACAAAATTATAGAAAAACATAGTCTACATCCAATAAACCTCAAAACATAATTTAAGAGGCACTATATGTCAACAAATAAGTATTAGTCCTCTCTCCATGACGGTTGTCACATAATGCTTTGTATTATTTTTTATTGTATTTATATGTTTCATATGGACAGTTTGTCTGAAATAAAGTTGAATTGAAATAATGAACAATTTATTCAAATGATAAAAACTGACTGATATTAATAATTAAATAAATAATAATATAATACAGTATATTTTAGAACGAAACACAGAAATCTGTTGTTGGAACAATGTTTACAGTTATTTCATAAGCACTAATTTGTAAAAAGCAGTTACTAAAAAGTAGACAATTAAGAGTTAATGTTGGATCCGGTGTTGGATAGCATGGCTAGCCGGCAATGTAAGTAACAAAGTCTACACCTATGAAACAGTAATGATAATTACTTCTTTACAACTTTAGTTTTGTAAACATATTTGATATAATAATTACAGTTTATGATTTACTATTATTATTTATGCCTAAATACGTTTTTAACCTATGTATATCCTCTATCACCTCACAAACACTTTTCCCAGTATACTTACCATTGATTTAAATGAAATCGTGTGGTAATCATCTGCTCTATATTCGTCAATTGCAGAGACGTCCTTAATAATAGTAACGATGTTCACCAAACACAATGTGCCATCTAAAGAACTACATCTTTCACACACTGGACCACAAACAAACTGCTCATGAACGTAATCAGGACTGAACGTCTGTTGAACAATTTCTTCTATGAAAGTAGTAATTTTGTGTAGAATATTTACAGATTGATTCGGGTTTACCTTAGTAACTGAAAGTTTGATGAGATTTTTATCATAAAAGAAAATGCTGCCAGCAGAAATTGTTTCCGTGTTTATTTGAAAGAGACATGATTCACTTGCTCTAAATTTTGCAGCATTATAGTAGATATTAATCCAATTAAACATCTTGCAACATTTGGCAATAAGACGAAGAAAGATAAATTCAAGTATTATTTCTCCAAAATCAAAATAAAATATTTCATTGATGTCAACAGCTGATTTACTAGTTTGTAAATCAGTTCTCGGCAATCGGCTGCAAAGGTAAAATCTTCCAACTTGATCAATTTCATTAGTAATTGTAAGTGGAAAAAGTAGATGTGTTTCAACCAAAAAACGAATCACATAAGGATAAACTCTCCAAATTCCTTTCATTCGACAAATATGTTCCACTAATCTACTGTCAATAATTCCGGTTTCCAGCAATCTCTGCCAAAGATCAGATACAGTTCGCGTTCTTTTATGTGGTTCTGGCACATTTACTAGTAATTTCAGAATGTCTATTAGTACTGGATCACAAACAATATAGTTTTGAAGCCATTCATCGTGTTCGTTGTATATAATATCTCCAGATTTTTCAAAAAAATTCAGAAGTGTACGCAGCTCATATTTTAGAAATGTTTTGCTTTTTGAAATTATTTCCTTTTCAATATCGTTTATACTTGTAATAACACAATTTTTAGAGCGAAATCCATTTAGTATTTCCTTAAATAAAAGATATTTAACAAACAATAATTCCTTGAAGTATTTCAGAAGTTGCACCTCTTTGTGTATAGTTTTTCGTAATAGGTTACAATCTTTATCATCACTGAGAGCGTATTCAATAAAAAAATAAAGTCCACCATTTGGATGAAAGGCAAGCAATCTTGAAAACCTTTTGTAAATATGTGCATTTAACAATTTTTCAAAAGCTGGAAACAAGTTTGTATCACATATACTTTCTCGCCTTGTACCCACAAGAAATACTACGACATTTTCAATATCGGCATGCATAGCAATAGATTGTAACCATAACTGTAGCCGCTTAATATGTCTATAAGGATTAGAAATTGCTTTGGCAGCGTTGAAAACAACCAAGTATACACCTTGCTTTGGCATAAATAGATGATGTGTATTATAATACATTTCTTGGCCTGCAAAATCCCATAAACTAAGTCTAGCATCGATGTAGCATTCATTTCGAATATCTGCTTTCATTGACTTTCTGATATGAATTATTGGCATCGATGACGTAGTTTTTAATAATTTTATGTATGTACGCCATTCGTAGATAACAAACCCAATAATTGGTGCCAAAAAGAAAAACAATTCAAGCAAATATCTTGTAATAGAAAGTTTTTTGTCAAGTAAAATAAGATTGTTGACATTTACAAATTCCCAACCACACATTTTTGTTAAACATATCCCAGTTATAAATCCAACAAATTTCTTTACGAATTAATAACCTTCAGGAACACATCCAAAAGCCGCTAGTTGCCTTCCTAATATAGACCCAAGCAATGCGGAAAAGATAATTGTAGAAAGGCAAAATAATGTAAATATGTCAACAAAAGTATTTCTTTCAAAATATTTAGCTGCGGTTATAAACAACATAATAAGTATTGACACAATAATGAACCTGCGCCTTATTGGATATATTTTAGTGTAAATAATCCTAAAAATAACCATAATAATAACTGCATAAATTAAAAACTCCAAATATTTTAGATTACAAATAAATATGTATAACTTTTCTAAGACATCTTCGAGTGAAGTAGGGGTATGGATTGGATGTACCATGCAGCACAAAGCTAAACAGATATCAGTCCTACCACCTCCGGCAATAAGTACACCAATAAAGAACGAACCTAGCCCATACATAAAAGCAGTTACAAAAATCCATAAGTTGAACTCCATTTTCTGTAAGTTTGCAGTTTGTTTATGTAGTTGTGTAGCACTATCTACGAGTACCATGATAATAGCATACCCACAACCAAAGCGATAAGCACTGTGAACATCACATATTGTCATAAGACAAAGGATGTATAACCATACGATTGGTCCGAATATAAACCCACCAAAACAGAGCATAACTGTCATAGGAAAAATATGCAACATTAGGTAAAATGTATCCTCAAATAATTTTCGAATTGACAATTCTGTATTACTTTCAGACGTAATACTTTTCTTGAGACCTTTATTTTGATTATGTCTGAGCACATGGGATACTGTACACCACGCTGCTGAACTTTCATAATCTTCTACTGGTGTGTTGGTAACTTCAGACCATTTACTATTAACATCACTAACGTTCGCCTTAACAGTATTTGTTTCTATTCCTATTGTACTAGGCTCCTCTGGTCGAAAATCTTTACCCTGTAAACGCCTGCATGTCGAAGTTTTCCCGGCACCATGATCACCCAGGATGAGAATCTTGGTTCTGTTAAACGGTATTTTCCCTTTTTCTTGTGCTGTTTTGTAGGCTTCTTTAACTTCAGTATCATCTGCTAATACGCGCATGTTTAAACTTCTCTTAAACGACACAATATATCCTTTAAGGAAATTTGATATGTTTTTATTCATATTAATGTCTGGCCTTTTTACAATTTCTGCTTGTTATTTCAATTTGCTTTCATCTTCTGTAACAAAAAAGAATATATTAGTTAGACTTTCGATTGCCGATGAAACACAGTAATTATTCATTTTGAAGTAATATTATACAAACAAGGAATCTTGAATGTCATTTCTGTAATGTTATTGTTTGTTGCAAAATCAAGGCAGCAGTCGGCGCTATTGGATTTCAATTAACTATCAAATTTCAATCGCTATTTTGGCCTGGGGATTTTTTCCCTACGTTAGAAGATTTTTTTTAATACAAAATAGCTGAAAAAGGTACTTCACACGATCGTTTAATAGATAAAATGTGACCCATAATTGTTCAATCAAATGAGAATATATTTAGGTGTATTATAATACGAGGTAGAGAATTTAGTATGAAATAGCAGTATTACCTACTGAATTAGAAACGTTTGTCAATATACCAAAAGACCCACCACATATTACAATAGTAATGAAAATAAGTGTAATCTACTCAGAATTTTATGAGGAATAACAAATCAAAAATGTAGAAAAAAAAATTAGTGGAAGTGGGGGTCACATTTTGCAAATAAAGGTTATTTGAGGTCAAATAATGTATGAAATAGTAATTTTTGCTGTATAGGACAATTTAAATAAATGGTATACAAGTGTGTTGCATATCATTTAAATGCATATTCAATTTCCGTTTGAAGGATATCAACATTTTTAAAAATATTTGAATTTTTTAAAAATATTTTTTGTTCACTTTATAAAAATATACTTAGGCTAATTTTCAGATATTCAATCAATAATTTCTCAGAAATATACTTATTGCCTGAAAATGTCATAACGCCCCTCCCACACATCCCCCTCCCAAACCAACCGTTTTCTCTATAGTAATGGAATAGTAATGGTAGCTGTGATACCTGTTATAATAGTGATATTCATGATTTATCTACTGATAATAATTAGTTTTAAAATAAAACAATCAAAAATAATTTTAAAACGTCATCCATAACAAAAATTGGCAATCTGTGTGAACGTTTTACATGGCTAATCACCATACTGTAGTCGGCAAACTGTAGTCAGCGAACTGGGTTTTGGGAAACTGGGTTTTGGCAAACTGTAGTCAGCAAACTGGGTTTCTGCAAACTGGGATTCAGCAAACCGGGATTCGGCATACTGTAGTCAGCAAAAACTTAAGTCAGCAAACTCGGTTTCGGCAAACTGTAGTCAGCAAACTGGGATTCGACAAACTCAATTATTTAGTTACTTATTGTGGCTGTAGGATCAAATGAGTATATTAACAGAGTATACTGTACATGTAAGACAATTTAAGACGAAAAACTTTATTCACATAATCTTCGCACTTTGGTCTTATGATCACAGTACTGTATATGGAAAATGCTTTTGGGTACCAGAAGCTGTTGTATGATATGCTACCGTATTTTGTTGATGGTGGGTACAACCTGTATGACAATACCGATGTATATACAGACACTTCACAAGGGGCTTCATAATCGACAATCAGATCGATTCTGGGTTGCGTTGTCTTGTGATCTTGTTATAGAAAAGAAGCCCTCATTATCTCGTTATAGAACAAACTCTCATGCATAGTATGACACGATTGAGACAAGCCAGGAAAATTCTCAACCTTGTTTCCATCTGACTGATGACCTTTTGTTTTAAATCGAGTGAAACTCGGATAGCCGAGTTGTTGATTAAGCTGGCAGGAACAACTGCGGGCTATCACGGTCCCGTTAGGATCCTGGGATACCTCTGACCATGTTGCAAGTCGTCTAAAACGTCTTCTCCACGGTGTCGCGGAAGTTTTAATGTTTAAACTAAATAATGTATTAATTATACAAATTAAGATGGTATTTATTGAATAAACGCCCAACACCTCCTCAATAAAACATCTCTTAGAATAATAATCGCCCCCACCCAACTATCTAATAAACGCCCATCACATTTATACACTCAATATTGTATTATATTCGGCCTGTTATCTAAGCATATGTTATCCTTTGTTACCACTTTTTCATATCTATTAGAGGATTTTATTTGATTATCAATGTTACCATATTATTAAAAAAAAATTAAACGTATCCCTCGAAAAAGCACCTCCCTCAAATGACCTCCGCCTCCCACCTCCGCCCTATAAGGGCCCTACCAAAAACGTGCAAGCCAGAACTATGGCGACAAACAAAACTTTATGCGACGAATTTAATTAGGCCTATAACTTTTCTGAATTCAAATTCAACGATCTCCCAGAAATATTACAAGATTATTAATAAATGCAATTACAAGATTAGGATGACTAGCGAGGCATTTAATAAAAAGGCAAACTGCCTTAAAATGTAAATGTAACATGTTTCGAGAACCTATGCTAATTACATACTTATTTACATACAATATGTCCTATTGGTATATAAGCACTCTAGGCGTTGTTTACTGTTCTGATGATGAGAATAGTTTCTCGAAACATCATTTACATTTTAAGGCAGTTTGCCTTTTTATTAAATGCCTCGCTATAGTCATCCTAACTCGTAAGTTTGGTGGTATTATTCATGAATTACAAGATTAAATACAAATTGTTTGTAAATTGTAGACCCTTTGAGTTTAAAAAACATTAATGTTGCCAATGTTCGAAATCTGCCGCGATTGATCTACGCTAATGTTTTTATGACCTTAAAGTAGCATTTAATGACATGTAGGCCTAGTAGCCCTACATTCTCAAGTACAAAATCAGCGAGGATACTAGGCCCAGGCCTTCTAGGCTTACTAGTAAACCCCATGATTTGCCGACACTGATATAGGCCTAGGTAGGCTTATTGGTAGGCTAATCTTAAGTGTAGTAGGTACAACGTGTAATCATGATCTATATACTCATCGTTGTCGACTTCTTGTGGGAATAATAATACAGTATAGACAAGGTACTTTTATGCAGAACCATCGTCTACAAATGACCTTTATTTGCGAAATTTGATCCCTTCCACTAAATATTTGTTTTTACGTCTTTGATATGTTATTCCTCATTAGATTCTGAGTAAAATACATGAATTTTCATTACCATTGCAATTTGTGGTGGGTTAAGCCATTTTTGTCATAGATTGACTGGAGTAAATTTTTCATTTTTTAATTTGTTTTATGTTGCAATGTTATATAGCCGCCGCCGACAAAAATACCTACCTCCTAAAGGCCCATTTACACTAGGTAGAACTATTACAGGATAATAGGATAATCATTTATTCAAACCCTGGTCAAACATAGCCGGGTGACGGGACGTTTTGCCGAACGCCATTTCGCCGACAGACCACTGACCGACAGACTATTCGCCGACCGGACATTTCGCCGACCAGACATTTCGCCGGCCGGACATTTCGCCGACCGGACATTTCACCGACAAGACATTTCGCCGACAAGATATTTCTGTTCGAGGTCTTTCAAGAACATGTTTTTTTTAATAGTAGAGAGAGATTATTTAGAGGGTTAGGTTTAGTATATTTACTTTTGAAATGTTGGTGTCCCCTTTTAATGTAGCACATCCTACTGGAAGAGAAGATTTGTTATTATAGTTATTTGAGTTACGTTTGAGAAAATAACACTGAGACATAACATGTCCTGGTTTTTTGCAATGGTAACATGTTAATACCTTAGGCTTATCCCAACGCTTACTCGTAAACGGACTCTGTCTCTTAGTATCAGATACCCGTTTGTAATCACGTCGTTTATCCTCATGATTGGGATTATTTATATTTATCGCACTTAATTTATGAGTCAATGCATAATCATCGGCATATACTGCTGCGTCTTTTAATGTATCAATTTTACGTTCATCAAGGTGAATTTTAATATCAACATGAATGCACCTTATAAATTCTTCTATTAACATCATTTGCTTTAAATTATCATAATTCAATTCTACATCTTTAGAACTAACCCATCTTTCAAACATTTGCTCTTTAACTCTGGCAAACTCCACATGCGTTTGTTCATACTGTATCCTCGCATCTCTAAATCTTTGTCGATAAGCTTATGGCACAAGTTCGTAAGCACTGAGCACTGCTTTCTTCACTATTTCATAATCACTACATTCATGAAGGGGTAGAGCCGAATAAATTTCACGTGCTTTCCCTATGAAAACACTCTGCAACAGAAGGGTCCACTTTCTTTTGGCCATTTCATACTATACGAAATTTTTTCAAAGTGTTGAAAATATTTATCAACTTCGGTTTCCTGAAATTTTGGAACAAGCCTAATGTGTTTAGACGCATCGAAAGCATCAGGCGCACTAGCAACATTTACTTTTACTTCTCTCTCCCCCTGTCTCTCTCCCCCTCTCTCTCAATAGTGTCTCTTTCAATTTGGTACTGCAATTTCGCAAGCTCTAATTCTACATCTGCTTTTTGCTTTGCCTCCTCCATTTCCATTTCCATCATCATTCTCTCTTTATCAATTTCTATCTTAGCCATTTGTAACTCTGATTCTTTTAATTTTACAGCTTCACTCTCTACTTCCTCAACCACAATCACTTCTTTTAAACATGATTCTTCTAAGTATTCTTCTCTTCTGGATGAATACTGAGGACCACATGGGTATATGCGCTCTTACAAGTGTTTCAATTAATTTATTTTTAACAACTTGTTTTCTCGTAGAGTGTTTTAAATGCAGATCAAAATACCTTCCCAACGCCAACAAATCTGGCTTTTTAACGTATTAAATGTTTCCCAGGAAACACACTCTGCAAGGTATTTTTCAGCCTCAAACTCCATTATAAACAAATGGTTAAGAAAATTACAATAGTGTAGTAGTAACTGTATGTTCCAAACCCCGAGTGAGTCTGATAACTTTGTTCCCGGACGAGTCCCCAATTTCTGTTACGACCACTCGGTATCATACGTATCTATAGTTGTGTTGTTATGTATTTTGTGCATCGTGAAAGGAATTAAATGGAGCTCGTGCTTCTTGCATATTATTATTGTTTGTTCCAAACCTCGTTGTTGCTATTTAGGTATTTCGACCTAGGCCAAAAGTGGTCGTAACAATAAGCTATCTTGCAATTCTTTATAATAGAAAATAATTAAGGTAATGAATTATTCATGATTTCTGCCTTAATTTGATAGGGAAAAAAATTTTGCGCGCGGGCCCCTTCTGGCTCTGGTGATACAGCATAGGCCTAGCCTTCAAACGCCGCTTTTAATAACACAGCCATTTTAACCCAATAAAAATGTTATTTCATTAAACAATTAAAATACAAGTTTAAATATTATTTACAGTTTTAAATATTCCACGTTTAAGGCTATATATACATTATTTCTAGTCGTTCTCCGTAAACGGGAAAATGGCAACTTTATCGTTCTCAAAAAGTTAAGACGAAGGAATTTCATGCTAAGCTCCGTCATTCATAAATTATTCATGAGCACCGTCCTATCCGATCGTGTTTACGGTAAAGTCCCTAATGTTTTTGAAACTCCAATCGTCCATTCGACATATGTTTTTGGTTTTTATTTATTTATTTTTCACGCTGCTGCTTTAGGCAGCTATATCCCCAGAAGACTACTCATTCAGAAGAAATATCAAGCAAAAGTTATCGTTCTACAGTCTAGAGGCTGACATTTTTTAGATTTTGTAAACTAGGACGGGTTATGCTCAAATCACAAACCCCATCATCTTTTACAGAGTCAGTATTTTTTATTTTTCAATTTAAATTGCACAATTATGACATATCAAAGTATGATTTCTTGTTGTATTTTACTTAAAATACAAAAGTTATTCACTTCTGTCACAGAATAATAATATTTATTCACTTAACCTAAAAAACATTGTCTGACATTTTTTGCTTTAAATTACATTTTTTTAGGTAAATAATTGTTTGGTTAACGTGAATAACTATTATGTGACAATAAAATGACACATTCAAAAACAAATTTGAAATAACAAATATTTTTCAGGAGAACAATATCTTTAAAACTGTTACGTCAACAAGCGAGCGGCGTTTTTTGTAAGAAATATTTCTTGTTTATTACGACATGGCTATATTTATATTAATTATGTGGCTTTCGTATAGTATTTTTCCCAAGGCATCGGATATTTATTGTTGAGCTACGTTTAAATTCTACAAAAGGTTGGAGGTTTGAATTAATTGTAAACAGTTCGTGTGATTTGAACGTATAACAAACATACAAACATTTATGGAAATTAGACCGAATAAGCAAAGATTATTGGACTGCGTCACTTTCAGTAATAGGTCACAAAGAGCCAGAAACAATTTGTGTGACAGAAGCGAGCTGGTTGTTGCGAAAATTGTAAATGCGGGACTAACTAACATCCCTCTGGGGCTGATCTGTAAGAAAACTTTGAACAATAGAACTGCTAGGTCACGGAAATTTGCACTTATATATTGATATATGGGTGACGGGACGTTTTGCCGAACGCCACTTCGCCGATAGACTATTCACCGACCGGACATTTTGCGGACAGGACATTTCACCGACAAACAATTGGCCGACAGACAATTGACTGATAGACACTCGACCCCGACAGGACATTTTGCCGACAGACAATTGGCCGACAAGGCACTTATCTGCCATTAATACGGTTGACTGACATACAATATCGACAGACAATAATCTATATTACAATTTGAGTAAGGGAAAAATGGGTTGTTGTTGTAAAACTCGTTAGTGGGTGAACGGATGACGCCCTAATAAATATTATGTTACGTGTATTACATTACATGTGTAGTAGTAAATTTATATTTTTTATTTCGATTTTAAAACGGTTTTAATTTTTCGATAAAATAATAATGATACAATAACACACACAATACACCTAGGTGAACGAGCCCACGCTACTCCACATGTGAAGCGTGGTAAAGCTAGTTCCCACTAGCGACGCAACGTAAAGCAGCCTACGCAACTTAAGCAAATGCCCTTCCAATAATTGTGTTTGCCCCCGCCTGCGTGAAATCAAACCTGTGATTTTTGCAGCATTGTTGCGTCGTCGGTTCACTTCACTTCACTTCGTCGGTTCACTTTGCGTCAATACGTCGCTGCGTTGCGTTCTAATGATAACCACTCTTCTATAAGGACGCTTCAAGATATTGTTGTTTTGCTCAGAGGTATTTCCCCAAACAGTTATCGCATAGTCACTACAAGGTTGTATGGTACTCAAAAACAACGTTTCTAATAATGATTTATTTAGACATCCCGCCATTTTACTCAACATTGACATTTTATACCCAATATTTTTACTGATAGACTGGGTATTCTGTTTCCACGTTAGCATTTCATCTATAATAACTCCCAGATATCTTATGCTATCAACTTGTTCTATTTTGGTGGGCCCAATTTTAATATCCAGTTGGATATTATCTACTGAACGACTGTTTCTGAGTAACATGACCTTAGTTTTGTCTGTATTGATCGCGCAAACCTCAAAAAACCCTGCGCAAACCTCCTCCAAATCACTTATTATTGGTTCTATCATGACCAGGACTATCATAGCTGGTAATTTATGGGAACAAATTATGAAATTGCTATAAGTTGGCTTTTTTTTTGGACGAAAAACATCATTTTTTGGGTAAAATGTCAGATTTTAAAGTGTAAATCGCGCAAACCTAAAAAAAACCTGCGCAAACCTCCTCCAAATCATTTATTATTGGTTCTATCATGACTAGGACTATCATAGCAGGTAATTTATAAGAAAAAAAATTATGATGTAAGTTGGCTTTTTAGGTTTGCACGATTTACACTGTAGGTCCCGTGAAATTGGATTATACTTTGAAATATGAAACAAAATATATATATATATATATATGTCTCCGCCAGGTGGGCTGAGCTAAGACATTTTTGAAAAATAGAGCTGCTACAGTATAGGTGCCCACAAATTGCACTTATACATTGATATATGAACGAAATTATAAGTCTACAGGACCATCCCACCATGGTTGGGGTAGAGCTAAGACAATTTTGAAAAATAGAGTTGCTTATCCCGGAAATTGGACTTATATAGGCCTACTTTTAAATATGAAACAAAATGTATATGTCTCCAGAACCAGCCCTATCATAATTGCCTGAAAAGTTTTAAAAAATAGAGCTGTTCGGTCCCCAGAAAATGCACTTATTATACTTCGAAATATGAAACGAAATTTATAACTATCCTGGACCAGCTCTATGGTTGGGGAAAGACAATTTTTTAAATTAGAGCTACAGGTGTTCATAATTTCTCCCCCAGCCTATGCCCCTATGTCATTTGTAGTTAAGATAGGCATAAACATAATATAGAATATTGACATAAGTGTAACTTACCAATTACTAACATGCTTTCACAAAATCAGTACAATGTTAAGAAAGAGGAAAAGAATATATATATATATATATAAACACAGTAGGCAAAGAACATTAATTCTAAACCGCCCGGTGATATACTGAAATTGAATTAATTAATTTGAAACGATAAAGATGAGGAAATCTGTGAGAATGAGAAAAAGTCGCCCCAACCGAGACTCGAACTCGGACCCAGTGGTCTAATGGTTAGGGCAACTGCATATCAAGCAGGCGGTCCGAGTTCGAGTCTCGGTTGGGGCGACTTTTTCTCATTCTCACAGATTTCCTCATCTTTATCGTTTCAAATTATATATATATATATATAATCCCAAGAACATTTTGCGGAAATCTTCATATGCCAGGAAATACCCATATGACGGTTTCAGTGTTGATAACAAATGTCATGTTACCGTGTCTTGTCTTTCTGTCACATCATTTGTCTGGTGTTTTTTTTATTTGATTTTCTTTACAATAGTTTTATGTATGACTTTTTCAAAAAGATAGATCAATAATTGTAAGATCCTACTTCAAATACTTTGCTTCATTAAGTATTGTAACTAAAAGTAATTTTCATGTTCACTTCACTTTAATAGGATTGCAATACGATATATACTTCCTTTTGTTCCTCATTGGTCGATTAAACTGTAAAAGAATAAAGCAATTTATTTTGACAATTGTCTACGCTCAATTTAAATTATACAAAAACATTAACAGCATTAAAGTATATTCAAATTTATCCTGATTCAAATATTAGTCTACACTAAATTTGGAAGGTATAAGTTTGGATGGCCGGTCATGTTAGTATTAATGTATGAAAGTCTACCGAATGGGACACTAATGATACATTATTCCTTTACACTCCAAGCATTTGGATATTTTGATTATTATTAGTTAATACGTTAAGGAAATCATACAGCATTAATGTTGCTGGTGATTTTTAGCAGAAATTGTTTCGGTGTTTATTTGAAAGAGACATGATTCACTTGCTCTAAATTTTGCAGCATTATAGTAGATATTAATCCAATTAAACATCTTGCAACATTTGGCAATAAGATGAGTGGTCTAAAGGATAAGATGAGGAATTCTGTGATAACGCCCCAACCGAAATTCGAATCCGTACCTCCTACTTGATATGCAGATATCCTAACCATTAGACCACTGGGGCTTTCATGGTATAGTTCAAACCCGATTGGATAGCGACTCTGTAAAATTCTCGGCGTGGTACGGCGGAACAGCACTAGGCCCGAAAGCTTTTACCTTTTTTGTATCTCCCCCCATTGGGATCCAGCAACTGATACCCACAGCATTGTCATTTTTTTAGTAATTTGCCTTTGGATTTATATTTTATATTTTTTA
Organism: Antedon bifida; assembly: GCF_963402885.1. Classification (NCBI taxonomy): domain Eukaryota; kingdom Metazoa; phylum Echinodermata; class Crinoidea; order Comatulida; family Antedonidae; genus Antedon; species Antedon bifida. Next base: position 26,454,086 of record NC_136228.1, read on the forward strand.
TTTATACTGGGCGACCTCTCTTCAGTCAAAGACTGGTCTCCCATAGGGCCCAGTTATGATCAGTGACTGTGATGATGTACTATAGTACATCGGGGCAACCCCTAGTGACTTGAGTGCTTCATGATTAAAGGTAGGACAGCGTCACGTAAGTATTTAAAGAGTCACAAATAAAATATGAGAATGAAAGTTAGATACTTACAGGTAGTTTATTTGTATATGGAGAATTAATTTTATATAGAGGGAAACAAAAAAGTTTAGGTGCAGCCAAAGTCGCATCTAGGGCAATCTAATAACATATACTCTTTGGTGTCTTTTAACCATTTTAACAGGAAATGATAATAATGAGTTGAGCAATCTCAGTGGACTGGGATCACATATCAAGGAAGTATGCATAGAAATCTTTTTAACACTGTTATTTGAGAGTTTCAGAGGCGCAAGAAGGGAAAATGACGTGACGTAGTTACAGTTGAAACAATAAGACATGATATTTGAATACAGAAATATTGTTTAATAATTTCAAAAGCATTCTTTAACATTATTAATATGGAAATAGAATGATTATTTATATATATAGGCCTAAATTTACGTAAGGACAAAATTCGGTAAATCGCGCGTAACATCTAGAATCTTTACTCATGGTATATAAAATATAGTAAGTTTTGTACAAATTCGATCCAACTCGGCCCTAAACCGTCTCGGCCAAAGTCTCGGTCTCACGTCAACTCGGCCAACAACTAATCGGTCAACTCGGCCCCAATAAAGTATGGAACGCAAAAAGCGAAGCGAATTGATAAAACAATAAAATAGTTTTAAATATATTATTTTTTATAGACATTTTTATTTTACTGTTATCTAATATATCTATCTACTAAGAATATTTCGATTCATTCTGGGAACATCCTTGTAATGTATCAAAATATATAGCCTAGGCTAGGCCTAAACTAAACAACAAACACATACTGAAACTATACATATCACATACACATACTTTCGGAATTAGAATGATTCTCTCTCTCGAAGTGCCATACATGAGACTTTGGCGATCATTATGTTGTGCCACAATTCTCTGTCTATTGCCATGTTCAGCAACTTCACTTCATTGGTATTCTCACCTCTATTCCGAATCCATTCAGCTATGCTGGCCAACCAAGTAATTCTTTTCTCCCCCTGCTCCTTCTTCCTTCTATCTTAAAGGTTAATGCCAAGTTCTCTAGACCTCCCTTCCTCAACACATGTCCCATGAATCTCATCTTTCTAATCCTAATATCCTTCAGTAGTTTCCTGCACACTCCAGCTCTTATCAACACATCTTCATTGCTAACTCTATCTGTCCATGGAATTCTCATCATTCTGCTTAGAAACCACATCTCACAGCTTTCCAATCTTTTTCTGAGGTCAGTTGTGATTGACCAGGCTTCACTTCCATACATCAGCACAGGATAGATGTAGCAGTTTAATACACGCAACCTGGTTTCCATACTCATCGCACAGTTCTTCAAGATATTCTCCATTTCTCCAAATGCGGATTTCGCAAGGACTATCCTTCTCTTTATCTCCGTTACACACCTGGCATCATCTGTTATTTTGCTCCCAAGATGGTTAAAAGAGGACACCTGCTGAATTATCTGGTCTCCTGCTCGAAGGTTACATGTTGGACTCTCCTTTTGACAACCTACTAAACACTGTCTTACTGCAATTTACAGACAGACCCATCTTTTCACTCTCTACTACAACCACATCCAGCAACCTTTGGAGATCTTCAGCTGACTCTGCCAGTAGAACTGTGTCATCTGCATATCTGATGTTTGTAGTTCCTGGTGCCTGAATCCTTTACAAAACCAACTGCTCCCTCGCAATCTCTGGTTTTAATCTACTTCTTGTATGACTCATGATCAGGCTGATTGTACGATGTTTTTCACACTCTACAGCACCTGGTTTCTTCGGAAGGGCAATACAAATGGACAAGTCCTCAGGGAAACTTCCATCCTCATATATCTTATTTTCCACTCCATACTCTTCTAATGCCTCAATAATCATTTCAATGACTACACCATCCAGTCCTGCCGCCTTATTCTTCCTCAACATCTTGATTGCTGTTCGTACTTCTGCTTTCAAGATCTTTGGTCCTTCTTTTAAGTCAGGAAAGCTTGGCATTGCTTGTTTAACATAAAAAAACCCCGATATACTCTGTCCATCTTTTCAAAATAGCACTCTTTTCAACAAGCATCGTTCCATCCTTTGCCTTAATGCATCCAGAGTTTGAGCAGCAGTGATCTCATTAAGTCTCTGATCAATCTTGTGGTTGTTGTTCTCTAGTCCACTCCCAATCTCCTCACGATAGGTGTTGAGCCACTTTTCTTTTGCCTCCCTGCACCTCTGCTTAATTTCTCTATCTAGATCTTTATATTCTTTACTTGATCTACTACTAATCTTCTGTCTATCCATCATCATTGATAGTATCCAATTTGTTCTTCCTTCTTCTCTCTTTCTTGGGTAAGGATTCTTGGGCTGTCTCAACAAGGATTTCTCTCATTGAATCCCACGTAATCTCTTCACCTTCATCTACAAGGATGTCAAACTTATTCTTCACTTGAATGGAATATTCCAAACGGATCTCCGGACTGTTTAGCTGCTCAAAGTCTAATTTCTGTATATTTTTGGCTTTCTTCACCTTTTTTAACTTTGATTGAAGTGTGCAAACCACTGGAATGTGGTCACTTCCACAATCTGCCCCTGGATATGTTTTTGCATGAGTCACTGCCCTTTTACACCTACTGTTTACTGCAATGTAGTCAATCTGATTCCTCGTCACATCACCAGGGCTCTTTCATGTGTATATTCGTCTGGGATGCTCTTTGAACCATGTATTTGTTATGGTCATATCCTTAGCTTTACACCAGTTCACCCATCTATCACCATGCTCATTTCTTTCCCCTATCCCATGCTCTCCAACTGTGTTTCCATCCTGTCCATGGCCAACCTTTGCATTCAGATCACCCATGATGATGTTTATCTCATCTGATTTGCATTGGGATGTGGCCTGGTCTAAGGTCGCATAAAAGTTATCTATCTCTTCATCTGTGCTGTCAGCTGTAGGTGCATAAACCACTATGATAGAGATATTGAAGGGTTGCCCCTGCAGTTTGTGTATTCTTTTATCAGACCCCTCCCCAAGAATGATTATTTACATATATAAATTTACGTAAGGACAAAATTCGGTAAATCGCGCGTAGAATCTTTACTCATGGTATATAGATAGTAAGTTTTGTATACTTTCGGTATTGATATTAACCACCTCCTATGTAACCCTGTCAAACAGTGTTGTGATTAGCGCCTTGAGCACTTTTAGTGGATAGGTGCGCTATATAAACTGTTATATTAAATTATATTAAATTAAATGGTTAGGCTACATGTGTACGGTGCTGTTTACTAATTAAGATAGTGATAATTAGTTATTGACGACTAAGACGAATTTAGGTTAAAAATGTATTATCCCCCAAAAAATGAAAAATGAAGATTAATAAAATCAGACTTTGAATGGGCAAGTTTAATTAATTTCACTTCCGTAGGAAAAAAAAACGGAAACAATTTTGTTTCACTTTATAAAAGGTTAAATTCAACCAAAAATCAATTGGCTGCATGGAAGCCAATTTTCAGCTGAATTAATTTCGTAAAAACCTGGGACTACAATATCAATATTAATATAGTTGTTTCTCATGTTAAAAAACAGAAAAGTGTCTAATAAAACTAATCTCAAGAGGCACTAACGGCGTTTCATACAACCAGCTGTTACTACTACGTTTTGGAATACAGTACTTTACTTGTATTGTTAGTCAATAAATAGCATATATATTTATACATATAAAATGTAAGCCTTATTCCAATATAAGTAAACAACCTATGTCTGCAAGAGAAATATTTCATTATATATAAGCCTGATATTTGCTCTCTTAATCAAAGAAACAAATTATTTAGCACATGCAGACATAGAAGAAAATTCTTATTAAGATATCAAGGTTAATAATTAAAGACACCTATAGATAAATAGAACGGGCGAATATACAATTGCTCTGTCGCTTGCATATATTAACTATAAACAGTCTCTTCGTGAGCATTGTACTTCTAAATACTTTACTCAGAGCCTAACACCTGAAGATTGAGGAGGTATTTTATCTCTTTCATGAAACAGTCTGTAGTGTTAATAAATATGTTGAATTGTTAACCTGAGTCTTGATTTTTCATTTACATATAAAACCATTTATTTATACATATAAAACCTTTAAAAGATTTATAATATGTATAGTTGTTATCTTGTTTAATTTAAATTTGTAACAATCTTCCAAGCAAAATGGTTTTCTGTGTTTTAAAGATAATAATTGTATCTTATAATTTACAGATGTTCACTATACATCTAAATTTTAAAAACCTAGTACGTACCAACATGACAAAAGAACCACAGCTGTGGCCATCAGTTTGTTTGCATGTATTCATGCTAACTGTTTTCCATGGGCCACCTAGTTCACCTGTTTCTGAAGATCTTTTTTCCATATAGTTGCTTAAATGGGATAAAAATATTACATATTATTTTAAATAACTGTGTAACGTTTAATTGTATGTAAATTATAAACCAAAACATCATGTTAGATCAAGATTGGTTGAGATATTAATATATTGTTGGCATAATGATTCAACATATTTCAAAACTCTAAAGAAAATAAACTACCTGGTACTGGATGTGTGCATCATTATTCCCATGTAGGGAATCCAGTACAGCAACTGATTTCGAAGGCACATGTGCCACAAGTAAAATCCAGTGTTGTGGCACATGAATCGGAACCAGAATCCAATCAAACTTAGACAGGACAACCTGTATACATTGAAAAAAATGTATGTGTGTATAAGTAAGTATAATAGTGACATATTGTACATTGATTGAAATTCTAATTACAGGTAATTTGCTGCACATTTTAAGAGTTTCACATGGAAAATAAAGAGAGTAAATGGGTTAAACAAAGATAAACTTAATTTACTGGTGATTCTTCAATCACAAACATTAAAACAAAAAATGATACATGAACAACAAATAAGCTGAACCATATAATTATATATAATAATATTATATATAATTATATGGTTCAGCTTATTTGTTGTATTATATTATATAGAAATCCAAAGGCAAATTAATGAAAAAATGACAATGCTGTGGGTATCAGTGGCTGGATCTCAATAGAGATACAAAAAAAAAAGCGAAAAACTAAATAAAAACGTAAAAAAGTAAAACAGCAAGAAAAATTAGCAGAGCTTTCGGGTAACACTAGGCCTTCATCAGTGCAAGTGAAGGAATTTGGATATATATAATATTAATAATAATAATAATAATAAAATGTAAAAGAAATAAAAAATCATTTATATGCAGTTGATTATATATTAACATGACAAATGGATTTTAACAATGTATGATGGGCCACTAAGTCCAAATAATATTATTGTTATTCTAATCCTATCCTATGTCACAGAATTTAATCACAAAGTTTTCAGCAAATTTGCATTTAGAGTCATTCATTCATTCATTCTTTATTTAGCCTTTAAAATCGAAATAAAACAGGTGGAAATCTAAGGAGGCAAAGATAAGCAAAAGCAGTTAAAATCGCTGTAGCTCACAGGCTTGCTTATCCATGCTTAGACAGAGACATAACATTTTGTAGGCCTTAATAGTGATAACAACCATGAATGTACACACAAAAATATTCAATGTATTCTTGAATTAAAAATAATAAGCTGATGGAGATGGATGGACATTTTAACTAATATATACAGAATAATCAAAAAGAGAAAAACTAAATTGTAACTGACCATTGTTTAAAAAGAATAAACAATTCGATTTCGGTAGGTACAAAAAGCAAATAACTGTGAAACAATACCTTCTTTGCCAACCACGGTGTAATGTGTGGGTTGTTCCACCTCGAGGCAATGTTTGTGGGCAACACGAACACATGCCCCGTATCGTGCAAGTTTCTTTGGAAGGCAATTAAGCCCAGATAGGCATTTATGATCTATAGAAATAAATAGTAAATGTTAAATATCCTTAAAAAAGATCCTGAGCGGGAATTTAAACAAGAATCTCAACTGTGTAAGGATATATAACCAAAAATAGCCTAATAACACTCGAGGGGAAATAATATGTAGGGGAATTATTTATTATTTATTATTAGTTTTTGAAAATTATTTGTTATTAGTTTTTGAAAATTCGTAGAAAATGAGTGCAGTGAATTGGCTGCTGTAGATAGGTGATTATTTGTGGTGTAAAAAAAAAAAAAGTAATAATGCTTTTTGGCATGTATTTATTAATTTAAGAAATAGCACATTTTTACCGCATCATTAATCCACCGTGGACTAATCAGTGTCATCAAATCTTGACTGTTGATGCTAAATTTTGGCAATTTCATCCACTCATTTTCTTTTAGTTTATTAATGCTTTCCTTCAGCTGATTGATTTCAGTATTTCTTGTTCGTAAAAAGCCAGTTAATACTGATATATCTGTAAAAAGAAAATAATAAATAATCCAATGTTGTTATTAAGTTCAATATCGGGGCTCGATTTTTTATTAACCTGGCACGTAATAAAAACTGCACTGCCTACTCAGGCTATCTTTACCTGGTTGGAACAAAAGTAACATAGCCTATAACAAATAATTAATAAACATAAGTAGGTAAGTAGCCAATAATTTGAATATTAAAATAGCCATTAATTGCTCAAATACACAGTACAAACAAGTCGAGTCCTGCCTGCTTAAAGGAAAACTTAATAAATGCCAAATGAACTATTTCACAGGGATTTCATTGGTTGGTTCAATCTGAATAAGATTTGATTTGATTTTATTCGTTTTCAACATAAGATTAGAAGACAATATGAATACAACAATTTACAAGCAAATACATTAAATAAGAAACCAAGGATAGCCCATAAAGTGGAAAGAAAAATCAACTTAATTTCAATGGGGTCCTTTAAACAGCATAGACTTACAGCATTACCCTAGAATATAGTATTTGTTATATTGGCATTGTATAGTATTTGTTATATTGGCATAAACAAAGTTTGTATAAGTTAGTTAAGTTACCTCAATAACATAATTGTTAACCTACCTAGCGTCAAGATTGTTTGAAACTGTGTTGATTTTTTATTGTCTTCATTTTGTTTTTCTTTCTCATTCATGTTTTCTTCTTCATCTTCTTCCTTAATATCATTATTTTCTTCATCTTGTTCTTGCTTGTCATTATTCTTTTCTTCATCTTGTCCTTCATTTATTTCATTCTTGTCCTATAAAACAAATGTTTCATTTACATAATACATTTCCACACAATAAAAAATAACATTTTGTTATTAGAAAACTATAAATCATCCTCAGAAATTGTAAATTAAGCGCTTGCTAATGTTGTGTTTTAATGAGGATAATATAGTGTTGTATAGTAAAACAATAGGATATAATGTTATTGATCATTAAAATACTTATTTATAATTTATTTGGTTTAAAAAATTGAATTATTCTTTGGGGACCTTAAAAATAAGTCTTTTGTTTTTTTTTCATTTTAATTTAATCCTAAGATTCTAAAACCAGCAGACTTAGGTCGTCTCCAGTTCCCACCATGGTAGATATAATTAATAGGCATCACTAGCTCTTTTTTTAGATATGTTATAAGTGAATGTTTTAAGGTTTTTTATTCATGTATGGTTTATAATTTTATGGTACGATATCTAATTTTAATAAGATGTTTCTATTTTTATAGCAATTTTAACTAATTTTTATTTATTTGTAATACAATTCATTTCAGTCTTTGACTGTCGTTTTGTAATATATTTTTATATACCGATTAAATGAAAAAAAATAAGAGGAATAATACTTTTAAAATGTCTAGAACAAAAATGAATTTATATTAACATAAAATATTATTAAATACCTTAATTATACTAGCCTTAAAATGATCAATGATAGAGATCATTTCTTGCTTGCAAAGGTATTGTCCATCTATTGAAAACAAATATTGATGGTTTTAATTAAGGTTATGAAAGAATTGGCATAGTGTTTCAATACCTATCTAATAATTAGATTGGGATTTGGATTATTTAATATAATATAGTATGTGGAGGCCTAAATAAGTTGGGAAGGTATAAATAGTAAACCCTATTCTTTCATTGAGTTTTTAGGGATAGGGTGGGTTACATTAACTGTTAGTGTATTGGGTTACTATTACGGGATATCTTCTGGTATTAAATCCCACGAATAGAACACGAAATTGGGTTGACTGGGGGGTGGAACTAATACCCAGGGAAACCTGGTTCAGGAAAAAATGATTGATAAAGCATTTCATGTAAAAACTCAACTGAATTAGCTATTATGAGAGGCCTATATTCAGACCAAAAATCAATACTTGGACTATACCAGGAGATATGCATGTTTGTGAAATCAGAATCACTGGGTGGGATTAAACCCGAAGTGGGATTATACCTGATGATAAGAAAGTAAGTAAATTTATTGTCATTTATAAATATATAAAAAACATTTACATTGAAATGAATTTCGACTAACAAGAAATAAATAGAACTTAAACTACTGTATATATATACGGTACTACTAAAATTAATCTAACCCACCCCACCCCCAGTTAATTTAACTTTATATAATATAAACATACGTCCTCTTAAAAAAAAACAACCATGTTTATCTAGATAATAGAATATTGGTCGATGAACAATCATATGTCATACTGAAATATTTTAAATTGAAAATTGTTGACTTGAATGTCATTTTGTGTACAGTTTTTGTGATTTTAATGGGTTATTATTTATTATAGACTACCTAATAGGATGGGTTACTATATTATCATTATTATATTATTTCAGGGCCTTCACAGGAAGTAAATCAACTACATAATTTATTTAAGGTAAAACTAAAATAATATAAGGTTGAAATGATGTTCAGAAAATTCATTTATTAAGTGACTTACCTTTATTAGGCTGGCAGGGTGACATAAACGGCACATGTATTGGCCACCATGATGGCTTGTTTTCGATGAGGTAAAAAGTTTTACCTAACTGTGGAGCTAAAGTGAAATAATTAAATCATGTTATATTATATTTATATATTGTTATACTCTGTTATAAAAGAGAAACAATAAATGAACTAAAAATTCCCATTATATGCCATTTACAAATGTAATGTTTACTACAACATTTATTACAAAACTCAGACTGTGGGTAGGCCACCCTGTATGTTGATGCTGGTAAACTCATTATCTCCTTAAGGTTGTCTAATCTAACTAAACAATTGCTTTTTATAATGACCTTTAATAGGGCAATAAATTTTGGGTTTGGGACAGATAAATCTCCAGACCATCCTTGTGTGCATTCTTTGTCATATGACTAATTTATTTTAATCTCTTGTTTTCCATTGTATGGAAACAAATTTATCTGGCTTAGGAATGGATTTTAATTCACAACTTATGGTTCAGATACACCCATAAAATATGTTCTGAAATAACATTTTTTTCTACGAGATGAACAAATAAAAGTTTGAAATACGTCTGAATCAATGGCCAATTGCCTCGCTTTTTTATACAGTAGTAAACTTCTTAGTGGTATGATATAGGATTTTTTTTAACACATAGAGTATGCACATACAAATATGGTGGCATTCTAGTTCAACCAGATTTTATTTTCTTGAATTTTTAAGGCTCAAATAGGTCAAATTACAAACTGTAAACTTTTGTTAAAAATCATAATTATGTATGATGATATTTGAATTACAATTTGAAACCCACAATATATACCCCAACCTCTACTGTATTTTACATTTTAATTTGTATTATTCATTAATCTATGAAATTTGTATTCTTCTTTTCCAATTTCAGTAACATACCAGTTGTCCTGACAACTCGAACAATCATCCCACGTAATCTCATAACAGATAGGTTCGTTGTGTCCTCTTCTTCTATAAGCTCTTTTATAGTTAAAAATTCATTGTCTGTTGTTATAACTATGAAAAAAAATATGAACTAAGTAAGTAGAGTATGATTCAAATCCACAAAATGGGTTCTGTGGAGAGAGTAGCTCTTCCAGCTGCACCCATAGACCAGGTGATGTTCAGGGATCCTCTATGAAATCTGATTATATTAAATAAAAAGATATATTGATAAAATTCTTTTTTTTTTAATTTATGGGTTTAAATTATAACATAAAAGCATATCAGTATCTATCTTGTATTATCTTATATTTAAATATATAATTTTATTGCAATGTATCTTGTATCATATTTAAATATTTTATTACTTTATTTATTTTATTGTAAATTGCAAATAGGCCCTCTCTTAAAACACAATTAAACATTATTATTACCATTAGTTACCATCAAGGAAATAAACTAAAGAATTCCATTTTCTAAAAAGTATAAATATTTCTAATTTCTAAATAATAGTTGTGTTTTGTGTCACATTAATTCATAAAAATACCAAATCTAGGAAGCTAAATTAAACAAAATTATGAATAACTGTATAGGATTCAAATGCTTTTTAACAGACAATAGTTGAGTAAAGCGCAGGATTGGTTATTTTGGAGTTTTCAGAGCTTATACTTGTGTTGTAGCATACAGGTTTTTTTTGCTATTTGTTGCTTTAACCATGCTATTTATGCTAATATTGCTATTTCTGCTTATAGCTGGAAAAGCAGTTGTGGTTGCTACTGATATGTTATTGTGCTATTGAAGTCTAAGGGCTAAGTGTTTCACTGCTATAGCAGCTATTTCTGCCATAGCTGGAAAAGCAGTTGTGGTTGCTACTGATATGCTATTGTGCTATTGAAGTTTGAGAGTTAAGTGTTACTGCTATAGCAGCTATTTTTGCTATAGCTCGAAAAGCAGTTGTGGTTGCTACTGATATGCTATTATGCTATTGAAGTCCAAGGGTTAAGTGTTACTGCTATAGCAGCTATTTTTGCTATAGCTGGAAAAGCAGTTATGGTTGCTATTGATTTGCTATTATGCTATTGAAGTCTAAGGGTTAAGTGTTACTGCTATAGCAGCTATTTCTGCTATAGCTCGAAAAGCAGATATGGTTGCTACTGATATGCTATTGTGCTATTCAGTTTCAGTTTCAGTTTCAGTTTTTATTTTCCAAAATAATAATGATAAGCGAAATGGAATATATGCAAAAATGGAAGGATGACCAAAAAAGAGCAAAGCTCGTACAGTATTTGGCCACCTTAACAAAATAATTAATACATGATACAAACATAATTGAAGCACAGGACGAGACAATACTAGCTAAACATGTTGGCATAAGAACTCAAAGATAGTGCGATAAAACCAAAAGAAGCAAAAGAACAATGTAAATGTAAACATATTTGTAACACTCATTGATAAGTTAAGAGCAAATTATTTTTATACAACTTTTTAAGTCTAAGGGTTAAGTCTTACTGCTATAGCAGCTATTTTTGCTATAGCTGGAAAAGCAGTTGTGGTTGCTGTTGATATGCTATTATGTTAGTAATAATTATTGATGAGTTGCTAAGTTGATAATTAAAAAATAGGCTTAATTTATAATATTAAAATAACAAATAAAACCTTGTAATTTTCAATAATCATGGCATTTTTGAAAGAAATATACATTATGACTAATTTTGCGCACCATATATTTGTAAGACCGGACCATATTTGGCTGCCAAAAACAGTCCTACTGCCCGGACCGATTTTATCCAGGCCGGACCAGTTTTGGCCCTGGTACAGATACTGAGATGGGTGCAATAATCACCTTTTCCTAACCTTGGAGACATTGATTTGTATAAGGATGGTGGCATGAAGCTACATAGACCCATTGTCTATGTTGTAACTTCATTTATTCATTAAAGATGTATTGTCCCTTGAAACACAAAAAAATGAAGGTCAAAATATTCTAAATTTAAATTGGCCATATCAAAGTAATATTAAAGTTATTCACTTTAAGTCGAAAATTCGAGTCACAAACAACAATTTTACGTAATTAAAAGCTAAATTAATTAATTACATTTCGTCTGGAAAATCGTCGCGAGCGAAAGTAAACAAAGATTTCAAACCACGAGTATACATTATGCATGATGCTAATTAGGATTGTTTACAACTCTTCACGGTTGAGAAGGTGTTTTCACACAGATCGCGAGGAATTTTTATGATTATGCATACAGAGTAGCCAAATAAGCGCGTTGCATTAAGAGGTATGCTTTGATTGAAAACTTTGACTGGAAGTCAAAGTTATTTTTTGAACCAAAAGACGTCTGTATTTCAGTTAAATGATTTTTTTTCCGACTAATTTTTGGTGAAAGTTAATAACTATTAGGATACTTCAAAATGACCCACTTTTTTTCGAAATCTTTTATTTTTTATTTTTTTGGAATTTGACAAAGGGACAATACATCTTTAAACATATGAAAGCATTTAACACATTTAACACAAACAATACTGAACAATTTTACATCTCAAAATTGCAGTGCATATTATGAGAAGAAACAAATAAGCATAAGGTTGCTTATAATTGATGAAGAAATAGCAAAGATCAGGGAACGGAAACTTTAAATTAATTAAGTAGCATTGACATTGCATTGAAATAATATTGCATTATTAAGGAAAAATACACTTGTTCCTTGCTCTCAATAATAGAGAAAAAATCCAATAATTCTCATTACAAAAATATCTGAATATACATGTGGAGTAATTTTTTTTAGGATACATGCCAGGGGTTTTAAATGAGGGTGGTTAGGACACTAATACACATTGAATACACTGTGTATACTAATAAAGGGTTAGGTGTAGTTGACACAGTGGAGGTTATTTAAATGGTTAGGTTCAGTTGGTTAAAGGGTTTGGTTTATTAAGAGGGTGGGGTTCAGATGATAGTTGAGATTATTTAGAGGGTTGGGTTCATTTGATGCTTGAGATTATTTCGACGGTTAGGTTTAGTTGACAGTTCAAAATTTCTTGAAATGGGAATTCAGTTGATACTTCAGATTCTTTAAGTTTCTGTCCAAAGAAAGTTGATGCAACATGTTAATTGCCGAAACACCGATTTACAAATATAAAAAATTAATGTCATTGCATTGTATGTGGTTGGAAGATGTTTCTATAATGTTGATGGTAGTTGTTTTTATAACTCAAACAGCTTTAAGTACTGTAGTACAGTATTGCCAATAACCTAGCATCCGTCTGTTGCAAGCTGTATATGAGAGTTATCAGTTTGATTGTTCAGTTAATAAGTATGGCTGTAATTGATATAATGTAATGACAAAGTAGTAAATTGTGATTTAGGTTTTCTGAACCAAATTAAACACATCGTCATTGCTAACAAATACGAGACATTCGCAATAATTGAATTGCGTTCAGAGCTTGACAATTCAATCAGTGAGAATGAACCATCATGATAAGTTGTAGTTTGTTTTTGCTTGTACTTAATTGTATTTAATTAAAGCATGTCTTGACAAACATACAAGTATACAAACTTGCAATGGCCTAATGACAAACACATTGACAACACTCATATCAACAATCAGTAGGTGTTCTCTTTATACACGACCTTGTGTCTACCAGACTTTCTGTAATGATAACAATTGTTGGGTTGAAATTTTGCAAAATATATGCCAAAAGAGCATGGAAAAAGCGCTCCGCAATTATCAATCAATAGATCTAGATATTTTAACAGATTTCCGTTCTGTATTGCAGAGTAAAACTAGCAAAGTGTAAATTTCTAATGTTGTTGCTTTTGTTTTTGTTTTTTTTTAATTTATTTATTTTTTTGTTTTTTTTACTGTATCTATCAGTTGATTTTTAAATGCCTTCTTTTATTTCTTATGTTTAACTTTATAATGTCATTTGTTAATTTTGCAAATGTTAATTTCTGTTCATTGTAGGGGTTTTTTATATCTGTATTTTGTATCGTCATTGTAAACGACACTTAACTGCTGTATGGAGACTAAATGAATAAATTTATATTTACTAAACTTTCAAAACACAATTAAATCCAAGATTTAACCACCCTCATGTGAAACGCCTGACGTGTATACCCATAAAAAAACATCACTCCAGATGTAAACCGCCAAGATCTGAACACCACCACCACCAATTCAAAATGGTTTTGACTTACCCCAATGCTTCGGATCCAATTAAAACGAATTAAAGGAAATGCAAAAAGTGTTCAACAATGTTCAAATGTTCAAACAACGAGTTAAAGAAATGTTAAAAGTGCTCATCAATGTTCAAATTTTCAAACAACGAACTCAAAAAATGCGAAAGGTGTTCGTCAATGTTCAAATGCTCGAAGTTCAAAATTAAAAAAAGTAAATGTTAAAAAAACGTTCTTGTCCGCTTGCTTCTGTTTTCCGTCTTGAGTCTTCTTGTGTCTTCCTTGATTATCTTCTTTATCTTCATCAAACGGTTATACTTGTTCTGCTTGTCTGATTAAAATATAAATTTTAGCTTGTCTTCGTGTAATTTTCGGTTTTCTCCTATCAAACAATTATCTGACTGGTGGCTGGTTTTCTTCGTCTTCGTCTCTTGTTCTGTTTCAAGAAATTATCTCTTGCTTTTATTTTCTGCTTCTTGTCTTTATGTTAATTTTCTTGTAAATTTTGGTTTCCTCGCTCTTTTTCTTGTAAAATTTGGGTCTTTTACCATGTAATATAATGTTATGTTATGTTGTACTTTGTAAGGAAGACTCTTTACTCGCTTTGCTGTCGTAACATATATTATTTATTTAGAATATACTTGATACAATAATAATGATATGGATGCAGCTAACTAACTGACTAAGGAACAGAGGATTAGTGATGCTGGCTGTAAGGTATGCGCTCTGTAAAGTGGCTGTAAGGTGTTCTTCTGAAGAAGTGGCTGTGAAGTGTGTGCTCTGTAAAGTGGCTGTAAGGTGTGTGTCTCTGTAAAGTGGCTGTAAGGTGTGTGTCTCTGTAAAGTGGCTGTAAGGTGTGTCTGGGCTCTTCTGAAACTTGGGAGTATATCGGCTTCGGTTCATTTACATATGTCACTACGTAATCTGTGAGGGTAACGATTGGTTCTAAGTTGGTCCAGGGGTGTTTAAGTGGGAGTGATTAACGGTATAATAAGGTATTTCAATGATGGATGACACTGTCAAATCTGTACTTAAATAGTGTCAATCTCTCCTGGTTTAACGATGGGATAGGTCAAATGTTAAACTAAGTGTTTTCTTTAGGGATTCTTTTATAAACTAATGGTCATTAAAAAACATCTGGACAAACTCTCCTCTGGACTTTCTGGGTCAAATTTGTGAACTCAAATACAAAGGTTGATAGAAATTATAAAAGTATATCATTACATTACAATATCATAGATTAATGTGACCACTGTAGCATCTCTTTTACTGTTAATTAGTGTTATAACTACCTACTACTAGACCATTGCATAAATTAGATTGTGAAGTAATTATTGGTCGTGTTGTATTAAAAAAAAAAACTAAATTAATTATGGTATAATATTCATATCATCATACTCGTCAGAACAAGTGCATTTGTATACATGTTGCATACTTCTATATAGAATAGATTTTTTTTCTTTTTACCGTAGGATAATAAAAATCAGCTGTACCAAAACACTTTCATGACCTTGATTGGACTTGCAGTTGATAATGCTGTAAGGGCTTGTGATTTTAGCCAAGAAATTCAAATACATTTTCAGGTAAATGGATTTATATAATCAAAATGTCCTACAATAAAAACTGGTAAATAAGAATGTTTAGTTTTATTTATATGATATTAGGAGAAACTATTGCTGGAAAAGCAGTTGTGGTTGCTACTGATACGCTATTATGCTATTGAAGTGTAAGGGTTAAGTGTTTCACCGCTATAGCAGCTATTTCTGCTATAGCAGGAAAAGCAGTTGTGGTTGCTACTGATATGCTATTGTGCTATTGAAGTCTGGGAGTTAAGTGTTACTGCTATAGCAGCTATTTTTGCTATAGCTGGAAAAGCAGTTATGGTTGCTATTGATTTGCTATTATGCTATTGAAGTCTAAGGGTTAAGTGTTACTGCTATAGCAGCTATTTTTGCTATAGCTGAAAAAGCAGTTGTGGTTGCTACTGATATGCTATTATGCTATTGAAGTGTAAGGGTTAAATGTTTCACTGCTATAGCAGCTATTTTTGCTATAGCTGAAAAAGCAGTTGTGGTTGCTACTGATGTGCTATTATGCTATTGAAGTGTAAGGGTTAAATGTTTCACTGCTATAGCACAAAAAGCAGATGTGGTTGTTACTGATATGCTATTATGCTATTGAAGTCTAAGGGTTAAGTGTTACTGCTATAGCAGCTATTTCTGCTATAGCTCGAATAGCAGATGTGGTTGCTACTGATATGCTATTATGCTATTGAAGTCTAAGGGTTAAGTGTTACTGCTATAGCAGCTATTTTTGCTATAGCTGGAAAAGCAGTTGTAGTTACTACTGATACGCTATTATGCTATTGAAGTGTAAGGGTTAAGTGTTTCACCGCTATAGCAGCTATTTCTGCTATAGCAGGAAAAGCAGTTGTGGTTGCTACTGATGTGCTATTGTGCTATTGAAGTCTAAGGGTTAAGTGTAACTGCTATAGCAGCTATTTTTGCTGAAGCTGGAAAAGCAGTTATGGTTGCTATTGATTTGCTATTATGCCATTGAAGTCCAAGGGTTAAGTGTTACTGCTATAGCAGCTATTTCTGCTATAGCTCATCCTGACATAAACCGCCAAGATCTAACCACCCTCATGTGAAACGCCTGACGTGTATAACCTTAAAAAAAACCTCACTCCAGATGTAAACCGCCAAGATCTAACAACCCTCATGCAAAACGCCTGACGTGTATACCCTTAAAAAAAACTATTAATCCTGACATAAACCGCTAAGATCTAACCACCCTCATGTGAAACGCCTGACGTGTATACCCATAAAAAAACATCACTCCAGATGTAAACTGCCAAGATCTGAACACCCTCTTGTAAAACGCCTGACGTGTATAATCTAAAAAAAAAACATCACTCCAGTGTAAACCGCCAAGATGTAAAATGCTCGTGACATAAACCGCCAAGATCTAACCACCCTCATGTGAAAAGCCTGACGTGTATACCCATAAAAAAAACATCACTCCAGATGTAAACCGCCAAGATCTAACCACCCTCATGTAAAACGCCTGACGTGTATAACCTAAAAAAAAAACATCACTCTAGATGCCAACCGCCAAGATCTAACCACCCTCATGTGAAACGCCTGACGTGTATACCCATAAAAAACATCACTCCAGATGTAAACCGCCAAGATCTGACCACGCACAATGTAAAACACCTGACGTGTATAACCTATAAAAAACCATCACTCCAGATGTAAACCGCCAAGATCTAACCACCCTCATGTAAAACGCCTGACGTGTATAACCTAAAAAAAAACATCACTCCAGATGTAAACCGCCAAGATTTAACCACCCTCATGTAAAACGCCCGACGTGTATAACCTAAAAACATCACTCCAGATGTAAACCGACAAGATGTAAAACACCTGACGTGTATAACCTTAAAAAAAACATCACTCCAGATGTAAACCGCCAAGATTGAACCACCCTCATGTGAAACACCTGACGTGTATACCCATAAAAAAAAACATCACTCAAGATGTAAACCACCAAGATCTGACCACGCTCATGTAAAACGCCTGATGTGTATAACCTAAAAAAAAACATCACTCCAGATGTAAACCACCAAGATCTAACCACCCTCATGTGAAACACCTGACGTGTATACCCATAAAAAAAAACATCACTCCAGATGTAAACTGCCAAGATGTAAAACGCCTGACGTGTATAACCTTAAAAAAAACATCACTCCAGATGTAAACCGCCAAGATCTAACCACCCTCATGTAAAACGCCTGACGTGTATACCCATAAAAAAAAACATCACTCCAGTGTAAACCGCCAAGATCTAACCACCCTCATGTAAAACGCCTGACATGTATAACCTTAAAAAAAACCCATTAATCCTGACATAAACCGCCAATATCTAACCACCCTCATGTAAAACGCCTGACGTGTATAACCTTAAAAAAAAACATCACTCCAGATGTAAACCGCCAAGATCTAACCACCCTCATGTGAAACGCCTGACGTGTATAACCTTAAAAAAAACATCACTCCAGATGTAAACCTTCAAGATCTAACCACCCTCATGTGAAACGCCTGACGTGTATAACCTTAAAAAAAACATCACTCCAGATGTAAACCGCCAAGATCTAACCACCCTCATGTGAAACGCCCGACGTGTATAACCCAAAAAAAAACATTACTCCAGATGTAAACCGCCAAGATCTAACCACCCTCATGTGAAACGCCTGACGTGTATACCCATAAAAAAAAACATCACTCCAGTGTAAACCGCCAAGATCTAACCACCCTCATGTAAAACGCCTGACATGTATAACCTTAAAAAAACCATTAACCCTGACATAATCCGCCAAGATCTAACCACCCTCATGTAAAACGCCTGACGTGTATAACCTTAAAAAAAAAACATCACTCCAGATGTAAACCGCCAAGATCTAACCACCCTCATGTAAAACGCCTGACGTGTATACCCTTAAAAAAAAAACATTAATCGTGACATAAACCGCCAAGATCTAACCACCCTCATGTGAAATGCCTGAAGTGTATATCCATAAAAAAAACATCACTCCAGATGTAAACTGCTAAGATCTGACCACCCTCATGTGAAACGCCTGACGTGTATAACCTAAAAAAAAACATCACTCCAGATGTAAACCGCCAAGATCTGACCACCCTAATGTGAAACGCCTGACGTGTATAACCTAAAAAAAAACATTACTCCAGATGTAAACTGCCAAGATCTAACCACCCTCATGTAAAACGCCTGACGTGTATAACCTTAAAAAAAAAACATCACTCCAGATGTAAACCGCCAAGATCTAACCACCCTCATGTGAAATGCCTGACGTGAGCCATAAAAAAAACATCACTCCAGATGTAAACCGCCAAGATCTGACCATCCTCATGTGAAACGCCTGACGTGTATAACCTAAAAAAAACATCACTCCAGATGCAAACCGCCAAGATCTGACCACCCTAACTGGTTATTTTCAACAAGCTTGTGTAATACAAAGAAAATCCCAAAAATTATGAAACATAGGGGAAACTATAGATCGATGATTATTGGAATGTATGATCAATAGAAATTTCTTGCCCGCACCTGGCCTTTAAGTATACACAGTTTAAGTGTAGCATTGTGTAATTTTTATATTATTTGGCTTTAACTATGACTACATTCTGACATGGTATGGTGTAGTTAAAATATAGCAACTATAGCAGAGGTTTCAGGCAAGTGATCAATGTGTCACAGTAGGATAGTGATATAACAGCTATCCCAAGGCTATTTGCAGCCTGTTTTGTAGAGTGGTTTTGTATAGGTGGTGTGAAGCAATTGCACAGGTATTTGTTTGCTGTTTATATTACAAAAGCTATCCCAAGGCTATTTTCAGCCTGGCTATATCAATTATAGCAACTGCAAGCTATTTCCATGCTATTTATGCTGTATAAAGTATAGCACTTACACAGCTATTTAATTGCTATTAATTGCTATTATTGCTGTATCATATATAGCAATTACACAGCTATTTTTTTTTGCTATTATTTGCTATTATTGCTGTATCAGGTATAGCAATTATACAGCTATTTGTTTGCTATTATTTGCTATTATTGCTGTATCAGGTATAGCAATTACACAGCTATTTCTTTGCTATTATTTGCTATTATTGCTGTATGAGGTATAGCAATTATACAGCTATTTGTTTGCTATTATTTGCTATTATTGCTGTATAAGGTATAGCAATTACACAGCTATCAGGTATAGCAATTATACAGCTATTATTGCTGTATGAGGTATAGCAATTACACAGCTATTTGTGTGCTATTATTTGCTATTGTTGCTGTATCAGGTATCAATTATACAGCTATTTGTTTGCTATTATTTGCTATTATTGCTAAGTGACCAATGTGTCACAGTAGGATAGTGATAGAACAGCTATCCCTAGGCTATTTTCAGCCTGTTTTGTATAGCATATACACAGCTATTTGTTTGCTATTACTTGCTATTATTGCTGTATCAGGTATAGCAATTATACAGCTATTTGTTTGCTATTACTTGATATTATTGCTGTATCAGGTATAGCAATTCCACAGCTATTTGTTTGCTATTACTTGCTATTATTGCTGTATCAGGTATAGCAATTATACAGCTATTTGTTTGCTATTATTTGCTATTATTGCTGTATCAGGTATAGCAATTAGACAGCTATTTGTTTGCTATTATTTGCTATTATTGCTGTATCAGGTATAGCAATTATACAGCTATTTGTTTGCTATTATTTGCTATTATTGCTGTATCATATATAGCAATTACAAAGCTATTTGTTTGCTATTATTTGCTATTATTGCTGTATCAGGTATAGCAATTACACAGCTATTTGTTTGCTATTATTTGCTATTATTGCTGTATCAGGTATAGCAATTATACAGCTATTTGTTTGCTATTATTTGCTATTATTGCTATCAGGTATAGCAATTACACAGCTATTTGTTTGCTATTATTTGCTATTATTGCTGTATCAGGTATAGCAATTACACAGCTATTTGTTTGCTATTATTTGCTATTATTGCTTTATCAAGTATAGCAATTACACAGCTATTTGTTTGCTTGTATTTGCTATTGTTGCTGTATCACAGGTATAGCAATTATACAGCTATTTGTTTGCTATTATTGCTGTATCAGGTATAGCAATTACACAGCTATTTGTTTGCTATTATTTGCTATTATTGCTGTATCAGGTATAGCAATTATACAGCTAATTGTTTGCTATTATTTGCTATTATTGCTGTATCATATATAGCAATTACACAGCTATTTGTTTGCTATTATTTGCTATTATTGCTGTATCAGGTATAGCAATTACACAGCTATTTGTTTGCTATTATTTGCTATTATTGCTGTATCAGGTATAGCAATTACACAGCTATTTGTTTGCTATTATTTGCTATTATTGCTGTATCAGGTATAGCAATTACACAGCTATTTGTTTGCTATTATTTGCTATTATTGCTGTATCACAGGTATAGCAATTATACAGCTATTTGTTTGCTATTATTTGCTATTATTGCTGTATCAGGTATAGCAATTACACAGCTATTTGTTTGCTATTTTTTGCTATGACCAATCCTGCGCCTTAGTGCAATAGTTGTTATCAAGAAGAGCCTACTAATGATGTGCATATGGGAGGTCGATGGTGAGGAATGACTGAGAATAGGTAAAAAGAGCTAGCAACAGGTAGAATCCATGACAAATGTTAATAGCTGGAAAAGGAGAAAGTAATAATAATAATAATAAATGTAAACTTGTATAGCGCCGGTGTCCCCCACCCATGTGGATTGGAATGAAAACAGGAAAAGGTTATCAACCCAAAGGTAAAGAGTTTTACACTATAGCTTATTATAATAAATGTGTATAATCACGAATTAATAGACGCTTACTATACAACTTTACAATAAAATTTACTTACAAAAAACAAGAAGATCGACGTTTCGGAACCATCATGGAACCATTTTCAAGATCAAGTGATCAAATTATACAAAAACAACAAACACCAATGGGTGACAGGAAATACTAATTAATTGGTTAATTAACATAAAAGAAGGCCTACAATACTAAGAAATTAAAGATGTATTGCCCCTTGAAACACAAAAAATGAAGGTCAAAATTTTCTAAATTTAAATTGGCCATATCAAAGTAATATTAAAGTTATTCACTTTAAGTCGAAAATTTTAGTTTACGTAATTAAAAGGTAAATTAATTTGATTGCATTTCGTCTGGAAAATCGTCGCGAGCAAAAGTAAACAAAGATTTCAAACCATGAGTATGCATTATGCATGATGCTAATTAGGATTGTTTACAACTCGTCATGGTTGAGAAGGTGTTTTCACATAGATCGCGAGGAAGTTTTATGATTATGCATACAGAGTAGCCAAACAAGCGCGTTGCATTATGAGATATGTTTTGATCGAAAACTTTGACTGGAAGTCAAAGTTATTTTTTGAACAAAAAAATGTCTGTATTTCAGTTAAATGACTAATTTTTGGTGAAAGTTAATAACTATTATGATACTTCAAAATGATTCACTTTTTTTCGAAATCTTTTTTTTTTTTTTTTTTGAATTAGTCAAAGGGACAATACATCTTTAAGTGTGCCGCTGTTCTAAAAGCGTCTGTTCAATAAAGTTATTATTTATTATAAGTATTAAGCTCCTCCTTCTTAATTAATAAACAATTTAGCTTTGACTGAATCGGTTTATTTATTAAGTGTAGGCTTCAGTTGTTTGATCCAAAACATTTCCTTAATTAAACAATCAAATTTGGATTTGCACTCAGACAATATCCTGAAATGATTAAAAGTTTCAATAGGACTTATATTATGTTGCTTTAAATGCTCTCCTATGGTGCCTTTTACTGTGTTCATCAATACGTTGATAAAGGTGCCGACAAGTATAGCCAACATAGCTTGCATCGCACAAACCACATTGAAATTTATATACAACGCATTGCTGATTTACAATCATAGATTTTCTTTCCTTAGATTTAAGAATTTCACCTAACTTTCTACTAGTAAAAACTGGCATAATATTATTGTTTAACTTGCAACTAAGTTGTTTGAGTTGTTTCGTCACAGTATTATATTCCTTATATATTCTATTTTAGACACATAAATAGAGTGCACTGTAGTTTCTTAAACCATGGTGAAATTACAAATTTAAGTCTATTTTTGGGTCACTGTTAGTGTTAATCATATTTTAAGAACTGTTATGTGGCGGCCGCTAATAAATTTAATTATCTGACCGCCAGCCACTTTCAATACACCAAACCCTAACCCAAGCACAATTAAGCCCTCTACCAATCAATATAAAGTGATATGTTTAGAGTGTTAGAATTGCATTTTCACCAATACAATCATACTTTTTTTTTTTTAATTTTTGAAAATCTAAGTTTAAAAAATCATGTTGACATTGTATTTACCGCACCATCATGTCAACGCATATATACTTGTTGCCACGCATGGAATAAAGACAGATAATTATATGTCGTCCACCAGATTTAAGTGGCCGCGCGCCCACGGAATTAATTATAATTATCTGGCAGCCATGTGGCCTTCAGGTAACAGCTCTTAAAATATAATTACTAGCCTAGGTCTAGTTAGTGGCCCAAACAGGCTTCAATACAAATTGATTAATTGTGCAAATGAATGATCATCATGGCAATATAACTTTATTCACAATAGGCCTAGGCTAGGCACCCTAGCCCTACAATGGCATTAAATTATTGGTGCAATACACATTTGGTGAAGTTATTAGCCTAGGCCTATATAGGCCTAGTAGGCCCTCTAGGCCTACCTTAGGCCTACCTAGTAATTCCTGGCCTACCTAGCCTAGGCCTAGGCTAGTACTAAACTAGCCCTACTAGACTACGTAACTAGGCTAGTCCTCTACTACTACTAGCCTACGTACTAGGCTAGAGCTAGGCCTAGGAGCCTAATGGGAGATCCTCTCTATAAGGCCTAGGCCCTAGGCAGGTATTTCCCTACCTTAACGTGTAATCTTTTGAGAGATTTACGAGTGTTTCTCTTTACCCTCGGCATGTTGACCCCAAAAAAAAAAACAACCTCTTTCAACGAAACAATGTTTGGAGACGGGGAGGAGGCACGGAGGGAAGAAGAATGTCGGAGAGAAGAGATTAAAACTGTTTAGAAGTTTTGACCAATCATACAACAGAACAGTTTTACACTTACACTTCTCAAATATACAACTTCAAGAGCTATTGTAAAAAACGATAACAGTTTTAACAATATTTATAATAGAAAATTCCACAAGTTTACACGCCTTAATTTGGATAGATGTTATAAATGCACTCATTTTAAATGTATAGAGATGTGTATAAGTTTAATTAATTGATTAGAAATTTAAAAAAAATAGGATCCGTTCATAAAGGCATAAATGGCGCTCCGTAGAAGTAGAGAATACTCGATCGTCGAAATGACGCTCTGAATATTAATACCTCGACCCGGACGGAAAAGACACGTTGTCATCGTCAATGCTTTCCCCCGCTCTGGCTAGCTAGCTAGGCCTATAAAGGCCTGTGTATACAACGCAAAATGCCGAGTTTTGTAAAGTTTCTGTCATATTTGGCTGTTCTATCAGCCAACGTAAGCATCAGTTTAATTATATATGTCACATGTGGATTTTATTATTGATTATAATAGCTAGCTAGTAGGCCTAGGCTAGATAGTAGGCCTAGGCCTCTAGAGGCTGACGTATAGTCCTAGGCCTACTAGGGATACTAAAAAAAGTAGGCCTAGGCCTAGTAGGGATACCCCCATAAAAAAAAACACTTATTTTCATGGACAAAATTAAAACGAGTTGACTTCAGGCCGACTTGACTTCAGTCAGGCCGACTGAGACGGTTTAGGGTCGACTTGACCCACCCTAGCTAGGCATAAACCTATACTGGGGGTGATAACAAGTGCGAGGCAGGCAAGTCAAAGATTTATGTGAGACATGTACCCCTTTCACACCAAAAGCAAAACTCCGGAGACACTCCGGAGACACCCCGGAGTTGACGCCCCGCTGTTTGGTGTGAAAGGTAAAATCAAGCAACTCCGGAGTTTAAAACTGCGGGGTTGAACAGCTGAACATTCTCCGGAGAGCGAACTGCGGGGACACCCCGGTGTTTTGGTGTGAAAGGTACCAACATCAAACTCCGGAGTGTTTCGGGTCAAAAGGTCATCCTCTAAGATCACTCATTGCTTTAGTTTTATTTCAAAATACTTTAAATATTTGTACAAAATATATAGCGGGTTTAAAAAATAATAAGTAGGCCTAGTATCAATAAAACATTATATTACTTCTGAGACTTTTGAAAGTAATTATTAAATTAAAAATATTGTTAATTAAAATTATTCTAATGATCGTCGCTATGTAAACAACAAAAATAGAGGGCGACATTTACAATTTTATTTTATTAACCCCGGTGGCGCTAGGTTGGTGTGAAAGGGGTATCTCCGGAGTTTCTCGACGTTTTGAATGTTCATAAACCCCGGGGTGTCTCCGGAGACTCTCCGGAGTTTTGGTGTGAAAGGGGTAATGGTTTAAAAATATACAATGTTATCAAGTTCAATTTTAAACCAAGTATTATATTATCTTCAGCTGGAAAGCAATTCGCCAACATATTTTAATATGTCACAACAATTGTCACATAAATTGTTTTCTGCTAAATTCCATAGTTTTACACGATAAGATTTAATGTAGAAGTTTAAAGTTGAATTGAGCAACTTTAACTATATTTCTCATCTTGTATACCTTATAATACCATACTTTATTCCAATCTATTTCTAGGTTAATTATTTAGTTCACATTCCCATTTTCTTTGTGTACCTGCTTCACTGGAGCATTTGTTAATAAGCTTGTGAGGTGCTATATTTGGGATCCAGTCAAGTCGCCCCATCGCAAAGTCGCCCCATACAAAGTCGCCCAATACAAAGTCGCCCAATACAAAGTCGCCCCATCGCAAAGTCGCCCCGGCACAGTCGCCCCATCGCAAAGTCGCCCCATCGCAAAGTCGCCCCATCGCAAAGTCGCCCCATCGCAAAGTCGCCCCAACGCAAAGTCGCCCCATCGCAAAGTCGCCCACGGTTTTATTTTGGTAGTTAATACTATACGCTGTTTTAATCATATCGGTTGCGTTTGACATTGATCGCGTTGTTACTTTGGTCGCGCTAAATGTCGTATACATTAATGTTTATCCTATTATATACATAATTTGTGGTTTAATTTTTATTTTACAGGTTTTAATGGAGTGATGTGCTTTTTAAAAATCATTAAAAAAATAGTTCCTTGTTTGAAAGTTCTAAAAAGATTATCCCTGATTTATAGTTTCGAAAATTTTAATTTAATATGATTTTAAAATTAGTTACCAGAGCCACAATTACGAATCTTTCTTCTACCTACGCGTGGATACCAGCTCATTTTTTAGGATAATATAATAAATGTTTAATGTGTAGTAGGCCTTCGTATAGATTAGTTAAAACAATAACAGCGTTGTAAGACAATGAGTGTTATAGGCTACTTATTGATCATTTTGCATTTATTGACAAGTTATGTGTCTATTGTTATTTAATTTTATTATGACTTTTCAAAATGAAGAAATAAAAAATACTCAAAAAAAAAAAGGATTTCATCGCCGATATGATCGTTTTATACATGCAGGTATTTTAGCAAAATTAAAACGCTACATTTTGACCATGGAAAAACCATCGTAGAGTATCGTGTGCGTGTTTTTTTAAAAAGGGGAATCCCCGACGGTGGTCAGCAGAAAGACGTAGCAGCTGTGAGAAAACAGATACCAGAAGGCGCAGCTCCGATTGGTTTCAGATTGCGAGTCGCCTTTTATTCAACAGTACAGTGATCATTTTACTGAAGAAATTCTTTTCAACCCTTTTGGTTATAGAACATTCTAATTATCATGCCTAAAATATCCTCATATCGGGTGTTTATTTAATTTTAAATTAAACAAGACAGTGAAGAGGCACGGAATATAATACGTACACGGTACGTACACGGACGTACGACGAATACACACACGCACGCCGTCATCATTTACGACATAAGTGGTTATTTGATGCAATTTTATAATGGATATAATGATGGGATTGCCTTTCCAGGCTTATAATCAATGTTAATTGTAATACTAATAGTAAACTGAATGTTTATAAATAAATTGTTTTAGGTAATTTGTTGCATATAAAATAAAAGACACAGACGTAGCCTACGTTCCCTATCAAATATTTCACATTTAAATAATTATGTACTGTTAGATGACATTATGCCGAATAATACTATAATATAATCTTAAACTATGTTTACAAATTGTCAAGGCACACATCTTTCTCATCATAAACCTGTAAAATAAAAAAAAATCAATTATTAATATAGCCCTAATAATAATAATAAATATTCATCGACCAAAGTAAAAATAATCTAGATCGTAACATCATTTTATCGCGAGCAAAATTAAACACGACCGATTTCAAACGCGACGCGACTGATATCATCGTGTGACCTGAGACTACATGGCGGGGCTTCCCATTTTATGCCTACACGTTCCGTGTTTTTTTTTGTATCATTGCGACATTTTACGCACTTGTAAACTATTTTAACGTTTTGGGGCGACTTTGCGATGGGGCGACTTTGTGTTGGGGCGACTTTGCAATGGGGCGACTTTGCGTTGGGGCGACTTTGCGTTGGGGCGACTTTGCGATGGGGCGACTGTGTCGGGGCGACTTTGTTTTGGGGCGACTTTGCGATGGGGCGACTGTGTAAGGGGCGACTTTGTATGGGGCGACTTTGCGATGGGGCGACTTGACTAGCATCCCTATATTTAACTGCCTAATATTAGCAACGGTATAGAACTCGTGCCAATCAAGCACTGGCGCTATAGCAATATTGTTATCGGAAGAAGAATTGGATAAACAAGGGTGCATACTGATGAAAACTAACCACAGACTGTTTGGGTACTGTTGAATCTATTTAGACTATATACCTAATTATAAAAATATGAATAATTTTAATATAGTTTATATAGCATAGTATAGCATAAGGTAAGCCTCGCATTTTTTTTGAAATGATGCCTCGCATAAATATTGGCCATGCCTCACTGCCTCGCACTTTGTTAACAATCGGCCTACTGTACTAGCTAGTAGGCCTAGCTAGAGTAGTAGGCTCAACGTTTTGGTACTTTGTACATAATTTTTA
This sequence comes from Antedon bifida, assembly GCF_963402885.1. NCBI lineage: Eukaryota > Metazoa > Echinodermata > Crinoidea > Comatulida > Antedonidae > Antedon > Antedon bifida. The sequence goes on from NC_136228.1 coordinate 26,482,005, forward strand.
TGCCATTACTAGGCCTACTCCTAAATACCAACTAAGCCCCTTATGAATCATTGAAACATGTATTTGCCATCATAGACATTTGTCAATGCAAACATGCTAGTTGACGCAATACACACACATTTATTATTTACGCATTGTACATTGTCAAGGCTGATTGATTATTTACCATTTTTATGCCAAAATTGAAAATGCATGCAATTACAGTAACACTCTAAATATATCCTAACCCTAACCCAATTGACACTCTAAATATACCTTATTTTGTATAATTTATACTTGGTAGGGCTTGGTTATAAAATAATTTTTAGAACTTGGTAGGGCGTCGTATTTAGGAGCCCCCTACTGTCCTATATCACCCACTAACATAACAAGTCTAATGCAACATTAACCATGTTAGTGGGTGATACATGGATGCCAATAATAAATTTGTAATTGTAGTTTTGCGTCAGGGAGTTGAGTAATTTTTTTGCAAGCATTCTAAAAAATGTACTTAGTATAAAGTACAAATTACGTCAGAGTAGGGCAAAACATCTAATTACTCAACTCCCTGACGCAAAACTACAATTACAATCCTGTTTGTGCAGTACCCGCTGCTTACTTGGGCTCGAATCTAACCACTAGCCATCAGCGCAAGCTCGGTGGTCTAGAGGTATGAACGCCAGGCTAGTGATCTGGAGGTCGTGGGTTCGAGTCCCACCCGAGAACTACTTGCGAATTTGTTCGCAAGTATTCTAAAAAATGTACTTAGTATAAAGTACAAATTACGTCAGAGTAGGGAAAAACATCTAATTAATAATAAATTTATTAGTGATCATTCTAAAGGGCAGGTAGGCACATTAAACTGGTGATCCTTCTCCTACTGCCTAAACCTAACCTGATATATGTTAGTGAAAAAATGTATAGAAAATGTTTAGACCTAATATCTATTTCTAAACTATATATGTGAATTTAATATTTAATTTTACTGTATGAGAATAAATTAGGTCTAAATTACAGTTTCCCAATGGATGGATATTTTATTGTTGTTTTATTTGTTTAGTAAATGTATGTATTATTTTGGTCAAAATAAATGTTGAATTGAACTACTGAAGAAAATAGTTTTTATTGTATAAATTTTTATTTTAACATTTTAAGAAAAATTAATGTTTTTTCATTCGATTTCTGTTTTACACATTTTTAATTTATGTACAAACAACAAAATATTATATCTGAAATTCATGCAAGTGATCTTTAAATTAAGGCTTTCCAATTTTAAGATGCAGAATATTTTTATCTAGAGTATTGTAGCAAAATGCTACACAAACTATCTTAATTGCTAAACTTGCTAAAACACAGATTATTTTCATTCATAAAGGTTTTTGGTGATCAGGTTATAGATTCAAACAAATGCACTGATTTAGGTTTTTCATCAACACTTTTATGCAGTTCATGTAAAAGCTTGACTGAATTTCAACTTGATAAGGTATTAGATAGCTGTAGAGAATGCTGTGAACAAGATGAAGAAGCAGATTCAAAGGTATATAGTTACAAAAATAATGCATTTTTATGAATGAAGAGAATATTTTCAAGAGTTGAAGGATTAAATGTTATGTTAAAATACCTCAAGTCTTTAAATGAAAAAAAATCAAACTACAAAACAATTCCAACTTCGTCACCAGCTTCACCTTGCACAACATGACCAATAAAAATGACCATTAAATAGAACTTTTAAACTAAATACTGAATGGCATGCGATATGAAATTAACCAATACAGAAGAAGATAAACATCTAGAACTTCATGAACTTGTCAGTCAATTAATTACATTTACTATATATATTTAAAAATAATACTCCTACTTATATGGCGCTTATTGCTTAGTGCTTTACATTATTACACCGGTCATTTTTTAACTCAAAAACATACTCCCATAATGCAGCTAGTAATCAGCTAAATTGTGTTTTGACCTTACCAGGTACCCATTTATACACCTGAGTTGAGAGATGCAAACATATATAAAGTAAAGAGTCTTGCTTAAGGATACAAGCAATGTGGCGAGCGCTTAGAACCCACAATTTCGTTCAACACACTGCATCACAACAATATAACCTAGCCTCAACTGATTCCAATATTAATATTTCAATATTGTATATATTATTGTTGCCAATTTTAAGCTGAGACTTCTGGCTTACGAGTTATAGAGCTTCACTGTCTCCTAGACATTTTTTTGTCAAACAAATAAATGGAAAAATAAGATGAAACAACCAAACATTAATGTCATTAGGAAATGCCGTTTTCATTTGATGACACATGATTGATATGTTTGAAAAAGTTAAGTGAGGTGTGTACCCAACAAAAATCAAGACTGGAGAATCAATAAAAAATAAGTAAAAATGAAATATTCAAACTAACTAAACAAAACTATAAACTATAATGTGTAGTTCTTTTCCCTTTCAGAAATACCATAGTGCAGTTCTAGAAGTGTGTGGATGAAAATTGGGGAGATTTCCACAGATCCAAGGTAATATTAAGTTAGGTACAGTAAAAGTCTATTTTACGTACACCTCAGTACCGAGGGTTATTCGTAAATTGAAAATTTGTAAACTAGATCATGAATCGATACTAAAGTACACGTAAGTAAACTTCTAAACATTGGTTCAACTTCTAGTTGCAAATGAATTGCGTACCTATTGTTTAGATCCCTGGCAGTAATGCTTGGTTTAAACTCAACAGTGAATATTACTATAAAAGAATTTTCCCATGATGAAAAAAGTACTTCTTAAACCGTAGTGAGCTGGGCCGCAAGAATTTTGAACATACCTTCGTACTGTACAACTGAATGTTGGTAAAATAAACGTTTTACTGAGAATAATACTGTGTGTTGTAGAAAGAGACAGTTTAATCATTGTAATGCACTTCATATCTTAACTAATGTTTTTTCGTTTTCTTTTCAAGTTTGTTTCTGCTACACACTGGCACCCGTTTACAATATTATTGGTTATCCGCACTTGGCGGATAACCCCTTGTTATTGTCACGATCTTTTTTTTCTTCTTTTCTATATTCTATCTTTCCACGAATTTTGTTCGCAGCGTATCTCTAATTCTGGCCAACATAAGATTGTATAACTTTGTCATAAGATTGACCTGTAGCTGTAGATGTGCAAGAAACTTTGTTATATGACTTTAGAGTCGCGCAGCGTAAGTTACGCGCGATTTTATGAATTTCGCGTATTTAACTTAAATCGAAAACCATAAAACAATTTAAATTGAAACTTGGCAAAAGTCTAATTTATGTCATGCACTAACTTTCTGAGGAAAAAAAATGGCATGTTTTACAGAAAGTTACGCGCGTTTAAAATTTTAATAGGACGAAAAATCAATTTCTAATCAACTTTCTATGTGTTTCACCTCATTTTAAGCATGTAAAAATTTCCACAAGCGCGGTGTGCACGTAGCGCTAAAAACATCTTTTTTTCGCATGAATTATGTTTTTCCAGCCTTTTCTAGTAATTTTACCAACTTTTAAACAATTTCGACTTAAAATCACGCCATACGAGCACTTCGAATTGGACAATTTGCGCATGTTTTTGAGGAAAAAACTCAAAAATTTGTCAAAATTATGCCATTATTACATTTAAAAGAGCGCGCTTCCATATTCTACAATTCCTAATTTCTTCAACACGTTGATATGTTGTTGCTGAGATAATTTCCTTCCAAAATTGCTATCTACGTGTTTCATTTTGATGACGTCATCATGTTAACCAATTAGATTTAAAGATGGGTCTCGTAATTTCATCTATGCTACACTGTATATAACATACAGTGTATTCTGTACATACTGTTATAATACTGCAATGATATAGGTACAATTCAGCACTGTAAACATATTTAATTCATGTCATAGGATGGCATAATAATTGTCGACGTTCATAATAGTATGTGTATGTTGCATTTCCGCGGATAACGTCACTTTGACGAGTTCAAATCTAGTTTTAGAATTATTATTGTCAATGCTTAATGCTTTCTGGTGCCAAATGACCTTGCCTTTTAAGGTGTTACTTACTATAAATGATCATTATGATTTTATGTGTAAAAAAAATCCTTTTGTATGTTCTGTATTAAAATTTTAACAATTTTACTTTCAGCATTTATCAAGAGTGATAAATTAAAAAAGTTTCAAAATCTCAAGATCAAAGTAAGTGTTTTGAATGTACATATCTATTAAAAACTGTTTGGTCAAGACTATCAAGTGCAATTAAACCTGCACTTGATGAATCCCATTGTATTATACTGGTGAAATATTTTGATTTATATTGCACATTTTTGTGTGTATCTATTTGTTATTTGTTTTATTTTTATTTTTGCAGTATGTAAAAGGTGCCGATCCTGTCATCAAATTCCATGATGAGAACAACAAAGTTCAGGAAACACTAGGCATTGAGAAATGGAACACAGATACTGTGGAAGAATTCTTACAAACACGTCTGCATCTGCTTTAGAGAATAATGTTAATGTAAAATCTTGTGTTGCAGCTATGGAATAGCAAAGATTCACCCATTTCCTTAGTAAAATAATTACACCAAAAATTAATGATTTAAATTATGTAACGCTTAATAATAGTCTTCAAGACAAAATCCTAACATAATATCACTCAAGTTTTAGCTTGTATTGTGCATATTCTATTCTTATGGCAATTTTTAGATAAATTTTAGCAACAGGCAAGATAAAAAAAGACACAGAAAAGTGCAGATAGTGCTGAAATTAGTAAATGGGAAAAACTGAATATTTTAGGAAATAGTTGATTCTTTGCATAGATATGCCTTAGTCTGTTAATAGAGGTACAAATGCATTTATGACGGCTCTGAAATAAACCTAAATAGGCGTTCAGTTCTTGATAATACCAGCACTTGTCCTCTGCAAGCATTGTTCAACATTCTTTATTTGAGAATTAAAAAGTCTTTATAGAAATCTATTTTGTTTGTTTTGTGTGAAGTCAATTAATAACTAAAGAATTGAAAAGCTGCTTCATCAATCAATAAACTTCACATATACACACAACTTTCATAGTTATCTGAATAACTGCATAGGAATGGGATCAATATTGTTTTTAAACATGTGAATACAAAAATGTGTGGCATTATTAATGACCGCTACATACCCTATCTTAACTAACGCCACAGAGCTAACTTCAGCGACGCTTAAATGATTTTGACCTTATTTCAAGATATTTTACCTTGTTATTGTAAATTGTATTGCTGATGATATAAAAACAACCTATTCAGCTGCTCTTCAATCTAAAGGCGCATGAATTGTTTAGTGTGAAATAAAAGTAAATAATGGCCAATAATATTTTCTGGGAACGAATTGATTTAGAAATCAAGCGCTGACTATATTTCAAGAAATGGTTTAAAAAAAACAAAATATGCTCATCAAGATGGTTTAAAATCTAAAAATCTGGATTTAACTTTTCAAATGTAAACAATACTTGGATTTCTTTGTTTAAAGCCATTCATTGATATAACGAATGCCGTACGTGTGAACACCTGAGCATTTTAATCCGTGGCTTATCTTACCACTTCTTACGCTGTATGTGTGAACGTACTCTTAGTCAACACGCTTCCCAAAACATGAATACCTGCTGACAATGAAGTAAAAAACTTCCATTCCACTAGTCACTGTATAGTGAGTGTCTAGAATGAATAAGACTAGATGGTACATGAGCGTACCATCTAGGTTGTGCCCGCAGATAGTTCTCAAATACACAGTAATTTCAGCATAAAAAAAAAATGGTGATTTCAAATGTACGTACCACAGGACTATAATACATGTTGGTTGCAGGAACAAATAAATAGACACGGTTTATGTAGTCAACTAAAATTAGCACCCTGAGAATTAGGAAAATTTAAACAAACCCAATTTTTGTTTTTTACGTAACATTAGGGTTAAGGGATTGTGAAGAGGATGGGTGCAAAGAGGAACGATTTTTAAATATATTCTTTATCCGTAACGACATATTTGTTTTTATGTTTTATAAATAATATACCACTAAACACAGTAAAACATTTGCGATTTAATACTTGAAACTGAATTGAAATAGTAAAGTACATGTAACGATACACCACTATGATGTTTATATTTGTAATTATTAATTAATATAATTAATGTTGAGAAGCAACTGTCAGTAATTTATTTGTATAATTTTATGTTTAAACAGTACCCACACTTAGAGTAAGACATTTTTGTGAGTCAAATGGTGACAAAAAATGCTTTATGTATTTATTGTCAAAGGTTTTAAGTTTATCCCCCAAGGGTTCATAAATTTACCTACTTGTGTTATACCAAATAATTATAATGTTCCATTCATCGCCAAGCAATATGTGTGTATAAACACATATTAAATCTATCAAAATAGTATGTTTATAAAAAAATTGGCTTGTCTTCAACAATATGATGTTGTACTCGAGCTGTTTAAACAATTTTCAGCTATTAAAAACAATTATCGTAGGAGATAGGTATATGTGAACCATCCTCGTATTATTGTATGCAGGTATTTTTCAGCATCGACATCCATTAGACAGATACCACAATGGGAAAACACCCCTACTTGGGGAAAATCGTTAAACCATAAATAATTATTTAACTCAACTTAATTAGTAAACAGGGTTACAATAGGTGGTTAAAATCAGTGCCGAACGTATGAACCAACTTTATATACGATCGCGAAAATATTCTAGAAGTTACGCGTGATTTACCAAATGTTGCCTTATATATAGATAATGAGAATACATCATAGCTAGCCGGCGGAATTTGTATTCTACAACGTCTCAGGCAGAAATCATGAATAATTCACGAGATAAATTAGGAAATTATAGAGGGTGCTATATAAACAATATCACCCCAACACCTTTAAAATATAATAATATTGATATTTGGCACTACAGAGTAAAAGATAATAAAACATAATTTTTAATTTCTTTATTTTTCACTTCAGAAATAAACTAAACATGAAATTTTACTGAAACTTTCTGCTAAAGTACAAAGCAAAATTTCCAATCTTTGAATACCATACCATTTCTTATTATTCTATTGGAAATATTGCAAATATTCTAGAATGTTTGTTTGTTTTTACTTCAAAATTTGCCCAACATTGCATGACAACAGCATAACAGAATGTTACAAACACTACTATATTATCTACTACTGTAATTGCATTGTTTACATCACATATGTTTGCTCTTTTGATGAAAACTTGCTGCATTCACACATTGATATGGTAGAGGAGAATATAACTTGATCAACAAGTTTTATTATGTATATATATATATTATATAACACAACATTTTGTCAATTTCTTTTTCCAATGACACATTACAATACAAATAGATCATTTAAAAAAAAGTGTTACATTCTAACGACTTGCATCAGAATCCGCCTGAATAAGGAAATACACTTGTTTGAAAATCTAACATTTTGGACAAAAAGAGGCACTCTACTGTCTATCAGTCATTGGAATAAACGCTTATAATAGCACTTTGGCATTTATACCTCAGATATCCATTTCTAAAACTTGACATGCCATGTGGACAACACATGGGTAGGTGTGGACAACACATGGGTAGGTGTGGACAACAGTGATAAGCTGCAATAAACAACTATGCATATATAAATGATCCTTTCACTAATCTCGTATTTCTTTAAAAACCTCACTCAAATCCATAACAAAAATATTAACACTACAATCAGAAAATCATAAAATAATAAAAGCACCTAACATATCTAGATTTTAACACATAATATACAAATCAAATGAAAATAACAAACATAAATTTAAATGGCACACTTGAATGAACATTCAATCATACTTTGCAACTTTCTTTCTTTCTTGTGACCAAACAATACAACCACTAGGTGTGAAAACTCTAAATGCTATACAAACTCAACCAGTACCTCCCTCAAGATATACAAATATATACAGTCATCCTACAAAAAACAAGTATAAACCAATACAGTACAGTTTGGCAATTAATTAACAAAACTTACTTTGCTACTATATCTATTGTGATGTTTATGTAGCAAAATAATAAAGGTTAACAATGTTTATATATCCAGTAGCATCATTATATCATAGATCTAAAACTGTATTTATAGGTCCATGAATATAATAAACGTTCTATGTTATACGTTGTTTTATCGGAATGTTAAATTGTTTTCCACATTATTTTATTTCTAGGCAATTTTCATTTCACATTAAAATATATTGTCCCCCTGAAAAAAACACTTTTTAAATTGTTGAATATGTCATATACTGTAATAGTTATTCACTATGACCAAAAATTTGATAAAAAAAAAAATATTTACCTGAAAAAACTAATTCAAAGTAAATAAATAATCAAATTGACTGGAAGTCAATGGGTTTTCGGTTTAATGTAACCATTTATTTTGTCTTGTTATAAGTGAAAACATTGCATTTTGGGTTTTTTTCTACGGAAGATAACCTGAGTATGATTTTAGTAATTTTCATTGTTCATGTTTTTGGGGTACAATACATCTTTAATTATTAATACCAAATCAACTACCATTTTTTCCAGGTAGAAAAGACAATATCATAAAACCCTTATTTGATGCATTTTGGTTATGTTACAAATAGTTCCAGCACAATACGTACATGTAATATTTTTTTACTCAACCTCTGAATTGTCTTACTACACTATTATATTTCACATTTATTTGATCTTAATGTTTCCATATTGAATTTGAAATACTGTTTTGAACATTATTTTTGTCAAACTATTTCTTGAAGTAACATTTTAGATCATACACATTATATAAAAAAATAAAGTTATTCTGATTTTTATGATTTCAAAATTCTGAAATTTACGTTAAACAGAGACACATTTTTTGTGGTTTTAATTATGATAAATAACCTTCATAACTTGCATTCAAGCTTGGAAATTGGATTAATAACAAGTTGAATGAATTTCAATTACTTCAAATAATTAAACATTCTATTTCATTTTCAAAGTCAAGGCTCACTGTTTGCAGCTTAAAACCTAGAAATTAAGATAAAAACAAAATTTTTATCAAAAATATACTCTAAGGGCATTAGTTCAAAATACATTGCTTTTTTAAAACCAAGATATATTGTATTGAAAATAAACCCAAATTAAAAAATGGTTCCTAAATATATCATTTTTTGACAAAATACTGTATTTCTGGCAATTAACATAGATCTGTCCAACATTTCCCTGGACTATTTTTACTTTTTCAGTCCAAACATTTAAATTCTTCTTCTTTTTTTTCAGGTAATTTGCCTTTTCATTAAGTTAATAAAGCTGGATGTTTCCATGCCAAAACTATCGTAATACCAATAATTGTAGTCCATGTCAAACATCACATTAGGTCAGTAGTTATTATCCTTTGATACACGTTGAGAGGATGAATGCCACTTCTTGATGCATCAGTGATTTTGAAAAAATGTCCATTTTAAGTGCTAGATGTTTGGAAAGTAAACACTTTGAATTCTTATCCAATGCCATGAGCTTGAACAGATTAGGATTGTACAAACTAGACACATGATGAAATCCTTTTGGCTTTTGGGCATGTACAGTACATTGTAAAAACAGCATCAATGGTAATTATCCTGATGTTTAAAACTTTTATTTGATTTTATTAACTGAATTAGAAAATATTTCACTAGAAGTGGTATATGAAACAACATTAATAAATATACCACTGCACTGGACATACAGAGAACTACAACAGTTCATTTTGCTTTCAAGACAAAAAAAAGGACACCAAATCTTGAGAGAAATGCTAGAACATCCAAGGAAACATGAAATACTGATTATAAACTATAAGGGATAAACTGCTGTTACTTTCAATTAGGTAATCATTTTACATTTACAGTACTTCTCAATCCTCAACTTAAAGTATAAATTTCTTTTTATCTAAACTATATTGAACTGCATTTTCATTCAAGCTATTTATATGCCTTACTTTAATAGACCACATCAGACAGGGGTGTCTTTGTAACCAACACAAAATATGGTTATATCACATAAAATCTTTATATGGACAGATTTAACTCGCTCATAGGAGATCCTGGAGGCGAGGGCGTTGAACAGCGTGCTCGATTTCGGAAAATATGTGTGGCATGCATCGTCCACTGGTTGATCTCAGGGTCGTAACATTCCATGGTATTCAGAAAATTCTTGCCATCAAAGCCACCAACAGCATATATTTTTCCATCGATAGCTACAACACCAACGTTAACACGTGGAGTCTCCATACTTGTGATTGCTGTCCATTCATCATTTTCAGGATCGTAGCATTCTACAGTGTTCAGAACATTAGAACCATCACTGCCACCAAAAACATACAGTTTTCCTATAATTAAAAATAAATTTGTTTGTTTTTGTGGTGCCATTGTTGTCATTGGGTGTTGGGTCTATTGCTATGTTACAATCTGTACAGGTTATGTAAACTGTTTTGTGAGAATTTAATTTGTATGATATAATTAGTCATTGAATTGAACATGACGGAATTTACTGGCAATGTTTCAAATTACATCTGAACCACCACTGGGGTGGGGGTAATGGAGTACCAAAATGACCGGAATTGTTTTGGGAAAGTATTAAACTATTTTTTTGAAGCGCTCATCCTCTGCGGCAGGTATCTTTGCTTATTCAAGATAAGGCTAAATATAAAACTTGTGTGTTACTAACCATCATACTGACACAGGCCAGCTCCTCGTCTGTTTGATTTCATGTGTGTGATAATCTGCCACTCATCATTGTCTGGATTGTACATTTCAACAGAATTAAGGCACAACCATGAATCAGAGCCACCAACAGCATACATTCTACCTTGCAAAGAGATAACAGCAACTTGCGAACGACCTACAAAATAAACAATACAACATTTGAACGATACAGCAAAGAAATCCTACACATCACCATATTCAAGCCGCAAGGTTTTCATTTTTAAAATATAACAAATCGTTTATAAAATGTACACCTGCTTGTCAATAATCTATAAATATGGCAATTAATATTTCATAGACAAATTCGGTGATACTATGTCATAATGTGAATTATGCATTTATGGAATTTTTTCTTTAATGTATGGGAATTATTTTTAAATGTAGTACACATAAATAATATAACACTGTATCAAGGAAATATCTGCGAGGTATAGGGACTTTGAGTGAACGTAAACAAAGTCCACGTCCACATGTTGACATTTATGTTGACATGCTAGTAAATGTACGACGTGATGACCTTGGGATCTGATCTTGTAATCTTTAGTAGTAGCGCTTGTCAGTGGAGCTATTCCACTGCGCTGGGCCGGTGGAAGTGCACAGGCTAGGCCAGGCTAAGTATGTTGCTTAGGCCTAGCCTAGATTCTTAAGCTTCTGAACGAAGGTTGTCGGCCTAGTGATAGGACCCAGGCCATAACCTTGTACAGTATTATTAAATCTTTATTTAAAATAACCAATACAAATCAATAATTCACAATTTTTCACAGTTTACTACATTCTTAGTAATCATTCTCGGCCATGATTTCAGTAAACTTCTGCAGTGTTATGACATCATACATCCACTCATACTCATGTCAAAGAGCGAATGCCCAAAATGCTAATGAACAAGTGCTCAAATTTGTCCGTTGATCTGTCAGTCGCCTAGTGCATGCGAATATCACAACATAGTCGACGTGAAAATCTAAAAGTCCCTATTGTCTGTTTGATAGACAAATCATCAACAAAAATTGCAATTTGCTCAATTGAATTACTTAATGCCATAGTGCATGAGTATGGTATCTTTAGTACCTAATTTCCTGTGTAAAACTTGTGGGTATATGATATGTAGTCAGTACTGTAATAAAGTACAATTTTATCAAACATTTATATTTTTTATAACTAAAAATGGTGCAAATAAAAGACAAATTACACTATTATTTCTTTTTAAATAGCACTTGTTTGTACTACTTATGCTGTCAAAGATGAATGACTCAATCTCCTACAAGCTATATGAATATTTTATCCACATTATATGTTACTCTTATTAGCATCTCATTTCATACCTGCAAATACACTTAATCTTAATAGAATTGTAAAACCTATTGACATTTAGAAATTTACATTAGATTAACATTGATATTTCATGAATAATTTTGAAAATTAATTTTTAATCAATTTGTAATTATTTTGAATTCAATAAAATATATAATTTTACATTCAACTAAGGGATCATGTCAACATAATTCTAATAATAATATTTATTAATAATAATTTGTTTTTATAGAGCGCCAATAAACAAATAATCACAGCTCTTTACATATTACTGGGTAAAAATTACCTTCAATTTAATAAAAAAGCTTATTTAAATAAATGGGTTTTTAGATGGGATTTAGAAATGTTTATGAGCTACACTGTGATGTCACTGAAGTCTGTTCCATAGGATGGGCCCATAAATTGCAAAGGCCCGTTCACCATACAATTTTGTTTGTGAGATTTCGATCAGACTATACAGAGCTGTTGCAAGAATGATGCAACATATATTATGATGTTGATGTATGGTCTAAGATTCTACTGCAGTTACTACATAGTACTAAAAGGTTATTCATATATATATATTAATAAGATTGAAACAGTACTGTCTGCAGATTTGATATATATATATACTGTAGACACATCAAGCACAGAACACTAATTCTAAACCTGGTGATATACTGAAATTTAATTAATTAATTTGAAACGATAAGATGAAGAAATCTGTGAGAATGAGAAAAAGTCAGCTCAAACGAGATTCGAACCCGGAACCTTCTGCTTGATATGCAGATGTCCTACCCGTTAGACCACTGGGGCTTTCATGGTATTGTTCAAACGTATATTATATAAACTTCCCAAACACTGTTAATCTGTATATAATATTAGGTGAGTACAGAGTCTGTTTAAAATATGACGATTCTAAACATCAACATATATCTTTGGAAAGTGACAGCAATTTACATTTATACAGTACTCATATTTCCATAAAAACATTTCACTAATAACAGTATTTACGGTTATTAATAAATTTTAAAATTTCTTCTGTTAATAATTATTAATTAATTATTATTAATGTGATGCAAACAAAATGCACAACAAATCAAAGCTCAGAAAATGAGTTGTACACATTAATAACAACTCAGACAATTTTAGTATTCCTTTTTATAGTTGAAAATTAATAAAAGGCAAAAAAACCTCCAAATTTTATACTGCATTTAATTTCTCTAGTATAATGAAAATGTTTTGGTGGATGTTGTTTTGTGTAATAAAGTTAAAATTTAAATTATGCTTCAGTTAGGGAAATATTTATCCTGGTGAATGGGACAGATGTTCATATCCTATTATCATAATAGTGTGCTGTCGATGTTAATTTTATGGCATATTTGTTTGCTTAAAACTTATTATACAGCAATATTATTTTAAAATTTCTTTTAGCATTAAACATCCAATGTGTATAGCTAACATTGTAAGTTTGTTTTTGTTTCGTTTCATCTGCTTTGTAAAAAAAATTTTTATTCATATTTGAAATTGAGGCTCAGTTGAAAACACTCAGGGTAATGTTCATCACGCTTTGTCATAACAGTACGTACATTTATATGCGAGAAAATCTATTCTAGGCCTATATAAGAATCAGATCACCGTTAAAATGTTTTGATTTAAAACTCCGCCCCAGTAGTTATTGAGATATACAAATACGAGGTCAAAGGTCGAAACTGAAAGAAACATCATTTTCAATCATTTTTGCATTAGCGCAAATAGAAATATGTAGTTTGTGAATAGTTGCCAAGATAACACTTTTTGTTTTTATGGTAGCAATTTTGAAATCAAGATGGCCGCCATACTGGGCGTTGGCCACTTGAATATTTGAATCTATATGCATCAAAGAAACTTGTGGCACGTTTCATGCTTTGGTAATAAAATGCTCTACTACAGTGAACACATTTTTGTCACTGAATGGACACACGTTGTATGGACAAACCGAGTGATTGATAATCTTGCTAAATAACTTACCTTGTACTAAAGGTGCAATGAATGACCATGCATTGGTACTGGGGTCATACACTTCACACGTTCTTAATCCTTTACCTCCACTTGTACCACCAACTACAAACAACTTGTCATTCAATACTGTAGCACCTTGAAATTCAATTTATAACAATACTTATTAGAAAAAAAAAATTGTACAAAAAATTTAAAATTGTTGAATGCCTCTGAACACGCTTTCTGAATAACACTTTTGCTAGTAATTAATATAAATCATAAAAAATAAAGTTTTTCTGTATGTACAGCGAAATTCTAAAAAAAAAAAAAATTAAAACAAAATTATTTTTTTCCCGAATTTCTCTTATTACCGTATATCCTCTAGTAGTAATAATCCCATCCTCACATAAAATTGGGACAATTCCTGGGCAAATCCTGGCACAGGATAACAAGTAGGGGGTGAAATTATACCCAAAGTGGGATTATACAGGAAGATATACGGATTTATTTTCTATTTTTGTAATGCTTTGTTTGACATGGCTAGATAGACCTTATCATTTTGCACAACACTTTTTGTTAAAGCCCAGCATAAATGGACCTTTGAATATGGTAAAAATGATACACCAGCGTGAGGACTGTATAGGAGAAAAATGAAAATGACATTCAATAATATCAAAAGATGTACTTTTCCCATGAAATGGCACCCTAAATTTTAGCTCTACAAATGCCTGAACTGAAAATAAAATGTTCATTGGATCGCTAACCTGAACTGTGTCTTTCTGACTGGATATTTGTGATTCGTTTCCATTTATTTGTGTCCATATCAAACACTTCACACTGCTTTAACTCTGCATGCCCGTTGGATCCACCGACTGCATACACTTTGCCGTGTATGACCCCAACTTCAAAGCGTCCACGGGGTAATGTCATCGGAGCAAGCGGAGCCCACTGATTGGACACTGGATCATACATCTCAACAGTGTTCCTACATTCTCCACGATCATAGCCACCTTAAATATGAAGTGAGGTTTGTGTTAACATTTTGAATCTAAACAGTACAAAGAGTACCAAAAAATGTTGATATCTTAAAAATCCATAACACTGTATTGTGACAACAGTGTGATCAACTTCACATACATTTTAATTTTTTTTATTCAATTCTGAATCTGTAGTGATCTAATAATAGTATACAATATTATTATAAGTGTTAATTATTTATACATATTTTAGTTTTTATACATAAATGTGAGATTTCTGTACCCAACACTGAGAACTACTATAATTTTGAATAATTAGTTTTTAATTAGTTAGTAATTCATTGAATTTATTTAAGCTTAATTTATTCTTCAAAAACTTGTATTGTATTAAAAAACCCCAAAACATAACATTCAGCCCAAAATGATGATTAAGAAAAATAAATTAGTATGTAAAAAATATTTATGCTGCTGTAATTGTGTATCCAATACTTTGTCTAAATGATCTGGTTACCATGCAGATATGTAAAATATGAAGCTAAACATATTCCCCTGTGTAATACTAAGCCTGCGCAAAGACTAACAGGGAACAATGATGTCTACAATAATTGGATGAATAATATTCTTATGTATAGATTCTTATGACATTAATTTTCAATCAAGATAAAATGATTAGTATCCATGAATTTGTATTTGATCTATGTTTTGACAGAATAACCATTTCACCTATCTGATAAATACTACAGTAAATGTATTATTTTTCTTATACTTGTTACAGAATGCATGTTACAGAATGCATTTCACAGATGCTGTATGAAGTCTTGATTGCTCGATTAAACTCTATTAATTCATAATTTATTTTTACGATTGACATTACCATTTCTTTCTAACAAAAAGAACAGTTTAATCAACACATTTTCAGAAGAACAAATGTGCAAAAAAATTGATAATGGGTACTGCCTATTATTGGTAAAGAGTGCAATCTAGCATGCAGCAGTACTAAATAGTAGGCCTACCGTAAATGAAACCTATGAAATACGTCAGAATGTTGCCTTAAATGCAATAAAAACATTGTGAATTAATTAAATTAAACATTGTATCACTATGTTTAAATATTTTTAAATTTTTATTTCATTATGCATCCAACAGCGAGTAACTCGCCAATTACAGGATGACATATTATTAACAAAATAGAAATGTTCCCACTAGGCATACGTCACACGTGTGGCTGGTGAACCCTTTTATCATCCAATTTGTATCGCCAGACAAGTATCAACATGTTTGATTTGCGTTGTTTTCATCATGTGAGAATGAAATTTGGTCGACCACATGTTTTTTTCGCATTCTGTAATGTGTATCATGAGTTATTGGATTTTATATAACACCTAAATAAATTCCTGTCATTTGATTGGACGATTGTGACACATGACGTGCAATAGTACGTACCATTAAACGAATATTATTAAAAACCAAATGTTACTGTTTTAATCAATGTGAATCCAATGTAGGCCTTGGCTAGGCCTACCTTTTATTTGCTTCAAATGACAGGAATCTATTTAGATGTTATATAAAACAAATAATGAATGTTTTATATGAATGTTCTATAATGGCATGAGGTGAATGATGAAAGGTTAAATATCAACTCAGCTTCGCCTCGTCATTCACCTCATGCCATTATTTGTACCATTACACTAATAAACATAATTTGTATATTATTCAACAAATATTATTTTATTTTTATTAGCGGTGTTGGCTAATTAGTTCGTATAGGGCCATATTTTGAATGATTTTTATACAATATTCGTTGATCCAAGGTGGGCTATTAAACTAGCATTGTTATCTTTTGATAGCTGTTAATAATGATGTATATTTAACACACTTCCATCGGAGGCATAGCAAAACCAAGCATCTCGTAGTATCGCGATCCAAAAACAACACATTTCCGTGGTATCACGATACCTTTCATGGGAGAGCGTGGGATTGCGATCAAAAGACAATACAATACTTCATGGGTTTGTGATAAAAAACAATGCCTCACGCGTAGGCTACGAAGGGTTACGCATGGGAACGAAGCAGTAATTAATAGCTGTACTGTACTCGTTTAATATCATAATTAATCACCCTGAATATTTTTGGGTTGAAAAATCCACCAAATTTGTTTGGTCCTTGGAGCTATAAATTTCAATTTATAGCTCCATGGTTGGTCTTTTAACACCCATATTTTTTTTAGCATTTTTTAACGTGTTACCCTGTGGTTTTTTGGCGTACACTAAATGTGGTTGTTTTTTTTGGGTGAACAATTTAATTACTGTACACCACCATTACATGTGTCAGGCCCATAGTGATGCCACAAAGACATTACACTGATGATTCATCAACTAATGAATAATACAGTACTATAATGCTAGAAAAGGAGAGTGAGACCCGTGAGTATAGTACATAAATGGCTTAAACACAAGGCTTTGATGATGTTGATCATAATCTAAATAAAGCCATAGTTAATACCCATGAATAATTGGAACACATCAGATAATGATAAGCGTCCTATTTGGTAAGAAAACAAAATAGTTACAATTACATGCTTGACCGAACATATTCGATCAATTCACAGAATCCTACTGTATAATAATAGGATAAATGTGCATGATGTTATCAATGTATTAATATAGAGCATTCTTTCCCTCTTGCAACTTTCCTGGAAGACAAACGGAGGTCATTTGGAATAAGAGAGAAGTAAGAATGGAGGGGATGTGTTTTAATCAGGGGCTAGATCCAAATATTAATTGCTTACTGAATTAAAAAATTAATTAAAAATCAATCATCAAAGGATTAATCCTGAAACAATTGACATGGGCTTGTGAAACTAGCATTGATCTCACAGGATATAGCTAACTCACTATTTTACTAGTCCACAGGATAACATTTGAATGCACGTTTGTATATTATTTTTTATTTCCAATCTAATTTATTCCAGATTTCACTCTCATATGAATGGTACATAGAAAAAGTGTGCACAAATTTCAGAGTTATTTCAAGCAAAACAGTAAAAACAAAACAAAAACAATTTTACAAAAGAAACGAACATTCAAATGTAAATTGAATCAACACAATTAATTATTTTTGTTTGCGATTAGAAGTTTTATTAAAACTTGTACATCATATTATTAAATATATGTTTTTGTAGTGTGCATAATCTGACATCTGACATGGACTTTAAACCAGCACAACATTTAACCAATGATGATAAATAGAAACCGAAAAACACATTATAAGAGACAAATCAGTATTCAATCTCAAGGTCAATAGTATAGAACAATTAGTTGTACTTTTTTAGTATTGTTTTTGCAAATATAATATGTTTGGGTGTATGGCACAGTGTATTGGACTACTAATCGTGAGATCGTGGGTTCGAATCCAACAATAAGTGTCCCCTTATTAGGGGTGTCTCCCTAGCTAAAAAGACTGTATGTTTGAGGTTATGTACTGTACTGTATGCAGCCTAGCTAAAAAGACTACTGTATGTTTGAGGTGATGTATGCAGCCTAGCTAAAAAGACATCTGTATGTTAGAGGTGATGTGCCTAGCTAAAAATACTATGTATGGTTGAGGTAATGTATTCAGCCTAACTAAAAAGACTGTATGTTTGAGTATGCAGCCTAGCTAAAAGACATCTGTATGTTTGAGGTGATGCCTGCAGCCTAGCTAAAAAGACATCTGTATGTTTGAGGTGATGTATGCAGCCTAGCTAAAAAGACATCTGTATGTTTGAGGTGATGTATGCAGCCTAGCTAAAAAGACATCTGTATGTTTGAGGTGATGTATGCAGCCTAGGTACAAGACATCTGTATGTTTGAGATGATGTATGCAGCCTAACTAAAAAGACATCTGTATGTTTGAGGTGATGTATTCAGCCTAGCTAAAAAGACTCTGAATGATTGAAGATGTGTTTATTTTTTTTTATTTGAGACTAAACTTTATACTACCAGCTCACTTTGGGCTGGTGCGTGTTTGGGCGCCTGCTCAATAGCCACAGCTATTGAGTATACCAGTCATTCTAGACATGCTCATATGTTTATGTGAATGTGCAGAATTACTTTAAATCTACGTGGACTAGTGGCATGACATCAAACTTACCTAATGCAATGAGCTTGCCATCTATTTCTGCAGTTCCAATGGCCGACTTTGCATTCTTCATCTGGGCCAGCAGGGGATGTGAACATTCAGAGTCGATTGACAATATTCGGTGCATTCTAGGAGATGGCGATGATCGAGGTGTTGTTGGTTTTTCATATAAGGTTATTGAACTTAAGATACCATTTAGTAGCGCTACAGCTACATATCGTTCTCCTAAAAAACAAAAAGTTATTACAAGTATATTCAAATAGATACTTCATGTTTTATGGAGGAAATAATAGAAAATTTTATTTGAAATAATTTCATATGAATAGAAATAAATAATGTTTAATTGGATCATTTATGTCGCTCATCATGAATAATTAATATTCACTTGTTGGTGTTAAAATCAATTGATGCTTGATAAATTATTAATTTGTTACAACTGAAGGGTCATTGCCTATGTGATTTTTACATGTTAGTTGTTACCACAATTGATATCAATGACAAGCCACTTGAAAATATATAAAAGTGTGAGTGCATTTAACATGCCTACAAAACTTCTGGTCAAAGTCCAAATCATAAAAAGAAAGATCAATCAAAAAACTGAAGAAAATAGAAAGAGCATATTATAGTAGCTACGCTGGAAATATCTCAATGGACAGATATTGCATTTTCTATATGGGAATTATATTTTCCCTCTGTGCTAACCTCGAAACAAAGCAGGTAATATCTGTTTTAATAAAATACAACCTTACATAATAATGCAAGTTGTCACACGCTCTTATAATAAGGAAATCTTATATTGCGCTGGTTTTCATAAAAAATTAGTTGCTCATGGCGCGTTGACACAACAATGCAATGAATAAAATCATGTAGTAAAAAATCAGAGTCCGAGCAGATGATAAAGGTCTTAAGATTTGATTTAAAGGAGTTCAATGAAGTTGCAGATTGTTCAGGAAGTTAGTTTCAAAGAAATGGAGCAGCAAAAGCACTGAGCTAAATGCATACAACATCCTAAGCCTAAGGATATTGATATTGGCCAAGACATATAGTAACCAGGCAACATCAAAGAAATATTAAGATTTTCACAAACCAATCAACCACCAGTTCCCTTAACAAATAAAAATCCTAAATGCCTATTAAGAGATAGTATTCAGATTAATGATTTTTGTATCCAATTTCAATGGTTGTGTAGGTAATATTTTTGTATGTAATTTATTTGATAGTACAGTATAATGATGGTATTTGTTATGGTGTACAGTATACAAATCGTTTGTTGCCAATTAGCATTGACCTTTCCTAGCATGGCTTGACATGCTGTTCAGTGTTGTTTCACATGTTCTTTAACCTGTACACTGGGGGTAATCCAATACATCTGACAGTGCCACTTGAATATAAATTACCCCATGACATGCTTTCTATTTTAATGTAAACTAGCACTTTCAACTTGCATTACTCAATCAATTTTACACCTTTGACTTTCCAATTATTTTCTATTAAAAAAAAAATCAAATAAAAAAATTAACTTAGAACATCCTTAAAATGTTACTGATGCTATTTATATACATATTTAAATTACACATATTTATTATAAGTGAACTTACAGTACGTTTCGAAACCTATCAGGTTTCATTCTCAACTTATACTTATACTATTTTTTGGTCTAAAAGAAATTTTATTTAACACATATTTATTAGTGAACATTTTTGTAAAAATTATTATATTGCATCTACCATATTATAATGAATGGATACAAACAAAATCATCTAGTATGTAATGTAAACATTTTTTATTATCACCGTACTGACGCTAGTATAAGCCTCACCCCGCTTGAACATTGGGGGGTAAGCTTATACCCGAGGATCCAAAAATGCACATCGTCTGTACTTTACTGTACTGTGTATTCAATCATGGACATCCCTTACGATGTGTTGCGACGTGTACGTTGCCGGAAATTCAAACTTATAGTTTGTGTCAATTATCGTAAATATCTTATTTTAAACGTCAATTGAACAAATTTATCAAGTAGAAAAGCAAGTATACAATGTTCGTTAGATAGAAATGTACCAAAGAAATTTAATAAGCTTGTTTATTGCAGCCGATGCAAAATAGGGGTTTTCTGTTTTGGCGACTTCAAATTAATTGGTGGGCTTATACATGAGTCAGTGCCTCATTTTGCATGAAAATTAGTCAAAAGTCGGGGGTGGGCTTATATCCGAGTATGGGCTTATACCTGCGTCAGTACGGTAGTTATTCTCACTATAGAGGATAACTAAATCCTGTTTCTTATTTCCTTGTTATTCTTCTTTCTTACTGGCAGTTTTGTGCAGAGCGTATCTTTAAAATGTGCAAACATAACATTTCGTAACTTTCTCAACATATCAACATTTACGTGAAGTTGTAATGTGAAGCATATATTTCCTATTTACGTCAGAGTTGTGCAACGCGACCTGCGTGAATAACATGGGTCACTTATTTTCATCTTTAAATTCAATCTGTAGCTCCACAACATTCAAAATGATTAAAACGTAATAAGGAATCTTTTGAGTTATACATATGAATTCATGTCACAATTTTGCAGAGGTTGCGACGTCATATTGGCATAACCTTTTTCTGTGGACATTTTCTGCACGTGGCTTTTGTTGTGCAGATAACAATGTGACAAGTTCAAATCTACTTAAATACTAATTCTATACAATTTCTGCGAATTAAGACGTTTACCATATAATTTTATAAATACAATGTAATAACCTATCGGGGAAAAAAAATTAAATTACATGCACTTAAAGCAAGGAAATTAATAGCTATGTGGATTATTATATAATTAGCTCCTAATAATATTAAATTAGATAAACAATTTTGCTTGATAGAATCTGATTCTGGATTATTTGTTGACTTCAACCAATCAACACTGAAAGCATGTAGAAATATTCAATAAATTATCTAATTCAATACAGTGAATGATACCAGTATATTTCAATTTATGAACTTTTTATTACGAATGAGGGTACGTTTATTGTAAATACATAATATAAAAATAACGCTTAAAAAAGAACGACGTTTCGACTCCATCATGGGGTCATTATCAAGTGCAATGAATAAAATATAAAACAACAACTAATTAAATAGCACAAGCCAAGGGTCAAAGTTTAAATAACAAAAGACCTATTGTCTAACATCCTGTCAAATGAAAAGCTTAGCTTTTACAGAGTCACTTTGTTTATTCAGACTAGGTTTTAATTGTCTGATATACAACATTTCATAGATAAGACAGTCAAATTTGTTTTTGCATTTCCTAAGTATACTAAAACATGAATCAATTTTACTTGGATTAACAATCACGTTATGATCCTTTAAAATGGACCTGAAATGGATTTTCGATTTTTTTCATTTTAGAATGACGTTTTGGGGGCTATTAGGTGTTGCTAGAACGTATATTGTTACAAAATATAAATTCGCCCTTTTGGGGAAAGCCCCATTTGAAAATCAAAAAAATTCGCGGGTGACGTCACTTTGCGAATATATTCCTATCCCTCCAATGGACAATTTGCAGTTTTTTGGCTATAACTCTTGAAATCTTTGGAGTATTTTCTAAAAAATGCTTGTGCTTTTGCAGAAACATATTTAGAATTTTTTTATATAAAATTATTACCGTATAAACGGTTATTTATCGAGTAAATGACGATTTAAAATCTCCAAATCGACGGGTTTTTTCTGGCAATACCGACGTTAGCCTGGCAACGTTGTCCATGATACAGCGCCGTGTGCAATGATGCGTATCCATATTTTTCGGTTCGTGTATTTTCAAAAATAGAATTTTGTATATCGTTCGTAATTTAAATGTGTTAGTTTCTTTAGTTTTTAGTTTAGCAGAATTAAATTAGTAATATGAGATGGTAATTTATTTGTCACGAATAAGGCAGTTCGAAAACGAATTTGATTCATATTTTACTTTGGCTTGACAATGAGCAGCAAGTTGTTGATATCGCTTTGGATGCACATGAAACGGAGCCTCGCATGGGTGGGTGGAGGATCGACTCCGCGCGCTGGGGCCTAGGCCTAGTAAAGGTTTGGGAGGTAGGCCTTCTAAATTCGGGTTTTAGAACAAAGTACATTTTAGGGCACTAAATTTCAACAACATTATATATTGAATAAATTAGTATTAGTGTCAGCGCTTCGCGTATCTTTCCTGGCCGTCGATCATTCATGGACTATCGGGCGGCATACACGCTCTCTCCCCCCCCTCGATCGTCGTGTGTATATGTGACGTCGTGAATATAGATGCTCCCGACGGCCGTTGAAATAGAATATTGCAATGGCGTGAGTAATTTTCGCTAATTTACCAAGGTATCTTAAAATTTCGTTTTTTCTCAAAATACTATACATTTTGTTTTTATTTGTATGGGTTTGTGTTAATTTGATACATTTAAATAACATGTGTGAATTTCTTGAAAATCGAAAGTCCATTTCAGGTCCATTTTAAATGCTGTCCTATTAAGCATCTACTATGTTCAACAATGCGTTGGTAGAGGTGTCGGCATGTATATTCTTTTCGACTTTCCTAATGTTATCTTTAACTTTTTTACTTATGAATACAGGGACAATGTTTCTTATTCATGCAATAAGTTTTACTTATTCATTGAAATATGCACGGTTAAATGTTAAATTATGGATAATAATAAACCTATTTCTACAGTGGTTAAAACAGAAGGTAAAAATAATAATAAATTAAGTTTATCATATATTTTTATGAAATGGATGAAAATTGTCAGTGCAACTTAATAAATAGATTTGGTATTAAATAAACAAAAACTGGGTTGAACGGAAGTGCTGATTATGTACATATTACAATAGGTTTTATCAATGTTATCTGAACTGCAAACACCTGATCTATTGAATAAATTAAGTCAACCTTGAATAAAATATTAAGATCAATATATATAATTAATAACATCTCCTCATCATATCAATTGTAAAATAAAAAATCTAAACTGGATGGAACTACAGTAGATTTTAATTCGTCAATAATTTGTCAGAATATATATTTATAAAATATATAAAATAATAAAGATAAAATTTATATTTTATTCCATGATGGGATGTGATCTTGGTACCGCAAGTCAGTATCACTGCAAATCAAGTCACACACATACACACCTGAATAAAGATCCCTCTGTGTATTTACTATGTTGTAAACCATTTGATATATATATATACAGTACCACAATGAATCATACTTTTTACTATTATGCCATCTTTGAAAAGTTAAAAAGTTGCATATCCTCAACTGTAACATTTTCCAAAATTAAACAAATGAAACAATCACTTTTTTTCCCTTTATATTTTGTAATAAATCATACCTATGATTCATACACCCTATAAAACGATGGGTTTTCTGATGAATCAATTTTTAAATCATATTTTATAACATTTTTTTCACAATTGTTTTATTTAGCTTGATGAAATTGATGAAAATGATGCTAAGGAAAGAATAATCAAACTAGATTTGAACTCGTCATGAGGACGAGTTAGGCTATCTGCGTAATGCACCATACAACATACACAGACCAGCTATTAAGCAAGGCTTAGGCTGCACTATGAGTGTAGAAACAACATAGCCGTAGGTATTTCAGCTGGCAATTTCTAACATTCAACAAGCATCAAAAGTTGGTGGTATTAGTATGGTTAAAGATATAGTTGACAGTTAGTTTTTGCTTTACGCAACTCCTGTTTATTCAATAATCAAACGGTATACGTTTAAACAAGTTTGCATAAAAAAAAAAAACTTTTTTTCGTAATGAAAAATGAGATGAAAAATCTATATGCCTATCAGGGAAGGATTGAGAGGTCGAATAAATTATCATTGATCCAAGACAGTTTTACGAGTTTTAACTCACTTTTACGAGTTTTAACTCACTGCCTCTTTAATAAAGGTAAGCATCAGTATTTGAAATGGAGTAGACATCCAATCTATTTCAAAACTATAATTCGAGTTGTATAAGAGATTCCATCTAGGAAAACAAATGGTCTCCGACTACGGTCCTGGTCAAGTCACAACCATAATTTTAAACATTGTATCTAACTTTGTTTTAATGGGATTTATTTCTTTTATTTATGCCATATTAATTTTTATACATGTGTTCTTTAATTTAATTTTAATTTGAAAACCATTTCATGTTTAATTTAAAGGATTTTGGGATTCCAATTTCCAATAATTCAAAAACAATAACAATTCACTTGTACAATGGAGATCCTGAGATGATCTAATACCAGTGTTTTTTTTTTGTGCCTTTTTTATTTAAACTTATTTATGCAATTGATTTTGTAACTATGGACGTCTGTTTCCGAAATAAAAGTAAACTGAAAATGAATGAATGAATAAATAATTAATTGGCACTGATATTTTACTGTACATTCAAAGCTTACCTTCCATGTCTGCAGACGCAATGACCTTCCATTTATTTTTTAATTTCTTTTCGGATTTAAGATCTTGTGGAGTCAGAATAAGCTTACGCGAGGCAATGCTGTTACACGGTGATAATTTATTAGTAGAGTTGTTATTGCAGATGTTTTTGTCTGGCGTTAACTCTACATTGGATTGTTCACAAAGACCATAGTCCAAGATCAGTTCTGGGTCGAGGTTCTCCATCTCATTAATGTCTTTAAGTAAATTTCCCTCAGTCAACAACAAAGTTTGAACCTAATAATATAATTTGTAAACAATGTTTAAATAAAGTATTTTTAGGTTAATGTGAAATGAAAAACCCATTTTATTAGTGAACAAATTTCTGTAATTTGAATTTCCATGGTTAAATCGATTGGATTATGCAAGAATGACCAGTTCCAAAAATGTTTTTGGTGTGGAATTATTACCTTCATGAAAGTGTTATCACTGTCCATCTCCCACAAAACAGGGTGTACGGGTCAAACTAATCTTCACCCGGTAGGGTTTTATGATATAAAATGGTAACACATACATCCTAACATTATATTTAATGTTATTTTAATATTTAAATGTATGTTTTTTACAAATTCAAAATTAGTAATAAATTTAGTAATTAATTTAAGTCAGTACTGGTTAGGTTTATTTAGAAACGGAAGACCTTCCTCTGTGATAAGGGATGTTTTGTGGCGTTGAAACTGACGATTGACGTGTTTAATGAAAAGTTTAACAGGTATTTTAACTTGCTCTGATATGTATATTTAAGTTTACCACTAGAACATGTTAATAACATGCTTGATACCATTTTATATCTTAAAACTGTACCGGAGGAAGACTAGTATGATTGGGGTTTACAACACAAAGAAATCATGCATTATTTACTTTTGTATTAATAAATCATTTATATAAAGAACTCTCTCTCAACTCGGAGTCAACATAATTATTCTTTGCATCCATATTAAAACTAAAATATAACTGAAAATGTTATTTCACTTTAAAAGCATAGGACAGATATTAGCTTGTTGCATCATTGCACTTATTGACAAAAGGTTAAAGGTCAACTATCATCTGGTACTTAACAGTATTCTATATATCACATACCGATTGCATCAGAGTGGTAATGTCAGAACCATGTCTCACGGTTCTTCGTGTCCAATCAAGGGCCATTTCAAAGATGACACGGTCACTTACACAAGCCAGCTCCTTCATGGCTATCACTTCAATCTAAAATTGTAATCATAATTCAAAATTTTTAAATACAAAATATATGAAGATGTCTCATCACCAGAAAATTATAAAATAATATATTACATTGATCATTTTTATGTTAATGTTAAAAATGAAAGTGAGAATATTAATGATTGAATATTTTTTCAATTTAAATGAACAGAGAAACTATCAGATGATGAAATATATTTAGACCAATCAGTTTACTGCAGTGATTTACAATGTTATTCTTACAATTCACCAAAAAACAAATATGCAATTCTATATTATTCTGTTTATTGTAATTACATGACATATCTTTATGTGCACAAATATAGATAAGCTGTAATGCTATGAATGTTCATTCTGAATAGATTAGTTTGGTAACTAAATACATTTCCAGCATCTTAATAATTTGAATTCCATTTATGTTGACTTAATAGTTATTGCACACATGTCTAATGTATAGGTTATACATCAAATATCTACAGCTTAGCAGATGTAATGCTATACATACAGTATGTTTAATAGTGAAGAAATCAACCAATTGTATATTTAAACCTTAACACAAGCAAGAGATAATAAATGAAGTTACAAAGTACAAGTTACAACAAAATATATATTCAGAAAACATGCTGTGCTACTATGATAAATTTAACTAAAACTAAATACAATAATAATCAGTAAAATATAAAAAATAATATTACATAAATAATATTTTGAAAGTACCTCTATTATGGGGACACTTTCATGGAAATGGATTACAAGGTAATATGTGTCAAGACTAAATCAATCTCTTTATTCATCTCATCAAAAAAAATACACACAATACGAAAAGGAGTAAAACAAATTTAAAGATGAAAAGGACCTTCAGGAAACCTCAAGTGCTTGCGATAGGAGGCCCACAAAAAATTAGCTACAGTAAGATAATAAATACAGTAAATAAACTAGAATTTAATTCGTCACTTTGACGAATTATAGGTGATCATTTTTATAATTTTACTGACATTTAATTAAAAAAACACGTAATTCAATTGCAAAAAGTTGATGTGTGCCATCCTATGACCCGATGCATATACGCTTAGTGCTGACTTTCGACTATTATGTGTCATATAGAATGTACATATATATATATATATACACAGTGTAGCATAGGTGAAATTACGGGACCCACATCGTGTTCTAATTTTTGGGTATGATGACGTTATCAAAATAAACTTGAAGATGACAATTTCGGAAGATACTGAATTGAGCAAATAAATATAAGATTTGGAAGAAAATTTGGCACATAGAAGCGCAGGGCTCGCTATTTGAAATTTATATAACTTTTGACGAAAGAGATGAAAAAACTACTTTTTAACTTCAACTGGCCATATGATAACGTCAAAACATCTGATAGGCTTAATTTTTATATGAATTCATATCTAAATTTCATACTAAATTATAATCATCAAGGTTACCTTTAATTTTGAAGAGTTGTAAGATATTCAAATATACAGTGTAGGTGAAATGACCTACGGTACATTATTCAAGTTTTTACAAATGATGATGTCATCAAAATGAAAATGGGGACAACTCATGAGAAAGATTGGTTAAGAAAGAACATATAATAATTTGAGAGAACAGGGCACATATAAGCGAGATGCACTCTGTTGAATGTGATTGTTTACGAAAAAAAAGGAAAAAATCCTATTTTTTAAATTCAGTCTAATGTGTGCTGTATGCTTTATCTATTACCATTTTCATTGTGCAATTAATGTGTGCTTTTTGTCATTTTTTTTCTACTGAGATGAATAAAAATCCCAGTATAAAATCCCACTAAATTATAAAATCCCAGTTCTATCCCAGTACCATCCCACTACTTTTTAAAATCCCAATCAAGTGGGATAAAATCCCAGTGCCATCCCACTACTTTATTAAATTCCCCTCAAGTGGGATAAAATCCCAGTTCTATCCCAGTGCCATCCCACTAATTTTTAAAATCCCACTCAAGTGGGATGAAATCCCAGTACCATCCTACTACTTTTTAAAATCCCAATCAAGTGGGATAAAATCCCAGTGCCATCCCACTACTTTATTAAATTCCCCTCAAGTGGGATAACATCCCATTTCTATCCCAGTGCCATCCCACTACTTTTTCAAATCCCACTCAGGTAGGATGAAATCCCAGTACCATCCCACTACTTTATTAAATTCCCCTCAAGTGGGATAAAATCCCAGTGCCATCCCTCTAAATTATAAAATCCCAGTTCTATCCCAGTACCATCCCACTACTTTTTAAAATCCCAATCAAGTGGGATAAAATCCCAGTGCCATCCCACTACTTTATTAAATTCTCCTCAAGTGGGATAACATCCCATTTCTATCCCAGTGCCATCCCACTACTTTTTCAAATCCCACTCAAGTGGGATGAAATCCCAGTACCATCCCACTACTTTATTAAATTCCCCTCAAGTGGGATAAAATCCCAGTTCTATCCCAGTGCCATCCCACTAATTTTTAAAATCCCACTCAAGTGGGATGAAATCCCAGTACCATCCCACTACTTTTTAAAATCCCAATCAAGTGGGATAAAATCCCAGTGCCATCCCACTACTTTATTAAATTCCCCTCAAGTGGGATAACATCCCATTTCTATCCCAGTGCCATCCCACTACTTTTTCAAATCCCACTCAAGTGGGATGAAATCCCAGTACCATCCCACTACTTTATTAAATTCCCCTCAAGTGGGATAAAATCCCAGTTCTATCCCAGTGCCATCCCACTCATTTTTAAAATCCCACTCAAGTGGGATGAAATCCCAGTACCATCCCACTACTTTATAAAATTCCCCTCAAGTGGGATAAAATCCCAGTTCTATCCCAGTGCCATCCCACTACCTTTTAAAATCACACTCAAGTGGGATGAAATCCCAGTACCATCCCAATACTTTATCAAATTCCCCTCAAGTTGGACAAAATCCCAGTTCTATCCCAGTGCCATCCCACTACTTTATTAAATCCCTCAAGTGGGATAAAATCTCAGTTCTATCCCAGTGCCATCCCACTACTTTTTAAAATCACACAAGTGGGATAAAATCCCAGTGCCATCTCACTACTTTATCAAAGTATGCTTAAGTGGGAAGTGGGTTTATGGTTTTCCCGGACCTCGGAAAATCGATCACACAACCCCCTCACACCAGATGGGGTATCGCGCCGGAAAACCCCCACCCATTAACCTCCTCTTCACCACCCACTACACACACAAAAGAATTCGGGACGGGACTAGACTCACTTCATGCAGCCTACATAGACGCGCATCAAGCTGATTTATACTCCGGCAGAGACGCGCATTCACATAGATCAATAAAATCCACAACCCTCCTTCGCGTGCCATTCACTCAATTATCAGGTTTATTTGTTGGTGGTTTTCGTTTTTAAAAATTTTTTTTAGGCCTAGTAGATCGTCCGTTTAGGCCTATAGTATCAGGCTAGCCTAGGCCCTTGGTGGTATTGTGATAGGCTTTTCAACTACTGTAGGCCTACTACTTAAATTATAGGCTAGATCTAGGCCTAGGTAGGCCTATTATTAGGCATATAGGCCTATGCATATGTATTATCTATCTTATTTTATAAATTCATTAATATTAAATTATATACCAATTCAATTTCTTTGTTTTTTTTTTTAATAATAGGCATTTTATTCTAAATGATCACCTAAAAAATAAGACTAAGGGATTAAGAGGGGACACCTTGTTGTGTTCTGAAGGTGTCTCTAACAGGGGTTCAGTTTTCTACTGTATACTTTTTCTACATGAAGTTAATTAATGAACCTTTTGATTTTGTTTTTTAAAAATTTAATTTCTTCCTCATCTGTTTATATAGAACTAGAATAATTCTAGAATCAAATATTATATCATAATCTGCTTTTGGAATCAAGATCATTCAAAGGTATAGACTAATTTTGAGATCAATAATGCTCCTTACCCAACCACTTGTAGCTTACCTGAAGTCGTGGTAACTGATGAAATTCGTTACTTAATGTGATATCTTCGATATTCTCCAGGATAAACGAGTCAATGGTTGCTATCAAATCCTTGTCTTTTTGAGCTTCGGCAAATAAGCGCATTCCTAATTTGTGTTAAAAGAAATTTAGCTTAGTGTATTCAAAATAAGTGAAGGTTGAAACTGAATCTATTACGACTGGTAGACTATTGAATCCAGCGAAACTCATTGTAATGCTGAAAACAGTTTTGTTTGTACACAAAAAATACAAGATTGTCTTCAGTTATACTTTATGATTGTGATGGAGCAAAATTAATTCGGTTAATAGATTCTAAAATGAACATTAAACATTACTATTATTATTCTAAGCATGTTGTCTATGATCCTACGATAGGCTTATTTCTAAACTAAACCATGAAAACTTACCTAAGCTGTTCTTTGCACTAAGGTAACTGACTATGTGATCTTTACATGCAGACCTAACACGTGAAACCTCCAGATGTCGTGCAGCTTTGTAGATCTCTTTTACTTGATTGTGTGGCACCTCAAGTCTAAAAAAATTTTATATTTAAAAATATTAATTTTATTATTTAATACTTGACTGTATTAACGATGGATTTTCCATTGTGTCTTGTGTCTGATGTAGCCATATAAAATTGGGGGTGGTATTAAAGCATGGGATTAGACTCGGCCATACGATAAGATCGAGCCGAGTTAAAAAGAAAAAGTTGCAATAGCAAACAATCTTTAAAATTTATTCTCCATGCTGATTTTATTTAAGGAGGTACAGTATTGAATGGAATTGAAAAATGTTTAGCTTTACTTTTTTCTTATCAATTCTTTTTCAAAGACAGTTTCCTTGTGTTCTTTGATCTAATTTAAGGTCACAAACTGCATTTTATGTAAATTTAAATACTATAGGCTTACTGTATTGCGATAATTGTTTTCGTCTTTAAACGGTAAAAATGTAAAATATTAGTCTATTTGAACAATTTAAGCAGCTCGCTATAAATACCAACATGCATTGCGCAAAGATCGATATTTTTGTTTTGCTTCTGTGATGCACCCACTTTCAATAGATCATGAAGGCATATGAAATTTAAGAACCATAACTTTTCAGCGAAAATATCGGGTCTTCCCCAATTTGAAACGGATTCTCCCAAAAAATACCGAGAATGACCTGGTTTAATGTTTTTACATTACTTTTACAAAACGTCAACAATTGTAGGGAAAGTGTCATTAAGGTTAAATAAAATATGTGAAGATTTAATCATCATATGAACTTTTATTTTAAGAATAATTTTGACTATGACAAAATGTCTGGCTTTCTGAAAACTGAAAAAAACTTTCCCAAAAAGTGTAGCTATATTGGGAGAATGCATCACGATTATCAGCAGCACGAAAAAATAGACCTTTTAAATGTCACATATTTCCGCCTTCAGGGCATTAGTTAGATAAGCGCTCACAAGACGCGAGTTAAAAAACACATACGTTTTGCAACGCAACAACAACGTTATTGAAATATGTGCATGGAAATTGAAGGTACAATAGCACTAATTCTATGACCTAAAGATAATGTGTGCTGCTGAACTGTATTATTTGTCACCAGAGAAATCTATCATGAGATTGACAAATTATACATGACTCACTTTTGATCAAATTTTTAACCACTAGGTCATTGAAATAAAAAATTATGGTAACAGTTGTGAGATGGAATTGTGTCAGAAATAACATATTTAAATTGAGCATGGATAAGCAAGACACTCTCTACTGAATATGACAATTATATGAAAATCCAATTTTAAAAATGTTGATGGCAATATGATGTAACAGCATCTGATTAGCGAAAAATGTATATACAACACTATTAACAGTAGCTGCCATAATTTTTTAAATTCAACATTTATTTCAACCAACACAGTATAGTACATTTACAAAACATAATCAGTTTTGACGGCGGGGTGGATCGTTAAGTTCTTTAGTGGAACCCAGGGGTGGATCCAGGATATTGAAATAGGGGTGGCGTAGCTTTGCGAGCGAAGCGAGCAAACATTGGCTGGGGGCCAGGGGGCCGCCAAGGGCACCCGGTCGGGGTCCAGGGGCCGACGGCCACAGGGAAATTTTGCCGTTCTAGTGCATTGTAAGTCGTTTAAAACGATTTACAAACATCTCATAATGTCATTTACCAAACACTCTAAAGCTCGCAAATTACGACATGTGGAACATGCAGCTGATACTTACCTAGGGTACCAAATGCAAGCTAACAACTTGCCTGTACTTTACATCTAAATTTTTACAACGCGACGATGTTTTTCAGCTTTTATAAACTTGTCCTAGCCTAGGCCGGTATTATTTTCTTACACGCGCGCCGGGTCGATCGCGGTCACTACTTCTTGCAGCAGTAACATGACGTCACGTTAAAGCGGGTCGTCACAGAGTCTCATGCATATTAATGAAGCAAACTTGCTGAGAGTGTTTTCACCACGCAACACATGCGACGCGAGATTTATCGAAACTCCGAGCCATCTACTGACGGTCATGTTTTTGACAATTAAAATCACGGCATATTCAACGACCTGGTTTAAACGATCGTTTAAAAATTAGCGGTCCGGCTCGATTACATTATATTTAGTGATTTGAAAAAAACAAAACACCTCTTTTGTCATGATGTCATCGCGATGTGTTTATGAGAATCATCGACGGGAAAGCAAATAAAACAACAAGGGTCATGAAATGTTGCAGCATTGTTAATATTTTAATAGTAATACGTTTTAATAAAATGTAGCCCTAACGGGATAATTTTCATAGGCACTATACAGTCCTAGCCTTTGTTTTTATTGTACTTAATAAATGGGCGCGTAGTATAGTAGCACTGACCATGTTATTGTTATCTATTTTTAATCTATTTTAAAATAACCGGTTAAATTGCGTTATGCAGCAGAAACAGACCCATGTGGCTTCATCAACTCTATTGATCGTCTGAGGTACCGCTATTCTACAATACGGGAGTGACGATCACAAAGGATGCCGACCTGCTTAGTGGAACGCGACCAAGCTCACCACGTGGCTTTTATCAACTTTTTCTGTGACGCTAGAGATTGATAGTACACAAAGGATGTCGACGTACATGCTTGGTGGAATGCGATCAAGCTGACGATGTGCTCCGACGTACTATTTTCAATATGAAAATGTGCAAACCATCGGTGATTGATGACCGTCGAAACGATACGTGTTTTTAAAATCTATTTAATTTTTTTTATTTTTTTTTTTTAAATTTTTAAAAATAGGTTGGGGGGGGGGGCAGACGCCCCATACGCCCCACCCCCATCCCCCTCCCCCCCGCTAGATCCGCCACTGGAACCATACCCTCGTATTTTTTTTCTCTATAGGCCTATATGGCCGCAAATCGCATTTCCGGCTATTCTCTTTTGTTTATGAACTATAAGTTGGTGTAATTTCCAGCCCACAAATTTCAATTGCCGACCTTATATTGTCAGAGGACGGCATTCTCTTGCCGACCGAAATTAGGCTAGATCCCTCCTCCTTTCAAGCCTCCTAGCAACAACATGGTACATTAGGGATCGTATCATTGAGACTTTAACAGGCATATTCACCATCATGTGGTGTTTAGGTAAAAAACCATGGAATTAAGATGATCTCTGAATTCACTCAACCGTTGCATCTTGCACTTGCGTGTGAGCTGCATGCTTTCTCTATCAAGCAGCTGGCTGGGCACGTCACACGCACGCGGAGACCTGTGTAGGGGAATACCCTGTTATGTCAAGCAAACAACTATGCTCTGTGTACAGCTCGCTAGCTCCAGAACCACGATGTTCAGCAGTTATCAAATAGAACTTATCTTGTAAATTTTAGTGTTAGGTTTTTATATTTTAGTTAAAATATATATATATATATTAATTAAATTTATTAAGGCTTGACTAGGCCTGTAGTAAACAATCGTCGTGTTGTGTTAGTATGCCCAGCAAAAAAAAAGTGGGAGGCCAAGCGGAACTCGCTGTTCAGCGGGGGGGATCGTACGATCCCCCGATCCCCCTGGTTACGGGCCTGGCGTTAGGTTATCTGACAATACCAGCATCCTGCCTTTCACTAGATTTTACGCATGACTGATCACAGTCCGCTCCTAGCTACAGTACACAAATGGCATACCATTTTTTTTTTCCATTTTGCACAGACCATTGTATTGACCAATTTGTATGTAACAAGTTTAAATAATTTTTACTGTTAAATGGAAAGAAGTTACTGATGCCATATAATACAATGCTCCAAAATTATTTTCGCAAAATTGTAAAATTAGTCTACATCAAGTATCATGGGAAATCCTATTTCCGTTTTTCTATTAGCAAACCCAGTATGGATGAGATGGAAAAAATGATTATTGCAAAATTAAAAAAAGAAAAACTTACTGTGAAACGTAAGAATAGTTTACAATCATTTCAACAGCATTTGCATCAACTCCTTCTAAACTGTGCATCAATAAACCCTCACTATGTTGTTGACGACACAAATCTGCGATGTAAGGACTCGTACATGACAACACAGCACGGTGGGCAAGGATCTCCTGGTTACCAACGGAAAGGATCAGATCAATATTTTGACGGTGTTTACGAAGTTCATTCATACATTTTAATGTTGACATAGGTCCCTGGTCGTCGCTGTAAACTAGCATAATGTCCGCTACCTGTTCCTCGCGTGGATATTGGTCTGAAAATAAAACACCTTTCAATGTTTAAATGGGTACACTATTAATTTATTTGTCATGATTTATGGGTTTTAACAAAGCAAATTATGATGGTTGATGACAAAACAGCGAGACACAATGCATTGATGAGTGCCACAAGGATACTCATAAAACCTGCCTAAAAATGCAGATACAGTTGATTGATTGAATTAAGTCTAGGCCTCGTACTGGTATGAGAGAACTGCCAAATAAAACGTCACACAGTTCTGATTGGCTATAAACGTTTAATGTGTCGTGAGTTGATTTGGACAATTTTTTTATTCAATAAAAACATATGAAAATGTATAATGTACTGTAAGAATACAGATGCCATAACAAATGTTTGTATAGTTTACAAAACATAATCAAAAAAGTAAAGTTTAAAAGAGATGTTTATTCTGTTGCTTGAGTCTTTATGAAACTTTTATACCAATAATTATATTATTGCTGTTATTTACAAGCCTGTGGTAGGCCTATGATACTGACTATTATTCGTTTTGGAAAAACGACTACTCAATGGCTACGCCAGCTACCACGAAACATACCATGCATACCACGCATTCTATTGTTCTAGGTTTGTTCTTTATTTTCATCATGTGCAATATTACTGAGCATATTTGGAGTTGTGATCATGGAATTTGTACCGGTAGTGAACAGTTTGTACGTTCGTGTTTTGAACAATACAATGTTAACTTTTATTCGTAAAACCATGATGTATCGGCAACTGATATTCCACATGGCAGTGCATTGTTGGTGCCGAGAACTGTTTCTGCCAGCTGAGCTGAACTTTATATTATTTTGACCAGTCGTTCCAGCCCCGGCGGATTAATGTTCGTGTTACCCAGACGGAATAAATACAGTTCACCCCGTTTATACTACGTCAATTCTGTGGCAAAATTTACTATGCTGTTGTTAAGCGGCGATGTGGAGCCTAATCCAGGACCAACTAATTCGTCTGATCAATCTGAACATCATCTCAACGTGTACTACCAGAATGTTTGCAGCCTAAAGAATAAGGTAACCTGTTACAAAACTGAACTTGTTAGTCATTTATTAGCTAACAAGTTCCAAATAGTGGGCTTATGCGAAACCTGGCTAAATGACACTATATTAGATGCCGATGGTCCCCTATTATTTAATTTAACTATTAATTTGCGGATGATTTTAAACTCTTTAATACTATCAATGGCCCTAATGATACTGTTTCCCTTCAAAATGACCTTGGTACTCTCTTCAGATGGACCACCACCTGGAAGCTGAGTTTAAACTTACCAAAATGCAAAATAATGACGATGATGATACAGCATACATTATCATGTTTTGGAAAGAATTGACCGTCATAAAGATCTTGGTATTATTATCGACTGTAACTTAAATTTTATTCCTCAAGTTGATGTTGCTGTTAGTAAAGCAAATAGAATGTTGGGCATGATTCGTCGTAATTGCTGGTGTTTTAAAAATTCTAATACTTTAATTCATTTATATGTTTCTCTTGTCCGTCCTCATCTTGAATACTGTAGTGTTGTGTCTAATTCGTTTTCGTCTGCTCATAGTACCCGTCTTCAAAGAGTACAAGATCGTTTTGCATGTTTTGTGTATTCTACTTGTCACTGCCCTCCTTTATAGCTGTCTCTCTCCCTTCTCCTGTCTCTCGTCGTTCCATGTTCGATCTTCAGTTTTTGTATAAGTGTATGAATTCTCATTTCAATTGTAATTTTATCTCCATGTTTTCCTTTCATGTTAAAGCTATTGGTTGTCGTACGACCTCTTTCTCTTTTTTAAAGAACCGCTTCACATAATCGACTATCTCCCGTCACAACGACCTCTGGTAAGTGACCACCTCTATGGAATGACCACTGTCTCTTTTAAGAGACCAATTATCTTAATCGACCACCTCTCGGAAGTGGTCAATGATGAGAAGCGGTCCCTTAAGGGACAGTGGTCATTCAATAGAGGTGGTCACTTTCGAGAGGTCATTGTGATGGGAGATGGTCGATTATGAGAAGCAGTCTCTTTAAAAGAGGTTGTCACTTACGAGAGGTGGGGTCGTTGAGAGAGGTGGTCCTTTAAAAGAGTCGTCACTGACAATTATGAGAAGTGGTCCTTTAATAGAGAGAAAGAGGTCATGGTCCCTTAAAAGAGGTGTGGTCCTTAAGAGAGGTGGCCGATTATGAGAAGCGGTCCTTTAATAGAGAGAAAGAGGTCGTGGTCCCTTAAAAGAGGTGTGGTCCTTACGAGAGGTGGTCGCTTACGAGAGGTGGTCGATTATGAGAAGTGGTCCCTTATGAGAGGAGGTGATCCCTTACGAGAGGTGGTCGATTATGAGAAGCAGTCCTTTAATAGAGAGAAAGAGGTCGTGGTCCCTTAAAAGAGGTGTGGTCCTTAAGAGAGGTGGCCGCTTACGAGAAGTGGTCCCTTATGAGAGTAGGTGATCCCTTAACAGAGATGGTTGCTTACGATGTGTGGTCGTTTAGAAAGTTGGTTGCTTATGAGAGGTGGAAATACTGATAGCCAAGTAAAGATCGATGCATTTGCACATGAATGAGACATTTTTGTTAAATATATAACATTTTCTACATTAGCTGGCGATAGTAACTACATAAGCTGGGAGGCAATTTTCGTTTCTACATTAGCTGGTGTTGATTTTTATTTACTACATAAGCTGTTGGTGTTTCTACATAAGCTGGAGGTTTTACTGCATAAGCGGTGGGTTGTTCTACATTAACGGTTGTTTCGACATTAGCTGGCGTTTTCTACATTAACGGTTGTTTCGACATTAGCTGGCGTTTTCTACATTAACGGTTGTAACAAGGCCTACAAAACTAAGCCTAGCTATCCACGAGAGCACATTCAGCACGAGCTACTTTAGGTACAGTAGTGCATTTTTTCCTCTTTATATCATAATTTACCATAAAATGTACATTTAAGGAATGACCTGGTTTAATGTTTTTAAAATAATATTATATGCATTATTTTTACAAAACGTCAAAAATAGGAATCAATTTCTGGACCTTATTTTTTTCATTTTTGGTTTGATTTCAAATTATTATATTTTTTCCTGTATTTATTTATTCATTATTTTATCTGGTTAATAATTATATTGATTTTTATTTTTAATTGTTATTTTCTTGTCAAATTGCATTGTACTGAGGAGGGTAATAATGACCAGCTTCGGCCGGATGGACCAATACATATCTTCGAAAATGAAAACCTCAACAAAAAAACGAGTATTTTAAAAATATATAACTAATGTGCAATATGATTATGAATGACCACAAACATCAATTATCAAATATCAATTACTAATCAAATTGGTTTAACAACTATGGCGACCATACTTTCATTACCATCTTCTATTTGTAGTCTAAAGCATGTTTAGAATTGCATTACAAACTACTTTCACTAATGAATCTATAAGACGTTATACAATTACCTAATGCAAAAATCTACATAAGATTATCGCAATTCCTTTGGCTATATTTATCAACTTTTGAAACATGCACTAATATCCAAATCTTCAATCTTATATTCCCGCTTAATATATTTTTTTGTCCTGCACATTCTGTTTTAAATATTTGATGCACTGCCCCTATGGCAAGTGCTAAAACAATAAACAAAATAATCAGTGTTGACAATTTTCGTTTAAAAAATATTATATTATAATTTACATCTTTCATAAATGCTGAATGGAAAATATTATCATGGTAGACGTATTGTTTGTATTTCATTCAACTGGAACTAACACATCACTTGGCAACCAAAAATACTACTTGATTATTAAAATAAATTTGGAAAGGTACTAATAATAATATTTTGCTGTATCAAAGAGACATTTACTACAGAATTTATACAAAATATACAGTAATTACAAAAAGCGGATCAACGTTTCAAAACAATAATCAAGATCAAGTTTTAATTAATATGCACTTAGCACCCATGTTGGTGACAGGTAATGTAGCTAAGTGAATAATTAGAATTCTACTACATTTAGATAAACAATTTTGCTTCTATTTAATCAAATTATTTATCGAGTGTATTTAAAGTTTGAAATAATAATTCTTAAAAAGAGAAACCTGCCATTACAAATTCTCAAATCCCACTAAAATATCTCAATATTGTTTTCTTTTTATAGTTTTCTAAATCTCTATCTCTAACAGAGACTTTCATTTTAAAACACAGACACATACCCAACTACAATTTGATTTTGGCAATTTTGGAATTGTTGCAGCCATCATGAATTTGGAGTCACATTGTTCATTTATAAGCATTTTGATGACATTTCCAATCTTTTAAACAGTTTTGAAAGCCAATTTAATAAGGCATTAAAAATACAATTTTTGAATCTTGACGACCATCTTGGATTTTGAGTCGCATATTAAATTATTAGATATGTGCCGAGGATGACTATCCACTCTAAAAAGTTTAATAGGCATTACTATAATTTATATCAAATTTGGCAGCCATTTTTAATTTTGGCCGCCATCTTGTATTTAGGGCAAAACTCAGTGTGGCCCCCAAGTTTATTTAAAAAAGTATAGTGTTAGGATGACAAATCCACTAAGAAAACCTTGACAGGAAAAAATGGCAACCTTTTCTAGCCATGGACCAGTCTCTGAAGTTTATTGAGCCCTTATGATTAAAGCTCTGTCTATACTATCAAACTAGTTTGACGAAAAAAAAGTATGATTTGCCCAAATATGGTAGTGATATGACATCATGTCCATATATGGGCACATCATATTTTGTTGACACATAAAGTTTGATAGTGTAGACATAGCTTTAGGTAAAATTTTGGTCAAAATCTGTTGAGTAATCATACTAACACTAACACTAACAGACAAAGAAATTAATAAACTGAGATGATTTTATTTTAGTTTAACCTTCAATAGCGGTGGTAAAGTAATAAATACCTAAGAATACTTCATAAATTGTTTGTAATTGCAGTTTTTTCCTTAGTAACCTAACACTTGCACTGTTTATATACCATTTAGTTGTTGTTCTTTCGTCTGAAAACCATAGTATGCTGTTCAAACCATGTCTCCACCAAATAGGTTTTGGTTGGCTAATAATACAATAATAGTAGCCATGGTTACTGTAAATAGGTACAGATATAATTAAAAGTTGTTTTGTTAAATTAGATTTGTTACAAAAAGGATTAGTTTTGTTCATCAGACAATGAACATTTACCAATTGTAAACATGTTGGCTACATTGAATTAATCTGAAGGCATGTACAGCTGAGTTGGCATTTATCAATATATGCTTTTGAATATAAAATATTTAAGAAATACTTAATCTAACTAGATATATTTTAAACTAATTCGCCATTATAGAGAAGAAATCGACAAGATCAAATCTAGTTATTGAATACTGTAAAGGCCAAAATTTTTGCGCACCCTTTATTTTCACGAGTGAAAAGCTTGTAGTGTATAGAAAACGGCAAAAATACCATCGCCATGCTCTCCACCACCAGAGATCCATCCGGCCGGCATCGTGACGTGTCCGTTCGTTGTTTTGTAGAAACAACAGTAATTTGGTAGAGTACATTAATTATGGGGGTGTTCACTATCCAAGAGCCTATTCAACAAGTGCGTCACCCACTGTGTAGCCAAAATATTTATTTATTTACATCTCTAAATTTAGAATCGCGTATTCTCGTGTCGTGTAAATTACACAAGAAACTCAAATCGCAAAAATAAAAGGTCGCGAAATAGTTTAAAATGTAAAATCGCAAAAATATAGGGCTACGAAAATGTTGGCCTTTACAAATTATAGTATATAGATTTGGCTATAATTTAATACTAAAATCCATATTTTTCTATAAACATTGATTCAAAATATGATTGTTGTCAAACTTATTTAAATAGAAGACGGTTTACGTATCATTCAAATTAAAGCTCATCTAAAGCCTGATAACGTACACAAATTCAACCAC
Source organism: Antedon bifida (assembly GCF_963402885.1). Taxonomy (NCBI): domain Eukaryota; kingdom Metazoa; phylum Echinodermata; class Crinoidea; order Comatulida; family Antedonidae; genus Antedon; species Antedon bifida. Next base: position 26,523,405 of record NC_136228.1, read on the forward strand.
TACAGTAGCTTTTATGGTGTTCAAGCTATGTTTTTAAAATTGGGATTTTCAGTTGAACTATAATGCTATATACTAAGGGAGCGTGCCCAAATGTTTTTACTCCGTTTAACTTGTTGTAACGCAACTAGTTTAACGATTTACCGTTATATGCAAGCTAATTTAAATGGGGTTGGGCGTGTTCAGTGAGGCATATCAAGCCCTCCGTTTACTAGCTACTATGCTGTTATGATCACTCCATTGTTTAACGCGTAATTAACGGGAGACCGGACATGCCGTTCAGTGTTGCGTAACGATGATTCCAACGCGTTATTAACAGTCCTTGTTATGGTATGTTGCGTGAAATCCTATGATGACTCAAAATAACGGGTTATTAGCAGTCCGGTCATTGTTGTTACAACGCGTTGTTAACATGATTGTTAATTCGTTTAATAGCTTTTTGGGCTCGTGTGTTATGTTATAATTATATTTATTAAAATAATCATGTATTATACTGTATCCTAGGCCTACCGTAAAATAAAAATATATATAGGCCTAGGCCTACACGGTAAAATAAAAATATATAGGTCTAAGCATACTATTTACGATCCGATTCATGGTATTTTTTAGCCTGGTACGTCGGGCGACACGTGTCTAAATTTCTAATAGCCGACTTTCACCTGAAAAAAAATACGAATTTTTGATCCCTGGATGTAACATGATATCGACGCGAATACCGCACTACAGAGAGCTAGGCCATGAACGATTCGTTAAAAGTACACCGCCAGACAATCGCGTAGCTATTGTTTAGATTACACTATAAACAATTAATAACAAAGAAAGCCTAGAAAGATAAGCTCCTCCTCTCGTTAAAATTGTTAAATAATTTTGCTTTGACTGAGCCATTTTGTGACTGTTTCAACTCTTATCCATAACATTTCATTAATTAAACAATCAAATATAGATTTGCACTTTAGACAATATTTTTTTAAATAATTTATTGTATCAGTTCAGACTGTGAAGAACATGGATTTCGAAAGGTACACTTTATTTAACGCCAGGAATTCTTCTCACGGAAAAAAATGTGCTGATTGCAATCTGCATAAGCAACCAAAGATCCTGTATCTTTCTGGGATTCTGCCTTTTCCCCAGATGCATTGTTATTTGTATATGACATAAAACCTCAGTACTGTGGAATGATGCTACTCTATATAGGCCTACTGTCATTCAATACTATCGTCCGTTAGCTCGGCGTTTAACGGACACAAACACTTAGTAACCTGTGGAATAATTCTATACTCTGTATGTTGTCATTCAATACTATCGTCCGTTAGATCGGCGTTTAACGGACACAAAAACTCAGTAGATTGTGGAATGATGCTACTCTACTGTAATTCAATACTATCGTCCGTTAGATCGGCGTTTAACGGACACAAAAACTCAGTAGATTGTGGAATAATTCTATACTCTGTATGTTGTCATTCAATACTATCGTCCGTTAGATCGGCGTTTAACGGACACAAAAACTCAGTAGATTGTGGAATGATGCTACTCTACTGTAATTCAATACTATCGTCCGTTAGATCGGCGTTTAACGGACACAAAAACTCAGTAGATTGTGGAATGATGCTACTCTACTGTAATTCAATACTATCGTCCGTTAGATCGGCGTTTAACGGACACAAAAACTCAGTAGATTGTGGAATGATGCTACTCTATTGTAATTCAATACTATCGTCCGTTAGCTCGGCGTTCAACGGACACAACAACTCAGTAGATTGTGGAATGATGCTACTCTACTGTAATTCAATACTATCGTCCGTTAGATCGGCGTTTAACGGACACAAAAACTCAGTAACCTGTGGAATGATGCTATAATATGCTGTCATTCAATACTATCGTCCGTTAGCTCGGCGTTTAACTGACACAAAAACTCAGTAAATTGTGGAATGATTCTACTCTATTGTAATTCAATACTATCGTCCGTTAGCTCGGCGTTTAACGGACACAAACACTCAGTAACCTGTGGAATGATGCTATACTCTATCTGTCATTTAATACTATCGTCCGTTAGATCGGCGTTTAACGGACACAAAAACTCAGTAGATTGTGGAATGATGCTACTCTACTGTAATTCAATACTATCGTCCGTTAGATCGGCGTTTAACGGACACAAAAACTCAGTAGATTGTGGAATGATGCTACTCTACTGTAATTCAATACTATCGTCCGTTAGCTCGGCGTTTAACGGACACAAAAACTCAGTAAATTGTGGAATGATGCTACTCTATTGTAATTCAATACTATCGTCCGTTAGCTCGGCGTTTAACGGACACAAAAACTCAGTAGATTGTGGAATGATGCTACTCTACTGTAGGCCTAATTCAATACTATCGTCCGTTAGATCGGCGTTTAACGGACACAAAAACTCAGTAAACTGTAGAATGATACTACACTCTATATATTAGGCCTACTGTCATTTAATAATATCGTCCGTAAACTCGGCATTTAACGGACTCAAAAACTCAGTAAAACTGTGGAATATGATGCTATATAATACTGTCATTCAATACTATCGTCCGTTAGCTCGGCGTTTAACGGACTCAAAAACCCAGTATACTGTGGAATGATGGTATACTCTGTAGGCTTATGCTGTCATTCAATACTATCGTCCGTAAACTCGGCGTTTAACGGACACAGAAACTCAGTAAATTGTGGAATGATGCTACACTCTGTCATTTAATACTATCGTCCGTTAGCTCGGCGTTTAACGGACACAAAAACTCAGTAACCTGTGGAATGATGCTATACTCTATATTATGCTGTCATTCAATACTATCGTCCGTTAGCTCGGCGTTTAACGGACACAAAAACTCAGTAAACTCCGGGAATGATGGGTATTCGAATGATGGGTATTCGAATGATGCATACTCTATATACTGTCATCTATCGCCCGTTAACTCGGCGTTTAATGGAACAACGCACTGAATAGTAAATTCGCCCTTGGTTGAGAGCAAGTAGGGGAATTCCCTTTTTTGCGACGCCTCCCTACTGCAAGAAGGCAATTGCACATTGTTTTTATATATTTATTTTATATATATACTGTATAAGTGTTTTGCCTATTACACCATTTAGGCCTAAATAGAAACAATAATTGTTAATGTACACAGTTTTTTTTTGTATTTTGTAATAAACATGACACCCTAGCAGCAGCATCACGGAGGCTGCCAAAAACACTGTGGTGCGTGTGTACATCGCATCGCGGTGATAAAAAACCATGTGCTTGCTAATAACGTGACGTCATATCGCCCAAAGTTTCATCCTCTGTTTTTGGACACATTCGAGGTCAGCGATAGTTAAAGTAATGATTTATTTACGTAATACAATAATTGTTCATGTACACAGTTTTTTTAGTATTTTGTAATAAACATGACACCCTTGCAGCAGCATCACGGAGGCTGGCCAAAAACACTGTGGTGCGTGTTGTACATCGCTTCGCGGTGATAAAAAAAACCATGTGCTTGATAATAACGTGACGTCATATCGCCCAAAGTTTCCTCCTCTGTTTTTCGTGTTTTGGACACTGCTACTCCTCCTCGCGCGGCAACTACAGTCAGTAAATGTTTTAGCTCTAGATAGACGGCGACCGGTTTCTATATTGTTTGGTCCATACCGTCTCCATAAAGGCTATACATGCTGATACTATCGATACGACAGTCGGGGTTTTATCTGTGTTTACAATTTCTTTTTTCGGTCAAGTGTACAGGGTAAAAAATAAAAAAGGAATTAACGTCAAGCATGCTAAACAAAAAATTTGTATATTATAGGAATGTTCTATAAGTTGAAAATGTTCAACAAAAATTGTGGAATTGTAGATGCTGATAATTTAATGTTGGGTAAGGTTGTTTTAACAGCATTTTTTTGCCGTCGAAATGACGGTTTACCACATCATCTGCAGTTTCAAGGCCCTTTCTACAGCAATTGCCGTCGATCTTCATATTATTATTAGATATTATTGTATTGAACTGTAATGTGTGGTGTGATATTGTCCGTTAAATGAGCGTTTAACGAATATAAAAACGATCTGTTAGGTCGGCGTTTAACGGACGAAAACAACGGACGTTGTTCTTCCGTTGTACGCGTTAGATAGTAAATTCAATTTCATTGTACAGTATTAACCACTATGATACGCTCTGCTGAGTACAGACCGCCCAACTCATTAACGTTTTGCATATTATTAACGCATTTAAAAGTCTATTAACGGAGTAAAAACATTTGGGCACGCTCCCTAAACATAAATGCCTAAACTAGACAACACCAGTAATGCAAAACTTGTATGTCAATAAATACTTAAGTTACATCTTACAGTAATACAAGGCAAATTGAATGGTTTGTATAGACAATGCTGACGTTCCTATGTGACTAACACAACACTGCCTTGCTTGCTTACTGTACATTGGCCAGGAAAATCAATATTTATATTGTCTGATTAGTAACAGAGAATACGGCATGCTGGTAAATGTTATGCTAACTACAGTATGTAGTAGATCCAGTTTGTGTTCTCCTAGTTGCACGAAATGTTCCCTAACTGAAAAACATGGTTTAAAAAAGCATTTCATGCCACGTGACCAAAAAAAATGGGTCTGTATTAATTACGGTCTTCTGTCGGTAGTCTTTTGAGCGGCCGACTGAATGTTCTGATACTACTATATTTAGAATGAATGTGTTACAATCTTTTTTGTTGGCATCATTTCTGAATCGACTGGACGTTGTTCGGTGTTGTCTGATCGTAAAAACGGTTGTCCCGGACGTGGAAGTGGAATCATTCATGCCTGCTTGGTTCCAGAACATATGTACTGGGTGCTTAAAAATGTAAACACAGCCAAGTAGGGGTGTATGTAAACTTAGTTTACAGCACATTTTTATGCCATTTTTACTACAGTATTTTCTGAGAAAAAAACTTACCATCGTCTTCATAATTTTCTGCCATTGTTATTCTTTTTCAGAGACTGTAGTATAATGGTCTATTGGCTTTTAATCAAAAATTCTTCAAAGGTCAATGGTTACTAGCTGCAAAATAAAATATTTCTTTATTAAGTAGTAGTAGCCTATAGTTATAGTGTGCATGCAAAGGTGTCTGTTCTTGGGATGAATGTTTGTGTGTTGAGCGTCTGGTCATGCAATGGAGGTCTGACTGGGCTCGCCAAATCACAGGCCATGTTTCCGGAGCCAAAAATTAACCGATAAACTGCCTGTGGAAACAGGGTTTAACTGTGGTTAAACCCTGTGGTATGCATGCGATAGCTGTATGTGCATGCGATGGATGTATGTGCATGCGATGGATGTATGTGCGTGCAATGGAGGTCTGTGCATGCGATAGATGTATGTGCATGCGATAGATGTATGTGTGTGCGATAGATGTATGTGCGTGCGATAGATGTATGTGCGTGCGATAGATGTATGTGCGTGCATTAGATGTATGTGCGTGCAATGGAGGTCTGTGCGTGCAATGGAGGTCTGTGCATGCTATGGAGGTCTGTGCGTGCGATGGAGGTCTGTGCGTGCGATGGAGGTCTGTGCATGCGATGGAGGTCTGTGCGTGCGATGGAGGTCTGTGCGTGCGATGGAGGTCTGTGCGTGCGATTGAGTTCTGTGCATGCGATGGAAGTTTGTGTGTGCGATGGAGGTTTGTGTTTGCGATGGAGGTCTGGATGTGCAAAGGAGGTCTGTGTGTGCAATGGAGGTCTGTGTGTGCAATGGAGATCTGTGTGTGATGGAGGTTTGTGTGTGCGATGGAGGTTTGTGTGTGCGATGGAGGTTTGTGTGTGCGATGGAGGTTTGTGTGTGCGATGGCGGTCTGGGTGTGCGATGGCGGTCTGGGTGTGCGATGGCGGTCTGGGTGTGCGAGTGTGTGATGGAGGTCTGTGTGCGTCGTGTGATTTAATACATAGTTGAGCATGAATAACTGGAATTCATAGAGAAAAAGACATCTAAAAAATAATCTGAAGACTAATTCTAATAAAGGCCTATTTAATTACTACTTACTACTACTAGTAGGCCTAGCCTGGCTAGGTAGTACTAGGCCTAGCATATTCTAGTCTATAGTTTGAAATTAATATGAATGAGCAAGAGAAACTACCTAGGTGGTCGCTTACGAGAGGTGGTCGATTATGAGAAGTGGTCCCTTATGAGAGGAGGTGATCCCTTACGAGAGGTGGTCGATTATGAGAAGCAGTCCTTTAATAGAGAGAAAGAGGTCGTGGTCCCTTAAAAGAGGTGTGGTCCTTAAGAGAGGTGGCCGCTTACGAGAAGTGGTCCCTTATGAGAGGAGGTGATCCCTTAACAGAGATGGTTGCTTACGATGTGTGGTCGTTTAGAAAGTTGGTTGCTTATGAGAGGTGGAAATACTGATAGCCAAGTAAAGATCGATGCATTTGCACATGAATGAGACATTTTTGTTAAATATATAACATTTTCTACATTAGCTGGCGATAGTAACTACATAAGCTGGGAGGCAATTTTCGTTACTACATAAGCTGTTGAATGTTTCTACATTAGCTGGTGTTGATTTTTATTTACTACATAAGCTGTTGGTGTTTCTACATAAGCTGGAGGTTTTACTGCATAAGCGGTGGGTTGTTCTACATTAACGGTTGTTTCGACATTAGCTGGCGTTTTCTACATTAACGGTTGTAACAAGGCCTACAAAACTAAGCCTAGCTATCCACGAGAGCACATTCAGCACGAGCTACTTTAGGTACAGTAGTGCATTTTTTCCTCTTTATATCATAATTTACCATAAAATGTACATTTAAGGAATGACCTGGTTTAATGTTTTTAAAATAATATTATATGCATTATTTTTACAAAACGTCAAAAATAGGAATCAATTTCTGGACCTTATTTTTTTCATTTTTGGTTTGATTTCAAACTATTATATTTTTTCCTGTATTTATTTATTCATTATTTTATCTGGTTAATAATTATATTGATTTTTATTTTTAATTGTTATTTTCTTGTCAAATTGCATTGTACTGAGGAGGGTAATAATGACCAGCTTCGGCCGGATGGACCAATACATATCTTCGAAAATAAAAACCTCAACAAAAAAACGAGTATTTTAAAAATATATAACAATGTGCAATATGATTATGAATGACCACAAACATCAATTATCAAATATCAATTACTAATCAAATTGGTTTAACAACTATGGCGACCATACTTTCATTACCATCTTCTATTTGTAGTCTAAAGCATGTTTAGAATTGCATTACAAACTACTTTCACTAATGAATCTATAAGACGTTATACAATTACCTAATGCAAAAATCTACATAAGATTATCGCAATTCCTTTGGCTATATTTATCAACTTTTGAAACATGCACTAATATCCAAATCTTCAATCTTATATTCCCGCTTAATATATTTTTTTGTCCTGCACATTCTGTTTTAAAATGGATATGAAAGGACTTTAAAATTTCACAAAAATGACTTTGTATGAATCCTTTTAATGTTAATAAACAGCACACAAAAAATTAGATTCAAATACCTAGTAGAACTTGAGAAATAAACAAATTAAATTTTGGTATAAAACGTCCGCAAAATGGCCGACCAACTGGCACGCCATCTTCATTTTTATGAACGTTCTATACGCACGTACGAGATCGTCAAATTTACAGTTTGAAACACCCGGGGTTGTAGCCACGGCAGTAGTCGTTTTGTGATTGGTTAATGAATTTTAATACAGTCCAATCACCGCCTTGTCTCGTTCGCGGACTGTGTGGTGTAAACAAAATAAACAAACCCATCCTACACGAAACTCACGTGTTGCAAGCTCCCTGTTGCTGCAGTCGTAGAAAATATCGATATTTCACAAATCAATAAAAAGTTATGTCTGCAAAGATTGTACGTGAAAAGAAGAAAGGGTGTATTTGTACATCTCACACTAAACCACTCACGCAGACTACAAAGTAGGCTAGGTCTAGTAGACTATTTCTGTAGTTTCTTCTAAATTCGCTAGTACTATACTAGGCTAGGCCTACACATAGAGTTACTCCATGGCCTACAGTACAAGAGAGTAGAAGTCGCCGGTCCACCGACGAACCTCCAGGAAGTGGACAAGGCGCGGGCGTAGACGTATGTAAAAGGCGACGTAAATAAAAAAGGTAAGCTTGTGTTGAACTTGTTTTTGGCTCTGACTTTTGTTATTGACTAATATAGTAATATAATAATACTAATAATTAAAGTAGAGCAGAGGTGAGGCAGAGAGGATTATTATAGTTTAGTTAGTACTGTAATTAAATAATAACCTCTTTCTGTTTGTTACCAAGTCATAAAATATAATACTATATAGGGCCTAGGTAGGATTGAATAAAAATAATAGTACATTTCCATCCATTTATTGGTCTTATCTTTGCAGATTTATGGAATCAACAGTACATGAGATGACTTTGAAGAACTGTAATAGTACTAGTAATAAAATTGTAAACATCAACAAATTATATGGCAGAAATAGTGTGTGGAATGAATTTTATTGAACAAATGTATCATAATGAGTTTGGAACAAGCAGGATTTTTCAAACGGGACATAAATTACTTTTGAGACCTGAGTGATACATTTTAATTCTATCAACACCAGCCAGCTCCATCATATTCAAGAGATGGATTCTTTCATAAATGTCCATTGTACATAGTATTTGGCTAAATAAATAAAAAAAGAAGTACAGTAGTGGTTTATTTGTTTATATACCCAGACCCATTTAGATGGTTAAAAACAAACACTATATGATGCACTGCTACTACTAGTGTACTGTCTAGTAGTACATTACCATAGTTACAGTATGACTGTAACCATAGCATGCATTCATGTCTAAAGCATTCTATTTGCATATTTTACTATTCTTCATAAATATTTAGTTCTGTAATTTTAATTGTCTGCGCTCATTCTATACTTGGTGTCTTAGTATACTGCATATGTATCGTGCAAGCATGATCCAAGTAGCATCTATTATAAAGTACGCTGGGCATCTTTCTATTCACCTGAAAAAAGGAAAATGAATAAGCATATGTTTATCTGCCCTCAAAACAAAATAATAATTTAGTATAATGTATTATGTAGGTTTGATCAACAGTTTAAAATAGCAATGCTCAGTATCCTGTTACCTTAATATTATAATTTGACTCTAACATTTGCGTTTCCATTCCAATCAATAAATACATTTGCTTATCCCGTCCATCAATTATCATAGTTGCACTCCAATTATAGACCTGTAGGTAGGTAAAAATACAAATGAATTGTTTATTTATACTGTATTAATAATATATGATACAAGCTCAAATACCCCTTACTAGACCTGGCCTGGCCTGTTATACCCTTTATTACTACATTAGAGAAAATCCACCTCTATTCATTTTATTGGGAATCCTAATATTTAGTATTCAGTGTTGCCTAGCCTAGCTAGGGCGGCATGTAATAACAAAAAAATATTTTAATATTAATGCGTTAGTCAGAAACGGACACTACAGCACACAACAATATTAATAAACGTACTTATAAATAATGTGTATATACATAATACAGTAACACAATTGTGCCTACCATTAACACCCTCAACGATACATCAAGGAGCATACGCTCTCAGCTCACCTCTGGCCGGGCGACTAAACACCGTAACAGTGTCATCACTACTAAAAAGGCCTAGCTAGCTCCAGGCCATGGCATTGTCAAACACCAATTACTCGTCCAACGGTTTCTTCAAAACGATGTTAACACCCGTGTTAACAAGACGATGTGGACGAATTTCCATCAAATTTCAGTTAATTACAACGAAATAATAAAATGAATGGTGTATACTAAATAGCGAAATAAACATCGCTCGCGAGAGGAGGGTCGAGAGAGAGGCCAAGGTGATCGACTCTGTGATTCTCACGCATGCGCAAAATAACTCAGCAAGATAGGCATTTGGCTATGAATTTCGTGAAAGGTGGCCTTGAAAAACGAAATTAAAATCCGTTTTAAAAAAAACATGGTTGATAACATGAATTAATTTTATTCGATTAAGCTAACATACTTATCCAAGAATAAAAGTATAAAAGCGATAAGTAATTACTACCATGCTTTTGCATCAATCAATGATTTACTGCTAAATTCCTATCTCTGTAATACAAAAATAACTTTTAGTGACGTCACAAAAAGTTTTTCACAGGTTTCCCAGGGGCGTTTTGAGGGCGTTGTCGTCCTCCAAAACATTAAGTATGACTATGGCAAGCTTAAAACTGATTGATCTACACGTTGAGCCAATAAAATGATATTGCTAGGAACTCTTTCATATCCATTTTAAATATTTGATGCACTGCCCCTATGGCAAATGGGAGGTTTGTGTTTGCGATGGAGGTCTGGATGTGCAAAGGAGGTCTGTGTGTGCAAAGGAGGTCTGTGTGTGCAATGGAGGTCTGTGTGTGCAATGGAGATCTGTGTGTGCGATGGAGGTTTGTGTGTGCGATGGAGGTTTGTGTGTGCGATGGCGGTCTGGGTGTGCGATGGCGGTCTGGGTGTGCGATGGCGGTCTGGGTGTGCGATGGCGGTCTGGGTGTGCGATGGCGGTCTGGGTGTGCGAGTGTGTGATGGAGGTCTGTGTGCGTCGTGTGATTTAATACATAGTTGAGCATGAATAACTGGAACTCATAGAGAAAAAGACATCTAAAAAATAATCTGAAGACTAATTCTAATAAAGGCCTATTTAATTACTACTTACTACTACTAGTAGGCCTAGCCTGGCTAGGTAGTACTAGGCTAGGCCTAGCATATTCTAGTCTATAGTTTGAAATTAATATGAATGAGCAAGAGAAACTGCCTAATCAACCAGAGTATAATGGTACGGTAACATGGAGAAATAGACAAAGAAATAAAGAGTAAAGGTAAACTATTAGGCCTAGCTAGTAGTAGTAGGCTTACAGGAAACACTATTACCCACCAGGCCGCGTGTATAAAGTACGGAACGGAGCAATCCATCCATCCAGCATGATGTTTGGATGTGATGGACATCACTAAAAACTAAATATAAAGGTCAAACCATTTAAATAATGTAAATTGTGTCTTAAAACGACAAACTGGAGAACCAAGATGTGTCATTATAGAATTATATAATATACTTACGTTTTCTATTTTTTGTAGTTGGTATAAATAATAGATTCGTCATAATTTTGGAGTTTAGTGTTTACTTCCCTATCAAAAACAACACACAACCAGTGTGCTTCAGTCGTTTCGCGCGAGTGAGAGATTTGGAGGGAGCTAGCTAGCTAGCTGAGCTGAGATGATATTGGTGGGCGGCATCATGGTGGTGGTAGGGAGCGAAAGAAGACCGGCGGTCGCTCGAATTTTTCTGAGGGTGTTGAGGGCGTACTTATAATGTTCAGCTCAGAGCCATATAATATAGAGAGAGTTACGACTTCGAATGGATTAGAAGCCATGTTTGTGTCCAACTATTCCTATGTAGCGTATGGAGTTGAGTCTTTTGTTTTGAAAATGTATAACGTTCAAAAGGCTTTAATTATCGAATTTAATATCAAAACAATCAATTTGATTAAAGGTTTTTGTTAAAATAATAAAAAAATTATAAAGTTACTGCGAACATGATTAAAAACAACAAAAATAGCAATTTCGGAACGGCCCTGGTTGTGCGCTCCATGCACGCTCTACGCGTGCGCGTTTAGTTTGTACAGCGATTCTCTATAGTAATGCATTGTTTTTACATGTTGTTGTTTAAAAATCATGTTCGCAGTAACTTTATGATTTCGTTATTATCTTAACAAAAACCTTTAAACAAATTGATTGTTTTGATATTAAATTCGATATTTAAAGCCTTGTGAATGTTATACATTTTTTAAGCAAATGACTCGACTCCATACGCTACATAGGCATAGTTGGACACAAACATGGCCGGTGTGCACACCACATGACTTTCTAAAATCCGTGAACGCAAAGTCGTAACTCTCTCTATATATGGCTCTGGTTCAGCTCAGAGCCATATATATAAAGAGTTACGACATTGAATTATAGTCACGTGATATGCAGATCAATTTGTGTCAAACTTGTCTCCGTTAATGCATGTAAAGTATAGGAGCAAGAAAATACTTTAAACTTTTTCTTATATTTAAATCTTTATATATATGGCTCTGGTTCAGCTCAGAGCCACTGATATAAATATGGCTCTGGTGGTTCATCTGGTTCATCACGTCCACACAGAGCCATATTTGAAAGAGTTCCAATATCATTGAATTATTTATAAGCCATTTTTGTGTCCAACTATCCTCCCTAAGTAGAGTATGGAGTTGATTCCTTTGTTTTAAGAATGTATAACCTTCAAAAGGCTTTAACTATCGAATTTAATATCAAAACAATTATTTCGCAGTAACTTTATAATTTCGTTGTTATCTTAACAAAAACCAAATTGATTGTTTTGATATTAAATTCGATAGTTAAAGCCTTATTCTTTTATTTTATTTCATCAAAACCAACAGCAACGAAAGTTGCCACTTAAAGGTATGAAACAGAACAGATGCAATAAATACTCTATATAAAAGACGCAAACTTAAATAAATGTAAATTAGCCTATTGAGCACGATGAATGAAAGAATAACTATTGAAACAAATACCAACATTTACATTTGACTCACTTAAATAGTTATACAAAGAAGGCAAGCGTGTCTGAAACCCCCTTTTCGAGACATTTACTCTATTAAACGGAACATAAAAAGTGGACTTGACTCTAGTTTTACGAGAAGGAACATGTAAACTGAAAAGAGAGCAACAGTCGCAACTAAACAAACAATTGACACTCTTATAAAGAAACATTAAATCAGACACACTTCTCCTAAACTAAAGAGGTTCAAGACAATTAACAACATTAAAACGTTTACAAAGAAACCTAACAAACTTATTTTGAACACGTTGGAGCCTTGTGGCATGAATATCAGAAAATGAATTAAAATAACTCTAAATTAGGTCTAACAAGCGTTTTAAACAAATTAACAATGGGTTTGGGGTAGCTAAGTCCCCTACAGTGCCTTCAATGAACCAATCATTCTATTACTCTTACTAACAATGTGGTCAATATGCTGGGACGAAAAGGTTATTGAACTACAAAACGTTCTTCAGTTATGGAAAAAAAGAAATCTAACTTTCTTTGGAAGGATAACAATCATCAAAACGCTTGCAATCTCTAAATTGGTTTATAACGCAAGCATAATTAACGTACCCTTACATATAATTCCACTTGTTGAAAAAATACTTTATACTTTTCTGTGGAATGGTCAACGTGAAAAAATTAAAAGACTTGTTCTTATAAAAAAAAAGCATGCGAAGGTGGCTTGAGTATGATAAATTTCAACTCCGTAATAGATTCATTAAAACTAACATGGATAAAAAGATTACTAAGTCCCGATCCAGGAAAATGTAAAAATATTTCTAGATACTTTATGTATCCAATAGAATACACTATAGGTGCTACTCAGCTTAACTTTGAAGATCATATTAACTTGTATAGAATGCCTGATTTTTATGTATCAATGTTAAAATCAACGGTTAAGTTGAATAATATTGTTAGTGTAGTTCCACAAAATATAGAAAACATTTTAAAACAACCACTTTGGAAAAAATAAATACATAATTTTCGCAAGTGGAAAATCTCTTTATTTGAAAATAATATTGTTAAATTCTAAATACAAATCGGTATGTGATATTATCGTTAATAACAGATTTCTAACTTCAGATGAAGTGATCCCTACTTTAATCAATAAACAAAAAGGACTTATCGAATATTTTACGCTCTTGTATTCAATTCCATGTTTTTGGAAAGAAATCATCAGTGTTTTCTATTGAAGTAAAGATCATCTTTACTTCAATAGAAAACAATCAAATTAACCTGCAAGTCAAAGAAATCGTATTTCATAAAAAATACAAGGCATCGTTTCATTATATCCTTTTTGTTAGCAAGGTTGCTAAAATCCCCAATATACAAGCAAAGTGGGAAGTTGAGTTAGGTAAAAATGAAATAGACTGGGACAAAACATGGTACTGTAAAGTTCACAATATGAAACATTTACCAAATATATATAATATAGGATCCTAAATATTTGTAACTATTAACTTCTGAAATATAATGATCACTTAATGGCCATAATCTCTGTTTGTCTGTTCTTTTTCCAGTAATTAAAACATTGGATTTCTCATAGTTGAATTCTAATTTGTAGTCATTACTAAATTGTGTAGCTAGATCAAGCATTTCTTGTAACTCCCTTTCGTTGTTAGCTAGCAGAACAACATCATCTGCCCAGAATAGACCACTTAATTGAACATTACATATTTCTATGCCCATTTTATTTTCCCTTAGAAGTTTGACAAATTCATTTATGTATATACAGAATAAAATAGGTGATAATGCACAACCTTGTTTAACACCTTCTTCAATTTCGAAATATTCTGTTTCGATTTCTCCAAATTTTACTTTACAGTGAACATTATTATAAATATTAAATAACATTTTCCATACATTTCCTTTAATACCAATATCCCATGCTGTGGTTAACAATTTGTCTCTCCATACAGTATCGAAGGCCTTTCGAAAATCAAGAAAAGCCATATATGTATTTTTACCCTGTCTGGTTGAGGCTATACATTTAAGTGTGAAAATATGATCATCACAGCGATGGTCTTTTCTGAATCCACCTTGGATTTCAGACAATATGTTATTAGATAATTATAATACGCGTGAATACCTAAAACCTCAGCGGGTCTTGAACCAGCAATCTCGACTGTGAGAGGCTGGATACACCAAACTCTCATCCATTTGTATGAGTATTTGTGTTTTTCAGAGAAGGATTGTGTGGAGGTTGCTGATTGGAGGAGAGGTATAAGAGTTAAGTTAGAGTGCGAGTTGCTGATTGGTGGAGATGGATAAGGTGGTGGTATGTGTACAATTGAGGGAATTTGGAAGGGGATGAAAAATAAGAGGAGACAGAGAAATAGGGCTATGTTAAGCAAGAAAAGGGATAGGTGAACATTGATATGAGAAACTAAGACGTACAGGAGAAGAAAGTAATTGTGTTATGGTGATATAGAGCAGAAGCATAAAGGAAATAAAGTGATATACATAAAGTAAAATAAATAGTGAGTTGGAAGTAATACTATAAGGCTGTACTTAAATGTATTGAGAACTTTTAATTGTTACGATTACTGAGGATTAACTGTAATTGTGTATGGAAATTGAAGAAAGAAATAACTGTTAGAAATAGCAGAATTAGTTGCATTTAAAGAATTGTTGAAAGTATTGAAAAGTAACTTTACGTGGAAAGGAGAAAGAAATAATTGGTCGGGGAGCGGATTGTTGGAGTGCAGTACAGAAACATTTTAACTATATTTAATTTATTTATATGTCATAAACTATTTGCAGTTTGGGAAGAATTATAATTGGTAATACCAGCAAAACGGGAGCAGAGGCGTGGGAGTTGTTTAGTTGCAGAATCGTTTTAACTTTTATCTTTCTAATTTGTTTTTGTGTCAGCATCGGGTACGGGAGAAGGCAAGAAGTAACGATATTGTGGACCTTTATTATTCGTTGAATTATTCATCCTGGGATATATTATTGTATTAATGTATTTGAATGTATTTCTGGGATTTATTTGACAATAAGAAGATTGTTGATATTTTGTCTGGAAGGATTGAGAAATTTGGGGAGGTGTATAAATTGTGTTGGGAATAGGGATACTGTAAAGGGCGATCATTGTTTGAGAATTGGTTGAGTTTTTTTTTTTTGATGGGGATTTTTTTTTGGTTGGGATTATTAGAAAGGAAAGGAAACGGTATTATTAAATTTTCTTGTTATATTATTGAGTTGTACAGTTGTGGCTATTTACCGTTGTTTACCACTGGTTCAAATAAATTATATGTCCAAAAGAGCCGTGGTTGCGTCTGTGTGACAGTAAGCTTTTATACTAAAGAGAAAATAAAAAGGTCGCCGAAAAAGAAATAGTGGTCGCTGCATTAAAAGGTCGCCGAAAGTGGCACTCCCGGCAGCATAAAAATATATTAGACTAGGCACAATTTAGCCACGATTTAGCAGACCCGATTTTATCTTATCAGTGTTGAATATCATACTGTCAAAGGTCAGAAAGTACATTTCTGGGCATAACATGAAAATTATCGTGTGTGATTTTGAAAATTACTAAACGGTCCTATGCTGGCTATAGAAAACCTGTATCCGAGTCATTTGAGGCCAAATCAAAGTCTGTACAGATATTTTAGTTGCATTATGTATGCAAACATTCAGAAATGGGGTCGAGGGTCAAATGTTGTACTTCTTCTGGTCATTTTTTCGTTAAGTGGTTCATTAGAGAAAATATAAATATGTACATTCTGAGCAAGTTTATGAAACTCTTTAGCCTTAGCGGTTTTCGATAGATAATAACCTGTAATTTCACCCCCTAATTTGCACAGGGCCTATTTCATAAAAACTTGTACTAATAATTTGCATATTTTCGAGGTGAGTGATACAGGTGTGATTTTGAGATTGACTAATTTTTAGTTTAATTATATATGCAATATTGAGAAAAGGGGTCGAAGGTCAAATGTCGTACTTCCGGTCACTTTTTTTGGTAAATTTTTTCATTAGAGCAAATAGAAATATGTACATTCTAAATACGACTGTGAAAAAATAAACTCTCTAGCATTAGTGGTTTTCAAGATATAGGACGACTGTAATTTTACCCCCTTATTTGCATATTTCATTTAATTTGTACTACTGATTTGCATACTTTCGAGGTGTATGACAAAGGTGTGGTTTTGGGAATTACAAAGCAGTCCTATGCTGGCTAATGGAAATCTGTATGCGAGTCATTTGAGATATTGGATTTGTTATTAGTGATATTTGGCTATCTTTATTCAACAAGAATCTTCATCGACAGTAAACCATGCCGTAGTTTTTGGCCAGTTTACATTTCAAAACTCTGTCTAGACACATGGTCTTTGTTTGACCAGTCTACACACCCAGCTTCGAGACAATGCTATTGTTTTTAGCTTGTCTCGCCTTGCTTTTCACACCTATCCTGTGTCTTGTTTTGTAGATTTTAATAGCTAATTCCCTGCGGGTTTGTCTGGAATGCCAAGAAAGAACGGTAGCAATTAGTTCAGCATCCATCGGATATGGTGTGGTCTGAGAGGCGAAGCGAATTAAAAGTTAACATTGTTTAAAGATGTATTGTCCCTTTGACTAATTCCAAAAAAAAAATAAAAAAAGATTTCGAAAAAAAGTGGGTCATTTTGACTTTCACAAAAAATTAGTCGAAAAAAAATCATTTAACTACTGAAATACAGAAATTTTTTTGTTAAAAAAATAACTTTGACTTCCAGTCAAAGTTTTCGATCAAAACATATCTCATAATGCAACGCGCTTGTTTGGCTACTCTGTATGCATAATCATAAAACTTCCTCGCGATCTGTGTGAGAACACTGATGATCTGTGTGAGAACACCTTCTCAACCGTGATGAGTTGTAAACAATCCTAATTAGCATCATGCATAATGCATATTCGTGGTTTAAAATCTTTGTTTACTTTCGCTTGCGACGATTTTCCAGAAGAAATGTAATCAAATTAATTTACCTGTTAATTACGTAAACTTGTTGTTTTTGGCTCGAATTTTCGACTTAAAGTGAATAACTTTAATATTAATTTGATATGCTTATGGCCAATTAAAATTTAATATTTTGACCTTCATTTTTTTGTGTTTCAAGGGACAATGCATCTTTAAATGTAATCATTTTAATATAATGAACGTCAATAGTCCAAAAGTGGAAGTTATATTTCCAATTTCATATCAGTGCAAATAATACTATTGCACGCCAATCAAATGACAGGAATTTATTGTTATATGTAGGTGTTATATAAACTGAATCAATACTGTATAATAATTATTATTAGAAGCTTTACTATATAGTTTTGGCACCCATGGCGTGTCATATCTAGGCTTATACTATATTCTTTGATACTACTAAACAAAATAAAAACGTCGTGCTACGCAACTACGTAGGCCGCCTACGTAGTACCAGGTAGTACGTTTAATAATGAAATAAAACAACTTGACGTCGACGATCGGGCCAAACCAGTGAGGTAAAGCCGAAGGCTAGGGTAGGCTAGCCTGCTAGCTAGAAGTAAAGAAGTGTACTGTTTATTATCAGAGTTGCCGCAATGGTAAGTACTTGGCCTAGCTAGGCTAGTAGGCCCTAGCCTAGGCCTAGTAGTAGTACTAGTAGGCCTAGTAGTAGGCCTTGTAGTACTAGGCCTAGGCCTAACTAGGACTAGGCCTAGACCTACTACTATCTAGGTAGTCCTACTACTACTAGCTAGGCTAGCCTAGCCGGCGCTAATGCTATTAATTTGCATAACAAGTGATAGTAGGCCTAGCCTAGTGTGTGTGCAAGTAAACATCCAAATCAAGGCTGCCACTTGATACATACATACATCATGGAGGTATAAAATAATAAATTATTAAATTATTATATAAAATTTATTTTATACCTCCATGCATGAAGATAAAAAGTGTCTTACTTACTTAATTAACTTATCATTGTACTGTAAAAATATCGTAACATAACTGATAACATAAATACAACTTATTATCTCGTTACAACTACACAATATGATGATAGAATAATACAGGATTATCGATTTCATTATGTTTTACTTTGGTTTTTTTGTTTTTACACAGGACAACATGGACACGGACATACAACTAAACTTAGTTATAAATCAATATGAACTTAAAATAAAATTTGGTTAATTAAAAGTTAAAAAAAACGTGACGGGCAAATAAATAAAATACGAACACATTTTTTAGGTCTAGGCCTAGTCCTGTATAATTATAAGAAACAAAGAATTACGTAAATGATACTTGAGGTACAAAAAATGTAATATAATATGTAATGTAATACGGTAAGAATTAAGAAAATTCATAGGATTAGGCTAGACCTAGCAGTACTACTTCTAGTTCTAGGCTAAGTCTAGAATAGATAGATAGGCCTAGAGGCTAGCTAGCCCATGCCTAGACTGGTAACCGATCATTGCTGTCGCGATTCAAATCAGTGTTATGCATAGACGATCTTGGCTATGGAAGCCATGTTGCAGAGATGACACAGTCGTGACCAGCTGAGCGTAAAAACAAAAATAATATGGCGTTTTCAGGGGATTTCAGGACTCCATGTTAATTAAAAAATCGTACCTCCTGAACACTGCAACCTGTAAACATTGAAATATAAAAAACAAATA
Source organism: Antedon bifida (assembly GCF_963402885.1). Taxonomy (NCBI): domain Eukaryota; kingdom Metazoa; phylum Echinodermata; class Crinoidea; order Comatulida; family Antedonidae; genus Antedon; species Antedon bifida. Next base: position 26,542,702 of record NC_136228.1, read on the forward strand.
TTCGCTTGAGGATTGTAACCTTGACCCTGCCTCTTTAAAACGAGATTTTAGGTCATAGTTCGGATATTTTCAAATCTGTGGCGGCTATTCGCGCACACACACAAGCAGTGGGTGAAAACATGTCCTATGTGCATCATACATTATGAATACCATGACGCACCTGTATGTCAAAAATATGAATTACCTTTAGTGACGCACACATTGTGACGCCTGTTGTTCATGATATGGTGGGTAGTAAAGTAAAGTTCATTGATGTGACGTACCATCTAGGTTTTGACGCACCACTGCATCAATAATTATTTGTAAATGACATACCCATGATGCACCTCTCCCGGGGGTAGTGGGTCATAGAATTGACAAGTACATAACCTTGGCTGTGGTAACTACCTTTGTAAAAAGTTATATTTTGTCGGAATTAATTAAAATGTGTTTGTTTTTTATATTGCAGGCCACAGGAATGGATCAAATGCTGGGGATGTGTATGTCTGCAGGTGGAATTGTTATATTTCTTTACTATTCCATCTGGATATTGTTATTGGTAGGTTCTCAAGATGTTTAAATTGTCTGCCTGTATGATTTCTTTGATTGAATAAATATACCTTGAATAAAAAGGCCATGAATCAATAGCAATTTATTATTGAAAACTACAGGGATTTTGTTATTTTCATATCTTATAAATTCAGCCTTTTTAAATATCAAGAAAAAATTCAGTGTAGCCCAGGGTTTCATTCATGTCATTGACATTGTGTCGTATAACAGTTTACACAAGATTTTACATTGCACGATCATACCATTATATGTCATAAATATTTATTTTTTTATTTAAAACATATTTATACAGGATAAAAACATTATCAGGTATAGATATCGCACCTGTTTTACACAAATATTAGTAGCAGCTCATCAATAATTAGTACTAATTGTTAGGATTTTTGGTACAACATATCTCTGTTTTTAATCCTCTGTATGTTTACCATCTTCTCTCTTACTCAAATTATAATAATAAGATAATAAGATAACAAGACAGGATTTAAAATAAATGTACATAAAGACAACAACTCAAAGTCATCATTGATTGCTGTATTACATGCCAAAACTACTCTACCCTAAATTATATATTTAGGCAAATTTACAGTACATCCTGTACAACCATACAGAAGTTCTGCTGCGAAGTGTTGTGTGTTTAACAATTTCCCTAATAGTATATCCAATAGCCTCTAAAGCTATTTTCTAGTGTAAAAATGTAATCAAAAGCATTCAAATGCTTAGCGAATGTGAAATTGGGATTTGGATTATACCTGAAGTGGGACAATACCCAGGAAACTACAGTACAGTAATTAGTTTGAACAGATCATTAATTCGCTTAAAATTGAACTGATTATTTGTTGAAGTTTCTGTACTCTGTTACAGTATGTACTGTACAGTGGCAGATCCAGGATTTGATAATTTGAAATATCCTAAAAATGGTAATTGCTGAACTTGAGATAGTGTCCTATCTTTTGCATTATAATTTACAAAATTTAAATCTTCCCATATGTAATTAATTCCAGTGTTTAAATGAATGAAACAAAGTAATTGATACACATATAATTTGAGTTGAGTTGTTTGATATTAATCATATTTCGTTTTTACCTTTTTTAGCCGTTTGTTGAATCAAGTCACATTATACAAACATTTTTTCTACCAAGAGAATATGCTATAATCATTCCAGTCATAGCAGGGGTCATTGTCCTCCTACTTTTAAGTAAGTATTTGTCTTGGTAATAGGGAGTTTTCGCTGTAACAGGTAAACCTTATTTTTAACAGATGATGAGGTCAACACTATAATCATTTGCACAATACATATGCATGCAAAGATCAATTGCTTACCAAATGGGCTTGCACATTGTATATTGAGAAATAATGATAGTTAAGGTTTACTTGATATTCTGTCGAAAACTCCTAATTATATTCTCAAACCATTGCAAAACCTATGTTTTTTTTTAAAACCATGGCAAAACCTATGTTTTTTTCAAAACCATGGCAAAACCTATGTTTTTTCAAAACCATGGCAAAACCTATGTTTTTTGTTGTTTAAATAATTTTAAATACTTTAAAACTGGAAATCTATTTATTAATATTTTACTGTAATCTGTGGTATATACAAAATAAAAAAATAAAAATTCACTTTTACAATGTGTGGAGATACAGTACAAGGTTTTAATGGAATAGTGACGAAATGGTACAATTAATGGGGGAATGAGACAAGGTCTATCTGGATGTTCCACACCTGACAAGCTTGGTGGAAAAATGTCCTCGTATGAGATGTTATAGATGATGCATGGTTTGCAAAAAAATTAATCAAATAACTAGGCCTATTGAAAATCAAAATTAAAATACTGTCTTTATAGTATTTTTCTCCTTTTTTTCAGGTTTATTTGCTACATATATTTTACTTAGAAAGAAGAAAAAGAAAGAATAGATTTATATTATTACCCTCCTATATTTTTATTATGGAAAACATGCTGCATATATGTTGTATGTCACTGGCAAAGAGTGTTAAAAACAGTTTAGAATCATTGTGGAGTTGCATTCATTTCATCAAAAAAGGACTACGGAGCCCTGCGTGCCAAAATGTGTGAGGTCTTATCACAACATAATACTTGATGATGTGGAAAAACAAATCCAATACCAAAATAATTAATTTTCTTATACAAGGAACTTGCTGACTTTATGACATGCGGACATGAAATTAATATGGTTATGTGTTATTTTATTTTATTTCGAAACCCAACCAACAGCAAAAAAATGTGTATCTTGCTAAAAGCAGTTCTTAATGTAACTCTTTAATTTCCAAATATTTGTAATATATAACAAAATTATGCATATCTAGAGAAGGAGAGAGTTGTCTTTAAATAATTAAAATTAATAAGCTTGTACTCTATATTGCATGCCAAAGTCAAAATGTTGATATAAAGTTTCCGGTACACCATGTAGTTCTGAAACTGTCAAGTTTCTCAACATTTCGATCGATGTCTTTGATTGTCTTCAGGAATGAGATTGCAGAAAGTCCAAGAAATTGGCAGAAAATTGGGTGGGACTGGTGTGACAGCTAAAACAATAGCAAGGTGGGAGGGGTTGAAACGTGCTATAGAAGAGCATTGTTTCTCATGAACAATGGTGAATGGAAACTAGATATAGAAAAGCATTGTTGTTTTCAGATATGTGGTGTCAAGCTGGTACTCTTAACGAAGGTCAAATACTAATTTATTAGAATGAGACTAATACATTGACAAGTATTGTCTTTTAAAATTTTAATCTTCATATATCACAAATGTACTGTACAATAAATTTCAATAAGAATCTGGAAAAAAATGAATATGCCTAAATTCATAATTTAGTTACACAAAAATACACAAACTTTGATACCGAAGAATCCCCATTAAGGGGGACCCAACTATGTTTATCAAATGGATTCAATACCTTTCACATCAAAGAATAAATTTCCAACATAATAAAGCATTAAGCCTGTTTTCCACTAGGTGAATTGAAAGTGTCAGTTCATATACTATTCATATTTCCATCTTTTCTTTCTGCTTCATAAAAAAATAGTTTGAATGTCTAATTTTGCACTGTGGAACAAAAAATAAATATGCAACCAATAACAGGAATGAGTTTGTGTTGTGTGAGTTGTGTTCAGGACCACTCGTTTCAGCAGACATGTGATTGAAATAAAAATTGTCACTCTTCACATTTTGTAGTGGAAAATGAATGAATTTTAGCACATATTTTTCTCTGAAAACATTGATTTTTTAAAGTGAAAAACATGAAACCATGATTTATTCCCCCCAAAAAGTCTGTAGCGAGAAGTTAAAAACAGATGAGGCAAAGATACTTTAAATATAATTATTAATTTAAAATACGATGATCTGTGCTGGGGAATTGGGGTAGGTGGTGAAAGTTGGAAATTCATGCTGGCTACGGCCCATCAAACTGGCTACCACTGACTTAAATGCTACATTTTCCACACAAAAAAGCTACTTTTAAAGTATGCCTTAAACAGATTTGTTACTGTATTAATTATTTACATGCTTTATTGCAAATTTGATGATCGATAGACTTGTCCATCAATCACAATTATAGATTGCTAATGAAATGAACAGCACATTTTCATTTTACAAAGTAAAACTTTAAACTACTGTATTTATTTAAAACACACATGCATACAAAAGAAGTTATGTTCTTTGATAGTAATTTCTCCAACTTCTTCAGCTAACAATGAACACAAGACTACAATCTGACAAACATACAATAATTAAAGGGATACACAAAGAATAGTACTAGCTAAACTGTTTATGTTACACATTTTTCTATTTGTCAGATTTTTAATAATACAATTGATGGCACAATACGTTTTTGAAAACAAAAATCTACGAATTCTCAATTTACTTAATTTAATTTTAAAATTAAGTAAAAAATTACGTCAGAGTAGGGCAAACATCTGACCAATTACTCAACTCCCTGGTGCAAAGCTACTCCACAGTAGTTAAATACAATAAATAAACTGTATGAGTGTTGCATGAAATACTTTTTAGATACACAATACTGGTATTTCAAATAATGCTTATAAGTTATACTTTACCATGTTTATCTTCCCTAGCTAGCATGTTGCAGATAGGTCACTACCGGTCACGGATATCGATGTATTAAACTTAAAGCTTTATACTATCAAACTGTTTCGACAAAAAAATTGTGATGTGCCATAATATGGCAGTAACATAACATCATCGTGTAGACAGAGCTAAATATACAGATGGTATGCTCTTTGCTTTCAGTTGAGAAATTCACTAGCAAGCACATAATGTTTTCAGGGTTTATAAAAAAACCCTAAACAACCTAAAGCATCTTTATTGGAAGAGCAAACTTCTGGCAGTGGTGGGGTACAAAAATGATTATTTCAGAGCTTATACTACTGTAAGCCCATGATTCTTTTTTGGTTAAAAAAAACCAGCAATTTCAGAGATTGTCCATCCACAACTCCATAGCCAGAAAGTTCTTGTGTGGTTTGTGATGTCTCATTCCTATTATTTTCACTAAAATAAGTCCAGTGCGAGTAAGGCTATAGACCCAATTTACAATTAATTGTTCAGTTTACATATCAGCGACAGTAGAAGTTTTGAAAAATATATATATTATATTGGAATGTTTTCAGAACATGCAGTAATCCATGATCAGTTTCAAATTTCTCCATGAAGGTATAATAAATATATATTTCAGGCAAGTTCTAACTTAGCTGTTTCTTTATGCTCCTCACATATCTGCAATAGTCAAATAAAAACACAGTTGGAAAGAATAGAAAAGAGCAATGGTGAACAGATGTTGATTTTATTGGCCAGGTATAAAATCATAATAAACCATTGAGTGCGTTAATTTTAATTTTTACGGGGTGCTCTCTTTATGTTAAATAAAATAAAAAAAAGTAATTATTCAAATATATATTCCAAGAAATGGTATTAAATTTTAAGAGGGTAATGAAAGCAACGGAAAATTGATGTAGGGCATAGACCCAGTATGGACGTGATATTAAATTTTGAGAGGGTAAAGAAAGCAACGAAAAATTGATGTAGGGCACAGACCCAGTATGGACGTGATATTCAATTTTGAGAGGGTAAAGAAAGCAACGAAAAATTGATGTAGGGCACAGACCAGTGTGGATGTGATATTATACAAATTATGAATGTTTATGAGTGTAATGGTACAAATAATGGCATGAGGTGAATGATGCAATATAACCTTTCATCATTCACCAAATGCCATTATTTGTACCATTACATGAATATTAAACATTCATTATTTGCTTTATATAACATCTAAATAGATTATATTTATTATATTTCTGGTTTTATTCGTTCTACTCATTGCAATATAAAACATTGAATTGAGAGTAAATTACATATACCATTTGTACAATAATAAAAAACAGTTAATAAAAACATTAAAATCTCATGCAGAACATCAGTAAGTCGAAAAAGCTTTTAAAAACAAAATATCATAGCAAAAAACTATTAACCTGTACACAAAAAAGGACGTTACCATATTACAAGACATTAAAATCGAAATTGTGATACTGTTCTGATTAAAATTGTTGAAATCATTTTTCTATTATTATTATTATTATTATTATTATTATTATTATTATATTATTATCACATTATTATTATAATCGTTATTACTACTAAAAACATAACAAAAACGGTAATCAAAGTAAAAGCCAATCACAACCAGGAAAACGGCAAGTAGCAAGAGAATATCACTTATTTTTATTAATGCAAAGTGCAGGGAAACCAGAATTTCTGTATCTTTTCGTTCTGCAGAAAAACTCGCTGAGATTTTCACTGTCTCTAAGGACCCTTCCACGTGTGTCCGCTCTACCTTTGGTTAATGCATTGGGCAAAATTTGAAAGTAGGTGAAATTATTAAAATATGTTACAATACTATTTAAAAAACAAAACAAAAATTAAATTTTTACCTCAATTTTTACTTTATTCTCACTGGATTCGTCTGACACCTGAGGGCAGCAAACAAATTTTATTTTGATACAATATCCACATGATTATTAATAAATAGTGTGTATAATAAACTGGTTTAAAAAACTATTTTACTGACAATGCATACATTTAAAATAAGATAAAATAAAATCATACCTTAGTAACTTCTTTGTGTTCTTCATTTTCTGTGTTTTCTGCATGTTCACAATTCTAAACATAAAATAAATTAAAAATGGTCATCTGGTTTTTACAAATAAAGTTGACAATTCTTTTTGAAAAACCAATTACTGAAAACTAACCTTGACATTTTCACTGTCCTATTCTTCTGAAAAAGCTGTCTGATCAGGTTAGTTTTCACTAATTTTAGGTTTTTCGAAAAGAATTGTCAACTTATAAAACAGATTATTTTGTTTTATTACAAAAAGTAGAAAGGAAATTCATGTCCAGTCATTTTTTTTAGATCAAACAAGTATGGAAACATACTCCCATAATGCAGCTAGTAATCAGCGCAAAGTTGTGTCTTGATCTAACCAGGTTCCCATTTATACACCTGGGTGAAGAGAGGCAAACATAAGCAAAGTATCTTGCCCAAGGATACAAGCAATTCGGCGAGAGTTAAACTAGTTACCTTAAAGCAACGATAGTGTTGAGTACTTCTAACATGTTCATCAACTTCTGATTGCCACCTTAACAACACACCACAAAGATGACAATGAAAGGCTTTAACTTCTTGGATATACTCCTCACCTATACAATGAATATTAAACACATTTAAATTTAAGACATATTCAGCAATAGTGATGGCCTACAGCAAGGAAGCGTCTTTCACACCAGTTCGCATCAGATTCATGGCACGTCACAAGCATATATCAAGTAAAAAGATTAGTATGAGGTATGTGGCACGTCGTATAACAGAAACATTATTAACCAGGTTTGCCTTGTGATGGCAATATTTCAGAATTTTACAGGGGACCCAGTGAGAAGCCTGTCTTCTGTTCTGAGATTTCTCGAATTGTTATTACTGGGCGTGCGTAATTGACCTGGTATTTATCTGACTAATCACAGTACATGCATATTAATCAAAAAGCACTCAAATACTAATCTAATCAAATACTCAAAAAGTTATCTGTATCTGTATCTCTTCCAAGATTTTGTAAGGTTTGTGAAAACGTGCATGAAAACATGTGATAAATCAGGAGAAAAATATGTTACAACATTTTATTCTGATGTGAAGAGTATTAAATGATTCCCTGGTTTTTTTTTATCGAAAATAAAATCATAAACATGGTAAACATAAATAAAATATAATATCAGGGGAAGGGCTAACAAATTATGTAATTACACATGGTAAAAACTAATCAAGGTGACATTGACATTTTTACACAGATAAAAGCAAGTTGTATAAAATCCAGTACTGTCTACATTTTACTAAACCATTAATTATCAAATTATTATATAAAACATATGTACAGAAATAAGTTTTCCTCGACAACCAGACCTTGGAAAAAATCAATGAGGGTTTGTTTTGGTGTCTGATATTATTTACCATATTTTTCTTCTGGATTGTATCCAACTGGAACAGCAACCTCTTCAGAAACATTAGTCTCATCTAAAAAAAAAACAACCAAACATTTATGATTGGATTCATTATGATTAAATTTCCCATAAAGCTTGTACAATCATTTCTAATATTTTATTTTATATGTATATATATTTATAAAATAAAGTCATAGTACACACACTACATCATAGTCAAGGCAATTCTTATTCCAATTTGCACCTGGAATTATATATTGGTCAATTTAAACCGTTTGACGGGTTCCATTTACTTGATCACTGAAATACTGTAGTGTCATTAAAAAGTTGATTTTATAACTTTCATTATAGTTTGAACATGGCTCTTGGTGGAAACTGCCTGACTTGAGTAAAAAAATCTAATTCATCAGGCCATAGCAGTATTTCTCACCATGTTTAGATTCACCAGCTTTTGAAACCTCATGGTTGTCTCCTCCAAGTTTAACATCATCACTTTTAGTTGATTCCTTTTCTTCTTTCTTTGTATCTTTAGCTTCACTACTTTTCAACCTATCTTCACTGGGATGCTTCATTGCATTGTAAATTTGATTTGTCAAAGATTTTGGTGGAGGTGCATACACACGTGGTCGTTTACTTTTCCCCCCTTTCATCATCATCTCAATCTGTTGTTGGACAACAGCTGCCGGATTTGATGGTCCAAGAGAACGCTGTGGTACATGTATGGGAGATTTATCACTTGCATGGTTAGTACCATCATACCGATTTGATCTAAACGCATCCCGGGGATGGACATTTGGTCGGAATCCACGTCCAAAATCTGACCGCCTCGAACGATACTCCCCACCACCATCATTAAATTTACGTTTATTCCAGTAACCATCATCATTTCCATGAAAGTCTCTTTGGTGACGATTATCAAAATAAGAGTGTCCATTCTTTCCCCTACCTCCTCTACCTCCCCTCCCCCTCCATGACCCTTCACGAAATCTGCTTCGTTCATATTCCATATCGGGTGGAATTTTGTCTATCATACCTCCCATAGGCTGCTGTGTCAAATTTATATCGGCACATTCTTTTAAAACAGCTTCAGCCACACTTTGTGCAACCAATTTTTGCAGGTTCTCTAGTTGCGCATTTTGAGCATTGTCGTTGGCATAACTTCCAGTAGGATTTTCTGAGTGATAACTCACTTCATGTTGAGTTTTGTTTTCTATTGGATTTGGTCCAGCAGAGTAATAGCCCGAATAAGAATGTGAGTAATAACCATCCTTGGCTGGTTCTTTGTAGTTTGATGTTGCTGCTGTAGATGTTGGTGCTGCCTGCGTATAGCTTGAAGTGTAGGCAGAGTAGTTTACTTGATAGGTATCCTGTTCAGTTGTGGTTGGAGGAGTAGTAGTAGTACTGTATGTGGATGCTTGGCCCTGTGTCTGCTGAGCTTGGGCAGCTTGAGCCTGCTGAGCATACTGACAGTAATAGCGCCACCAATCTAGAATAAATAGAACATGTAAAAGTAAATAATAATAATAAAGTTGTTCACTGCATCTCACAATAATCATTATTTTGTCATTCATATAACTTTCAGTACAGTTTCCGAGTGAAAAAAAACCAAACTTTTTTTTGTGATTTTTATCAATTTTTTTGTAGTCTTTGAAATTTCTCCAGGTTGACTAACAATAAATATTAAATGAGTCAAATCGTCCTTAGGCCGAAAACGTTCTGAGGCCGAAGTGTCTTGGCCTGGGGGTTAAGATGCTGCCAAAGTCCAAGGTCAGGTAAGTCCCTCCCACCTGCGGTCGTCTGGAAACTTTTGATTAAATGACCTATCTAATCAATAATAGATCCCAGGGAATGAGTGTATATAAGGCCATGTACATGAAGCTAGAGAGGGCACAGTTGTGATCTTATTGATAAATGGGCAACAATTTTGGGTGCAGATTCAAGATTCAAGAAATTTTATTGGTCCACTTTAAAATGGAAAATTGTGCAGTGGCACATCTTAAACTTAATGTTGCTAAGACTTGAAATGGCTATAAATTGTCTTACTAAATTCAAGTTATCTACTGATGATATTCTCATTGATGGTAATCAAGTCTGTAGTTATAAGTACCTAGAGTGCAATTTGATGAAAAATTAAATTTCTCTTAAAATTTAGAATATATTATTAGCCAGAATAACTTGTTTGTCTGAAGTACGTAAAAATTTAAAAGGTATTGTAGGATAGAATAGAGCTAATGGGTCATGCGACAGTGCAACACGGAATCGAGCGACTGACAAGTAGGTGAAAATTTATCATAAAAGATCGCTTTTCTTGAAAAATGCCATCCTAAACCTATCATAATCATATATATTTGGAATCAGCGTCCTAAAATGGTAATATAAAAAAAAAATGGTCCGACAAATTTCCAAGCTCATCTTGATTTCCTCCTCCTGGTCTAACAGTTTCGATATACGCTGAGACGATCAGACCTCCAGCCCTCTAAACCGAAAAAAACATCCCTCTAGGCAATGATGGGTAAAGATGATGATGGGTGTAATGCAGTGCATTATTCAACCTTGGGAGGGGTGTGTCAAAAAAAAGGGTACGTCACTTCAATAAACAATGGTGCGTCAATGTTGGTCACTTTACCACAGTCATCATCATGGTTCGTCCTTGATCTCTAAAAGGTCCGTCACTAATTTTTTTAATAAAATAGGTGCTTCATTGTCACGTAAAGGTAAGCCAATGTTATGACTCAGGGGTGAATCATGGTATACCATAGTTACCAACTGTCTCTCATCATGCGTGACGCTCCTGCATTTTAAAGTGATTTTTAATGAAACACGCATTTTGAACAAAGACATACCACATACAGTACTTTTTCATGCATTTAGCAGAAGTATTTGCATGATAATTTTTTATCACAATTCATATTATTACACCACATATATTAACAAAAATATGTATTATCAGAGAAAAATTACAATTAATGTTTCCGTGGTCGCTCGCTGTTACGAAGGATGGGCCGATAGCCAGCAGTATGCATTGGTCACGATCGCGATTACTAAATGTAAAATCCTACGTTGGACTGACACGACACAGTGACACGATGTTGTGTGCGTTTATAAAACTAAAAGGGGAAACTCAGAGCTACGCTGAATATTAAATGCAAAACATGATTGTTTTGCTCATTAGAGTACTATGGGAGTATCATCTCCGGCCATATCATGACTTTTACGTGCGAGAGTAATATTTCCGGCCATCTAAGAGTGCCACTGCCAGTGAACTAAATTCGCTTCATCACCGAATCACCTCACCCACCATGTGACCCCCGCCACATAAATAGTCTGTCCCGCATTTGAAAACTCTCAGGTTGGTAAGTTTGGTATACATGATGCACATCGGACAAATGACGCACCTCTCCTGTATAGGGGGTTATACATACAACTGTTCAATGGGTGGGTGCAACAACAATTTAGTGACTTACATTACAACATCACTTGATCCTTTACCGCATCACCACTAAAGATGTGCAAGCATAAGTTTTTTCAATTTACTAATCAATTTCATTCCGATGAAAACCATATGATAAATGCCATGTATGTAATGTAATAAATAGTAATAGTAATACCACAAAAACTTTTATATTTATAATTAATTATTAACAATCATTGGTTTTGTCTATAGTGACACGTTTCGGCCGACAAAGTGCAACGTTTTGGTTTAAAGGTGGGCCAAATATTCCCACCAAAAGTGGGCCGAATCGTCCCGGAATCCTGGCTGTCAGGGTCGTGAATGTCGATCAGAGGTTCGATGGTGTGTGGGCTAGTAGGCTAGGCCTATTCTATGCTATAGCCTATGCCTATGCCAGAGAGAGGATTCGATTCAGAAACAACCTGATATTATTAATAACATCCATATCTAAACTAGGCTATGCCTTTATTTATACAATATAGACTTATCTTACCGGCATAAGAAGACGAACTAGACTGTCCGCTGTCAGATTCTGCCATAACTTGATATATTTCTCGTTAGGAGGCTACATACAAAACACCGAGCTAGCTAGGCCCACCTAGGCTAGTTCAACAACAGCTACTGATCAGATATGGAATGACAATTGTGCCGTATTGTTTTACTATTTGAAGTTATGTTTCTTTGGGCAAAATTGTCTTTCATTTTATTTTCAATCCATACAATTTCAACTCTACTCTTATCTGCCATTTACTGTATTATCAAACAAAAACAAACCAAGCATACAAAAAATAATAATTTAAAACTGATGATATAGGCATAAAAGGCGTTCCATACTAATACGGGGCGCACAAGCAGCAAAAGTGTGGGTATTTTAATATTTAAAGGGGTACTGTACAGTGCAACAAAGCCAAAGTTTAGTTCCCACACGAGAGGACGTAGACGCAAGGCCGGGAAGTTGACCAATAACATGCGACTGTATGAATAATCCACCGCTGGTGATTGGTCAAATCACTTTTTGTTGCGTACATCCTTGCGTTGCGTAGACACCAAGCTTAGACGCAATACGCAAAGGACGTAGGCCTAGTGGACGCAACACAAGCTATTTGACCAATGTGAAGCGAAAGCGAAATATAATCAGTCGCTTTTTGGTCAAAAATACCTATTGCGCTGTACGTCCCTGTACGTGTATAGCGGTCATTAGCATGACCCGTATAAAGGCGATGCAAACGGGTCGGCAAGATTAAAGATAATCTTTGTTTGGCTGCCATTTTTGAAAATTCTCCAACAAAATAATAATGGTCATATGTTAAAGATGTATTGACCCTTTGACTAATTAAAAAAAAAATTTTTTTTTTATATTTTGAAAAAAGTGGGTCATTTTGAAGTATCATAATAGTTATTAACTTTCATCAAAAATTAGTCAAAAAAAAAAATTTAACCGAAGTACAGACTTTTTTTTGTTCAAAAAATAACTTTGACTTCCAGTCAAAGTTTTCGATCAAAACATATCTCATAATGCAACGCGTTTGTTTGTCTACTCTGTATGCATAATCATAAAACTTCCTCGCGATCTGTGTGAAAACACCTTCTCAACCGTGACGAGTTGTAAACAATCCCAATTAGCATCATGCATAATGCATACTCGTGGTTTGAAATCTTTGTTTACTTTCGCTCATGACGATTTTCCAGACGAAATGTAATCAAATTAATTTACCTGTTAATTACCTAAACTTATTGTTTTTGGCTCGAATTTTCGACTTAAAGTGAATAACTTTAATATTACTTTGATATGGCCAATTTAAATTTAGAATATTTTTTTTTTCATATTTTGTGTTTCAAGGGACAATACATCTTTAACAATTTTTTGACTACACAGTGTGATATTTCGAGTCTATCATGCCCGAGTATATAATGTGCAACATTTTAAAACTTTGTCATCCGTGTAACAATTCTGACAAAAGCACTCCACTATGAAGAACGATCTCCTCCACGTATTGACGCAGTTTTTCTTGATTTGCGTAACGCGTTTGATCTAGTCCGGCCCTCACATCATTATTGCTCCGAAAAGTCAAATGTCTTTGTAAGTTGTGGGATCGACTACTATTGCAATGATAGCTTCCTTTATGTGGGTCAGTCTAAGAAGATTGCTTTTTAGAAGAGCGTTTTCACCCTCCCTTGTATTTTCTGGTGTCCCCTGGGTTCGGTACTGCGTGGTAGGCCTACCCATACTTAAAATGTGTTTATTAGCATAATTTATTTATTATTAACTTCAGTAAATAATGTACGCTGATGACACCCTATTAGATCGTGCAATTAATTACTCTTCAAACAATTGTGTATCAAATTGGATGTCGGAACCTACTTTGATTTGAACTTTGAACACCATACCGTATTATGTTGGCTTTGATACCGTTGACGAAACCCGGAATTAAGAGTGTCTTTTGGGGTGACCCTCTCATCTATGAGGGCTCTCATGTATCTCTAATTTAATAATAAAGAATCGAAGACGATTGGTGTTATAATCAGAACAGTTGGATGTGGAAATCCAAAACTTATTTAATACCGTTTTTGTCCAGTTCTAGTTAATCTTTTATTATGTGATGAAATGACGACATTAATAAAAATTAATGAAACGACTTTTTTTTTTATTAAGATGTATGTTCCTTCTAAAAAGATGTTAAACATCATTTGTTGATTAGGCCATATTTCTTATTAGACGTGAGATTAATCTCCTCTGATAACGAAAGGCTCCATCTTTTTAACATAGACAATAATAATGAATTAATCTCATGCATTATTCATGATTCCTGGCGCCCCATAACTTTCTAAAATATTGACATGAGGGGGCGCTACTTCATTTGCTTTTCTACTCATCGTATTACTATTACTACTACTACACTAGGCCTAGTCTTGATCTTATCTTACACTCGAAAGTACGTAATATAACAAAGCACCTACCTTTGGTAACCGGAAACTATTTGGAGACAAATAATACTGAAACAGTGAACGATTGATACATTAATTTAGGCCTACCATAGTATTAGGCCGGGAATCTAGCCTAGGCCTAGCTGGCCTAAACTAACTCTCCGCCGGGCAGTCAACACTCACTCCCCAGCCTGAACTGAACAAGGCAGCCAAGGCAAGCACTGCTGTCAGAATAGACTAAAGGGTGTTGCTGTTGATCCGATATCAGTAAATACTAAATAAAGATAAGTTGGCATTTTTAAATGTTTGTGAATACATTCCAAAAAAGGTCATCACAAGTCTAGACTAGGCCTAGGAGATAGAGCCGGCCTATACTAGACCCTAGAGCCTAACATAAAAAAAGAAGAGAGTGACTTTCAGTTTCATGAAGGAGGAAGAAGAAATTCATTGGTATCACTCACAATGTTTTTCACAATGAAAGAACTCATCCAATGGCTGGGACTGACAAAACTAGAAATGTGGATTAATGTAATCTCAATGTTTATTTTTTCCATTTTGCTAATGCTTAAACTTGAACAGATTTGGAACTTATCCTGGTGGAATATCTTTATACCGCTTTTTACAAGTGATGGACTGAATGCCTACTTCAATATGATAGTGTTCCTTCGTATCTGCATTGATCGTGATGTCAAAGTTGCTGGTATGAGAGCTCTTTGGAGTGGCTTTACACTTGTTCTTGTTTTCATTTTCAAATTCTTACTTTGCAAAAGTCTAAACGGAGAACTTTTATCAGTTTTTGCGGTAATGTCGCCATTATTTATGTTGCAAGTAATCTTAATCTTTCGAGGTTGTTCATTTTGCTGAATAAGTCACTGACTTGTTTGAAGAAAATGTATTTTTTAATGCTCCAGGTCAAAGCTGTGATACTAATTACTCAAGTACAACAATGAGTTACTTCCCGAAGTAGCAACTGGACGTGATCTGCTACTTCCTTAATGTCGTGAAAAGTAAACCAGTATTATTAGTAAAGAAAATCCATGGAACTTCAATTTGACCTATGTACATCCATCATCCATGTGTACAATTTACTGTAGTTCATTTATTGAGAATACTGTTGTGTAGGAGTAGGAAGGTATTACCTGTATCTTCTAGTTTCATACTAGATACAAAATCGACTGACTACCAAGGACAATGACCCTTACATATATTTATCATTGATTATCAAGTACAGCTGTACATTATACATACTGTCAATTCATAACATTGGTTGAAATAAAAAGTCTTTATTTTTTAAGCTGATTTTAGTCAAATTTGTATTTTTTCTGGTCTAGCTACGGGAAAACGAGCAGTCGGCAGATATCTTTCGCTTAGTTTGTGTGATGGTTATTTACTCCATAACCATTAAATCTATAACCCTGTATTTTAAACAATTGAAACTTTTAAACAATGTAAAGAGATAAAAATCCATATCAAATGCGTAGAGCAACCATTAATTACATGAAAATAAAATTTGTATTTTTTTAATGAACAATTTCTTTTTCGTTCTTATGCCTTACAGCATATGGTACTGAACAAAGATGTTCGAAATTCAATTTGTATGTACGAATAGCTTTTATGATTTAGAAACATGACCGTTTTAATATTCGATAACAGAAACTTTGATTTTTTGAACTATAAACTTTTTGATCGAAGATAAAACAGATATATCGGTACACAACAATCTTTAGGTTATCCGCGCAAACGCACATGATGGACGGATGGCCTACTTTTAGCATACAGAAAGTTGATGTATATCCTGTGAACCAATTTCAAAGATATTTGTATCAAAGATTGTATAGCGCCGGCGCTGAACTAAATACCTCACGCGGATATGCGCAAATCGATATGCGCGTAACCGTGCCAAATAAACAGGTGTGAAAGAGAGACTCTTTATACAGTAGAATAAAACAGTAATGTACCTATCATTGCCTTGTGGGTTCCTAATGATCGGCTAGATACACCACCCTCGTTAAAAAAAAATATCACGTATAATAGGGTATAAAAATAAATCAAGTGAAAAATCTGAATGTTTGCGTTCCAAGAAAAACGCTCAAAATGACATGTAGGCCACATTCTTTTTTAAGATCACCCAATGTTAATAATAAACATCGTACAATATACAGTACAGCAGCTTAGGTGATCTTTTAAGTCTACTTTCGAAAGCTCTTTGGAACTGATGCTCACTCTGGAACTAAACGGTTTCGCACCATCAGTGGCCGCTGTCCCAAACGCCGTTAGAATTTGATCAAGCCCGGTGATTGAGATTGGAAAAACAAACTTTAATAGAACTCAAATTAATCGGAAGATACGTTTCTATTCAGAACTTTTCCAAGAAAATGACCCAATTTTTTAAACATTTACCTTTGACCTGCACTGGTAGTACACAAACTATTGACCGTAAAAGGTTTTAATGTGAAATTATTAGAAAATATATATTTATATGTTGTATAATAACAATATGTTATAAAAATGTATAAGAATATAATCACTAAATTTGTAATTAGTAGTTAAATGTTAAAAAGTGTATTTTTACTTGTGTAAATAGCGCCCGCAACCTTAATTTTTCTAAAAAAAATACCACATATATATGTGTTTTCATAAACTGAACTGGTTATAACTTTTTAAAAGATTTTTTACAGTGACGTGTAATTTACATACCAGTTCTACTACATGAATAATGAGAAAATATGAAAAAAAAACAATATTGAAATATCTGGTTAGTAGGGTCGGCTTGGTAACAATTCGCAATGCAAATTACACCGGAAATTACAAGGGGCAAATAAATATCAAAAACTTTAAGTATATTCTTTAAAATAAATGATACATAAATTGGATTTGCCTATGGTATAAATTATTGTTAAAAATTAAAATGATTTATCAAAGCCGAAAAATTGTCAGACGAAATTATAATTATGCACTACATTAAGAAAATGATAAAACCTTGTATAGGTTACAATTATGTTTTGTTATACTGAAATAAAAGTGGATGAAAGCCGTACTAAAAAAATGGAGGCTAAAATTTAAAGATTATAATGTGATATATTCTGATATTATAAATATAAAAACATGTCTTATGATATATAATGTGTATTATTATGATAGAAAAGGAAAGATTAAACAAAATGGTAGATAGAGTATATAACTATATTATTTATGCTTTTATAGATTTTAGTTTTAGAAGTATTACAATTTGTTAGCATTTCTGTAATGTGATAAACAGAATATATATAATATATATGATTGAACATAAATAAGGTTCAGTAAAGTTGATAGTATAAGTATGATATATAATATATATATATATATAAATCCAAAGGCAAATTACTGAAAAAATGACAATGCTGTGGGGATCAGTGGCTGGATCTCAATGGAGATACAAAAAAAAGCGAAAAGCTAAATCAAAACGATAAAGTAAAACAGCCAGAAAAGTTAGCAGAGCTTTCGGGCAACACTAGTCCTTCATCAGTGCAAGTGAAGGAATTTGGATATATATAAAGAGGATACAAAAACATTACGAAAAAAAGCGGTAGAAGATTATGACAATGAATGAATAAAAAGAAAAAATAACAATTCGCAATTTCAATTGCAAATTACACCACCTCCGCAGTTCGTAAAACCATAAGTACGCCTACTATATTTTAGACTCGGATTTTAGACTAGAATTAAATGTGTATTCGTTTATTACAGGAAGATATAGGTAGTTTGTGTACTTTATGAACTTTCATTTATAATTTAATTGGAAATTACATTTTTGCATCAGTGGCACTCTAAAATGGTAATACATTAATACAGCAAGATTTATAGGCCTACCTTTTAAAAAAAATTGAAAGAAAAAAAGAACAAATACAAGTCAAAGTCAATCACTAACAAATGAATGATAAGAATTAGGAAATAATAATAGATTATGATAGAAAAATTGAATTGAAAATGTATTTGGTAAACTTGGAGAAAGTTCGCAGACTAATGATCCGTGTGTTTTCGAGGCGTGTGTTGAATTTCCGTCCGGGATTACACAGTACACAGGAAGTCATCTTCACTTGGCCGTTAACTATTGCGCATACAAATGCACTTGTTTTACCCGGCCCATTGTGTATGATAACGTCAACGTCATCAAAGCTACTTCGGCTACTCTAGTTCTACATCATTATTTACTAAACTTGTTTTTAGAAAGTTGTATTATGAATTGCCTCTAAAATATTGAAAAATGACTAAACTTAAAACGATTGTTGTAGGCCTATTGTTATTGATTGGATATATATACTCAGTTACAGGTAGGTAAATACAAATCTAATTTATTACACTGGTACAGGCTGGTTGCATTTTTCGCAAAACGTTTGACAAGAATACCGTAAATGAGCTGGCACTTTAAATTAGGTTTTTCCATAAGGTAAAAGTTAAATTCGATATATTGGATCAAGCATCCTAATACAAAATGACAAATGTTCAATATTTTGGTAGAATTGCCGTATTTGATATTTGTTTACATAATCGATAGGTTTACTCATTTCAATTGAATAACAACTGTAACATTTTTAGTAAGTAAATCGTGACAAAATGGTCTAATAGAATACATGGTGCTTATTAATCCCATACCTATTGAATGGAAAGAATCTATAGCCAGAGACCAATACGATGACGAGAGAAATCCTTGTTCCGAAAAGAGAACAAAGATAAATTTTATTATAGGCATTTTGTAAATGAAATATCTACCAATTCCATTGCAGAAGCAAAATGGGAAGTAGTCTTTAATAATGCTGAATTAGATTGGTATGAAGTATGGACAAATAAAATACACAACTTTAAGCACATAAATAGAATTGCACAATTTAATTTTAAATTACTACACAACATTTTACCTTGTAAAAAAAGGCTTAAAGATTGGAAAATAGTAGAAAACAATACACGTGACAGGTGTAAAAAAGAAATTGAATGTCAATTACCTATGCTAGTTGAATGTACAGCAATTCAAAATGTATGGCTTAAATTTAATGACCTCATATTTAAATGTTTTCCAACAGAAGGTACTATCAATTGGTATAAAATAATAACAGGTACACGAAACATGTTGTAGGCCCTAAATGAACTTATTTCATTATTCACATTTTGCATTTACAAATCATGCATTTTGGAAAAATTAGAAAAAACATAAAGTTTATATATTATAAATATTTATACAATTATACATTGAAAATGAGAAGAAATTACAATAAAGGTGGGTGATTCCCACGAAAGAAAAAAAAAGTAAATCGTGTTCAAAATCTGTAATCAAATCTTTAAAAATCATGCATATATGAAATTCTTTCAGCCTATTCATGATAGTCATGGTCTCCATTGTTTTTGAATGGAATTAAAATTCGTCCAAAATATTCGTATTGCACGTTTTGAACTAAACAACAAAAACAGGTTCTCAAAGACAAATAAATATTATTATGCTAATGGTTTATTAATTATCATTACAATTGACAGGATTTATTATAAGGTTCTAATAAATTATGGATTTGCTTAATCATGCTGTAAAGTAATAATAATTAATGACCAACTATGTATTGGTTTGGAGAATTATTGTATTTTTAAATCATGGAATTAGTATGGCCAAATAAAATAATCTGTACAATTTAATGAATACCATTGTAACCGAACTTTTAACATGTACAGGTATTATCCGATCGTGTCAGTGACCTCAGTTAACTTGATGGGTAATATTGCATTATGCATCGGTGATATACACGCAGCTAAGGTGTCATTCTATCAACCTTTGACGATCACACTACCACATCCGTTATTTACTTTTATTTACAATAACAAATCGTGATTATGAAATAATAATTTCCTCCATTTGTTTTGGACGAATAGACTAAAAATAGTAGTTGGTAGTTTCACGTCCCCTCTCATGAAATTGTGGAGCCTTCATTACTATCGACCGAGTTGTTAAGACAAATGTGAAAACACCCACAAATGTGAAAACAACCACAAATGTAAAAACACATCACCCACAAATGTGGAAACAACCACAAATGTGAAAACTCATCACCCACTAATGTGAAAACAACCACAAATGTGAAAACGCATCACCCACGAATGTGAAAACAACCACAAATGTTAAAACACATCATCCACAAATGTAATAAAGAGCGCGCCCACAAATGTGAAGACGATCATCGCCAACAAATGTGATAACACCCACAAATGTGAAAAAAGAAGAAATTTTCGCCCAAAAAAAAACAACCCCAAAAAACAAACCAATTCATGTCAACAATTGTGATACATAAGAAAGAAATTTAATTTGCTATATGTATGTTTATTATGTTTAATTAAGTGTGGTTTTCTTGTTTATTCTGTTATATTTGTTTAGGACCACAATGGAAATGAGTTTGCCGTCTCGGTACTTTATTGTGTTTTTATCCTATGATTTAATGTCAGAATAAAGAAATAACTAGAAAGCCACTCCGAGAGTGCATACCTCCGCCTACTGTAAAATTCTCCTACGGTTAAAAAAAAAATATATATATATATTTGTGCGTGTCTTAATGCTGTTTGTGATTTAGGCTAATTTCACTACAAGCATGTGTATGCGAGTTTGGTGTAATGGTTATGTAACAAGCCTTTCAATTAACAATAGCTTCAGTTGACTAACAATAGAACAGCAACGCGAAAATCAAACGAGTAAATGTGAAAAGAAATAGGTTTTTTAAACTACTCGCATCAAAAATCGTGCACATTAAATCAAATTATGTTTTAAAATTACAAATCACTTAATTATAATTCTTGCCTCATGTACAAAAATGAAGTTCTCGAGAAAATGCAATTTCAGTTTACTTGTTACTTTAAGACTGCTCGCCGGCTTTTGAAAAATTCTGTCCTATCTTTTAACACTAGCAGGTCTGAAAAGTATACTAAAAAGTAGTCCAGAATTGGGACCATGGTCCCAAAATTTAATGGAATGGTCCTTAACCACATATCTATCTGTATATTCATTTTGGTAAAGATCTTGTAATTACTTTTTGAGTAATCCTGCTAACAAACAAACACACGCTACCGATTACATATACCTCCTTGGCGGAGGTAAAAAATAAAAATAACTCGTTGGGGCTATTAGTATTACTATTATACATTACGTATTTCAAAGTCGATGTTCGGTGTTTGTTGGGCATGTACACGATACTACAAGGTCATTTATAACATTGACTTTTAGTTTGTAGTTGTTAAGTTGTTGGTTTACTATTATCAGGAGGTATACCTCACTGTTATTCCATGTCGATTCTACAAGGTCCTATACCATTGCATTTGTAGTGCGTGGTCGTCAATTCGTTGGCTTACTAAGTACGTATAGTTCCAAATCGAGGTTCAGTAGTGTTTGTTGTGCGCGTTCACGACACTACAAGGTCAAGTTCATTTGGTACTCATGTAATGTGTAGTTAACTCGTTGGTCTACTATGTAGGCATGTATAGTTCCACGTAGCATACTACAACCACATACTACAAGTAGCAATGATATGACCTTGACATTGAAGTAACGTGCACGTGCGCAGCTAATTGCAAACATCGACTTAATAGTAAATCAACACGTATCGCGTGCACCCACAAGTATTGAACCAACTCAATATAATGTATATAAATAGGCCTACATTAACATGAACTCGTAAAATACTTGTATCACAAATTCTTAAGTCTAGCACTAATTTTGATGAATTGTTGTTTTTTTTACATTTGTGGGCGAAAATGTCTTTTCACGTTTGGGTGATGTGTTTTCACATTTGTTGGTGATGCGTTTTCACATTTGCCGTTTACCGTAGGCCTACCAGAGCCAACTAAATCGGTGTGGGACTCGAGGACAACCGGTCCTAGTTCTGGTGATAGATAAAGACTCCAGTACAGGTCCAGTATAGTCCTACACAGTTTGTCCGTGTGTACTGTTTAAACGAATCCAGTTCATCATTCGAGATGACTAGGGGGTTAGAAGAAGACCTATATTGTATTGGTCTAATATAGTCTTACATTTATATGGAATAAGTATAACAATAAATGTTTATGAGTTCAATAGTAGGAGGAATATGTCACGAGTTGCTTGTTTAGTATAATTTCATTACATTAATTAAAGATGTTTTGGCCCCAAAAACATGAAACATTAACGTTAATAAAAAAAGACTAGGTCATTTTTCAGTTTGGATATATTAATCACTTTAAAATAAAAAACAACTAACTAACTAAAAATAAGTTTGTCGCTTATAAAAAGACAAAATAAACAGTTAAATTCAGCCAAACACACATTGACTTACAGTAAATTTGACTAAATTACAGGGGTTTTCCTTTTTTTTCAGGTAAATATATATTTTTTTCGATACAATTTTTGGTTTAAAAAAAACCAATAGGCCTACATCTTTAATTTATAGGTTATTATATGTGGCCAACTGTACTCATGAAATCGATAAGAATTGAACTTTAAACAGACTAAAAATTGTATTGTACCGTTGAATGAACATTCTTAATAATAGTTTTATTTCTTTATCAATAAATACTACCGTAGATTATGGTTGTTTCCTCTTTTAGGTGACTTGGTACTAGTTGCTGAACGTATTTCCTTGTTTAAAGCACATTTTGCAAAATCTATCAACGAGACTTTAGATTTTGAATCAATTCAATTGGATCCGCCACCAGAATATGTACAATATGCCGAATTTGATCATAGAGATAGAAAAGTGTATTGGTCTGATAAAGTTAAGAAAGAGGTACGGAGATCAAATTTAGATGGCTCTGATCAAGAAGTTGTATTGTCAGATGTTTGTAAGTACACTTTCAATAATAAAAAAAATAGTTGGATTGTCAGAATGTTAACATGAGCAGTCAATTATTAATAAAATAAAATATTTTCTCAATTCAACGAATACAAACATTATTTATTCTTTTTATAACACATCTACTGTTTTATTCAATTCATCCATCGTAAACCATTGGCGAAGATGCCACAGCCGCTACTGTAGGCCAGTAATCCGGGCCATCCAAAGAGTTGTACGCGGAGTAGAATAAACGGCGTGCACCATAGGATGATTTTCGAATGCGAATTAGTGGCAACATTCTCAAAATGTTGCAAAAAGGTGGACGTGCAATTAAACCCATTATTATCATTTGATATAACTTATGTTAGGTAGAATTAATACCGAACGGTTGTGATACAACCAATCAAATTGCAAGAATATAATCAGGTGTATTACAAAATAAATTGTATTTGCGTATTCTGTACACTTTACTTTGTATAATTGATGGATAAGATTTTATAAATAATTCGATCTTGATTAATGAACACAGTTTTCTAATTGCATTTAAAAGCAAGGATTACTTACAATTTGAAAAAATATAGAATAATTTATTTATGAAAAGCACGGATTTGTCTATCATATACATATATATTAAATAGAGTAACAGCCCTAATGTAGAAAATAATGGAAGTTCTTAGTAGTTACCATAATCTTTTAAGTACCCTCTAGTTATATAAGCTTTTATTTCATTATATGTAGTGTACAAAATATAAAATAGTTAAAGATTAATGTAAAATAATGCCAGACCAGCTGGCATACAATTTGGAATTAAAATGCAGTTTATCACACAGTGTTCACAATCAAATTATTAGATAAATTAATATGTAACAAAAAACTATAAATAGTTACTTAAAATTCACCAAAACTAGAAATACCAAATATAACAAACATTTCAGAAGCACCTACACAGAATTTACTAAAATTCAGCAACATACGCAAACAATTATTGTAACAAACTTTTAAGGAATGAAATGTTCGCTTAGTGGTAATTGAACCAAAGACTACTACAATAGAAACTCATACAGTAAAGCCTGTTTTCCAGTCGACTTTATTCGACGCTATCATCGTTGATCGTTAACAGTTCAACGACGAGCCTAGTAGGCTCACAGTGTAGTAGACGTAGGCCTACTACTATATAGATATTCGGTATCGTATATATATATAAAACATACATTGCAGCAAAAAACACTGAATTGGGGGGTATGTTTGGGAAGGGGAATCACATTTGCCAATTTCCACTGCAAAGGTGCCAACTGAACTGGCATAACTGCTCTCATTGGGATTGGATTGGAGGCATAGTTGTCATTTCTGGCATTATGCTTTTTGGTATTATTTGGATGCCCACGGAATCTGGCATAATGCCGCGGCATTATTTAGCCGTTTTTAACATACTCTGGCATAATTTTGTGTTTTTTGTTTTGTTTTACCCAATTTCTGATTGTTTTTTTCCCGATTAAATAAAAAAAAAAATGTTATTCGTTAAAAATCACCAGCATTTGATAACTTTATTTGTAAACTATAAATAGTACTTTCTTTGCTTTTTAGCAGTTAATATTCCCAATAACTAGAACAAGAATAAGATATTGAATTCCAACATTAATTGATCTGCTGCTGTATAAACTAGATGAAAGTCGCTATGTGAATAGTATATATATATAGTATAATCTAATTATACTATAATATAATATTATGTACTATAATCAGGATTAGGTTGACATTTTTGGTTAGCAATAAATAATTATTAATAATAATCGATCTTAATTTAGTTGTGTTATACGGTAATGTATGTAATACATTAATATTATAGCACGGAGGATAAACATTGTAACAAATCAGATAACAAATCATATCGAACATTATCCGAAATGAGTCATTTATGTAATTTTCTTTTAAATTTGTAAAATGATTGCTACTCAACATGATCAACAACGGACAATTAGTTTACGAGTATTCCATTTATTCCGATTGCTCAACAAATTGGAACGTTTATTTAATTATTGTTTAATTGGGGGGTATGTTTGGGAAGGGGAATCACATTTGCCAATTTCCACTGCAAAGGTGCCAACTGAACTGGCATAACTGCTCTCATTGGGATTGGATTGGAGGCATAGTTGTCATTTCTGGCATTATGCTTTTTGGTATTATTTGGATGCCCACGGAATCTGGCATAATGCCGCGGCATTATTTAGCCGTTTTTAACATACTCTGGCATAATTTTGTGTTTTTTGTTTTGTTTTACCCAATTTCTGATTGTTTTTTTCCCGATTAAATTGTTAGTGTGCTAACAAAAAAACAATAATAATAATAATAATAAATTATTAATTTATTTAATTGTTGTTTGATCCGATTATCAGTGGCGGATCCAGGCATTGAATTAGAGATAGGGGTTGAACTGTCTCCTACAATCTTTTGCATTGTACCTGCCGTCTAATGTAGGTTATCATGCTTCTGATCATAATCCCTTTATTTCTATGGTGTGCGTTTTTATACAAACATGTAACGAGACATGAAAACATGCCTATTGTTATGCGTTTCGTTATGTAGTCATATATTCTTTCCATGTGTTACTCTCTGTTCCGACATTTTTGTCCTAAAAATTAGAAATGGATTAAATTGTATTATTTATTGTAGTTTATTTTATTTTATTTTCTCACAGCATTATCTAGATTTGTTATTGAAGAGAAGAATGGCAATATGTACTGGTCAGACCTAACATGTAATTGTATCAAAGTCGTCAACTTGACTTCTTTGAGAAATTATACGCTAGTAGATGTTATGAAAAAGCCTTCTGGAATAGCTATCGATGTAGAAAACAAGTAATTATTTCACAACATTTTACATATCACATTACCCTTAAAGATATATTGTCCCCCCCCCCCCTGAAAAAATATTTGTTTTTAATATTTGTTGTTGAATATGCCATTTTAAGTAACATAACATAATAGTTCTTCACTTTGAACAAAAATTGGATAAAAAAAAGATTATTTATCTGAAAAAACTCAAATTGACTGGAATTCATTGGTTGAATTTAACCGTTTATTTTGTCTTTTTATAAGTGAAAACATTGAACTGTGAAATTGCTTATTCAAAGTCTTTTTAAATTAATCTTCATTTTTCGTGTTTTTTGGGGACAATACATCTTTAATATTATTACTAAGGATTTATATTGTCATTACCACTGTTATTGCCACTGTTACTCAGTACACTGTTATATTGATTCCCATTGTACTATTGTCAATGTTATTACTGCTATTGCTCTGTTCGACCACCAATCTACTTTCTCTGAATGCTAACTCCTGTTAAACTGCAACAGAATACTTTACTGCCACAGCTGCTACTGTACTCCAATTGCTATCATTAATTTACTATTCTGATACTGTAATGTTACAGTAACTTGTATAAACGTGTATCAGATCCACACTAAAATCAACAATTACAGTATTGATATAATTGTCTTACTTTTTGTTCTTTTTAGTTATATTTACTGGACCGATATTGTGGGTTTTAAAAAATCGAAGATTGGAAGAGCTCGCTTGTCGGATGGTGGTGGTGTAGAAATACTAATAGAAAACGAACTTTCTAACCCTATATCTATCACAATTGACAAAAATGGTAAATTATTTCATCTACTATTCATTCAAAATGACATTAATAGACTATATCATATAATACTAAACTTACTGGGTACTGTGACTAATTATGTTGTTAAGCTAAGTGAATGATGGGCTTAATGGGATCCGACATAATAGCATCATGCAGAGTTAGGTTATAGACTTTTTACAAAAGAGTAAACAGTTTATGATTTAGCATCACATGGTTATAAATGTGATACTGTATTTTGTATAGCACTTCTGACATTTAGATTAATTCAAATATGATTTAGAAGTTTACTGTAGCCGTTTTTTCACCTCAGTAGTATGACTACGGCCTAAGAGATAAATCTGAACCTAAAACAAGTTTGTATTTAACTTTTAAAGAAAACCAGCTTTATTGGTGTGACGGTAAAATAGAATCATCTGCTGCAAATGGTATTAACCGACGCGATGTGGTCACAACAAACTTCGACAATGCAAGGTATCCAGTGGATGTTAAGATCTTTGGTCCGGATGTGTATTGGGTTCAGGAAGGAAGACCCGAGCTTGTGAGGGCCAATAAGAAGACTGGAAACGATATAGAACCGATCAGTAATTCATTATTTTCACAAGCTGAAAGTGTGGATATATTTAAAAGTAATAGAAATTTATTGTTGTCGGTTTGACATGCATTTTTAAATAATAATAATAATAATAATATTTATTCGGCAAAAGTTCTTAAAAGTACGTTTTACAATTCATCTTGCCAGGAGCAAGTAATAGGCATGAGCCCAAACAGAAAACTGCTCTTACTCCATCATTATTATAAAATACAAAAATAACAAAACTAAGTAGTACAAATTCATTAAAAACAAAACAAGACAAAGTTATAATGGAATACACCAATTAAGAATAAGCTGCATTGAATAAACAATATAAATAATATAAACAATTACAACTTAATATTTTGAGTTGGGCTTTAAAGTTTGAAATTGTAGCACATTGTTTAATTTCATTGGGAAGCTCCCATAATCTAGGAAAAATAACAAACGATGAATTTAAAAATGTATTAAACGCCCTTCACACCTCTCACTTGATCTCACAAACTCATTAAAGGATGAGGGACAGAGGCCATGCATTATTTTAAAACCTAATGTGAGTCTATACACTTTAAATATATTTTCAATACTTAAAATATTTAGGGTCTTTAACCTATATAAATATGAAGTGTCCCAATTTCCTTCTTTTCTGTAAATAATTATTCTAGTGGCCTTTCTCTGTACCCTTTCAAGTCTATACATATGAGATATTTCAGTAGGTGCCCACATACAACAACAGTAAGTCATAACAGGTAATATTAGTGCTTTGTAAAGATTTAGCAATGCGTTAAACATTGGGTAAAATGGCAAATGTGTACTCGCACATTGACTTTGTGTGTAGTGGAGATAGTCACATCGTTAATTCGTCACAAGACGAAAATAGTATGATCTAGTTAATTGACACTCTAGAAATAGGTACTTGAAAGGTACACGTGGCTATTGAAGTATTATATTACTTTCATAATTATGTAGGACTAGTTATATTGCTTAGATAAGAGACAAGATAAGAAAGTTAGATAAGTTGCAAATCAGACCGCATCCTTCAAAAGTGTAATGGAAGACTACACAAGTTTGTTTCAATTTTTTTTTTATAGAAATGGACGCTTGCAGAAGCGACCCTTGTCAGAATGGCGGAACATGTGTCAATGGAATATCAGACTACAAATGTCTTTGTAGACTGGGGTATAGAGGGAAACAATGCAACAAAGGTGAGTTTATATCAGACTAATGTGATTCAATAGGACCAATGCAAACAATGGATGTTTTTTAATTTAATGAGGAGAAAACGTTTCATTTGACAAATACCATACATTCATTATTGTTTTATAACACATTTTTCCAAAAATAAACTTCAACAATCGTTCGTTTTGTTTTTCGCTTCGCTATTGAAGCCTAATCTCCATTAGGCGAATTTAAATATTTGACCAATTAGCTTGCGTATTAATGATTTCATCTAGGTTTTGTGACGTAACGTGAAAAAAGGCCAATTAGAACCTAAAAAACGTTCGCGCGAATATTCGCTAATGGAAAAACGGGCTTAATAGGCCACGTAATGCGACGCCTGTGATTTGGCTACTACGGAGCACTCTGTATATTTACAGATTGGTTTTCGGTGTTGCATTGTTTTACGCATGTTGTTCTTCTAGTGTTGATATATCCTGTAATGAAAGAACAAACATCTATTTTTTTCTAGGTGATTTTATACTCATCACTGACACTTTTAATGCAGAAATAAGTATATCTGAGGGAAAGTTAGAAAACAATACGTTGAATTTTAAAAAGATACCTATTGAACCTACCCCAGAAAGCCCGGTTAGTGTACAATACGACCCAATAGATGAACGTATATATTGGGCAGATACGCGAAAGAATGAAATTAACCGAGTTAATCTTGATGGATCGAATTTTGAACATGTCGTTACCATTACTGAAGGAAATGGTAAGTTTTTGAAAGAATTAAGTTGATTATATTTAATGCATAATTTTATTTCGATTTGATAGTAAGCATAACGTTCTTTTACACTTACCATTTATTGACAAATATTCACCCAGCAACTAACTTAAAACAGTTCTTTTTAATTAATTATTAAGTATTGTTAGGCGCTCTGTTCTTTGTAGGGCGCCATATAAAAACTTGTATAGAATAGAATAACTTTGTAATATATCTACATGAATTGAAGGGCGTTTGATAACTAAAACAAGGCCATATGGCTGAAGTCGAGTGCACAAATTTGAGTTAGAGTTTACCGACCAACCGACCAACATAGTGAGCTGTAGAGTCGCGTTTGCACGCGACTAATAATATTTTCTAAAACGAAAAATGTGAAATGTATTGTTTAGAATAAGATGCATCTAGTTTTGGTAAACAATGAACACATTTTCTATTCTAGCTCCAGTAGATATGACATTAGATATTGTGAACAGGCATATATACTGGACGAGTAATGGATTGTCAGATCGAATTGAAGTCATCAACTTTAATGGTACTGGACGAATGGTTCTAGTTAACAGCACACTAGAATACCCTACATCATTAGCCCTTGATATTTCTGCCGGGTAGGTTTACGTTAACTACCGTACATTATGACTATAATTGACAGATTGTAAATTAAAAATCAAAATCAAATCAAAACGTAAATTCAACACAAAAAAACCCCCATAAAAATTAACACAATTTTTAATGAAATATGTTTTTTTAGGTTTTAAATTTAAATTGAGGCTGTTTATTTATGTTAACACGTAACAAGAATGTCTCAAATCGTAAGATCCTACAGCAGGTTGACGTGTTACCAATACTTACCCTTAAAGAAATTATTTTGTGCACTGACTGGGTTCTGTATCTGCATCATTCTGTCTGTTTCCCCGGCAATATTTAAAAATGATAATATGTTGCAAATTACTGGACAGATTTTCTCCCAAAATTGCCAGTATAGGACCATTTATGAAGTGTTGCAAGTTGTGTTCAAAAGTCACATAAGAGTCATAAGCCAATCTAAAAAATGAATAAAAAACCAATTCTTTCAGAAAATAATTGTCATATCCACACACGTACATTGGCATAGGGTGAAATCGTCATGTGTTCAGGAATTTATGGTCAAAAATCAGGATGATGTATGTAGGGGATGTATGTCTTTGGTTGTTGGTTCTTGACCTACTGACCAAATTTGAAAGAAAGATCGGTTTAGTATGCTAAATTTCTGATACACAGAACCCTGCCAGTGCGTCCCTATATTTCTTATTGATAAAAATTGCGTTGATTAAAAAAGATTTTGATGCTTTTTACGTTTTTAATTTTTTTTTACGATTAGTGGCTCTATGCGTTTTGAAAACTATTTCATAAAACAATATTTTACGAATTGGTTGATGTTTACTGTTTTGTAATTGTATATATATGTCTATATTAAGATTCATTTATTGGATTGATGCAGCCGCTGACACAAAAATCGAAAGAGCACAACTTAATGGTGAAGATCGTCAAGACTTCGTTACAGAAGGAATAAAAACCTCAAAATCCCTAGCAGTAGACACTGTTGGTAAGATTACGTACCGTCTGTGTACAATTTTATTTGTGTCAAAAAGTACGAAATATAAAAAACCCCTTTACATAGAACTATTGTTATATAGGCTTGCGCACCTTTTCAAATCTAAATCGATGTTAACTACCAATATGTATTTTTACGAAGACAAAAGCAGTTTATGTATCTTGTATCTTCTATGTTAAACACTGAACACTCTTTCCTGATGAGACTAATCGCTGTTAATTCTCTTGTTTTAGATCGTAGATTGTATTGGATCGACGAAAGTTTTAATCGAATTGTATACGTGCCACTCGACTCTGATTCAAACAAGTTTCCATTACCAATAATAACAGAGTTAACATCCGTTAATGATTTTGCCATTTATGGACCTTATCTTTACTGGTTAGAGGATACAAGCATTTTAAGAGCATCAGTTGATGGAGAGATGGAACAAGAATCTGTGATTTTCTATGATTCAAATGTTCGATTCCAGAGTATATTTATTCATAGTATGTTTTTCAGAGAGACGGGTTTATAAATGTAAAAGGCGTCGACGAGAGGGAAGGGATGGGGGCCACTAATTGACACAACTTTGCAAGTATTTTAGTTCGATTTATATACTTGTGGTATCATTTTGAAGAGATATAAGTGAACATCTATCGTCGGACAGCTCACTGTGTTTTTATATTAATTTATAAACTGGCTATCCAGATGTATCGATCTCCTATGGTCATGCAATGTATTAAAAATGTTTCTTTTAAGCAAAAGCACAATATAATAATTTGCCTTGAAGTGAAACATTTTATCTCGTAGAGATTTAATCAATATATATGTGGTCATACAATTACATGACATGAAGCCAAAATTATAATCAATAGAATTAGAAATACGCCTCACTGTCAAATTTGCAAAGCAAAAATAGTTACCATTTTCTTCTGCTCAAACCCTTAACCTTCACATTTTAGTTTGTGTACCTTAACATTTTAATTGGTGTGGTGCAAAATGTTCTAATTATTATCAATACTGTACTATATCTAGGTGTAGATGAGTGCTCTAGTAACCCTTGCATGTCCGGTGGTATTTGTTTTGATGGGTGGTCAAGTTTCACTTGTGAATGTCCATCAGGCTACTCTGGCACACTATGTGAAGAAGGTATCGTATTCTAAACATTCGTATGAATTGTTCTGATTAATGTTTTCCAATGTTTCCACGATAATTGACCGAATACTTCAATTATGTATTTCAAAATAAGATTGAGTATATTATATTTGTTTCTGTTTTATTAATTATTCTAATTCACAATAAGTTTTAAATAAGTTTTTATATACTATATTCATCAATTATTTTCATTTTACAGTAGGCCTATTATTTAAAGACTATATTAATTTTGTTATTGTTATTATACAGTACAATCGAATTACTATACTACTGTAATAAACAAAATCATATTTTTTATGACCATATCGATGATTTATTACCATCACTACAATTACCCCAATCATTGATTAACATCCCTCCATTGTTCTTATATCGTTTTTATCTTGTCTTCATCGTTGCCATATCAAACATTATGTCCTCAAAACATTCTTTAGTACACATGTTTAACTGATAATTATTATTTCGAAATCGACAGCTCCTCTAACAACAACTGTTGGCAGTTTAATAAATACAACGCCACAGCAGCAGCAGCAGCAGTCAAGCACTGATCCCACTCTATTGGTCGGTATACTGATTCCCTCTGTCTGTTTAGCTATTTTGTTAATTTTTGCTGCCGTACGGTATAGAAATAGACACCATACTGCAAAGATGACACCAGGTATTTCCTTTCATATTTATATGTTTTCTAATATAAAGTCATTGGCTTATCATTTAAATGTGCTAACGTTTGATATTGCATTTAAATTAAAGTTAAAGTAATGTTGTTTAATGACGATTAAAGCGCTTTGGTTTAAGGAACGCGGGTTCTTTTCTTGCAAACACTACAGATGAAATAAGTATACGTACTGTATTTAAACTATGTTTTTTAACAGCTAGAGATATAGAGATGCTAATTCCACGAATCGAGCCGGATATTAAGTTCAAAGGTCATGAGTTAAAAGACAATGAACATCTTGATTGGGATAACCGTGTCTTGATCGGCGGAGGTCGATTTGGGAAAGTGTTCTCATGTACTTTAAAAGGTGTAGCAGGACAGGCTGATATTGAAGTCGCCGTAAAGACGCCACTAGGTGCGTAGTCATCCATTCTAATCAATTATCACTAACATAAAGATAATATTTCTTGATCTTGAAATTTTGAATATAATGTTAATTAGTAGGTCTCTAACTATTACTTATGTTTATATTTACTTGGCAAGTTGCTTGCAAAGTATATTGCAAGTAGGCCTACTATATATTAATTCGTATATTTGTATGCATGCATGTACAATCAACCGAAAATGAATGTTGCTACTAATATAATAATAGGCAATTACCAATACATTGATACAAATCTAAAATCTTATTATTATTATCTTATAATCTTAAGTTATGTGTATCTTCAATAAATAAATAGCACGTCCTCTGTCGGTCTCTGCATTTCTCAGTATTTCGCTCAGTTTATGAGCGCTTAATTATTTTATTTTCTTATTATCTAATTATTTAGATACTTCATCGGCTGGTGAGAAGGAAGATTTCAAAAATGAAATTGACTTAATGATCCAACTTGGAAATCATCAAAATGTTCTCAGTATATTAAAATGTAGGACAACTTATGACCCACTTTTAATTATTACTGAATACATGAAATACGGAAGCATGCTTCACTTCTTACGAGCCTCAGAGCAGGTATGTGTACATATGGGTAATGTATCGTAAGACCAAGTTTTACTATCGAACACAAAAACAAAATCTTGCGCCACTTGACTCAGGTAGTGCGCAGTGAGGTGTACAGCTTTGAACAAACACAAATACGAATAAACCGTCACTATACACATAGGCTACTTGCAGTTAATATATAACAGGAGGTGTATCTTCTCATATAAGTTATTAATTACAATTTTGTTTTGTTTGGTCGAGCGTTTATTAGAATTCAACTCTGTGCATAAAAAAACACACGAAATTGCAGTAACGTTTCCTCTCTTACCAAAGTTGTAGCTTTACATACAGTAATTTCTTAAGTCACTCCACGCATTGTGTTATGCCTTCTGTCACTTTCATGTGTTTCAACCTTTTTAAACAATGAATTGCAATAATTTTGTTTGTTTTGTTTTCTTTGATTTTCGATAAGAATAGATGATGAAAGAAAATGAATTCACTGACACAACGTACAATGTTGGACTTGTAGAACTATATAGTTTAGCCAGACAAATTGCATCTGGAATGGTAAGATTTTCAGACCGTTTGGCAATTATTAATATTATTTATATGATTTGGGCTTAATTTATTGTATTTTCATCATAAATAATATCAGTCCTGAGCAGCCTTTTACTTTTATTCAATCCGAGACAACTATCATTCAGATATAAGAGCGTTTGAAAACAAATCCCACTAACCTCACTGCATTAACAAATTCAAGCATCCCGGAATTATTTCCTTAAAATAATTGTTAGAAAAAAATAGGAAGAGACATAGAGAACGCAAAAATATTCATACTCCTGTATTCATAGGACTATGTCGCTGCAAACAAAATAGTTCATGGTGATTTAGCAGCAAGAAACATTCTAGTGGGAGAAAACCTGATTGCAAAAGTTGCTGATTTTGGACTTGGACAAGACGTATATGAGAGAGGCTACATCAAAGTATCCGATGGTGAAGTGCCCTTAAAATGGTATAGCTTGGAAACAATATTTGAAAAACGGATGTCATCAGAAAGTGATGTGTAAGTAAGAGAAAAGTATAACTATAACTATTAATCTATTTTAATACAATCGTTGAAATAATATCGTATAGGCCTATTAATTATGACATCACACAAAACCATCGTCTATGGCTATTCATTTTAAGGCACAATTATGATAAATAAAGCACGATTTCGTTTGAACATCGGTTAGTAGTTATTATATTTTTATAATTACTGGTATGTATTGTAAAATTTAGATGGTCTTTTGGTGTTGTTTTGTACGAAATATTTACCTATGGAAAAGTTCCATATCCAGATGTTCTCATAGACATGCTTCCTAAGAAACTGCAAAAAGGATACCGAATGAAACAGCCAGACAACTGTCCTCATCAAGTGTAAGTAACTTATTACTAATACATTTTATTTCTATTTTAGTCTCAATACATTAGTAATTTTAAAGATGTTACACGACGAGAGATAAATCAGTTCTGTGCACTCACACGCTCATATCCGAGTTACATTCGACCTAACTGTTCCATGTGTGGTCACTTAATTTCCTATACCTCCACGATGTTTACGTGATATAACTCCGATAGGTTTTAGATTTAACTTCTTTAGGTTTCTTTAGGTTAAAAAAGCTCTTCCATCATAATTTAATAGAGATAGAGAAAAAGACTTTAGAAATTAATCCGTAGCGTTTAATTCAGGATCATTGATCACGATCGGCGCAAAATTACTGGTGCACATTGAAAATTCTTTTGTAATCTTGCCTCTAGGGCTTCGCTTGCGTAATAAACTTTAATCGCGTTTAATTGTCAGCTTAGGCCTATGCACATTGTATTTCATTTGCGTTTTCCAAATCCCTTTCTTCAGTCTTGCTAGATCAGACCGTTTCTTCGTCAACAAAATGACGAGCTTTAGGTTGAAAACTTCGAATTTAACAAAAAAGACTTTGCAAATTTTAAAGTTTAGACCAGTTGTTGAGAAACTTCGTTCGTTAGGCCATCTTTCTTCACAAATTAGGTTGCTGAAGCGAATCAAATATTAAACAGTCTTTGTAGTTCTGTGATCCCGCAGTCTCTAGTGAATATTTTAGACAGACACCCCAACATTTTCTAAACAGCGTGGCAAACAAGAGTTTGGCAAAGTGCAGACTCGGATTTAACCCTCGGCGGGCCTCTAGTAGGCATATACAGACACACACAGCCATGTATTGTTACGACGCTTACGTAATCTAGTACGTTTTTCTTTAAATACTTTATTTATCGCAACTTATTTAAATACAGAAGACGGTATTTTGATTAATGGCAAACCATTCAAAAAGGAATTTTCTTGCTTTAAAAATATATTTCTACCTTTTCAGATATTCTATAATGAAGAGATGTTGGAAGAAATCTCCTGATAAACGACCGACCTTTGATATTTTATTTAATGAATTAGACACTTTGTTAGAGAATGCTACTGTGACGAAAAATGAATATCTACCAATGGAATCTGTTAATCTAATTACAGAAGCGGTATGTATTTTATTTTTGGTTACTAGTAGTTTGTAAATTTTGCATTAAAATGAAATATTAAAATACCTTTGTCTTATGCACAAACTGCCACGAGTGTCCAACAGTCCAATATAGGCCTAGTATGTTATTTTTTCTTTTTATATAGCAGGTTTTTTGATTGGGTTTTCCCGAGATAACCAGAATCGTCGTCAGAATCCTTGGACTAATTAATTAAACTGTTATTGTTGTGCTCTTTTCTACTAGGAATGTATAAGTTCAACAAAAGACACTGCAGACAATTATGAGACGTTTATAAGATCTACAAGCGAAAACTTATACGAGACTCCCATTCAACCTAATGATGTGTATATGACTCCTACGTCTAGTTCCCCAAACATGTACATGACTTGCACACCAGGCCTGGAATCACAAATGTCTAACCCATATGAAATACCTACATATCAATCTACGCCAGTCAATGAAATAGAAAATCCCTATTTAAATTAAGCATATTAATTAACATTTTGGAATCAAATTTGGATCAATATTACAGTGTACATATTAGGCCTAATTTATATTTCAATTTTAATATTTGAATAAGTTGACAATGAATTTTTATCATAGTATTTTGCAAGCAGTTTCTATAACTTCTTCTTTGCTTGCTTCAACTCGCGAACGAAGATTCGAAGGCAGGCACGATCACAGTGCAGTTAGGGGAAAATGGCAAAATCACAACTGTGGTTATGTTACAAGAGTTGTCAAAACAATATAAATTATCTGATAAAACTCCTAGAAAGTAGGAAGCCTTTTGCCATTTCCCCCTGACTCAGTGGGTAAGATGCTGTGTAGTAAATGTTATGTCTGTATGAGTTCTGATTTTCCTCCCATTCCCATTTTTGCAAATTCCTCGAAGAAGAGGGATGGATAGCGTTTCCATGCCATTCGTCGCGATTTATGTTGCAGAAATTAATACTTTATTTAGTGTGTCTTTGTACCCTCCTATGCTACGTTTCTCCATACAATGCAATCTCGTCATTTAGAGCTGCGGTGGCCCTTTGATGCTAAATAAAATGGTGAAGAGTGTTGGAGCGAGAACACACCTTTGATTTACGTCGTTTTCTATTTGAAAAGGTTCTCATCTCAAATTTCTGTATCGGACTTGTAAGATCGACGTCGCGAATGCTACGTACAACCATTTGCTTTTAATCAAGAAGTTTCCATATACTATACCATTATTTAATCACGATGATTTTGAAGGGAAAAAGGATTAAACTGCATTCTTAATTAAATAGTTAATAAACCATTTTTTGACCATTTTCAAAAATCTCTCTTTATATCGATTTATGAACTATTATAATCTTACTTACTGTACACGGTATTTCGCAAAATGTCTACAAACACAAGTTATTTCTAAAAGCAGCACACAAGCTCTAATAAGATTTTAAATATTATGTACATATTTTGTAGTTTATTACTGGTACTAATCTTGTTTTGTAATATTGCATTTAAATGTTATTACATGTGTAGTTCAATATAGGATGTTAAAATTGATCATTAGAAGCATAATCTAGATTCACAACAAACTACTATATCAGGATAGTCATCTGAAAGTCATGGGTTCGAGCCCCAAAGTGGTCAATTTACTGAACATTAATTACAATTATACCAGATACAACATACACAAATCTTACAAACGCATTATTACTATTATACCTTTCTCACACCTGCAAAAGTAACAACTTGTAACCAGTTTGTATAGTGTGAAGACAAACCAAAAGATTTCACATGGGTCCCTTGTGAAATCTCGAGAGAAAAGCACACTGATGAGAGGCCTGTTTTTGTCCCGAGATGTACCGTCAGTTGGTAATGCTCTCGTGCATGTATTTTGCCTCATATTAAACTGACCAATCATAGTAATTAAATAGCGCGTAATATGCTTCCTCCCAAGATTTCTCATGGTTCGCGTATGTGTGTATGAAAACATGTAATAAATCAGATCTAAACCAGTTTATGTACAATTTATGCAGGTGTGAAAAGGGTATTAGATTAGTATATCTTTGGAGGGAGTTACCAAATTTGTTACATATTAGATTAGTATATCTTGGGAGGGAGTTACCAAATTTGTTACATATTGGTTATATTTGTGTTAAAACATCAGGTGAATCATCAAATTTTAGCTATGAATAGAATTAAGGGCAGCTTACATACTGTAGATTTTTAGTCGCGTGCAAACGCGACTCTACAGCTCACTATATCGGTTGGTCGGTAAACACTAACTCAAATTTGAGCATGTGACTGTAGCCATGTATATGGCCTTGTTAATCTGCTTTACACTTTATCAACAATAAGTGATTTCAATAAGATTTCTGTTATTTTTTATGAGCTTATTTGGTATTTTTGGATCAAGATGTAAAGAAAATTGTAATAATTTGTTTTCTATTTTGTTATTTATATACAGTATTGTTTTACAATAATGCTTAATTTCACCTGATCATACACACATTTTAAATTATTCGTTTGAAAACTGTGTTTCAGTAGGTAATAAAAGCATGTAAATATCTAAGATAACTGTTCCCTCGTTTCTTCTTTTATTTTTTTTTCACAGATTCATCATCATATGCAATTTTCTTCTGAGGACTTTTTGCTTTTTCTATCCATTCATCCATCATGGACTTGCGCTTGACACTTTCTTGTTTCATTTTTGTATCATTTGTTATTGGAGTTATAGAGCTTTTTTTAGGTGTTGCTTTCTTCAGCCATGACTTCATTAAATTACTACTTTTTGACTGAGGAGGCGCACTGAAAAAATAAGAAATATAAATTTAATTTAATATATCAATATATCAAATTTTAAAAACAAGATCATTTCTGGTACACATTTTTAAAAACAAATAACGCACAACCCAAGTTCATGCATTAGTGGAGATATGGCGCACACTCTTGGGTATTCACAATGTTGTGCATGTCGCACCATTGTAAATACCTTCGAGTGCGCCGAATCTACACTAACGCACTATGACTTGTGCATTATTTTTATAACGGTAATACCCTAACCTAAAATATGCCAACAGATATATATGCCAGACAAATGAGCACCATTTGGTCTTTTAGTGCAACTTTACTTAAAACAATTAAAGACACTAGACCTACATTTTTTTGTTTTTAATTTAAGATCACAAACTACATTTAATGTCAAAATAAATAATATATGGTCCTATTGTGATATATTTTTTACATCTTTAAACAGTTATAAATATGAAAATTTAGTTGATTCTAATAACTTAAGCGGCACGCTATAAATCCCAACATACATTGCGCGTGGATTGATATTTAGATAGAAAAATGGAAGAATCGTAACTTTTCAACAAAAATACTGAGTTTTTCCCAATCCGTATTAATGGATTCTCGCAAAAACAGAAAGACCAATAATGCAGCAACAAGACAACGTCAGGCTAGGCCTATAATTAGCGTACGATGTTCGTACGTTACTGCTGTTTACCAGCTAGGCCTACAAAACTAAGCCTAGCTTGGCTAGGCCTAAAGACTGTCCACGAGAGGACATTCGATGCGAGCTACTTAGGTAGTGCATTGTTTCTCTCTTTTTATCATAATTTACCATAAAACATACATTTAATACAAAGACTGCAATATAAAGACTGCCCTGGTTTAATGTTTTTAAAGTAATATATATGCATTATTTTCACAAAACGTCAAAAATTGTAGGGATTGGGTCCAATCAACTCTAGAGAAGGATGACCAGAATTACTGTTGTGCTGTTTACAGCTGATGGGACACTGAATTAAGAACTTACCCAATTTCTATTGGTTTAACACAATCTAACCCCTTGTATCGTGAGTTGTTAACCTGGCTTGATACAGGATGAAAGTGTAGGCACTCGACACTCTTTACAAGCTTCTTGAATGCCTGTTATATTGAATAAACTACATTGATTATGTACTGTATTAGAGGAGGTAGTATGCTTGGCCCAGCTAAGCTCACGTAGTAGTTTTTTTTTGGATAAACAAACTTATTTCAAGACTTTTGTTCAAATTTTGGTTACTAATTATTATTAATAGTGGTCATATTTAATTTTTCAGATTCATTTATTCACATTTTTCTAGATTATTTAATTCACTTATTGTGTTAGACCCAAATACTTTGACCTTAAACTAAAGTTTAAAATGTCCTTTTATTTAAGGTGTACAAGATTTGGCTATATTTCATCATTGTGTGTATTTATTTCATGTAAGAGGGGAACCTCCCATTGAATTTAAATTTAAATAGAATAAATTAAAATGATATATACCTCATTAGCAGGAACAGTGTCAAAATCAAGCCAATCTCGAATTTCCTCATTACCATTTAAGATAACTGGCATTCTGTGATGTATATCTGCCATACCAGAAGATGCCTCTGTAGTGACTATTGTATATGTGTAAAGTGCTTCACCATTCTAAAATATAATAATAGTTTAACTATACAAAGTATCTAATACATCAATAAGTTAATTGGTCAGATTTTCCCCACTCTTATGTAATTGTCTGGAGGCTAGTGTCATCAGGTAGTAATTGTGCACTTGTGTAATTTAGTCTTGTATAACAAAACTATCTGTGTAATTTAGTCTTGAATAACAAAACTATCTACTGCCCTCTATCACAACATATCGATATCATGAATCTTTCCCAGTGCTATAAAGCTTTATAATAAAACCACATAACGATATTGAAAGTATTGTACGATACAAAACTTGTTGTACAAAACACTCACGTTTGGAGGGATCCAACAATCAAATATGCCTGCCATTGCCAACAATGTATGGCCAGTCCACTCCTCAAAATCCTCCTCGACATCATCATCAAGTTTTGCAGGATCTTGTTTAATTTGATTATCAGATTTTATGAAAAGTTCCGAAAGACGATTACAACTATTCTGTGGCATGTAAATAAAAAATGGTTGTTTTGTTTTTGAATCCTTAGATGTCTTCCATTCATAATATCTGAAAAACAAATGGTTAAAATAAAAAAATATAATGTTAAACAATATATATATTAACAAATGTAAAAGTTTTTTTTTTCAGCAATTAAGCATGTACCACGGCCATATATTTATATACAGTACTATAGTTTTCAGTTTCAAATGTAGTTATGATGTTAATATCAGCTGTTTAACTTTCTTTTTCCAATAACATGTTGGCTAATGACACAGTAGTGCACTACGTAGCTATTAATTGAGTTCAAAGGTGATTCTGGTGAGTGTTAGAATGACTTTTCAACTCAACAGCAACATAGTCAAGTGGTGAAGTAGGAAAATGTAAGGTCACTACAGTAGTATTTCACCATAAGGAAAAATGTGAATTGAAGCTAGATTGTAAGAATTTTAGAGATTTTGTTTTGTTGCATCAGAAAAAAATCCATGTAGTTTAGAATACTGTAGTTTAGAAGACTAGAATCTTGGTCCAAACTTCCATAGATTTAAATAGAGATTTGAATACATCTAAAATTGCATGTTATAATGTTTGAATTATTTATTCTTGTAATCTCAATTATACTTACCCATCTGCAAGTACAACACATCTACGACCTTTCTCGAAAGGTTTTTTAAAAATAGATTTACCCATCATGCCTTCACTGCGGCAGTTATTCATCTTGTAAGTTACTTGAGAAGGATCACCTTTATGCCAGGATGGTACAAGGCCCCATTGCATTGGAGTTAACAATTGCTCATCACTATCGTTACTCTCATCAAAATGTTTTGATGATACTAATACTGGCCTAATAAAGAAAAAAGAAATAGATTGTACTAGTACATTACCGGTTGTTTCGACATTAGCTGTTTTCTACATTAGCGGTTGTAACAAAGCTTTCTGGATGGCATCTTGTAAAATAATAAATATAATTTGTGACCATGATCTTTATTGAAATTGAAGAAAGAATCTACATTTACATCTACGATATATTTTCCTTGAGATTATCATGAGAGTCTTCCTCATTAAACATTTGGGAAGACTTTGTTTAGGTTGTGATACCAACACCATGTTAATATGCAGAGTTCTTCAAAAGAATGCTTACTAATTGAATGTAATTTTAATTTTGAAAAACATATTGAACATTTTTAATTGTATAAACAAACATTTTATTACTCCAAAGCAAAATTACTGAAAAAATGACAATGTTGTGGCTGGATCTCATGGAGACAGAAAAATTAAATAAGCAAAAAGCTAAATCAAAACGATAAAAGTAAAACAGCCAGAAAAAGTATCAGAGCTTTCAGGCAACACTAGCTCTTCATCAGTGCAAACATTTTATTAATGGAATTAAGACCTACGTGATAGACTGTGGACTAACATTTGTTGATGGATAATATTCCCTGTTTTTTCCCGGTGGGCCATTATTTCCAGAATTTGCAATATGGTGTTTTCCATCTTTGCTGCTGCTGCCAGAAGTTGATGAAGGTTGTCTCCACTGAGGTAGTTTTCTTTGACCTTTTCTGTTTGTATAAGCGCAGGCACAGCGTAAGTCATCTGGATCAAGAGTACTATACAAAAATCAAATTTTCGAATTTTATCTTTAATAAAATCAATATCAACCTAGTCAGGAAAATGGTTGTGTCACTGCCTGGACATAGAACCTATCAAACCTATGTTGAGGTAATGTCACGTCCCA
This sequence comes from Antedon bifida, assembly GCF_963402885.1. NCBI lineage: Eukaryota > Metazoa > Echinodermata > Crinoidea > Comatulida > Antedonidae > Antedon > Antedon bifida. Next base: position 26,585,659 of record NC_136228.1, read on the forward strand.
ATATCTCCACATTTACACAATGAAATAACATAATGTTATGCTTGTTTCTCCGGCTTTTAAGTATAGCTACAACGTAAAAGATATGCCATGGCTATAGTCCTTACGAGTCATAAATGTAGCCCCGGAGGCTATCCGGATCAGTCTACAATTACCGAAAACATCCGAAAATAACCGAAAACAACCAAAAACAAACCGAAAACAAAATAAAACAATCTAAATACCGAAAACAAATTTGTATAATATTTATTTTAATGTCACCCTCTACTGATGGGTGTTTCTAAAGCTAAGACCATGCAGAGAGAAAACAACGCGTGCAAAAGCCAAGGAAGACCCTACGAAATGGTAGTGTGCACAAAATACAACTCAAAATTCATACAAATTCAATGATATACATGGTACTGTAGGCTACATTTACTTACAAAATATATAAACACTTTTCGTTTTTACCTAACATTGCTTACTCGTTGTCGTCACTTAAGTTAATACTGAAGTGATTAAGGATAAAAATGTTAACTTGACTACGGTAATTTTACTGAATAGATTTTATTGTGAATCCTTACTGTATAGTGAGCTTGTTTTAAGTATACTTTATAGTCCCTAATATTATCAATATTCTTAAAATATCATTTTTGTATTATTATCTTTTGAAAATCTATAATTAAATTAACATATTCACAATTAATGTGAGGAGTACTGGAGTTGGTCTGGTTAAAAAACCGAAAGAATAAAATAAAAAATGTTTATAGATTCTGTAAAGTAAATGTACAGTGTTATCAATGAGTTTGTACGATTTTTATTTGAGTATTTTGTGCACACTACCATTTCGTAGGGTCTTCCTTGGCTTCTCTCTGTCATGGTCTTAGCCTAATTTAGCTCTAGAAACACCCATCAGTAGAGGGCGACTACATTAAATATATAAATACAAATTTGTTTTCGGTATTTAGATTTTTTTATTTTGTTTTTGGTTTGTTTATGGTTGTTTTCGGGATGATCAGCCCACTTACTCACTCACTCGAAACCCAAAAGAAAAGAGTATGGTCAATAATTTAATTTAATAATCTTGTATTTTATTATAAAAACATTTAAATGTCACAAAAATCATATCTCGTGGCCTCACAGCCAAATTGCACATAATTTACAAAAAGTGATAGTAAAGTATATCAAAAACGCTGCCGCAAATAAAGGAAATTCAGAATTAATTAAGGAGCTCGAAATATAAAAAAGGTATGGGTAAGGTAAGCAAATCGCTTAGATTTCATTTCTCTCAGCATTCTACCATCACCATAATTATATGTCTTTCAGTTTCAGGTGGAATAAAAAAGATAAAGATGGTCACGGTAAGTATATTTTGACTTACTTACCAAGCTGTTCTTCCACACATGCTTGTTGTTTGTTATTTGTTTCAAGTTTCAGAAAAAAATGCACAAACGCACTAATTTATTGTTTTCTTGCATCTTTTTTTATTGGAAACAAGTTCAGTCCTGCATGCTGTCTTACCAAAATGATGACATCATAAAGAGGTTTTGTTGTTAAAGTCATGCTTGATTGGAGAATATTAGCCTTTGACACGACCATCTAATCAATTAAAACAGTCTGGTCAATGTAGTCTAGCAATATTGTCAAACTCGTCCAATGATCGTCGATGCACATCACAACCTAACCAATTTGATACGTATGTTGTGATTGGATATACACGTCGAATAATTATCACGTGACTCATAGATTTACAAACGATTGAGATTTCGGAAACTTTCACAAGGGTATTGGGATAAAAATGTGATGGTATTTGCATTGTTTTGGAAACTATAGGACCCGTGATTGTACTTTTGTGTTACTTGATATATTTTTAATACTGTCATTGTTTATTATAGTAGTAAATACGAAATATCGGATTGTTTTGATGGTTGGGAACCCACTGTCGTTTCTAAGTAAACTTCCGCAGTCTTTACCGCCCAGATCCTGCTGCCCATCTCACCTGGTTGAGTGAGGTTGCCGCCCGCTAGCCAGAGAATTGGCTGGTGGTTCGGTTGGCAAACCAATTTGGAACTGTGTTTATAGGGGCCTAGCCTAGATCATTGGATATTATAATATTAGACGGTGAAATGGCGACTGATTTACAGGTACGTAGCCTTGCTAGGGAAGCTGTGCAGGCTGTGGTTTTAGTGTGCTAGCGGCCTTCTTACTAAACTAGTAGTAGGGCCTAGGCTAGGCCTAGCTAGGTAGGGCTAGGCTAGTGGCTAGCCTAAAAATAATATTAATAAGCTAGGCAATAGAAAGAATCCCAATAGAATAGGCCTCTCTAACAAAAGGCTCGGTAAGCCTAGGCATATCTATATTGAAACAAATGAAAATACTATTAATAATAGGCCTAGCCTAGGCTATTTCTAATAAATAAACGCTGTGGTTAGGATTCCGGCACCGGAACTCAACTGCCCAGCGTTAGGGAATCCGACACGCTATTGCGCATGGAGGTAATCGGTGATCGACTCTATACTCTAGACTCGTATCATCTACAGACTAACAGCAAAGATACTAGGACACTATCTTTGCTAACTAACATCGATGGATCTATTAATAGCTGCGCCACGGCGAACTAGCCTAGCCCATTCATATATAAACTTCATATAATTATATATTATAATATAACTATATGACTAGTTATATGATTTTCAAGTACAAAATAAAATATTTCATATAACGCATTACTGTAATAACATGCACTCGTATACAAGTTGATTTGTTGGCGGCAGCTGCCGCGCGGATATGATGTGAAAAAAACATTTTTTCTCCCGTTCCGAACTTCATACTTCCTCTGTCTAATAATTACACCATTACGATTTTTAGATAGATACTGATTCTTATCAATATCATAATAATAATTATTTGAACGTGTGGCGTAGTCGTATTTTAATTATTTAATTCATGTATGACCTAGGCCAAGTTTCATCCGTCGCTCTCTCGCTCGCGCAACGACTAACTAACTAGGCTATCCCTATAAATAACAACGTTCGACTCCCGGTGGTGTGGTGCGCGGTCTGTGGCACTATAATACAGTAGGTTGGTTATAAAGATTACTGACACTGACAGTATTTTGAATTTTAGGGCGATTCCAGTGGTGTGTCAGGACAGTTGGGTTTTAGGCATCGATATGGCTATGACCTTTCTGACCTGTCAGATGCTGACATGCAACAGAAGTTGGAGCAAATTAAGGAACAAATTAAAAAAGAAATTCGAACAGAATTAAAAATAAAAGAAGGTGCTGAGAACATGAAGAAGGTTACTGCTGATAGGAAAAGTTTATCCATAGTTGTGAAAAAATCAAATAGTAGGCTGCATGAATTACAGCAAGAATTGAATGAATTAACAGCACATATCGTTGTCAATCAGTCAACTGATGAAGGTGTATTTGGTAAGTTTTTATGCCTTTTTTTGCTTGACAATGTTGAACACTAATAACATTTTTTATAGTTCAAAATGTATTATGTTACAATTCAAATCAGATACATGAAAATGTTGCGCAATGTACAGTAAAAGAAGGGATAAATACACAGTGAATGCAGCTTTACCCATTGTTTTTCATACACATTTAGTACTGTTTTTATACTTGATTTAAACATGACCACCACTGCATGCTGTAAGTAAAGTAGGCAAACATGACAGCCTTTTTAGCTACGATCTACATATTTGGGGGTCAATTTAAGGTCAACCTGGATTTTACGAATCCTGTGTTTTACGTACTGTACGTCTTTCGGTCCCGTGCCGTATGTAAAATCAAGGTTCTACTGTACTCACAATTAATGGTTCAATGCATTTTATTTGCTTATTTTAGAGAAAGCTACAGTACCAAAATAGTTTTATACAACTTCTAGTTTGTAAATTTTCTGACTGTTAAAACTAAAGATAACAGAATAATTTCATAGAATTTCTATAGAATAGAATAAGAATGTGTAATTTCCGTTGCATTTCTACTGTAGGCTCCAAAGACTAGCAATATAAAATTGATCCAGACTAATGCCTTTAAAAGGAAGTAATAGCATTCCTGTTCTCAGGTACACTGTGAGCCATTGTCAGAAACAAACAGATTTAAACTGATTAATTGGGTGGTGACCAGTTTGTGGTAAACAATATTCAGAATAAAGTTTGTGGTATTAAATTCTGAAGGATAAAACATACAGTAGTTTCATAAAATATATTGAATGTTTATAATTAATTTTATCCCAGTCCTATCCTACTTTATTAATTTTTAAGTGTTTTAGTTTTATGCATTTTTATCCAAATTGTAGTTTTGTGAAATAATGTGTGTGTATTCTATATTAATTTTGTTTTATGTATCTGTTTTTTATTTTACTAATATTTTCCAATCCTCAAGAAAAATTTATATTATTTTATTATGATGCACAAATAAAGCATTTCAGTACTACCTATAGTAACAATATTCGCATAGTAAACACAATTTGACTGTTTTACAATATTACTATTACAAAATTACTGAAATGTTTCCAAGGCAGATCATATTTCAGATTTGAGCGGTGTCAACTGTACTTTAAAAACATCCAATCAATTGCATGTTGAAACTTAATGTCATCGTATAATACATACTGTATTAATAATTATATACGGAATGATGACAATTATTATTATGTTTACTGATGCTGGTTGAAAAATGTATTAACCTTTTGGCAGCCTAGTATTAAATAAATAAACAAGTGAACTACCTTATTTTGGGAATATCACTTTGTTACTTATTTACCCCTTATTTGTTGGCATTCTGTAGCGGAAACATGCCTCAAATAATATTTTCAATATTTAATAATAATTCTATGATAATTAATCATGGTTTTGTTAAACAATGTAAGTATTGTGCATCAATTATTTGAATTATCAGCTTTTCATAAATAAAAATCAATAGTTGTGAAAGCATCCCCTCATTATTGTAAGAACAATGTGTATCTGTCTAGATTAAATGCTGATCAATGATTCTCTTTTACACCTGAAGTAAACATCTCACATTGTCTATAGTACAATTTAGACCAGTGTTATTGTGAGTTAACAATCAACAATTAAATTGTTTACCTTTCTAATTTATTAATTAAAATATTGATGAAATTAACACTACTGACAGTTATGTTGCATAACAGAGAACTAATTTCTCCATGGTCGCATGTTGTACAATTAATGAAAAAAATGATACTCATACAGCACAGTATAATTTTTGTCTTATGCATTAAAAGAAACTCTATTTTATTTATACTTACAGTAGTCTAAAAAAATACTACTTGTTAAACGTGCCCGTCCTTCCTACCCTAATTTCCAGCTCTGCTATTTTTTTATTTTTCAAAAATGACAAGAAAACCACTAAAAATACATGATGCTGTATGTGGGTCTAACTAAAACATAACACCGCGATAATTTTGGAAGATGATCATAATAACTAACAAGAGTGAGTTGACAAGAATTGACATAAAGGTAGTCAATTACTTCAGGTTCATAGAAAGAAGATCAAATATACTATAGTGAAGATTAATAATCTGAATATAACATTTTAAAATGGTTAGTTTTAAAGGCCAGGTGCGGGCAAAAAATTTCTATTGATCATACATTCCAATAATTATCGATCTATAGTTTCCCCTATGTTTCCTAAATTTTGGGAATTTATTTGTGTTACACGAGCTTGTTGAAAATAAGCACTTTCTTATCAGTGGGGGGATAGTTCAAATTACACAGTAAAATCTCTATTCTTTTGTACACAAATTTTGTAAATAGAGAGGCATTTTAAAAAGCTATGAAAACTAAACGGTGTGGTAAAAAATGTTAACAGATGACTAAATATAGGTAATATAACTTGAATTTTACATTTCTGGTATTTTTATTCAACTTCAGATTTTTATTTTCATGCTATAGCAAAAATTATCCACCGTATATCCACCATCGTTTTTTACCTTCTAGGGAGTCACCACACATGTTATTACATTAGGTTAACTACCTAACTACTGAAAAAAAGTATTCCTGGTTTTTATGGCAGAATATTGCCAAATTTTGTATTTGACCATATTAAGGGAAATTCATGTTTTTTTGTCTTGATTTCTGTTACAAATATTTGATTTATGTACAATTAACCAGATATTATGTTTAAAATTCATGCCTGTACCTGAGCTTTAAAACTTGTAGTTAATAACTAAAGTGTAAAACATGTGTTTTAAGTTTGCTTTCACAGCCTGTGAAAGATTGAACAGACTCAGTCACAGTTTGTGTTCTTTGGCAAAATCACAACTTTGAATATAACAAAAATATTTATATCTATGTCCTATTGAGCATACCGATTTGATAGTTATATTTATGAACTAGTATAGCATCATTTTAATTTAGATCTGCCTACTTCTTCCACTAGCTACCCGTTCGGACAAGTTGAACATTACTGCCTATTCCTGCTATGCTATGGCATGTGGCAATTAACTTTTGCCCTGTTCTGTAGGCACAAAAAGTTAACCAAATTTGCAGTTTATTTCAGCCTACAGGCATTAATAAATCTCTCATCAGCCTACATCATATAATTATTCTCTGATGACAAGGTCTTTCCAACAGTCTGTTGCCTAGGCCCCATTCTTCCTATCCTACAGTATGTACAAGCATGCTGCACGGGCCATCATGAATTATGGTGTAGGCCACCGTGTAAATAGATCGTCATCATTCCTTGTCAAAATCGTTGTTCATGTACAGAATGTTTGTTGAAGGTTAAATTCATTGCGAAGTAACATAATAAAGATCATACATTATTATTTTAACGACAACGTTTAACTAACAGTTCTTCATTTTGTTTCTTTTTACAATTAAACAAATAAACACTGAGTTTTTGAATACACTTGTAATCATATGCAAAACACTTTACACTACAGTGCAGTACAAAAAAGTGATTACAGTATATAATAGTAATACATTATACATACTACTGTACATATACTACCACTTGCCTACAAAGACTTAACTAGCCAGTACTGTAATGTGGTGGTAATAAATGCATTCGTTCAAATTGGTAATTGTCAGATTCACAAGCAATAACCAACTACATATAATGTAGTACAAATTCCATGTATGGACATTAAAATCTGTTACTAGAATAGCTACTAAATGCTACATATGCTAACCTCCTTATGTTAGATTAGCTTCTCAGTTGGAAAACTAGTCCATCAATAATTCAGATTTTTAATAGCAAGTTCTGTACAGTATCATCAGTTCTGGAATGAAATGTTGTTTTGAGAATTAAATATATTATTTAGTACAATATATAATTACAATATAATTTTATTTTTAAAGCACTATACCTACGTTTTTTCAACCTAATTTGGCAAATTTAATAAGCCTAATGCAGGTCAAATTTGCAATTGAAATGACGGGTACCTATTTTGTGTGTCAAAAAGTGTAAGTCTATTGTTTAAGTAATTACTTTATTGGAGAGTTGACGGTCTACAGTACCTGATAGAATATTTTGTTAAGCCAAGTGGAAATAGGACTTTATCTTTTATCACTAAAAATATTTGTCCAATTGCACGAATATATAAAACATTCATTATTAAACATTATTTGTTTGATAAACCCACTATTTTTAACGATTTCTATAATTTAGAGAAAACTAGGAAGCAATTTTACAATTATTTTTTGATAAATAATTTGTAACCACATCCAGGCATCAGTAAATAAGTTTCCGTATGTATCTTCCTTTCCTTCCATTCGCACAAACAAGTTATATTGCCTTTACTAAATGCTTCCTATGCACTAAATATTCCAGGAAGTAGTTTTAATACACAATAAAACCAATTCAATATTCTAAATTAGAAGAAGAAGTTTGTAATAATTCAACTATCACCATAGCATAACACACCAGGGTGTTGTCCAACAGGGTTATCTACGCTCACGCTAAAGTCAAATTTCCAATTTTTTTTTCTCCAAATTGTAAAATTCTTTATTTAAAAGAAAATGTTTAAAAACCATGAAAGTGGCTACATTTTTCGGTAAATACAATGAATAAATGTGTACAGTAGGTTTATTGTATTATCTTTTAGTCATTCAAAATTTGTGATTTAAAATACAAATAAAACATGTTACCAGCCTATCTACTGCTGCAGCCTCACCGGCCTGACCCAATACCATTACCAGTCGCCACACGTTTTGGAGTTGGCGAAAGAAGTTGTATTTTACAGTAAGAATATTGATAATATTAGGGACTATAAAGTATACTTAAAACAAGCTCACGATAAGGATTCAAAATCTATTCAGTAAAATTATCGTAGTCGAGTTGATGTTTTTACCCTTAATCACTTCAGTATTAACTTAAGTGACAAAAACGGTAAGCAATGTTAGGTAAAATCTAAATTAGGCAAATACTGCGCAAACAACAAAAAAAGCTGCGCAAACCTCCTTCAAAACAATTAATATTGATTAGAACACAACTAGAACTATATAGGGAGACAATTTATGTGAAAAAAAATTTGAAATTCCTTTAAATTTGCCTTTTTTTGGGTGAAAAACTTCAATTTTTAGGAAAATTACTGATTTCACAGCGCAGTGCACACTAGAGAAAACCGTGCACGCAAAAGCCAAGGAAGACCACAGTACCATTTCGTAGGGTCTTCCTTGGCTTTTGCGCGCACGGTTTTCTCTCTGCATGGTATTAGCACCCATCAGTCTGTAGAGGGCGACATTAAAAAAAAAATTATACAAATTTGTTTTCGGTATTTAGATTTTTTTATTTTGTTTTTGGTTGTTTTCGGTTATTTTCGGTAATTAGACTGACCTGCAAATTTGACCTTAGCTTGAGCGTAGATAACCCCATTGGATGAGCTTTAGATATGACTGCTTCCTCTATGTAGGTGATGATTCCAAAACTGTATACAAGAATCTATAGTAGAACATAGATATTGATGCCCTTATGTCCCTGAAAAATGCATTGTCAATTGTTTCAACATTGTTATTTAGGTTTACAATGCAGTTCACCATGTAAATTGTAATTTCTAAAAAGTAATGCAAACCTTATACTACAATACTATATTGCTACTATTACTAGTGTAGTGTTCAAATTTAAACAATTAGACTTGCCCCAAACTATTTTTAACTATAGACTTGTTTATGAAACGATTTGCAGACGGTAGGTTAACATATTATTCGCTGCCAGCTGTGTTCGTTCCCACCATCTAATCGTTTTCGGCAGTTGATGGAGACAAACTTTGGTGCCCAGTAAGGGCCCTCAAATGGTATATCCACCGTACTAATACAATAAGAGATGGAGCGTCTCACCTTTTTGTCGCCTCTGTGCCACCACACCGCGTAGCCGCAAAGTCAACCATAGCAAAATGAATCGTAACCGCTATTCAAACCGCATACGAATCATCTGACACGCCGGCACATACTGTATGCACCAAGTACGCGCTGTTGCCACTTTGTGGGTGTTTTTCGCGGGCGTTACAAAAAACATTTTTCCGCCTAAGCCTAGCTTTTTCTCCGCACATGAAAAATTAACAGCATGATTAGCGACCTTAATTTGACACCGAGGAAATAATAAAATCTGATTAATCAAACAAAGGTAAATCTCTAACCGTTCGCGATCTGGATAGTGTATCTAAGTATCTAAAAGCACATTAATAACCGGTTAAATGGCGTTCTAACACCAAATTGAATCGGTGTTTTTACCTGTTATTTTGCCATTTACTAAAAAGTTGTGATTAATTTATTAACCCCATTTTAATCCCTGTTTTTAATCATTTATTTTATGCAGCAAAAACAGAACCACTGTAACATAAAATGTGTGGCTGTATATTTAATACTGACCTTCAAATGCTCAACTGACTCTAGTAAAAAATGATAGCTCTTTATATTGTCCATATGACAAATGATGACTCATCATAACCAAGGCCCTACCCAAAGTTAACAATACACATGATGCAACATAGAATTAACAAATTATATAATAATTTGAAATTTATAATAAAACAAAGTGTACTACTGTAAATTCACAGTATGTTAGTTTATTTGAAATATGAATACATATTCAGCCAGACAATTCACCAATTTGTAATATCTTTGATGACGCTGATTTAAAGAAACTTCCAAAAAATTAAATTTAAAGTATAAATTTGTTTTAGAAATTTAATTAAAAAGAAAGTTCCTCTCATGTGTCCGAAAACTGAATTGAAATACTTGTACTTATAAAAAAGGTTTGGTCTTCCTGATCTTAAGCAGTACAGTATATTGTATTGTCTACAATTGTTTACAATAATAAATTTGACCTTGAACCTGAGAATGACCTGTTAACTGTATGTTGGATTCTGATTATGGACTCTCATCTGGTGATGATACTCTTTGTAACCAACTGTTTAGCTGTAAAATATACTACAATACAGTTTGCAATAATTGTAGTAATATTTTCTGTCAAATTTCTTTCAATTCTATTGTTGTTGTATTTGTTTAATTTGCAATATAATAATGTTTAGGCAAAAATATAATATTATTAATGTGAACTTTACCAGGAGAAGTAGCAAGTACAATTTAACAGTTAACACCAATATACAAAATTAGTTACTATTGTAGTATTACATTTATTATTATTTCCTTCATTTTATGCTCCACAGATACCTACTGTACTGTACTGTGCTGTACAGAATAGTATGTACTGTAGTAGGATTATTTTTTCGCGCCACACCTTTAGGCAGTTATATATTAAAGAGAACGGACTTGAGAAACTATCATTATGAAAACTACAGTATATTACTATGGTTGAGAGTTTTGAGAATTTGTAAAATTTTCAAATTCTTTGAATGAGGTTAAATAAACACTTTTTTAATTAATAAACATATCATGTTTTATTGAATTTATGTTGATACAAAAAATATTACTAAAAATTATTTTATAAAATTTTAGGTAATTATTCTATAAAAAAAATGGCGTAGTTCATACAATTGCCGACTGAGTGTGCATTTTTTTACTTGTTCGTGGCTAAAAATGATTATTTTCGACGATGTTTTAGACCCTATATTTCGAAAACTACAAGTCAGATTTTCATAATTCATTATAATATTGATACTGCTTTGAGTTCTACTTTAACATTGCACTATTTCGATCGCTAAAAAAGTAACAATAACACTTAACAGTACAAAATAAACAACCAAAAACCTTGCTATAGTATAATTGATAATTAGTTGCACGATTTTGGTACGGCTTCCGCTTTTTCAAGTGGTTCTCTGGAAAAAGGGTTTTCGTCAATTCCCTGCCCCCCCTCCCCCCACCTTTTCCACAAAAAAAACTAGTCTACGTGCCTGCTATAGCAGACAGGAGGTACAGTAAACAGCAAAAATACATATTTTCTAGACAACCAAATTGCAGTTATTAGTAAGGAACATTAAGATTGAATACAATTAGGATACAGTACTGTAATGAAAATAGTACACAATTGTATATAATTAATGTATCGGGACAGTTTACCCAATATAATCATCAGGTAATAATAATGATTTGATTACCGTACCGTTAAATATTGTGCAAAGGTCAATTGATATTGTTTTATTATCATGTTAGCTTTTAAATAGAATACATTTGTTGAATATTAATTGTTAATAAATGAGAATCGTTTCATAGAATCTGTGCATTTAGTACAAAACAAAATATTATTTAAAGTCATTAACCTTGTCAGGTGTAAGTGATTAGTGAAGCTGAAAATTAGTATTGTTGTTCAACAAACATTTCATAATGCGCATTCTGTTATTATTGTTGAGTTTTTGTTAAAATATTTTATATATTATCTACTTAACTCAAAACTCAATATCGACATTAATTTAATTTTCCTTCCAAATAAATTATTAAAGGCGGTCAGATGTGAATGTGAAAACTAATTTTAAAGGTTTTAATAATAATAATAGTTAAGGTTAACTGTAGGTTCTACAGTAGGTCCTGGACCTACAGTACTGCAGTGTAGGTCCTAGTTCCTAGACACCAGCTTCATTCAGGGAATTTAGGATTTACTTGTAATTAGCTTACTGTATAGTAGTAGGCTAGTTTGGCCCAACTCCCAAGTTCCACATACAGTAGTTACCTGATAAAGTAAAAATGCGCAACAGACTCCACCATTTGTTTAGGTAGACCTCTGTAGGGTCAGCGTAACTTTTTATTTCATGGCTTAAAATCTATGTTACCGGTATTCATTGAATGTTAAAAATATAAAATCCCTATGATTACATAGGGATTTTATGCCTACGAAAGTACAGTACATGTATGCTTTTTTATTGAAAATCTCTTATTTTTAAAGTGAAGTATGACGTCTTCCTACTAAGTATTACATGTTTTTGAAGTCTTCATTAGGATGCCTGTTTTGTGACTGTATGTAAGAATTTCTGTTGATTTATAAGTACAGATCCTATCTAATCAAATCTAATGTACTACTAAGTATTGTTTTACATGAGTTCTTTAGTTGATTACTCATCTGGTATGAAATACTGTAATTTTATCCAAAATGTCATCAGTAAATTTGAATTTAGCATTTAGTAGTTTATAATGCTACTTGGTTGTATTTAACACCTACACACTTCAAACTTGGGTGTGGTCTTTCCATATTTGGGCAGGCACTTAATTATTCAAGATATAAATAACGAAATAAATTCATAGTTTGACGTGACAAAATCCTACTCTACCTACAGCTCTGATTAAAAACTGGACACTCAAATCTAGAGTACAATAGATCTTGAAAGTGTATACCTGTTCGGACAGGACTCTCTGAAACCCAGAAACTGATTTTTTGTGAGTTTAAAGTGAGGCTGAACTGAATTATTATAAGATTCTAAAAACATGAGTGAGCCAGTTCATAAAAAATGAGGAAACATTGTAATAGATTTAATTTTAATACACATTAAAAAAAACACCACTTTCACTTCTAAATATTGAAAGTCAATGATCTAATATTTCTGTATTATAGTGAGTGCCATTTGGTTGAGAATAATATTCCAATTTCAAACCATATTTGGTTATAATTTTGTTTATTGTCTTTACTATTTTTTAGAAACAAGGTAAATATTTTTGCTTGTTCAATGTTATTTTCTAATAATAGTAGTTTAAAACGTACATAACATTTTACGATCAATACTGTGTTCAAGGTTTTCATACTTTAGCATTGAACTGCAATGATCATTTTTTTTTTTTATGATTTAATAGTGATCAAGGTTTTCATACTTTAAATTTATAAATGTTTTACTGCAATGATCAATTTTTATGTTTTATTATTTGATAGTGTTAAGGTTTTCATGCTTACGAGTTACAGTGAAGCTTATAGTTATTTATTATTCAAAACACATTTGTTGCAACAAGGTAACTTTTACATGTACATAATGCAGTATATAAAAACACCACCATTTCACAGTCCAACTATGTGGAACAACCTCATTTTAAATAATATAATACACAATTAACACATTTTTTAAAACACTTTTTCCAAAAAATTAATGTTCACCTAATGTTTGGTTTCTTAATCTTGGGTTTTGATCTTTGTAAGTAAAGTTGGGGAATTCCACATTTTATCTACTCATGTAAATTATATACTACACATGATTCCAACATAAAGCTATGCATACTGTAGGCTATGCAAATAGTAAATTACAGTACACCATGCAACGTCTATATGTACAGTACACCATGTTTTATCTAAGCATTGGAAAAGTTGCAGTAGATTTTATCTGAAAAAGCACTATAGATCGTAATGTTATATTATGTTAATTTTTAAATAGACAAATAAATAGGGTGTCTAGATCTAGAAAACTCAGATATCTGACTTTTCTAGTTCCAGAATGGAAATAGAAAACTCAGATCATCAAATGATTGGTTGGTAGGTCATTCGGATCATTCCATTATTAATCAGAAGGTAGGTCATTTGAAATAGTATTTATTATAGTAATAGTAATTATTATAACTGATTACTGTGTACGTTTTCTTACTAATATTGTAACATGTAGAAGCGGCCTACGGCTTAAATCATAAAGAAAATACAGTGCACGTTGCCGTTAAAATGTAGGCTTAAAAATTAGGTATGTAGGAGTTGGTGTGGGTACGAGTTGGTTGAGGTACGAGTTAGCCAAGTTGGGAATAGGTGCAATTTTTTGGGTACGAGTTGACCACTTCTAGCCTAGTAGGGCCTACTCTTCGCGATACATCGCGATAGCGCACACATGTTGAGTTGAGAATTGAGTTTGCTTAGCTAGGCTCGGCCTAATTGCTAAGCCTACATTTTAAAAGGTGTATACTGTATTTCTTTATGATTTAAGTTGTAGGCCGCTACTACAATAATTATTTTTAGTAGTAAGAAAACGTATAATACTGTAGTATTTCAAACAAGCTACCCTCTGATTAATATGGAACGATCCATTTGATGATCTGAGTTTTCTAGATCTAGAAAAGTCAGATCTGAGTTTTCTAGATCTAGAAAAGTCAGATATCTGCGTTTTCTAGATCTAGAAAACTCAGATATATCTGAGATCTGAGTTTTCTAGATCTGAGTTTTCTAGACACCCAAATAAATACTGTATGAGCTGTAATTATGAATTTTATTTATTATTATATTTTATGACCACTCCTATGTTCATTATTATCTGACTAAATTGTTTTTGAAAATTCAATATAGACATATTTATAATTGAATGTGTGACATTCATACAGCAATTTTAGCTATTTTCTGGTAGTTCTAGTCTTACAAATAAGAAGGAGGAGATTTGCTATGATACATTTATTTACTCCTCTGTCCTGCCTATATTAGTTTATAAGGTTAGGATAGTTTTTGTATTTCACACCAATAAGATAGGAGGATAAATATGCGTGTGCTGTGTGTGTGTGTGACTCAGAGAAATTACTTTTTTGATAAATTATTTAGGGTTTGCTTAAGAAAGTAAGTCTGTGATTTATTAACAGATACAATACAAAAAACCTCTATATCCTCAATATTTTAGTATGTAATAAAAAATCACATCAAATAACATTTTTTAATGAAAATTAGAAATTTCCAGTTTGGGGGGACATGCCTGTCACGTGTGTGACCGCTTGTGAATTACATACATGTAATACATATTCATTTTGACCTCCCAAAAATGCCAAACTTATGTCACTGTAACAATTCTCTTCTGCTTAGTTCAAATTGTGAAAACATTAACAATATTAAGTAGTTTGGAAATATTTTCTCATATAATTGAGAGAATCGCCCATTAAAAAATATTCACTATTTATTGCATTGCAGGTGATAGCACAGAACCTATGTCACCGGAACAAAATGATAGAGGTCCCACTAACACACGTGTAGATGTATTAGAAAAACAGTTAGCAATTGAGATGAAGGTGAAGGCGGGAGCAAAGAATATGCTACACATGTACTCATCAGGTTCTGGCAAGGATCGCAAAATGTTAGCAGAGGCACAACAGATGTTACAAGATAGCAAAACAAAAATAGAATTTATCCGTATGCAACTACTCAAGGCAAACCAATCTCAGGTATCAACTGGAAATACGAATGGTGAAAAGCGTGAAAGCACAAGTAAGTTGACATTTTTTTACCCACAGGAACCTTTTGGAGATATTAAAGTTCACTGGCCATTATTAGATTTGGTTAACAATACACTCTATTTGCAAAGAACCTTTTCTCGATGATGTAGCGCAAAGATGTTCTAGTACTGGGACGAAGTGTAGAATCCACAAGATCAAACTATTGTGAAAAGCTTTTTTGGCATTCTCTCAGCATGTTGATGTTCCATCCATTTGTTTTTGCTGATTCCACAGACCTCTTTTGTAGGACCCCTGAGGTTTGATGAAAGTAGAACAGCACAAACATGCCCCCTTGAACCAATACACATTTTAGTATAGGGCCTATTCAGAGAGGGATTAAGAAAGTGTGTATCATACAAAAGTGTGTACTGTACAAGAAGGATAAACAGCTGAATGTGGTTTTACACAATTCGAAATTGGAAGATACTTTGCTTGTACATATAAATTTAATACCAAATTGTATGTTACACTTGAGTGACAGATTTATTTATATAATATTCTCAGTGCACAAATAATACAGTATGTGGAAAAGCAATTCAATAAGAACAAATTTGGAAACTAATACAAAAGGCAAAAGAACATTTTAATACCAAACAACTAATAAAGGCAAAGAATAATCTAATTCATAAAAATTAGAGGGGAAAAAATTATTATCTTCCTATTAACAATAATATAAAAATGTTCAATACAGGTAACAAAGAAAATACATTTATTTTTCTTCAATTTTTGCTTTTTATTGTGACCATTTTGCATTTTCTTTGAAATGTTTTGCTTTGAAATGTTGCTGTTATGTTTTCCTTTTTAATGTTTTTCCCAATTTGTTATGGATTGCTGTTTAGAATCAGCCATTATTGCACATTATTGTTGCTGTTCTTCTATGTTGATAATAAAAAATTAAAGGCAACAATTGTGTATAGTTGATTTTACAGTAGTCGAAAAAAAAAAGGTTTAATAAAGTGTGTTCTTATGTAGTACTAAAAAAGTCACTTAAGGGCAGGTTTTCCAGTAGAAGTTGTATGATGTTATGAGTGTGTGTGTGCATGCATGAAACAATAGTAGTTTTGGCTGCTATTGGATCTGAATTTGTGGAGAATGTTCATTATTTCCCAGTAAAATTGTGGTCATTTTGATATCCCATGTGTATAGGAAAAATTGTTTAAGGAACTGTAACTCTCTGTTATAAAATAGTAAATGAATGCGGGCATAATTTATTTGAAATTACAGGTATAAAGCGGCCTTCTGCTACAGAACTTCTGTTAAATCCAGTAGACTTTAGGATAGAGGAATTACGTCATCACCTACGGATAGAAACAGCAATATTAGACGGGTTCAAGAACGTTATCAAGACTCTAGGAAACTTGAAGACTTCAGAAAAAAAAGGTTTGGCAGATGTAAGTGAAATTCAGTTTACAATTTCCACACACCCTAAGGAGCGAGTATTCTTTTCGGCCTAAAAAACATGATTTCAAGTTCACTGCTTCCCCTTGATCTTAAGGATTTGGAATGATAAAATATCAATGCTGGCTGGGGTACTGTATATTATAAAACTGAATTACAGTAAATATTGTCTAAAATACAGAAGTGCATTTGATGTTGGGGTAAAATAATTTATAGTCTCTATTTAATAACAACTATAAAGTTGAAATACCATCTACATACCAAAGTGAGTGTGTTATGTGACACTTGACCTGCTAATATGTAGGGAATAAGGATGACCCTTTCAATTTGACATTTAGCAAATTGTCACTCTGGATTACTATGATTATTTTGATAATCCTGTGGAAATGATGTCATATCTGGAATGTTTCAGAAGAACAATCTCAAGACTCTAAATTGTGTGAGGTCAATGAACTGTATAATATAGCAAACACCAACATTCATCCCAGTTGTTGAATAGGATTTCACTTCACCATCAACATTTTACACTAATTTAACATCAAATTAAAGTATTGTTTTAATAAAATAAAAAATATATGTGTACATGACATAATGTATTCAGTGTGTCAATATACGAGGGATTTTAGTGACTCTTCTTTCTCAAAATTTGTGTATTGTTGATGCTACTATAAATTAAATCATTTTATTTCATGCAAATAAAAACCTATTTTAAATGTGTGGTATCTCTATCTCTTATCTTTATCACTGATTAAAATGTTTTTGTAGGCTCAAAAGGGAGCTTTAGAATCAACACATAAATTGGAAATTCTACGACTTTCATTAGAAGCCAGAATAAAAGAACTACCACCTGATTCTGAAAACATAGAAGTTATTAAAGAGGAATTAAGAACTGGCAGATCACAGGTCAGTATTTATTATGTGTTAAAGCAATGGAGCTTTACAGTATTGTTTGACTTCTAGTACATTCTGTGTGTGAAACCAATACAATAACTCTTTACATGTGGTGGAGTTGTAGCTTGGTGGGTTTCATGCTCATCTTTTTAGTACAAAGTATAAAGTTAATTAAATAAAATAAATAAATTGTAGGATTTATTCAAATAATTAAACTTATTTAAAAAAAAAATAGAATTAATAAAATGTATAGTTCTTGAGTAATGATGTTATACTGTACATGAAGGAGGCGGTTGCTATTAAAGGATGCCATGCATGAGAGAGCAGTATTTTGACATAATTATTGTGATCTGGCTGTGTGTATACAGTACACACACCATGTGTCAATCCTCAGATATAAATTGTGTTGAATTAAAAGACATTTATCCAAACTTGATGCTAGCACGGCAGTAGTGTAAAAGAGGTTTGAGTCTGGTATAATTTACAATTTCAACATTAATTCATTTTTATTATATTGTGTTTAAAACCATTAAACATTTTTTTTGTTAATTTCAATTACTGATGCCGATGGCAATTAAATGAATAAGCTATTCTATCAAATTATTTTATCTTTGATATATAGCAAAACGTAATGTATAATTTATGCTGCGTTATAAATGGTAGTTTGTATTTAGTGAGCAGTTTGAATCCACTTTCATATAGTGACTGTAGATTAAGTATCACTGATATTAATGGTGTATGTCAATACAGATTATTATTACCCAACAAATTCTTCTATCTATTATGATCAATCTATATCAATCATATTTATCTCATGCTTGATACAACTTTATATTAATGTATATTTTTTTAAAACCCTGTATCATTTAAATATCATCTTTTACTTCAGTCTAGTTATTATAAAAAACTGCAAGAGGTACCATTTACTAAGAGGAAAGAAATAAGAAACGTAAGGCAAGCTTTACTGCATGTCCTACTATCATCAGTTTAAGTCTACTCACCCTCGTTTAAGTAGTGACTGTTGAGTTTTTTTTTGTGCTGTGGTTGTAAGGGTTAAGCATTGTATTATGTTTTATGTATGTGTGAGTCCTGGCTTCTTTTATTTCCTTGTTCTGTTTCTTTGAATCCTGATTCCTTGGTGCACGACATCAGTATTTTTGTATGGAAATGAAGATGGTTGAGAATGATCAACTCTAATATTTATTTATTACTCAAAATGAAATATATCCTTTATCCTTGTTATTATGGCACAGCACTACTAAAAATTATATCAACAATTTACTTTATTTATCTTATTTAATTTACAAAATGAAACTGAAAAAAACAAGTTGAATTTGAAAACAATTTTAATAGTAAAATTATTAAACCAATTTAATAGAAAGTATGATGATGATAATGATGATGAAGTCATTTTGCACTATATAATAGTTAATACCTAATAATAATAATAATAATAATAATAATGTTTTTGTTTCAGTTGTTTTTTTAAAATTAGTTTATTTGATAGTCTATTACGTGACTAGCTTACCTGGATGAACCGACATAGGCCTTTTCCCCTTCAAGGGGAGAACATAACCGAAAAGTAACATTTTATTCATGAACTCCCCTCCAAGACAGTGGTATCGCCCATGCGCCACGCCCTCAGGTGGGCGGCAACGCCCATGCATACCTCACCATTTCTTTTCGAGACGTCGAAACGTTAACACGTTCCGACAACAGAGGAGAACAATAGAACCTATTGTGTTTGGATTGCTTATAGTATTGTGCGATACTGAGCCTAGCTTTGCCGTTGGAGTGGATTATACACGAACGATCTGTTTTGTTGTGTGAGCAGCTACTGCAACGCTACTCACGTTAGACTTATCTGCCAACGAAGCTAAGTATCATATTTTCGGCCGTTATCCGTAGGATTCCGGTCTGGTTTTAGTGTGCTAACTGAACATCGCCAGCCAAGACCCGGTGCCGGGTTTCCTTGGCCGATTGTTGTGGGCTATACGTGTGCTAGTCACCATGCCCAAGATGGCTTGTGTTGCGTGCGGGGGGCCTCGTGCCACGATAAAGTGGGATAAACATACGAAATGTTTATCCTGTAGGGATTGCAGCCAAGCCGATCCGTGTGAAGTGTGTGTCAGGTGGCCTCCGGCGCGATTCGCCGCTCTTCCAACACGCGCTGAGAAGACCTCGCCTAGGCCTGAGTCTTCCGCGGAGACTCCGCCGTTGCCCCCGATCCCGGTAATTCCGCCGCCGATTCCGGTAATTCCACCGCCGATTCCGGTAATTCCGCCGCCAATTCCGACTGTTACACCGCCGTATGTTGGTCAAAATACGTCAAGTCAAGCTCCTGCGGAGCAACAATTCGACTTGTCTCCCGCCTTTCTACAGGCGGTCGCGGCGGCCGTACGGGCGCTGCCCAAGGATGGCCCTCCGCCGGTGCCATACATGCAGCCACCTCCGACTGTCCTTCTTCCCACGCCGGAGCCTGAGGACGTTGACATGGAGGACGACGAGACACTTGTGTCTTTCTCTGATTGCGACGACAGTGCGGGGGCACCCGGGCTCCAAACGTTGGTAAACCGTGTAGTACCGGCTGTGCTATCTTACCTCGGGGTAGATTACGCGTACAAGAACGCCGTTCGGGGTACGCGCTCCCGTGCGTCACGCGCGAACGAGCCCAATCGTTCCACTCGAGCCTGAACTGCTAGAACGATTGGAGAGCGTGGCCCGGGAACCGCCGCGACGGCCCGCGCCGGCCGAGTTCGCTACGGTATTCCCGGTCCCGCCGGCGCACTTTGAAGAAGTTCTTCGCTCCCCACCTATCCCGGATGCCGCGAAGGGGAGAGCGCGGGAGGACCAGGGTCTGGAATCGACTAGAACTGTTTTCCTTGACCCCACGGCTGCTAAAACCGAGGAGGCCCTCACTGCTTGTGATAAGGCAGCGCGTGAAACACTCCGCGTGCTCTCGATGGCGGGGTACCTGCTCTCATTCTTGGCAGACCCGGAGCGGCCAAAAGAACTTGATCCGGGCGTGATCACGCTACTGCAGCAGATCACGGGGCTTGCAGCCGACCAGCAAGCGTCAGTCGCATTAACAGCCAATGCCGCATGCCGAGTTAATTTGCTGCAAGCGACGGATATCGCGCCCGGCCATCATAAACGCTTTACTACCGTTGAGTCGTTTTGGTCTACGGACCTATTCTTTGGCACGTTCTCCCAGCGGGAGGATAAATGGGCGCGCGAACGAGAGGTTCGTAGGGAGACGCGCGCGCGCTTCCCTCAGAAGCGTGTTGCTTCTCAATCACGATCTCAAAGGGGCCCCCCGCGGGGGCCACCTCCGCCACCTCTCCAGCCGGCTCCGGCGCGTCCCACGCATCAACATGTACCACCTCAACCTGCTGCGCAGGCCACAGGTGCGTCTTCTTCACAGCCCTTTCGCGCTAACCCCACCCGCGGTGGGGCATCGAGGGGCCGTCGTCGCGATCGACGACGATACGCGCGGCGTCGTTGATGCAAGGGGACGGTCCACTCCCAGCGGGGGGAGTGGACGGTCCACTCCCAGCGGGGGGAGTGGACGAGTGGGGGGTCGCCTCCGCGAGTTCGGAGGGGCGTGGGACTCACTCCTACAAGCGGACAGTTGGGTCTGCGCGACCGTACAGGAGGGCTACCGTATCGAATTTACAGAGACCCCGGTGCCGGGGACGATAAGCCACACTCGGATCCCGAGCGATCCAGAGATGCGCGGCGCCCTCCTGGACGGCGTTTCCGACCTTTTACGCAAGGGCGCGGTCGTTCCGGTCGACGCTCGACACGCCCCACCAGGACACGAGTCTACGATGTTCCTGGCTCGCAAATCCTCCGGCGGATGGCGACCGATACTAAATCTCAAGAGTCTCAACAAGCGCTACATCCGACCAGCCAAATTCAGAATGGAGACGCTCTCCACGATTCTGCTTGGCCTGCGACGAGGAGACTGGGCAGCCTCAATAGATCTCAATGATGCGTACTTCCATGTACCCATCTTCGAGGCCGATCAGCGGTGGCTGCGCTTCCGCATAAGCAACCAAATTTACCAATTCGTAGCACTCCCGTTCGGGCTGTCGACAGCCCCACGGGTCTTTACGCGTGTCGTTCGGGCGCTGGCAGCGTTCCTGCATCGACACGGTATCCGTATACACATGTACTTAGACGATTGGTTGGTTGTGGCCCAGTCACGAGATCAGTTGCTGCGCAACATAGATTTCGTCCTCGACGCCACGGAACGAGTAGGTTTCTTAATCAATCGGGACAAGTCGTGCCTGCTCCCGACTCAGTACCCGCAATACCTTGGAGCCCGGATCAATCTGAACACATGCGTGGCTCACCCGACCGCAGCGCGAGTGGTCTCGGCGCAGGCAGCTCTGGCCGGTCTGCTCGCGAGTTCGGCTCCAACGGTATTCGACTGGCTCAGGACTCTGGGCTTCCTCGCCAGCTTCGTCGACCTACTCCCATTCTGCCGTCTCAGAATGAGACCGTTGCAGATTCATCTGCTAGCGTTTTATCGACCCGCGTCAGACTCTATCGACAAAGTGGTGCCGGTGTCCCCATTCGTGGCGACACACATTCGTTGGTGGCTAAACGCAAAAACTCTCACTGCCGGCCGGTCGTTCGTCAGGTCCACGCCAGACATACGAATTACTACCGATGCCTCCGAAACCGGATGGGGAGGACACTCGGAGACGCAGCACGCTTCCGGCCTCTGGTCTCACAGCGAGGCCCGTCACCACATCAACATTCTGGAGCTGTGGGCGGTGCAGTGCACGCTAAAAGCTCTCAAAGCGTCAGTGCAGGGCCGTCATGTGCTCATTCGGTCCGACAGTACCACCGTCGTGGCCTACATAAACAGAGAGGGCGGCACGCGCTCGCCAACACTCTGCTGCCATACGTGGACATTAATTCATTGGTGCATCGCGCACAGAATAACATTAACAGCAGCCCATATAGCGGGGCGGCTAAACACAGTAGCGGACGCGCTATCAAGGCCTCTGCTTTGCCCGACGGAATGGCAACTCTCGCCACGTATAGCCACCCTCATCTTCCACCACTTCGGGCGGCCGCTCGTAGACCTTTTTGCGACAGCGCGGAACACTCAGCTTCCGACCTATTGCAGCCGGTTCCAAGAAGCTCAAGCGTGGCAGATGGACGCCCTGTCCATCTCGTGGGACGGTCTCTGGGCGTATGCGTTCCCACCGATCTCTCTCCTCCCGCTCGTGTTGTCGCATGTTCATCGCCATCACTGCCGGGTGCTCCTAGTGGCTCCATACTGGACGCGCCAGTCATGGTTCCCACTCCTCTACAGCTTACTGTACGACCACCCCCTGCAACTACCGGTCCGTGCGGACCTTCTATCGCAGGGCAGAGCACATCTCTCACTAACAAACATCCGATCCCTGCGCCTGACTGCCTGGCCATTGTCAGGGATCGCCTCAGAGAGTCTGGCATACCAGATGGCCCGGCCGCCCTGGCGGCCAAGTCCCGACGAGAATCGACGCTAACAGTGTACGTCTGAAGCACTTCTTCCGGTGGTGCGCCGAGAAGAACACGGACCCCAGGACTGCGTCTCTGGGTCTTATCTGTGACTTTCTTTTTTACCTGTTCAATTCAGGGTTGCAACCCCGCACGATTGCAGGTTACCGGTCGGCCATCGCGGCCATATTGCCGGCGCTTCCCGACGGTTCGACGATCTCTAACTCTTCTGTCATCACGCACCTCTTGCGAGGCATGCATCATGAGCGTCCTCCTTCGTCGGTTCTCCTCCCGCGCTGGGACATCAACGTCGTACTCTCTGCACTCACCCGCGCCCCCTTCGAACCATTACATAATGCCTCTCTTTATAACCTCACCCTCAAAACGGCGTTCCTAGTTGCAGCGTCATCCTGTCGACGCCGGGGTGAGTTGCATGCTCTATCGCTAGAGCCCGGCCATATTAGGTTCGAACGCGGTGGCGTGCGGCTAACTTTTCGCAGGGGGTTTCTGGCAAAATCGCAGACGTTGCATCACTCGCCGCCCGCGATCTTCATCCCCACCATAGCTGCCTCTTCTTCTGTCCGCGAGGACAAACTCTGGTGCCCGGTGCGGGCCTTAAAGTTTTACGTCCATCGGACCAAGGACGTACGAGAAAAGCTCTCTCACCTCTTCTGCGTCACAGTCCCGCCATTCGGCCCGGCATCAAAAGCCACCATAGCTAGGTGGATCATCGCCGCGATCCAGGCAGGCTACTCGGCGTCTCAAACACCTCCACCTGCACACATGCATCAGGTACGGGGTATGGCTGCGTCATGGGCCCTGTTCTCGGGTGTTCCTCTAGCAGACGTACTACAAGCAGCATGGTGGCGATCGCATACAACGTTCACAGCTTTCTACCTCCAAGACCTCGCTCAAAACATGGCACCAGTAGCACACGCTGTGCTGAAGCCACAGTAAACAGGTATGTTGATCAAATTACCTCTTCTTGTCAGCCCACCACCGACTAGATGCCTAGTCCGGTGCTATTCTGGCCTATGTCGGTTCATCCAGGTAAGCTAGTCACGTAATAGACTACACAAACCAAGAGTGGTGTTGGTAGTCTATGAGTGATAGCTTACCTGGATGAACAACCCTCCCTCCTCCCCACTTGACAAGCGTCTCGTGGAATGGTGAGGTATGCATGGGCGTTGCCGCCCACCTGAGGGCGTGGCGCATGGGCGATACCACTGTCTTGGAGGGGAGTTCATGAATAAAATGTTACTTTTCGGTTATGTTCTCCCCTTGAAGGGGAAAAGGCCTATGTCGGTTCATCCAGGTAAGCTATCACTCATAGACTACCAACACCACTCTTGGTTTGTGTAATCCTTTAACTGTCAACCAACACTTTAATGGGAGTTTGAGATGCCTTTGTTTTAGCTGCTTTTAATATTTTCCTTTGACTATTGGGTTTACATTGTACATAACTTGTACACATTTTTGAGGATGTTTTTAACATTCATTTTTTTTTTACTTCTGTGATTTTTTAGGTCATTGTTTATCATATTTTAATTCATGCCTATAAACTTATATAACATTTTCATCCTAACTTTTTGTCTTTTATTCTCTCAATATTTGCTTTCTGTATGTCTACTCAATTGGCTTTTCTGATTGTTAAAAAGATTTTTGTTAGATAAGAAATGAGTTTTAATTTGGTTTGGGTATTAATTTTTGAAACACTCTTTTGCTTTATTGACATGCTTGATTAATATTAAAGGAACTTTCAACAACTTATATGTTGCAAAATAATATGTCAGCTAGTTTCTAGTTTCATACATAAATCAAAATATTTTCTTTTCCTTGTACTGGTATGTAGATTTTGTTTAAAATTGTATGAAAATTCAAATTTTAGTATTTTACATGTAATAAAATAGTATGAGTTCATATCACCGTAATGCACATACTAATTTTTAATACCATAAATAAAGATAATTAAATTATACTTTTATTATTGTATAATAGAATGTTGATAGTAACAGCATGCTTTCTGTATATTTAATTACATTTGATTGATGATTAAGATTTAAATTAACTCTAAATTTGTTTTAAACTAAGAAAAAGAGAATACTGTACTGTACCACTAGAAGTAGACAAATTTAGTACATTAAATTTAAAATAGATCTAATAATGTCATGCAAATATTTACAGAATTCTATTAAGTGTTTATTTGTCACATGTAGACAAGATAAAATAATTGTCAGTATGATAAATTCATTGAATACTCATACAAATTAATTATTAACTTTGTTAGTAACTGATTAATAGGTTTAATTGAAATATAAGGTCATTTTCTTAGATATTCTATTTAAGTGACCACATTTCATCTCAGTTCAGATTTTTTTTCTTCAATTAGCAACTGTAACAAGCTGTACATTCCATTTTAGAACTATAGACTCAATGGGCCTGTTTCTATTGAAAAATAAAAAAAGGAACTTTTTTCTTGGATCCTGGTTTCGGCAGTTGTTTATTAATAAAGGTTGCAGCTCAATTTTGAATCCCAATAAAACCAGTTCCATCAATGTGCGTTCGTTATGAATCACGTCATTATATACCACAATATACCTCACTCATATTTTCTTCTCCCAAAATATTTATTACGAACCTCGCGTAATTGCATCGGTCCAAATTTTTTAGTTAAATAAAATACTCATCAACCCAATGCAGCAGACTTCAGTTTTTTTTGGTCAAATTGAGACCGCGATTGTATTCCAGCTAAAAATTGCTCCACAGAAACCGATTTCAGAACGGTTCTTTGTGATCGAGACCGGAATTAATTTAGGTTTTTGAAACGGAAAAATGAAATGTGAAACCTAAATTTATCTTTGAGTTATTTATAAATTGTTGACATTTTTGACATAATAAATTTGGAATTGTTTTTATGTTGTATGCAGGCATACAGTACATTGCCAAAACCAGCAGCACTAACTGGCAAGTTAGATGTGCGATTGATGGGTTGCCAGGATATTCTAGAGCATTTTCCTAATCGCTCCAAACAAAATACATTCCCATTTGGTATGAGTCCTGGAGAAACTAAAAGTCTTCTCAAGAGGAATAGCACCAAGTCATATTCATTGAAAGGAACCAGTGAGGAATTATCAAGTAAGATCACAACATTTGTTTTTATAATTTTTCTTTTATAACATTACCACTTTGATAGAAATACTTTAATAGATTAACTACGAAACAACAAACAATTAATTTTAAATTCAATTCTAAAATTGTCTTTATAATAATAAATATTTTATGTACATAATGTTTCCCAAAAACATGAAAAATGAAGATTAATAAAACAAGACTTAAATGGCCATTGCTCAGTTTTAGTAAAGTCACTTCTGTAGACAATAAATAAAAAAAAAATAAATAAATGGCTAAATTCAACCCAAAACCCATTGACTTCCAGTAAAATTTGATTATTTTTTTGCGATAAATTACAGCTTTTTCAGGTAAATAATTTGCTTGTGATCCAATTTTTGGTGAAAGTGAATAATGTGACATTAAAATGACATATTCAACAAAAAAATTAAAACAAAAATATTTTTTCAGAGGAACAATATATCTTTAGGGTATGTGGATTTATGCTTTCATATCATAAAGCAAGATCACATTAATTAGCAAAACTGTAGTGTTACAAAGATATGGACAAGTACAGTTGATTGGTTGGAGTTAAAAAATGATTGATGCATGAATTTCATATTGTAAGCAACGTAACTAATTTTGTACAATGAGCTTTCATAGATTGAAAGGTCAGTGTCATAGAGGTGGTTTTACAACTATTCTTTTCCTAGGCCTATGGATTTATTTTACACGGTGTACAATACAAAACCATAACTCTGTAGGTCTGATAGTATTGTGCAATAAACGAGTTCCATTTAGTGATTTTATGAAATAGTATAAACATAAAATACGATATAAATGATTTTAGAGAATAATATTTCAGCTTCCATAACCACATAAATAAATCTCTGGACAAAATAGTGTCAGAAAATACACTGTTATAGAAAGTACAGTTTATTCTCTAATACAGCGTTCACATCTCTTGATCCGTGAGCGGTCCATCATGAGAACAGTCGCTCCAGTGCGGATTCTATCGGGTCAGCTCTCAATATGATCGACTTGTGAACAGATATGGAAAGCCGCTTAATTGCAGGTGACCTCCTTTTTGGAGGATTGGCTTTGGATAGCCAATCAGATTAAAGCGTTGTATGGTAGCATAATTATGGACATACGTCAATAAATACAATTTGGAAACTTAATTGCAGTATTATTGTAAAAATCCTGAGATCGAGTTGTGGTTTTGGACTAGACCTAGGCCTATTACATAATACACATGCTTGGTGGCGGTGGAGTAATTGAACTGCTTATTTTTTTAAAAAAACATTTCAGTGACACGTTTACATTTTTCACTTAGAGTAATTTATAAAATAAATATTTCAAACGTGCCTCTATTATTCCATTGGATCAATTTTTTAATTTCCATTATGTAGTATTCCAATTCCAATCATCATCATCTTTGAACAGTCGCGGCCGGTGATGTCTCCGTACGCCAAGATAATATAGTTCCAAGTGCAATGTTCTTTTTTTTTCTTGATATCAGACCTTTATTATTCAAATCTTTTAGAGAAAAAGTACCATAATGAAGGTTCATTTATTTTAATTTTTGAATTAATTTTGCGAATATTCCATGAGACTTGACTACAAAACCACGTTTTGTGGTATGATGTCATCGTAAACCAATCAAAGCTGAGGTACGGGCAGCGCTTGCAGTTGAATGATTTTTGATAATGGCTATTTTATTGGTTATTGGACGCGAATCAACAGAACGTTTTATCACCAAGGCACATGTACATGGTTTCTTGCCTGGACTGATTTAGGGGGCAGATTCAAGGGGAAGCCTCATACATAACTTTGTATTATCGACCAAATACCACGTACAGCATAATCATTAGCATTTAATTTTAGTAATGTTTTAAATTACCAATTGGTTGACAGTCCGAGTGCATGTACAGTTACTGTAGGCTATATGGTACGCATTGAACACGAATCATGATAATTTGTTTGTCAATAAATTTGATAAACCAAGGGAAAAATCAAAGACATTATCTGGCCCTTGTATTTTACAGTCTTTGCTTGAAATACAGTACAGTATCTGGCAATATTATACCAACAGCAAATAGTTATTATTTAATGCCGAAGTATTATTTAGTGCATGATGATTAGTAAATACATCAGTTTTGTGTTCATAATGTGTCCATGATTATTGATCAGTGTGATGTTAATTGCCCATTACACTTAGGTTGACCTACTTTTGAAAGTGATGAAGGCTTGTCTCAAATATGGAATTTCCGTTTGTATTTGGATTATTTCTACTGGCATTTAGGCTGCAGTGCTACAATCTCAGCTGTTTTTGGCTATCTATGTTAAGTTCAAGAAAATTATTTGACAAAAACTGACAACAAAATAATGAAACCTAACAAAAACAGTATTGTACATAGTTATGATAATTTAAAGACCCCTTCCCTACGTTTTTTAGATATAATTTAAGATCACAAACTATATTTAATATAAAAATAATACTATATGGTCCTATTGCGTCTTTAAACGGTTAAAAATGTGAAAAATAAGTCGATTCTAATATTTATATTGGCCCGCTATAAATCCCAAAATGCGTTGCGCGCGGATTGATATTTTTGTTTTTCTTCTGTAATTCACCCACTTTTCTATCGATAGTGAGGCCAAAACAAATGGAAGACTATAACAACTTTACTATACAACGTCAGGCTAGGTATATAGCTAGCGTACGATGTTCGTACGTTACAGATGTTTACCAGCTAGGCCTACAAAACTTAGCCTAGCTAGGCTAGGCCTAAAGACCATCCACGAGAGGTCATTCGCCGCGAGCTACTTAGGTAGTGCATTGTTTCTAACTTTTTATCATAATTTACCATAAAACGTACATTTAAGACAAGGAATGACCTGGTTTAATGTTTTTAAAGTAATATATATGTATTATTTTTACAAAACGTCATAAATTGTAGGGAAGGTGTCTTTAATAAAAACAATTAACATTAGAAAAAGTGGGCATTTGTTTATTGCTGATTTCCTAGTATTTAGACATTTTTGCAGTTTGCTGATTCTATTTAACTGTTATAAAAAAAATTGGAAGGCTCAGCTTAAAACAAATTTCATAATAATTACAATTGTAATAGCTTATTATTGTTCCCCAAAAACAATCGAAATTTAACTAAAAAACAAGATACATACAATATTTTTTAGCCTATTATACCTTTAAAATTATTAATGTACTTTAATAATAATTTACTGTTTTTTTTATAATTTTGATGTGAAAAAAGTTAAGTCAAAACAATTTTTACTAACATTATTATTATGGTATTGTGGCATTATGATGTTTTTAGGTTTTTTGTACTATACAGTAGCATAATTTTTTTTAAACACAGTATAAAGTATATTATGGAATAGCTCTAGTTAAAACAACTGGTCAATTAATTTCCCAACCACATAACACTTAATACATCATCAGCCTGATTTATTCTTACATCTTCTGTGATACAATAGTTCATGTAACTGGTTACTGACCTCAAATTATCTGTACTATTCCACTCATAAACATTCATTATTTGTATACTTCTATTAAGTTTATTGCACATTAAAAATATGGCCAAATTGCATGTAACATTGCGAAAAAATGAATATAAAGTACAATATAAAAAAATAGATATATATATATATATGTATTTAGTATCCAATGTGAAGACAGTACTGTTTCGATCTTATTAGATCTCGTTAGTGCAGTTCAGGTTTCGAAATGAAACCGCAGAACTGGCACAATATATATAGGCTGAGCCAGTTATGCGGAATATGGTACACTGATTAACAGTAAACTCAATGGTTACAAAAAATCGACATAGGTACTGACAGATGCAGCTCTGATGAGGGCTATTGGAGAGAAAACCAGCAAGTAACCCACTCAAATACCACAATCTAAATAGAAGCCTCTATACTATACCATGACTTAATACGCCGTGACATTCTTGTTGTTGTTTGTTGATTGAGATGAGTAGGAGTTACCTGATACTATATTCACATTGCCCCTGTGTTGGATAAAAAGTTAACACCTGTGTGCTGGTTATAGACACAATACAACCATTGGGAAACAAACATAGAAATGTTAAAGACTATAATATAAATCCACCAGCACTCTGATCTTTAATAATAAAATATTTAAAACTAATTTAATTTGATAATTATTTTTTGATTACAGATGAATTAAATTGTGTATTAAAACTAGACAGTGTACAAGTCGGGCAGACATCATTCAAACCATTTGGAAATCAATGCTGGGATATGAGGTTTCTATTGGATTTAGAAAAAGTGAGCATTTTGTATTATTTTCAATATCAGTCATAAAAGTCCAACATTTCTCTTAGTGGTCATTATTTTCATAATACCTTTTGTTGTACAGTTACAAATAACAATTTAGCTTGTGAAAAATGACCTCTAATTTATTGGCAGCAGAAATGAGACCAATTTATAACAACAAAAATAATTTTTATTTGATTGATCATTGTTGACATTATTGTTAAACAGCGTACGTTTACTGTTTGAACGTATAATAGTTAGACCACTTAGTATTTGAATAAATGTAAAGTTATAGTATTCTTTAACATGCACTATATGTAAACGGGACCAACGGCTTTAAGTCCCATCCGAAGGAACAGACAAAGCATCTTGCCTAAGGATGCAATCAGTATGCATGCTAGTCCGATAATATCATTACACCATAACTCTCCGGCATATACTGCACCCAACGCAATATTTCAGACAGTATCCCAGAACACAACCGCAATTTTTCTTAACTTCGGTGATCTCACAGGTACCGGTGTTTTAATGCAGAATTATCGTATATAAAAAATAATGTTTATCATAATTTTGAATTGTGTATAATCAGAAATAAGCTATGTTAAAAAGGAAAAAACAGCAGTAGTCTATATAAATCTATTTTTATAATTTTAAATATTAAATTGTGTTTTTTTTATTTAGGCTAGGGAACTTGAGATTTTAATTTACTGGAAAGATTGGCGGCAGCTATGTGCCTTAAAATTCTTACGCCTGGAGGACTTCTTGGACAACCAAAGACATGGCATGTGCCTACAATTAGAGCCACAAGGAATGCTCTTTACAGAGGTATGTGTACAAAATTAAAGTGAAGTGAATTAAGTGAGTTCAATACAATTCACAAATAGATAAAATATTAAGTTGCAATTGTTCGAGTCTATCCACAGAGTAACAGCTGGATTAATTTGTGTATCCAACTTTTGCAGAAAAACTGACATTTACATTTTAGTACAACTGGTAAACTGTGACTGGAAAAAATAATATCAATCATTGTAATAGTATCATAACATAACCATCCACACCCCCAGCCCCCTATACTAACAAAGATACTGTATCACCCCATTGCGGTTTTCAAATATAGTTTAAAACCTTCCCATTACAATTCCGTTCATTTTGATATTTGTGTATGGATGCAATAGCATAAAAAGCAAGGTATTTAGACACCATTTTAGCATTATATCATTGGATCCAAGATTGCGGGTAATTTTCAAATGAAATATGAATATATACCCCATTTGTATGGATGGTTCTTTACCAGACATTTATATACAAAAAACTCTCTATATTATAAATTATGTTTTGCCAGGTAACATTCCACAATCCGTCTATAGAAAGGAAGACAAAGTTAACAAGACAAAAACGACTCTTCAAGCACAAAGGCAAGAACTTTTTAAGACCAGGCCAGATGAATATCAATGTAGCAGCATGGAGTCGACTCATGAAACGAGCTGTTCCGGCCACTGCTGGATGTACCTCCCCAACTACATTTAGCCCAACTGATGACCCACATACCGGGATGGCCTTTACAAACAAAGACAAGCCTTTAATTAAGAAGTTAAGCTTTGATGGTGAAGTAGAACAAGGAAAGGAGGCAGTAGCTAGTCCTGGCTCACCAATTCCTATTGTAAATAAATTGCGCAAATCTGCTGATGTTGAGGTAATAATACTGTTGTTTTTAATGCGACTGCAAAAAAAAATAAAAAAAATAGAGTATAGCTTTTTTTCCCTAAAAATAGAGGCAAAAGAAATGTTTTTTTGTTTTGTACTCAATAGGATTTTAATTTTGAAAAGAAAAAACTCATATTAAGTGATGTCTATTATCTTATAATTATATTTAGGTGCTTTAAAGGATGAACATTGGCATGTTTATGAATTTTGCAGTGCATCAATTAACATCTATTTTTCTAATTGTGGTTAATACCCTCTGTGAACTTAAAGACAATATGGAACTGAGGATTGTGAGCATTTTTAACAGATAACAAAGGGAAATTCCTTGTTGAAGTTTACTACTTTTTTTTATTCCACATGCATGTAAAATTAAGAAAACATTGCAATTAACTTAAAGTGCATGTATTTTAAAAAAATATTTAATGAAATATATTAGTTTAGATTAGCCTAAAATAAGATATTTTTTAAATAGGTTTTTTTGTAATCTTTTGTTATCTTTGACAGGATCTTTGATCTTTTAAATCTTTATTTTTCCCCATGCATTTTAATTTTCTGGCATCTCAAGAAGATCCTTATTTCACCATTATAAATTTATGTTATTTTCCATTTATGAATTCTCTCAGTCTTGTATAGAAATTAATACTGTACACTATTATGGATAAGGAAAAGGTTTCTGATGGAATTGTATCATATTTGACAACAGTACACATTTTCCAATATTCATTTTTTCTTTAATGTCATTTGAAGATTCATTTTTTCATGGTAATAGTTTTATCTTTGCTTAAAAGATATTTTTATTCACATCCTGTAAAATATCCACTCTTACAACCACCTAAATTCCTAAATGTTACCTTTTGCAGTTGATGTGAAATCTAAAATGGCACAATTTCATTTAACATTATTGTCTATTATTTATTGTCTATATTGTTTATTTTTAAATTGTGAAAACAAATTCTTGAAAGTTTAAAACACAAAAATACCTTTTAAAAAGTTTAGAGGTACAGTATTTGGAATACTAAAGTAAAATAAATGCTATACATTTTTAAAATGTTGGTTAGTTGGAGCAGGAGTCGGCCATTTTTAAATTGGATAATGCTTTCTAAAGAATAGAAAAGCCATGTCATTTATGTCATCTTCTTTGAGTTGTGTTGATGAGCATCAGCCCAAAATATGCAGATTTGTTTCTAAAATATGCAAGTCTTTCCAAAATTTGTTAATTTCAGAGCATTATTAATTATTGACGATGTCACTATAGTAGTAGGGTATTATACTGAACTGGTTGAGTCAGTAATCTTGCCTATACCATAATATTAACATACATTTAACGGTCTAAATAAACTCTCAAAAACAAATAATCAAAACTATATAAAACAAATTTTAAAAATAGTATTTTTTAACACTACAGACTCATACATTTTGAATTAGTTTAGCACACTCAAATTGATATATTTTGGGAACAAATCTGTGTACAATTTTTGACTGATGTTCACCAACGTAATGTCTTCTTTCAGCATTCAACTTTTCTCAGAATCTCATCCATCAAGTTCACCTGCGTGCAAGTTACTCAATTTCATTTTATGTGTCTTATGAAAAGAAAAAATTGGAATCAATTTGTTGAATTTATGTTTAAAACATATTGCATGATTTTTGTTTATGTTAATAGTTTTAAGATAGAAAAGCAGTATAATTAATACCGGCAACATTTTGATTGACAAAAGGACACTTTCAGTTTTACTTGTGCCTTGTATTTCTTGGCAAACATGATGTTGTGCTTGTTATTTAAATTAAATGCATGTTTGCTTGGAAAAGATTGCAAGTGTAATAGCAATAACAGAATTGAAGTCGATGAACAGTCGATGTGTAATATCAGATAAAAACATATTCAATGAAAATGATTCCAAAATTTTCTTCTCAGTATCCGGAGTATAACTCTATCCTGAGCTCTCCCATTTCCGACTCATTTCTGCAGGATGCACTCAAAGCTTTTGACTTCCTTCAGGATTCAAGTACGGAGATCATTGTTCCGCCTCCAGAATCAAAAGAGCGCACGAAACATATGATGACATCAACTCCAGCTAGACCACAGCCTATTCCAAAACAAGCTGGCACGTTAGAATGGTATGTTGATGTTACCCCAGGATCATTTTTGTGAATTCTGACCCCCATTACTAGTGAAGTCAACCATTTAAAAAAATTAATCAATATTAAAATCCCCCAAAAAAAGGAACAATTTTGGAAGAAAAATAGATTATTTACAACTGTGTGTGACCTTTCATTACATTTTGTATTAAATCAGATATCCAACTGCAAAGATAATTATTTACATTTCTTTATTCATTATGTTAAGTTATTCATGTTGTTGTATCTTGCATTTATAATAATAATAATATAGTAATAATAATAATAATAATAATTTATTTGGAAGCTACACTTTTGAAACAGAGGCACACTTCTTGAATGAAGGTGCATCCATCCATATTCTAGTTTGTTTCCAAACTGTATCTTTTCAAACATATTCTTGTTTTGTATTCCTTAGTTCTTCTATCATGTTGACAAATTTCCGCTGTATAAGTGTGTTGGGTCGTGGTCACTTTGGGAAAGTATTGTTGGCTGAGTACAAGAACACAGGGGAGATGTTTGCTATCAAAGCTTTAAAAAAAGGAGATATTATTGCTAGAGATGAAGTTGAAAGGTCTGTATGTTTATACTTCAATCAAAGTTACTAACTTGTTGCCATTACTTTTCAAAAACATTTATATTCAGTAGACTACAATAGCAGGGTGTCCTGTACATGCTTGTCAGTACTGATCAGAACTCAATGTATGCAGTGGCAGATCTAGGGGGTGAATAGGGTGGCTAGCCACCCACCTTAATTCTAAAAAATATAAGAAAAAATGTTGCAACCTACCCGTGACCATCGCTAGACGTGGATTCGACGCACCTGACTCTTTTAATTAAGAAGAGTAGGCCTAGAGCTAGGGTTAGCATTATAGTTGTGTAAATAGGCCTACATAGTGAAAGAGCTAAGAGTTTAATTACTGGAAAAATTTCATTTAGCTTCGATTTTGTATAGATGACAAATTTTGTTTTTGTAAAAGCTACCAATTAACGGAGTACTTACTCGGACGTTTCGATCTCTATCAGAGATCATTCTCAACTGACTGCGGAGTGTTAATGCAGCTTGGTCATGCTTGACATCATCTGTTGATAACGTAACACCAGTAGAAGAGGCCCTCAAAGTTGTCGAAAATCGCCTAACAACAGATCCGACACTTCCGGATAGAACTAAACTACACGTGACAGACATAATGGAGCTCCTCGGTTTAATTGTGAACAAAACCTATTTCTCGTTCAATGGTAACATTTATAGGCAAATACAAGGCATTGCTATGGGAAGCCCAATAAGTCGTATATTGGCGAACTTGTATCTAGAGTGGCTCGAACATCAAGCCATAAACATGGCACCCACTAACATCAAGCCTGTGTATTGGAAACGATACGTTGACGATGTATTAGCTATCATCCCCACAGGTACAGTAAATACATTTAACACACATCGATATAACGGACATCATCAAATTCACCACAGAATCCATGACAAACAACACAATACCTTTCCTAGACATGCTCATCACACTCAATGACAACGGAACAGTCACCACCTCAGTCTATCGGAAGCCCACCCACACAGACCAATATTTACATTTCAACTCACATCATCCACTCGAACACAAACTGGGGCTTATAAACACGCTTGTGGACAGAGCTGAGAAGGTAGTGGGAGATATGGATTTGAGGAAAGTTGAGATGGATAACATCAAGAAAGCGTTACACAACTGCCAGTATCCAGAGTGGTCCTTCCAGAGAGTTTTGGAAAACCGAAAAAGAAAAAAGAACAAAGGACACGAACCACAGAAGGAAAAGATCAAGATGAGAGGTAGCATAGGAATCCCCTATGTAAAAGGAATGGCAGAAAGAATACGATGCACTCTCTCCTATCACAATGTCGGAACCTATTTCCTACCACAAAATAAAATCAAGAATAGCCTCGTCCACCCAAAAGATAAAATCGAGAAGATGGATACATGTGGAGTAATCTAAGTCACCTGCCGCAACTTTCCACAAGTTTACATTGGGGAAACAGGGAGGGCAATGTTACAAACACGAATTAATGATCACAAAAAAGATGTTACAACAAACACGGGGGGGAGTAATGACTAGGGCTTCCAGAACATCCACATCATCGATCATACACAAATCTGCCATTACAGAACATGTCATAAAACACAATCATGTACCGAACTGGGAGGCTACCATCTTAACCAAAGAGCCTAAACTCAAAGACAGACAGATTAGAGAATCATTACATATAAGGAGAAATAAGGAGAAGACCATGAACCGGGACACTGGAGCCCACGAACTCTCGCATTTGTACAATGATTTGATAGACACATCACCTGGCCGAGCCCCGCACAACCTCCAACCTACAACCGGAGGCGTACGACGTCATCAACAACGTCAAGCATGACCAAGCTGCATTAACACTCCGCAGTCAGTTGAGAATGATCGCTGATAGAGATCGAAACGTCCGAGTAAGTACTCCGTTAATTGGTAGCTTTTACAACAAC
Organism: Antedon bifida; assembly: GCF_963402885.1. NCBI lineage: Eukaryota > Metazoa > Echinodermata > Crinoidea > Comatulida > Antedonidae > Antedon > Antedon bifida. The sequence continues at coordinate 26,622,747 of NC_136228.1, forward strand.
GAAATTTGTCATCTAGTTTAATTACTATTTATGAATTCAAGAGTTTAAAAAGAAAACGTGATTTAAAATCTTCGGAAAATACCCTACTAACTAATACTCCTACTACCAGGATCACGTTGTCTAGCTCTCTCCTCGTGTGAATGCTGACGTCATCATTTTCTATTTCAGTTAATTACCGTCCTGGTCCGTGTGTGGAGTGTAATATCGTGAACTTTTTTCTCGCGTATGAAGGTTTTTTATATAATAATGGTATGCAGTATAAATGATAAAAATAAACGAGAAACATAGTGTTCTTTTATTATTTCATGAGCATAAAAAAAACATGAAATGTCTTGTATGTATACTACAGAAAAAAAGCGTAGCGTATTTTGCGTTTTATTAATTTGTGTTATAGACACGGCGATTACTGCAATCATTGTATACTAAATTACATTGAGTTATTCACCCGGCTGTAGGGTATTTATCTGAGGTTAACAGACCAGCAAAACACAGTACACATGTACTATCGAGGCATTTTCGGAGTACCGCATTACCAAATGTTCATTTCGTTTGAAGTGTTTGTTATTAGTTCGTCGAAAAAGATCCGTACAGTATTTAGGAAGGATTTATTTAAATTTACATTATGTAACATTTGTTATTAAATGTGATGGAAACAGTTGCTCTAGCCTATATTAAACAGTATGTAAGCATCTTTTTTTTCAAAAATTTTCTGAGGCTCAAAAGGGGGAGCTAAATTTAATGTTAGGGCATATTAAAAGCAGTCACATGTGACATTTAGGTTATATTTTCTATGATACTTGCAGATACAGTTGGGAATCTTTTAACATAAAATGAACTTTATTTCAAATCGTAGTGACAAGTTCAAAATTCATGGTAAATAATTATATATTTTTGTATTGGTATTTATGAAAATATAGTTGATCAATTTTCATTTTAGCTTACTGTGTGAGAAGCGAATCTTTGAGACAGCCAATTCCATGAGGCATCCATTTCTTGTCAATCTGTTTGCCTGTTTCCAGACCGAGCAACATGTATGTTTTGTGATGGAGTATGCTTGCGGTGGTGATCTCATGATGCACATACATACGGATGTATTCTCAGAACCACGTACTGTGTAAGTTTGCTCAATAGTAGCTTTAGTTTTGTGTGCTTGCCTTACAATCCCAAAGTAAAGGGTTATATATTGGTTATCATTTATTTCCATGAAATATCTAAACAGAATATAATATATAAATATAAGTGCCATAGCAACCAAAAAGTTGAATTGGGGCACTTATTTACAATTGTTAAAAGATATAAATATAAAAAAAAATTCAATCCTGACCAAGTGGCAGGGTCATAGTCATTGCTGTTTCTACTTCACTCTGTAATCTAAGCCAACAATGCGACTTGGTGTATACCTATAATAAGCATGATATTGTTATCCAACCTGTAATTGGTGAGTTACTTGCTTTTGTTTGTGTATCAATATCAGAAGCCTGTATTTGATATACAAATTTCCCACTGCATCCACCCATACACTGAAGATATCAAAAAGATCAGAATTGTACTTGGATCCAATGTATCAGTCAAAATTGCATCTAAATTCCCAACTTTTTCTCACTTGACTGTCTGTATGTTACAAATTATTTCTATTGTACACATGGAGTATGACAAAATGAAAACAATTGTACTGGGATTGTTTGGTTGCAGCGGTTGAGGTAATGAGGATGATTGGAATTGTTGCTTTGCTAGTGAATGAATAAATAACAATGATAAGCAGTTGTGTTGTTATTGATACAATAGGTGAAAATAAATAAGTAGTTGATGGGTTTAAACATGTTTTCTAACAGTAACACTGATAGAATGATAGTAATTTGCCTCGATCCTGTACTGTATTTTTTGTGGGCGTTTGGAAAATAAAACCAAATGATTTATTGATTATTACTGTTTGTTTTTATTATTATTGTTTTTCTATTTCAGTTTCTATTCAGCTTGTGTTGTACTTGGCTTACAATTTTTACATGAAAACAAAATAGTATACAGGTATGTTTAATCAGAAAAGTTTTTTGCAGAAGTCAATAACCTTGTTTCTCAATCACCAATGTTGATATCTTACTTGGTTGTCTTTACTTTTCCTATGTTTGTTTCTCTACGTTAAGCCTGTTTTTCATTTGCCAAATTTTCATCAAGTGAATATAGAACAAGTTTGTGATTCCGTTTTATTCGTCACTACAAGAAAGAATAGCTTTTATTTTGATTGCATGTCTGCTGAACTCCATTGTTGGAACGAAAAAATAAAGTGGAACTAGAGTTTTTGGCAGAATGTATTTTTGCAGAAAGGATTCTTTTTGATTCATGCAAATAAATTAAGAAAAGCTGTATGTGACTGCTGGGGATTATTTTCATGCACAAATTCACTGATGTATTCACTAATTTAAACACATTTTATACATGATTATTTTCCTCTCACTTATTTTGTTTCATTTGCAGGGATTTAAAGTTGGATAATTTACTGTTAGACTCTGAAGGTTTCTTGAAGATAGCTGATTTTGGACTTTGTAAAGAAGACATGGGTTATGGCGATAGAACCAGCACTTTCTGTGGCACCCCAGAATTTTTAGCCCCTGAGGTTTTAACAGAAACATCATATACTAGAGCTGTAGATTGGTGGGGCCTTGGAGTTCTTATTTATGAAATGCTTGTAGGAGAAGTATGTATTGCATTTCACTATCATTTTACATTACAAATGATAGATGTAGTTAAGTTTACATTGAATGTTTCTGAGTTGGAAGTTGGACTGTTCTACAACAAATGAAAATATTCTCCCCATTCAACAAATACAAAACATTAATTATATTTGTTTATTACACACTTACTGTTCTATAGTAAAAGTTATTTAATTATTATTCATTCATTATTGGAAAATTACTTCCATTTATTGTCATTTGCATATAAAATATACATAGAAATTATGTTTGCTCTGAGATATACAAAAACAGACTTGATTTGAACTCGTCACTGTAATGAGTTTGGGTTATCCGCGCAACACAACATGCACATGCGTTAAAATATGAACACTGAAAATTATTATGCCATCCTATAACCTGAAGTAAATATGTCTACAGTAATGAATTGTACCTGTACAGTATTTACAGAATACACTGTATATGAAAAATGAGACCCATCTTTTAGTCCATTTTTTAACACGATGACATCATCAAAATAATGCATGAAGATAGAAATTAAAGATTGTCTAAGCCAGATCATATTAAACTCTGAAGATAATTGTACATGAAGAAAAGAAATGCGCGCTTAAACACTGAATTTTTACGAAAGAGATGAAAATCAGACTATTTGAATTGTTACGGGCACAGAGATAGCATATAAGAATAACAGACGGCCAGACAACAACTACGATATATTATTCCAGAAAACCCATTTATTGGCGTTAATACTAACACATACACATCGCGAACAGAGCGAACAATAGCATGCTGTTTCTTAAATACAGAGTTGTTACGTCATCGCAGGACCATGCAATATGTTAATTATAGCCATGCGTCACAGAATTCAACTGGCCATATGATGACATCATGACATCCGATAGACAACATTTTTATATGATTTCATATCTACAATTCAACAGCTTCCATAACAATTACAACATGTCAGTCACTTTGCATTCCGAGGAGCTACAGATTGAAATATACTGTATTGATTGAACATGCGTACCACGTAATTTGTTGCGTAGCACACTATTTTTATCAAATCAAAAATTGCTCCATTAAGTATACTTTTGTAAAGTTTTATTGAAAAATATTTTGGGGTTCAGAATTTATGATCATTTCATAAAATCGTGAGTAACTTAAGCTGCGCAACTCTGACGTTTCCTGCACATCTACAGTTACAGGTCAATTTTCTGACAAAGTTATACAATTTTATGTAGACAAGAATTAGAGATACAGCTGCAACACAAATCGTGGAAAGAAAGAAGAATAAGATAGAAGAAAAAAAAAGATCCTGACAATCAGTGCGGATAACCGATAAATGAAAAACTAACAAAAACTATTACAAAGTGTCACATGACGCTCGTACGGTATACTGACAAGCATTCAGTGCCCGAATGGCAGCTGGATTAAAGCTGTTTCGAAACGGGGCTAATTCCAAATGACGTGATGCATAATTGATCACATTACAAGAATAGTGTGTTGTAATACTGTATGTTGTACTTTATGTTGAATTAAATTTTACAATGTGTATATTTTGTTAAATTTCACATACTTGTTTTAATAAATAAAAAAAAAATAATACTAATAATACATGTTTTAATTTGATCATTTTAGTCTCCGTTCCCTGGTGATGATGAAGAGGAAGTCTTTGACAGTATAGTGAATGATGAAGTTCGCTATCCTAGGTTTTTGTCATCTGAGGCTATGGCTATTATGAAAAGGGTAAGTTACAGTTTTCACAAACAGACCCACAGACAAAGGTCAAAATATTTGGCTAAAATTGATTGTGCTGAAGTTCAACTTCTCCCATCGACAAAAATAAACTAATAATTGAATTTCCATTGTCTTGAATATTTGTCTGATTACTGTTATGATAAACATTATTTTTCATTTATTTACAGCTACTAAGGCGCAATCCAGAAAGGCGTCTAGGGGCTGGGCCACGAGATGCTGAAGATATAAAAAAGCAAATGTTTTTTAGGGTAAGTCTATCAAAATAACCATTAGCTGTAGAGTTATGTATGCAGAGGCAGATATTTTTGAGTCTCAACTAGCTAAATATGCCTCAAGGTCATTATGTCAAGAGCAGAACTATTGTTTTTGTATAAATCTGAAATTTGTGGGTTTTTTTTCAGAATATGAAATGGGAAGACTTGTACTACAGGCGTTTAGTACCACCATTTGTTCCTACTGTTGTAAGTTACTTTGTTTGATTTTCAAAGATTGAATAACAGATTTGACTTTTTTAGTTTAAAGATGTATGTCCCCCAAAAACATAAAAAATGAAGATTAATAAAATCAGACTTTGAATAGCACACTTTGTAGTTTTAATTAAATTACAGTTTTTTCAGATAAACAATTTTCTTTCCTGATCCAAATTTTGGTCACATTAAAACATGGTGACATTAAAATATTCAACATAAAAAATGTAAACAATTATTTTTTCAGGGGGACAATATATCTTTAATTTAAATTAATAAATATATTTAATTCATATCTTGTACAAAATGTCAATAAAGAAACTGTAGGATGATGAGGTTATGTACTGACATGTGACACTTGTGTCATCTGAACGTTGCAAGAATATATATTGTTGTTTAAATAAAATTAGTATTTTTTAATTTCTTATGCATCCAACACCGAATAAATCGCCAGGATGGATAAACTATTTTTATAATTTAACGTGCTTATAAACTAATTCTCATTTGAGGCTTAGGGAGTGAAGTTGAATGAGTTGTGTGTTACTACCCTGGCACTAGGTCAGGATTGAACCCTGGACATTGTGATTGGAAGGCAAGCACATTATTAATCACCAAGCTACATCTTCTCTTATTTCCATTTGTTCAAAGCCTGTCTGTCCTACTTGCCCCGTAAACATTCAATATTTTATATACTAATGTCCAATTCAATCATTTTTAAAGCGTTCATCTGAGGATGTTAGTAACTTTGATGAAGAATTTACGTCAGAGATTCCAGTGCTTACACCACCAAAAGATGCTAGACCAGTCAGCGATGAGGAGCAAGATATCTTTAAAGATTTCAATTACATGGCAGACTGGTGCTAATACATACCAGCAACTAATATACAGTCAGTACATAATATTAAACAAACGGCATTATTATGTTTTAAATAACACAATGCCACAATAATTGACATTGTCATGAACTTAGATGCTATAGCACGTTTATAATGTTTGAGAGGCAGTAACATGGTACCAACCATCTAGAGGTAGACATTTCCAAAGCTGTATATAGACAGCTAGGTCAACGTTGTTAATTATTATGAGTATGTGCAACCAACAATTGATAGATTTCCCAGGCAAAATTCTTGGTTATTCTGTACATAATGAATGAAATAATCTTGCATAAATAAAGATAACTTACACACATACAGCGTACATAATTTATTTTGCAAACAATTACAAAAATATAAAATACTGCTGTAAATGAATATACTGTTAGGTTAGAAGAAAGCATATGTTCTAGTTGAAGAAATGTTGTAAAATCCACAAACTTTTTGTAATTGTGCTCTAGAGAGGCAAACTACCTTATCAACCAATTTTGACATCACTACCTCCAATGGATACATTTTTAATTTTCATTATCAGTAAATTGTGATTTCACTCCTTTATGTACACTGTATGTCAATAGGAATTTTATGGTTGAAAAAATCTTCCAAAAAGATCCCCTCTTTGCTTAAAAATAAAATGGCATGCAATTAACACTCCAGTAAACGAATGAAGCAATTCTGATAAGATGGAATTGTATTTAATAATTATAGAAATTATAGTCCATTAAAATCAAATCTAACATTTTACTAATAATACAAATATTAATAATAAACAAATAATAAGTTTGCATCATCTAGTGGCCTTGCAAATCCATTATCTTGCGAAATATGTTTTGAGGCTATGACCGATAGAGCAATGAGTGTAATAGGTTTATATTACAGTTGAACCTCCTGTATGCGGCCACCCTTGTGGCTGGGAAAAGTGGCCGCTTACGCAAGGTGACCACCCACAGGAGGTTCTGCCGATAGAGGGCTAAAATCATGTATTATGGCTATGCACAATATTTTCCGGTGTTACGCAATGGGCCTCTAAATTCTCCAGGTAATTGTATTTTATTGTTTATGGTCAGGTGGTTTAGTATTATTTATGATGTTCAGACAAATTTTAAAAGCTTTTATTATGCATGAAAATAGTCGGTCAAAATCTGTGTAGTTTTCATCTCATCTAAAACACAAAGGAATGTTCTTCACAGAAATGTTTTTAAAACTTTTGCTTATCAATACAAATGACAAAAGTCACTACCATTTTCATTTTCTATCTGCCTTTTCTATCTGAACCCTGTTGTTTATTGTCAAAAACCCTCAAAAAATGTCCGGTGTAGGCCTACTAATATTGATCTATTTATTTACCTTTAAGTAATGGATGTAGATTTAATTAATAAATTGTCAGTATATTGCAAGGCCGGTTTAGAATTTGTTTTGTGCCTGTGGTGTTTATATATATATATACATATATAATTTGTAACGATAAAGATGAGGATATCTGTGAGAATGAGAAAAAGTCGCCCCCAACCGAGATTCAAACCCGGAACCTTCAGCTTGTTCTCATTCTCAAAGATTTCCACATCTTTATCATTTCAGATACACCTCTGAGGGGAAAAGAAATAAATAAAAGTAAAAAAAAACCATTTAAACAAAATCGATAACATGAGAAACAATCATCCAAAGGCTGAAACAGTCTCACATACCCAATTACAACATTTAAAATATTGGCAATAGTCACAGTGATCTTTTGAAATTCTCAAATTTACCAAAGGATGAGATTGCTAATTGTACATTATGGCTGTGCATAGTATAGTATGTAAGTATGGCAATACTGATGTGCACCAAATACAATAGTGACATGATAATAATAGTATAGTATACTTGAAATCTGGAGTAATGTTATGTACATCCGTTATGGCATTGGTGCCTATGTTTGCTAAAGTGAAATCGCAACATTTGTAAATTAATAAAAATAATAATGTCCAAATTAATCATGACTATTTAATTATTTCTTATTAAAACAGGCAACATTGTAGATATTGTAATTGTATGATTTTTAATTTAGTTGATCAGTTTAGTTTAATTATATGCCCTTTTGAAAAGGTGGAAGTGAATTGTTTTCCATCACTTAAACATTCCAAAAAAAACCTGGTGTTTAAATACAATGTATAGATTACTAAATAATGACATTAGACATATTCGTCGATCTACTTCCACTAGCCCGGGAGCTAGATCTGCTGATTATCTGCTCAAACCAAAATATGCCTATTCTTTGTATGAATTTTGGAGCTGAAAATGTTGTTCTTATGATTTAGCATACAATTTGGCAATAGGGGCAGGAAGATATTTTCAATGTACTTTATTACCTGGAATATAATAATTTAATCAAATTTAGTTGCCAACAAAACCCTGCATGTTCAACTTTGAATTGACATAATTATTCTTTTTGTGAAATTTTATTTGCAATGATTTAATTTAACAACAGGTTAATTAAGTATATACAGTATATAATTTACAGGCATAGAGAATCTAAACCTCAATAACCTTTTACTATGATTTTATGTTAAAATTGCTACGGTTGGAAATTGTATTTTTGTGTGAAAAACAATAAATTCCATTTTAAAACATTTTTCTAATTTTAAAAATTAAAAAATGTGCAAGTTAGTGTGAGCATTTGTTACATATATATCAAATGTTTCAATATTATTAAATTAAGTTTTTTTTTTTTTAAGACGCCTACTGTACTACTCAATCAAATGGTATTGACAATTAGGAGTTGTGTAGTCTAAAGCCTGTTTTCCTGTTGACGTAACATTACGTGTTGAGAAAATACAAGAATTGTCAGTGCGTACCTATTTTTTCACAAACTGCATTGACGTATTTTGGGAATCATTTGATTGGTCATATTTAATGATGGTAACATTGAAGTTGAACCCGGTTCAACTTTTTACCCCTTTTTCCTGTAAAATTGTTCAATTCGGTCAATTCAATGCAACTCGCTGTAACGTTACGTTGACAGGAAAACAGACTTAATGTGTTGTGTTTCATTAACCCACTTGTATTCAAAATATATAATTAGCATATTTATAATGTGTCCAGTATGCTGGTAATACAACCGTCTGCAGTATAAAAATAGATAACTGTTATAGTTTGGAGCATACACAACTTAATGTTTTATTGGTTGCCCCTGACATTTGGAAACTGAAAATTGTATTTTAAGAAAATTGATTGAGAAAAGCTAGTATTTTGTTTATACACTTTATTTATGCTACTCTTTAAAGTTATTTCAGTACAGAATGAGCTAAAATCAACTGGGTAGACAAGTTAATGATTAAAAATGCCTGTTGTGTGACCATATACAGACTTAGTTAATCAAAATGTGTGTATCACCAGGGAAGAGTTAATTTAACTCTTCCCTGGTGTATCACTCAATGAAATAATAGTGTATGTTCAATTTGGTTGCTATTATCTAGCAGTCAAATACTGACTAATTCTACATTAAAGATGTATTGTCCCCCAAAAACATGAAAAAATAAAGATTAATAAAATCAGATTTTGAATAGGCAATTTCACAGTTTTAATAAAGTTATTCACTTCTGTAGAAAAAAAATCATCCAAAATAATTATTTCACTTATAAAAAGACAAAAGAAATGGCTAATTTCAACCAAAAACCATTGTCTTCCAGACAATTTAGGTATATTTTGCTTTAAATTACATTATTTTGGTGGAAAATGTTTTTTTTTTGTTCAAGTTTTTGGTCATAGTGAATAACTATTGTGTGATAATAAAATGACATATTAAAAAAAAATAAATTTTTTATTATTTTTTAGGGGGACAATATATCTTTAAGCAGTTGTCATTATTGTTCTGTACCATAATCATTTTTCTGTACAGTTAACATACTATTAATTAATGCCTTTTACTTATGTTTATTATTTTTCCCTTTTTTGCTGCATGTTTTTGTTGCTGCAAACTATTACTACTATTATTAAAAAAATGAATCTTAGCATTTAATATATTATGAAGGTGCAATTAATTCATATTGTTGAGATTGAATATATTTGTTCTTGGTGAAGTTATATCAAACTAGCAGAGTTACTGTAAACTATATTTGATTGACAGTATCGCATATGCAGGTTAAGTAAGGCTCAGTGGTAAAAATAAGAAATAATGATAAATAATTACAAAATGTTGATTTATTAAACTTAAAATATTATCACACAATTCCCATTATTATAAGCTTACAAGAAGCAACAAAAAGAATGTGCAAGGCAATCTAATTTGACCAATCACAAGCTATGACAATCAATTGCTTGTGATTGGTCAAATGACATACTTACATTGTATTTATTGCCACCTGACTTAAACGTGGCTTAACCAGTTTATTGCTTGTTTATGTTAAGTTATAATCTGACTGGTAGTTTATAAAATAGTTTCAACTCTAGGTAAATATGGATGGAAACGAAAGTGGGTGTCAATTTAATTGGTCCAATTTGATTTATTGAGATTTTCCTAATTTCTTTGAATATGTACAGTTAAAATGGAGAATTTGTACAAAAAAATGTTACATGGTATACAATATAATTTTATAAAGTGTGTTGTATTGATATTTTTTACTAAAATTGCATTTTAAGATGGTATACCCTGTTGTGATGTGACATCTCATGTTGCCTTATTACTAACTATAATTCCAGCTTCAACAATGGGTTAACTAATTATTTAGGGTATGTGCCTTGTATAGATTTGTAATCGTTCACTAGTGCTTCACATAAATTGTGTAACTTTATGTTGAAAGCAATTTTTTTGGCATCTGATTTGAGAAATAAAGCCATTGTATAGAGTTCATGTGTCACTTGATAACCTTTATTTTATTTTTGATTCACAAAAAATTACAATGCATTGTTCAATTTAGGGCAAATAACTTATTCGAGTTTTCCCTATAATGGGTCGGTGAAGGGCATAATCCGAATTTCCCCAGTCTCCAGTTAAGCTTGAGGGCTACAATAAATACCTTTACCTTTTTATTAACCTGACAGAGGATCAAGTATGCATGACTTCGCTTAAACTTGTTGATGTACGGCAAGACATCGGCATAAGTTACTTCGAAGTTGGAAAAAGAAATAGAACATATGAGTGGTCCCGGTATAGGGCTATTGTCTTTTTATATTTTCTCAATGATTGTATTCTAGATTTTCTCGATAGTTCCCACGACGTTGACAACCAACCACTTATGTAATAAGTTCAGTCATTAACCACTAACGTATCAGGAGGATTAAGTAACAACAGCAGAAAATGAAATGAAATTTGGAATTCTAGGACTCATCACAGTTCACACACTATCGTCAACAGGTATCGTCGTAAACATCACAAACTATCGTTAACAGGCATCATCGTAATCATCGTCACACACTATCATCAACAGGTATAATCGTAAACATCTCACACACTATCGTCAACAGGTATCATCGTAAACATCGTCACACACTATCGTCAACAGGCATCATCGTAAACATTCTAACACCCTATCGTCAACAGGCATCATCGTAATCATCATTTCATTATTTATTTGGTCTATTTGTGTATATACATAGCAAAAAAACAAACTGAAATTGGGGAGACCAGCGTCAACCTAAGTGAGCTGAGCCGGTTGACCCAACCCCAAAGTCAGTTTACACATAAAAGACAAAAAGACAAAATACAGTTACAGCGAATCAAAATGAATACTTTTCTAATGAAGGCTGATGGGCTTTCTATGACTGCAGCATCAGTCAACGGTCTGGGAAGCTGGTCCCAGACACGGGGTAACCTGATTGCAATAGAATGGAAAAAAACCTGTGTCATTGTGACGGGTATTTATTAAAATACAGTCATGAACTGTGCTTCAGTCCAGAAACCTCACCAGAACCTTAAAACAAAATATAATAAGAAATTTATCTCTTTTAACGGACAAAGATGAAACTAAAAGCAAATTTAACCTCTCCTCATAGCACATCTGTCCACGATGCTGTTTGAGAGCAAGACGAGTTGCTCTCCTATGGACACCCTCAAGCTGATCTGACAAAGACTTCGTCCATGGAAACCAAGCAGGTTGCGCATACTCCAGACCAGGCAAAACAAGACTTTTGTATAAAGACAAAAATGCACTGGTCGAAGCATGTCCAGCCACACTCCAAACAAAGCCCAACATACGTTTAGCTTTGGAAACAATGACATGGACATGGTCATCCCAGGTCAGTTTTGAGTTAAAAGTAACACCAAGGTATTTAAAAGATGTCACCGGACTAATATGTGAGCCAGACAAAAGGTATTTAGACAACTGTCTGTTACGCGAACGTGTGACATGCAGGACATTCGTCTTCATAACATTGAAAGGCATGCGATTTGCTTGGCTCTACAGACCAAGTCGGTCCAGATCAGCTTGAAGGTTTAGAGAATCCTCAGGAGAGTTAATTGCATTATAAATAAGAATATCATCAGCAAAAATAGCATTTTTACATTTAAGTGAACAAATAATATCGTTAATAAAAAAGTTAAAAAGAATGGGACCGAGTACACTGCCTTGAGGTACCCCACTGGTTACCTCCACCCAGTTAGATGAAGACCCTTTAAATTGAACCTTTTGGTATTTTTTAATTAAAAATGACTTTAACCAGTACCATATATCACCAGTAATGTTAAATTGCTAGGAAAGTTTATTGAGGAGAATGTCATGAGGCATCCGGTCAAAGGCCTTCGAGATATCTAAAAAAAAAATTGCATCAATATGGAGTGGAGATCTTTTATCTAAAATAGAGCTGGTCATGGATAATAGTTGCAAGTTGCGTGGCACATGATTTATTAGGTAAAAACCCATGTTGGTTTTCGATAAACAAGCAATTGTCAGTAGCATGTTTTAGAAGTGCTTGCACCACAACACAAGCCTCTCCAGCAATTTACCCACAACAGATGTTATAGCTACCGGGCGGTAGTTGTTAAAATCGGCATTCACTCCTTTCTTAAAGATAGGGGTGACATGTGCCCTCTTCCAACCCTCTGGCACACAACCTGATGAAATTGAAATTTTAAACAACTCGTAAAGAACTGGGGCAAATGTCGGGGCACAGAGCTGGAGAAGCTTGGGAGACAAGTTGTCTGGGCCTGCAGCCTTGTTTGTTTTAAGCTTCTGCAACATGCTAGTGATTTGTGAAACAGAAAAATAAACATTAGATAAGGTTGGTAGTGGATATAAACAAGGTAAAGGAATATCTGGAATATTCCCAGGATAATTAAAAACGGGCGAAAAGACATTTTGAAAACACTGAGCGATATCTTCCGGCTTCTCAATTTGTGTTCCATCAAGCACAAGAAGATTTACGTTTCATTCTGACATGTCCCAAGAATGTACGTTTGTTATCAGGAGATGAAAACAACTTATTTACATAATTATAATACGCTCTTTTGGTCTTGTATTTTAAATCATTTCTAATTTGTTTATATCGCACACTATCGTCTACAGGCAACCCTGTAAACATCGTCACACACTATCGTCTACAGGCATCCTTGTAAACATCGTCACACACTATCGTCAACAGGCATCATCGTAAACGTCGTCACACACTATCGTCAACAGGCATCCTAGTAAACATCGTCACACATTATCGTCAACAGGCATCATCGTAAACATCACACACTATCGTCAACAGGGATCATTGTAAACATCGTCACACACTATCGTCAACATGTATCCTTGTAAACATCGTCACACACTATCGTCAACAGGCATCCTCGTAAACATCGTCACACACTATCGTCTACAGGCATCCTCGTAAACATCGTCACACACTATCGTCAACAGGCATCCTTGTAAACATCGTCACACACTATCGTCTACAGGCATCCTTGTAAACATCGTCACACACTATCGTCAACAGGCATCATCGTAAACGTCGTCACACACTATCGTCAACAGGCATCCTTGTAAACATCGTCACACACTATCGTCAACAGGCATCATCGTAAACATCACACACTATCGTCAACAGGGATCATTGTAAACATCGTCACACACTATCGTCAACATGTATCCTTGTAAACATCGTCACACACTATCGTCAACAGGCATCATCGTAAACATCACACACTATCGTCAACAGGCATCATCGTAAACATCATCAAAAACTATCGTCAACAGGCATCATCGTATTCATCGTCACACACTATCGTCTACAGGCATCATCGTAAACATCATCACACACTGTCGTCAACAAGCATCTTTGTAAACATCGTCACACACTATCGTCAACAGGCATCATCGTATTCATCGTCACACACTCTCGTATACAGGCATCCTTGTAAACATCGTCACACACTATCGTCAACAGGCATCCTTGTAAACATCGTCACACACTATCGTTAGCAGGCATCATCGAAATCATCGTCACACACTATCGTCAACAGGCATCCTTGTAAACATCGTCACACACTATCGTCAACAGGCATCATCGTAAACATCACACACTATCGTCAACAGGCATCATCGTAAACATCATCAAAAACTATCGTCAACAGGCATCATCGTATTCATCGTCACACACTATCGTCTACAGGCATCATCGTAAACATCATCACACACTGTCGTCAACAAGCATCTTTGTAAACATCGTCACACACTATCGTCAACAGGCATCATCGTATTCATCGTCACACACTCTCGTATACAGGCATCATCGTTTAATCATATACAAACACTATCGTCAACAGGCATCATAGTAAACATCGTCACACACTGTCGTCAACAGGCATCCTTGTAAACATCGTCACACACTATCGTCAACAGGCATCCTCGTAAACATCATCAAGCACTATCGTCAACAGGCATCATCGTAAACATCGTCACACACTATCGTCTACAAGCATCCTTGTAAACATCGTCACACACTATCGTCAACAGGCATCATCGTAAACATCGTCACACACTATCGTCAACAGGCATCCTTGTAAACATCACCACACACTATCGTCAACAGGCATCATCGTAAACATCGTCACATACGATCGTCAACAGGCATCATCGTAAACATCGTCACACACTGTCGTCAACAGGCATCCTTGTAAACATCGTCACACACTATCGTAAACAGGCATCAGCGTAAACATCGTATTTGTTGGTTGATTAAAATAATAAGGTTTTAAAAAGGAGTGTCTAATTTCGTTTCGTGACAAAGTAATATTCATTTTCAACCTCGTTACATTTGCAAACTTTAAAGATTTTTTCCTTTTCAATTCCTGTCCATCTTCCCTTTTCGTTTTCAAGATCTAAAATTCCTAATCTTAACTCAGTCATGATTTGTTTAAACTTGAAGTTTTGAATATCAATATATCTAATTTATCTCTAATCAGCATTTTAAGTTTTGGGGTTTTCAACAACACGTACTTCTGTTTATTACGGTGACGATCGATCGTTGAGCCATAATCAACGTACACATACTTTTTGCAGAATGTTCAATTAAGAAATAATTATAAAAGAATAACATTTTTAAAACAAAATCTAACGAGGGCTTGTCTGGTGAAATTATCTCAGTGCTCCATACCGGATCTCTCACTCTTAAATAAAAATTGATTCTTAAGTGTACAGGGTTTGGCAGTCAATATCCGAAGTTTTTTATCTTTCCGAAATATAGGCATCGGTTAAGTTCACTAATTCCTCTCCGACATGGCTGTGTAATCATAAAGGTGTGTTTTCATATAATCTAATAAGAATCGGAAACGGATTCTTTATTTCATCGGATTGTTTAAATAGTCGGTGTAAAGTTTTGAAGGAAGGCTGCTTGGACATATTGTAAAGATATATATGTGTATATATATCTTTCAGACTAACACGAGAGAGACATGGGTTCGCGACCTCCTGTGCCTAATTGCTATATCCTTAGGCAATATACTTTATTATATAACACCTAAATAAATTCCTGTCATTTGATTGGACGAATGTTGGTCACATGGCGTGCAATAGTACGCACTATTAAACGATCGTTTAATAGTACTTTTTAAACATTTTTGTGTACGAAAAAAAAAACGTTTCGCGGATGAAAAAAAAATCTAGTGTACAAATTACTGTGAAATACAACAGCGCCACTTGTTGCCTTGCCTTGTAATGTAAACACCACCGCGAGATGTAATGCAGCAGCAGATTTTTGTGTACGATTTGAAGACTAATTTCATTCAAAAATGCATTTAAATTTGCTTTAGATCGCTTTTAGGATTTTGATTAATTAATGGGAACATCTCTACAAGACGTGAAATCGTTGTAAAATCGCAAATTGTCTGTCGAAGTTTTCCCTTTCAGCCAAGCTAGTACTAGGTCTAGCCTAGGTCTGTTAGTATTAGGCTAGGCCTAGCCTAGGCGTTTTAGCCTTGCTAGGTCTAGGATTGTTTGGTCGTTTGTTGACATAATTAATACTAAAGTAGGTGTGTTTATAAATCCATATAAATATAACATTTAATATATAATATTATTAAAAACCAAATGTTACTGTTTTAATCAATGTGAATGAAATGTAGGCCTTGGCTAGGAGGGCTACCTTTTATTTGATGACATGAATCTATTTAGATGTTATATAAAACAAATAATGAATGTTTTATATTCGTGTAATGTTACAAATACTGGCATTTGGTGAATGATGACAGGTTAAATATCAACTCGGCGTTGCCTCGTTGATATATAACCTTTCATCATTCACCTCATGCCATTATTTGTACCATTACACTCATAAACATTCATAATTTGTATACTATCATTACCTCTTGTATATACATTGATCATGTGCACGATAAAGAACTAACCCCATTCAAACACTAAAGGAGATCGTCTCTCGTCTTGCAACGTTGTTATCAATATATAGTCTTTCATGTTACTATGTCGATTTTCAAGTAAACTCGTTTGTTAAAATGAAAATTACTTCATTCAAGGTCAAAATTTGTTGTTCATTTAAGTTGTATCTACTGTTACTTTGCTGACTTCTATCATCAAATGTGATATTCTAGCTCGTAGACACTACTTTGACGAAGGCATTGTGATTTGGTTTTTAAAACGGGCATGCGAGAATTCGGGGATGGATACACGGAGAATTTAACAAGAAATATTTCTTACAAAAAACGCCGCTCGACTTTTGACTGTTTTAATCATTGTTTTTCTTCAGATATAATGATTTATTATATCAATTATTTTTGTATTAAACATTTTGTGTAAATATAGTCTTTCCTACTGTGCAGAACAAAACTATAATCATAAACTAAACTACAGTATATGTACACATTCCAGGGTACGGTAGGAGAATTAGTTACTCTCTTAAATGACCCGGCTCACATCATATATGTCCTACTACCTAGGGATAACGATGCAACATTAAAAGTTAATAGCATACATTGCCTGTTAATATTTTGTACATGTATCAATATTAAAATAAAGAAAGAATTATTAAAATCTGACTTGTAGTTTACAAAATATAGGGTCCAAAACATCAACAAAACAAAAAATTACGGTTTTTAGTCGCGGAGTATAGTCACAAACGCGACTCTATAGCTCACTATGTCGGTCGGTTGGTCGGTCGGTTGGTCGGTAAACACTAACTCAAATTTGTGCACGCGACTGCAGCCATGTATAGGCCTATGGCCTTGTTAGTAATATATTTTGTATATCAACATTTTAAAATTCAATCAAATATGATATTACATGTTTATTAAATAAAAAAGAGTTTATTTAATCTAATTCAAAGAATTGCAATACATTATTTTCCCGACGTGTGTTGGACATGCAGTCGTCAGATTCTGAGACAACGTGACTTCACTTCCGCAGTGTGTTGATTGGCGTCAAGTCATCCAATCAAAGGGCGAGATTCCAAAATCGTTCAACCGTGAGCCCTCATAGACTCTCTTTTCCCAGACGTTTTTTTGGGTCCAGCAGCTTGGACCTATAAGTTAGTCGAGTTTGCACATTTCTGAAACTGTCAGCCGTAGATATATAGCTTTCGCGTTGAGTATGTCCTCTGGGGATTTAGCTGGCTAAAGCCGCGGCGCGAAAACTTAAATCCTAACGGTGATATAAAACAATTGTCATTGTAATGTAAGGGTGGATGTACGCAAGGTATCCGGTGGAAATGGAAGTCCGTATTATTTATTGCGGTTAGATACCAGGGCGTAGATAATTCAGTTAGACCACTACGTTGTTGCTGTTTGGATCGTAGTGGATGGTGCTCAAGTAGGCCACATAAGCCCGACCCAGCAAGTTGTTGTGTATGTGGTGTTTATCTTTCTTTCGTATCGGTAGCACCAACTTGAAACTATTGTTTGTGCACTGGTTGGCCGGTAGAGACCTACCATTGTTTGTATTTTTTTCTTGTAATGTTTTGTAATGTTTATAATAATATACTTTGACCCATTGTATGCTACCTCCATGGTTACATTAAAAGCTATGAAAATCAACGATCAGTAGTAGACCACGATTATTGTTAATAATCCAAACACTTTTTGACTCAAACTTTATTCTTCTTGCTTAAATGCACATTAGACCACATACTACATCTCTCTGTGGTGTAAATTTGGTAAAGATCCGTCATTTTAGTTTTGGCGTTAACTTGCTAACAAACAAACACGCATACACGCATATCACAGACACAAATATAACCTTATCATAGGCGGAGGTAATAAATATTAATTATTATATTCCCACCCGAAAGGTTTTAGTTTTGTACAAAATTACGTCTGAGCTAGTAAAAATGTCATTCATAAAACTATATGAATACTGGTTTCTAAATCTCACCCAGTCTAAATTAAATTTATTTTAAATTTTGTTTACTTTTTACCAGTGGGTTTTGAGAAATATGAACAAATAAATTTAATGTAATAATATATATCCTATTAAATCGATATAAAATAAACTCATAAGAATAAAGTCATAGTTATTTTACTTGAAATTATAATAATTATTATAATAGAAACAATATGTCAAATCATTAGTATATTCTAGTTTTATTAGTCTAGTCTAGTCAACCAAATATTGACCTTTTTTTATTGATTAGTTTTCGAGGACGATTTATTTAAAGATGTATTGTCCCTTAAAACACAAAAAAATGAAGGTCAAAATATTCTAAATTTAAATTGGCCATATCAAAGTAATATTAAAGTTATTCACTTTAAGTCGAAAATTCGAGCCAAAAGCAACAAGTTTACGTAATTAACAGGTAAATTAATTTGATTACATTTCGTCTTGAAAATCGTCGCGAGCGAAAGTAAACAAACATTTCAAACCACGAGTACGCATTATGCATATGCTAATTAGGATTGTTTACAACTCGTCACGGTTGAGAAGTTATTTTCACACAGATCGTGAGGAAGTTTTATGATTATGCATACAGAGTAGCTAAACAAGCGCGTTTCATTATGGGGTATGTTTTGATCGAAAACTTTGACTGGAAGTCAGAGTTATTTTTTTAACAAAAAAACGTCTGTATTTCAGTTAAATGATTTTTTTTTCGACAAATTTTTGGTGATAGTTAATAACTATTATGATACTTCAAAATGACCCACCTTTTTTCAAAATCTGTTATTTTTTATTTTTTCGTAATTAGTCAAAGGGACAATACATCTTTAATATGTAGTAGTAGGACAGTCAGTCAGTCAATAAGGTAAATGTAACAGCAACCCTAGACATTATATGTAATAAGTTATTGTTTAGCATTTTGGTAATTCAGATGATGTATCAGCATCTATGTAGGATTTTGTAACCAATTTTAAACCTGCATTATATCGAATATAAATTCGCAAATCAGTCTTAAACTGTCCAGCAGGGCAGTAGCAATCTCCGATTTTTGCGTCTTCTATCGTTAAGGTAACAAACTGTGGGTCTCTAATCTCGTCTTTTGTTTTCAACCACTCCATAATTTCTATAGTAACATTTAGAGCTTGTTCGTTAACAGGTGTCGCGTCTATGATTCTTCCATTTACTGGGAAAACTAAAAAATAAAGAGAATTTCAAAGAAGGAACGTAAGTAAGTAATTTAACTCAGGTGGTCTAGGTTACCACTGAACTATTTTAGTTCCGAATAAGCAGGAAATAAAGTATTTCTTTGTCGTAGAAACAAGTTTAACAACTTCTGATCTCAACGCAATATGAAAAACGTTATATTGTTGAGATCAAAAGTATAAAGGTGTGTCTTTATGCTAATACTCCTTGTTGCTTCATTTGATTCATAACTTACCCAACTAATTAAGCGGGTCGAATATACAATTGCCAATTATGACTCAAAATATTGAGGAGAAAAAAAATTGTTGTTTAAAAAACCATTAATGTATACGCCTCAAGAACATGGCAGTAATTAATAAAATGGGTAATTAGAGCTTTTTATAGATGGATAATATAAAAAAAACAATGATGAAGGATAAGAAAAGATGTTTGTAAATAGAAAATTTGGTTGGTAAAACTGTAGTTTTTATTAATTATTATTACAAAAAGCATTTGATAAATGAAAATGGGTAATAGCCACATTAGAGAAAAAAAATGTTAAGAAATAAAAAAAAAGTATGAAAATTATGTATGATATATGTGGGACTACAAATACAAAGGACCTAAGTATCTAATTTTTAGGTCAATGTATATACAAAGGGCCGTTTAAAATTAATGTTTCTGTGTCTGTTGTGTTTTGTAGATTTGCATTATATGTATAAAGAAAAATATCAATGCTGTGAGTACTGAGTGAGATAATAAATGAATATATAATGACAACATGGTAAAGTAAAGCAGGCAGACAAATTTGCATTTTATATGTGTGGTTTTGTAAGATGTTTATGTTTGTATATTATATATGTTTAAACAATACCATGAAAGCACCAGTGGTCTAATGGTTAGAACATCTGCATATCAAGCAGAAGGTTCCGGGTTCGAGTCTCGATTTCCTCATCTTTATTGATTAAAATTAATTAATTACATTTCGGTATATCACCGGGCGGTTTAGATCTGTGCTTGATGTGTAATAAAATTGTTAAAAAGAGAAAAAACAAGTATAAGTTTATAAAAAGATTATTAAATATAAATTGTGTTAAATGATAATGAATGTATGTATAAAGAAAAGAATATATATATAGAAAATATGAATAAGAACTAGCAGGTTTTGGAAATATATTAAAAGATGATATGTATAAAGTATAAGAGAAAATTATGGTAAATAATGATAATGGATAGAGAAATGCGTACAACAAAATCATGTATGTAAACATATGATAACAAAAATACAATGTAAGAAAAACTACGTAAACATTACTATATTTATATGAAAATCTGAAAATGGCTACTTAATAGTATTGTATAATTGTATAGGACTACTCACTCTTTCCAACTTTTCTACAAAAGGCATTTACACCTTCTATGTTACACACATCTTCACTGCAAAAAGCTATTGAAGGTGATGACAGCGATGACGATACTTCACTGGAAGTAGTGTCATCCGATGATGAAAATGAAAATGCTGAAAGTAAATTATAAAAAATGGTATGCCTATGACTGAATAAAACAAAGAGAAAAGGATGGTTATTTACTTCATGGAATTTTATAGTTCCATGGTTAGCCAATAAATATTCTGATATTTTAGTAAAACAGATTAATATTAACATAATATGTTAATATTAATCTGTTTTACTAAAATATCAGAATAATAATAATATTATTACTGTATTAAGTTGAAACATATATTTAATTAGTTTATTTGTACGAACAAAATAAACGCAAACTGTCTTTTTTTGGGCAAATTATGTATTGAAGGATGGGCAGAGAAGAACATTTATTTGTACATTCATACAGTAGATCACTACGGAAGCCCGTTCGGGCCACAAGTTAACTATATTTTAAAAGCTGTTATCTGGCGGCCGCCACTTAATTATCTATTATCCGCCAGATAATTAAGTGGCGGCCACCAGATAATTAAGTGGCGGCCGCCAGATAACAGCTTTTAAAATATAGCCTATATATAACCTGTGGCCCGAACGGGCTTCCGTAGATCACTGAATACAATTTAAAAATATGTTAAATTAACTGAGAGATTATGATTTTACTTGACTAATAACTTATTGTTGGCAATAGTATGAATTTTGTTTGCAATAAATGTGATATAAAAACACAGAGATTGAGTCTTTTTTCATCACGAATACAAAATATCCCATTAATAATTTAAATTACAAACAATGAACAGAGCAAATGTATTTGTGAAGAGTGAAACTGGAATAAATTATTTGAATACTCACATGTTTCATTTTCGATCTCTCCGTCAGCTAGGACAAAAAAGAAAATTATAATCATTATTAGGCATATTATTACTGTTGATCTACAAAAGCTAGCTTAACATTTGAGGTTGGATGAAAGGATGAAATCAAATATTATACAAACAATGAAGTGAACATAATATTAGCAATTCAGCAAGTTTCTTAATTTGCAATTTTTTTTTCTTTCAATTGTTCTTAATGTGAAACATAGAGCTTTTCGTTTAAATGTTTCTTATATTGTGTTTTTTTATCGGCAGGTGCTCGAGTTATTGTGATCAGTCTTTTGTACTTAATGGGAGTGACGCGTTTTCCAATCCAGTCTGGGATCAATTAATATCCATATTAATTGGAAACAGACAGATAGGATAAAATAAAGAGTGGCAACTTACCGGTACAAGTCTTAGGAAATACATAATCCCACTGTCCGTTTACACACGTCACTGTGCGTTGAGTTTGAGAACTACCAGGTATATAGAAACCCTGATCACAAATTAATGTTACTACATCACCGTCTTTTCTTACAATACCGTTCCACATTGTAACTGGGGGTACTGAACATTGTGGCGTTTCAACTAACAACATTAAAATAAAAAAATAATAAAGTCACGTGTAAAGTCTCATGTGCTATTTGTATACATTAGTATGAAAAAAGATAATTAATAAAATTCGTAATATTGTTTTTGAAGTTAATAACTTATTCAGTAATTAATGAATAGTGACTTTGTTTTGTTATTTTGGATGATGATTTTGGTTAATCAAATGATACATACAAATACATGATGATGGAAATTGTTTGTCCCAATTTCCCTCAATGCAGTTGATAGTCATTTCTGAATCTTGAGTGCCTTCTATAACTGCTTCGTTCCTGCAGAAGATTGTTACAGTAACTCCATCAGTATCATCTTTTAAAACGTAACCATTTTCGATAGATGTTGGTAGATCATCACATACGGTTGCTACAAAAAAAGAACAATATATCAACTTTTTGCGAAAGGCTGGCTGATGAATTAAAACCAGTTAATTATTATGCAGCTAGATGGCTATACAAATGCCTTGCAATGAATAATGTTTTGGTAAATGTCTTCAAATTTCATAAACATTTCATAAATAATCTCGGCTCAACACGAAGATAATGCAGGCTTGTACTCAGTGGGCGCAACTTCAAAATACCTCTGACTGATTTTATTTAAATATTTAAATAACAAAATACATTTAGTCCTATATAAGATTTCCAAGAAAACCATTAACACTACTTCTAGTCATAAACTGGTTGAATGAAACCTTTAATTTTCAGTCATAATGTACTGATTTTCCTTTCATGTTTCTATACGAGAGATGCAGTTATATTGGATGGTTCTACTCCAAGGAGATTTGCATATTGAGATGTTCTCTAGTTGTATGATACCTTTATAAAATGCTATAATGAATATAATCATGGAATTTACAACTAATATTTCACTACCGTGAGCGGACACAGCTTTGAAACGGATACCACATATTACTTAAAGACACCTTCCCTACAATTTGTGACGTTTTGTAAAAATAATACATAATATTACTTTAAAAACATTAAACCAGGTCACTCCTTGTCTTAAATGTACATTTTATGGTAAATTATGATAAAAAGTGAGAAACAATGCACTACCTAAGTAGCTCGCGGCGACTGACCTCTCATGGACGGTCTTTATGCCTAGCCTAGCTAGGCTTAGTTTTGTAGGCCTAGCTGGTAAACATCGGTAACGTACGAACATCGTACGCTAGCTATATACCTAGCCTGACGTTGTATAGTTGCTGCATTAATTGTCTTTCTATTTTTGCCAGACTCCGTTGATACAAATTAGGGAAAACTCGGTATTTTCGCTAAAAAGTTAGGAGTCTTCCATTTCTTTTGGCCTCACGATCGATCGAAAAGTGAATTACAGAAGAAAAACAAAAATATCAATCCGCGCACAATGCATTTTGGGATTTATAGCGGGCCGCTATAATTATTAGAATCGACTTATTTTTCACATTTTTAACCATTTAAAGACGAAAAAAGTTATCGCAATAGGACCATATAGTATTATTTTTACATTAAATATAGTTTAAAATAGTCTTAAAATAGATCTAAAAAACGTAGGGAATGTGTCTTTAAGAGAGCATTTGTTTATCATGGGCTTACTTGTCCCTTAATCGGCCATAAAATAGTTTGAAAATGAATACAATTTCTATTTAATATTATGACAATTGTTTACAGATCAAAAACTGAACAATAAATATAATTAGATTTTCATCCTTTATTCACATCTGTATAATAACATTGATATAGACTGATACAAACATTATCGAGTGACATCGCGAATTTGCGCATGCACTGTTTTATTTTTAGTAAAATCCAGTTATTACTAAAGGAAGTTTGAGAGGGTTTTTTAAATATCGCAAAATTACGTCGATAAATGCGCATAAATCCATGTGACTACACCTGCCTAAACAAAGGTGATGCAAAGAAATTATGTCCTACACTAAGAAAAAAATATATTCACAATAACATTTATTTAGGTACAATTTAGCGCGTGTATTCAGAGAAACAATTGAAAAAAATGGTAATATATTTATAATAATGTGCTGTTAACTAAATGAAATGTCACTTACGTTTGATGCATCCTCTAGGTATTGCTGGAACCCATTGACCCTCTATGCAAACACTGATCTGTCTGTCATCCTTAGTATATGGAATATGAAAATCCTTATTGCAATAGATACCAATGTCGGTATTCTCAGACGTTCCAGATCCTACTACTATTCCGTTGGTAATTTCAGTTGGTGGTGTATTACATATTGTAGCTAAAAATTAAATAATTTAAGCCGAATGAGTTTCATCTTTTGAGAATAAGCCAGAAATAGTAGACCGTTTTAGAAAATAGCAACAATTTGATTTAGACAAGTTTAGAGAGTGATAATGGATAAGATAACTTTTAGTTTGACGGTAATTTATACACATATTTCAAAGTTTCAAACGCACATAACTCATCTGGTTAATAATCTTTTTATCGGTTTATTGTGAAATTTTAACCTTAATTATTTTTAGTTACGGACGGTAGTTATTAATTATTTTAAGATTTATCATTAATTGATAAATCTGATGTATGGAGCTCTGGTCTTTTTGGAAGAGCGCCTTATAAATACCATAATATTATTATTAAAATTTATACATGTGCTGAATGATTTACGGTGTAGAATACGTCAGTGGCGATAATTATAGCTGACACATTGTAGTTATTGTATACTTACAAACACAATACGGAAAATCGTAATCCCATTCTCCACTAGGAAGACATTTTAAATAACTTTCTCCAACCAATTTGAAAGTCAGGTCACAGGAGAAAGACAGTTCTGTATTCATTAGATATGGTGGCTGAGACCCTTCAATTACGTCAATACCTCTTCCATTATTTATTACTGGAGTTTTGCAGTAAAAAGCTAAAAAAAACAATAAAAATTTGCTTGATGAAGTACATAATGATGATCGCGAATGGTGTTGTATTCATCATTTAAGTTCTGTCTACACTATCAAACTAGTTTGACAAAAAAAGTGTAATGTGAACAAATATGGCTAGTGATGACATCATCATGTCTGGGCATAACACTTTTTGTTGTCACATACAGTTTGATGAAGTCGTTGAAAGCCACTATACTGGCCTTTGAACGCACTTCTTACTGATGACCCAATTCAATTGGATAGGATAGTTTTTTGTTTCAATATATCACAATTCAGGAAGTTAAGCCAACACACATAAATAGATCCTTGTCATTTGATTGGACGATTGTGGGTCACATAGTGTGCAATAGATATATATATATATATATATAGATATATATATATATATATATTATTAACGTCAATACAATGGTCCGCGATTGGATATCCGCGCCGGATATCCAATCGTGTTGCCTATATTTTGCTTGACATTGGCATATCAATAATAATCGTTCAGAATGTCACTCGATCGGAATTAACATTTTTTATATTAATTCTTGTACTAAGTTGATTATTTCGATGAAGAAGATATATTTTTATTTGGCTTTCGTCATTCACCTCATGCAATTATTTGTCTATCATAAACACTCATTATTCGTATACTACTACTTGTCCCATCAACAAGTTAGTACACTGTTATTGCAACTCGAAGGTAAGTTGAAATAACTAAAGCGTGGTTTCCACTAGAACGCAACGCAGTGACGTATTGACCCAAAGTGATGTATTGCGTAATCACAAGTGGGAACCGACGACGCAACAGTGCTGCAAAAATCGCAGGTTTGAAAAGTTTGAAAACGTAAAATGATTAATTTTTGGTAGAATCTGGAAAGATCCAATACAAATTATTTTGTTTTACTTACGAGCAACTATACGAACTTCTACCCTCTGTGTTGGAAGGTTGATATTTGAATCATCTCTACATGTATACACTCCGGAATGTCGAGTCTCTTCGATTTCATAATATACCTTTGTTGATGTCCAATAAGTATGTTCCTCCAATTCATTTTGACCAGAGAAGGGTTCAAAACCAATTACTGCAGTATCACTTACATGACACTGTACTTTTATTCCCGTGTTAGGCGAAGCAATCATGACGTACGTACTATCCGGGGCAACTTTCCGACGCATCGAGGAATACGATGAACTACCTGGTCTATAAAACTGAAGCTTATTTTCTGCTTCAGCTGAAACAAAAAAGATATAGCCTGCTTAGAAACCAAGCTTTTTTTTCGATATGGTAAACTAATACCAGGGTATGAATCTCCAGTCATACCATACCAAACTTCTGCTACGGAAGTTTAGTTCTCTTTATTTTATACAGATACAGTACATCCTAGGTCGTGCCCAAGGAGGGTTCTCGAATACACAGTAATTTCAGCGTAAACAAAATGGCGATTTCTAATGTACGTACCGCAGGACAATACATTGTCGTTTACAGAAACGAATAAATAGACACTTTGATTTATGTAGTCAACTAAATTAGCACCCAGGAATTACTTTCGAAGGAGAAACTTGTCACAAAATGAGTTCAAATTTTTGATTTGGACTCATTTAAACAAACCCAATTTGTGTTTTGTATGTAACATTAGGGTTGAGGGATGGGAAAGAGGATGGGTACAAAAATGAACAATTTTTAAAGATATTCTTTATCCACTCAGTAACGAAATATTTTTTAAAATGTTCTTTATGCCTATAAATAATATACCACTAAATACAGTAGAACATTTGCGATGTAATACTGTAATTTATTAAAACTGTCATAGTCGATTTAAATAGTAAAGTACACCACTACGACGTTTATATTGTTTGTAATTATTACTTAATTCAAACGTTGAGAAGCAACTGTCAGTAATAAAGTTTATTTGTATATTATGTGTTTATATATCTAACAGTACCCACACTCGCAGTAAAAATGATTTACAGTGTTGTCGAAATACTGCAATACTATATCTAAAGGTTTTAAGTTTATCCTCCAAGGGCCCATAAATTTACCTACTTGTGTTAAAGCAAATAATTATACTAATAGACTAAGATATTGGAATGTTCCATTCTTCGCAAATCAATACATTTGTATAAACGTATATTAAATCTATCAAAATAGTATTTTTTTTAAAAGAAAATCGGGCTGTCTTTAACATTATGATGCTTTACTCGAGCTGTTCAAACGGGTTTCAGCTATTAAAAACAATTATCGTAGAAGGAGAAAGGTAAACGAAAGCATCCTCGTATTATTGTGTGCAGGTATTTTTCAAGATGTACATCCATTAAAAAGTGTATACCACGATCGGAAAACAACAAAACGTTGAAACTAAATTCATTTTAATTGTCAATAACTAATTATCTAACTAAATTTAGTTAGTAAATAGGGTTACATCAGGTGGTTAAAATCAGTACCGAAAGTACGTACCAACTTTATATCGAGTAAACATTCTAGAAGTAACGCGCGATTTACCGAATTTTGCCCTTACGTTCATTTATATATAGATATCTCTATTATTGTGTTGAGCAATGTTTCTATTGCTCATTGGATACTAGTGAAAGTTAAGCAATTTACACAAACTATTTTGACTTCCAACCAAAAGTACTGTGTCTTTAATAAGTTTATGACATTTATTACGACCTATGCATATTTATATAACTACATAGTGATATTTGCCAATATACACATATCACAATGAATATCTTAATAAAGGAAAAACTGTATAGAACTTACTGCAAGTTACAAGCCATCCTGTCCATCGTCCATTATCGCAAGTTCGTACATTTGCATTATCAAGTCTAAATTTACCAACATCACGACAACGAGTTATTAGATTTGTACCCGACGGAAAAGTTGTGTCTGACGAAGTTGCGGGATCTAAATCGTACCTATTGTTGATATTGATTACGGTATTTGCACTTATCGTTGGCTTTAAACAGTCCCGCTGTTCTTTATTTCTCTCAATTTCAGGGTCTGGTTCTGTATCAAATAAATATTGTGAGTCAGATATTAATAGGGCCTGTTTATATTACGGACGATAATGAACGACGATAAATAGATTTGCAACTGGGAAATCAGAAATGTTTTGATCCTACTGTTGAACTAAAGGATAACGATATATGTTGTCTTTCAAGAAAATATTATTTTTTTTAAAATCCAATCAAATATCAACGTCATAGTCAATAAGAACAATACACTTGCTGTGTCGTCATGATTTTATTGCTTCAATTCATCTGATTGGATTGGACTTAAAGTCAGCATAAATGGTTATCTAATAGTTCTATGTTCGATTTATTTTTGTATGTACTACTGTACGTGGATCGTTATCGTCCTAGTATAAATCGACCTTTATTCAACAAGTTTATTATTATTTTAGTATATTAAAAACATGTAATAAAACTCGTCATCGCCACCGCGATCACCATTGCCACCTCCACCGCGGTAACTTGATTGTTTTTGTTATTCTTTGTATATATACATATATATATATATTTAATTGTATGAATAGTTATGTCAACTTCATCATTGTTTAGTTCATGCAATAAAAGTAATTGAAATAAAAAAAAACAACGTTAAAATTATTTACCACAAACATGCCTGGTATCCTCATCGAAAATAATTGTTGATTCTTGACAATCCCCTGTTAAAGCTCTTTTTCCGTTGGGAAAAATAAAACCTGTATAACATGTTATAAGGACTGTGGCACCATTTTCTGCTAAGCTGTCTTTTGTTCTGGCACTGTCAACATACACAACTGAATTCAGTACCGTTGGAATTTGACAGGATAACTCTGTTAGTTTGAATAATCATAAAAATAATAAAAACACTAGAGTGCAATGAAGGTGATATATATTTGCCTTTTCTAATATTCATACTGTATATCTTTCACATGTGCATTATAATACTGTCTTACCAAAGCGCGTGCGGCGCATTGTGTTGAACGCTGGATTACTGATCGTTAGAACTCTCGCCGCATTGTATCCTAATATATAAGTCAAGGCACTTACTTACTGTATATTTTCCTAACCCTATCCACTCAGGTGTATGAAATGGGTACTCGGTTAGATCAAGACAAAACTTTACGCTGATTACTACCTGCATTATAGGAGTATGTTTACGTATTTGATCCAAAAAATGACCGGGGTAATAATGCAAAGCGCCTATGAGCATGATTACTCATGAAAGGGCGCAATATAAATGTGGTATTATTATTTTATCATTATGTTTTTTGGGCTTGGGTGAGAATAATATAAAACTGATAACTTTATTTATTCATTTAAATCAATATAATACAATAAAGACACAATTGTACAGCAATGTGTAATATATGTGTGGTGACACCTCAATATTTTTAAATTACCTTCTTCAGTAACTTCACAAGCTACTAAACCAAATCGTAGACTTAATTTTCCATACCATTCCAATGGATATACTTTTACATACCGTGCATAGACCTTCTCAGGAAATAATTGTTGAGAGACACCATTTCTATTCACATTCCCTACAAATACCTGAAAATGTATTATTAATTTATTATTATGAAATGTTGCAAATTATCGTCATTTAAGGTCGATTTATTAGTCTGATGTAATGTGCTACTTTAGGTAGAACGATATTTGGGTAACTATTGACGGTGGCGATACAAAATAGATGAATATGAACGAATCTTTGCCAATATACATACAAAATGACAATTAATTCAGAGTTCCGCATTTAAACTCTTTATCTCGCGGCCTAAAATCCCGATTCCGGGACCAATCCGAGGCACAGCCACTCAGCTAGACCAGGCAAATATAAAGTACTGCATGTCACCATGGTTAGGGCTGAGGTAAAAAATAGAATTCCTAAAATATTTCATATTATGGACCTATGTGTTCACGGACATTGTAATTTGTTTTTTTAAAGGAGACAAATTGAGCTGAGATCCACCGGCCAATTACATTAGGACAAAATTTGGTAATAATATTCATCATCTCGACACTTCACAATTGTAATCTACTGTACGTATTGCTTTAAAAATTAAAGCGCTTACAACGTTAAAAACTTCCCTAATCTCTCAAACCTAAAGCTCAGGTACATGCATGAATTTTGAATATAATATCTGGTTAATTGTACATAAATCAAATAATAGTAATAGAAATCAAGACAATAAAACATGAATTTCACTTAAAATGGTCAAATACGAAATTTTGCAAACAAATGAAGGTGAAAAAAAGATGGTGGATATACGGTGTATAATTTTGGCTATATCATGAAAATAAAACTCATCTGATATTTTTTACCACACCATTTATTTTTCATAATTTTTTTTAAATGCCTCTTTATTTTTACAATCTTGTGTACAAAATAATTTTTTACACAAATTTTACCGTGTAATTTGAAGTATCCCCCACTGATAAGAAAGTGCTTATTTTCAACAAGTTCGTGTAACACAAATAAAGTACGTATTATGAAACATAGGGGAAACTATAGATCGATAATTAGTGGAATGTATGATCAATAGAAATTTTCTGCACGTACCTGGCCTTTAATACTTCTCTAATAAAACAAAACAGACAAATTGGTAAAATTAATATTTATATTTTTAAATATTATTGTAGGTATCAGTATTTTTATGGTAAAGAGGGACATTTAATCTTCGGTAAGTTGACGGTGTGAAGTAAACCAGCAAGACATTTCCAGGTATGTAACCCTTTGTTCCACTGTTGAAAACTTTAAAAACAACTTCTTGAAATGTATTTCAACTTACCGCATCTTCTCCACGTTCATTTTGCACTGTAAATTCTTCTGAAGAAATATCTTTTTTGTAGCCAACTTTATAAAGCGTAACCCAATAATCGTTAATGTAATGTCCTTGTGTCTGTGTCCCATACACTTTCATTGTTTCACGTAGATCTACTCTTAACCACTCTCCCACGATGTCTTGATTGGGTATCCATGCACCATTCGTACGATACAACCGACCATTGGTGGCATAGTTGGCTCCACCAATAGAAGATGCTTCAAACTTCTGATTTGCACGACGGACAAGTGTTGTGCATTCAACTAGTGACATTCGTAAAAATAATACAGTGTTATCAACTTAACAAATTAAAATTTATACAAATTTATTTAGACAATAAAAAAACTTGGCAAAATTAAAAACTTATACACCACAATATTGATGGAAATAATGAATTCAAGAAGCGGAAAGGCAAAACATTGACAACAAAAAAAGAGGGAAAACATCTGATTTGTTACATTATATAATGTATATACAATTTGGTAATATTTCTTCATTTCTTGAAATAATACATCCAAACTTACATTCTGTATCTAAAATACAATCAGGGAGTTCCGAAAATTCAGGCAGCCATTGGTAGTTTCCAGTATGTGTATTTAGTTGGCAGGTGCGCTCAAAACCACGAAGTGTTGCCATATAGTTTGAACCAAAGCAACCTAGACGAATCTTACTGTCAATATTCAAACTATCGGAATAACTAAACCATCCATTTCCTGGGTTTCCGTGCAATGTGCAATATCGATCTGAATTATAGACGGCCTCTGAAATAAAATAGGTTAACTTCATTTAATAAAACAGTTCATTAGGCCTACAGCTTTTACGAACTATTGAATCGGGAGTACAAAACAAATACTTGAATAACTTGAGTAAAATTGAAAATGTATATCCCCACAACCAAATCATAGATCAATAACTTAATAATAGTGTTAATAATTAGTGTATTCAACAGAACAGCAATAATTATATTATAGGTGTTTTAAAATATATATTGTTCGTGATAAAACATCCTTTTATTCAGTAAGGTAAATATTATACATTCCTTATACATCTTTGATAAATAGCCGCTGTGCAACTAATCTTAGATTAATATAAATAAAGGTAAACACTGTAGAATATATTTTATAACACCTAAATAAATTCCTGTCATTTGATTGGACGATTGTGGGTCACATGGCGTGCAATAGTACTTTTTTCGTGTAAGAAAACAAAATCTTTTCGCGTTTGGAAAATATTTTTTTATACTGTTGCATTTCAAATACAACCCTATTTTGTACTTTCGTCGTGAAACGTGAAAGATTGAATTTATGACTGAAAAAAAAAAGAAAAATATAATTAGCCTAGATGAGTTCCAGTTGCCTGTCGAAGTTTCGTAATTGGTATTGCTGCATTTCAGCCTAGGCGTTTTAGCCTTGCTAGGCCTAGGATTGTTTGGTCGTTTTTTGACATAATTAACATTACAGTAGTTGTGTTTATAACATCCATATGAATATAATATTTAATATATTATTAACAAGGCCATATAGATGGCTGCAGTCGCGTGCTCAAGTTAGTGTTTACCGACCAACCAACTGACCGACCAACCGACCGAAATTGCTGAACATGTTTAAAAATGTTGAAAATGTTGAACTTTTGACGTGTCGTATAACGTAATTTCAAGTTGAAAAGTGAATCAAATATGATGATATTGTTAACGAAAGGTTGTAAAACAGAAATCGGGCAAAAAAGAGTGCATATTAACATTTAACGCGTGCAAAAATCTGCGCACTCATGGCAATTTTTTAAACGCTTAAATTAAAAAATTTTAAGCTCGTGTACGCATGCCTTACATGCTCTACGCACGTAATTGTATTGCCATATGATGATTTATGCCCTGAAATTTATGAGTACCAAATTTTATTTAATTGTGATTCATGCTTGTGAAGATATGGTTACAAACGTGATTTTGTTAAATCGTGCGTAGACCACGTAATTTTTGATTGCGCACCGTGAAAACATAACCACATTGATTCCTGGCCATAAGGAATATACTGTGAAAAATTGACTTAGCTAGATGAAACTGATATCAAGAGGCCATATACAAGTTAGTGTTTACCGACCGACCGACATAGTGAGCTGTAGAGTCGACAACCAAATGTTACTGTTTTAATTAAAGTGAATCAAATGTAGGCCTACCTTTTATTCGATTCTAATAATAGGAATCTATTTAGATGTTATATAAACAAATATTGAATCAATGTTTATGAGTGTAATAGTACAAATATTGACATTTGGTGAATGATGAAAGGTTATATATCAACTCGGCTTCGCCTCGTTAAAATATAACCTTTCATCATTCACCTCATGCCATTATGTGTACCATTACACTCATAAACATTGATTATTTGTATCGGCAGACACTTCACTACATGCAGAACATCGTTTGAGCATAGTCGCAGATGGGTTGGTCTTATTTATGAAGCTAGCATCATACTTTAATTTCTTTCGTGAACTTTTTGTGATCTACAGGTTTCATTTATATATATATATATATTTTAAACATTTTTCTACATGTTCGGATTTGTTTTCTTGATTTAGGAATTCTAAATTGCAGCCATTTACTCTTATAGTGACATAATAAAAGAATAACATGAAAGTATCCATTAACTTGTCGTGGATTTACCTGTTATACATTGCGGCACTTGCAATACTATACTTTCACATTGTAGAACATCATCTCCCACATTTCTTGGATGTGAAGAATCACAATTGAACTGGATAGTGTTTGGGTGGCGGATGCTACTACCGATATAAGTACCAGATTCGTAAGAGCCGTATTTTGGTGGCTGTGCAACATTACAGCTTGCTAAACAATTTTGATATAAAAATATAAAATATGTTGATATGGATTTATACTCTGCAAAGTACAATCATGCTATCAATATAATGAATAATAATACAATAAATACATTGTAATCGTAAATAGTTACTATGTACCTGTGGGCCTATAATAACAACAATGAAAAAAATATTAATACAATATGCCTATTTTTAAATTGGCATATTGTATTAAAGATGTATTGTCCCCCAAAAACATGAAAAATTAAGATTAATTAAATCAGACTTTGAATAGGTTATTTTGTAGTTTTAATAAAGTTAATCACTTCCATAGAAAAAAAAATGGAAAAAATAATGTTTTCACTTATAAAATAACATGATAAATGGTTAAATTCAATTAAAAATCCATTGGCTGGCAGCCAATTTGACCATTTTTTGCTTTAAATTCCAGTTTTTTCAGGTAAATAATTTTTTTTTTGATCCAATTTTTGGTCGAAGTCAATAACTATTATGTGACATTAACATGGCATATTCAACAACAAAAATTTAAAAAAATTATTTTTCAGGGGGACAATACATCTTTAATATTTAAAAATATTGTATAATGAAAATGATATTAATATAAGCTTACGTTTTTCACATCTAGGTGCGTCATATCTCCATCTACCAGTAGCCAAACAATCACTCTTTGCAATTCCGTTAATGATATGTGGATTGTTACACTCAACACTCCTTTCCACATCTCTTCTGATAACTCCTTCAGAAGGTTGATAATTCATATCATGCAACGTGTACGTTACTGTCGCGTGTTCGATTTCCACAATGCTGCAAGTTGCTAATAATAATGACATTATTGATGAGTGTAAGAATTAATGTTCTTTGCCTGTTGTGTTTAGATATATAAAAGTATCTCTTCGGAGATCCTGCTTTGTGAATAAAATACTGAAAGATGAGGGCGTATCAATTTGATCTCTGGTGCGCGTGCGTACAATTGAGGGCTAGTGCTGTTCCGCCGTACCACGCCGAGAATGTAAAAGAGTCGCTATCCAATCGAGTTTGAACAATACCATGAAAGCCCCAGTGGTCTATTAGTTAGGACAACTGCATATCAAGCAGAAGGTCCGGGTTAGCGTGTCATTCTCACAGATTTCCTCATCTTATCGTTTCAAATTAAGTAATTACATTTCAGTATATCACCGGGCGGTTTAGAATTAATGTTCTTTGCCTGTTGTGTTTATTATATGATTTTTTTATTCATAAAATTATTATTGTTTTTTTTTTAAAATATTTATTAGCAACAAATAAACCTTATAATACAACAAAATGACATTGATAGTTTCAGTATTACATCGCAAATGTTTTACTGTGTTCAATTGTATATTATTTATAAAACATCAAATCACAAACCTGATAAAATAAATCGGCATCAAATGAAAAGTGATTACTTACATGGTGGATTAAGAATGGTAGATTTAAACTTTTTTTTTATGTCATTAAAAATAACTTGGTTGCGTAGAATTTTCAACAATAAATCCGAAGACAACCCAATATTTAAGCTATTTAATTACATAATAAATTTGTCTAACTCTATGCAACTTGAAACGAATTGTAAACGTCTGTCCAGCATTAGAAATAATAAATTCTCTTCTAGGGAGAGGTAATAGATGCATGGAGTAATTTTATTTCTATTCATTATCCAAAGTCTGTTGACGAGCTATTACGAATGCAAATTTGGAATAATGAAGTAATAAGAATAGGCAACGAATGTATAAGATATGCAAATTGGGAAAAAGCAGGTATTTTTGTTTGGTAAAGATTTGTTTAACAGCAATGGGCAATTTATGAATAAAAAAGAAGCCGAAGATACCTATGGTATTAAGATAAATTATATAAAGTTAATAGGATTAAAAAGGCTTCTTATGGAAAAATTTAACAATTTAATGATATGTGAAATTAAAAAAAAACAGTTTTGCCAGATATTCCATTTCATATAAAAGTACTCTTTCAACAAAAAAAAAGGTTGTCGTATTTTTTATGATGTTTTAAACAACTCAATGTTTAAATCATGGAAAGCACAAAAGAAATGGGCAGAAAATAAATTTGTATTCAATAACGAACAATGGAAAACAATCTACCTAGCTCCACATACGTGTACAATGAATATTGGTGTAATATATTTTCAATATAAAATTTTAAATAGAATAATTGCAACAAATGAACAATTATTTAAAATGAATACTCATTTGGAGATGGTCAAATCGAAACCATTCAGCATTTTGTTCTGTAATTGTCCAATAGTAAAAAGGATATGGAACCTCCTCCAGGAAAAAATTTCAGAAAAAACTGGAGTACAATTTATTTTTAGTAAAGAGAGCGTAATTTTCAGATACCAAGATGCGCTTTAATTTAAAAGCCATTAATGCAATTATTCTAATTGTAAAATCATGTATTTATAAATGTAAACTAGTTAAATGTAAGCCAACTATCAACATGGTTATGAACGAGTTAAAAAGGTTTTATGAAACGGAACAATTTATTTATCATCAGAATTTTGAGGACAGTATTTTTAATACAAAATGGATACAATTAGAAGCATTTATAAATCAAATATGAAATTGTTAGAATAATTTTTATGAACCGTTATTTAATTTATTAAATGGATATCTTTGTTGTTTTTGTTTGCTTTTAATTTTAAAATTTTTGATTTGATTATGTTTTTCCTTTGTAATGTATTATATGATGAAATAAAAAAAAATCAAAAAAAAAATCACAAATATTTCGTGGATAAAGAATATATTGAAACATTGTTCCTCTTTGCACCCATCCTCTTCCCCATCCCTCAACCCTAATGTTACAAACACGTTTTTTTTCAGTACAAAAATTATACGTAAGTGCAGATTTTAAAAAATCGACATTTACTTTAACTTTGGCCATTCATAGCTGAAATATATACAAAATTGTAAAATATACATATTTTGATTGTTATCGATTCCAGCATTATCAAAATACTACAATTTAGCGATAACAACAACAATAATAATAATAACAATTTCCTCTTCTAATTGTTTTAATATTTTGATTTTAATAATTTAATAGACTTCTAAGAAATACTTTTAGAAGTTTTCCGTATTATAAGGCCTAATTAAATTAATTACAAATTAGTCTATTAGAGCATTTTGGTTGTTTAAAATGTGTTGTTACTCTAGGGTTAGGCCTAGGCCTATATGTTTTAAATTCGATTTGAAATTTGACGCATAAAATGGAGCATGTAGGAGAAATCCAATTATAATAGAAAATGGAATTTTTTTAGGCCTTAGGCTAAATTGAAGACATTGTCCGTCTAACTAGCCTAGGCTAGCTTAGGCCTAATAAATAAAATAAATGACCTTCATTTTCATAAGATGAGATTATTGCATTCTGAATAATTCCATTTTGATTGGTCAATTTTGTCGTTAAAAACACGTCCGTATACTATGAATCATTGAAATATAAACATATGCCTACATAAATAAAATTACGATAGTGATCTGGATCATCTTATTTTCTTTACATTTACAAATTACAAATGAATGTGATGTAAGATAAACGTGTCGCTATTTAGTTTTTAACAAAAAAACTTGAAAAATATTGTTTGAAAAATATAGGCAACATTCATTTGATGTTAAATGGACTAAAACAATCATAGAAAATATTTAATAATAGCACAAATGCCATAAAATGTTTGTCAATCATTAAAAAAAAATCAAAAATAAAATAAATTAAATTGGCCCTTCCAGAAGAAAAGATAGGAAAAAGGAAGTAACTAAACAAGAAGATGGTTCTTCAGCAGAAATTTGAAGGAAGAGTAAGATGAGGCAAGTCGGATATCTGAAGGAAGAGAATTAAAAAAAGTAGGAGCATTGAAGCTAAAAGACTGTTTGAAAAGTTCCAAGTAAGGTCTGGGTATAAGGAAATCACCGTTAGTGATTTGCCGTGCATTAGATGTGATCTTAGCAAGTAATTGAGAGATAGATTGAGGAGCAAGATTATGGAGCGCTTTAAATGTAAGACGGCCAAGTTGATATCGAACTATGTTATGAAAAAGAAGTTAAATGAGTAGTAGGAGGAAGGAAAAGTAATACAAGACTGAAGGCAAGCGATACTTGAAGGAGAAAAACCATAGTAGGGTAGTTTAACAAGTAAAATGCTGTGGTTAATTGTGTCGAAGGCTTTCTTAAGATCGGTGAAAAGCGTGCCAGTAAGTTGTTTATTATTTGTATCATGGAGCCAGTTATCGTATGTACTAGTAAGAGAGTAGAGTTTTTTTTTAAAATATAAAATAAATCATTATTTAACTGTTTAAGCTATTGAGGGGAATTACACAAAATGATTAATATTAATAATAATTAATTAAATATTAATGAAAATATTAAATGTATGTGTGTTCATATTGTCAACAAAGACTATCTAACATGTCATGAAATACTTTACAAACACCTATTATGTCCTATAGGAAATCCATTCTCACAACAATGGTGTTTACTGCACAGCAAACAGTTTTTAATTTTAAACTTAAATTGTTTTGTACCAATAATAGTCAATACTTATTTTAAGTATACTCACTTAAACTTTGTAATTATTATTATAGCATTCGTTTATTTTATGACAATTCCGAATTAAATCCATGGAGAGACCAGATAGCGAGCATTTTTATGTTATTGAAATATTCTCCCTCTTAAATAAATCAAAAAATAAAATTAAGAAACATGAAAAACAAAAATATTTCACATTTTAAACTTATTTTAGTTACAAATTAATGATGATCATGGGTAGCTAATGACGTAGTGGCTCCGACCCTATATGGCACTCGGAAGTGTTTTATATTGATGTTGATTAAACAATTTAATTCTCAAAATTTAAATCTAAGAAAAATAGAGAACAAATTGTAATGTCCATGACGTTATTAATCCTAATTTCCGTGACACATAAACGCTTATATCAATAACATATCATTGTTTTGTTATGACAATAAACTATCTAATGTAATATAAAGGGATAATTGCAGAAACAGCACAGAACTTAGATGTCTGAATTCTTAAACATTCTCTAACCATGGCCTCAACCATAGTCGGGCTGAGGTAGGTTGGACTTCTAAACATACACAATAACCTTAAATGACCAACATTTCAAAAAGGTCGCGCCGGTTCTGAACATTATGTCTGATATGAATGATATAAAGTAATACTTACTGATACGTGCAGAAACCGCACAGAACTTTTAATGTATTGCTTTCAAAAGTCATGTCGCAATCGTGTAATATCTTATATCAATGACACGAACACATAATCACATTAGATTTTAAAGCGTTAATTAAACCATAAATAAAAAATAAAATGTTTTCATAGACTCGTTTACTAGACGGGATAGCAATTCAAAGAACTTTAAAAAGTTGGCCGGGACTACAGATACTGTGGAATGTGCTTCCTATTTTCTAGCTTGGCTATTTAAATTATGCATATATGTTTTAAAATTTCGTTAACTTAATTCGTTTATATGTAGCTTTGGGTAGATACGGTTTAATAGTGAAAACAGGTCATTTATGTTTAAGACAATTATTATGCGATACTCATCACTCATCACCAAACTGCTACTAGGAGAGAAATTTCGGAAAACGTTTTCGCTAAATGCTAGCCCAAGTAACGATAACGCGCGTATTGTGTATACACGGGAAGAGCTGCTACAATCATCGTTTTCAGGAAGCCAGGGCCTACACGTCGATCAAGTCATTGGTAACAGTGACGCGGACCGTTATCAATCTGTTAAGAAACCTAGGCGGCAGGAAGAAGAGGAGGAATTCGAGTTAAACTTAGAAATCGTAAGTTTAATTCTCCACTCCCGTCAGTTATCCTAGGAAATACACAATCACTTCGAAATAAAGTCATGTACGGATCATCTGTTCGAGTTCAGAGAATCGAATTTGATGTGTTTCACTGAAACATGGTTTAAGGATAGTGACTCAGAATGTGATTCAAGAATCGATGGTTTTACTTGTATCAGAGCTGATAGAACTAGGCCTATAGAGTCCGGGAAAAATTGTGGTGGTGGCGTATGTAATGTAAGTAATCGTTGGTGTAACAACATTTCCGTCAAGAAACGTATATGCTCTGAACGTTAATTGACTGTAGCACTCCGGCCGTTCTATCTCCCACGCGAAATAAACCTTGGTTTATATACCCCCGACAGCTGATACTAGAGTTGCTACAAATGTTATCTATGAAGTTAACAACGATTGCGAATCAAAATCACCATACGCGTTTAAAGTTATACTTGACGACTTTAACGCTTGTGAAATTAAAGGTACGTTCCCGCATTATCAACAGTACATTACTTTTCCGACTAGAGGCAACACTATACTTGATAAATGCTATGGAAGTATTAAAGGTGCGTACAAAGTGAACGCTAAAGCAGGCCTGGGTCGATCAGATCACCTAATATCCAAGTATAAGCAGAAATTGAAACAACAACAAGCCTGAAATCAAGAAAAAGATGAGACGATTGATGAACTTAAGTGCTGTATTGAGTCTACAAATTTTGACATATTTTTAAATCCACTTTCGATTGATGTGACAACCGATGCTATAAGTAGCTATTTAAATTTTTGTATTACATCTTGTGTTAAGGAGAAAACTATTAAAGTCTATCCAAATTCCAAGCCTTGATTAATAAAGATATTATATAAATCGAGCTGTAACAACATTACATTAAAGGTGTTCAACGACTGTATTCCTTAAGGAAGTTGAAACAATATAATATAGGCCGTGATTCTTTATTTCTTTTTTTATCAAAGTGTTATTCAATCTGTATTAAGCTTTTGCTGTGTTACTTGGGTAAATGGTCTAACAAAGAAAAATGTGAGTAAGTTAAACAGAATAGTTTGGAATGCAAGCAAAATTACTGGTTTCGAGATTAAAGATATAAAACACATGTGTAATGATGCAATGATATCTAAATTAAATAGTATTTTAGCTGATGAATCTCATATTCTCAACAATAAGTTAGTACCAGAGTAAGTTACCAGATCGACCAAATAGACATTAATTTTCATTCTTACCTAGCGCTATTAGACAACAAAACAATGAGGTCATTAAGTCTGTTGTTTTTATATTGCTTGATCAGTTGTTGTTGTTGTCAGTTCCATGTTGATCACGAATGTAAATATTATGTGTGTATTGTTTTGCTTGTGTTTTTCTGCCAAGAAAACAATTATCATTGTACTATGTATGAATGACTTAATAAATCGAATCTGAATCTGAATCTGAACATAGGCCTAATTATTGATTGATTTACTAACGTGATGCATGGCATTTTCCGTCAACATGGTACTGTACTTGCAATCGTATAGTCACTCATAACCCTAACAATCAATAGTCATTGCCTTGTGGCTATACTTCT
This sequence comes from Antedon bifida, assembly GCF_963402885.1. Taxonomy (NCBI): domain Eukaryota; kingdom Metazoa; phylum Echinodermata; class Crinoidea; order Comatulida; family Antedonidae; genus Antedon; species Antedon bifida. The sequence goes on from NC_136228.1 coordinate 26,664,322, forward strand.
TGATGTTTAGCTATAAATCCTAATATAATATGTGATATGATACTGTCATGGATCAGTTGTTGTTCGTGTGCGTTCTGCGTATTTGCATATAAGTGTCTTGCTGCTAGTTGTTTTGCGAGCATTGTGTTTGGCGCATTTGCATATAGGTGATGTTTTGTTTAACTACCTGGTTTTTCTGTCTGCGCGTCAGAAAAGCTTTTGTTGCAAACACAGGAAGATGTGATTTTCGTTACCGTGTTATATTATTAAGCCGTTGTTGAAGTTACCATTGTAAGTAGTAAAACGAATTATATTACACGATAGACGGATCATTGCCTGTTAATTTATTATACGAAATTGCATGCATACAACTTAAATAAAGCAAATAATGTTCTCAAATCTTTACTTCAATTTATAGAGAAATGGTTGATTGCTGTACGATCTTTCGTTCTTATTAGTAAATACATCATTCAAGTTGATTCAGGTATTAATCATTTGTAATGACGTTTAATTGATTGTATTGTTCTTAATGATAACCAGTTTGTACACAGTGTGTTTAAGTATAGTGGTAATACAGTGGTAAAGTGAAGTTATAAACTGATTATTATTGATTATTGGTAATACAGTGGTAAAGTGAAGTTAAACTGATTGTTATTGAAATTATGTAACGCTTGTTTGTATATTTGCAGGGCTTTTTCCTTCGTTCTCTTTATTTTCTGAGTAACGTTGATTCGTACACAATAAATGGTATGGTAACGGCAATCAACAACTTGTTGTCTTTCTGTTGGTCTTGATATTGCATTCATTTGAGCCAAGCCTCGCACGCTTGATACCCGGGGAGAGAACTTCCAAATTAATCCGGGCATGGTCTCACGTACCACGACAATACGAATTCAATGAGTAAAAATCTCAGTACCGGACTATCTTCAGGACGGTTCTAAAGTACGTCAATAAAAAAGGGATACTGTATGCGTTAATATATAAATACTGGGGTCGGGAGAAGAAAAAACCTTTTTAGAAATATAGACCTGGAAATGCACTGTAGACTGGAGTTTTTAAATATATATCCAAGTTAAAATTAAGATTATCAAAGTCAAAATTAAGATGTCGGAGTACATTTTTCGCGCACATAATCCGAAAATTAAGAACGGTACAGGCATACTTTACATCTGGCCTATAGTTTTCGCTTTTATTTGAACCCCTAAACAAATAATATTGATACATTTAGTTTCCTTTGGCATTTAATGTATGAACTGAAAAATTATTGCAAATGGAAAGTTCTTTAAACGGCAACCAATATCCAATAAGTTTCTGGGGTGCCGAGTTTTTTCTCGTTTTACTTTGTATTTCTTAAAACAACAACCAGCAGTTTTTTTTAAACTTTAAACGACCAAAGTTAGGCTTACATGTGATATTGTTTAGAGATAAGTGCAATTTCTAGCAATCTAAACTATATTCCTAAAAATGCTTTAATAACCCAAACCGTGGTCGGACTGAGGTGGGTTTAGACTATCCAAACATTTACATTCATCTTAAATAAACATCCAGTTGCAATGGTTCGGAACATTATTTCCCAAATTCCTAAAATCGAATCGAATGGAATCGATGATCATGGGTAGCCCTACGCCCCTATGCCACTTTCGAAAGTAGACATTTGTTTTATATTGGTGCTGATTAAACACATTTCATTCTCATTTACATCTATGAAAAAATTGATTAATTTAGTTTGCTGATAATAAAACTTTTATACAGTAGTATGTTTTATTTATTATTGTAATATAGTTTTATAATGTTATAGCAGTTGTATAATCATGGACCTATTATAGGTCCATGGTATAATAATTAATAATTGTAGAAACAGCACGTCCACATTTTAATTTGTTATTCTGTCAAAAGTCATGTCCAACTTGCCTACTTGCAATCGCATAACACTCAAAACAATGTGTTTCCTCGTGGCAATATTTTGCTAAATATAGTTTTCCTTGGCATTTAAAAATGAACCAAAATAAAAAATGATTGTAAATGAAAAGTCTGGCAACCAATCCATACGTTTCTTATAGGCCTAATCCGTTATAAAATTAAAAGACTTTTTAAACATTTACTTTGCCTCTCATATTTTGGCATCACACTATTGTGTGTTGTCCCTTAGATGGGAAACCAGGCAATCTAGCACCAAAATAATTTAGTAATAATATATATTGTAGGCCTACTGTATTAACATAAATCTCTCGAATAATGGCAATATTTTTGCCTATTCCCTATCGAAGTTCAAAGTTAATGTTCTTCTGTATGACTAAGATACAGTCACTAAAGGCAATATTGTATGTAAGTTACCTAATAATACAAGCCCATATACCCGACACTGAATACAATTTCTATTCAATATTATGACAATTGTTTACAGATCAAAAACAGAACAATAAATATAATTAGATTACAACTATGTTTTCATCCGTTCTTCACATCTGTATAATAACATTGATATAGACCGAAATTATCGAGTGACATCGCGACATGCACTGTTTTATTTTTAGTAGTTTGAGAGGGTTTTTTAAATATCGCAAAATTACGTCGATGAATGCGCATAAATCCCTTTCGTAAGTTACATAACTCATCTGGTTCCGTAATTGGTTTGTTTTTGTAATAATCTTTTTATCGCTTTATTGTGAAATTTTAACCTTAATTATTTTTATCGTAAGTTAGGATAGTTTATCATTAAAATGATAAATCTAATGTACGGCGCTCTGGTCTTTTTGGAAGAGCGCCTTATAAATACCATAATATTATTATTATTAAGATCTACACATGTGCTGAATGATTTACGGTGTAGAATACGTCAGTGGTGATAATTATAGCTGACACATTGTAGTTATTGTATACTTACAAACACAATGTGGAAAATCGTAATCCCATTCTCCACTAGGAAGACATTTTAAATAACTTTCTCCAACCAATTTGAAAGTCAGGTCACATGAGAAAGACAGTTCTGTATTCATTAGATATGGTGGCTGAGACCCTTCAATTACGTCAATACCTCTTCCATTATTTATTACTGGAGTTGAGCAGTAAAAAGCTAAAGAAACAATACACATTTGCTTTAGGAAGTAATGATGATGATCGCGAATGGCATTGTATTTCATTGCGTGACCGCCACTTAAGCCCTGTCTACACTATCAAACTAGTTTGACAAACAAAGTGTTCATTCATTCATGTTCATATGGGCATATCACTTTTTTTTGTCACATACAGTTTGCTAGTGTAGACAGAGCTTTACAGTAAATTGCTGAAAGGCACTATACTGGCCTTTGAAATCACTTCTTACTGACGACCCAGTTCAATTGGATAGGATAGTTTTTTGTTTCAATATCACAATAATTATTATTTTGTTCAACACAGGAAGTTAAGCCAACATACATAAATAGATCCTTGTTATTTGATTGGACGATTGTGGGTCATATAATGTTTAATAGATACTGTATATACTATTAAACTCAATGCAATGGTAATTAATTTTTATGTACGAAAACAGATTTGCTTACGAAAAAAAGGCAACTGAATCCCCGACCGCGTCGGATATCCAATAGTGTTGCCTATATTTGCATGACTTTGGCATATCAACAATAACCGTTCAGAATGTCACTCGATCGGAATTAACATTTTTTATATTAATTCGTGTACTAATTTGATTAATTCGGTGAAGATGATAAATTTATATTTGGCTTTCGTCGTTCACCTCATGAAATTATTTGTCTATCATAAACACTCATTATTCGTATACTACTACTTGTCCCATCAACAAGTTAGTACACTGTTATTGCAACTCGAAGGAAAGTTGAAATAACGAAGGTAAACACTAAAAAACGTAAAATGGTTGATTTGTTTGTAGAATCGGGAATTAGACACAATACAAATTATTTTGTTTTACTTACGAGCAACTATACGAATTTTTACCCTCTGTGTTGGAAGGTTGATATCTGAATCATCTCTACATGTATACACTCCGGAATGTCGAGTCTCTTCGATTTCATAATATACCTTTGTTGATGTCCAATAAGTATGTTCCTCCAATTCATTTTGACCAGAAAAGGGTTCAAAACCAATTACTGCAGTATCACTTACATGACACTGTACTTTTATTCCCGTGTTAGGTGAAGCAATCATGACGAACGTACTATCCGGGGCAACTTGCCGACGCATCGAGGAATACGATGAACTATCTGGTCTATAAAACAGAAGTTTATTTTCTGCTTCAGCTGAAACAAAAAATGAAAAGAAAATACATAAAATATAGTTTTTTGTATAGTATCTGTCTTATGTCAAATATAGGCCTATATGCACTCTTGAATAAAAAAAAATTGTTGTAAAAATAATAAACTAAATATATTGATGGTGAATGACGTATGGAAAACCATTACCATGGTATGAATCTCCAATCATACCATACCAAACTTCTGCTATAGAAAAGTTTAGTTTAGTCTTTATTTTATTTATCTCCATTATTGTGTTGAGCAATGTTTATGTTGCTCATTGGATAAGTTTAAGCTATTCTGACTACAAACCAAACTGCGCCTTTAATAAGTTTTATTTATTTATTTCATTTCCCAACCAACAGTGAACTAATGGTTCACACCACTTACAGGAGGGAACACAGACAAACACGAACACATACAATAAAAAATATTAAACAAAACTACTAACAATGTTATGAAACTTTTAGAGATTATTACTAAAAAATATCTAACTCAGGGTTTCCTAAAGTAAAAGAATTATAAGTTTGACTTAATCTACTAATAAAACCATTTTTTAAAACATTAACTCTACTAAAAGGAATATAGAAAGTAGGATTTCTTCTAAGACGACGAAAAGGGAAAAGTAAAAATTACTAACTATGTTACAGTCAAATAAAGAAGTTTCAATACCTGTTTATCACGACCTATCCATATTTATATAACTACATAGTGATATTTACCAATATAACATATAGGCCTATCGCAATAAATATCTTATTGGTGGAAAAACTGTATAGAACTTACTGCAAGTCACAAGCCATCCTGTCCATTGTCCATTATCGCAAGTTCGTACATTTGCATTATCAAGTCTAAATTTACCAACATCACGACAACGAGTTATTAGATTTGTACCCGACGGAAAAGTTGTGTCTGACGAAGTTGCGGGATCTAAATCGTACCTATTGTTGATATTGATTACGGTATTTGCACTTATCGTTGGCTTTAAGCAGTCCCGCTGTTCTTTATTTCTCTCAATTTCAGGGTCTGGTTCTGTATCAAATAAATATTGTGAGTCAGATATTAATAAGGCCTGTTTATATTACGGACAATAATGAACGACGATAAATAGATATACATTTTCTTAGAGAGAACAGAGAAAGCAGAAATGTTTTGATGCTACTGTTGAACTAAATAATAACGATATATGTTACTTTAAAGAAAATAATATTTGTAATAAATCCAATCAAATATAAACGTCATAAAGTAAAAGTAAAGTCAATAACAACAATACTATTATTGCTCTTACTATCATGAATTCATCTGATTGGATTGGACTTAAAGTCAGCATAAATGGTTATCTAATAGTTCTATGTTCGATTTATTTTTGTATGTACTACTGTACGTGGATCGTTATCGTCCTAGTATAAATCGACCTTTATTCAACAAGTTTATTATTATTTTAGTATATTAAAAACATGTAATAAAACTCGTCATCGCCACCGCGATCACCATTGCCACCTCCACCGCGGTAACTTGATTGTTTTTGTTATTCTTTGTATATATACATATATATATATATATATATATTTAATTGTATGAATAGTTATGTCAACTTCATCATTGTTTAGTTGAAAGGAATTGAAATTAAAAAACAACGTTAACATTATTTACCACAAACATGCCTGGTATCCTCATCGAAAATAATTGTTGATCCTTGACAATCCCCTGTTAAAGCTCTTTTTCCGTTGGGAAAAATAAAACCTGTATAACATGTTATAATGACTGTGGCACCATTTTCTGCTAAGCTGTCTTTTGTTCTGGCACTGTCAACATACACAACTGAATTCAGTACCGTTGGAATTTGACAGGATAACTCTGTTTTAATAATCATAAAAATAATAAAAACACTAGATTTAATTCGTCACTATGACGAATTACAGGTTATATGCATTGATTTAAGTAAAGATAATTTATTTTTAAAAGATATATTGAAGTTAATTGTTTTTCTCAGAATCTTCAATTGTTTATAATATATGATAGGATCTTGCTAACGCAAATGCAACTAGAGGGTACTCCGAGAGTACAAACCTCCGCCTACTGTAAAATTCCCCTACATAAAATGCCCCCTGATTTTTTTTTTACATTTTTTTTTTATTAGTTCTAACTCTAAATATGTTAACTGCACACTACAAAGTTGTGGATGACAGTGTGGTGTAATGGTTATGTATCCAGCCTCTCACAGTTGAGACGCAGGTTCAAGTTCCACTTAGGTTTTTTTTTTTTTTATTATTTTTTTATTTATTTATTTTTTTTTTTTTGTGGACCTTGATCTTTGACCCTTCAAAATTTAACCACAATTATATGATGTGTCATTGATCATTGTGGCTAAGTTTGGTGAGAATCGGATAAAAACTGTGGTCTCTAGGCAGTAAAATAGTTTTTTGTTAGTTGTGACCTTGACCTATGACCTTTTCCCCTCAAATTCGAACTCGTCCGAGCTTTTGGGGCATAGATCATTGTTGCCAAATTTGGTGAGAATCGGATAAAAACTGTGGCCTCCAGGCTGTTCACAGACACACACACACACACACAAACACACACAAACACACACACAAACATACAGGGGTGAAAACATAACCTCCTTGGCGGAGGTAATAACCGGTATTACAATCCGATCAAAGATCCCTCTGCGTATAATGTCATAAAACACATTTGTTACACAATAATAAAGACATAAGTTAGTTTTTGTCTAGATTTCATTATATATCATGTGTATAATCTATACACTAAGAAATACAATTTAACAAATACTTCGGATAATAAAAACAAATCTTATTTCGTTTCGTTTTCCAAGGTGAGACTCGATCTCGGTACCTTGAATACCATAGACACGAGCACAGACCACCGTCATACACAACTGACTAAAAGTTGTAGAAAGAATCCTCCGTGTATTTACTATGCAGTAACCACATTGGTGCAAATAGATTATTACATACCGCAATGTGTTATAATTTTTTTACTATGATGACATTTTAAAAAAATTTTTAAAATGATGCACTGTCAAACTATATTAACTATATTTGAACTTTAATATATGAACATTTTAAAGATATATTGTCCCCCAAAATCATGAAAAATAAAGATTTTTAAAATCGGACTTTGAATAGGCCATTTTGCAGTTTTAATGAAGTTGTTCACTTCCATAAGAAAAAAAAACGAGGAAAAAAATTATTTCACCTATAAAAAGACAAAATAAACAGTTAAATTACCCAAAAACTCATTGTCTTCCAGACAATTTGACCATTTTTTGCTTTAAACTTTTCTCAGGTAAATACATTTTTTTCAGACCCAATTTTTTGTGAAAGTGAATAACTATTATGTGACATTAAAATAACATATTCAACAAAAAAATATTTTTTTAGGGGGACAATATATCTTTAAGGAAGAAAGTTAATGTTAAGTTTGTTTGTTTCGGCCTAAGAGAATGTCATAATTTGTTTGATTGTCAAAATTTATTTAAACAAATTTAATATGCAATTAATGATGACTTAATCAGCTTTTGTTCTCTTAATTTCATAATAAATCATACATATGATACATACACTTGAAATGAAAAATAGGTGTTCCCAAGCATTCTGATTATCTATATTAATTTTTAAATTTAGCATATTTTCACCATTTTGTTAACTTACACGTACGTAGCCCGTCACTTTTGCTTGGGCTCGGGGTTGTAGACTATCGAATTGTAAAATTATACTACAAATGTTTTACAGTATTTGAATTATCCTCAGGAAGGCGTTTGGGAAATATAGATATACATATTTTAATCATTAACCAATATGACAACTATTCATTTACACATTTAGCAAAGTACTTTAACCATATCCAGCTATGTATCGGTCTCTTGGATTGTCTCATTACAGACATCCATTCCTGTCTGAACATATACACGTTCTTTACTGTTACTGTGTTCTACTACTATATTTGAACATCATCCGCCATCTAGGATCCAAATTAGGGGTCAAAATGGCTCACTTTCGATGTTTGTTCGTTTTACAAATTTCTGTTTCTGCATGTAACCATACATATGGGGTATCAAAATGATCGCAATTGTGGTTGGAAAATAATAAAGTATTTTAATTATCCCTGGAAACGGGCTGGGATTTTGGGGTGGGGATGTAGGCCTATCACCAAGACCGAAACTGTATTGGGAATGTTTTAAACTACTTTTGAAAACTGCCACTGAGGGATTATGGGTTGGGAGTGATGGCTAACATAATTGGTTATCCGAACCCCTTGTTATTGTCAGGATCTTTTTGGTTATCCGCACTTGGCGGATAACCCCTTGTTATTGTCAGGATCTTTTTTTTTTTTTTGGTTATCCGCACTTGGCGGATAACCCCTTGTTATTGTCAGGATCTTTTTTTTTGGTTATCCGCACTTGGCGGATAACCCCTTGTTATTGTCAGGATCTTTTTTTTTTTTATTTTTTGGTTATCCGCACTATGGTTATCCGCACTTGGCGGATAACCCCTTGTTATTGTCAGGATCTTTTTTTTTTTTTTTTCTTTCTTATTCTTCTTTCTTTCCCAGAATTTTGTTGCGCGTGTATCTCTAAATCTTCTCAACATAACAGTGTATAACTTTATCAAAAGATTGACCTCTATCTGAAGATGTCGTAATAAGGTTTTCAATCCCGTGCAAGTGGCGCAGCGTAAGTTACGCGCAATTTTATGAATTTCGCGTATTTAACATAGGTTAAAAACCAAAAGTCATTTTGTATTGACACTTGGTGAAAATTTAAGTCATATCAAGGGCAAACTTTCTATGGATTAAAAATTGCATGTTTCACACAAAGTTACGCGCGCACGCGCGTTTAAAATTTCAAATTGCGAAAAATCAATTTCTAATCAACTTTCTATGCGTTTCATGTCATTTTGAGCATGTCAAAAATTCCCACGCGCGCGCAATTTTTTTACGCGCACGGTGCGCACGTAGCGTTAAAACATGCTTTTTTCGCGTGATTTATGTTTTTCCAGCCATTTCTAGTAATTTTACCAACTTTTAAACAATTTCGAATTAAAATCACGTCATACGAGCACGTGGAATTAGATAATTTACGCGCGTTTTTGATGAAAAAGTTCAAAAATTCGTCAAAATTATGCCTTTTTTTAAACAGTCATAGATTCTAAACTACATGGTTAATTTTATTTTTTATTACATATTCTGAAAGTAGATGAGTTGTAGATATCAATCATGCATCGATATGGCTAACCTGACATTGTGACGTCATCGTATGGCCACTCGAATATAAAATAGAGGATTTTTGTCTCTTTCGTCATAGCTCATCACATTTAATAGAACGCATCTCCACTTATCGGTATTCCATTTCCCGTTATTTTTTTATATTGTCTAGGTCAATCAATTACCTTTCGCATGATTTACCAGTTTTTAAAATTGTGATGACGTCATCATGTTCAAAAGCGTCAATAACTTTGGTCACTTTTTTTCATCTATTCTGAACTGTATGTAGTACGTATACAGTATAGTGTTATGCTTAATATATTTAGACGTGACACAAAATAGAGAGCGCACTAACATTTTTTCAATGGCATAATCGTTTTTCTGTGCGCAATATTCTAACGTATGACGTGCACGTGCAGTTTGCGTGGCGGATAACCCGAATTCGTCAAAGTGACGAGTTCAAATCTAGTTTTTGGTTATCCGCACTTGGCGGATAACCCCTTGTTATTGTCAGGATCTTTTTTTTTGGTTATCCGCACTTTGGCGGATAACCCCTTGTTATTGTCAGGATCTTTTTTTTTTTGGTTATCCGCACTTGGCGGATAACCCCTTGTTATTGTCAGGATCTTTTTTTTTTTTTTTTTTTTCTTTCTTATTCTTCTTTCTTTCCCAGAATTTTGTTGCGCGTGTATCTCTAAATCTTTTCAACATAACAGTGTATAACTTTATCAAAAGATTGACCTCTATCTGAAGATGTCGTAATAAGGTTTTCGGTCCCATGCGAGTGGCGCAGCGTAAGTTACGCGCAATTTTATGAATTTCGCGTATTTAACATAGGTTAAAAACCAAAAGTCATTTTGTATTGACACTTGGTGAAAATTTAAGTCATATCAAGGGCAAACTTTCTATGGATTAAAAATTGCATGTTTCACACAAAGTTACGCGCGCACGCGCGTTTAAAATTTCAAATTGCAAAAACTCAAATTCTAATCAACTTTCTATGCGTTTCATGTCATTTTGAGCATGTCAAAAATTCCCACGCACGCGCAAATTTGTACGCGCGCGGTGCGCACGTTGCGTTAAAACATGCTTTTTTCGCGTGATTTATGTTTTTCCAGCCATTTCTAGTACTTTTACCAACTTTTAAACAATTTCGAATTAAAATCACGTCATACGAGCACGTGGAATTAGATAATTTACGCGCGTTTTTGATGAAAAAGTTCAAAAATTCGTCAAAATTATGCCTTTTTTTAAACAGTCATAGATTCTAAACTACATGGTTAATTTTATTTTTTATTACATATTCTGAAAGTAGATGAGTTGTAGATATCGAATCATGCATCGATATGGCTAACCCGATATTGTGACGTCATCGTATGGCCACTCGAATATAAAATAGAGTATTTTTGTCTCTTTCGTCATAGCTCATCACATTTAATAGAGCGCATCTCCACTTATCGGTATTCCATTTCCCGTTATTTTTTTATATTGTCTAGGTCAATCAATTACCTTTCGCATGATTTACCATTTTTAAAATTGTGATGACGTCATCATGTTCAAAAGCGTCAATAACTTTGGTCACTTTTTTTCATCTATTCTGCACTGAATGTAGTATGTATACAGTATAGTGTTATGCTTAATATACTTAGACGTGACACAAAATAGAGAGCGCGCTAACATTTTGTCAATGGCATAATCGTTTTTCTGAGCGCAATATTCTAACGTATGACGTGCACGTGCAGTTTGCGTGGCGGATAACCCGAATTCGTCAAAGTGACGAGTTCAAATCTAGTTGGTTATCCGCACTTTGGCGGATAACCCCTTGTTATTGTCAGGATCTTTTTTTTTTTTTTTTTCTTTTTTTTCTTTTTTCTTCTTTCTTTCCCAGAATTTTGTTGCGCGTGTATCTCAAAATCTTCTTAACATAACATTGTATAACTTTATCAGAAGATTGACCTCTATCTGAAGATGTCGTAATAAGGTTTTCGGTCCAGTCCGAGTTGCGCAGCGTAAGTTACGCGCGATTTTATGAATTTCAATGATAGTCCGAGTTGCGCAGCGTAAGTTACGCGCGATTTTATGAATTTCAATGATTGATCATAGATTAAAAACCAAAAGTAATTTTGTATTGACACTTGGTGAAAATTTAAGTCATATCATGCGCAAACTTTCTATGGATTAAAAATGGCAGGTTGCGCAGAAAGTTACGCGCGCACGCGCGTTTAAAATTTCAAAATGCAAAAAATCAACTTCTAATCAACTTTCTACGCGTTTCATGTCATTTTGAGCATTTCAAAAATTTCCACACGTGCGCAATGTTTTTACGCGCGCGTGCGCACGTAGGGCAAAATCATGTTTTTTTTGCTTGATTTTTGTTTTTTCAGCCTTTTCTAGTAATTTTACCAACTTTCAAACAATTTCGACTTAAAATCACGTCATACGAGCACGTAGAATTGAACAATTTGCGCGCGTTTTCGATAAACAATTTCAAAAATTTGTCAAAATTATACCTTTTTTTAAACAGTCATAGATTCTAAACTACATGGTCAATTTTATTTTTTTTTACATATTCTGAAAGTAGATGAGTTGTAGATATAGAATCATGCATCCATTTGGCTAACCGGATATTGTGACGTCGTCGTATGGCCACTCCAATATCAAATATAGGATTTTTGTCTCTTTCGTCATAGCTCATCACATTTAACACAGCTGTTCCAGAAATATAAATTAAGTGTAGCGCCCCCAACGTTTCATAGCGTTTTATGGAGTAGCGATTCCGAAAACATATTGTATACAAACCACACGAGGAACCCGGAAGCAATCAAGCATAAAATGAATGTTTTTTAATAGCCAATAAAAACAAATAAAGACTGCGAAAGCCAGAAAAATAATGAATATTCATTAGAACAACCCTGGATGAAGGTGAAAAACATGTTGTCGTCGTTTTATCACGTGGATTTTAAGCGGTAATGTAACTGAAAGTTACCCAAAATTGTACACCCAACGCCAGTTTTTTTCTCAAGTGATACATTTAAAAAGTAGGTATAAATGTTGTTTTCCATATCAGTTTAAAAATAATTTTTTCTGTTGAATTCTTTGATTTAGTTGGATACTTTAGTTATCCTTGAATGTTTTAACAAGGTTCGTATTCATATAGCCTGGCTGGATTTTTTCCTATGCTAGCTTATAATAGGCTATGCCCAGGCCTCCTTGGGTGGTTAAAACCAGCTGTGTAAGACTAATGGCTGTTTATTTTTAACACGTAAACATGTCTATTCGGGGGCCTGAGTGACAGTTGACCTGTTATAAAGCTGATTAATTACTTGTTCCTGGTCCTAATTAAAAATTAGGCCTAGCCTAGGCCTAAGCTATTTTAATAATCATTCATATTGGGAGGGGAGTACAGAGTAGGCCAGGCTACAGGCCTATCTAGGCCTAGGCTATACTATATATATAGGCTAGGCTACATCATCAGCAGGTTAAATGCCTAGCAGCCTACCTAGCATGTCTTAGTCAAAGATCTGTAATATATTAATAGAAAGAAGCTATAGAGTACTGTGACATTAGATATTTAATTATAAATGCATATTTCTTTCATATTTGTATATATATTATTTTGATATGCAATTTCCGTTATCAATCAATAATATATAAACCAAATTAAAATAGAATAACTTCCAAAAAATTCAATTCAATTACAATTCATATACAGTACCATTTGTTAAATATTTACAAAATCATTGTTTTAGCAATAACAAAAAAAAACACTACCATTCATACAGTATACTGTACATAATATACAATACTGTAACAATTAATTATAACAAATGTATATTTCTATCATATTTGTATTGTATATTTATTATTATTATTTTGATATGCAATCAAAATCTGAATAAATAAAAAAATAACATCAATTTCCGTTATCAATTAATTAATATATTTAAACCAAATTAAAATAAAATAACTTCCAAAAATTTCAATTTAATTCCTACAATTCATATACCATTCATATACCATTTGTTAATATTTCAATTAACTGAGTGGGAAATAGCAAACTATTCCTCAACTTTTCTGCACTTGGGCCTAGTCACCTCATGCTGGATCTCAGGTGAAATAAAAGTCAGATGTGACTTCATGATTGACATAAGCTGGTCAAGGTTGCTCTTTAATCCATATACCGCCCTTTTCCGGCGATTAAATTCCGAGTGGATTAATTCGCCGCCTTGCTCAGCTAAGAGTCCCACTCCTACTCTCCATTCTCTCATGAACGGTATTGTGTGGTGCTCCAACATGTGCAATTTTGGTTGAATCACATTTGGAGCGATGCGCCTGTATTCTTTGGAGAACAGTTTTATGTAGGTTTCTGTTTTGTGAAAAAAATTGTTTTTTAAATTTTAACATTATATTTGAAAGAATATGTATTGTCTTTTGAAATGACCAAAAATCATGAATTAAATGTTAATGTAACAAGAAAGTTTATAATGAGAATTTAAATTATACAGATGTTTGAAGAAATTAATCACACATTAAGAATAGATAAAACCAGACAAAATTCCTATAATTTGGTCATCAGTTTTTGCTTACCATATTGATCTATTTCTGAATCAGTGATGCGCCTAGTATGGTTTATGCATTCATGGACATTTGTAAAGGTTTTGAATACAGGTGTAAATGATTCCTGTATCTTGTGCAATTTTGTTTCAAGCAGTTGTTTACAGTTTGTAGGACAGTAATGCATCTGTTGCTTTAAAGTCATTGAGACACCATCCATGAGCTTTTCTATGATGTTGAACTAAAAATAAAATGAATAGTTTAAAATAAAACATTTACAGTATGGCGAGAGTCAATCGCAAATAATTCTTAATTTTATTACTTATTTTGCTGTGTAAAAATTAACAAACTTCACATTTTAGAAATTTTAGAATAGCATCAATACAATGGGTATTTACTACATTAATGTTGATTTAAGTTTGCGGGACACTTTCATTTGATTTTGCCGTGCAAACCTTCTAACAATATATTACTACAATATTAGAAAAGTAAATTTTATAAAAAAAAACAAGTATCCTTTTTTATTGATTTTTTTTATTAGTTACTCACTTTGCATGCTCTGTATACATGGTTTCCCACAAAACTTTTTCCGTGGTACTGCTGTCGAGGAATTTTATTTTTCCTCAACACCTCGTCCATTTTTGTACATAGAGGTCCAGTTCCAAATTTTATCTCTTGGTTCATAGTACTTCGCTATAAAAATTTATAAAAGAAATATAGCATTAATTTTTCTATTTAGTATTGTATGTTTTAGACATAATTTTAAATTTTAAAGGTGTATACTGTAGTACTGACCAAGTCTTTGACCTCTTGTTCTTTCAGATTTATGCTGTGGCCAGTCTCTGCAATCTCTGCAATCTTGTTATGCTGTTTTGTCACAAGTGACACTGAGAGCTCGTTTCTTAAATCCTCAAGATTCTCTTCTAAAGACTGGATTTTAATCATTGTAGCATTTCGATGCGCTGCAGCTTCTGATATGCTTTTCTCGAAGTCTGCTAGATGATCACCTGAGATTAAACAATATTGGTCAATCAAATAAATTTCAATCTGCATAAAAAATGAGCATCAAAATTAGTATATTTAAAAAATGTTAATGATAATATATGGATAATTCATAGAAAAATAAGTTTCAGCCAAAGGTTTGTTTATTATGCATAAAAACAGCAGGATAAACAATTTCGAAATTCACTAAATTCTATGCTCAAAGGGACAATTTATATTTAAAAAGCAACTTGACCAATTGAGTTTATTTAATGTCAATGTAAAGTTGAAACAACATTTGAAGTTACCAGTCAAGATTTCACCATCCTGTCGCATGTTAAAAATTATAACATCAAGATTGTGCACGTCTTTTTCCAGCATATCATAGAGTTTCTTAAACAACCCAAGAGAAATGTGTAATGCTGGTATTGACACCTGGAAAAATAGTTGATTGAGGAAATATTTAATAAAGAGGTATATTTATAAATTACTGTAACAATTGTTTGTTTTGACAGTTATTTTATACTAACATTGTTATTTAATATGGAAGTACAAACACACATTTCATTGTTTGGAGTGTGTATTAAACTTTCTAAATTGAGATTTTAATTAATTTTGAATTTAACCTAACATAAACACTGGGGACCTGTGCTGTTCTGATTATTTACCTACCCTGTTTAATTCGATGTCTACCAGGTATGGCCTAACAACGCTGTGCGATATTGTTTTGCTTTTTTTTTTGTCACTTCCATGGTCTACAAAAGACTTGTAGTCACGATTGTAGGTCTTGAGACATCTACAGGCTTGAGGAACATTGTTGGTTCTAATGTCATCTTGATTGCAAAAACAATAGATGCAACTGTACTTTCCTTTAAAAAAAATCAATTTTTAAATCTACATAATATATATAGTACTTCAGTTTTGTGTAACAAATTCCAAACAATGAGAGCTAAATGAAACTGGAAACTGTACTTACCATTTGGGCCAACAAGTCCATATACCTTTGACAAAAAATCATAATCCCCAAAAAAGAATAGGCGGATATTGTGAGTTCTGTAAAATGAGAAGTTATTTTCATTCAATTACCATGAATTCTAGTGTAATTATTACATTAATCATAATTAAAGATATACAAATTATGTAAAATTTTCAAATTAAGTTGCATATTATAATTGTGTAGCTCTGCTATACTTAAGTCAGTGTTACTCATTCCAATATTATACTACTGTATTTAATATTACTTTTTGGTCTTTGGTGAGGTCCACTGTTTTCCATCTAAATCCATGACTTCATCAAGAACCAGTTTCAAGCCTTTTTCGACATTAACTATAAAATCTGGTGCTTGGAATGCTAAAATGACAATAATATTGTGCAGTGCATTGGGTTTAGGTAAACTGCAAATTTGAACTTCAAATTTAGTGGTATCACCACCCTTGTCTCCTCCAAACTTGAGAAATATGTCTCCATCTTTGAAGAAGTTCAATTCATCAGACCTACAAAATTAAAATTGCTTGTTAATTTTTGGTACTTGATTATTTTGTTAAAATATTAAATGTAATTTAACTCTTCCCTGACTAGATGTGTAATTATTTTATTCTTATATTTATACCACATGCGCTCTGTTATAGTATATATAATTTGTGCCAATAATACAGTACTGATGTATGAAATAGGTTTGTTTAAAAATAACAAAAAATGTTACATACATATCATATTTGTTTAGGTAGTCATAGATTAGTTCTTTGATTTTGGTTAGTCGGACTACTGCAACCTCCTCCAAAACAAGACCTCCTATAGATGTGGCTCCATCTCGTTTGACAAACATGTATTCCATAGAATCTACTATGTGATCACCAATAATCTGTTCTTGGCAAATGCGCATTTGCCTTTCAGAAGCCAAAACTCCTGGGCAAAATCTATATTTAAAAACAAAAAATGTATATACAGTACTGATTAATTATAGTTTTTATAGTTAATTGAATTCTAAATTCAATTTTAAAAAAGTAAACTGTTGACTGAATAATAGTAAACAGTGGTGGCACCAGGATTTGCTGGACTGTGTGGCCCGACAGAGGTCCACATACCCGACACGAAAAGCAATAATAAAATAAATTACCTCCGCAGTGCTCGTTGCTGGCTCCAATTTATGCGGCAGGCATTCATGATTGCCAAACATCTTTGTGGGTCCATTTTCTCTTCAGTACTGGTAACACTAACAGTTGTTGTGCACTCCGATTGTTTAACAATGTTTATTGGCTGAATTTGATAAAATAAAATATTTGTATGATTTATCAAATAATAATGTATATGAGTGGATCAAGAGTGTAGGCCTACATTATGATAAATTTAAATTAATTGTAATGGGTTAAAAAACTCACCCGTCCTCGAGTCATAAGTGACACTTTCTTGTTATTCATAAGGTCTTTCCGTACTATGTTGTGTGCCATGCTTTTCAATTCTTTTGGCCAAACCTCATTTGTTTGGGCAGTACATGTAATTTCTTCAACTGCACTTACAATTTTGGTGAATGCCTGTTCTTTAAACGTTTTGCAAACATGATTAGGGGTTTCTGACCACACTAATTGTACTTTACATTGTTTGCATTGCAAAGGGACTCGTTTAAGCGATTGTTCTACAATAAGTGGAACTGGTTTGAGATCTTTGTCATTGACAATTTTGCTACAGTTATAACAATCAATTGATTCTCGTCCTACTGCCTTAAACAATTTTTTTATGCAAAATGTACAAAAAAAATGTTGACAAGGTGTCTGCTGGCTGTCAATTGACAACAAATTATTACAGATCTGACATTCATACACTTGATTATCATCATTTTCAACAATTTCAAATTGAGGGTTTAGTAGCAAGTGCTCATGGGTGGGAATAAAACTGCCAGTAGTATTGCTTCTGTTTTCGGGGAACTTGTATTTCTTCAGCCTTCGACCAGGTCTTGATTGTTGACTGAACAAGTAGCACGCCAAGCATTTGTCTCCATGGTCTTTGAAATTAAATGGTGTTATGTTGTGTCCACCAAGTGCGCTAATGTGACAGCTTGCACATAGCCATTTAAGATTTGGATCCAAATTATATTCATAAGTGTACTTTACATCTTTTATTTTAAATTTTTTTCCGCAACAGTAGCAAAGGGAACTCAATGCCCTCTCGTGGAACTCCATTACTGTATATGAAATAAAATATAATATAAAAAATATTAAATAAAAATAGCTCCGCAGTTTATCTGTGAAATATATTTGTAATTGTATGTGTAATTTTTATTAAGGCCTATATTATAGTTACAGTAATGACTGTCACTCAGTCACACCAGCTAGCCTAAAAATGCACCAGGAAAGCAATAATTATTATTATAAACACATGCCATTAATTATTTGATAACAATTATAATGATTAAATTTAGGATTAGGATAATTAAAGGTTTTACTACTACGAATTTTCTATGTTTGGGCCTAGCTTCTTCCTAGGCCCACATTACTGTCAAGTTTATCGCCGGCGTCAACGCACTTTCTAAGCCTACCGCCAAACCGTTTTCTCGCCGATAACAATAACAATGTATAAAGGGGTTGCAAAATATGCGAGTTTTACTAAAAACTGAACCAGGCTATATTAACATAACTTGTATTATTTTATTTATATAATAATGATGGCCTATATTCTACTTCGTTTTTTTTCTAAAAAAATGAATTATATCCAAAAAATAAGTAAAGAATACAATGATATTTTCTACTTACGATTGTTTACTATTTCATTACACAGTTTATCTCGACTTCCTGGTTTATGTGTGGGAGATTATTTCAGTAAAATGGAAAATATCGTCGTTTATTTATTAATTTATATTAAAGAAACAATAAAATATTTATTTTTTAATTGAACATAAACTTTTTTAATCGTTTGGTTGTGTATAAAATGTGTTTTCTACATAAAAACTCACGGTGGCAAAATTTAATTTGCCGTTCGCGAAATAATGGTTTGTAAACAAAATTCATAAGTTCGCGCGGATCGGAGAGCGTCGTCTGCTAACACTGAGGGCGCTTTACTTTTTTTGATATCTTAACACTAGATGAAACAGCTGTGTTAATTGAGCGCATCTCTACTTATCCATATTCCATTTTCCTCAATTTTGTAATATTGTCTAGGTCAATTAATTATCTTTTACATGATTTACCATTTTTAAAATTGTGATGACGTCATCATGTTCAAAAGCGTCAATAACTTTGGTCACTTATTTTCACCTATTCTGAACTGTATGTAGTACGTATACAGTATATAGTGTATACCGTATATACTTTGACGTGAAGCAAAATAGAGAGCGCACTAACATTTTTTCAATAGCATAATCGTTTTTCTGTGCGCAATATTCTAACGTATGACGTGCGCGTGGCTTTTGGGCTGCGGATAACCTAACTCGTACGTAGTGACGAGTTCAAATCTAGTTGGTTATCCGCACTTGGCGGATAACCCCTTGTTATTGTCAGGATCTTTTTTTTTTTTTTTTTTTTTCTTTTTTTTTTTTTTTGGTTATCCGCAACTTAGTTGCGGATAACCCTTGTGATTGTAAATATCTTTTTTTTCATCTTCATCATCATCTTCTTTGTTATTCTTCTTTCTTTCCCGGAATTTTGTTCGCAGCGTATTTCTAATTATGGTCAACATAAGATTGCATAACTTTGTCATAAGATTGACCTGTAGCTGTAGATGTGCAAGAAATTTCGTTATATGACGTTAGAGTCGCGCAGCGTAAGTTACGTGCGATTTTATGAATTTTAATTATTGATCATAGATTATAAACCAAAAGTCATTTTGTATTGACACTTGGTGAAAATTTAAGTCACATTAAGGGCAAACTTTCTATGGATTAAAAATGGCATGTTTCACAAGAAGTTACGCGCGCACGCGCATTTAAAATTTCAAAGTGCGCAAAATTAATTTCTAATCAACTTTCTACGCTGATCATGACATTTTGAGCATGTCAAAAATTCCCACGCGCGCGAAAAAAATTATGCGTAAGGTGCGCACGGAGCATAAAAATCATGTGTTTTTCTCTTGAATTATGATTTTACAGCCTTTCTTAGTCATTTTTAAAAAGATTGACATCATTTCAAATTAAAATGACGTCATACGAACACGTTGATTTAGACCATTTACGCGCGTTTTAGTTGCAAAAATGACAAAATATTGTCAAAATTATGCCTATTTTTAATCTATTATAGCTCCTCAGGATCATCCACGACCCCCAATTTTTTTAATTTAATATGTAAGCAGATATGTTGTAGATATGAATTCATGCAGAATCTTTACCCCTCGGATGTTATGACGTCATCGTATGGCCACACGAATGTAAAATATAGGATTTTTTACTTTTTCGTTATTGCTCATCACATTAAATAGAGCGCATCTCACTTTTACGTGCCCAAAATTCTTCAAATTTGATTTAATGTAATTATTTAGATAATTATCTTCTAAAATTGTTATCTTTATATGTCAATTTGATGACGTCATCGTGTTAATAATTGGATTTAAAAGATGGGTCTCATAATTTTGTCTATGCTACACTGTATATAACATATACAGTTTATTCTGTAAAATACTGTAATATGATGTATGCTACATAATAGGTACAATTTAGCACTGTAAACATATTTATTTCATGTCATAGGATGGCATAATAATTGTCGAGGTTCATATGGTTAAGTATGTGCATGTTGCGTTTGCGCGGATAACCCGAACTCGTCAAAGTGACGAGTTCAAATCTAGTTTTCTATATTCTTCTTTCTTTCCACGAATTTTGTTGCACGCATATCTCTAATTCTGGCCAACATTAGATTGTATAACTTTGTCATAAGATTGACCTGTAGCTGTAAATGTGCAAGAAACTTTGTTTTATGAATTTCGAGTCGCGCAGCGCAAGTTACGCGCGATTTTATGAATTTCAATGATTGATCATAGATTAAAAACCAAAAGTCATTTTGTATTGAAACTTTGTGAAACTTTAAGTCATACCATGCGCAAACTTTCTATGGATTAAAAATGGCATGTTTCACAGAAAGTTACGCGCGCACGCGCGTTTAAAATTTCAAAATGCGAAAAATCAATTTCTAATCAACTTTCTACGCGTTTCATGTCATTTTGAGCATTTCAAAAATTCAGACGCGTGCGCAATTTTTTATGCGCGCGTGCGCACGTAGCGCAACATCATTTTTTTTTTGCTTGATTTTTGTTTTTTCAACCTTTTCTAGTAATTTTACCAACTTTCAAACAATTTTGACTTAAAATCACGTCATACGAGCACGTTAAATTGAACAATTTTTCGCGCGTTTTTGATGAAAAAGTTCAAAAATTTGTCAAATTATGCCTTTTTTTAAAATGTCATAGATTTCAAACTACGTGGTGACATTTTTTAAAATTACAGATTCTGGAAGTTGATGAGTTGTAGATATCAAATCATGAATCAATATGGCTAACCGGACATTGTGACGTCATCGTATGGCCACTTGAATATAAAATATATGATTTTTGTATCTTTCGTCATAGCTTATCACATTTAATAGAGCGCATCTCCACTTATCCGTATTCCATTTCCCCATTTTTTTTTATATTGTCTAGGTCAATCAATTACCATTCGCATGATTCACCATTTTTAAAATTGTGATGACGTCATCATGTTCAAAAGCGTAAATAACTTTGATCACTTATTTTTACCTATACGGCACAGTATGTAGTATGTATACAGTATGTATACTGTATATACTTAGACGTGACACAAAATAGAGAGCACACTGAAATTGTTTTAATGGCATAATCGTTTTTCTGTTTGCAATATTCTAACGTATGACGTGGCCTTTGCGCTGCGGATAACCTAACTCGTCCGTAGTGACGAGTTCAAATCTAGTTGGTTATCCGCACTTTGGCGGATAACCCCTTGTTATTGTCAGGATCTTTTTTTTTTTTTTTAGTTATCCGCATTCAGCGGATAACTCCTTGTAACTGTCCTGTTTCATCATCTTTTTTTTTTTTTCTGTATTATTCTTCTTTCTTTCTGTCATTTTTGTGCAGAGCGTATCTCTAAAACTTGTAAAGTTAACATTTCATAACTTTGTCAACATGTGGGCATTCACTTGAAGTTGTGCTTTTTTATTTTTGAATGACGTCAGAGTTGCGCAACATGACTTACGCGCGTTTTAACGAATTTCGCGTATTTAACATAAATCGAAAACCATATAACATTTTAAATTGAAACTTAGTAAAAGTTTAATTTATGTCTTGCGCTAACTGACTGTGAAAAAAAAATGGCATGTTCCACACGAAGTTACGCGCGCACGCGCGTTTAAAATTTTAAAGTGCGAAAAAATAATTTCTAATCAACTTTCTACGCGTTTCATGTTATTTTAAGCATGTCAAAAATTACCACGCGCGCGCAATTTTTTACGCGCGCGGTGCGCACGTAGCGTTGATAACATACTTTTCCCGCATGATTTATGTTTTTCAAGCCTTTTACAGTACTTTTACCAACTTTTAAACAATTTCGACTTAAAATTACGTCATACGAGCACGTCGAATTGGATAATTTGCGCGCGTTTTTGATGAAAAAGTTCAAAAATTCGTCAAAATGATGCATTTTTTTAAACCGTCGTAGCTTCTAAATTAAACGGTAAAAATTATTTTTATTACATATTCTGGAAGTTAATAAGTTGTAGATATCGGATCATGCAATAATATGGCTAACCGGACATTGTGACGTCATCGTATGGCCACGCGAATATAAAATATAGGATTTTTGTATCTTTCATCATAGCTCATCACATTTAATAGAGCGCATCTCCAATGATCTGTTTTCCATTTTCACCCAGATTTTTATATTATCTAGGTCAATCAACTATCTTTCGCATGAGTTAAAAATATTTTAATTTTTATGACGTCATCATGTCTAAAAATGAAAATAACGTGGGTCACTTATTTTCATCTTTACAGTAAATTTCAATCTGTTATAGCTCGTCAGAATAAAACGTGATAATCATTATTAAAACGTTTTCTGGAAGCTATTGGATTGTAGATACGAATTCATGTAAACATTTTGCCAATCGGATGTTGTGACGTCATCATATGGCCAGTTGAATAAAAAAAGTCGTATTTTCATATTTTGCGTAATAGTTCATCACATTTAAAAGGGCGCGCATCTATATTTTACGTATTCAAATTTCTTCTACACGGTAATATGTGGTTGCTGAGATAATGTCCTTCCGAAATTGCTATCTTAGTGTTTCATTTTGATACCGTCGCCATGTTAAAATAAGAATAAACGGGGGGTCCCGTAATTTCACCTATTCTACACTGTATGTAGCATGTATACAGATTATACCGTTTGCACTGTATATACTATATGACGTAAAATTGACAGAATTCAGCACTAACAGCATATGATATTCTTCAGTTCAGGTCATAATGCCATAATCTTTTTCCGTGTGCAAAATTCCAAAGTATGACGTGCGCGTGGCGTTTGTCGTGCGGATAACTAACTCGTCAAAGTGACGAGTTTCATGTCTAGTCTTTTTTTTCTTTTTTCTTCTTTCTTTCCCAGAATTTTGTTGCGCGTGTATCTCAAAATCTTCCTAACATAACATTGTATAACTTTATCAGAAGATTGACCTCTATCTGAAGATGTCGTAATAAGGTTTTCGGTCCAGTCCGAGTTGCGCAGCGTAAGTTACGCGCGATTTTATGAATTTCAATGATTGATCATAGATTAAAAACCAAAAGTCATTTTGTATTGAAACTTGGTGAAAATTTAAGTCATATCAAGCGCAAACTTTCTATGGATTAAAAATGGCAGGTTGCGCAGAAAGTTACGCGCGCACGCGCGTTTAAAATTTCAAATTGCGAAAAATCCATTTCTAATCAACTTTCTACGCGTTTCATGTCATTTTGAGCATTTCAAAAATTCCCACGCGTGCGCAATGTTTTTACGCGCGCGTGCGCACGTAGGGCAAAAACATGTTTTTTTTGCTTGATTTTTGTTTTTTCAGCCTTTTCTAGTAATTTTACCAACTTTCAAACAATTTCGACTTAAAATCACGTCATACGAGCACGTAGAATTGAACAATTTGCGCGCGTTTTTGATAAACAATTTCAAAAATTTGTCAAAATTATACCTTTTTTTAAACAGTCATAGATTCTAAACTACATGGTCAATTTTATTTTTTTTTACATATTCTGAAAGTAGATGAGTTGTAGATATAGAATCATGCATCCATTTGGCTAACCGGATATTGTGACGTCGTCGTATGGCCACTCCAATATCAAATATAGGATTTTTGTCTCTTTCGTCATAGCTCATCACATTTAATTGAGCGCATCTCTACTTATCCATATTCCATTTTCCTCAATTTTGTAATATTGTCTAGGTCAATTAATTATCTTTTACATGATTTACCATTTTTAAAATTGTGATGACGTCATCATGTTCAAAAGCGTCAATAACTTTGGTCACTTATTTTCACCTATTCTGAACTGTATGTAGTACGTATACAGTATATAGTGTATACCGTATATACTTTGACGTGAAGCAAAATAGAGAGCGCACTAACATTTTTTCAATAGCATAATCGTTTTTCTGTGCGCAATATTCTAACGTATGACGTGCGCGTGGCTTTTGGGCTGCGGATAACCTAACTCGTACGTAGTGACGAGTTCAAATCTAGTTGGTTATCCGCACTTGGCGGATAACCCCTTGTTATTGTCAGGATCTTTTTTTTTTTTTTTTTTTTCTTTCTTATTCTTCTTTCTTTCCCAGAATTTTGTTGCGCGTGTATCTCTAAATCTTCTCAACATAACAGTGTATAACTTTATCAAAAGATTGACCTCTATCTGAAGATGTCGTAATAAGGTTTTCAGTCCCGTGCGAGTTGCGCAGCGTAAGTTACGCGCAATTTTATGAATTTCGCGTATTTAACATAGGTTAAAAACCAAAAGTCATTTTGTATTGACACTTGGTGAAAATTTAAGTCATATTAAGGGCAAACTTTCTATGGATTAAAAATTGCATGTCTCAAACAAAGTTACGCGCGCACGCGCGTTTAAAATTTCAAAATGCGAAAAATCAATTTCTAATCAACTTTCTATGCGTTTCATGTCATTTTGAGCATGTACAAAATTCCCATGCGCGCGCATTTTTTTACGCGTGCGGTGCGCACGTAGCGTTAAAACATGCTTTTTTCGCGTGATTTATGTTTTTCCAGCCATTTCTAATAATTTTACCAACTTTTAAACAATTTCGACTTAAAATCACGTCATACGAGCACGTGGAATTAGATAATTTACGCGCGTTTTTGATGAAAAAGTTCAAAAATTCGTCAAAATTATGCCTTTTTTTAAACAGTCATAGATTCTAAACTACATGGTTAATTTTATTTTTTATTACATATTCTGAAAGTAGATGAGTTGTAGATATCGAATCATGCATCGATATGGCTAACCCGACATTTTGACGTCATTGTATGGCCACTCGAATATAAAATAGACGATTTTTGTCTCTTACGTCATAGCTCATCACATTTAATAGAGCGCATCTCCACTTATCGGTATTCCATTGCCAGTTATTTTTTTATATTGTCTAGGTCAATCAATTACCTTTCGCATGATTTACCATTTTTAAAATTTTGATGACCTCATCATGTTCAAAAGCGTCAATAACTTTGGTCACTTTTTTTCATCTATTCTGCACTGAATGTAGTACGTATACAATATAGTGTTATGCTTAATAATTCTGTATTCTGTAGACGTGACACAAAATAGAGAGCACACTAAAATTGTTCCAATGGCATAATCGTTTTTCTGTGCTCAATATTCTAACGTATGACGTGCAGTTTGCGTGGCGGATAACCCGAATTCGTCAAAGTGACGAGTTCAAATCTAGTTTTTTTTTTTTTTCTTTCTTATTCTTCTTTCTTTCCCAGAATTTTGTTGCGCGTGTATCTCTAAATATTCTTAACATAACATTGTATAACTTTATCAGAAGATTGACCTCTATCTGAAGATGTCGTAATAAGGTTTTCAGTCCCGTCCGAGTTGCGCAGCGTAAGTTACGTGCGATTTTATGAATTTCAATGATTGATCATAGATTAAAAACCGAAAGTCATTTTGTATTGAAACTTGGTGAAAATTTAAGTCATATCAAGCGCAAACTTTCTATGGATTAAAAATGGCAGGTTGCGCAGAAAGTTACGCGCGCACGCGCGTTTAAAATTTCAAAATGCGAAAAATCAACTTCTAATCAATTTTCTACGCGTTTTATGTCATTTTGAGCATTTCAAAAATTCCCACTCGCGCGCAATTTTTTTACGCGCGCGTTCGCACATGGCGCAAAAAAATTTTTTTTTTGCTTGATTTATGTTTTTTCAGCCTTTTCTAGTAATTCTACCAACTTTCAAACAATTTCGACTTAAAATCACGTCATACGAGCACGTAGAATTGAACAATTTGCGCGCGTTTTTGATAAACAATTTCAAAAATTTGTCAAAATTATACCTTTTTTTAAACAGTCATAGATTCTAAACTACATGGTCAATTTTATTTTTTTTTACATATTCTGAAAGTAGATGAGTTGTAAATATAGAATCATGCATCCATTTGGCTAACCGGACATTGTGACGTCATCGTATGGTCACTCCAATATCAAATATAGGATTTTTGTCTCTTTCGTCATAGCTCATCACATTTAATTGAGCGCATCTCTACTTATCCATATTCCATTTTCCTCAATTTTGTAATATTGTCTAGGTCAATTAATTATCTTTTACATGATTTACCATTTTTAAAATTGTGATGACGTCATCATGTTCAAAAGCGTCAATAACTTTGGTCACTTATTTTCACCTATTCTGAACTGTATGTAGTACGTATACAGTATATAGTGTATACCGTATATACTTTGACGTGAAGCAAAATAGAGAGCGCACTAACATTTTTTCAATAGCATAATCGTTTTTCTGTGCGCAATATTCTAACGTATGACGTGCGCGTGGCTTTTGGGCTGCGGATAACCTAACTCGTACGTAGTGACGAGTTCAAATCTAGTTGGTTATCCGCACTTGGCGGATAACCCCTTGTTATTGTCAGGATCTTTTTTTTTTTTTTTTTTTTCTTTCTTATTCTTCTTTCTTTCCCAGAATTTTGTTGCGCGTGTATCTCTAAATCTTCTCAACATAACAGTGTATAACTTTATCAAAAGATTGACCTCTATCTGAAGATGTCGTAATAAGGTTTTCAGTCCCGTGCGAGTTGCGCAGCGTAAGTTACGCGCAATTTTATGAATTTCGCGTATTTAACATAGGTTAAAAACCAAAAGTCATTTTGTATTGACACTTGGTGAAAATTTAAGTCATATTAAGGGCAAACTTTCTATGGATTAAAAATTGCATGTCTCAAACAAAGTTACGCGCGCACGCGCGTTTAAAATTTCAAAATGCGAAAAATCAATTTCTAATCAACTTTCTATGCGTTTCATGTCATTTTGAGCATGTACAAAATTCCCATGCGCGCGCATTTTTTACGCGTGCGGTGCGCACGTAGCGTTAAAACATGCTTTTTTCGCGTGATTTATGTTTTTCCAGCCATTTCTAATAATTTTACCAACTTTTAAACAATTTCGACTTAAAATCACGTCATACGAGCACGTGGAATTAGATAATTTACGCGCGTTTTTGATGAAAAAGTTCAAAAATTCGTCAAAATTATGCCTTTTTTTAAACAGTCATAGATTCTAAACTACATGGTTAATTTTATTTTTTATTACATATTCTGAAAGTAGATGAGTTGTAGATATCGAATCATGCATCGATATGGCTAACCCGACATTTTGACGTCATTGTATGGCCACTCGAATATAAAATAGACGATTTTTGTCTCTTACGTCATAGCTCATCACATTTAATAGAGCGCATCTCCACTTATCGGTATTCCATTGCCAGTTATTTTTTTATATTGTCTAGGTCAATCAATTACCTTTCGCATGATTTACCATTTTTAAAATTTTGATGACCTCATCATGTTCAAAAGCGTCAATAACTTTGGTCACTTTTTTTCATCTATTCTGCACTGAATGTAGTACGTATACAATATAGTGTTATGCTTAATAATTCTGTATTCTGTAGACGTGACACAAAATAGAGAGCACACTAAAATTGTTCCAATGGCATAATCGTTTTTCTGTGCTCAATATTCTAACGTATGACGTGCAGTTTGCGTGGCGGATAACCCGAATTCGTCAAAGTGACGAGTTCAAATCTAGTTTTTTTTTTTTTTCTTTCTTATTCTTCTTTCTTTCCCAGAATTTTGTTGCGCGTGTATCTCTAAATATTCTTAACATAACATTGTATAACTTTATCAGAAGATTGACCTCTATCTGAAGATGTCGTAATAAGGTTTTCAGTCCCGTCCGAGTTGCGCAGCGTAAGTTACGTGCGATTTTATGAATTTCAATGATTGATCATAGATTAAAAACCGAAAGTCATTTTGTATTGAAACTTGGTGAAAATTTAAGTCATATCAAGCGCAAACTTTCTATGGATTAAAAATGGCAGGTTGCGCAGAAAGTTACGCGCGCACGCGCGTTTAAAATTTCAAAATGCGAAAAATCAACTTCTAATCAATTTTCTACGCGTTTTATGTCATTTTGAGCATTTCAAAAATTCCCACTCGCGCGCAATTTTTTTACGCGCGCGTTCGCACATGGCGCAAAAAAATTTTTTTTTTGCTTGAT
This sequence comes from Antedon bifida, assembly GCF_963402885.1. Taxonomy (NCBI): domain Eukaryota; kingdom Metazoa; phylum Echinodermata; class Crinoidea; order Comatulida; family Antedonidae; genus Antedon; species Antedon bifida. The sequence continues at coordinate 26,693,077 of NC_136228.1, forward strand.
TTATGTTTTTTCAGCCTTTTCTAGTAATTCTACCAACTTTCAAACAATTTCGACTTAAAATCACGTCATACGAGCACGTAGAATTGAACAATTTGCGCGCGTTTTTGATAAACAATTTCAAAAATTTGTCAAAATTATACCTTTTTTTAAACAGTCATAGATTCTAAACTACATGGTCAATTTTATTTTTTTTTACATATTCTGAAAGTAGATGAGTTGTAAATATAGAATCATGCATCCATTTGGCTAACCGGACATTGTGACGTCATCGTATGGTCACTCCAATATCAAATATAGGATTTTTGTCTCTTTCGTCATAGCTCATCACATTTAATAGAGCGCATCTCTACTTATCCATATTCCATTTTCCTCAATTTTGTAATATTGTCTAGGTCAATCAATTATCTTTTACATGATTTACCATTTTTAAAATTGTGATGACGTCATCATGTTCAAAAGCGTCAATAACTTTGGTCACTTATTTTCACCTATTCTGCACTGTATGTAGTACGTATACAGTATATAGTGTATACCGTATATACTTAGACGTGAAGCAAAATAGAGGGCACACTAACACTTTTTCAATGGCATAATCGTTTTTCTGTGCGCAATATTCTAACTTATGTCGTGCGCTTGGCTTTTGCGCTGCGGATAACCTAACTCGTCCGTAGTGACGAGTTCAAATCTAGTTTTTTGGTTATCCGCACTTGGCGGATAACCCCTTGTTATTGTCAGGATCTTTTTTTTCTTTTTGGTTATCCGCACTTGGCGGATAACCCCTTGTTATTGTCAGGATCTTTTTTTTTTTTTTTTTTTTCTCTTTTTTTTTCTATTTTCTTCTTTCTTTCCACGATTTTTGTTCGCAGCGTATCGCTAATTCTAGCCAACATAAGATTCTATAACTTTGTCATAAGATTGCCCTGTAGCTGTAGATGTGCAAGAAACTTTTTTTTTCGAATTTCGTGTCGCGCAGCGTAAGTTACGCGCGATTTTTTGAATTTCAATGATTGATCATAGAATAAAAACTAAAAGTCATTTTGTATTGAAACTTGGTGAAAATTTAAGTCATATTATGCGCAAACTTTCTATGGATTAAAAATGGCATGTTTCACAAAAAGTTACGCGCGCACGCGCGTTTAAAATTTCAAATTGCGAAAAATCCATTTCTAATCAATTTTCTACGCGTTTCATGTCATTTTGAGTATTTAAAAAATTCCCACGCGTGCGCAATATTTTTACGCGCGCGTGCGCATGTAGGGCAAAAACATGTTTTTTTTGCTTGATTTTTGTTTTTTCAGCCTTTTCTAATAATTTTACCAACTTTGAAAACAATTTCGACTTAAAATCACGTCATACGAGCACGTAGAATTGAACAATTTGCGCGCGTTTTTGATAAACAATTTCAAAAATTTGTCAAAATTATACCTTTTTTTAAACAGTCATAGATTCTAAACTACATGGTCAATTTTATTTTTTTTTACATATTCTGAAAGTAGATGAGTTATAGATATAGAATCATGCATACATTTGGCTAACCGGACATTGTGACGTCATCGTATGGCCACTCCAATATCAAATATAGGATTTTTTTCTCTTTCGTCATAGCTCATCACATTTAATAGAGCGCATCTCTACTTATCTATATTCCATTTTCCTCAATTTTGTAATATTGTCTAGGTCAATCAATTATCTTTTACATGATTTACCATTTTTAAAATTGTGATGACGTCATCACTTGCAAAAGCGTCAATAACTTTGGTCACTTATTTTCACCTATTCTGCACTGTATGTAGTACGTATACAGTATATAGTGTACTGTATATACTTAGACGTGACACAAAATAGAGGGCGCACTAACACTTTTTCAATGGCATAATCGTTTTTCTGTGCGCAATATTCTAACTTATGTCGTGCGCGTGGCTTTTGCGCTGCGGATAACCTAACTCGTCCGTAGTGACGAGTTCAAATCTAGTTTTTCGATATTCTTCTTTCTTTCCACGAATTTTGTTCGCAGCGTATCTCTAATTCTAGCCAACATAAGATTCTATAACTTTGTCATAAGAATGACCTATAGCTGTAGATGTGCAAGAAACTTTTTTTTTCGAATTTCGAGTCGCGCAGCGTAAGTTACGCGCGATTTTATGAATTTCAATGATTGATCATATAATAAAAACTAAAAGTCATTTTGTATTGAAACTTTGTGAAAATTTAAGTCATATCATGCGCAAACTTTCTGTGGATTAAAAATGGCATGTTTCACAAAAAGTTACGCGCGCACGCGCGTTTAAAATTTCAAAATGCGAAAAATCAATTTCTAATCAACTTTCTTCGCGTTTCATGTCATTTTGAGCATTTCAAAAATTCCCAAGTGTGCGCATTTTTTTACGCGTGCGTGCGCACGTAGCGCAAAAACATCTTTTTTTTGCTTGATTTTTGTTTTTTCAGTCTTTTTTAGTAAATTTACAAATTTTCAATCAATTTCGACTTAAAATCACGTCACACGAGCACGTAGAATTGGATAATTTGCGCGCGTTTTTGATGAAAAACTTCAAAAATTCGTCAAAATTAGACCTTTTTTAAACTGTCATAAATTCTAAACTACGTGGTGAACTTTTTTTAAATTACATATTCTGGTAGTAGATGAGTTGTATTTCTCGAATCATGCATTGATATGGCTAACCGGACATTGTGACGTCATCGTATGGCCACCCGAATATAAAATATAGGATTTTTTTCTATTTCGTCAGAGCTCTTCAAATTTAATAGAGCGCATCTCTACTTATCCATATTCCATTTCCCCCCATTTTTTTATATTGTCTAGGCCAATCAATTATCTTTCGCATGATATACCGTTTTCAAAATTGTGATGACGTCATCATGTCCAAAAGCGTCAATAACTTTGGCCACTTATTTTCACCTATTCTTCACTGTATGTAGTACGTAAACAGTATATAGTGTATACTGTATATACTTAGACGTGAAAATAAAATAGAGAGCGCACTAACATTTTTTCAATGGCATAATCGTTATACTGTGCGCAATATTCTAACGTATGACGTGCACGTGGCGTTTGCGCTGCGGATAACCTAACTCGTCCGTAGTGACGAGTTCAAATCTAGTCTTTCTTATTCTTCTTTCTTTCCCAGAATTTTGTTGCGCGTGTATCTCTAAATCATCTTAACATAACAGTGTATAACTTTATCAAAAGATTGACCTCTATCTGAAGATGTCGTAATAAGGTTTTCAGTCCTGTGCGAGTTGCGCAGCGTAAGTTACGCGCAATTTTATGAATTTCGCGTATTTAACATAAGTTAAAAACCAAAAGTCATTTTGTATTGACACTTGGTGAAAATTTAAGTCATATTAAGGGCAAACTTTCTATGGATTAAAAATTGCACGTCTCAAACAAAGTTACACGCGCACGCGCGTTTAAAATTTCAAAATGCGAAAAATCAATTTCTAATCAACTTTCTATGCGTTTCATGTCATTTTGAGCATGTAAAAAATTCCCACGCGCGCGCAAATTTTTACGCGCGCGGTGCGCACGTAGCGTTAAAACATGCTTTTTTCGCGTGATTTATGTTTTTCCAGTCATTTCTAATAATTTTACCAACTTTTAAACAATTTCAACTTAAAATCACGTCATACGAGCACGTGGAATTAGATAATTTACGCGCGTTTTTGATGAAAAAGTTCAAAAATTCGTCAAAATTATGCCTTTTTTTAAACAGTCATAGATTCTAAACTACATGGTTAATTTTATTTTTTATTACATATTCTGAAAGTAGATGAGTTGTAGATATCGAATCATGCATCGATATGGCTAACCCGACATTTTGACGTCATTGTATGGCCACTCGAATATAAAATAGAGGATTTTTGTCTCTTACGTCATAGCTCATCACATTTAATAGAGCGCATCTCCACTTATCGGTATTCCATTTCCCGTTATTTTTTTATATTGTCTAGGTCAATCAATTACCTTTCGCATGATTTACCATTTTTAAAATTTCGATGACCTCATCATGTTCAAAAGCGTCAATAACTTTGGTCACTTTTTTTCATCTATTCTGCACTGAATGTAGTACGTATACAATATAGTGTTATGCTTAATATTTCTGTATTCTGTAGACGTGACACAAAATAGAGAGCACACTAAAATTGTTCCAATGGCATAATCGTTTTTCTGTGCTCAATATTCTAACGTATGACGTGCATGTGCAGTTTGCGTGGCGGATAACCCGAATTCGTCAAAGTGACGAGTTCAAATCTAGTTGGTTATCCGCACTTGGCGGATAACCCCTTGTTATTGTCAGGATCTTTTTTTTTTTTTGCACGTAGCGCAAAAACAATTTTTTTTTTGCTTGATTTTTGTTTTTCCAGCCTTTTCTAGTAATTTTACTAATTTTTATACAATTTCGACTTAATATCACGTCATACGAGCACGTAGAATTGAACAATTTGCGCGCGTTTTTGACTAACAATTTCAAAAATTTGTCAAAATTATACCTTTTTTTAAACAGTCATAGATTTTAAACTACATGGTCAATTTTATTTTTTTTTACATATTCTGAAAGTAGATGAGTTGTAGAAATAGAATCATGCATCCATTTGGCTAACCGGACATTGTGACGTCATCGTATGGCCACTCCAATATCAAATATAGGATTTTTGTCTCTTTCGTCATAGCTCATCACATTTAATAGAGCGCATCTCTACTTATCCATATTCCATTTTCCTCAATTTTGTAATATTGTCTAGGTAAATCAATTATCTTTTACATGATTTACCATTTTTAAAATTGTGATGACGTCATCTTTGGTAACTTATTTTCACCTATTCTGCACTGTATGTAGTACGTATACAGTATATAGTGTATACCGTATATACTCAGACGTGAAGCAAAATAGAGGGCACACTAACACTTTTTCAATGGCATAATCGTTTTTCTGTGCGCAATATTCTAACTTATGTCGTGCGCGTGGCTTTTGCGCTGCGGATAACCTAACTCGTCCGTAGTGACGAGTTCAAATCTAGTCTTTTTTTTCTATTTTCTTCTTTCTTTCCACGAATTTTGTTGCACGCATATCTCTAATTATGGCCAACATAAGATTGTGTAACTTTGTCATAATATTGACCTGTGTCGGTAGATGTGCAGGACGTTTAGTTTTTTGACTTTAGAGTCGCGCAGCGTAAGTTACGTGCGATTTTATGAATTTCAAATATTGATCATAGATTAAAAACCAAAAGTCATTTTGTATTGAAACTTGGTGAAAATTTAAGTCATATCAAGCGCAAACTTTCTATGGAGTAAAAATGGCAGGTTGCGCAGAAAGTTACGCGCGCACGCGCGTTTAAAATTTCAAATTGCGAAAAATCCATTTCTAATCAACTTTCTACGTGTTTCATGTCATTTTGAGCATTTCAAAAATTCCCACGCGTGCGCAATATTTTTACGCGCGCGTGCGCACATAGCGCAAAAACATGTTTTTTTTGCTTGATTTTTGTTTTTTCAGCCTTTTCTAGTAATTTTACCAACTTTCAAACAATTTCGACTTAAAATCACGTCACACGAGCACGTAGAATTGGATAATTTGCGCGCGTTTTTGATGAAAAACTTCAAAAATTCGTCAAAATTAGACCTTTTTTTAAACTGTCATAAATTCTAAACTACGTGGTGAACTTTTTTTAAATTACATATTCTTGAAGTAGATGAGTTGTATTTCTCGAATCATGCATTGATATGGCTAACCGGACATTGTGACGTCATCGTATGGCCACTCGAATATAAAATATAGGATTTTTGTCTCTTTCGTCATAGCTCATCACATTTAATAGAGCGCATCTTCAATTATCCGTATTCTATTGCCCTCCATTTTTTTATATTGTCTAGGTCAATCAATTATCTTTCACATGATTTACCATTTTTAAAATTGTGATGACGTCATCATGGTCAAAAACGTCATTAACTTTGGGCACTAAATTTTCACCTATTCTGAACTGTATGTAGTACGTATACAGTATATAGTGTATACTGTATATACTTTGACGTGACGCAAAATAGAGAGCGCACTAACATTTTTTCCAATAGCATAATCGTTTTTCTGCGCGTAATATTCTAACGTATGACGTGCACGTGGCTTTTGGGCTGCGGATAACCTAACTCGTCCGTAGTGACGAGTTCAAATCTAGTTTGGTTTGTTTAAGTGAGTCCAAATTGGCCGAAAAATAATTGGGATGCTTTGTCAGTACAGGACTTGAAAGGTCAATATTATCAGTCAATACTTTTTAACTACTGGCTGGGTGTATTGCAATAATCTATGGTTCTTTCTGAATACCAAGTCCTACAAATCCCTATCAATTTATAACCAAGCCCCACGCGAGTATAAAGTGTAAATTATACAAAATAGGAACTATTTAGAGTGTCAATTGCATTTCATCAACATTTTTAAATTTTAGAGCGATTTTGTTGTAATGTTGAAAATTAGCAGTAACCCGTGCTCCGCAATGTATTTTATTATATTATGTTACTCGTGCGCGTGTCAGCCGATAGCTCTAGTGTGCGCCGGGCTTTAATCCATGCCCTGACTCTCCCTTAAGCTTGGTTCCCACTAGGACGCAACGCAGGGACGTAGACGCAATGCAAGCGAGTTGACCAATGACATGCGACAGTTCAAATAATTCATCGCTTTTGATTGGTTAAATCCCTTACGTTGCTTTACGTCGTTGTGTTGCGTCTCTAGTGGGAACCACGCATTATTCTGCTTCATTTCTCTGAACAAATAGACTGCTAATGCTGTATTTTTTTTGGGTTTGAAATGTTCACACAACTTAGTAATTACCTCATTATAACCATCATTGGTTATCCGCACTTGGCGGATAACCCCTTGTTATTGTCAGGATCTTTTTTTTTTTTTTTTTTTTCTTTTTTTTTTTGGTTATCCGCAACTTAGAAGTTGCGGATAACCCTTGTGATTGTAATTTTTGGTTATCCGCACTTGGCGGATAACCCCTTGTTATTGTCAGGATCTTTTTTTTTTTTATTTTTTTTCTCTTTTTTTTTCTATTTTCTTCTTTCTTTCCACGAATTTTGTTGCAGGCATATCTCTAATTATGGCCAACATAAGATTGTGTAACTTTGTCATAATATTGACCTGTAGCGGTAGATGTGCAGGACGTTTAGTTTTTTGACTTTAGAGTCGCGCAACGTGACTTACGCGCCATTTTATGAATTTCAATGATTGATAATAGATTAAAAACTAGAAGTCATTTTGTTTTGAAACTTAGTGAAAATTTAAGTCATATCAAGCGCAAACTTTCTATGGATTAAAAATGGCATGTTCAATAGAAAGTTACGCGCGCACGCGCGTTTAAAATTTCAAATTGAGAAAAATCCATTTCTAATCAACTTTCTACGCGTTTCATGTCATTTTGAGCATTTCAAAAATTCCCACGCGTGCGCAATATTTTTACGCGCGCGTGCGCACGTAGGGCAAAAACAAGTTTTTTTTGCTTGATTTTGGTTTTTTCAGCCTTTTCTAGTAATTTTACCAACTTTCAAACAATTTCGACCTAAAATCACGTCATACGAGCACGTAGAATTGAACAATTTGCGCGCGTTTTTGATAAACAATTTCAAAAATTTGTCAAAATTATACCTTTTTTTAAACAGTCATAAATTCTAAACTACATGGTCAATTTTATTTTGTATTACATATTCTGAAAGTAGATGAGTTGTAGATATAGAATCATGCATCCATTTGGCTAACCGGACATTGTGACGTCATCGTATGGCCACTCCAATATCAAATATAGGATTTTTGTCTCTTTCGTCATAGCTCATCACATTTAATAGAGCGCATCTCTACTTATCCATATTCCATTTTCCTAAATGTTGTAATATTGTCTAGGTCAATCAATTATCTTCTACATGATTTACCATTTTTAAAATTGTGATGACGTCATCATGTTCAAAAGCGTCAATAACTTTGGTCACTTATTTTCACCTATTCTGCACTGTATGTAGTACGTATACAGTATATAGTGTATACCGTATATACTTAGACGTGAAGCAAAATAGAGGGCACACTAACACTTTTTCAATGGCATAATCGTTTTTCTGTGCGCAATATTCTAACTTATGTCGTGCGCGTGGCTTTTGCGCTGCGGATAACCTAACTCGTCCGTAGTGACGAGTTCAAATCTAGTTCTATATTCTTCCTTCTTTCCACGAATTTTGTTGCACGCATATCTCTAATTCTGGCCAACATTAGATTGTATAACTTTGTCATAAGATTGACCTGTAGCTGTAAATGTGCAAGAAACTTTGTTTTATGAATTTCGAGTCGCGCAGCGCAAGTTACGCGCGATTTTATGAATTTCAATGATTGATCATAGATTAAAAACCAAAAGTCATTTTGTACTGAAACTTTGTGAAAATTTAAGTCATACCATGCGCAAACTTTCTATGGATTAAAAATGGCATGTTTCAAAGAAAGTTACGCGCGCACGCGCGTTTAAAATTTCAAAATGCGAAAAATCAATTTCTAATCAACTTTCTACGCGTTTCATGTCATTTTGAGCATTTAAAAAATTCCCACGCGTGCGCATCAAAATCATTTTTTTTTTGCTTGATTTTTGTTTTTCTAACCTTTTCTAGTAATTTTACCAACTTTCAAACAATTTTGACTTAAAATCACGTCATACGAGCATGTTAAATTGAACAATTTGCGCGCGTTTTTGATGAAAAAGTTCAAAAATTCGTCAAATTATGCCTTTTTTTTAAATGTCATAGATTTCAAACTACGTGGTGACATTTTTTTAAATTACAGATTCTGGAAGTTGATGAGTTGTAGATATCAAATCATGAATCAATATGGCTAACCGGACATTGTGACGTCATCGTATGGCCACTTGAATATAAAATATATGATTTTTGTATCTTTCGTCATAGCTTATCACATTTAATAGAGCGCATCTCCACTTATCCGTATTCCATTTCCCCATTTTTTTTTATATTGTCTAGGTCAATCAATTACCTTTCGCATGATTCACCATTTTTAAAATTGTGATGACGTCATCATGTTCAAAAGCGTAAAATTTTTACCTATACGGCACTGTATGCAGTATGTATACAGTATATAGTGTATACTGTATATACTTAGACGTGACACAAAATAGAGAGCACACTGAAATTGTTTTAATGGCATAATCGTTTTTCTGTTTGCAATATTCTAACGTATGACGTGCACGTGGCCTTTGCGCTGCGGATAACCTAACTTTCTTTCCCTGAATTTTGTTGGCAGCGTATCTCGTTATTGTCAGGATCTTTTTTTTTTTTGCAACTTATAAAGTTGCGGATAACCCTTGTGATTGTAAATATCTTTTTTTTTTTTCATCTTTATTCTTCTTTCTTTCCCGGATTTTTGTTGCAGCTATATCTCAAATTTTTGTAGACATAACTTTGTGTAACTTTGTCATAAGATTGACCTGTAGCTGTAGATGTGCAGGAAACTTCGTTATATGACGTTAGAGTCGCGCAGCGTAAGTTACGCGCGATTTTACGAATTTCAATGATTGATCATAGATTATAAACCAAAAGTCATTTTTTATTGACACTTGGTGAAAATTTAAGTCATATTACGGGCGAACTTTCTATGGATTAAAAATGGCATGTTTCACAAGAAGTTACGCGCGCACGCGCATTTAAAATTTCAAAATGCGCAAAATTAATTTCTAATCAACTTTCTACGCTGATCATGACATTTTGAGCATGTCAAAAATTCCCACGCGCGCGAAAAAATTTACGCGTAAGGTGCGCACGGAGCGTGAAAATCATGTGTTTTTCTCTTGAATTATGATTTTACAGCCTTTCCTAGTCATTTTAAAAAAGATTGACATAATTTCAAATTAAAATGATGTCATACGAACACGTTGATTTAGACCATTTGCGCGCGTTTTAGTTGCAAAAGTGACAAAATTTTGTCAAAATTATGCCTATTTTGAATCTATTATAGCTCCTCAGGATCAACCGTTACCCCCAATTTTTTTAATTTAATATAGAAGCAGATATGTTGTAGATATGAATTCATGCAGAATCTTTACCCCTCGGATGTTATGACGTCATCGTATGGCCACACGAATGTAAAATATTGGATTTTTTACTGTTTCGTTATTGCTCATTACATTAAATAGAGCGCATCTCGCTTATACGTATTCCATTTCCTCATATATGTTAATACTGTCTAGGACAATCAACTATCTTTCGCATGAGTTAAAAATATTTTAATTTTTATGACGTCATCATGTCTAAAAATGTAAATAACGTGGGTCACCTATTTTTATCTTTACAGTAAATTTCAATCTGTTATAACTCGTCAGAATAAAAAGTGATAATCATGATTAAAACGTTTTCTGGAAGCTATTGGATTGTAGATACAAATTCATGTGAATATTTTGCCAATCAGATGTTGTGACGTCATCATATGGCCAGTTGAATTCAAAAAGTCATATTTTCATCTCTTGCGTAAAAGTTCATTGCATTTAAACGAGAGCGCATCTCACTTTTACGTGCTCAAAATTCTTCAAATTTGTATTAATGTAATTATTTAGATAATTATCTTCAAAAATTGTTATCTTTATATGTCAATTTGATGACGTCATCTTGTTAATAATTGCATTTAAAAGATGGGTCTCGTAATTTCGTCTATGCTGCACTGCATATAACCATGGATTAAAGAATAGAAGGATATGCATCGACGGTGACATCAAACGATTTTACAACGCGCTTGCCTATACTAAAGCACTGCTGCCAATCAAACAAACACGCTCATTGAACTCCGTGTCTCTAACCGCGGCCCTCTGTAGAACGCTGCGAACCAACTGTTACATTTTTTGAGACCAAAACGTAACCATGTAGAAATCGTATGCGCAGTCTGAATGTTCTATTGACACGTCTGCGTCCATGATTAATTGACAACAAAAATATATTGCTGAACAATTCTGTTTTAGTTTCATCACAATCGGACTACGAAAAGTTCACTTTCTTACGACTGGTAATTTTAAGTAGTTGGTAATATTAATAAAATATGCAATTTTTAAATTTGAATTATCATTATTTGCCTGCCATCTTCTGTCATTAAAAATTGCGTTAATCTATAGAATATTAAATTATGCATTTGACCATGTATGTTGTTAGCGTGGCCGGTGTTCACATGGCATAATATATGGCTAATCAGTGGTTTCTTCATGAACCTCCTTAATTATCGATGTGATTATATTTAAATTATAGTGCCTGGTGATTGGCTAGTGGTTATGTCATCCACATCACATCCAATCACCGGGCCTAATTGAATGAAAACAGCGATCCTTGATCCGGGATTGGCTGGCTATGTATAGTTGCGAAACGTTACCATAGCGGTCGTTTTGAAAAGTACACGCAGGGCAAACTTAATCACGAACAAATGAAGTACCTATTAATATTCACACAAGAAGTAAGACAACGGTGAGTATATAGATCATGATTACACGTTGTATCTACTAGCCTAGGCCTACCTAGCTAGGCAGTATCAATGTCGGCAAATCATATGGTTTACTAGTAAGCCTAGAAGGCCTAGGCGTAGTATCCTTGCTGATTTTGTAATTTTACATGTAGGCTGAGACAACAAATAGTTATTGTCTCAGATGTAGGGCTACTACAGGTCATAAAATGCTACTTTAATGTCATAAAAACATTAGCGTAGATCAATCGCGGCAGAAACCTATACTAATTACAATTATAGCATCTACAATTCTAAGCCAATATATATATATATAGGGCCTATAGTATTGTTTTTATTTGGTATCAGAAAGGTTATAACTAAATTCGTCGTCGTATAAAGTGTTCGTCACCATTGTTGCTAGCGCTAAAACATCATGCCACCAAAGAACGCGCGAAATAAGCGTAGCCAACAAGGTTAAATGTCGTTGCACATGTGCAGTAAACAATACATTAGGCACGCGACCGTTTCGTTGTTAACATGCGGTTAATTCAACTGTAACATTGTGGGCGGTCCGCGGTCTGTCGGCGAGAGTCAAGGAACCCTTGATCTCACGTCGATGCATATCCTTCTATTCTTTAATCCATGATATAACATACAATGTATTCTGTAAATACTGTAATATGCTGTATGCTACAAAATAGGTACAATTCAGCACTGTAAACATATTTAATTCATGTCATAGGATGGCATAATAATTGTCGGCGTTCATATATTTTAAACGTATGTGCATGTTGCGTTTGCGCGGATAACCCGAACTCGTCAAAGTGACGAGTTCAAATCTAGTTGGTTATCCGCACTTGGCGGATAACCCCTTGTTATTGTCAGGATCTTTTTTTTTTTTTTTGGTTATCCGCAACTAGTAAGTTGCGGATAACCCTTGTTATTGTAAATATCTTTTTTCTTCATCTTTATTCTTCTTTCTTTCCCGGATTTTTGTGCGTCGCATATCTCTCATTCTTGTCAACATAAGATTGTATAACTTTGTCATAAGATTGACCTGTAGCTGTAGATGTGCAAGAAACTTCGTTATATGACTTTAGAGTCGCGCAGCGTAAGTTACGCGCGATTTTATGAATTTCAATGATTGGTCATAGATTATAAACCAAAAGTCATTCTGTATTGACACTTGGTAAAAATTTAAGTCAAATTAAGGGCAAACTTTCTATGGATTAAAAATGGCATGTTTCACAAGAAGTTACGCGCGCACGCGCATTTAAAATTTCAAAATGCGCAAAAATAATTTCTAATCAACTTTCTACACTGATCATGACATTTTGAACATGTCAAAAATTCCCACGCGCGCGAAAAATTTTACGCGTAAGGTACGCACGGAGCATGAAAATCATGTGTTTTTCTCTTGAATTATGATTTTACAGCCTTTCCTAGTGATTAAAAAAAATATTGACATAATTTCAAATTAAAATGACGTCATACGAACACGTTGATTTATACCATTTGCGCGCGTTTTAGTTGAAAAAGTTACAAAATATTGTCAAAATTATGCCTATTTTGAATCTATTATTGCTCCTCAGAATCAATGGTGACCCCCAATTTTTTTAACTTATTATGTAAGAAGATAAATTGTAGATATGAATTCATGCAGAATATTTACCTCTCGGATGTTATGACGTCATCGTATGGCCACACGAAGGTAAAATATAGGATTTTTGTCTCTTTCGTTTTTGCTCATCACATTAAATAGAGCGCATCTCGCTTATACGTATTCCATTTCCTCAGATATTTTAATACTGTCTAGGTCAATCAACTATCTTTCCCATGAGTTAAAAATATTTTAATTTTTATGACGTCATCGTGTCTAAAAATGTAAATAACGTGGGTCACCTTATTTCATCTTTACAGTAAATTTCAATCTGTTATAGCTCGTCAGAATAAAAAGTGATAATCATGAATAAAACGTTTTCTAGAAGCTACTGGATTGTAGATACGAAGTCATGTGAACATTTTTCAAATCAGATGTTGTGACGTCATCATATAGCCAGTTGAATAAAAAAAGTCGTATTTCCATCTCTTTCTTAAAAGTTCATTGCGTTTAAACGAATGCGCATCTCACTTTTACGTGCCCAAAATTCATCAAATTTGTATTAATGTAATTATTTAGATAATTATCTTCTAAAATTTTTATCTTTAAATGTCAATTTGATGACTTCATCGTGTTAATAATTGGATTTAAAAGATGGGTCTCGTAATTTCGTCTATGCTACACTGTATATAACATATACAGTTTATTCTGTAAATACTGTAATATGCTGTATGCTAAATAATAGGTACAATTCAGCACTGTAAACATATTTCTTTCATGTCATAGGATGGCATAATAATTGTCGAGGTTCATATAGTTAAGTATGTGCATGTTGCATTTGCGCGGATAACCCGAACTCGTCAAAGTGACGAGTTCAAATCTAGTTGGTTATCCGCACTTGGCGGATAACCCCTTGTTATTGTCAGGATCTTTTTTTTTTTTTTTTTTTTTTTTTTTCTATGTTATTCTTCTTTCTTTCCCAGAATTTTGTGTCACGTGTATCTCAAATTCTGATCAACATTACATCGTATAACTTTGTCAGAAGATTTACCTCTATCTGTAGAAGTGCAGGACAGTTCGTTTTTTTACTTTAGAGTCGCGCAGCGTAAGCTACGCGCGATTTTATGAATTTTGCGTATTTAACATAGACTAAAAACCAAAAGTCATTTTGTAATGACACTTGGTGAACATTTAAGTCATATCAAGTGCAAACTTTCTATGGATTAAAAATGGCATGTTTAATTGAAAGTTACGCGCGCACGCGCGTTTAAAATTTCAGAATGCGTAAAATCAATTTCTAATCAACTTTCTACGCGTTTCAGGTCATTTTGAGCATTTCAAAAATTCCCACGCGTGCGCAATATTTTTACGCGCACGTGCGCACGTAGCGCAAAAACATCTTTTTTTTGCTTGATTTTTGTTTTTTCAGCCTTTTCTAGTAAATTTACCAATTTTCAATCAATTTCGACTTAAAATCACGTCATACGAGCACGTAGAATTAAACAATTTGCGCGCGTTTTTAATGAAAAAGTTAAAAAATTGGTCAAAATTTTGCCTTTTTTAAAACAGTCATAGATTGTAAACTACGTGGTGAACTTTTTTAAAATTGCATATTCTGGAAGTTGATGAGTTGTAGATATCGAATCATGCATCGATATGGCTAACCAGACATTGTGACGTCATCGTATGGCCACTCGAATATAAAATATAGGATTTTTGTCTCTTTCGCATAGCTCATCACATTTAATAGAGCGCATCTCCACTTATCCGTATTCCATTTCCCCCCATTTTGTTATATTGTCTAGGCCAATCAATTATCTTTCGCATAATCTACCATTTTTTAAATTGTGATGACGTCATCATGTCCAAAAGCGTCAATAACTTGGGTCCCTTATTTTCACCTATTCTGCACTGTATGTAGTACGTATACAGAATATAGTGTATACCGTATATACTTTGACGTGACGCAAAATAGAGAGCGCACTAACATTTTTACAATGGCATAATCGTTTTTCTGCGCGCAATATTCTAACGTATGACGTGCACGTGGCTTTTGCGCTGCGGATAACCTAACTCGTCCGTAGTGACGAGTTCAAATCTAGTTTTTCTATGTTATTCTTCTTTCTTTCCCAGAATTTTGTGTCACGTGTATCTCAAATTCTGATCAACATTACATCGTATAACTTTGTCAGAAGATTTACCCCTATCTGTAGAAGTGCAGGACAGTTCGTTTTTTTACTTTAGAATCGCGCAGCGTAAGCTACGCGCGATTTTATGAATTTTGCGTATTTAACATAGACTAAAAACCAAAAGTCATTTTGTAATGACATTTGGTGAACATTTAAGTCATATCAAGGGCAAACTTTCTATGGATTAAAAATGGCATGTTTCACAGAAAGTTACGCGCGCACGCGCGTTTAAAATTTCAAAATGCGAAAAATCAACTTCTAATCAACTTTCTACGCGTTTCATGTCATTTTGAGCATTTCAAAAATTCCCACGCGTGCGCAATATTTTTACGCGCGCGTGCGCACGAGGCGCAAAAACATATTTTTTTTGCTTGATTTTAGTTTTTTCAGCCTTTTATAGTAAATTTACCAATTTTCAATCAATTTCGACTTAAAATCACGTCATACGAGCACGTAGAATTGAACAATTTGCGCGCGTTTTTGAAGAAAAAGTTCAAAAATTCGTCAAAATTATGTCTTTTTTAAAACAGTCATAGATTGTAAACTACGAGGTGAACTTTTTTTAAATTACACATTCTGGAAGTTGATGAGTTGTAGATATCGAATCATGCATCGATATGGCTAACCGGACATTGTGACGTCATCGTTTGGCCACTCGAATATTAAATATAGGATTTTTGTCTCTTTCGTCATAGCTCGTCACATTTAATAGAGCGCATCTCCACTTATCCGTATTCCATTTCCCTCCATTGGTTTATATTGTCTAGTTCAATCAATTATCTTTCGCATGATTTACCATTTTTAAATTTGTGATGACGTCATCATGTCCAAAAGCGTCAATAACTTTGGCCACTTATTTTCACCTATTCTTCACTGTATGTAGTACGTAAACAGTATATAGTGTATACTGTATATACTTAGACGTGAAAATAAAATAGAGAGCGCACTAACATTTTTTCAATGGCATAATCGTTATACTGTGCGCAATATTCTAACGTATGACGTGCACGTGGCGTTTGCGCTGCGGATAACCTAACTCGTCCGTAGTGACGAGTTCAAATCTAGTTTTTTCTATGTTATTGGTTATCCGCCTCAAGCGGATAACCTTTGTTATTGTAGTGTTACTTTTTTTTTTTTATTATTCTTCTTTCTTTCTCAAATTTTGTGCACGCGTTTTCTCTTCAACGTGTTAACATAACATGTTGTAACTTGGTCAACATTTAGACATTTAACTGAAGATGTTCTGCCAAGCTTTTGGACGCTGTCAGATCCGCGTAGCGTAAGTCACGCGCGATTTTCTGAAAATCTTAAATCGGTCATAACTTCGAAACCGATAAATATTTTTTAACGAAATTTTCTGCCACGTTTTCTTCACATCAATGGCTAACTTTTGGAATGTTTAACAAATTTTTGGAGATTAGAAAGTTTTCGCGTAAATTGCGTTTGAAATATTTTACTCTTCTTATTTTGTGCACGCTGTTTCTCTTCAACGTGTAAACATAATATGTTGTAACTTGTTCAGCATTTAGACATTTTACTGAAGTTGTCCAGCCAAGCTTTTTGACGATGTCAGAGCCGCGTAGCGTAAGTTACGCGTGATTTTCTGAAATTCTTAAATTGGTTATAACTTCGAAACAAATGAATATTTTTAAACTTCATTTTCAGTCACGTTTGCTTCACATCAATAGTTAACTTTTTTAACGCTACCGCAATTTGTAACATTAGAAAGTGCGCGCGTAAATGGCGTTTGAAATTTTAAAATGCTTCAAATCAATTTCTGATTAAATTAGAGCACGATTCAGGTCATTTTAAGCGTTTAAAAAATTGCCACTGGTGCGCACATTTTTACGCGCGCACGGCGCAGGGAACACATATGAACATTTCTTTTACACGATTTGTGTTTTTAAATCTTCGGTTAACAATTTTACGTTATTTTATTCACTTTTCAACTTGAAATGGCGTTCTACGAGCACGTTAAACATGACAGGTTGCGCACGAAAACGTCAACAAATTGTGAAAATGTTGCAAAATATGTCTACTTTTAAAAATGAAACAGTTCATCAGAATGCAAGGTTACCCCCATTTTTTATTTTATTTTCTTGCAGTGTATTAATCATAGGTCTAATTTATTATAGTCTTGAATGTTAAAAAGTGTTTGATAGCTACATTGTTTGCATATTAAATGTAATTTTTGAAATAATTATCAACAAACAAACATAAACATATTCAAAGAGTAAAACAATAAACATAACGTTTATCTTTTTTCTTTACATGTTAATACATAAAACTTGAAAGTATGCACTTTCATAATATGTCAGTGTTTAAAATTTGTGAAGATTTCATCATAGTAAAAATTATGATTTAAGTTCGATATGTAATAATCAACTTGCATCGAGGGGGTTCACGACATACCGAATGAACGAGGACTCTTTCTTCGGATTTTCTGCAGCAGGTGCTCATATGGCTCGATGTGTAGTGCAACCGACTTTGGTATTAGAGGTACCGGGATCGAATCCCATCACGGGAAAGCAATTAATTAAAAGTATTTATTAGGTTATTACACTGAAAGGGAAGTTTTAATTTTGAATAGGCTACTTTTTTGGAAAAGTCATAACTGAGAAGTACTTTAATACGCAAGATACGTTTTGTTGCGGGCGGATAACCAAACTCGTCCTCAAGTGACGAGTTTAGATCTAGTTGGTTATCCGCCTCAAGCGGATAACCTTTGTTATTGTAGTGTTACTTTTTTTTTTTTATTATTCTTCTTTCTTTCTCAGATTTTGTGCACGCTTTTTCTCTTCAACGTGTTAACATAACATGTTGTAACTTGGTCAACATTTAGACATTTAACTGAAGATGTTCTGCCAAGCTTTTGGACGCTGTCAGATCCGCGTAGCGTAAGTCACGCGCGATTTTCTGAAAATCTTAAATCGGTCATAACTTCGAAACCGATAAATATTTTTTAACGAAATTTTCAGCCACGTTTTCTTCACATCAATGGCTAACTTTTGGAATGTTTAACAAATTTTTGGAGACTAGAAAGTTTTCGCGTAAATTGCGTTTGAAATATTTTACTCTTCTTATTTTGTGCACGCTGTTTCTCTTCAACGTGTAAACATAATATGTTGTAACTTGTTCAGCATTTAGACATTTTACTGAAGTTGTCCAGCCAAGCTTTTTGACGATGTCAAAGCCGCGTAGCGTAAGTTACGCGTGATTTTCTAAAAATCTTAAATCGGTTATAACTTCAAAACAAATGAATATTGTTTAACGTCATTTTCAGCCACATTTGCTTCACATCAATAGTTAACTTTTTTAACGCTACCGCAATTTGTAACATTAGAAAGTGCGCG
The DNA here is from genome assembly GCF_963402885.1 of Antedon bifida. Taxonomy (NCBI): domain Eukaryota; kingdom Metazoa; phylum Echinodermata; class Crinoidea; order Comatulida; family Antedonidae; genus Antedon; species Antedon bifida. The sequence goes on from NC_136228.1 coordinate 26,711,699, forward strand.
CGTAAATGGCGTTTGAAATTTTAAAATGCTTCAAATCAATTTCTGATTAAATTAGAGCACGATTCAGGTCATTTTAAGCGTTTAAAAAATTACCACTGGTGCGCACATTTTTACGCGCGCACGGCGCATGGAACACGTATGAGCATTTCTTTTACACGATTTGTGTTTTTAAATCTTCGGTTAACAATTTTACGTTATTTTATTCACTTTTCAACTTGAAATGGCGTTCTACGAGCACGTTAAACATGACAGGTTGCGCACGAAAACGTCAACAAATTGTGAAAATGTTCCAAAATATGTCTACTTTTAAAAATGAAACAGTTCATCAGAATGCAAGGTTACCCCCATTTTTTATTTTATTTTCTTGCAGTGTATTAATCACAGGTCTAATTTATTATAGTCCTGAATGTTAAAAAGTGTTTGATGGCTACATTATTTGCATATTAAATGTAATTTTTGAAATAATTATCATCAAACAAACATAAACATATTCAAAGAGTAAAACAATAAACATAATGTTTATCTTTTTTCTTTACATGTTAATATATAAAACTTGAAAGTATGCACTTTCATAATATGTAACTGTTTAAAATTTGTGAAGATTTCATCATAGTAAAAATTATGATTTAAGTTCATTATGTAATAATCAACTTGCATCGAGGGGGTTCACGACATACCGAATGAACGAGGACTCTTTCTTCGGATTGTCTTCAGCAGGTGCTCATATGGCTCGATGTGTAGTGCAACCGCCTTTGGTATCAGAGGTACCGGGTTCGAATCCCGTCACGGGAAAACAATTAATTAAAAAGGTTTATTTGGTTATTACACTTAAAGGGCAGTTTTAATTTTGAATAGCCTACTTTTTTTGGAAAAGTCATAACTTAGAAGTACTTGAATACGCAAGATACGTTTTGTTGCTGGCGGATAACCAAACTCGTCCTCAAGTGACGAGTTTAGATCTAGTTATTCTTCTTTCTTTCTCAGATTTTGTGCACGCTGTTTCTCTGCAACGTGTTAACATAACATTTTGTAACTTTCTAAACATTTAGACATTTAACTGAAGTTGTACTGCGAAGCTTTTGGACGCTGTCAGAGCCACGTAGCGTAAGTTACGCGCGAATTTCTGAAATTCTTAAATTGATCATAACTTTGAAACAAATAAATATTTTTTAACGAAATTTTCAGCCACGGTTGCTTCACATCAATTGTAAACTGTTTCATCGCTACCGAATTTTGTAACATTAGAAAGTGCGCGCGTAAACGGCGTTTGAAATTTTAAAATGCTTCAAATCATTTTCTGATTAAATTAGCGCACGTTTCAGGTCATTTTAAGCGTTTAAAAAATTCCCACCAGATGCGCACGTTTTCACGCGCGCACGGCGCAGGGAACGCGTATGAGCCTTTATTTTGCATAGACTGTGTTTTTCAAACTTCAGTTAACAATTTTGCGTTATTTTATTCACTATTCAACTGGAAATGGCGTTACACGAGCACGTTAAACATGACTGGTTGCGCACGTAAAATGTCTAATAATTGTGAAAATGTTGCAAAATATGTCTACTTTTAAAAACGATACAGTTCATCAGAATGCAAGGTTACCCCCATTTTTTATTTTATTTTCTTGCAGTGTATGAATCATAGGTCTGATTTATTATAGTCTTGAATGCTAAAACGTGTTTGATGGCTAAATTATGTGCATATTAAATATAATTTTTGAAATTTTGATCATCAAACAAACACTAACATTTTCAAAGAGCAAAACAATAAACATAACGTTTATCTTTTTACTTCACATTTTAATATATAAAACTTGAAAGTATGAACTTTCATAATATGTTACTGTTTAAAATGTGTGAAGATTTCATTATAGTAAAAATTATGATTTAGTTTGATAGGTAATAATCAACTTGCATCGAGGGGTTCACGACATACCGAATGAACGAGTAATTGTTCTACGGATTTTCTTCACCAAAAAATTTGTCAAAATTATACCTTTTTTTAAACAGTCATAGATTATAAACTACATGGTCAATTTTATTTTTTTTTACATATTCTGAAAGTAGATGAGTTGTAGATGTAGAATCATGCATCCATTTGGCTAACCGGACATTGTGACGTCATCGTATGGCCACTCCAATATCAAATATAGGATTTTTGTCTCTTTCGTCATAGCTCATCACATTTAATAGAGCGCATCTCTACTTATCCATATTCCATTTTCCTCAATTTTGTAATATTGTCTAGGTCAATCAATTATCTTTTGCATGATTTACCATTTTTAAAATTGTGATGACGTCATCATGTTCAAAAGCGTCAATAACTTTGGTAACTTATTTTCACCTACTCTGCACTGTATGTAGTACGTATACAGTATATAGTGTATACCGTATATACTCAGACGTGAAGCAAAATAGAGGGCGCACTAACACTTTTTCAATAGCATAATCGTTTTTCTGTGCGCAATATTCTAACTTATGTCGTGCGCGTGGCTTTTTCGCTGCGGATAACCTAACTCGTCCGTAGTGACGAGTTCAAATCTAGTCTATGTTATTCTTCTTTCTTTCCCTGAATTTTGTTGGCAGCGTATCTCTAATTCTGGCCAACATAAGATTGTGTAACTTTGTCATAAGATTGACCTGTAGCTGTAGATGTGCAGGACGATTCGTTTTTTGACTATAGAGTTGCGCCGCGTAAGTTACGCGTGATTTTGTGAATTTCGCGTATTTACCATAGATTGAAAACCAAAAAAACAATTTAAATTGAAACTTGGCAAAAGTGTAATTTATATCATGCGCTAACTTTCTATGGATTAAAAATGGCACTTTTTACCGAAAGTAACGCGCGCACGCGCGTTTAAAATTTCAAAATGCGTAAAATCAATTTCTAATCAACTTTCTACGCGTTTCAGGTCATTTTGAGCATTTCAAAAATTCCCACGCGTGCGCAATATTTTTACGCGCGCGTGCGCACGTAGGGCAAAAACATGTTTTTTTTGCTTGATTTTTGTTTTTTCAGCCTTTTCTAGTAATTTTACCAACTTTCAAACAATTTCGACTTAAAATCACGTCATACGAGCACGTAGAATTGAACAATTTGCGCGCGTTTTTGATAAACAATTTCAAAAATTGGTCAAAATTATACCTTTTTTTAAACAGTCATAGATTCTAAACTACATGGTCAATTTTATTTTTTTTTACATATTCTGCAAGTAGATGAGTTGTAGATATAGAATCATGCATCCATTTGGCTAACCGGACATTGTGACGTCATCGTATGGCCACTCCAATATCAAATATAGGATTTTTGTCTCTTTCGTCATAGATCATCACATTTAATAGAGCGCATCTCTACTTATCCATATTCCATTTTCCTCAATTTTGTAATATTGTCTAGGTCAATCAATTATCTTTTACATGATTTACCATTTTTAAAATTGTGATGACGTCATCATGTTCAAAAGCGTCAATAACTTTGGTCATTTATTTTCACCTATTCTGCACTGTATGTAGTACGTATACAGTATATAGTGTATACCGTATATACTTAGACGTGAAGCAAAATAGAGGGCACACTAACACTTTTTCAATGGCATAATCGTTTTTCTGCGCGCAATATTCTAACGTATGACGTGCGCGTCGTTTTTGCGCTGCGGATAACCTAACTCGTCCGTAGTGACGAGTTCAAATCTAGTTCTATATTCTTCTTTCTTTCCACGAATTTTGTTGGCAGCGTATCTCTAATTCTAGCTAACATAAGATTGTATAACTTTGTCAAAAGATTGCCCTGTAGCTGTAGATGTGCAAGAAACTTTTTTTTTCAAATTTCGAGTCGCGCAGCGTAAGTTACGCGCGATTTTATGAATTTCAATTATTGATTATAGAATAATAACCAAAAGTCATTTTGTATTGAAACTTGGTGAAAATTTAAGTCATATCAAGCGCAAACTTTCTATGGATTAAAAATGGCAGGTTGCGCAGAAAGTTACGTGCGCACGCGCGTTTAAAATTTCAAATTGCGAAAAATCCATTTCTAATCAACTTTCTACGCGTTTCATGTCATTTTGAGCATTTCAAAAATTACCACGCGTGCGCAATATGTTTGCGCGCGCGTGCGCACGTAGGTCAAAAACATGTTTTTTTTGCTTTATTTTTGTTTTTTCAGCCTTTTCTAGTAATTTTACCAACTTTCAAACAATTTCGACTTAAAATCACGTCATACGAGCACGTATAATTGAACAATTTGCGCGCGTTTTTGATAAACAATTTCAAAAATTTGTCAAAATTATACCTTTTTTTAAACAGTCATAGAGTCTAAACTACATGGTCAATTTTATTTTTTTTTACATATTCTGAAAGTAGATGAGTTGTAGATATAGAATCATGCATCCATTTGGCTAACCGGACATTGTGACGTCATCGTATGGCCACTCCAATATCAAATATAGGATTTTTGTCTCTTTCGTCATAGCTCATCACATTTAATAGAGCGCATCTCTACTTATCCATATTCCATTTTCCTCAATTTTGTAATATTGTCTAGGTCAATCAATTATCTTTTACATGATTTACCATTTTTAAAATTGTGATGACGTCATCATGTTCAAAAGCGTCAATAACTTTGGTCACTTATTTTCACCTATTCTGCACTGTATGTAGTACGTATACAGTATATAGTGTATACCGTATATACTTAGACGTGAAGCAAAATAGAGGGCACACTAACACTTTTTCAATGGCATAATCGTTTTTCTGTGCGCAATATTCTAACTTATGTCGTGCGCGTGGCTTTTGCGCTGCGGATAACCTAACTCGTCCGTAGTGACGAGTTCAAATCTAGTTGGTTATCCGCACTTGGCGGATAACCCCTTGTTATTGTCAGGATCTTTTTTTTTTTTTTTTTTTTTTTTTTCTTTCTTATTCTTCTTTCTTTCCCAGAATTTTGTTGCGCGTGTATCTCTAAATCTTCTTAACATAACAGTGTATAACTTTATCAAAAGATTGACCTCTATCTGAAGATGTCGTAATAAGGTTTTCAGTCCTGTGCGAGTTGCGCAGCGTAAGTTACGCGCAATTTTATGAATTTCGCGTATTTAACATAGGTTAAAAACCAAAAGTCATTTTGTATTGACACTTGGAGAAAATTTAAGTCATATTAAGGGCAAACTTTCTATGGATTAAAAATTGCACGTCTCAAACAAAGTTACGCGCGCACGCGCGTTTAAAATTTCAAAATGCGAAAAATCAATTTCTAATCAACTTTCTATGCGTTTCATGTCATTTTAAGCATGTAAAAAATTCCCACGCGCGCGCAAATTTTTACGCGCGCGGTGCGCACGTAGCGTTAAAACATGCTTTTTTGGCGTGATTTATGTTTTTCCAGCCATTTCTAATAATTTTACCAACTTTTAAACAATTTCGACTTAAAATCACGTCATACGAGCACGTGGAATTAGATAATTTACGCGCGTTTTTGATGAAAAAGTTCAAAAATTCGTCAAAATTATGCCTTTTTTTAAACAGTCATAGATTCTAAACTACATGGTTAATTTTATTTTTTATTACATATTCTGAAAGAAGATGAGTTGTAGATATCGAATCATGCATCGATATGGCTAACCCGACATTTTGACGTCATTGTATGGCCACTCGAATATAAAATAGAGGATTTTTGTCTCTTACGTCATAGCTCATCACATTTAATAGAGCGCATCTCCACTTATCGGTATTCCATTTCCCGTTATTTTTTTATATTGTCTAGGTCAATCAATTACCTTTCGCATGATTTACCATTTTAAAAATTTTGATGACCTCATCATGTTCAAAAGCGTCAATAACTTTGGTCACTTTTTTTCATCTATTCTGCACTGAATGTAGTACGTATACAATATAGTGTTATGCTTAATATTTCTGTATTCTGTAGACGTGACACAAAATAGAGAGCACACTAAAATTGTTCCAATGGCATAATCGTTTTTCTGTGCTCAATATTCTAACGTATGACGTGCACGTGCAGTTTGCGTGGCGGATAACCCGAATTCGTCAAAGTGACGAGTTCAAATCTAGTTTTCTATGTTATTCTTCTTTCTTTCCCTGAATTTTGTTGGCAGCGTATCTCTAATTCTGGCCAACATAAGATTGTGTAACTTTGTCATAAGATTGACCTGTAGCTGTAGATGTGCAGGACGTTTCGTTTTTTGACTATAGAGATGCGCCGCGTAAGTTACGCGTGATTTTGTGAATTTCGCGTATTTACCATAGATTGAAAACCAAAAAACAATTTAAATTGAAACTTGGCAAAAGTGTAATTTATATCATGCGCTAACTTTCTATGGATTAAAAATGGCACTTTTTACAGAAAGTTACGCGCGCACGCGCGTTTAAAATTTCAAAATGCTTAAAATCAATTTCTAATCAACTTTCTACGCGTTTCAGGTCATTTTGAGCATTTCAAAAATTCCCACGCGTGCGCAAAAACATCTTTTTTTTGCTTGATTTTTGTTTTTTCAGTCTTTTCTAGTAATTTTACCAATTTTCAATCAATTTCGACTTAAAATCACGTAATACGAGCATGTAGAATTGAACAATTTGCGCGCGTTTTTAATGAAAAAGTTAAAAAATTTGTCAAAATTTTGCCTTTTTTAAAACAGTCATAGATTGTAAACTACGTGGTGAACTTTTTTTAAATTACATATTCTAGAAGTTGATGAGTTGTAGATATCAAATCATGCATCGATATGGCTAACCGGACATTGTGACGTCGTCGTATGGCCACTCGAATATAAAATATAGGATTTTTTTCTCTTTCGTCATAGCTCGTCACATTTAATAGAGCGCATCTCTACTTATCCGTAATCCATTTCCCTCAATTTTTTTATATTGTCTAGGTCACTCAATTATCTTTCGCGTGGTTAACAATTTTTAAGATTGTTATGATGTCATCATTTGCAAAAGCGTCAATAACTTTGGTCACTTATTTTCACCTATTCTGCACTGTATGTAGTACGTATACAGTATATAGCACATACCGTATATACTTAGGCGTGACACAAAATAGAGGGCGCACTAACATTTTTTCAATGGCATAATCGTTTTTCTGCGCGCAATATTCTAACGTATGACGTGCACGTGGCTTTTGCGCTGCGGATAACCTAACTCGTCCGTAGTGACGAGTTCAAATCTAGTTGGTTATCCGCACTTGGCGGATAACCCCTTGTTATTGTCAGGATCTTTTTTTGGTTATCCGCACTTGGCGGATAACACCTTGTTATTGTCAGGATCTTTTTTTGGTTATCCGCACTTGGCGGATAACCCCTTGTTATTGTCAGGATCTTTTTTTTTTTTTTTTTTTTTTTTTTGGTTATCCGCAACTTAGTTGCAGGATAACCCTTGTGATTGTAAATATCTTTTTCATCTTCTTTGTTATTCTTCTTTCTTTCCCGGATTTTTGTCTACAGCATATCCCCTATTGCTTGTGAATATATCTTTTGTATAACTTTGTCATTATATGGACATTTACCTGAAGTTGTGCACCTCCATATTTTTAATGACGTTAGAGTCGCGCAGCGTAAGTTACGCGCAATTTTATGAATTTCAATGATAGGTCATAGATTATAAACCAAAAGTCATTTTGTATTGACACTTGGTAAAAATTTAAGTCATATCAAGGGCAAACTTTCTATGGATTAAAAATGACATGTTTCACAAGAAGTTACGCGCGCACGCGCATTTAAAATTTAAAAATGCGCAAAATTAATTTCTAATCAACTTTCTACGCTGATCATGACATTTTGAGCATGTAAAAAATTCCCACGCGCGCGAAAAATTTTACGCGTAAGGTGCGCACGGAGCATGAAAAACATGTTTTTTTCTCTTGAATTGTGATTTTCCAGCCTTTCCTAGTCATTTAAAAAAAGATTGACATCATTTCAAATTAAAATGACGTCATACGAACACGTTGATTTATAACATTTGCGCGCGTTTTAGTTAAAAAAGTTACAAAATATTGTCAAATATATGCCTATTTTGAATCTATTATAGCTCTTCAGGATCGAAGGTGACCCCCAATTTTTTTAACTTATTATGCAAGAAGATAAATTGTAGATATGAATTCATGCAGAATTTTTACCTCTCGGATGTTATGACGTCATCGTATGGCCACACGAATGTAAAATATAGGATTTTTTACTGTTTCGTTATTGCTCATCACATTAAATAGAGCGCATCTCGCTTATACGTATTCCATTTCACCCGATATTTTAATACTGTCTAGGTCAATTAACTATCTTTCGCATGAGTTAAAAATATTTTAATTTTTATGACGTCATCATGTCTAAAAATGTAAATAACGTGGGTCACCTATTTTCATATTTACAGTAAATTTCAATCTGTTATAGTTCGTCAGAATAAAAAGTGATAATCATAATTAAAAGGTTTTCTGGAAGCTATTGGATTGTAGATACGAATTCATGTGAACATTTTTCAAATCAGATGTTGTGACGTCATCATATAGCCAGTTGAATAAAAAAAGTCGTATTTTCATCTCTTGCGTAAAAGTTCATTGCGTTTAAACGAGAGCGCATCTCACTTTCACGTGCCCAAAATTCTTCAAATTTGTATTAATGTAATGATTTAGATAATTATCTTCTAAAATAGTTATCTTTATAAGTCAATTTGATGACGTCATCGTGTTAATAATTGGCTTTAAAAGATGGGTCTCGTAATTTCGTCTATGCTACCACTGTATATAACATATACAGTGTATTCTGTAAATACTGTAATATGCTGTATGCTACAAAATAGGTACAATTCAGCACTGTAAACATATTTAATTCATGTCATAGGATGGCATAATCATTTTCGGCGTTCATATATTTTAAACGTATGTGCATGTTGCGTTTGCGCGGATAACCCGAACTCGTCAAAGTGACGAGTTCAAATCTAGTTTTTTGGTTATCCGCACTTGGCGGATAACCCCTTGTTATTGTCAGGATCTTTTTTTTTTTTTTTTTTTTTTTTTTTAGTTATCCGCATTCAGCGGATAACTCCTTGTAACTGTCCTGTTTCATCATCTTTTTTTTTTTTTTTTTTCTGTATTCTTCTTTCTTTCTGTCATTTTTGTGTCACGCGTAACTCAAAAACGTGTAAACATAACATTTTATAACTTTGTCAACATGTGGGCATTCACATGATGTTGTGCACCTGCTATTGTGAATGACGTCAGAGTTGCGCAACGTGACTTGCGCGCGTTTTTATGAATTTCGCGTATTTAACATAGATTGAAAACCATATAACATTTTAATTTGAAACTTTAAAAAAGTTTAAGTTATATCTTGCGCTAACTGACTGTGGGGAAAAAATGGCATGTTTCACACGAAGTTACGCGCGCAGGCGCGTTTAAAATTTCAAATTTCGAAAAATCAATTTCTAATCAACTTTCTATGCGTTTTATGTCATTTTGAGCATGTCAAAAATTCCCACGCACGCGCATATTTTTACGCGCGCGGTGCGCACGTAGCGTTGAAAACAATTTTTTTTCGCGGGATTTATGTTTTTCCAGCCTTTTCTAGTAATTTTACCAACTTTTAAACAATTTTGACTTAAAATTAACGTCATACGAGCACGTCGAATTGGATAATTTACGTACGTTTTTGATGAAAAAGTTCAAAAATTCCTTAAAATTTGTCAAAATTATACCTTTTTTAAAACAGTCGTAGTTTCTAAACTAAACGGTAAAAGTTATTTTTATTACGTATTCTGGAAGATGATGAGTTGTAGATATCGTATCATGCATCAATATTGCTAACAGGACATTGTGACGTCATCGTATGGCCATGCGAATATAAAATATAGGATTTTTGTATCTTTCGTCATAGAGCATCACATTTAATAGAGCGCATCTCCACTTATCTGTTTTTTATTTTAACCCAGATTTTGATATTTTCTAGGTCAATCAACTACCTTTCGCATGGGTTAACAATATTTTAATTTTTTTGACGTCATCATGTCTAAAAATGTAAATAACGTGGGTCACTTATTTTCATCTTTACAGTAACTTTCAATCTGTTATAGCTCGTCAGAATAAAAAGCGGTAATCATGATTAAAACGTTTTCTGGAAGCTATTGTATTGTAGATACGAATTCATGTAAACATTTTGCCAATTGGATGTTGTGACGTCATCATATGGCCAGTTGAATAAAAAAAATCGTATTTTCATATTTTTCGTAATAGTTCATCACATTTAAAATGGCGCGCATCTATATTTTACGTATTCAAATTTCTTCTACACGTTAATATGTGGTTGCTGAGATAATGTCCTTCCGAAATTGCTATCTTAGTGTTTCATTTTAAAACCATCAACATGTTAAAAATTGCAATAAATAGCGGGTCCCGTAATTTCCCCTATTCTACACTGTATGTGATATGTATACAGATTACACTGTGTATACTATATATGAATCAAAATAATAGAATTCAGCAATAACAACATATCATAGTCTTCAGTTCAGGTCATAATGCCATAATCTTTTTCCGTGTGCAATATTCCAACGTATGGCGTGCATGTGGCGTTTGTCGTGCGGATAACTAACTCGTCAAAGTGACGAGTTTCATGTCTAGTTGGTTATCCGCACTTGGCGGATAACCCCTTGTTATTGTCAGGATCTTTTTTTTTTTTTTTTTTTTTTTTCTTTCTTATTCTTCTTTCTTTCCCAGAATTTTGTTGCGCGTGTATCTCTAAATCTTCTCAACATAACAGTGTATAACTTTATCAAAAGATTGACCTCTATCTGAAGATGTCGTAATAAGGTTTTCAGTCCCGTGCGAGTTGCGCAGCGTAAGTTACGCGCAATTTTATGAATTTCGCGTATTTAACATAGGTTAAAAACCAAAAGTCATTTTGTATTGACACTTGGTGAAAATTTAAGTCATATTAAGGGCAAACTTTCTATGGATTAAAAATTGTATGTCTCACACAAAGTTACGCGCGCACGCGCGTTTAAAATTTCAAAATGCGAAAAATCCATTTTTAATCAACTTTCTATGCGTTTCATGTCATTTTGAGCATGTAAAAAATTCCCACGCGTGCGCAAATTTTTACGCGCGCGGTGCGCACGTAGCGTTAAAACATGCTTTTTTCGCGTGATTTATGTTTTTCCAGCCATTTCTAATAATTTTACCAACTTTTAAACAATTTCGACTTAAAATCACGTCATACGAGCACGTGGAATTAGATAATTTACGCGCGTTTTTGATGAAAAAGTTCAAAAATTCGTCAAAATTATGCCTTTTTTTAAACAGTCATAGATTCTAAACTACATGGTTAATTTTATTTTTTATTACATATTCTGAAAGTAGATGAGTTGTAGATATCGAATCATGCATCGATATGGCTAACCCGACATTTTGACGTCATTGTATGGCCACTCGAATATAAAATAAAGGATTTATGTCTCTTTTGCATAGCTCATCACATTTAATAGAGCGCATCTCCACTTATCGATATTCCATTTCCCGTTATTTTTGTATATTGTCTAGGTCAATCAATTACCTTTCGCATGATTTACTATTTTTAAAATTTTGATGACGTCATCATGTTCAAAAGCGTCAATAACTTTGGTCACTTTTTTTCATCTATTCTGCACTGAATGTAGTACGTATACAATATAGTGTTATGCTTAATAATTCTGTATTCTGTAGACGTGACACAAAATAGAGAGCGCACTAAAATTGTTCCAATGGCAAAATCGTTTTTCTGTGCTCAATATTCTAACGTATGACATGCACGTGCAGTTTGCGTGGCGGATAACCCGAATTCGTCAAAGTGACGAGTTCAAATCTAGTTTTTCTTTCTTATTCTTCTTTCTTTCCCAGAATTTTGTTGCGCGTGTATCTCTAAATCTTCTCAACATAACATTGTATAACTTAATCAGAAGATTGACCTCTATCTGAAGATGTCGTAATAAGGTTTTCGGTCCCGTCCGAGTTACGCAGCGTAAGTTACGCGCGATTTTATGAATTTCGCGTATTTAATTTATATCAAAAACCATTAAACCATTTAAATTGAAACTTGGCCAAAGTTTAATTTATATCATGCGCTAACTTTCTATGGAGAGAAAATGGCATGTTTCACACAAAGTTACGCGCGCACGCGCGTTTAAAATTTCAAAATGCGAAAAATCAATTTCTAATCAACTTTCTATGCGTTTCATGTCATTTTGAGCATGTAAAAAATTCCAACGCGCGCGCAAATTTTTACGCATGCGGTGCGCACGTAGCGTTAAAACATGCTTTTTTCGCGTGATTTATGTTTTTCCAGCCATTTCTAATAATTTTACCAACTTTTAAACAATTTCGACTTAAAATCACGTCATACGAGCACGTGGAATTAGATAATTTACGCGCGTTTTTGATGAAAAAGTTCAAAAATTCGTCAAAATTATGCCTTTTTTTAAACAGTCATAGATTCTAAACTACATGGTTAATTTTATTTTTTATTACATATTCTGAAAGTAGATGAGTTGTAGATATCGAATCATGCATCGATATGGCTAACCCGACATTTTGACGTCATTATATGGCCACTCAAATATAAAATAGAGGATTTTTGTCTCTTACGTCATAGCTCATCACATTTAATAGAGCGCATCTCCACTTATCGGTATTCCATTTCCCGTTATTTTTTTATATTGTCTAGGTCAATCAATTACCTTTCGCATGATTTACCATTTTTAAAATTTTGATGACCTCATCATGTTCAAAAGCGTCAATAACTTTGGTCACTTTTTTTCATCTATTCTGCACTGAATGTAGTACGTATACAATATAGTGTTATGCTTAATAATTCTGTATTCTGTAGACATGACACAAAATAGAGAGCACACTAAAATTGTTCCAATGGCATAATCGGTTTTCTGTGCTCAATATTCTAACGTATGACGTGCACGTGCAGTTTGCGCTGCGGATAACCTAACTCGTCCGTAGTGACGAGTTCAAATCTAGTTGGTTATCCGCACTTGGCGGATAACCCCTTGTTATTGTCAGGATCTTTTTTTTGGTTATCCGCACTTGGCGGATAACCCCTTGTTATTGTCAGGATCTTTTTTTTTTTTTTTTTTTCTTTGGTTATCCGCACTTGGCGGATAACCCCTTGTTATTGTCAGGATCTTTTTTTTTTTTTTTTTCTTTCTTATTCTTCTTTCTTTCCCAGAATTTTGTTGCGCGTGTATCTCTAAATCTTCTCAACATAACAGTGTATAACTTTATCAAAAGATTGACCTCTATCTGAAGATGTCGTAATAAGGTTTTCAATCCCGTGCAAGTGGCGCAGCGTAAGTTACGCGCAATTTTATGAATTTCGCGTATTTAACATAGGTTAAAAACCAAAAGTCATTTTGTATTGACACTTGGTGAAAATTTAAGTCATATCAAGGGCAAACTTTCTATGGATTAAAAATTGCATGTTTCAGACAAAGTTACGCGCGCACGCGCGTTTAAAATTTCAAATTGCGAAAAATCAATTTCTAATCAACTTTCTATGCGTTTCATGTCATTTTGAGCATGTCAAAAATTCCCATGCGCGCGCAATTTTTTTACGCGCACGGTGCGCACGTAGCGTTAAAACATGCTTTTTTCGCGTGATTTATGTTTTTCCAGCCATTTCTAGTAATTTTACCAACTTTTAAACAATTTCGAATTAAAATCACGTCATACGAGCACGTGGAATTAGATAATTTACGCGCGTTTTTGATGAAAAAGTTCAAAAATTCGTCAAAATTATGCCTTTTTTTAAACAGTCATAGATTCTAAACTACATGGTAAATTTTATTTTTTATTACATATTCTGAAAGTAGATGAGTTGTAGATATCAATCATGCATCGATATGGCTAACCTGACATTGTGACGTCATCGTATGGCCACTCGAATATAAAATAGAGGATTTTTGTCTCTTTCGTCATAGCTCATCACATTTAATAGAACGCATCTCCACTTATCGGTATTCCATTTCCCGTTATTTTTTTATATTGTCTAGGTCAATCAATTACCTTTCGCATGATTTACCAGTTTTTAAAATTGTGATGACGTCATCATGTTCAAAAGCGTCAATAACTTTGGTCACTTTTTTTCATCTATTCTGCACTGTATGTAGTACGTATACAGTATATAGTGTTATGCTTAATATATTTAGACGTGACACAAAATAGAGAGCGCACTAAAATTGTTCCAATGGCATAATCGTTTTTCTGTGCGCAATATTCTAACGTATGACGTGCACGTGCAGTTTGCGTGGCGGATAACCCGAATTCGTCAAAGTGACGAGTTCAAATCTAGTTGGTTATCCGCACTTGGCGGATAACCCCTTGTTATTGTCAGGATCTTTTTTTTTTTTTTTTTTTTCTTTCTTATTCTTCTTTCTTTCCCAGAATTTTTTTGCGCGTGTATCTCTAAATCTTCTCAACATAACAGTGTATAACTTTATCAAAAGATTGACCTCTATCTGAAGATGTCGTAATAAGGGTTTCGGTCCCGTGCGAGTGGCGCAACGTAAGTTACGCGCAATTTTATGAATTTCGCGTATTTAACATAGGTTAAAAACCAAAAGTCATTTTGTATTGACACTTGGTGAAAATTTAAGTCATATCAAGGGCAAACTTTCTATGGATTAAAAATTGCATGTTTCAAACAAAGTTACGCGCGCACGCGCGTATAAAATTTCAAAATGCAAAAAATCAATTTCTAATCAACTTTCTATGCGTTTCATGTCATTTTGAGCATGTCAAAAATTCCCACGCGCGCGCAAATTTGTACGCGCGCAGTGCGCACGTTGCGTTAAAACATGCTTTTTTCGCGTGATTTATGTTTTTCCAGCCATTTCTAGTAATTTTACCAACTTTTAAACAATTTCGAATTAAAATCACGTCATACGAGCACGTGGAATTAGATAATTTACGCGCGTTTTTGATGAAAAAGTTCAAAAATTCGTCAAAATTATGCCTTTTTTTAAACAGTCATAGATTCTAAACTACATGGTTAATTTTATTTTTTATTACATATTCTGAAAGTAGATGAGTTGTAGATATCGAATCATGCATCGATATGGCTAACCCGATATTGTGACGTCATCGTATGGCCACTCGAATATAAAATAGAGGATTTTTGTCTCTTTCGTCATAGCTCATCACATTTAATAGAGCGCATCTCCACTTATCGGTATTCCATTTTCCGTTATTTTTTTATATTGTCTAGGTCAATCAATTACCTTTCGCATGATTTACCATTTTTAAAATTTTGATGACCTCATCATGTTCAAAAGCGTCAATAACTTTGGTCACTTTTTTTCATCTATTCTGCACTGAATGTAGTACGTATACAATATAGTGTTATGCTTAATAATTCTGTATTCTGTAGACATGACACAAAATAGAGAGCACACTAAAATTGTTCCAATGGCATAATCGGTTTTCTGTGCTCAATATTCTAACGTATGACGTGCACGTGCAGTTTGCGCTGCGGATAACCTAACTCGTCCGTAGTGACGAGTTCAAATCTAGTTGGTTATCCGCACTTGGCGGATAACCCCTTGTTATTGTCAGGATCTTTTTTTTGGTTATCCGCACTTGGCGGATAACCCCTTGTTATTGTCAGGATCTTTTTTTTTTTTTTTTTTTTTTGGTTATCCGCACTTGGCGGATAACCCCTTGTTATTGTCAGGATCTTTTTTTTTTTTTTAGTTATCCGCATTCAGCGGATAACTCCTTGTAACTGTCCTGTTTCATCATCTTTTTTTTTTTCTGTATTATTCTTCTTTCTTTCTGTCATTTTTGTGCAGAGCGTATCTCTAAAACTTGTAAAGTTAACATTTCATAACTTTGTCAACATGTGGGCATTCACTTGAAGTTGTGCTTTTTTATTTTTGAATGACGTCAGAGTTGCGCAACATGACTTACGCGCGTTTTAACGAATTTCGCGTATTTAACATAAATCGAAAACCATATAACATTTTAAATTGAAACTTAGTAAAAGTTTAATTTATATCTTGCGCTAACTGACTGTGAAAAAAAAATGGCATGTTTCACACAAAGTTACGCGCGCACGCGCGTTTAAAATTTTAAAGTGCGAAAAAAAAATTTCTAATCAACTTTCTACGCGTTTCATGTTATTTTAAGCATGTCAAAAATTACCACGCGCGCGCATTTTTTTACGTGCGCGGTGCGCACGTAGCGAAGATAACATACTTTTCCCGCATGATTTATGTTTTTCAAGCCTTTTACAGTACTTTTACCAACTTTTAAACAATTTCGACTGAAAATTACGTCATACGAGCACGTCGAATTGGATAATTTGCGCGCGTTTTTGATGAAAAAGTTCAAAAATTCGTCAAAATGATGCATTTTTTTAAACCGTTGTAGCTTCTAAACTAAACGGTAAAAATTATTTTTATTACATATTCTGGAAGTTAATGAGTTGTAGATATCGGATCATGCATTAATATGGCTAACCGGACATTGTGACGTCATCGTATGGCCACGCGAATATAAAATATAGGATTTTTGTATCTTTCATCATAGCTCATCACATTTAATAGAGCGCATCTCCAATTATCTGTTTTCCATTTTCACCCCGATTTTTATATTATCTAGGTCAATCAACTATCTTTCGCATGAGTTAAAAATATTTTAATTTTTATGACGTCATCATGTCTAAAAATGAAAATAACGTGGGTCACTTATTTTCATCTTTACAGTAAATTTCAATCTGTTATAGCTCGTCAGAATAAAACGAGATAATCATTATTAAACGTTTTCTGGAAGCTATTGGATTGTAAATACGAATTCATGTAAACATTTTGCCAATCGGATGTTGTGACGTCATCATACGGCCAGTTGAATAAAAAAAGTCGTATTTTCATATTTTGCGTAATAGTTCATCACATTTAAAAGGGCGCGCATCTATATTTTACGTATTCAAATTTCTTCTACACGGTAATATGTGGTTGCTGAGATAATGTCCTTCCGAAATTGCTATCTTAGTGTTTCATTTTGATACCGTCGCCATGTTGAAAATAAGAATAAACGGGGGGTCCCGTAATTTCACCTATTCTACACTGTATGTAACATGTATACAGATTATACCGTTTGCACTGTATATACTATATGACGCAAAATTGACAGAATTCAGCACTAACAGCATATGATATTCTTCAGTTCAGGTCATAATGCCATAATCTTTTTCCGTGTGCAAAATTCCAACGTATGACGTGCGCGTGGCGTTTGTCGTGCGGATAACTAACTCGTCAAAGTGACGAGTTCAAATCTAGTTTTTCTTTCTTATTCTTCTTTCTTTCCCAGAATTTTGTTGCGCGTGTATCTCTAAATCTTCTCAACATAACAGTGTATAACTTTATCAAAAGATTGACCTCTATCTGAAGATGTCGTAATAAGGTTTTCAATCCCGTGCAAGTGGCGCAGCGTAAGTTACGCGCAATTTTATGAATTTCGCGTATTTAACATAGGTTAAAAACCAAAAGTCATTTTGTATTGACACTTGGTGAAAATTTAAGTCATATCAAGGGCAAACTTTCTATGGATTAAAAATTGCATGTTTCAGACAAAGTTACGCGCGCACGCGCGTTTAAAATTTCAAATTGCGAAAAATCAATTTCTAATCAACTTTCTATGCGTTTCATGTCATTTTGAGCATGTCAAAAATTCCCATGCGCGCGCAATTTTTTTACGCGCACGGTGCGCACGTAGCGTTAAAACATGCTTTTTTCGCGTGATTTATGTTTTTCCAGCCATTTCTAGTAATTTTACCAACTTTTAAACAATTTCGAATTAAAATCACGTCATACGAGCACGTGGAATTAGATAATTTACGCGCGTTTTTGATGAAAAAGTTCAAAAATTCGTCAAAATTATGCCTTTTTTTAAACAGTCATAGATTCTAAACTACATGGTAAATTTTATTTTTTATTACATATTCTGAAAGTAGATGAGTTGTAGATATCAATCATGCATCGATATGGCTAACCTGACATTGTGACGTCATCGTATGGCCACTCGAATATAAAATAGAGGATTTTTGTCTCTTTCGTCATAGCTCATCACATTTAATAGAACGCATCTCCACTTATCGGTATTCCATTTCCCGTTATTTTTTTATATTGTCTAGGTCAATCAATTACCTTTCGCATGATTTACCAGTTTTTAAAATTGTGATGACGTCATCATGTTCAAAAGCGTCAATAACTTTGGTCACTTTTTTTCATCTATTCTGCACTGTATGTAGTACGTATACAGTATATAGTGTTATGCTTAATATATTTAGACGTGACACAAAATAGAGAGCGCACTAAAATTGTTCCAATGGCATAATCGTTTTTCTGTGCGCAATATTCTAACGTATGACGTGCACGTGCAGTTTGCGTGGCGGATAACCCGAATTCGTCAAAGTGACGAGTTCAAATCTAGTTGGTTATCCGCACTTGGCGGATAACCCCTTGTTATTGTCAGGATCTTTTTTTTTTTTTTTTTTTTCTTTCTTATTCTTCTTTCTTTCCCAGAATTTTGTTGCGCGTGTATCTCTAAATCTTCTCAACATAACAGTGTATAACTTTATCAAAAGATTGACCTCTATCTGAAGATGTCGTAATAAGGGTTTCGGTCCCGTGCGAGTGGCGCAACGTAAGTTACGCGCAATTTTATGAATTTCGCGTATTTAACATAGGTTAAAAACCAAAAGTCATTTTGTATTGACACTTGGTGAAAATTTAAGTCATATCAAGGGCAAACTTTCTATGGATTAAAAATTGCATGTTTCATACAAAGTTACGCGCGCACGCGCGTATAAAATTTCAAAATGCAAAAAATCAATTTCTAATCAACTTTCTATGCGTTTCATGTCATTTTGAGCATGTCAAAAATTCCCACGCGCGCGCAAATTTGTACGCGCGCAGTGCGCACGTTGCGTTAAAACATGCTTTTTTCGCGTGATTTATGTTTTTCCAGCCATTTCTAGTAATTTTACCAACTTTTAAACAATTTCGAATTAAAATCACGTCATACGAGCACGTGGAATTAGATAATTTACGCGCGTTTTTGATGAAAAAGTTCAAAAATTCGTCAAAATTATGCCTTTTTTTAAACAGTCATAGATTCTAAACTACATGGTTAATTTTATTTTTTATTACATATTCTGAAAGTAGATGAGTTGTAGATATCGAATCATGCATCGATATGGCTAACCCGATATTGTGACGTCATCGTATGGCCACTCGAATATAAAATAGAGGATTTTTGTCTCTTTCGTCATAGCTCATCACATTTAATAGAGCGCATCTCCACTTATCGGTATTCCATTTTCCGTTATTTTTTTATATTGTCTAGGTCAATCAATTACCTTTCGCATGATTTACCATTTTTAAAATTGTGATGACGTCATCATGTTCAAAAGCGTCAATAACTTTGGTCACTTTTTTTCATCTATTCTGCACTGAATGTAGTATGTATACAGTATAGTGTTATGCTTAATATACTTAGACGTGACACAAAATAGAGAGCGCGCTAACATTTTGTCAATGGCATAATCGTTTTTCTGAGCGCAATATTCTAACGTATGACGTGCACGTGCAGTTTGCGTGGCGGATAACCCGAATTCGTCAAAGTGACGAGTTCAAATCTAGTTGGTTATCCGCACTTTGGCGGATAACCCCTTGTTATTGTCAGGATCTTTTTTTTTTTTTTTTTCTTTTTTTTCTTTTTTCTTCTTTCTTTCCCAGAATTTTGTTGCGCGTGTATCTCAAAATCTTCTTAACATAACATTGTATAACTTTATCAGAAGATTGACCTCTATCTGAAGATGTCGTAATAAGGTTTTCGGTCAAGTCCGAGTTGCGCAGCGTAAGTTACGCGCGATTTTATGAATTTCAATGATTGATCATAGATTAAAAACCAAAAGTAATTTTGTATTGACACTTGGTGAAAATTTAAGTCATATCATGCGCAAACTTTCTATGGATTAAAATGGCAGGTTGCGCAGAAAGTTACGCGCGCACGCGCGTTTAAAATTTCAAAATGCAAAAAATCAACTTCTAATCAACTTTCTACGCGTTTCATGTCATTTTGAGCATTTCCAAAATTTCCACACGTGCGCAATTTTTTTACGCGCGCGTGCGTACGTAGCGCAAAAACATCATTTTTTTGCTTGATTTTTGTTTTTCCTGTCTTTTTTTAGTAGATTTACTAACTTTCAAACAATTTCGACTTAAAATCACGTCATACGAGCACGTAGAATTGAAAAATTTGCGCGCGTTTTTGATGAAAAAGTTCAAAAATTCGTGAAAATTATGCCTTTTTTAAAAAAGTCATAGATTATAAACTACGTGGTGAACTTTTTTTAAATTACAGATTCTGGAAGTAGATGAGTTGTAGATATCAAATCATCCATGAATATGGCTAACCGGACATTGTGACGTCATTGTATGGCCACTCGAATATAAAATATAGGATTTTTGTTTCTTTCGTCATAGCGCATCATATTTAATAGAGCGCATCTCTACTTATCCGTATTCCATTTCCACCATTTCTTTATATTATCTAGGTCAATCAATTATCTTTCACATGATTTACCATTTTTAAAATTGTGATGGCGTCATCATGGTCAAAAGCGTCATTAACTTTGGTCACTTAGTTTCACCTATTCTGAACTGTATGTAGTACGTATACAGTACATAGTGTTATACCGTATATATTTAGACGTGACACAAAATAGAGAGCGCACTAACATTTTTTCATTGGCATAATCGTTTTTCTGCACGCAATATTCTACGTGTGACGTGCACGTGGCTTTTGCGCTGCGGATAACCTAACTCGTCCGTAGTGACGAGTTCAAATCTAGTTTTCTTTCTTATTCTTCTTTCTTTCCCAGAATTTTGTTGCGCGTGTATCTCTAAATCTTCTCAACATAACATTGTATAACTCAATCAGAAGATTGACCTCTATCTGAAGATGTCGTAATAAGGTTTTCGGTCCCGTCCGAGTTACGCAGCGTAAGTTACGCGCGATTTTATGAATTTCGCGTACTTAATTTAGATAAAAAACCATTAAACTATTTAAATTGAAACTTGGCAAAAGTTTAATTTATATCATGCGCTAACTTTCTATGGAGAGAAAATGGCATGTTTTACAGAAAGTGACGCGCGCACGCGCGTTTACAATTTTAAAATGCGAAAAATCAATTTCTAATCAACTTTCTATGCGTTTCATGTCATTTTGAGCATGCCAAAAATTCCCACGCGCGCGCATATTTTTATGCGCACGTGCGCACATAGCGTTAAAAACATACTTTTTTTGCGTGAGTTATGTTTTTCCAGCCTTTTCTAGTAATTTTTCCAACTTTTAAACAATTTCGACTCAAAATCACGTCATACGAGCACGTGTAATTGGATAATTTGCGCGAGTTTTTGATGAAAAAGTTCAAAAATTTGTCAAAATTATGCCTTTTTTTAAACAGTCATAGATTCTAAACTACAAGGTAAATTTTATTGTTTATTACATATTCTGAAAGTAGATGAGTTGTAGATATCGAATCATGCATTGATATGGCTAACCCAATATTGTGACGTCATCGTATGGCCACTCGAATATAAAATAGAGGATTTTTGTCTCTTTCGTCATAGCTCATCACATTTAATAGAGCGCATCTCCACTTATCCGTTTTTCATTTTCCCCCATGTTTTTATATTGTCTAGGTCAATCAATTATCTTTCGCATGATTTACCATTTTTAAATTTTTTGTGACGTCATCATGTCCAAAAGCGTCAATAACTTTGGTCACTTATTTTCACCTATTCTGCACTGTATGTAGTACGTATACAGTATAGTGTTATACTGTATATACTTAGACGTGACACAAAATAGAGAGCGCACTAACATTTTTTCAATGGCATAATCGTTTTTCTGCGCGCAATATTCTAACGTATGACGTGCACGTGGCGTTTGCGCTGCGGATAACCTAACTCGTCCGTAGTGACGAGTTCAAATCTAGTTTTTCTTTCTTATTCTTCTTTCTTTCCCAGAATTTTGTTGCGCGTGTATCTCTAAATCTTCTCAACATAACATTGTATAACTTAATCAGAAGATTGACCTCTATCTGAAGATGTCCTAATAAGGTTTTCGGTCCCGTCCGAGTTACGCAGCGTAAGTTACGCGCGATTTTATGAATTTCGCGTACTTAATTTAGATAAAAAACCATTAAACTATTTAAATTGAAACTTGGCAAAAGTTTAATTTATATCATGCGCTAACTTTCTATGGAGAGAAAATGGCATGTTTTACAAAAAGTTACGCGCGCACGCGCGTTTCAAATTTAAAAATGCGAAAAATCAATTTCTAATCAACTTTCTATGCGTTTCATGTCATTTTGAGCATGCCAAAAATTCCCACGCGCGCGCATATTTTTATGCGCACGTGCGCACATAGCGTTAAAAACATACTTTTTTCGCGTGATTTATGTTTTTCCAGCCTTTTCTAGTAATTTTACCAACTTTTAAACAATTTCGACTCAAAATCACGTCATACGAGCACGTGGAATTGGATAATTTGCGCGAGTTTTTGATGAAAAAGTTCAAAAATTTGTCAAAATTATGCCTTTTTTTAAACAGTCATAGATTCTAAACTACAAGGTAAATTTTATTGTTTATTACATATTCTGAAAGTAGATGAGTTGTAGATATCGAATCATGCATTGATATGGCTAACCCAATATTGTGACGTCATCGTATGGCCACTCGAATATAAAATAGAGGATTTTTGTCTCTTTCGTCATAGCTCATCACATTTAATAGAGCGCATCTCCACTTATCCGTATTTCATTTTCCCCCATGTTTTTATAATGTCTAGGTCAATCAATTATCTTTCGCATGATTTACCATTTTTAAATTTTTTGTGACGTCATCATGTCCAAAAGCGTCAATAACTTTGGTCACTTATTTTCACCTATTCTGCACTGTATGTAGTACGTATACAATATAGTGTTATGCTTAATAATTCTGTATTCTGTAGACGTGACACAAAATAGAGAGCACACTAAAATTGTTCCAATGGCATAATCGTTTTTCTGTGCTCAATATTCTAACGTATGACGTGCACGTGCAGTTTGCGTGGCGGATAACCCGAATTCGTCAAAGTGACGAGTTCAAATCTAGTTGGTTATCCGCACTTGGCGGATAACCCCTTGTTATTGTCAGGATCTTTTTTTTTTTTTTTTTTTTTTTTTGGTTATCCGCACTTGGCGGATAACCCCTTGTTATTGTCAGGATCTTTTTTTTTTCTTTTTTTTTTTTTTGGTTATCCGCAACTTAGTTGCGGATAACCCTTGTTATTGTCACGTTTCTTTTTTTATCTTCTTTGTTATTCTTCTTTCTTTCCCAGAATTTTGTGTCACGCATATCTGTCATTCTTGTAAACATGACATTTCATAACTTGGTCAACATATGGAAATTTACGTGAAATTGTGCACCTCCATATTTTTAATGACGTTAGAGTCGCGCAGCGTAAGTTACGCGCGATTTTATGAATTTCAATGATTGATCATAGATTATAAACCAAAAGTCATTTTGTTTTGACACTTAGTGAAAATTTAAGTCATATCAAGGGCAAACTTTCTATGGATTATAAATGACATGTTTCACAAGAAGTTACGCGTGCACGCGCATTTAAAATTTTAAAATGCGCAAAATTAATTTCTAATCAACTTTCTACGCTGATCATGACAATTTAAACATGTCAAAAATTCCCACGCGCGCGAAAAAAATTACGCGTAAGGTGCGCACGGAGCATGAAAATCATGTGTTTTTTTCTTGAATTATGATTTTACAGCCTTTCTTAGTCATTTTAAAAAAGATTTACATCATTTCAAATTTAAATGACGTCATACGAACACGTTGATTTAGACAATTTGCGCGCGTTTTAGTTGCAAAAGTGACAACATATTGTCAAAATTAAGCCTATTTTTAATCTATTATAGCTCCTCAGGATCATCCACGACCCCCAATTTTTTTAATTTAATATGTAAGCAGATATGTTGTAGATATGAATTCATGCAGAACCTTTACCACTCGGGTGTTATGACGTCATCGTATGGCCACACGAATGTAAAATATAGGATTTTTTACTCTTTCGTTATTGCTCATCATATTAAATAGAGCGCATCTCACTTTTACGTGCCCAAAATTCTTCAAATTTGATTTAATGTAATTATTTAGATAATTATCTTCTAAAATTGTTATCTTTATATGTCAATTTGATGACGTCATCGTGTTAATAATTGGATTTAAAAGATGGGTCTCATAATTTTGTCTATGCTACACTGTATATAACATATACAGTTTATTCTGTAAAATACTGTAATATGATGTATGCTACATAATAGGTACAATTCAGCACTGTAAACATATTTATTTCATGTCATAGGATGGCATAATAATTGTCGAGGTTCATATGGTTAAGAATGTGCATGTTGCGTTTGCGCGTGGCTTTTGGGCTGCGGATAACCTAACTCGTACGTAGTGACGAGTTCAAATCTAGTTTTTCTATGTTCTTCTTTCTTTCCACGAATTTTTGTTCGCAGCGTATCTCTAATTCTGGCCAACACATGATTGTATAACTTTGTCATAAGATTGCCCTGTAGCTGTAGATGTGCAAGAAACTTTTTTTTATGATTTTCGATTCGCGCAGCGTAAGTTACGCGCGATTTTATGAATTTCAATGATTGATCATAGACTAAAAACCAAAAGTTATTTTGTATTGAAACTTGGTGAAAATTTAAGTCATACTATGCGCAAACTTTCTATGGATTAAAAATTACATGTTTTACAGAAAGTTACGCGCGCACGCGCGTTTAAAATTTCAAAATGCGAAAAATCAATTTCTAATCAACTTTCTACGCGTTTCAAGTCATTTTTAGCATTTCAAAAATTCCCACGCGTGCGCAATTTATTTACGCGCGCGTGCGCACGTAGCTCAAAAACATCCTTTTTTTGCTTGATTTTTGTTTTTTCAGTCTTTTTTAGTAAATTTACCAATTTTCAATCAATTTCGACTTAAAATCACGTCACACGAGCACGTAGAATTGGATAATTTGCGCGCCTTTTTGATGAAAAACTTCAAAAATTCGTCAAAATTAGACCTTTTTTTAAACTGTCATAAATTCTAAACTACGTGGTGAACTTTTTTTAAATTACATATTCTGGAAGTAGATGAGTTTTATTTCTCGAATCATGCATTGATATGGCAAACCGGACATTGTGACGTCATCGTATGGCCACCCGAATATAAAATATAGGATTTTTTTCTCTTTCGTCAGAGCTCTTCAAATTTAATAGAGCGCATCTCTACTTATCCATATTCCATTTCCCTCAATTTTTTTATTTTGTCTAGGTCAATCAATTATCTTTCGCATGATTTACAATTTTTAAAATTGTTATGACGTCATCATGTTCAAAAGCGTCAATAACTTTGGTCACTTCTTTTCACCTATTCTGCACTGTATGTAGTACGTATACAGTTACATATAGTGTATACCGTATATACTCAGACGTGACGCAAAACAGAGGGCGCACTAACATTTTTTCAATGGCATAATCGTTTTTCTACGCGCAATATTCTAACGTATGACGTGCGCGTGGCTTTTGCGCTGCGGATAACCTAACTCGTCCGTAGTGACGAGTTCAAATCTAGTTTTCTTTATTCTTCTTTCTTTCCCGGAATTTTGTTCGCAGCGTATCTCTAATACTTGTCAACATAAGATTATATAACTTTGTCAGAAGATTGACCTCTAACTGTAGATGTGCAAGAAACTTCGTTTTATGATTTTAGAGTTGCGCAACGTGACTTACGCGCGATTTTATGAATTTCAATGATTGATCATAGATAAAAAACCAAATATCATTTTTTATTGAAACTTGGTGAAAATTTAAGTTATATCAACCGCAAACTTTCTATGGATTCAAAATGGCATGTTTCACATAAAGTAACGTGCGCACGCGCGGTTAAAATTTCAAAATGCGTAAAATCAATTTCTAATCAATTTTCTACGCGTTTCATGTCATTTTGAGCATTTCAAAAATTCCCACGCTCGCGCGCATTTTTGCGCGCGCGGTGCGCACGTAGCACTAAAATTATATTTTTATGCGTGATTTATGTTTTTCCAGCCTTTTCCAGTAATTTTACCAACTTTTTAAACAATTTCAACTTACAATCACGTCATACGAGCACGTCGAATTGGATAATTTGCGCGCGTTTTTGATGAAAAAGTTCAAAAAGTCGTAAAAATTATGCCTTTTTTTAAACAGTCATAGATTCTAAACTACATGATAAACTTTTCTTTTTTTTACATATTCTGGAAGTTGATGAGTTGTAGATATCGGATCATGAATTAATATGGCTAACCGGACATTGTGACGTCATCGTAGGGCCACTCGAATATAAAATATTGGATTTTTGTCTCTTTCTTCATAGCTCTTCACATTTAATAGAGCGCATCTCCACTTATCCGTATTCCATTTCCCTCCATTTTTTTATATTGTCTAGGTCAATCAATTACCTTTCGCATGATTTACCATTTTTAAATTTGTTGTGACGTCATCCTGTCCAAAGGCGTCAATAACTTTGGTCACTTATTTTCACCTATTCTTCACTGTATGTAGTACGTATACAATATATAGTGTAAACTGTTTATACTTAGACGTGACACAAAATAGAGAGCACACTAACATTTTTTCAATGGCTTAAGCGTTTTTCTCTTCGCAATATTCTAACGTATGACGTGCACGTGGCGTTTGCGGTGCGGATAACCTAACTCGTCCGTAGTGACGAGTTCAAATCTAGTTGGTTATCCGCACTTGGCGGATAACCCCTTGTTATTGTCACGATCTTTTTGGTTATCCGCACTTTGGCGGATAACCCCTTGTTATTGTCAGGATCTTTTTTTTTTTTTTCTTTTTTTTCTTTTTTCTTCTTTCTTTCCCAGAATTTTGTTGCGCGTGTATCTCAAAATCTTCCTAACATAACATTGTATAACTTTATCAGAAGATTGACCTCTATCTGAAGATGTCGTAATAAGGTTTTCGGTCCAGTCCGAGTTGCGCAGCGTAAGTTACGCGCGATTTTATGAATTTCAATGATTGATCATAGATTAAAAACCAAAAGTCATTTTGTATTGAAACTTGGTGAAAATTTAAGTCATATCAAGCGCAAACTTTCTATGGATTAAAAAGGCAGGTTGCGCAGAAAGTTACGCGCGCACGCGCGTTTAAAATTTCAAATTGCGAAAAATCCATTTCTAATCAACTTTCTACGCGTTTCATGTCATTTTGAGCATTTCAAAAATTCCCACGCGTGCGCAATGTTTTTACGCGCGCGTGCGCACGTAGGGCAAAAACATGTTTTTTTTGCTTGATTTTTGTTTTTTCAGCCTTTTCTAGTAATTTTACCAACTTTCAAACAATTTCGACTTAAAATCACGTCATACGAGCACGTAGAATTGAACAATTTGCGCGCGTTTTCGATAAACAATTTCAAAAATTTGTCAAAATTATACCTTTTTTTAAACAGTCATAGATTCTAAACTACATGGTCAATTTTATTTTTTTTTACATATTCTGAAAGTAGATGAGTTGTAGATATAGAATCATGCATCCATTTGGCTAACCGGATATTGTGACGTCGTCGTATGGCCACTCCAATATCAAATATAGGATTTTTGTCTCTTTCGTCATAGCTCATCACATTTAATTGAGCGCATCTCTACTTATCCATATTCCATTTTCCTCAATTTTGTAATATTGTCTAGGTCAATTAATTATCTTTTACATGATTTACCATTTTTAAAATTGTGATGACGTCATCATGTTCAAAAGCGTCAATAACTTTGGTCACTTATTTTCACCTATTCTGAACTGTATGTAGTACGTTTACAGTATATAGTGTATACCGTATATACTTTGACGTGAAGCAAAATAGAGAGCGCACTAACATTTTTTCAATAGCATAATCGTTTTTCTGTGCGCAATATTCTAACGTATGACGTGCGCGTGGCTTTTGGGCTGCGGATAACCTAACTCGTACGTAGTGACGAGTTCAAATCTAGTTTTTTTTTTTGGTTATCCGCACTTGGCGGATAACCCCTTGTTATTGTCAGGATCTTTTTTTTTTTTTTTCTATCTTATTCTTCTTTCTTTCCCAGAATTTTGTTGCGCGTGTATCTCTAAATCTTCTTAACATAACATTGTATAACTTTATCAGATGATTGACCTCTATCTGAAGATGTCGTAATAAGGTTTTCGGTCCCGTCTAAGATGCGCAGCGTAAGTTACGCGCGATTTTATGAATTTCAATGATTGATCATAGATTAAAAACCAAAAGTCATTTTGTATTGAAACTTGGTGAAAATTTAAGTCATATCAAGCGCAAACTTTCTATGGATTAAAAATGGCAGGTTGCGCAGAAAGTTACGCGCGCACGCGCGTTTAAAATTTCAAATTGCGAAAAATCCATTTCTAATCAACTTTCTACGCGTTTCATGTCATTTTGAGCATTTCAAAAATTCCCACGTGTGCGCAATATTTTTACGCGCGCGTGCGCACGTAGGGCAAAAACATGTTTTTTTTGCTTGATTTTTGTTTTTTCAGCCTTTTCTAGTAATTCCACCAACTTTCATACAATTTCGACTTAAAATCACGTCATACGAGCACGTAGAATTGAACAATTTGCGCGCGTTTTTGATAAACAATTTCAAAAATTTGTCAAAATTATACCTTTTTTTAAACAGTCATAGATTCTAAACTACATGGTCAATTTTATTTTTTTTTACATATTCTGAAAGTAGATGAGTTGCAAATATAGAATCATGCATCCATTTGGCTAACCGGACATTGTGACGTCATCGTATGGTCACTCCAATATCAAATATAGGATTTTTGTCTCTTTCGTCATAGCTCATCACATTTAATAGAGCGCATCTCTACTTATCCATATTCCATTTTCCTCAATTTTGTAATATTGTCTAGGTCAATCAATTATCTTTTACATGATTTACCATTTTTAAAATTGTGATGACGTCATCATGTTCAAAAGCGTCAATAACTTTGGTCACTTATTTTCACCTATTCTGCACTGTATGTAGTACGTATACAGTATATAGTGTATACCGTATATACTTAGACGTGAAGCAAAATAGAGGGCACACTAACACTTTTTCAATGGCATAATCGTTTTTCTGTGCGCAATATTCTAACTTATGTCGTGCGCTTGGCTTTTGCGCTGCGGATAACCTAACTCGTCCGTAGTGACGAGTTCAAATCTAGTTTTTTGGTTATCCGCACTTGGCGGATAACCCCTTGTTATTGTCAGGATCTTTTTTTTTTTTTTTTTTTTTTTTTTTTTGGTTATCCGCACTTGGCGGATAACCCCTTGTTATTGTCAGGATCTTTTTTTTTTTTTTTTTTTTTTTTTGGTTATCCGCAACTTAGAAGTTGCGGATAACCCTTGTGATTGTAAAAATCATTTTCATCTTTATTCTTCTTTCTTTCCCGGATTTTTGTGAGCAGCATATCCCCTATTTCTTGTAAATATATCTTTTGTGTAACTTTGTCATTATATGGACATTTACCTGAAGTTGTGCACCTCCATATTTTGAATGACGTCAGAGTTGCGTAACGTGACTTACGCGCGATTTTATGAATTTTAATGATTGATCATAGGATAAAAAATAAAAGTCATTTTGTATTGACACTTGGTGAAAATTTAAGTCATATCAAGCGCAAACTTTCTATGGATTAAAAATTACGTGTTTTACAAGAAATTACGCGCGCACGCGCATTTAAAGTTTCAAAATGCGCAAAATTAATTTCTAATCAACTTTCTGCGCTGATCATGACATTTTGAGCATGTCAAAAATTCCCGCGCGTGCGAAAAATTTTACGCGTAAGGTGCGCACGGAGCATGAAAAACATGTTTTTTTCTCTTGAATTGTGATTTTCCAGCCTTTCCTAGTCATTTAAAAAGAGATTGACATCATTTCAAATTAAAATGACGTCATACGAACACGTTGATTTATAACATTTGCGCGCGTTTTAGTTGAAAAAGTTACAAAATATTGTCAAATATATGCCTATTTTGAATCTATTATAGCTCTTCAGGATCGAAGGTGACCCCCAATTTTTTTAACTTATTATGCAAGAAGATAAATTGTAGATATGAATTCATACAGAATTTTTACCTCTGTGATGTTATGACGTCATCGTATGGCCACACGAATGTAAAATATAGGATTTTTTACTGTTTCGTTATTGCTCATCACATTAAATAGAGCGCATCTCGCTTATACGTATTCCATTTCACCCGATATTTTAATACTGTCTAGGTCAATTAACTATCTTTCGCATGAGTTAAAAATATTTTAATTTTTATGACGTCATCATGTCTAAAAATGTAAATAACGTGGGTCACCTATTTTCATCTTTACAGTAAATTTCAATCTGTTATAGCTCGTCAGAATAAAAAGTGATAATCATAATTAAAAGGTTTTCTGGAAGCTATTGGATTGTAGATACGAATTCATGTGAACATTTTTCAAATCAGATGTTGTGACGTCATCATATAGCCAGTTGAATAAAAAAAGTCGTATTTTCATCTCTTCCGTAAAAGTTCATTGCGTTTAAACGAGAGCGCATCTCACTTTCACGTGCCCAAAATTCTTCAAATTTGTATTAATGTAATTATTTAGATAATTATCTTCTAAAATAGTTATCTTTATAAGTCAATTTGATGACGTCATCGTGTTAATAATTGGCTTTAAAAGATGGGTCTCGTAATTTCGTCTATGCTACCACTGTATATAACATATACAGTGTATTCTGTAAATACTGTAATATGCTGTATGCTACAAAATAGGTACAATTCAGCACTGTAAACATATTTAATTCATGTCATAGGATGGCATAATAATTGTCGGCGTTCATATATTTTAAACGTATGTGCATGTTGCGTTTGCGCGGATAACCCGAACTCGTCAAAGTGACGAGTTCAAATCTAGTTTTCTATGTTATTCTTCTTTCTTTCCCAGAATTTTGTGTCACGTGTATCTCAAATTCTGATCAACATTACATCGTATAACTTTGTCAGAAGATTTACCTCTATCTGTAGAAGTGCAGGACAGTTCGTTTTTTTACTTTAGAGTCGCGCAGCGTAAGCTACGCGCGATTTTATGAATTTTGCGTATTTAACATAGACTAAAAACCAAAAGTCATTTTGTAATGACACTTGGTGAACATTTAAGTCATATCAAGTGCAAACTTTCTATGGATTAAAAATGGCATGTTTCACAGAAAGTTACGCGCGCACGCGCGTTTAAAATTTCAGAATGCGTAAAATCAATTTCTAATCAACTTTCTACGCGTTTCAGGTCATTTTGAGCATTTCAAAAATTCCCACGCGTGCGCAATATTTTTACGCGCACGTAGCGCAAAAACATCTTTTTTTTGCTTGATTTTTGTTTTTTCAGCCTTTTCTAGTAAATTTACCAATTTTCAATCAATTTCGACTTAAAATCACGTCATACGAGCACGTAGAATTAAACAATTTGCGCGCGTTTTTAATGAAAAAGTTAAAAAATTGGTCAAAATTTTGCCTTTTTTAAAACAGTCATAGATTGTAAACTACGTGGTGAACTTTTTTAAAATTGCATATTCTGGAAGTTGATGAGTTGTAGATATCGAATCATGCATCGATATGGCTAACCAGACATTGTGACGTCATCGTATGGCCACTCGAATATAAAATATAGGATTTTTGTCTCTTTCGCATAGCTCATCACATTTAATAGAGCGCATCTCCACTTATCCGTATTCCATTTCCCCCCATTTTGTTATATTGTCTAGGCCAATCAATTATCTTTCGCATAATCTACCATTTTTTAAATTGTGATGACGTCATCATGTCCAAAAGCGTCAATAACTTGGGTCCCTTATTTTCACCTATTCTGCACTGTATGTAGTACGTATACAGAATATAGTGTATACCGTATATACTTTGACGTGACGCAAAATAGAGAGCGCACTAACATTTTTACAATGGCATAATCGTTTTTCTGCGCGCAATATTCTAACGTATGACGTGCACGTGGCTTTTGCGCTGCGGATAACCTAACTCGTCCGTAGTGACGAGTTCAAATCTAGTTTTTTAGGCTATCGCTCTCTGTAGAGCGATAGCCTATTGTTATTGTCAAAGATTTCATTTTTTCTGCTCATTTTTTGTTGGTCGCATATCTCAAAAACGGCAATAGCAGTTATGTTGTAACTTGGCCAGCAGATGCACGTATATATGTAGTTGTGCAACAAACTTTGGTTTAATGAAAATATGGTCGCGTAGCGTAACTACGCGCGATTTTCTGAAATTCTTAGATTGACTATAACTTGAAAACCAATAGCTATTTTTAAATACCACTTGACACACGTATGGTTCATGTCAAGGGTCATCTTCCTGTATCATCAGCAAAATTTTGAACATTGGTCAAATCGCGCGTACGCGCGCTTTGAAAGTTAAAAATGCTCAAAATCAATTTCTAATCAACTTTCTACACGTTTCAGGACATTTTAAGCATTTCACATTTTTCAAAAAAATTTGCGTTGCGCGCGCGCTTTTGCGCACTTCGCTCGTACGCAGCCTAGAAAGTCCGTTTTTGCGCTTGATTATTATTTTTCATAGTTTTATGATATATTTCTTTCATATTTGATGAATTATGAATGCAAAATAATGACACACGTGCACATCAAACTTTAAAAATCGTGCGCTTGAAAATTGGTAATTTTATGCAAATTTGTGTAAAAATATGCCTATTTTGAATCGATTATAGCTCTCTGGGATGTCTGGTGAACCCCAATTTTTTTAACTTAATATGTAAGCAGATATGTTGTAGATATGAATTCATGCAAAATTTTTACCTCTGGGCTGTTGTGACGTCATCGTATGGCCACACAAATGTAAAATATAGGGATTTTGTCTCTTTCGACACAGTTCGTCACATTCAATAGAGCGCATACCGCGTAAACGTTATCAATTTTCTTCCAATTTTCAATATTTTATTACTAAAACAATTCCTCTTTAGACTTTTGAACTTTTTTTTTTAATTTGAAAAGGTCATCATTTTCAAACAATTGAATAAACGTGAGTGGTGTAAAATAAAAAATAACCGTCAACTAAACCGTTTACAATGCTAATACCGTCAACTGTTGACACTTATTAAACGATTTTGAAGTATTCCAGCTGTTCGTTACAATCGTTATAGTGCAGCCTATTGTAGACTAAGCATAATAAATAACATGTGCGTGTCACGATGCGTTGGGCGATAGCCTAACTCGTCAACGTGACGAGTTCAAATCTAGTTCTGTTATTCTTCTTTCTTTCCCTGAATTTTGTTGGCAGCGTATCTCTAATTCTGGCCAATATAAGATTGTGTAACTTTGTCATAAGATTGACCTGTAGCTGTAGATGTGCAGGACGTTTCGTTTTTTGACTATAGAGTTGCGCCGCGTAAGTTACGCGTGATTTTGTGAATTTCGCGTATTTACCATAGATTGCAAACCAAAAAACAATTTAAATTGAAACTTGGCAAAAGTGTAATTTATATCATGCGCTAACTTTCTATGGATTAAAAATGGCACTTTTTACAGAAAGTTACGGGCGCACGCGCGTTTAAAATTTAAAAATGCGAAAAATCAATTTCTAATCAATTTTCTACGCGTTTCATGTCATTTTGAGCATTTCAAAAATTCCCACGCGTGCGCAATTTTTTACGCGCGCGTGCGCACGTAGCTCAAAAACAATTTTGTTTTGCTTGATTTTTGTTTTTCCAGCCTTTTCTAGTAATTTTACCAATTTTTCTTTTTTTTCTTTTTTTTCGATATTCTTCTTTCTTTCCACGAATTTTGTTCGCAGCGTATCTCTAATTCTAGCCAACATAAGATTCTATAACTTTGTCATAAGAATGACCTATAGCTGTAGATGTGCAAGAAACTTTTTTTTTCGAATTTCGAGTCGCGCAGCGTAAGTTACGCGCGATTTTATGAATTTCAATGATTGATCATATAATAAAAACTAAAAGTCATTTTGTATTGAAACTTTGTGAAAATTTAAGTCATATCATGCGCAAACTTTCTGTGGATTAAAAATGGCATGTTTCACAAAAAGTTACGCGCGCACGCGCGTTTAAAATTTCAAAATGCGAAAAATCAATTTCTAATCAACTTTCTTCGCGTTTCATGTCATTTTGAGCATTTCAAAAATTCCCAAGTGTGCGCATTTTTTTACGCGTGCGTGCGCACGTAGCGCAAAAACATCTTTTTTTTGCTTGATTTTTGTTTTTTCAGTCTTTTTTAGTAAATTTACAAATTTTCAATCAATTTCGACTTAATATCACGTCATACGAGCACGTAGAATTTGACAATTTGAGCGCGTTTTTGAAAAAAACGTTCAGAAATTCGTCAAAATTATGCCTTTTTTTAAACAGTCATAAATTCTAAACTACGTGGTGAACTTTTTTTAAATTACATATTCTTGAAGTAATATAGTTGTATTTATCGAATCATGCATGAATATGGCTAACCGGACATTGTGACGTCATCGTATGGCCACTCGAATATAAAATATAGGATTTTTGTCTCTTTTGTCATAGCGCATCACATTTAGTAGAGCTCATCTCTACTTATCCGTATTCTATTTCCTCCTATTTTTATATAATGTCTAGGTCAATCAATTATCTTTCGCATGATTTACCATTTTTAAATTTGTGATGACGTCATCATGTTCAAAAGCGTCAATAACTTTGGTCACTTATTTTCACCTATTCTGAACTGTATATAGTACGTATAAAGATTATACTGTATATACTGTAACGGCATTTGGTATAGCCCAAATCATTTATTTCCTACCTACTGCTATAATGTAGCAGGCCAAATAAGACTAAGTACTGATTGGCTATTTGTGATAAACAAATTGGTCCAGGGACCTATAGTATAGTATAGTAGTCATAATAATCTTTTTCTGTGTGCAATATTCTGACGTATGACGTGCGCGTGGCTTTTGGGCTGCGGATAACCTAACTCGTCCGTAGTGACGAGTTCAAATCTAGTCTTTCTTATTCTTCTTTCTTTCCCAGAATTTTGTTGCGCGTGTATCTCTAAATCTTCTCAACATAACAGTGTATAACTTTATCAAAAGATTGACCTCTATCTGAAGATGTCGTAATAAGGTTTTCAGTCCCGTGCGAGTTGCGCAGCGTAAGTTACGCGCAATTTTATGAATTTCGCGTATTTAACATAGGTTAAAAACCAAAAGTCATTTTGTATTGACACTTGGTGAAAATTTAAGTCATATTAAGGGCAAACTTTCTATGGATTAAAAATTGTATGTTTCACACAAAGTTACGCGCGCACGCGCGTTTAAAATTTCAAAATGCGAAAAATCAATTTTTAATCAACTTTCTATGCGTTTCATGTCATTTTGAGCATGTAAAAAATTCCCAAGCGTGCGCAAATTTTTACGCGCGCGGTGCGCACGTAGCGTTAAAACATGCTTTTTTCGCGTGATTTATGTTTTTCCAGCCATTTCTAATAATTTTACCAACTTTTAAACAATTTCGACTTAAAATCACGTCATACGAGCACGTGGAATTAGATAATTTACGCGCGTTTTTGATGAAAAAGTTCAAAAATTCGTCAAAATTATGCCTTTTTTTAAACAGTCATAGATTCTAAACTACATGGTTAATTTTATTTTTTATTACATATTCTGAAAGTAGATGAGTTGTAGATATCGAATCATGCATCGATATGGCTAACCCGACATTTTGACGTCATTGTATGGCCACTCGAATATAAAATAAAGGATTTATGTCTCTTTTGCATAGCTCATCACATTTAATAGAGCGCATCTCCACTTATCGATATTCCATTTCCCGTTATTTTTGTATATTGTCTAGGTCAATCAATTACCTTTCGCATGATTTACTATTTTTAAAATTTTGATGACGTCATCATGTTCAAAAGCGTCAATAACTTTGGTCACTTTTTTCATCTATTCTGCACTGAATGTAGTACGTATACAATATAGTGTTATGCTTAATAATTCTGTATTCTGTAGACGTGACACAAAATAGAGAGCGCACTAAAATTGTTCCAATGGCATAATCGTTTTTCTGTGCTCAATATTCTAACGTATGACGTGCACGTGCAGTTTGCGTGGCGGATAACCCGAATTCGTCAAAGTGACGAGTTCAAATCTAGTTTTTTTTTTTTTTTTTGGTTATCCGCACTTGGCGGATAACCCCTTGTTATTGTCAGGATCTT
Organism: Antedon bifida; assembly: GCF_963402885.1. Classification (NCBI taxonomy): domain Eukaryota; kingdom Metazoa; phylum Echinodermata; class Crinoidea; order Comatulida; family Antedonidae; genus Antedon; species Antedon bifida. The sequence goes on from NC_136228.1 coordinate 26,748,094, forward strand.
TTTTTTTTTTTTTCTTTTTTTTTTTTTTCTATATTCTTCTTTCTTTCCACGAATTTTGTTGGCAGCGTATCTCTAATTCTAGCCAACATAAGATTGTATAACTTTGTCAAAAGATTGCCCTGTAGCTGTAGATGTGCAAGAAACTTTTTTTTTCAAATTTCGAGTCGCACAGCGTAAGTTACGCGCGATTTTATGAATTTCAATTATTGATTATAGATTAATAACCAAAAGTCATTTTGTATTGAAACTTGGTGAAAATTTAAGTCATATAAAGCGCAAACTTTCTATGGATTAAAAATGGCAGGTTGCGCAGAAAGGTACGTGCGCACGCGCGTTTAAAATTTCAAATTGCGAAAAATCCATTTCTAATCAACTTTCTACGCGTTTCATGTCATTTTGAGCATTTCATAAATTTCCACGCGTGCGCAATATTTTTACGCGCGCGTGCGCACGTAGGGCAAAAACATGTTTTTTTTGCTTTATTTTTGTTTTTTCAGCCTTTTCTAGTAATTTTACCAACTTTCAAACAATTTCGACTTAAAATCACGTCATACGAGCACGTATAATTGAACAATTTGCGCGCGTTTTTGATAAACAATTTAAAAAATTTGTCAAAATTATACCTTTTTTTAAACAGTCATGAATTCTAAACTACATAGTCAATTTTATTTTTTTTACATATTCTGAAAGTAGATGAGTTGTAGATATAGAATCATGCATCCATTTGGCTAACCGGACATTGTGACGTCATCGTATGGCCACTCCAATATCAAATATAGGATTTTTGTCTCTTTCGTCATAGCTCATCACATTTAATAGAGCGCATCTCTACTTATCCATATTCCATTTTCCTCAATTTTGTAATATTGTCTAGGTAAATCAATTATCTTTTACATGATTTACCATTTTTAAAATTGTGATGACGTCGTTCAAAAGCGTCAATAACTTTGGTCATTTATTTTCACCTATTCTGCACTGTATGTAGTACGTATACAGTATATAGTGTATACCGTATATACTTAGACGTGAAGCAAAATAGAGGGCACACTAACACTTTTTCAATGGCATAATCGTTTTTCTGCGCGCAATATTCTAACTTATGTCGTGCGCGTGGCTTTTGCGCTGCGGATAACCTAACTCGTCCGTAGTGACGAGTTCAAATCTAGTTTTTGGTTATCCGCACTTGGCGGATAACCCCTTGTTATTGTCAGGATCTTTTTTTTCTTTTTTTTTTTTTTTTTTTTTTTTTTTTTTCTATATTCTTCTTTCTTTCCACGAATTTTGTTCGCAGCGTATCTCAAATTCTGGCTAACATAAGATTGTATAACTTTGTCATAAGATTGACCTGCAGCTGTAGATGTGCAAGAAACTTTTTTTTAAGAATTTTGAGTCGCGCAGCGTAAGTTACGCGCGATTTTATGAATTTCAATGATTGATCATAGATTAAAAACCAAAAGTCATTTTGTATTGAAACTTGGTGAAAATTTAAGTCATATCAAGCGCAAACTTTCTATGGATTAAAAATGGCAGGTTGCGCAGAAAGTTACGCGCGCACGCGCGTTTAAAATTTCAAATTGCGAAAAATCCATTTCTAATCAACTTTCTACGCGTTTCATGTCATTTTGAGCATTTCAAAAATTCCCACGCGTGCGCAATATTTTTACGCGCGCGTGCGCACGTAGGGCAAAAACATGTTTTTTTTTATTGATTTTTGTTTTTTCAGCCTTTTCTAGTAATTTTACCAATTTTTATACAATTTCGACTTAATATCACGTCATACGAGCACGTAGAATTTGACAATTTGAGCGCGTTTTTGAAAAAAACGTTCAGAAATTCGTCAAAATTATGCCTTTTTTTAAACAGTCATAAATTCTAAACTACGTGGTGAACTTTTTTTAAATTACATATTCTTGAAGTAATATAGTTGTATTTATCGAATCATGCATGAATATGGGTAACCGGACATTGTGACGTCATCGTATGGCCACTCGAATATAAAATATAGGATTTTTGTCTCTTTTGTCATAGCGCATCACATTTAGTAGAGCTCATCTCTACTTATCCGTATTCTATTTCCTCTTATTTTTATATAATGTCTAGGTCAATCAATTATCTTTCGCATGATTTACCATTTTTAAATTTGTGATGACGTCATCATGTTCAAAAGCGTCAATAACTTTGGTCACTTATTTTCACCTATTCTGAACTGTATATAGTACGTATAAAGATTATACTGTATATACTGTAACGGCATTTGGTATAGCCCAAATCATTTATTTCCTACCTACTGCTATAATGTAGCAGTATGTCATATCAAGGGCAAACTTTCTATGGATTAAAAATGACATGTTTCACAAGAAGTTACGCGCGCACGCGCATTTAAAATTTAAAAATGCGCAAAATTAATTTCTAATCAACTTTCTACGCTGATCATGACATTTTAAACATGTCAAAAATTCCCACGCGCGCGAAAAAAATTACGCGTAAGGTGCGCACGGAGCATGAAAATCATGTGTTTTTTTCTTGAATTATGATTTTACAGCCTTTCTTAGTCATTTTAAAAAAGATTTACATCATTTCAAATTAAAATGACGTCATACGAACACGTTGATTTAGACCATTTGCGCGCGTTTTAGTTGCAAAAGTGACAACAAATTGTCAAAATTAAGCCTATTTTTAATCTATTATAGCTCCTCAGGATCATCCACGACCCCCAATTTTTTTAATTTAATATGTAAGCAGATATGTTGTAGATATGAATTCATGCAGAACCTTTACCACTCGGATGTTATGACGTCATCGTATGGCCACACGAATGTAAAATATAGGATTTTTTACTCTTTCGTTATTGCTCATCAAATTCAACAAAGCGCTTCTAGATTATACGTATTCCATTTCCCCCGAAATTTTAATATTGTCTACGTTAATCAACTATCTTTCGCATGAATTAAAAATATTTTAATTTTTATGACGTCATCATGTCTAAAAACGTAAATAACGTGGGTCACTTATTTTCATCTTTACAGTAAATTTCAATCTGTTATAGCTCGTCAGAATAAAAAGTGATAATCATGATTAAAACGTTTTCTAGAAGCTATTGGATTGTAGATACGAATTGATGTGAATATTTTGCCAATCAGATGTTGTGACGTCATCATATGGCCAGTTGAATTAAAAAAGTCATATTTTCATCTCTTGCGTAAAAGTTCATTGCGTTTAAACGAGAGCGCATCTCACTTTTACGTGCCCAAAATTCTTCAAATTTGTTTTAATGTAAATTTTTAGATAATTATCTTCTAAAATTGTTATCTTTATATGTCAATTTGATGACGTCATCGTGTTAAAAATTGGATTTAAAAGATGGGTCTCGTAATTTTGTCTATGCTACACTGTATATAACATATACAGTTTATTCTGTAAAATACTGTAATATGGTGTATGCTACATAATAGGTACAATTCAGCACTGTAAACATATTTATTTCATGTCATAGGATGGCATAATAATTGTCGAGGTTCATATAGTTAAGTATGTGCATGTTGCGTTTGCGCGGATAACCCGAACTCGTCAAAGTGACGAGTTCAAATCTAGTTGGTTATCCGCACTTGGCGGATAACCCCTTGTTATTGTCAGGATCTTTTTTTTTTTTTTTTTCTATGTTATTCTTCTTTCTTTCCCTGAATTTTGTTGGCAGCGTATCTCTAATTCTGGCCAACATAAGATTGTGTAACTTTGTCATAAGATTGACCTGTAGCTGTAGATGTGCAGGACGTTTCGTTTTTTGACTATAGAGTTGCGCCGCGTAAGTTACGCGTGATTTTGTGAATTTCGCGTATTTACCATAGATTGAAAACCAAAAAAACAATTTAAATTGAAACTTGGCAAAAGTGTAATTTATATCATGCGCTAACTTTCTATGGATTAAAAATGGCACTTTTTACCGAAAGTTACGCGCGCACGCGCGTTTAAAATTTCAAAATGCGTAAAATCAATTTCTAATCAACTTTCTACGCGTTTCAGGTCATTTTGAGCATTTCAAAAATTCCCACGCGTGCGCAATATTTTTACGCGCGCGTGCGCACGTAGGGCAAAAACATGTTTTTTTTGCTTGATTTTTGTTTTTTCAGCCTTTTCTAGTAATTTTACCAACTTTCAAACAATTTCGACTTAAAATCACGTCATACGAGCACGTAGAATTGAACAATTTGCGCGCGTTTTTGATAAACAATTTCAAAAATTGGTCAAAATTATACCTTTTTTTAAACAGTCATAGATTCTAAACTACATGGTCAATTTTATTTTTTTTTACATATTCTGAAAGTAGATGAGTTGTAGATATAGAATCATGCATCCATTTGGCTAACCGGACATTGTGACGTCATCGTATGGCCACTCCAATATCAAATATAGGATTTTTGTCTCTTTCGTCATAGCTCATCACATTTAATAGAGCGCATCTCTACTTATCCATATTCCATTTTCCTCAATTTTGTAATATTGTCTAGGTAAATCAATTATCTTTTACATGATTTACCATTTTTAAAATTGTGATGACGTCATCATGTTCAAAAGCGTCAATAACTTTGGTCATTTATTTTCACCTATTCTGCACTGTATGTAGTACGTATACAGTATATAGTGTATACCGTATATACTTAGACGTGAAGCAAAATAGAGGGCGCACTAACACTTTTTCAATGGCATAATCGTTTTTCTGCGCGCAATATTCTAACTTATGTCGTGCGCGTGGCTTTTGCGCTGCGGATAACCTAACTCGTCCGTAGTGACGAGTTCAAATCTAGTTGGTTATCCGCAACTTAGTTGCAGGATAACCCTTGTGATTGTAAATATCTTTTTCATCTTCTTTGTTATTCTTCTTTCTTTCCCGGATTTTTGTCTACAGCATATCCCCTATTGCTTGTGAATATATCTTTTGTATAACTTTGTCATTATATGGACATTTACCTGAAGTTGTGCACCTCCATATTTTTAATGACGTTAGAGTCGCGCAGCGTAAGTTACGCGCAATTTTATGAATTTCAATGATAGGTCATAGATTATAAACCAAAAGTCATTTTGTATTGACACTTGGTAAAAATTTAAGTCATATCAAGGGCAAACTTTCTATGGATTAAAAATGACATGTTTCACAAGAAGTTACGCGCGCACGCGCATTTAAAATTTAAAAATGCGCAAAATTAATTTCTAATCAACTTTCTACGCTGATCATGCCATTTTGAGCATGTAAAAAATTCCCACGCGCGCGAAAAAATTTACGCGTAAGGTGCGTACGGAGCATGAAAATCATGTGTTTTTTTCTTGAATTATGATTTTACAGCCTTTCTTAGTCATTTTAAAAAAGATTTACATCATTTCAAATTAAAATGACATCATACGAACACGTTGATTTAGACCATTTGCGCGCGTTTTAGTTGCAAAAGTGACAAAATGTTGTCAAAATTATGCCTATTTTGAATCTATTATAGCTCCTCAGGATCAACCGTTACCCCCAATTTTTTTAATTTAATATTGAAGCAGATATGTTGTAGATATGAATTCATGCAGAATCTTTACCCCTCGGATGTTATGACGTCATCGTATGGCCAAACGAATGTAAAATGTTGGATTTTTGACTGTTTCGTTATTGCTCATTACATTAAATAGAGCGCATCTCGCTTATACGTATTCTATTTCCTCATATATTTTAATACTGTCTAGGTCAATCAACTATCTTTCGCATGAGTTAAAAATATTTTAATTTTTATGACGTCATCATGTCTAAAAATGTAAATAACGTGGGTCACCTATTTTCATCTTTACAGTAAATTTCAATCTGTTATAACTCGTCAGAATAAAAAGTGATAATCATGATTAAAACGTTTTCTGGAAGCTATTGGATTGTAGATACAAATTCATGTGAATATTTTGCCAATCAGATGTTGTGACGTCATCATATGGCCAGTTGAATTCAAAAAGTCATATTTTCATCTCTTGCGTAAAAGTTCATTGCATTTAAACGAGAGCGCATCTCACTTTTACGTGCTCAAAATTCTTCAAATTTGTATTAATGTAATTATTTAGATAATTATCTTCAAAAATTGTTATCTTTATATGTCAATTTGATGACGTCATCTTGTTAATAATTGGATTTAAAAGATGGGTCTCGTAATTTCGTCTATGCTGCACTGTATATAACATACAATGTATTCTGTAAATACTGTAATATGCTGTATGCTACAAAATAGGTACAATTCAGCACTGTAAACATATTTAATTCATGTCATAGGATGGCATAATAATTGTCGGCGTTCATATATTTTAAACGTATGTGCATGTTGCGTTTGCGCGGATAACCCGAACTCGTCAAAGTGACGAGTTCAAATCTAGTATTTATTTCTTTCCTTCCACCCTTCTCGCCCATTTTTTGTGGGCGGCGTATCTCTAATTCTGGCCAACATAAGATTGTGTAACTTTGTCACAAGATTGACCTGTAGCTGTATATGTGCAGGACGTTTCGTTTTTTGACTTTAGAGTCGCGCAGCGTAAGTTACGCGCGATTTTGTGAATTTCGCGTATTTAACATAGATCAAAAACCAAAAAACAATTTTAATTGAAACTTGGCAAAAGTGTAATTTATATCATGCGCTAACTTTCTATGGATTTAAATTGGCACTTTTCACAGAAAGTTACGCGCGCACGCGCGTTTAAAAATTTAAAATGCGAAAATTCACCTTCTAATCAATTTTCTACGCGTTTCATGTCATTTTGAGCATTTCAAAAATTCCCACGCGTGCGCATTTTTCTTACGCGCACGTGCGCATGTAGCGCAAAAACTTTTTTTTTTTGCTTGATTTTTGTTTTTTCAGCCTTTTCTAGTAAATTTACCAATTTTCTATCAATTTCGACTTAAAATCACGTCATACGAGCACGTAGAATTAAACAATTTGCGCGCAATTTTGATGAAAAAGTTCAAAAATTTGTCAAAATTATGCCTTTTTTTAAACAGTCATAGATTCTAAACTACGTGGTGAACTTTTTTTAAATTACATATTCTGGAAGTAGATGAGTTGTAGATATCGAATCATGCATGAATATGGCTAACCGGACATTGTGACGTCATCGTATGGCCACTCGAATATAAAATATAGGATTTTTGTCTCTTTTGTCATAGCGCATCACATTTAGTAGAGCTCATCTCTACTTATCAGTATTCTATTTCCTCCTATTTTTATATAATGTCTAGGTCAATCAATTATCTTTCGCATGATTTACCATTTTTAAATTTGTGATGACGTCATCATGTTCAAAAGCGTCAATAACTTTGGTCACTTATTTTCACCTATTCTGAACTGTATATAGTACGTATAAAGATTATACTGTATATACTGTAACGGCATTTGGTATAGCCCAAATCATTTAATTCCTACCTACTGCTATAATGTAGCAGGCCAAATAAGACTAAGTACTGATTGGCTATTTGTTATAAACAAATAGGTCCAGGGACCTATAGTATAGTATAGTAGTCATAATAATCTTTTTCTGTGTGCAATATTCTAACGTATGACGTGCACGTGGCTTTTGGGCTGCGGATAACCTAACTCGTCCGTAGTGACGAGTTCAAATCTAGTTCTATTTTCTTCTTTCTTTCCACGAATTTTGTTGCACGCATATCTCTAATTATGGCAAACATAAGATTGTGTAACTTTGTCATAATATTGACCTGTAGCGGTAGATGTGCAGGACGTTTAGTTTTTTGACTTTAGAGTCGCGCAACGTGACTTACGCGCCATTTTATGAATTTCAATGATTGATAATAGATTAAAAACTAGAAGTCATTTTGTTTTGAAACTTAGTGAAAATTTAAGTCATATCAAGCGCAAACTTTCTATGGATTAAAAATGGCATGTTTCACAGAAAGTTACGCGCGCACGCGCGTTTAAAATTTCAAAATGCGAAAAATCAATTTCTAATCAACTTTCTACGCGTTTCATGGCATTTTAAGCATGTCAAAAATTCCCACGCGCGCGCATTTTTTTACGCGTGCGTGCGCACTTAGCGCAAAAACACCTTTTTTTTCCTTAATTTTTGTTTTTCCAGCCTTTTCTAGTAATTTTAGCAACTTTTAAACTATTTTGACTTAAAATCATGTCATACGAGCTCGTAGAATTGGACAATTCGCGCGCGTTTTTGATAAAAAAGTTCAAAAATTCGTGAAAATTATGCCTTTTTTAAAAAAGTCATAGATTCTAAACTACGTGGTGAAATTTTTTTAAATTACAGATTCTGGAAGTTGATAAGTTTTAGATATTGAATAATGAATCGATATGGCTAACCCGACATTGTGACGTCATCGTATGGCCACTCGAATATAAAATAGTGGATTTTTGTCTCTTTCGTCATAGCTCGTCACATTTAATAGAGCGCATCTCCACTTATCGGTATTCCATTTCCCGTTATTTTTTTATATTGTCTAGGTCAATCAATTACCTTTCGCATGATTTACCAGTTTTTAAAATTGTGATGACGTCATCATGTTCAAAAGCGTCAATAACTTTGGTCACTTTTTTTCATCTATTCAGAACTGTATGTAGTACGTATACAGTATAGTGTTATGCTTAATATATTTAGACGTGACACAAAATAGAGAGCGCACTAAAATTGTTCCAATGGCATAATCGTTTTTCTGTGCGCAATATTCTAACGTATGACGTGCACGTGGAGTTTGCGTGGCGGATAACCCGAATTCGTCAAAGTGACGAGTTCAAATCTAGTTAGGCTATCGCTCTCTGTAGAGCGATAGCCTATTGTTATTGTCAAAGATTTCATTTTTTCTGCTCATTTTTTGTTGGTCGCATATCTCAAAAACGGCAATAGCAGTTATGTTGTAACTTGGCCAGCAGATGCACGTATATATGTAGTTGTGCAACAAACTTTGGTTTAATGAAAATATGGTCGCGTAGCGTAACTACGCGCGATTTTCTGAAATTCTTAGATTGACTATAACTTGAAAACTAATAGCTATTTTTAAATACCACTTGACACACGTATGCTTCATGTCAAGGGTCATATTCCTGTATCATCAGCAAAATTTTGAACATTGGTCAAATCGCGCGTACGCGCGCTGTGAAAGTTAAAAATGCTCAAAATCAACTTTCTACACGTTTCAGGACATTTTAAGCATTTCACATTTTTCAAAAAATTTTGCGTTGCGCGCGCGCTTTTGCGCACTTCGCTCGTACGCAGCCTAGAAAGTCCGTTTTTGCGCTTGATTATTGTTTTTCATAGTTTTATGATATATTTCTTTCATATTTGATGAATTATGAATGCAAAATAATGACACACGTGCACGTCAAACTTTAAAAATCGTGCGCTTGAAAATTGGTAATTTTATGCAAATTTGTGTAAAAATATGCCTATTTTGAATCGATTATAGCTCTCCGGGATGTCTGGTGACCCCCAATTTTTTTAACTTAATATGTAAGCAGATATGTTGTAGATATGAATTCATGCAAAATTTTTACCTCTGGGTTGTTGTGACGTCATCGTATGGCCACACAAATGTAAAATATAGGGATTTTGTCTCTTTCGACACAGTTCGTCACATTCAATAGAGCGCATACCGCGTAAACGTTATCAATTTTCTTCCAATTTTCAATATTTTATTACTAAAACAATTCCTCTTTAGACTTATGAACTTTTTTTTTTAATTTGAAAAGGTCATCATTTTCAAACAATTGAATAAACGTGAGTGGTGTAAAATAAAAAATAACCGTCAACTAAACCGTTTACAATGCTAATACCGTCAACTGTTGACACTTATTAAACGATTTTGATGCATTCCAGCTGTTCGTTACAATCGTTGTAGTGCAGCCTATTGTAGACTAAGCATAATAAATAACATGTGCGTGTTACGATGCGTTGGGCGATAGCCTAACTCGTCAACGTGACGAGTTCAAATCTAGTTGGTTATCCGCAACTTATAAAGTTGCGGATAACCCTTGTGATTGTAAATATCTTTTTTTTTTTTCATCTTTATTCTTCTTTCTTTCCCGGATTTTTGTTGCAGCTATATCTCAAATTTTTGTAGACATAACTTTGTGTAACTTTGTCATAAGATTGACCTGTAGCTGTAGATGTGCAGGAAACTTCGTTATATGACGTTAGAGTCGCGCAGCGTAAGTTACGCACGATTTTACGAATTTCAATGATTGATCATAGATTATAAACCAAAAGTCATTTTTTATTGACACTTGGTGAAAATTTAAGTCATATTACGGGCGAACTTTCTATGGATTAAAAATGGCATGTTTCACAAGAAGTTACGCGCGCACGCGCATTTAAAATTTCAAAATGCGCAAAATTAATTTCTAATCAACTTTCTACGCTGATCATGACATTTTGAGCATGTCAAAAATTCCCACGCGCGCGAAAAAATTTACGCGTAAGGTGCGCACGGAGCATGAAAATCATGTGTTTTTCTCTTGAATTTAATTTTACAGCCTTTCCTAGTCATTTTAAAAAGATTGACATAATTTCAAATTAAAATGATGTCATACGAACACGTTGATTTAGACCATTTGCGCGCGTTTTAGTTGCAAAAGTGACAACATTTTGTCAAAATTATGCCTATTTTGAATCTATTATAGCTCCTCAGGATCAACCGTTACCCCCAATTTTTTTAATTTAATATAGAAGCAGATATGTTGTAGATATGAATTCATGCAGAATCTTTACCCCTCGGATGTTATGACGTCATCGTATGGCCACACGAATGTAAAATATTGGATTTTTTACTGTTTCGTTATTGCTCATTACATTAAATAGAGCGCATCTCGCTTATACGTATTCCATTTCCACATATATTTTAATACTGTCTAGGACAATCAACTATCTTTCGCATGAGTTAAAAATATTTTAATTTTTATGACGTCATCATGTCTAAAAATGTAAATAACGTGGGTCACCTATTTTTATCTTTACAGTAAATTTCAATCTGTTATAACTCGTCAGAATAAAAAGTGATAATCATGATTAAAACGTTTTCTGGAAGCTATTGGATTGTAGATACAAATTCATGTGAATATTTTGCCAATCAGATGTTGTGACGTCATCATATGGCCAGTTGAATTCAAAAAGTCATATTTTCATCTCTTGCGTAAAAGTTCATTGCATTTAAACGAGAGCGCATCTCACTTTTACGTGCTCAAAATTCTTCAAATTTGTATTAATGTAATTATTTAGATAATTATCTTCAAAAATTGTTATCTTTATATGTCAATTTGATGACGTCATCTTGTTAATAATTGCATTTAAAAGATGGGTCTCGTAATTTCGTCTATGCTGCACTGCATATAACATACAATGTATTCTGTAAATACTGTAATATGCTGTATGCTACAAAATAGGTACAATTCAGCACTGTAAACATATTTAATTCATGTCATAGGATGGCATAATAATTGTCGGCGTTCATATATTTTAAACGTATGTGCATGTTGCGTTTGCGCGGATAACCCGAACTCGTCAAAGTGACGAGTTCAAATCTAGTTCTCTTTTTTTGGTTATCCGCACTTGGCGGATAACCCCTTGTTATTGTCAGGATCTTTTTTTTTTTTTTTTTTTTTTTCTATGTTATTCTTCTTTCTTTCCCAGAATTTTGTGTCACGTGTATCTCAAATTCTGATCAACATTACATCGTATAACTTTGTCAGAAGATTTACCTCTATCTGTAGAAGTGCAGGACAGTTCGTTTTTTTACTTTAGAGTCGCGCAGCGTAAGCTACGCGCGATTTTATGAATTTTGCGTATTTAACATAGACTAAAAACCAAAAGTCATTTTGTAATGACACTTGGTGAACATTTAAGTCATATCAAGTGCAAACTTTCTATGGATTAAAAATGGCATGTTTCACAGAAAGTTACGCGCGCACGCGCGTTTAAAATTTCAGAATGCGTAAAATCAATTTCTAATCAACTTTCTACGCGTTTCAGGTCATTTTGAGCATTTCAAAAATTCCCACGCGTGCGCAATATTTTTACGCGCACGTGCGCACGTAGCGCAAAAACATCTTTTTTTTGCTTGATTTTTGTTTTTTCAGCCTTTTCTAGTAAATTTACCAATTTTCAATCAATTTCGACTTAAAATCACGTCATACGAGCACGTAGAATTAAACAATTTGCGCGCGTTTTTAATGAAAAAGTTAAAAAATTTGTCAAAATTTTGCCTTTTTTAAAACAGTCATAGATTGTAAACTACGTGGTGAACTTTTTTAAAATTGCATATTCTGGAAGATGATGAGTTGTAGATATCGAATCATGCATCGATATGGCTAACCAGACATTGTGACGTCATCGTATGGCCACTCGAATATAAAATATAGGATTTTTGTCTCTTTCGCATAACTCATCACATTTAATAGAGGGCATCTCCACTTATCCGTTTTCCATTTCCCCCCATTTTGTTATATTGTCTAGGCCAATCAATTATCTTTCGCATAATCTACCATTTTTTAAATTATGATGACGTCATCATGTCCAAAAGCGTCAATAACTTGGGTCCCTTATTTTCACCTATTCTGCACTGTATGTAGTACGTATACAGAATATAGTGTATACCGTATATACTTTGACGTGACGCAAAATAGAGAGCGCACTAACATTTTTACAATGGCATAATCGTTTTTCTGCGCGCAATATTCTAACGTATGACGTGCACGTGGCTTTTGCGCTGCGGATAACCTAACTCGTCCGTAGTGACGAGTTCAAATCTAGTTTTCTATTTTCTTCTTTCTTTCCACGAATTTTGTTGCACGCATATCTCTAATTATGGCCAACATAAGATTGTGTAACTTTGTCATACTATTGACCTGTAGCGGCAGATGTGCAGGACGTTTAGTTTTTTGACTTTAGAGTCGCGCAGCGTAAGTTACGTGCGATTTTATGAATTTCAATGATTGATCATAGATTAAAAACCAAAAGTCATTTTGTATTGAAACTTGCTGAAAATTTAAGTCATATCAAGCGCAAACTTTCTATGGAGTAAAAATGGCAGGTTGCGCAGAAAGTTACGCGCGCACGCGCGTTTAAAATTTTAAATTGCGAAAAATCCATTTCTAATCAATTTTCTACGCGTTTCATGTCATTTTGAGCATTTCAAAAATTCCCACGCGTGCGCAATACATTTACGCGCGCGTGCACACGTAGCGCAAAAACATGTTTTTTTTGCTTGATTTTTGTTTTTTCAGCCTTTTCTAGTAATTTTACCAACTTTCAAACAATTTCGACTTAAAATCACGTCACACCAGCACGTAGAATTGGATAATTTGCGCGCGTTTTTGATGAAAAACTTCAAAAAATCGTCAAAATTAGACCTTTTTTTAAACTGTCATAAATTCTAAACTACGTGGTGAACTTTTTTTAAATTACATATTCTTGAAGTAGATGAGTTGTATTTCTCGAATCATGCATTGATATGGCCAACCGGACATTGTGACGTCATCGTATGGCCACCCGAATATAAAATATAGGATTTTTTTCTCTTTCGTCAGAGCTCTTCAAATTTAATAGAGCGCATCTCTACTTATCCATATTCCATTTCCCTCAATTTTTTTATTTTGTCTAGGTCAATCAATTATCTTTCGCATGATTTACAATTTTTAAAATTGTTATGACGTCATCATGTTCAAAAGCGTCAATAACTTTGGTCACTTCTTTTCACCTATTCTGCACTGTATGTAGTACGTATACAGTATATAGTGTATACCGTATATACTCAGACGTGACGCAAAATAGAGGGCGCACTAACATTTTTTCAATGGCATAATCGTTTTTCTGCGCGCAATATTCTAACGTATGACGTGCACGTGGCTTTTGCGCTGCGGATAACCTAACTCGTCCGTAGTGACGAGTTCAAATCTAGTTTGTATTGGAACCTTCTTAAACAAATCACCCAGTATATGGGGTGTGTTTGAAGTGGGAGGAGGAGGACCGAAAATGCTGGCGTAATGAAGTAGCCTATATGATTGGAATTGTAATAGGAAAAGTTACTACATTTGAACTGTCCAGGGGAGGAGTTACGGTTTGTTGATTGTGGCTTGGATGTTGAGAGGAGAAAGAAGGCTAGGAGGCCGCAGTATCAAAATTAGATATTTTAATTATCAGCAAAAATGAACACCTATTTATTTACACAGTTTACAACGTACTTAAACCATAGGCCTATCGTAGCTATGTATACCCTCTCAATTTGAAGCTGAAGTTGAATTGAATTTGTACTGGGAAGAATTTGTTTTTAAAAAAGAGTGTGGGGTGTTATTGAAGAGAGGTGGGGGTTGGTGGGTATAGGGAGGTAGACCTACTGGCGTCGGGTGTTATGTACTGAGAAGGCTTTAAACTAATTTTAAAACCCGCTCTGGGGCGGGTATAATTGCTCAGTAACCTAATTCCACATCTCTTTTGATAACTCCTTCAGAAGGTAGATAATTCTCATCATCCAAAGTGTACGTTACTGTCGCGTGTTCGATTTCCACAATGCTGCAAGTTGCTAATAATAATTACATTATTGATGATATGATAAATGATTTGATAGAAAGAAAGGTTCAGTCAATAGTGAGTTGCGGGCCAAACTTTTTAGTCTCCCTTTCAATAACATGCGTTACTTCTAGAATGTTTACTCGATGGTATATAGTTGGTTCGTACTTTCGGTACTGATTTTAACCACTTGATGTAACTTTGTTTACTAATTAAATTGAGTTAGATAATTAGTTATTGACAATTGACAAAACAACGATCGTGATATACACTGTCTAAAGGATAGATGGATGGATATATTAAACATTGTTCATATTTTCACCCATCCCCTTCCCCATTCCTCAATCCTAATGTTACATACACAACACAACAATTTGGACTTATTTTGTGACAAGTTTGTCTTTCGGAAGTAATTCCCAAGGTGCTACCTTTAGTTTTAGTGTCTATTTATTCGTTCCTGTAAACGACAATGTGGATAGGCCTGCGGTACTCCAGTTTCTTTATGCTGAATTTACTGTGTATTCGAGAACCATCTGTGGGCACGACCTATACGGAGGATACACCTAAAACCTCAAGATATAGTATTGCAATACTTTGACAATACTATAAATACGTATTAACCACTTTTGGTCGCCATTTGAATCGCAACTTTATTACTGTGATTGTTGGTACTGTTAGAATAATATAAACATATATACAAATAAACTTTATTACTGTGAGTGTGGGTAGGCCCTACTGTTCGATTATAAACACATAATATACAAATAAACTTTATTACTGACAGTTGCTTCTCAACGTTTGTATTAATTAATAATTACAAAAAATATAAACGTCGTAGTGGTGTATCGTTAAATGTACTTTACTATTTCAATTGACTATGACAGTGAAAGTTTTAACAAAGTATTAAATCGCAAATATTTACTGTATTTAGTGATATATTATTTATAGGCCTATAAAACATGAACAAAATATTTCGTTATACTGAGTGGATAAAAACTATATTTAACAATTATTCCTCTTTGTACCCATCCTCTTCCCCATCTCTCAACCCTAATGTTACATACAAAACACAAATTTGATTTGTTTAAATGAGTCTAAATCAAGTTTCTCTTTCGGAAGTAATTTCTAGGGTTCTAATTTTAGTTTAGACTACATAAATCATAGTGTCTATTTATTCGTTTCTGTAAACGACAATGTATTATAGTCCTGCGGTACGTACATTTGAAATCGCAAGTTTTTACGCTGAAATTACTGTGTATGCGAGAACCATCTGTGGGCACGTACCATCTAGTTTAAACAAATAACCTACTCACAATTTTTGATTTAAAAAAAGTTACAGGTAATATGTTTCATAACTCAATATCGTCTTCGATAACAACTCTTGAACAAATTTAAACAAAGTGAACGCGCAAAAACCCTTACAAACGTAGAAATTCAACGAAAATGTGCATACCATTCACCAGACTTGCAATAAGTCATAGATCCGTATTCATTCACGGACAAAATATTTGGAACGCGCTCTCTAAAACCAATACATTTAACTTTCAAAAGTAAAGTGGAACTTCCCCATTGCAATTTATGTATCTTTTATTATGTAGGCCTACATATTTTATTTCAATTTGTTTTTGTTCATGAATATTGTCTGGTATGTGTGTACTGTGTACATGTGAACAATATCCAAAATGACAAGCACCCGCTTCTTTTGGTACTTTTGAAAATTGTAATTGTGAATGAATAAATTAAAGAAGTGAGAATATATGATGGCCGTCAAATGTAAAATTGGTATAGCAAAAAATGATTTTACAAACATATATCTCTATATAAAAGAATATCATTGATACAACGATATTCGATGCTAACTTGCAAAAAAAAAACCACCTGAAGTATTCTTTTGGGTGGGGGTTATACGTAAGAAAAGGAAACTGATTTCTTGATATTTTGACACGCCTTATTATGAATATAAAAATGTTAAAAAAATTTGAAAAACATTTTTATTTGCCTCCAAGTATTAATATCCAGTGTCAAAATAGCGAAAAAATATGAATATGAGTTAGTGTTTACCGACCGACTGACTCTAGAGAGTGTATTTTTTTTTGCTTTACATTACGTTTATGCTTCATTCAGTCATTAAAATGACTACTACATTAAAACAAAATTAAAAAATGAACCCTTCTCTGGTTATTTAAGATAATGTAATGAATACCTGCTTGATGACCTCACCAAAAAGGACATCTCTACTCATTGGAACAAGTCCAACGCCGAATGACTAAAACTCGTTTCTATGGGGAAGATATTTCCTATGAACGGCGTCTTAATGTTTTAGGATTAAGTTCAATTGAAAAACGTTTCCAACTTTTATCCATGTCATTTACTGTCAAATGTCTTTATGGCATCTACTGTGGATATGTTAAACCCTATTCAATCAACCCGCGTCACGGTGATCATCTCATATTCGTACACCCTTTTGCTCGGACAAATTCCTTAAAGTACTTAATTTTCCACATATTATCCCGTGCATGGAAGGGACTACCGGAAGAAAATAACAAGAGATTCTTTAATTTTAAATACAGGTATTAAGACTTTTATAAACAAGCTTAAAATTTATTGTAAGTAAGGTTTTGGTATATATTGATGATATTTAATGATATTGCAATATATTTTGACATAGCATTTATATGCATTTTTAATTTTTATACATATTATATGTATTTTATACAATCAGTGCAATAGGAGACCTACTAGATAGTGATTAAGTTCGCTTTTTAGAAATCCTGTCTGTGCCTGGTTGTGTGTGATGTTTTGTTCTTTTTCCACGTTTTTTATATTGTATTTTTATGGAGAAAAATACAATATATTTGAAATATATGAAATGAAATATATTAATATAAAAATTCAATATCATTAATTAACTTTAAATTAAATGAAAGTTGACAACATTTAAATTACAATAATGTTGTTTAATATTATAACAATACAAAGTTCAGTATAATCTTGTCTTCTTTCAACAAAATCAAAAACAAAACGACTTATTAATGGGATAAACAGACAAACCATAGTTTGTCTTTTGGAAACCATTTTTTACATAGTTTTAAGGACAGAACAGGTAATGTGTTCGACGGTGTCCCGCATCTTTATGCAAACCCCATTTTTCTTAGCGGCCATGTATTGCGAGGAGTACGTTTACTCAACGACAAAACAACATCCCCAACATTTCGTTTGGGCTCTACCCATTTCTGACATTGCAATGAAGACTGTGTAATATCACTTAAATATCCATTATTTATCATAATGTGCAATAAAAGTGGGTTGTCCCCACAAAAGAGAAAATAAAATATATCTTACATAAATGTTTCATTATTTATTTCTTATGATAAAACATATTATCTTTTAATAAATCTTTTATGATAATTATTAACTTCAACTTTATCATTCAATTAGAGAACATACCTGTAAAAACTTTCTGTACCAATGAAAATAGCAAGAAGAAGAACATCAGCCGTTGAGCCATAGTCGACGTACACATACTTTTTGCAGAATGTTCAATTAAGACATAATTATAAGAGGATAACATTTTAAAAACAAAATTGAATAAGGGCTTGTCAGTATTTTAACAACTTCCTGTGAATTTATCTTACAGTGCTCCATCCTGATTGATTCTTAAGTGTGCAGGGTTTGGCAGTCGTGTTTTTTATCTTCTGTTAAAATGTCTATAAATATAGGCATCGATAGTCTTTTTTGTTCTTTCCTCTCTTACATTAGTGTGTAAATCATAACGGTATGTTTATTAGTTAATTAGCGTGTAGGGGTCAGTAGTTATCAAAATAAAAATTATACTGCAAATTAATAAAGATCAAATTAAGAGAACTGATGATAAGACCTTTTGTTTTGAGTGAAACCCCGATAGGCGAGTTGTTGAATAAGCTCAGGAATAACTGGAATACTTCTCCCCATGTTGCAAGTCGTCTAACACGTCTTCCTTCTTGGGTCGAAACGGCCCACTGTGTCGCGGAAGTTTGTTTAAAAAGATGTTTAAACTAAATAATGTATTAATTACACCAATTTTTAATTGGTATTTATTTGAATAAACGCCCAACACATCCCCAATAAAACATCACTTAGAATAATAATCTGACTGCATTTGTTATCCTTTTTACCACTTTTTATATCTATTAGAGGATTTTATTTGATTATAAATGTTACCATATTATTAAAACTAAAACATTAAACGCATCCCTCGAATAAGCACATCCCTCAAATGAACTTACTTCCCCACCTCCGCCCTATAAGGGCCCTACCAAAACGTCCAAGCGAGCCAGAACGTCCTTTTTATACCCGAGTCATCATTCCGAGAACCATCGTCTACACTTCCTAGACGGGGAGCGAGCGAAGCGAGCTCACCCTCCAAAACAATTTAAGTATAGTAGTAACAGCAAACTTATTAGTTTTTATTTGCGAAAAGGGAAATCTTACCAGGTTATTGATTACTTTTTTCTTTTTATTTTCATTAGTAAAATAAACTTTTTATTTGTTTGTTGATTAAAATAATAAGGTTTTAAAAAAGAGTGTCTTATTTCGTTGTAGTATGGACATACTAAAACAAAGTGATTTTCATTTTCAACCTCGTTACATTTGCAAACTTTAAAGATTCGTTTTTCCCTTTCTATTCCTGTCCATCTTCCCTTTTCGTTTTCAAGATCTAAAATTCATAATCTTCTAATTTATCTCTAATCAGCATTTCCAGTTTTGGGGTTTTTATCAACACGTATGCCTACTTCTGTTTATTACGGTGACGTATGTTATATAACAGAATAACATTTTTAAAACAAAATCTAATGAGGGCTTGTCTGGTAAAATTATCTCAGTGCTCCATCCCGGATCTCTCGCTCTTAAATGAAACTGATTGATTATTAAGTTTACAGGGTTTGGCAGTCAATATCCGAAGTGTTTTATCCTTCCGAAATATAGGCATCGATAGTCTTTTTTAAGTTCAATAATTCCTCTCCGACATGGGTGTGTAATCATAAAGGTGTGTTTTCATATAATCTAATAAGAATCGGAAACGGATTCTTTATTTCATTGGATATTTACAAGTAGTGTGCTTGGTTTTTATCTCGCTGAAAGGAGGACGACCCACATTACTTATTTAGAATTAATTTCGACGGCTCTGATCAGACGAGTGGGATTAGACATACGTTTGGTTAGACGAGCATGATTACTTAATTTTGGAGACAGAAAAAAACCGATTCCATTTGTAAATTTGAAAAACGTTTGCTGCACCATCATTTAGTAATATAGGTCCTTATTGGTGGAATACCAACAAATGATTTAAATCTGATCAATATTATAAATTGTAACTTCTGTGAAGCGCCACCGACCAATAACCATTGAGCATGACCTAAACTTACTGGCTCTCACCAGATGATCAAAATTAGACGTCAGGCCCGGTGTAAAGTTTTGATGGAAGACTGCATGGACATTTTGAAAAGATATATATGTGTATATATATCTATATCGAGAGAGGCATGTGTTCGCGACATTCGCCTAATTGCTATATCCCTAGGCAATATACTTTACTATCATTACCTCTTGTATATACATTGATTATGTGCACGATAAAGAACTAACCCCATTCAAACACTAAAGAAGATCGTCTCTCGTCTTGCAACGTTGTTATCAATATAATAGTCTTTCATGTTACTATGTCGATTTTCAAGTAAACTCGTTTGTTAAAATGAAAGTTACCTCCTTCAAGGTCCAAATTTGTTGTTCATGTTGTATCTACTGTTACTTTGCTGACTTCTATCATTAAATGTGATATTAGCTCGTAGACACTACTTTGACGAAGGCATTGTTATTTGTGTGATTTGGTTTTTTAAACGGACAGGCGAAAATTCGGGAAAAGAGACACAGGGAGAATTTAACAAGAAATATTTCTTACAAAAAACGTCGCTCGATTTTTTGAATGTTTTAATCATTGTTCTTCTTCAGATATAATGATTTATTAGATCAATTATTTGATAATGATTTTATAGATCAATCGATAGTAAACATTTTGTGTAAATATGGTCTGGCCTACTGTACAGAACAAAAATATAATCATAAACTAAACTACAGTATATGTACAAAACATCGCCGACATTAATTGTTTTTAGCCACGAACGAAGTAAATAAATTGCGCCCTCAGAAGGCAATTGTATGAACTTTTTACGGATTTTAGTAATATATTTTGTATATCATCATATCAAAATTCAATCAAATATGATATTACATGTTTATTAAATAAAAAAGAAATTTAACCTAATTCAAAGAATTGCAATACATTATTTTCCCGACGTGTGTTGGACATGCAGTCGTCAGAGTCTGAGACAACGTGATTCGCGTCAAGTCAACCAATCAAAGAGCGAGATTCCAAATGCGTTCAACCGTGAGCCCTCATAGATTCTCTTTTTCCAGACGTTTTTTTGTTCCAGCAGCTTGGACCTATATATTAGTCGAGTTTACAAATTTCCCAAAACTGTCAGCCGTAGATATATAGCTTTCGCGTTGATAAAGCTTATAGAGTATGTCATATGGGGATAAAGCCGCGGCGCGAAAACTAAAATCCTAACGGTGAAAAAATTGTCATTGTAATGTAAGTTGTCCCGTGTGGATGTATGCAAGGTATCCGGTGGAAATTGTGAAATCCGTACGGTATTATTATTTATCGCGGTTAGTCCTGTGTGGATTCCGAGAAGCGGCATAGATAATTCAGTTAGACCACCACGTTGTTACTGTTTGGATCGTAGTGTTGCTCAAGTAGGCCACATAGGCAAGTGGAAGGGGAAGTAACAAAGTGCGAGGCAGCGAGGCACGCGAGGCAGGGAAGGCAAGCGAGGCAAGTCAGAAATTTATGCGAGGCATCGTTTTACCATCATCCAAAAATGCGAGGCATCATTTTATCATTTTCCCAAAATTGCGAGGCAGGAAATCACCGAAACTGAAGTAGCCTAGGCCCGCTAGTTCCCTTTTGCACCTGTCTTTTAACTCGAAATTTGTTAACCAAATTTATCCTGAATACCACACCTTAGAATTAGTAGGCCTACTTTAATGATGAAAAATCACATAAAAGTAACAATAAATCCGTTAAATTGGTGATTTTACAGACGTTTTCCTCGCATACTGTTCGCGACACTTAATGTTTCAATATTTTGGTTTCTATGGAACGCCAAAAGAGCAAAATTAATTAGGGGCTAATAACTGTGGAATCCATATATTTAACGCATTATTTGGTGAAAATCACGTACAATTTCAATATATTTTGTCACTGTCACTTGTCAGTAAGGAAAAATGTTACTGTTGATACTGTACACGGTTTCGTTAACCTTTTAAAGAATACTAGAAACATTCATCATAATATCCTTAGTAGGATGTTGATTTAGGATCGGTTATTTTTCTTTGAAAACAGAACAGTATCAGCACTATTTTTATTGACAAATTAACAAATATATTGAAATTAAACGTGTTTTCACCAATAAATGCATGAGAAATTGACGCATTCCACTGAGTTTTAGTCCTCTATTATCGGTGCTCTTTTGGCACTCCATAGAAACACAAAAATATTGAACATTGAATAAGTGAAATTCGCGAACAGTGTGTGAGAAACACGCCTGTAAAATCATTAATTTAAGGATTTATTTGTTACTTTTTATGTGATTCTTCTTCATTAAAGTACTTATGAGGTATACTTCTAAGGTGTGGTATTCACATGATAAAGTTAGTTATCAAATTTGGAGTCAAAATATAAGTGAAGGAAACTAGCGCCAAGTTTATCAGTACGTACATGGACAAAAATAAATAAAAATCGTTCGTAATATACATAGCCTACTAAAACAGGAATAGCGTATCATTATTAATATTACACCAATTATTATTATATCAACATTGATTAAATTATTTTCTACATATGTCTCTAGGTTAGGGCTAAACATATTAAAGTATTAATATAAAGTTTAATGTTAGGCCTAGTATTACGATTGTCGGACGTAAGTCTTTTTCACACGCGCTCCAGAATTCTCTCGCAATTTCTTTGCGGCATGTTATTTGATCGGCATATCAGTTACCTTTATGCACCGCCAGTTATTGAACTTGTCCTGGCCATCGCTGTTCACTTTATTTGCGAGAGAGGTACACGTGTTGATTTCATAGAGAATGGAATGTAAAAAATGTCTTTGGCAGGGCGCTTTGAGAGAAGTATGTGCGTTGCTGTTGAAACCACGTGCTATAGGAAGGCGAAATCGCCACAAGGCCGAATCCTCTCAGGGCAGAATCATTCCGCTACCTGCTAAATAGTAAAGAGGTATTTTCCATCTCTCGGGTCTACCGGATCGAGGCGCGGGGGTGTGCCAAAATATTATTTTATTTATTATTTATTATTTTTACTCTGCTATGTTCGAGAGACATGTTAAATTAATTGTAAAGTGAACACGCTCGAAATGCCAACAAACAGTCATTTGATGAGTGTCGCTATAACAATTATTGTTTATCGAAAGTTAAAGACTGTCCTTCAGATTTAGGCGGATACGGATGCTCAACTTTTGAACAGTTTGGGCACTTTTGTAAAAGTAAAATTTGACACGATATGACTTGAATGAAAAAAACAATCGTTACATAAAAATAAACAACATGATGAGTGTATACACGAATCTATTTAGATACGCTAGGCCTATTATAAAAATATAAATAATTGATTGATAAATTTCAGGTCATATTTCATCATATGGAAATATAATTACGTGCGCAGCGCATATAACGCATGCGTACGCGCGCTTAACATTTATTTTCGATGAAATTAGAGTTAAGTACGTTTCAGGCAATTTTAAGCAAAAAATTCCATGAGTGCGCAGATTTTTGCACGCGCACTGCCCGTTAAACCTTAATATGCACTCTTTTTGCCCGATTTCTGTTTTACAACCATTCTTTAATAATATCATCAAGAATCTCCATTTTCTCTTTCCGGCCCTTGGTTTTCTCCTCTTGCCACCTCTTCTGATAATCTATAAGGGTTCCTTTTTCATCTAACACCTTCTCCTTTAAAGCAAATTGCAGCATTCACTGTAGTATTTTTACTCTACTTTACAGCTCACTATGTTGGTCGGTTGGTCGGTCGGTCGGTTGGTCGGTCGGTAAACACTAACTCAAATTTGAGCACGCGACTGCAGCAATTTATATGGCCTTGATTTTCTGGCCAGGAACATAAGTTGGTAGTGCATACGGGGTACGTTGAAACACCGTGTTTCAATGTACCCCATGTATATTTTAAAACACAATGTCCTGTGTTTTTTCATTATTTAGTCATTTTATGACTTAACATTTTTTATTATTAATAATATTTTATCAGTATTGTTAGATCCATATTATTTGATGATTTGCTAGCATTATTATATTTTATATATATGTTTAAGCATATACCGTTTGCCGTTTGCACCCGTGGACCGGGGTACATTGTTAAATTAATTAGCCTCCTCAACGAAAATTACCAAAGTTTTTTTTCTTTTTGACTTTAGTATTACTGAATGACACCCATTACTTGCTTTTGACACCATTTTGGAAGTTTTAAGACTATTATTTTCAGAATTATTATAAAAAAAAACAAAATTTGTTTCAAAGCGCCCCGGTCTCCCCTAGTAGACCACGATTATTGTTAATAATCCAAACACTTTTTGACTCAAACTTTATTCTTCTTGCTGAGATGCACATTATATCACTTACTGCATCTCTCTGTGGTGTAAAGGTAAAGATCCGTCATTTTAGTTTTGGCGTTAACTTGCTAACAAACAAACACGCATATCACAGACACAAATATAATCTTCTCAAAAGCGGAGGTAATAAATATTAATTATTATATTCCTACCCGAAAGTTTTTAGTTTTGTACAAAATTACGTCTAAACTAGTAAAAATGTCATTTATAAAACAATATGAATACTGGTAAAACTCACTCTAAAACTCACCCAGTCTAAATTAAATAAGATTTATTTTAATTTAGTTTACTCTTTACCAGTGGGTTTTTGAGAAATATGAAAACAAATTGTTTAATGTAATAATATATATATCCTATTAAATAGATATAAAATAAACTCATATGAATAAAGTCATAGTTATTTTACTTGAAATTATTTAATAGAAACAATATGTCAAATCATTAGTATATTCTAGTTTAGTCTAGTCTAGTCAACCAATTTTTTAAAATTATTAATTAGTTTTCGAGGACGATTTATTTAATATGTAGTAGTAGGACAGTATATCAGTCAATAAGGTAAATGTAACAGCAACCCTAGACATTATATGTAGTAAGTTATTATTTAGCATGTTGGTAATTCAGATGATGTATCAGCATCTATGTAGGATTTTGTAACCAATTTTAAACCTGCATTATATCGAATATAAATTCGCAAATCAGTCTTAAACTGTCCAGCAGGGCAGTAGCAATCTCCGATTTTTGCGTCTTCTATCGTTAAGGTAACAAACTGTGGGTCTCTAATCTCGTCTTTTGTTTTCAACCACTCCATAATTTCTATAGTAACATTTAGAGCTTGTTCGTTAACAGGTGTAGCGTCTATGATTCTTCCATTTACTGGGAAAACTAAAAAATAAAGAGAATTTCAAAGAAGGAACGTAAGTAAGTAATTTAACTCAGGTGGTCTAGGTTACCACTGAACTATTTTAGTTCCGAATAAGCAGGAAATAAAGTATTTCTTTGTCGTAGAAACAAGTTTAAAAACTTCTGATCTCAACGCAATATGAAAAACGTTATATTGTTGAGATCAAAAGTATAAAGATGGGTCTTTATGCTAATACTTCTTGTCGCCTCATTTGATTCATAACTTACCCAACTAATTAAGCGGGTCGAATATACAATTGCCAATTATGACGCAAAATATTGAGGAGAAAAAAAATTGTTGTTTAAAAAACCATTAATGTATACGCCTCAAGAACGTGGCGGTATTTAATAAAATGGATAATTAGAGCTTTTTATAGATGATAATATAAAAAAAACAATGATGAAGGATAAGAAAAGATGTTTGTAAATAGAACATTTGGTTGGTAAAACTGTAGTTTTTATTAATTATTATTACAAAAAAAATTGATAAATGAAAATGGGTAATAGCCACATTAGAGAAAAAAAATGTTAAGAAATAAAAAAAAGTATGAAAATTATGTATGATATATGTGGGACTACAAATACAAAGGACCTAAGTATCTAATTTTTAGGTCAATGTATAATTATACAAAGGGCCGTTTAAAATTAATGTTTCTGTGTCTGTTGTGTTTTGTAGATTTGCATTATATGTGTAAAGAAAAATATCAATGCTGTGAGTACTGAGTGAGATAATAAATGAATATATAATGGTAAAGTAAAGCAGGCAGACAAATTTGCATTTTATATGTGTGTTTTTGTAAGATGTTTATGTTTGTATATTATATATGTTTGAACAATACCATGAAAGCACCAGTGGTCTAATGGTTAGAACATCTGCATATCAAGCAGAAGGTTCCGGGTTCGAGTCTGGATTTCCTCATCTTTATTGATTAAAATTAATTAATTACATTTCGGTATATCACCGGGCGGTTTAGATCTGTGCTTGATGTGTAATAAAATTGTTAAAAAGAGAAAAAAACAAGTCTAAGTTTATAAAAAGATTATTAAATATAAATTGTGTTAAATGAAAATGTATGTATAAAGAAAAGAATATATATAGAAAATATGAATAAGAACTAGCAGGTTTTGGAAATGTATTAAAAGATGATATGTATAAAGTATAAGAGAAAATTATGGTAAATAATGATAATGGATAGAGAAATGCGTACAACAAAATCATGTATGTAAACATATGATAAAAAAAAAACAATGTTAGAAAAACTACGTAAACATTACTATATTTATATGAAAATCTAAAAATGGCTACTTAATAGTATTGTATAATTGTATAGGACTACTCACTCTTTCCAACTTTTTTACAAAAGGCATTTACACCTTCTATGTTACACACATCTTTACTGCAAAAAGCTATTGAAGGTGATGACAGCAATGACGATACTTCACTGGAAGTAGTGTCATCCGATGATGAAAATGAAAATGCTGAAAGTAAATTATAAAAAATGGTATGCCTATGACAGAATAAAAACAAAGAGAAAAGGATGGTTATTTACTTCATAGAATTTTATAGTTCCATAGCCAATATATATTCTGTTATTTTAGTAAAACAAATTAATATTAACATATTATTAAGTTGAAACATATATTTAATTAGTATATTTGTACGAACAAAATAAACGCAA
This sequence comes from Antedon bifida, assembly GCF_963402885.1. Lineage (NCBI taxonomy): Eukaryota > Metazoa > Echinodermata > Crinoidea > Comatulida > Antedonidae > Antedon > Antedon bifida. The sequence continues at coordinate 26,774,936 of NC_136228.1, forward strand.
CACTGTCTTTTTGGGCAAATTATGTATTGAAAGATGGGCAGAGAAGAACATTTATTAGTACATTCATACAGTAGATCACTGAATACAATTTAAAAAAAATGTTAAATTAACTGAGAGATTATGATTTTACTTGACTAATAACTTATTGTTGGCAATAGTATGAATTTTGTTTGCAATAAATGTGATATAAAAACACAGAGATGGAGTCTTTTTTTCACGAATACAAAATATCACGTCAATAAATTTCGATTTAAAATTACAAACAATGAACAGAGCAAATGCATTTTTGAAGAGTGAAACTGGCATAAATTATTTGAATACTCACATGTTTCATTTTCGATCTCTCCGTCAGCTAGGACAAAAAGATAATTATTATTATTATAATCATTATTAAGCATATTATTACTGTATATCTACTTTTTCTTTCACTTGTTTTTAATATGAAAAATAGAGCTTTTCATTTAAATGTTTCTTATATTGTGTTTTTTTTATCGGCAGGTGCTCGAGTTATTGTGATTAGTCTTTCTACTTAATGGGATTGACGCGTTTTCAAATCCAGTCTGGGTTAAATTAATATCCATATTAATTGGAAATAGACAGATAGGATAAAATAAAGAGTGGCAACTTACCGGTACAAGTCTTAGGAAATACATAATTCCACTGTCCGTTTACACACGTCACTGTGCGTTGAGTTAGAGAAGTACCAGGTATATAGAAACCCTGATCACAAATTAATGTTACTGCATCACCGTCTTTTCTTACAATACCGTTCCACATTGTAACTGGGGGTACTGAACATTGTGGCGTTTCAACTAACAACATTAAAATAAAAAAATAATAAAGTCACGTGTAAAGTCTCATGTGCTATTTGTATACATTAGTATGAAAAAAGATAATTAATAAAATTCGTAATATTGTTTTTGAAGTTAATAACTTTGTGACTTTGTTTTGTTATTTTTGATGATGATTTTGGTTAATCAAATGATACATACAAATACATGATGATGGAAATTGTTTGTCCCAATTTCCCTCAATGCAGTTGATAGTCATTTCTGAATCTTGAGTGCCTTCTATAACTGCTTCGTTCCTGCAGAAAATTGTTACAGTAACTCCATCAGTATCATCTTTTAAAACGTAACCATTTTCGATAGATGTTGGTAGATCATCACATACGGTTGCTACAAAAAAAAGAACAATATATCAACTTTTTGCGAAAGGCTGACTGATGAATTAAAACCAGTTAATTATTATGCAGCTAGATGGCTATACTAATGCCTTGCAGTGAATAATGTTTTGGTAAATGTCTTCAAATTTCATAAACATTTCACAAATAATCTACTTGTTACTTAATCGGCCATTAAATAGTTTGACAATGAATACAATTTCTATTCAATATTATGACAATTGTTTACAGATCAACAACAGAACAATAAATATAATTAGATTACAATTATGTTTTCATCCGTTCTTCACATCTGTATAATAACATTGATATAGACTGATACAACTGACTGAGATTGGAACCGACCGAAAGTATCGAGTGACATCACGAATTTGCGCATGCACTGTTTTATTTTTAGTAAAACCCAGTGATTACTGAAGGAAGTTTGAGAGGGTTTTTTTAATATCGAAAAATTACGTCGATGAATGCGCATAAATCCATGTGACTACACCTGCCTAAACAAAGGTGATGGGAAGAAATTATGGCCTACACTAAGAAAAAATTACATTTACAACAACATTTATTTAGGTAAAAATAAAAGCCATGTAATTGATAACAATATCTGATAATTAATTTTGATACAATTTAGCGTGTGTATTCAGAGAAACTATTGAAAAAATGGTAATATAATTATACTAATGTGCTGTTAACTAAAATGAAACGTCACCTACGTTTGATGCATCCTCTAGGTATTGCTGGAACCCATTTACCCTCTATGCAAACACTGATCTGTCTGTCATCCTTAGTATATGGTATATGAAAATCCTTATTGCAATAGATACCAATGTCAGTATTCTCAGACGTTCCAGATCCTACTACTATTCCGTTGGTAATTTGAGTTGGTGGTGTATTACATATTGTAGCTAAAAATTAAATAATTTAAGCCGAATGAGTTTCATCTTTTGAGAATAAGCCAGAAATAGTAGACCGTTTTAGAAAATATCAACAATTTGATTTAGACAAGTTTAGAGGGTGATAATGGATAAGATAACTTTCAGTTAAAGTTTTAGCTTGACGGTAATTTATACACATATTTCAAACGCACATAACTCATCTGGTTCCGTAATTTAAAAAAAAAATTAATAATCTATTTATCGGTTTAATGTGAAATTTTTATTTTTATCGTAAGTTACGGACGGTAGTTATTTTAGTTTTAGTAGTTATTTTAAGATTTATCATTAAATGATAAATCTGATGTACGGCGCTCTGGTCTTTTTGGAAGAGCGCCTTATAAATACCATAATATTATTTAGATTATTAAGATTTATACACGTGCTGAATGATTTATGGTGTAGAATACGTCAGTGGCGATAATTATAGCTGACACATTGTAGTTATTGTATACTTACAAACACAATATGGAAAATCGTAATCCCATTCTCCACTAGGAAGACATTTTAAATACCGTTCTCCAACCAATTTGAAAGTCAGGTCACAGGAGAAAGACAGTTCTGTATTCATTAGATATGGTGGCTGAGACCCTTCAATTACGTCAATACCTCTTCCATTATTTATTACTGGAGTTGAGCAGTAAAAAGCTAAAAAAACAATACAAATTTGCTTTAGGAAGTAATAATGGTATTGTATTTATTGCGTGACCGCCACTTAAGCTCTGTCTACACTATCAAACGAGTTTGACAAAAAAAGTGTAATGTGAACAAATATGGCTAGTGATGACATCATCATGTCTGGGCATAACACTTTTTGTTGTCACATACAGTTTGATGAAATCGTTGAAAGCCATTATACTGGCCTTTGAAAGCACTTCTTACTGATGACCCAATTCAATTGGATAGGATGAGTTTTTTGTTTCAATATATCACAATTCAGGAAGTTAAGCCAACACACATAAATAGATCCTTGTCATTTGATTGGACAATTGTGGGTCACATAGTGTGCAATAGATATATATTATTAACGTCAATACAATGGTCCGCGATTGGATATCCGCGATTGGATATCCAATCGTGTTGCCTATATTTTGCTTGACATTGGCATATCAATAATAACCGTTCAGAATGTCACTCGATCGGAATTAACATTTTTTATATTAATTCTTGTACTAATTTGATTATTTCGCTGAAGAAGATATATTTTTATTTGGCTTTCGTCATTCACCTCATGCAATTATTTGTCCATCATAAACACTCTTTATTCGTATACTACTACTTGTCCCATCAACAAGTTAGTACACTGTTAATGCAACTCGAAGGTAAGTTGAAATAACTAAAGCGTGGTTTCCACTAGAACGCAACGCAGTGACGTATTGACCCAAAGTGATGTATTGCGTAATCACAAGTGGGAACCGACGACGCAACAGTGCTGCAAAAATCGCAGGTTTGAAAAGTTTGAAGACGTAAAATGATTAATTTTTGGTAGAATCTGGAAAGATCCAATACAAATTATTTTGTTTTACTTACGAGCAACTATATGAACTTCTACCCTCTGTGTTGGAAGGTTGATATTTGAATCATCTCTACATGTGTACACTCCGGAATGTCGAGTCTCTTCGATTTCATAATATACCTTTGTTGATGTCCAATAAGTATGTTCCTCCAATTCATTTTGACCAGAGAAGGGTTCAAAACCAATTACTGCAGTATCACTTACATGACACTGTACTTTTATTCCTGTGTTAGGTGAAGCAATCATGACGTACGTACTATCAGGGGCAACTTTCCGACGCATCGAGGAATACGATGAACTATCTGGTTTATAAAACAGAAGCTTATTTTCTGCATCAGCTGAAACAAAAAAAGGAAAGCCTGCTTAGAAACCAAGCTTCTTTTTCGATATGGTTAACTAATACCAGGGTATGAATCTCCAATCATACCTTACCAAACTTCTGCTACAGAAAAGTTTAGTTCTCTTTATTTTATACAGATACAGTACATCCTAAGTCGTGCCCAAGGAGGGTTCTCGAATACACAGTAATTTCAGCGTAAACAAAATGGCGATTTCTAATGTACGTACCGCAGGACAATACATTGTCGTTTACAGAAACGAATAAACTAAATTCATTTTAATTGTAAATAACTAATTGTCTAACTAAATTTAATTAGTAAATAGGGTTACATCAGGTGTTTAAAATCAGTATAATATATACCATCGAGTAAACATTCTAGAAGTGAGGCGCGATTTACCGAATTTTGCCCTTACGTAGCCTACATTTATAATAGAAATCTCCATTATTGTGTTGAACAATATTTCTGTTGCTCATTGGATACTTAGTGAAAGTTAAGCTGGAAGGTCCAATTTGGTAGCTATCCCTATTAAGTCTAGGAACCAATTTGGCTACTTTTTAGGTTATATAAGGAATAAATATTCCAGGTGGCTCACTTTGGAGCTTGACCTTGGCCTTGAGATCAGTTGTAGTTGGAAAGCCAGTGGAAAGCTAGGTGGATGTGTCCTCACAACAAGAATAGTAGTATTAGTATAGCTATGTTCAACTATAGTAGATGGCAATGTAGGCCTATATGTTCTGGTACAAAATAGTTAGCACAATCTTTGGTGAGTTTTAAGTTTATTACCTTTATTGATGGATTTATACTGTATTTATGTTGTTATGGTGGTTGAGCCATTTGGGCCACACCTTAATTTGCTATTGGCTATATGCATACTCACCTGTTGTTTAAAGTGTATTTAGTTATTATCTAGCCTGAATTATGCATTAATTAGTTTGTATAACTTTACTATTATTGTTTGCTATTGTCTTATTACTGAGAGATATTTTTGTTGTTTCAGTTAATCTTAATCGTTTTATGAATGGACATTAAAGATTCGCATTAACAGTGTGCTTAAAATTATTGATTTGGCCAGAACATAAGCAATTTGCACAAACTATTTTGACTAAACCAAAGGTAATTTGTCTTTAATAAGTTTCAATACTTGTTTACATTTATCACGACCTATGCTTATTTATATAACTACATAGTGATATTTACCAATAGACAAATATCGCAATGAATATCTTAATGAAGGAAAAACTGTATAGAACTTACTACAAGTTACAAGCCATCCTGTCCATTGTCCATTCTCGCAAGTTCGTACGTTTGCATTATCAAGTCTAAATTTACCAACATCACGACAACGAGTTATTAGATTCGTACCCGACGGAAAAGTTGTGTCTGACGAAGTTGCGGGATCTAAATCGTACCTATTGTTGATATTGATTACGGTATTTGCACTTATCGTTGGCTTTAAGCAGTCCTGCTGTTCTTTATTTCTCTCAATTTCAGGGTCTGGTTCTGTATCAAATAAATATTGTGAGTCCGATATTAATAAGGCCTGTTTATTTTACGGACGATAATGAACGACGATAAATAGATATACATTTGCTTAGAGAGAACAGGGAAATCAGAAATGTTTTGATGCTACTGTTGAACTAAATGATAACGATATATGTTGTCTTTAAAGAAAATAATATTTTTTAAAAATCCAATCAAATATAAACGTCATAGTCAATAATAACAATACTCTTGCTGTGTCGTCATGATATTATTGCTCTTACTATCATGAATTCATCTGATTGGATTGGACTTAAATTCAGCATAACTGGTTATCTAATAGTTCTATGTTCGATTTATTTTTGTATGTACTACTGTACGTGGATCGTTATCGTCCTAGTATAAATCGACCTTTATTCAACAAGTTTATTATTCTTTTAGTTTATTAAAAACATGTAATAAAACTCGTCATCACCATCGCCATCGCCATCGCCACCTCCACCGCGTTAACTTGATTGTTTTTGTTATTCTTTGTATATATATATATATATATATATATATTTAATTGTATGAATAGTTATGTCAACTTCATCATTGTTTAGTTGATGCAATAAAAGGAATTGAAATAAAAAAACAACGTTAAAATGATTTACCACAAACATGCCTGGTATCCTCATCGAAAATAATTGTTGATTCTTGACAATACCCTGTTAAAGCTCTTTTTCCGTTGGGAAAAATAAAACCTGTATTACATGTTATATAGACTGTGGCACCATTTTCTGCTAAGCTTTCTTTTGTTCTGGCACTGTCAACATACACAACTGAATTCAGTACCGTTGGAATTTGACAGGATAACTCTGTTAGTTTGAATAATCATAAAAATAATAAAAACACTAGAGTGTAATGATGGTGATATATTTTGCCTTTTCTAATATTCATACTGTATATCTTCCACATGTGCATTATAATACTGTCTTACCAAAGGGCGTGCAGCGCATTGTGTTGAACCAACGCTGGACTATCGCCGCATTGTATCCTAATATATAAGTCAATGCACTTACTGTATATTTTCCTAACCCTATCCACGCAGGTGTATTAAATGGGTACTCGGTTAGATCAAGTCAAAACTTTACGCTGATTACTACCTGCATTATAGTAGTAGTTTACGTGTTTGATCCAAAAATGACCAGGGTAATAATGCAAAGCGCCTATGAGCATGATTACTCATGAAAGGGCGCAATATAAATGTGGTATTATTATTTTATTATTATGTTTTTTGGGCTTGGGTGAGAATAATATGAAACTGATAAATTGTTTTTTTTATTCATTTAAATCAATATAATACAATAAAGACACAATTGTACAGCAATGTGTAATATATTTCTGGTGACACCACAACATTTTTAAATTACCTTCTTCAGAAACTTCACAAGCTACTACACCAAATCGTAGACTTAATTTTCCATACCATTCCAATGGATATACTTTTACATATTGTGCATAGACCTTCTCAGGAAATAATTGTTGAGAGACACCATTTCTATTCACATTCCCTACAAGTACCTGAAAATTTAAAGAAATGGTTATTTTGAAAATTATCGTCATTTAAGGTCGATTTATTAGTCTGCTGTAATGTGCTACTTTAGGTAGAACGATATTTGAATAACTATTGATGGTGGCGATTAAAGATAGATGAATATGAACGAATCTTTGCCAATATACATACAAAATAACACTTCATCCAGAGTCCTGCAAACTCTTTATCTCGCGGTCTAAAATCCCGGCACCAATCCGAGGCACAAACACTCAGCTAGACCAGGCAAATATAAAGGACTGCATGTCACCATGGTTAGGGCTGAGGTAAAAAATAGAATTCCTAAAATATTCCATATTATAGACCTCTGTATTCCCGGATATTGTAATTTGTTTGTTTAAAGGAGACAAATTCAGCTGATCCACCGGCCAATTTCAGGAAAAAAGCTTTACATTAGGACAAAATTTGGCAATAATATTCATCATCTCGACACTTCACAATTGTAATCTACTGTACGTATTGCTTTAAAAATTAAAGCGCTTACGACGTTAAAAAACTTCCCAAATCTCTGAAAATTTAAGCTCAGGTACAGGCATGAATTTTAAATACAATATCTGGTTAATTGTACATAAATCAAATATTTGTAATAGAAATCAAAACAAAAAAACATGAATTTCACTTAAACTGATTAAATACAAAATTTCGCAAAATAGGTCATTTAACCTAATGTAATAACATATCTGGCGACTCCCTAGAAGGTGAAAAAAGATGGTGGATATACGATGGATAAGTTTGGCTATAGCATTAAAATAAAACTATGAAGTTGAATACAAATACTAGAAACGTAAAATTAACGTTATACCTATATTTAGTTAAAAAAAATATTTTTTACAACAACGTTTATTTTTTCTAGTTTTTTTAAAATTCCTCTTTATTTACAACATTTGTGTAAAAATAATATATTTTTAATTTTTATTTTCAACAAGCTCATGTAACACAAATAAAGTACCAACAGTTATGAAACATAGGGGAAACTATAGATCGATAATTATTGGAATGTATAATCAACAGACATTTTCTGCCCGCACCTGGCCTTTAAAACATCTTTAATAAAACAAAACAGACAAATTGTTAAAATTAATATTTATATTTTTTAGTATTTTATGGTAAATAGGACATTTAATCTTCGGTAGCAGCAAGACATTTCCAGGTATGTAACCTTTGTTCCACTGTTGAAAACATCTTGAAATGTATTTCAACTTACCGCATCTTCTCCGCGTTCATTTTGCACTGTAAATTCTTCTGAAGAAATATCTTTTTTGTAGCCAACTTTATAAAGCGTAACCCAATAATCGTCAATGTAATGTCCTTGTGTCTGTGTCCCATACACTTTCATTGTTTCACGTAGATCTACTTTTAACCACTCTCCTACGATGTCTTGGTTGGGTATCCATGCACCATTCATACGATACAACCGACCATTGGTGGCATAGTTGGCTCCATCAATAGAAGATGCTTCAAACTCCTGATTTGCATGACGGACAAGTGTTGTGCATTCAACTAGTGACAAAATAAAATAAAAATTATACATTGTTATCAACATAACAAATTAAAAGTTATACAAATTTATTTAGACAATAAAAAAACTTGGCAAAATTTAAACTTATACACCACAATATTAATGGAAATAATGAATTCAAGAAGAGGAAAGGCAGAACATTGACAACAAAAAAAGAAGAAAAAAGAATCTGATTTTTTACATTATATATTGTATATATACAATTTGGTAATATTTCTTCATATAAAACAATTGTTGAATAACATAACGTTTCAAAAGTTGAAATCTTAACAATGGACGGTTGTGTACAAATTGTTTATTTTTAAATAAACAATTTGTACACAACTAAACTAAAAATGATTACTTAAGATGTGAACAAATTAGTAAACAAACCTAGTGGTGTTGACCACACTACCCTAATCAAGATGGTAAGCGACGGAAGGAACATAGAATAAATAGTTAGGCATTAGTACATTTATAGACGTAGTTATTATTTTGTTATTTCTTGAAATAATACATCCAAACTTACATTCTGTATCTAAAATACAATCAGGGAGTTCCGAGAATTCAGGCAGCCATTGGTAGTTACCAGTACGTGTATTTAGTTTGCATGTGCGCTCAAAACCACGAAGTGTTGCCATATAGTTTGAACCAAAGCAACCTAGACGAATCTTACTGTCTATATTCAAACTATCTGAATAACTAAACCATCCATTTCCTGGGTTTCTGTGCAATGTGCAATATCGATCTGAATTATAGACGGCCTCTGAAATAAAACAGGTTAACTTCATTTAATAAAACAGTTCATTACAGCTTTTAGGAACTATTGAATCAGGAGTACAACTTTACAAAACAAATACTTGAGTAACTTGAGTGTAATTGAAAATGTATATCCCCAAAACCAAATCATAGATCAATAATAATGTTAATAATTAAGATATTCAACAGAACAGCAGCAGGTAATCATATTATAGGTGTTATAAAATATATAATGTTATATGTAAATATTATACATCCCTTATTCATCTTTGATAAATAGCCGCTGTGCAACCAATCTTAGAGTTAATAGAAATAAATGTAAACACTGTAGAATATATTTTATAACACCTAAATAAATTCCTGTCATTTGATTGGACGATTGTGGGTCACATGGCGTGCAATAGTACGCACTATTAAACGATGGTTTAATAGTACTTTTTTTGTGTACGAAAACAAAATCTTTTCGCGTTTGGAAAATATTTTTTTATACTGTTGCTTTTGAAATACAACAGCGCCGCCTATGTTGTACTTTCGTCGTGAAACGTGAAAGATTGAATTTATGACTGAAAAAAAAAAGAAAATTATAATTAGCCTAGATGAGTTCCAGTTGCCTGTCGAAGTTTCGTATTTGGTATTGCTGCATTTCATCGTAGCTAGTAGGCCTAGGCCTGTTAGTAATTTGGCTAGGCCTAGGCGTGTTAGCCTTGGTAGGCCTAGGATTGTTTGGTCGTTTGTTGACATAATTAACACTACAGTAGTTGTGTTTATAACATCCATATGAATATAATATTTAATATATTATTAAAAACCAAATGTTACTGTTTTAATCAAAGTGAATCAAATGTAGGCCTACCTTTTATTTGATTCTAATAACAGGAATCTATTTAGATGTTATATAAACAAATAATGAATTTTTTTTATATTCGTGTAAATGGTACAAATATTGACATTTGGTGAATGATGAAAGGTTATATATCAACTCGGCTTCGCCTCGTTAAAATATAACCTTTCATCATTCACCTCATGCCATTATTTGTACCATTACAATCATAAACATTGATTATTTGTATAATATTCGGCACACACTTCACTACATGCAGAACATCGTTTGAGCATAGTCGCAGATGGGTTGGTCTTATTTATGAAGCTAGCATCATACTTTTATTTCTTTCGTGAACTTTTTGTGATCTACAGGTTTCATTTATATATATATATTTTTCTACATGTTCGGATTTGTTTTCATGATTTAGGAATTCTAAATTGCAGCCATTCATATTCGTGAACTTTGTGATCTACAGGTTTCATTTCTATTTTTAAATGTTTTAAACATTTTTCTCCATGTTTGGATTTGTTTTCTTGATTCATGAATTCTAAATTGCAGCCATTACTCTGGTAGTGACATAATAAAATAATAACATGAAAGTATCCATTAACTTTTCGTGGATTTACCTGTTATACATTGCGGCACTTGCAATACTATACTGTCACATTGTAGAACATCATCTCCCACATTTCTTGGATGTGAAGAATCACAATTGAACTGGATAGTGTTTGGGTGGCGGATGCTACTACCGATATAAGTACCAGATTCGTAAGAGCCGTATTTTGGTGGCTGTGCAATATTACAGCTTGCTAAACAATTGTGATATAAAAATATAATATATGTTGATATGGATTTATACTCTGAAAATCATGCTATCAATATAATGAATAATAATACAATAAATAAATTGTAATCGTAAATAGTTAATATGTACCGATGGGCTTATAATAACAACAATCATAATTTTGAAACAAATATTAATACAATTTTTTTATTTTTTTATTTTAATCAGTATAAATATGCAAAAGAAAAACAAAACCGACACAGCGGTGACATGAGGCAGAACAAATATTAAAAGAAAAATAGGCATATTGTATTAATATTTAAAAATATTGTATAATTAAAATTAAAATGATATTAATATAAACTTACGTTTTTCACATCTAGGTGCGTCATAGCTCCAGCTACCAGTAGCCAAACAATCACTCTTTGGAGTTCCGCTAATAATATGTGGATTGTTACACTTAACACTCCTTTCCACATCTCTTCTGATAACTCCTTCAGAAGGTTGATAATTCTCATCATTCAACGTGTACGTTACTGTCGCGTGTTCGATTTCCACAATGGGGCAAGTTGCTAATAATAATAATTACATTATTGATGAGTGTAAGATGATATATAAATGCTTTAATACAATATAATGTAATGCAAATGCGCATAAATTACGCTGAGCGGCTCTAAAGTAAGTCTAAAAGATTTAGGTGCACATCTTTTAGATATTACGTCTATCTGATGGTCACTGAATTATCGGTAAAAACAAAACAACAACGGAAACAGAAAGTAGAAAGAAAAGATATTTTACAATCACAATGAATGAATAAACTTACGAAGTCTTTCACACGTGACTCGAGGAAATTGCCCACGTCTGCAAGTCACGGAAGTTTTACTGGGTTCGAAATGGATATCATCACAGGTAAATGTTGCCTTGGTATTTACTTCATACACACCATTTCTAGGAAACTTACTGTACTCGATGTTTAAATGATCTTCGCCGGACAGTGGTGGGCAAGGCGCTTTACAAGATAAATAAATAAAATAATTTTTAATATAAAATATTTTTATTAAATTCCAAATGCAATACAAGTTTACTCTATATATGCTTATGATTATTATAACCGTACATTCATTATTTTCGATCATATTTTTTTGGATAATAAGAAATAGGAAAACAATCAATTCAGTTCCTATACGGTTAGTAGTTATTATCATGTTTAAAATATGAACCTTCAGCAATTTACCTTCTACACATTCAGGAGCATTGAGATCTTCATTCTGACACATCAACGTTAAGACATCATTTGAGGTATAACCATTGTGACACGTGAACGTTACTGTCTGTCCGTACGTCAAGATAGGGAACGGTGTATCTTTTTCGCTGTTGGCCACATATGGTATATCACATGTTACTGTGAATGAACAAAAAGTTGAACATTACCACTTTTTATTATACGCATAATAGTCACCACTGCCATGCGGAACCGAGCATCAATGGCCGCTTACCGATGCATACATGTTGATTCGTTGTAATGATTGCAGTATGATGCTGTGTGCGAATTATTTTTAAGGAAATGTTGCGTAATGCATATATGTATATTGTATGCAAGTGTGAATCCTAGTCAATATAAAAACGTATTTCCAGATCGAGAATAAGATATTTCTACTGTTATTGTACTAGTAATAAAGATATAATAGTCAGGTGGCTTAGCGACTAAAACGTTACACGGTGGACAAAAGCACCAAATTTGGCATGAGGCTTCTTTTAGACGTACTAATTGATTTTTGCCTAGGAGCCACCCGATCAGCTTCCGATTTTCCAAGATGGCGGCCAAAATCCAAAATGGCTGCCAGTAAATTGGTATATCATATATATCTGGCTGTAAAAGTTACAAATAGACAAATAATGTACTGAATCAAGAATTTCTGAGGTCAGTAAAACCGATTCAGGAAATATTATATAAAGTGAGTTCCAAGATGGCGCCCAAAAATAAAAAATGGTAGCCATTGAAATTGAAATACATATAATCGTATACAAAGTCACAAATAGTCCATTCCTAATGTATTTTAGTCTGCAAATCAGAAGGAAAGTGCAAGCATTGCATTTTATAAATTGATAAACCGTGCTAGTTATAAAAACCCATGTTATCAAATTTCTAAAGTTTTTCTTTGACCTTTGACCTCAATTTGAAGATTTTATTCCAACTGAAAACAAAATAACCATATCTCCGCAACGCTTACATTAAATTAAATAATTTTAGTGTCAAATTATTAGGAAGATGCATATTAATATTCATCCTAATAGAAAAATTTGTCACAAAATGGCCGGAAGTATGATTTTTGGTATTTTTGACCTTTGACCTACATGTCATATAACTTGGTAACTAACAGTTGGACAAACTTTAAATAGGTCTGAAATTAATCAGAAGATGGATGTTTCTATTCAGTCTAATACAAACTTTTCCAAGAAACTGACCCAGATTCTTGTTATTGACCTTTGACCTGTACTGGTAGTACACATTTCTATATCTCGAAAACTAGTGGTCGTAAAAGTTTTTTTATGAGAAATTGTTAGAAAAATATATATTTATATGTTTTATAATAAAACAGTTTCTATGAAAATGTAAAAGAATCCTATTTATGATAACTAAATTTGTAATTTTTTAACATCCAATAGTATTTGTTATGTATTAAAATGTGTTATATTTGCTGATTTTAGGCAATTAACGTAAATTTATCTGAACTATGGATATTTAATGTAAAGTTTGTTTTCTTTAATATAGAGAAAATGTAATTATCTATTAAATAAGACCATTTAAAAAATATTCTGACAAAAACTTAATTAGTTACAGGTAAAAAAGTGTACTTTTTACTTTTGAACAGCGCCCTCAATCTTAATTTTCCCAAAAATACCACATTTTATGTGGTTTCAGAAACTGAACTGGTTATAACTATGTACCATGTCTAAAATATGTTTCAATGACCATGATTACTCCATGTTTTCCTACTTCGTTTAATACCTATGCGATTTCTGCAACCAGAATGATATTCCAGTTTAAGCTACTGGCAGCCATGTTGGATTTTGGCCACCATCTTAACAACGAATGACCCATGTCATGCAACATGTCTAAAATATGTTTCAATGAACATGAATACTTATGTGTTGATAGTTCATTTGCCTATATGTGACTTCTGCAACAAATGAAAATGTGATTTTCCAATTTATTGGCGGCCATTTTGGATTTTGGCCACCATCTTGAAAAATAAATGATGACCAGAGTGGCTCCTAGGCAAAAATCAATTGGTAGGTCCCAACGAAGCTCCATGCCAAATTTGGCGCTTTTGTCCACCGTGTCACGATTTCCTCAAAATTTGTTGTTAAGCCACCTGACTATAAATGCAAATACGGTATTCTTCGTTATTTCTCAATGTTCTTTGCGATTAATGTTGAGCTTCATTTAAACTAACTAACTTTATTATTGTACAACTTTCCTACATACGCAGAATCTAAATAATAAACATTACAGTTATAAGGCATAAAAAAAAATTTTTTTATGGTAAAGCAAAAGAAAAATAAATAATATAATTGAATTACATCTTACTTTCCGAACATGTTGGCGCCGTACCACCAAACTTTCCTAAGGTGCATCTGCGAGTTACCGTACCACTTGAACTCAGTCGGTAGCCTTCATTACAATTGTAACGTGCAACTGTGGATGGGTCGTACAAACCGTCTCTGGGATTGCTCGAAAACACTATGTTTCCATTACGTATATTGCTTGGCATAGGACATGGCTCTAAACACGAAACAAGCAAAATCTAATGTTCATTTTAATAGTACAGTTGCTGCTTACGAAAGGTTCAATCAATAGCAAGTTGACATCTGACTTTTCTATGCATTGTAATGTATTTATATTTCATTGGGTTGGCTAATTACGTATACATTCGGTAGGTATTATGACCAGAAAATTCAAATAGTACTACGCCTACTATGTTGAACGGTGCTATTAAACGCTTAGCTTGTAAATATTTTGCAAATGTTGGGGCACGAAAAACTGTGACTGTTGGGCTTTCGAAAACCATATTTACTGTGAATTCGAAGACCTAGCCAAACCTTTAGCATTGATTTAATAAGGAAGCAGTGGATTCGAGTTTATTTTAGGTGTTAGAAGAGATTATTTCATTCGTTAAAATGTTGATGGTTAAACAAAATGTTAAAGGTAACATATATATATAAATATATACATAAACGACCTACTTTCAGTACAAACAGGATCAAATGACATTACCATGCCTATGCATTCCCATGTACTTGTATCCGAATTCAAAGTGTAGCCATCTTTACAATTGATTCGGTAAGTAGTGCCTGGGTCCACACTTTCCCCTGGAATATAATGTGATGGCACCTCCAAATTTTGCGGCACATTTGGCAAAATGCACTCAGCTGAAATTAAATCAAAATATCATATCATTATTTAAAGTTATGAATTTGTAAGTCTGTAGATGAACAATTTATTTATTATCATCAGGTTGTATTGTAAATATATGACGTTTACCGTATTCGTTGGTTTAACTGTTCCTTTATTATTGGTGACATGCTAAAGAATTTCTATGTGTTTTATAAATATAATTAACAGAAAGTATGGGTATAATGATCATGTGATGATACATACTAAGACACTGTGGAATATCGGCAGACCACTCGTTATTGTCTTTACAGAATATGGATAGTTCCCCTTTAAGGTTAAAACCAGGGTCACAGTGAAAGATAATAAAGCCTTTGTAGGTGAAGTCGTCATTATCACGTCCGCCATTATCTGGAATCCCTGGATCTCCACAATTGACAGCTAAAAGAAATTAACAAATCCAAGTTCAAAATATTATCTATGAGATGTTTAAATGTATTATACTTGTAACCTAATGTCTTTAAAAATTGTACTACTGTGATTATGTACATTATTAAATTGCTAATAGTGAATTAATCCTTGCGCTAATACACAGTTGACAATTCATTCACGACACAAGACATACAAAAAAGATGCTATACAAAAAAAAAAGTCTGGTGAGATTATTCTTCAATATATCCAGGACAACCAAGTTTAATATATATGTATCTCTCTAATTATGAGATAAATTCAGATTGTTTTACGAATACTTACTTATATACAATGACGTTATTGACGTTTATGGAAACAGAATAAGGATTGTCTCTGATTTAACCCTTTATTCTCATTATTACGCAGTACAGTATCATGTCTAGGTCATAGCGACAAAAGAGTTTCCTGCAAGTCAGTTGCTTGGTTGTTAGACATGGTACCGTACAAGAATCAGCTGTCAAAAGGATTAATTGCGTTTGAAAATAATTATTTTCTATCCAAACATAAACACATACCTTCACATTGTACTGGTAAATCCCAGCGACCGTTTTCTTGACATGTTATATATCCAGAATTTAAATTGGCACCAGGAATAACAAATCCTTCATCACAAGTCAGCTGAACTCGTTTTCCATAGGAATAATCCGTTCCAAAAGCTTCTCCATTCTCAGGATCATCAACTGCAGGGCATGTCACAGCTAACAATATATAAAATAAATATATATAAAAGCCGTCGCTATAGATAATCAATTATTTTAGAATCGTTATCATTTAATCATTTGTATCTAATTTTCATAGAAAATCCGAATAAAAAACTTTCTTCTCATTAATATTGATTATAATATTGAATATATAGGCCTAATGATAGAAACAAATGATGTAATAATGGCATATCTTATTGGCATCATGCCATTGGCTAAACTTAAACCTTGGAGTTCAGATTGCGTTGACCTTTACAATCTTATCTATTTTATTACTTTACTTTACTTTATTTGACTAAATTGTTAGACTAGAAAAAACCAAACGCTGCCTGGCTAGACAAGATCATAAAAACAATCGTAAAAGAAATTTAACAATAATAAAAATATAGTAATTATCTATATAATTTATTTTGAGTGAAGAATTGAAAAAATAACACAATAATTTATTATTTTAGATTATTACTTACGTGAACAGGTCGGAGTTAGTCCACTCCATTCCCCATCTGCCTGACATATACGATAATTTCTTCCTGATAATCTGTAACCTTTATTACAGTAAAACAAAACCTCTGCAGCAAAAGTATAAATATTACCAACTTTATATCCATTTCTGATTGATCCTGGTGATCCACAACTTCTAGCTGTTAGGTAGAATTAAAATAATAGCGAATAAAATGAATTTTCAATCATGGTAAAGCGTGACTTGACCAAACAATAAACGACAATTACAACAATAGCAATCAGAAAGTTGCAACCTATGACAGGGTTAAAAAGGATATTCAATTGTGATTCAGGTCTGAATCATGTTTAAAGTTTAATATTGATCAATAGGCATGGGCTTTAACTCCATACCTATTATCATTATTAACGCCCAAATATTCACAACGATAACTTACAAATTGTTGACGTTATTGTGCAAAAATAAAAGGGCTTACGTGGACAAGAGAAGCTTTCATCAAGGTCAGTCCATGTAGCCGTTCCTGGATTACTTGCGACCTCCTTGCAGTATATATATCCATTGCCGAGCTGATAATAACCATAATCGCAAGAATATTTCAGCCTTTCCTCTAGAGCATATATTTGTCTGTCGTGGTTGTCTAATGTATTATCGACCTTTGGTGGAGTAGGGCATGTAACTAGATGTATTAATACAACAAACAAACAAATATTTAATAAATGTCAATTAGGCGATAGATTAATTAGTAGTAATTCCAGTACTTTTTGCTTTGCTATTTTTTATTTCTCTTATATTTTCTTTCACTCATCATCATCTTTTTCTCACCATTGCCTAGAGGGATTTTTTTTTGTACCTGCAGCAGCAGCAAAATATACGGACCATATTACTCCTAGCCACGACGATTAAATATGTGATAATAACATATTACGTTTCATTATTACTTTGTGGCTATATGGTACTTACTTTCTGTCAAACATGTTGGTGTTTCACCACTCCATCGACTATCACCGCGGCACCTACGTACGGCCAGTAATTCATCCGATAGTTGATATCCTAAGTCACAAATATATGTTGCCGTTGTATCGAAACGAACAGGGTCCACACTAAGGTCGTACGAAAGGCCTATCGTTAACGGAGGCAAATCGTCCACGTCGCAGAAGTCATCTTGAACTGTAAGAAAAAATACTTATTTTGAACAAAATGTGTGTTAGATTGTAAGCAGTCATAGCCTCAATAGGAAAACACCGGCAGGTTTTTTCGTGTAAAATCGATGGATGTACTCTAATAACTACGCATTACGTGTTGTAACCCTCCGTGGAGCATTTGTCGTGAAATTGAATTGAATATCACCATCAGTCTAAATGTATACTATGTGTGTTGTCTTTGACAAATATGTAAATCATAATAAACAAACAAGAATAACTATAGTATTTTCCTAAATATGCCATCTGGTCCAAGGGGATTTATTAGTATTATGTTAGCAAAATAGCCTCTGAACAACCGTAAGAACACTATAACACAACTCAGAATCCATAGCATCTACGCTGGGCATTTGTATTCAGAATTTATCATTTATTTTTTATCTAACACTATAACTGATCTGTTAAAGTAAGATATAAATGATATCCCAAACTCTTCTGAGTTATAAATTTATATATTATTTGCTGATGATGCAAATATTTTTTATCCCATAAAAATATTAATACACTTGTTGAAACACTTAGGCCTAATAGGGAATTGTTTAAACTATTGTTAGTTTTATATTTCGCAAGTGACAGAAGACACGTCCGAGGGAATAGTAATGTAAAAAGCAAAATTGATAATCTTTTAATAAAAAAGAAAACAAACATCTTCAATGTCCATGGACTACTACGGAAACTTATAGGTTGGACTATCTGTTTAAATTACAGACAAAAACGCTTCGTATTTGTTCTAAATCAACTTATCTAGCCCACACCAAACCACTTTCTTTAAATTTAAATATATTTAATATCAATAATTAATCTGCTTTGTTTATGTACAAGTACGAATATAAATAAACTCTCAAAATCATTTATGAAAGTAACTAGATAGTCATAATACACGCAATTTAAATGATTCATGCAAATAATTTTATTCCAAAAAGTATATGGAAAATATTTATATATTTTATATTTTTATTTTTTATTTATTTATATAATTATTTATATCACTTAACGTTTTCTGTTATTTTTTGTTAATAGTTTCTAAACATCCATGCTTTCAGCAACTTGAATTAGATGGAAAATAGAATATTAGAAAACTATACCGGGACCACTCATCACTGAAATACGAGTGGTAAAATAGGGATGTGCATCCTATCCAGACCACCTATTCAATCACTATAGTAAAAGTATTATCCGGGAAATTGAAGATCTACCGGTGTGTGTTGTAAGTGGACATAACATCAATTATCTTCGCTATGTTGACAACATGGCACTCATTGTCAGGTCAGATTAAAATCTGCAGAGATTACTGGATTCAATGTTTGAAGCGAGAGACGAAAAGGACTGAAGATAAATATCGAGACTGGATGTATGTCAGAACCATTTTGCTCAGAGAGGGGAAGCAAACCAATACATTCAAGTATTATGATTTGGCAGCTTGCAAACACAACTATGATACCATCACCAGCGTATTATCAGACATCAGCGACGCGTTAGAGAACCGTCAGAAAAATCAGGACTGCATCGTGATACATGAACTCACAAATTCTTTTAAAAACATCCATGAGCGCAGAAGAGTGTACAAAATCCCTCTGCAGTATGATAAAAAGTTGTGCCATCAACTGGGTCTACCGAGTAGGGGAACTGAACTTTTGAGATGGTAAATGCAGAAATAAAGCACACAACGTGACTTTTTGTGATAACAGCAATTTTCTTAGAAATGGTGATATTATCTACTCATTCAAGATGGCACCAGTCTACTTGCTAGCAATATTCGATACAAGTTTCAAGCAACCCTGAAGTTACCGAAAGTCCGAGCAGAGGCCTCTAACGATATTATGGAATATAACATGACTGATACTGTACTAAATCAAGATTCTTTTTTAATCAACATGGCGGAACTTATTTTTAAAATAATCAATTCAAATTGTATTTATAGACTGGACAAATGTTACTCTAAGTAAAGATCCAAATATTGCCTATGGCACGTTCCATAACAAGCTTTAGTACAAAATTGACTATGAAAAATGGACTATTAAAATTTAGTAAAACTATATAAAAAATCGCAAAAACCCGAGTACAAAGAAAAAATTAAAAAATACCGTAACATCTTACAAAAGGAAATTTATATATAACGTATAGAATATCGAAATGCCACGGAGACATAAAAAAACATGGCATACAATAAATTATGTTATAAATCTAAAAACTAAGGAATCATTGATGAAATTGCAAATTAGCGCCCGATATCAGAGATTAAAAAAAATATTTGAAAATTCAATGCATAATAAACTCTACTCCAAATTAAAAATGTTAAACCCCCACCGATATGGGTGTCGTGCTAAACACTCCACACCTCGCAT
Source organism: Antedon bifida (assembly GCF_963402885.1). Classification (NCBI taxonomy): domain Eukaryota; kingdom Metazoa; phylum Echinodermata; class Crinoidea; order Comatulida; family Antedonidae; genus Antedon; species Antedon bifida. The sequence goes on from NC_136228.1 coordinate 26,795,414, forward strand.
GCCGCGCTTGAACTAATTAAAGATATTATGTCATCCTTCGAATCCAATACAATTGTTGCCGGTGTTTTATGGATCTATCAAAATCATTTGACATAATAAATCATTCCATATTGATAAAACTATTAAACATTACGGTATTAGAGGTACTTGTCTTAAATATTTCACAGATTACTTGAAAGGTAGAAAACAATGTGTATGCATACAGGATAATAAATCATTTCTATCAGAAATCAAATGTACCACATGGGTTAATTTTAGGTCCCACATTATTATTATTATATATAGATTTGTTTTGTCTTTTATGGGCTCGTCCCACTTTTATTTCAGTTTGCTGTACAAATTATTGAAATATATACAAGTTCAATAATAAGGCATATAATATGTATATTCTCTTGTATTATTAAATAAAAAACAAAGGTCATGTTCTCCATCTTTTCTTGTCACATGCAAGTGACACGTGCATATTTGTGATTATTGTTAAAACATGTTTTTTTAGTTACATAGTATATTCACTGGTTGGAGGTACACACCTAATTGATGAAAGTGGCTTAGGCTGCCCACAGATGGTTCTCGAATACACAGTAATTTCAGCGTAACAAAACTGACGATTTCAAATGTACGTACCGCAGGACTATAATACATTGTCGTTTACAGAAACGAATAAATAGACACGATGATGAGTCAACATTTTGGACTAATTTAAAGAAACCCAATTTGTGTTTTGTATGTACCATTAGGGTTGAGGGATGGGAAAGAGGATAGGTACAAAGAGGACCAATTTTTAAATATATTCTTTATCCACTCAGTAACGAAATAATATTGTTTTCATGTTTTATAGGCCTATAAATAATATACCACTAAATATAGTAAAACATTTGCGATGTAATACTTTGTTAAAACTGTCATTGTCATAGTCGATTGAAATAGTAAAGTACATGTAACGATACACCACTACGACGTTTATATTTTTTGTAATAATTAATTAATACAAACGTTAAAAAGCAACTTTCAGTAATAAAGTTTATTTGTATATTTTGTGTTTATATATCTAAAAGTAGAGCCTATCCACAATCACAGTAATAAAGTTTATTTGTATATATTTTACAGCTAACAGTACGCACATTCACAGTAAGAAATGTTCGATACAAATGACGACCAAAAATAGTTATTGCAGTATTGTCAAAGTATTGCAAGTTTATTTTCCAAGGGCTCATAAATGTACCTACTTGTGTTAAACCGACCTGACAGACTGAGAGATTGGAATGTTCTATTCATCGCAAATCAATACATTTGTATAAACGTACATTAAATCTATCAAAATAGTATTTTTTAAAGAAAATCGGCCTGGCTGTACTCGAGCTGTTCAATCGGTTTTCAGCTATTAAAAACAATTATCATAGGAGGAGATAGGAAAATGCGAAGCATCCTCGTATTATTGTTTGCAGGTATTTTTCATTAGACAGTGTATACCACGATCGGAAAACACTCCTATTTGGGTCAAATCGTTGAACCTAAATTCAACGAATTTGTTATGAACAACTAAATCATTTACTGTTTTGTATCCAGAATTAAACCAGGTGTTGAAATATAGAGATTTTCCCTCAATTGATATTATAAATTTGTTTTTCCATAAGTGTTGGGACTTAATTTCTTGTAAATTTTGCGGCTCTAAATAAAATACAATATTGTTTAACTTTTAAGCTGCTTTCAACATTTATATAAAATACTGGCATATTTTAAAATTTAGTATGCGCTTCAGTATTTAATTTACTACAATTCACAGTATAATCAACTGGATGCATATAGTAATTTGGAATACATTTCCAAATACTTGGGTTAGGATTTAAGAGTCTCTTAACCTAACTCAACTTCAGGGAGTCAACTAAGATATTAAAATTCACCATATTTATACCACCTTTATCTACTGTGTTTATGAGTTTTTATTATATATAGATGATGTAATGTCAGTAATGTAACTTAGGTAATCTCCTACGCTGATGATACCACTGCCTATTATTCAAATACAGATATCACAAACTTGACCCAAACAGTGAATCTTAAACTCTCCAAAATATTATGTTATTTTCAAAACACAAAGCCTTGTGAGGAGCCTCAGGAGGAAATATTGAATAAAAGAATTAAAATAATTGTTATACCGAGACAAAATATTCCCATAACAATTAATGGTACAAACCTACAAAGATAGGAACATAATACTGTCTTAGGCATGTTGTGAACGAAAATAAGCTGGAAACCCCATATAAAGTATATATGTAAGATTTCTAAGGCCATTGGTATCATCTGCAAGTTTAAAACATTTCCTGTACACATATTAATAAATTTATATTTAATTTATTTATATTAAGCCCTTCATTTGCCGCATCTTCAATGAATATCCAACACATAATGAAAAACTACATAATTTACACAAATTAATAGTTAGAATAATAATACTCAAAGAGAGATACTAAATCACGTTCTCATTTAAACAATTTAACCTACTCACAATGTTTTATTTTAAATAAGCAATATGTTTCATTTTAATATCTTTTTTGACTATTACCCAATCCCTTGTGTTTAAAATTCTTGATCAAAGTAAAAAAAAGTGAACGCCAAAAACCTCTTAGAAATTCAACGAAAATATGCATACCATTCTCCAGACTTGCAATAAGTCATAGATCCATATTCATTCACGGACTAAATATTTGGAACGCGCTCTATAAAACCAATAAATTAAATTTAACTTCCAAAAGAAAGACGGCAATATTACTAAAGTAAAGAGGAATTTCCCCCTTCTCTTCGCAGAAAATGTTATTTTATTATGTACATTATTTTATTTTAATTTGTTTTTGCTCATGAATGTCGTCTGGTACACCGATGTGTGTACTGTGTACATGTGAATAGTATCAAAACTGAAATGTAAAATTAGTACAGCGAAAAATTCATTCACAAACATGAATATATCTCTTTTATCAAAGAATAATTGATTGATGATTGATACAATGATATTCGATATTAATTTGTAGAAAAACCTGATGTATTCTTTTTGGTGTGTGTTGTACGTAAGAACAGGAAACTGATTTCTTGATACTTTGACACGCCTTATATGTATTTAATGGTACTGACATGGATCTTGGACATTGGCCACATGTTTGAAAAAAAAACCACTTCGGATGAACGATAGGTTCTGGTTGTCAAATTAAAATCAGTATAATTATTTTGAATATGATTATGATAGGTTTACTTTACTTACACACTTTGATGCAAATGTAACCACATATATCATCACATCTGCATCGTCGATTTCCCTTGCAGTCTGATTTATCACTTTCACCCGTGCAAGCAGCGTCCCTATTGCAACGACGGCCGGTTAAATCCGCTTGTTCTTCATCATAAAAACATTGATCCAAGTCTGTTTGAGATACTAAAAATAGAGTGATAATGTTTAATATTGTATAAAGCAAAATCTCAATCAACTTTCTTGTAATATTAGGAATGTTTTTCAAACTTTCAATAAAGTATTTCAATTTAATATTTAAAAGTTTTAGGCCTATAATTTAAAATACATTCCGTTTTTATCTTAAAGATGTATTGTTCCCCAAAACATGAAAAATAAAGATTAATTAAATCAGACTTTAGGTAGGTTATTTTGTAGTTTTAATAAAATTAATCACTGCAGAAAAAAAAAGTGTTGACAAATGACAAAAGAAATGGTTGGCAGCCAATTTGACAATTTTTTTTGCTTTAAATTACAGTTTTTTCAGGTAAATAATTCTTTTTTTCGATACAATGTTTGATCAAAATGGCCAACTTTTATGTGACATTAAAATGACATATTAAAAAAAAATTAAGAATTGTTTTTTAGGGGGACAATACATCTTTAGCCTAAGAATACAAAGTTTCAAGAGAAAAGCCAGAGAAAAAATGTGCTCCAGTATATTCCGTATTTTTTTTATTGCGATGTTCAAGCAATATCATTAAAAATTGAAAAGTAAGATACAATTATTTATTATTATTACTTATAATATGAATTACAATAAAAAGTTCGTTTTATAATGCCATTCAACGTAACCGATAATTTAATAATACATTAAACCAAGGTATTTTTAAAATTTAAGCCTATTTTTTTATTTCAAATTAGAAATAAAAATAGTATTAGTAATATTTTAAATGCCGTATTATTAGATTTATACCTAAGAGTACGTACAATGTAGAATGATGTACACATAGGTTACTTCCTAGTTACGTACGAATCACACGAACTACCGTAATGTATACATGATACTGTATACAATATCTCATAAATAAATACGGTTATTAGATTCATTTGGAGCGGTTTCTTTGCTAACTAATATATAGAAATGACAAACATGTCTTTAAAATAAACCGACATAGGACAATTGATGAATGTGGTCATTTTCTTCAGAAAATTATTAATGTCTGTAGGCTATTAACAATCTGATCAAATCAATGTACGATAGTTATTACAACCACATATTGACCAATGAATAAACACATAACAGAACTCAAAATTATACTAAATTATGTAACAATAATTTTCCTTCATAAGCCCAGACGTACGTAATTTATTTATTTGTATGGTGTAATATAATTCAATAATTCGAGTAATACAATATGATAAAATATGTAATCATTTGATTTCAGACTGTCTGATGGTAATACCAATGTTTGTATGTATTTTTAAATGAAATTGACTTTCTTACAAAATAAATTAATAGAATATATGCAATTATTAAATGTTAAAATGGTTGGCAGCTCTCCTGACGTGAAACAAAAAGTAAATAAACCACCCCGCCCCCAAAAACACAACAAAGAGATCTTCTATTGCTGCCTTTAGTCATCAATGCCTCCGTACTCGCATAATACCATGTTTGCGAAACTATCGAGAAAATAAAGTATCTAAATATTCTTCACATTGAATTTGTAGATAACCAATTTGAGGCTACTACTTACCGACATAAATAATTGATAACAGGAAAATAAGAAGCCCAACAAGCCTTGCCATATTTGCTATCGACTATCACGGAACTAATGTACCAGTGTATCTCAAACCGCTATGCTCAACACTTACTAAAGCACTGGCACAATGCTTACCAATTTGATTGACAGCTTTGGTATGGACATCGAGCATAACGCACGCCTCTAAAATAAAATAATCTGTTTAAACAGTACTAACCAATACAAAGTAATTATATTCCACCATTTTCCACCAAGGTGGAAAAAGTTATTAGTTTAATTAAATTTGTACAATAACGATTATATGAACAAATTCTATCTTATTCAACACTTTATATGTTTATTATTATCTTTTTTTAGTTCGTTCATCCTTTTTTTCTCGTTCGTTCTTATTTGTCACAGTATCATATCTGCTCAGATTGTAAAATAAATTCATGAATCAATGTCTTGTAGTAATTTGTTTAATTTATATTATATTATTATGTACACAATTATAATGAAATCAAATTTAATTCACAGATTTAAGATGTCGTGTGTTTAATATAAATATAAATTATTGTACAATATATATATTTGTTAAATATGATTATTTAGCACCAGGTTAAAAAAAACCAAACAGGCCAATCTCCACACCTATAGAGCAAGGATCAAGTTAAGCCACTTGAGATTAAAGGCATAGCTTTTGGTTACACACCCATATTGAAGTTCAAATAACAAAGTCTTTCGATGCCTTATTTCGGAAAGAATCAAAAGATAAAACAGAAACTACGGATATCGACAGCCAAACCCTATGCACTTAAGAATCAATTTCAGTTCCTTTTGAAAGTGAAAGATCCGGGATATAGCACTGTAAGATACTTTTACCGGAAATCGTTAACATCCTGACAAGCCCTTGATAGATTTTGTTTGTCAAGCCCAAAATAACTTTGCGAAATGTTTACTCTGCTACCATTATTCCTTATTTCTTAATTGAATATTCTGAAGTAAGTATCTGTATGTCGATTATGGCTGAACGGTTGATGTACGTTTTCTTGCTGTTAGCATTGGTACAACAAGCATTTTCAGGTAGGTCTAAATGTTCTTCAACAAATTATAACAAATATAATTGTTTACAAAATAAATGATTTTATAACGCAAACATATGTTTAGTATAGACAATCAAGCAATTCGTTTCGTTAAATACATTTAAACATAATTTATTTTATTTACCATAGGCCTATTACTACCATTTTACGCATTTTCCTTTGTTTTGATTCTTTACATTTTTAAATAACTTTTTGTTTGTTTTGGGTTTATTTTGTTGCTTAAATTGAAATATTTTGTTCTGGTTTAAGATAAGACAAGTGCAAATACTACTTACTGTTCCACATTATTTGCATTACGATAGTTATACCAAGATAGTGTAAGCCTCGACTCTAAATGAATAAGATAATTATAATATTAGATCTAGATTTGAAATTAATAAAAACATTGAATAAACCGTTTGTATGTTTTGTACTTTATAACAATATAATAATTTGGACAATACAGTCAGTTTAAAGTTTTTGGTACACTATCAAACTTTAAGTGACAAAACTTATTATGTGCCAATATATGAGCACGATAACACCATATCTCTACCATTAGGGCAAATCACTTTTTTTTTGTCAAATGGATCTTGACTTGAGAAACTACTGGGAACGCAGTATTAATGACGATTGTATAGCAAATGTTTCTTCTCAATAGTTTCCGTTTATTTGATAATTAATATTTTTCTTTAGCATGTAAACTTGAGGGAAATGCACCAGATAATGGTTATTTTCTAAATAAGTATGGCGAAAGGCGCACAGGAAAAGCCGTATCCTCTAAAGGTATTGTTATGATAGCGTGCGAAGATGGTTTCGAACTATCCGGTGCTGATGGACGTACGTGTGAAAAGGAAAACGACGGAAAGTTGAGATGGGGTGGCCTAATGTCAGTATGTATAGGTGAGTTACAATTTGAAAGGCATCAATACTATTCTATTGTGACGTCATTCATATGGCAACGTTACGATAAAGAACGGTATTTATGACAATGGTGATTGATGATTAAACTCAATTAAATAGGATAATGGTAAATAATTATAATCTATATATAAATTTACGTAAGAGCAAAATTCAGTAAATCGCGCGTTACTTCTAGAATGTTACTCGATGGTATATAAAGTTGATTCGTACTTTCGGTACTGATTTTAACCACCTGATGTAACCATTTTTACTAATTAAATTGAGTTAGATAATTAGTTATTGACAATTAAAACAAATTTAGGTTTAACGATTTTCCCCAAATGGGGGTGTTTTCCGATCGTGATATACACTGTCTAATGGATGTCCATCTTGAAAAATACCCGTATACATAATACGAGGATGTTTCACATTTACCTATCTCTACTCCAATATAACTATTTGGTTTAACACAAGTACCTGTTGGTAAATGTATGAACAAACCTAAAACCTTTAGATATAGTATTGCAATACTTGGACATTACTGTAAATACGTATTAACCATTTTTGGCCGCAATTAATTGAATCGCAATTTTTTAACTGTGAGTGTGGGTACTGTTAGATATATAAACACATAAATAAACTTATTACTGTGATTGTGTGTAGGCCATACTGTTAGATATATAAACGTATATACAAATAAAATTTGTCTAGTATTAATAATTATGCAAAAAAGATAATTATGATAATGATAAATTATCATGAAAATGGTGCATATATAAACATAATAGGTAGGTCTTAATTCATTTGTTATCGTCGGTAGATATAAACGAATGCAAAGTTGGAATTCTACTAGAAGATACACAATCTATAGTAGGAGATTCTTTCTCATTATCATTCTCGTCATCCGCCTCGGACGATCCCGAACCCAAACGAATTCCTGCTTGTCACACGAAAGCAAGGTGCACCAATCTCGTCGGATCTTACACTTGTGAGTGCAAGGAATGCTTCACTGGAGACGGAAAACATTGCACAGGTAGGCCTACACGTAAAGTATTGAATTGTTTCCTTTTTGTATTGTATATTGTTTTGATTTGTAGTATAATATATTTCTCCATTTATGGCGAGGTTTTTTCTGAATTGAATAATGTAACATCAATAATATCTTGACATCAATGTTTATTATTGTAATACTGGAACTGGCGAAAAAATGTTCGATCATCAGTGGGCCTCTTTACCCAAAACATACATAATTAAAAAATTTAATTACAAAATAACCCGTTCTTATTTGAAAGCCGTGTTATATTTAGCGGATTAACTTTTTTAACATGTATTTGGAGACACTTTTGATACAGTGGCACACACCGGTGTGGTTCACCCAAAATTAACAGAATACAATACAACATAATTTATAATAGTTACTATTAGTAATTATAACTATAATATATCAAACAATGAACCTAAACTTATCTTTAGTTGGTAGAGGTAATGTAGATGACATTTGGGATATAGATGTTATGGTTTGAAAAATACCTGCATAACCGTGTACATATCTAATGTAAATGGATATTTTTCTGATGAAAGTCACAGTATATGTGAAATTCCTCAGGGGTCTATACTAGGACCATTAATGTTTCTCCTCTACGGTAATATATTCTCTGTTTCTATGTATGCTGATGATACTATCAGATATGCCTACTACACTTCCAACAATATTAATAACCTTTCTGAAACAATAAATTCTGATTTATTATGTCTTAAAAGATGGCTCATATGCAACAAACTTAGCCAAAATGTTAAAAAATATAGTTATATGTTAATTAGAACGAGGCAGAAGTTAAGTAAGCTATCTTACCTACAAGTCAACATTAACATAGACGGAGAACCTCTTGTGTACATAAAATTGTGATATTAGATAATAATCTTTTTTGGTGCTCACAAATCGATAATGTAAAATCTTGAGTATTCCCACGTTGGTCGGGGCTGTTCAAATATAATTTAAAGTAAGACACTACCTCAAAATGTATTAAATAAATTCAATATTATAAACAATTACTATAATTAACTAATACAAAAACTAAAAACAAACTACACAAAATGTAGCTTATCATATAGACGTGCCAAGGTTTGGAATGGGCTAAGTGAATATATTAATACAAATAACATTGTCTGTGAGAAACTGCTAACATGTCACTTAATTCTAGTGTATTCCATGTAGTGTTATTCAATTTTGTAGTTAGTAAGTGTATCATTATCATCATCATCATCATCATCATCATCATTATTATTATTATTATTAGTATCATAAAACTTTCAAAGCTTAGTAAAAAATTGAAATGAAATTAGGTGAGTGACGACAGTGAATCTTAATTTTAAAGACAAAAAGGATGCTAAAACACATCACATATTCTGTTTCTCTACTTATTTCAGAATATAATGAACCATGTCCGGATCTGAACGAATCTTTAGAGCATGGCAAAATTGAAATAAAAGGTAATGGTAATTTGGAATACACATGTGACGAAAACTACAGAAGTACAAGTTACATCAGGACATGTGATTGTAATGGTAATTGGTTTCCTGATAACAAGCCTGTATTTTGTGGTAAGATTAATAATATCATGGAGGAATTAGTTTAAGGTATTATTTATTTATATATTTATTTATTTTATTTCCAAACCAATCTTATACAGTATAAAGCTTAACCAAAACATGTAGGCCTTGTAGGCCTATAATAGTATTGCTTTCTATGGGCCTACACTCTTTTACTTCTTTGCTATTAGATGAGCATGTGTAACTGCAAGGTCAAGTTACCATACAACAATTTAACACTATAAATTGGTACGACTTATATAAACATCTGTGTTGGAATTGTCTAACAAAACAAAATTAATAACAAAGTATATGATAACGGTTAATGTTTTATACACATAATATGTTATCATTGAAATTGAAATTTATTTATTGCAATCGTAACAGTAAAATACAGATTGCAATATTGCAGAGTTAGATACAAAAATATCAATTATCATTTACAATCAGTTTATCAAGTCATTTACACTTAAATTATTAGATAAAAATAATTTTAAAAAAAAACAAGATAAAGTTATAGGCCTACAGCTTTTAAAATTAAAAGATAACCCGCGATTAAAAAAGTTCCTTGAGTGTTCATGTTGTGATTACCAGTCAGCAAAAATACCGTGATTTCGAGCGGTTAGTGTACTGTTCACTTTAGGTACATTCAATTCTCGTTTACGTCGGAAATTATATGTATGTTCATTAGGTTTAGGTAACAGCGAATGAAGGCGGTAATTGCTCTGTTTTACCTTAGGATCATGGATTAAGGAATAGAAGGATGCATCAGTTTGAGATCAAAGTTTCCATGACTCTAACCGACAGAGCGCGGACCGCCCACAATGTTACAAAATAAACACAGTTTAATTAACCGTCGTTAACAACGAAACGGTCCCGTGCCTAATATATTGTTTACTGCACATGCTTAACAACCTTTAACTTTGTTGGCTATGCTTTCGCGCGCTCTTATCTTGGTGGCATGATTACTATTTTATATCTTTAGCGCTGTACCTGCTATGGCGACAAACACAACTTTATGCGACGAATTTAATTATAACTTTTCTGAATTCAAATTAAACGATCTCCCAGAACTATTACAAGATTATTAATAAGTGTAAATACAAGATTAAATACAAATTGTTTGTAAATTATAGTATCCTTTGGGTTTAAAAAACATTAATTTTTCCATGTTCGAAACCTGCCGCGATTGATCTACGCTAATATTTTTATGACCTTAAAGTAGATTTTCGCAGATTTTATTCGATTAGGACCGGTGATTGGATGTGATGTGGATGAAATAACCACTAGCTAATCAACAGGCACTACAATTTAAATATAATCACATCGATAATTAAGGAGATTTATGAAGAAACCACTGCTTAGCCATATAGGCCTATTAAAAAAACGTTTGTTGTACTTGACACCACAAGACACGGTAACAACATACGGTCAAATGCATAATTTAATATTCTATAGATTAACGCAATTTTTAATGACAGAAGGTGGCAGGCTAATATGATAATTCAAATATAAAAATTGCATATTTTATTAAAGATGTATTGTCCCTTGAAACACAAAAAATGAAGGTCAAAATATTCTAAATTTAAATTGGCCATATCAAAGTAATATTAAATGTATTCACTTTAAGTCGAAAATTCGAGCCAAAAACAAAAAGTTTACGTAATTAACAGGTAAATTAATTTGATTACATTTCGTCTGGAAAATCGTCGTGAGCGAAATAAACAAAGATTTCAAACAACGAGTATGCATTATGCATGATGTTAATTAAGATTGTTTACAACTCGTCACGGGTGAGAAGGTGTTTTCACACAGATCGCGAAAAAGTTTTATGATTATGCATACAGAGTAGCCAAACAAGCGCGTTGCATTATGAGATATGTTTTGATCGAAAACTTTGACTGGAAGTTATTTTTTGAACAAAAAAACGTCTGTATTTCAGTTAAATTATTTTTTTTTCGACTAATTTTCGGTGAAAGTTAATAACTATAATAATACTTCAAAATGACCCACTTTTTTCGAAATTTTTATTTTTTTATTTTTTTGGAATTAGTCAAAGGGACAATACATCTTTAATATTACCAACTACTTAAAATTACCGGTCGTAAGAAAGTGAACTTTTCGTAGTCCGATTGTGATGAAATTAAACAGAATTGTTCAGCAATATATAGTTGTTGCCAATTAATCATCAACGCAGACATGTCAATAGACTGCGCATACGATTTCTACATGGTGTTCTAACGGAACGTTTGTAAAACGTAATCGAAACGTTTGCATTTGAGTGTTTGTTTGATTGGCAGCAGTGCTTTAGTATAATAGGCATGCGCGTTAGAAATCGTTTGATGTCACCGTCGATACATATCATTCTATTCATTAATAGGATTGAAATGGTAGTATTATGGCAAAAGCACGTCGTTGGGTTTTCAGTAGATTCGAAAGATTAGTGGCTTGCGTATTTTATAACCGACCGTATAATGGTACAATAATAGGCTAATATACCAACGACTTACAGCAAAGACCACTTCGTCATAATTTCTTTAGAAAAAAAGGACAAGAATTGCGTTTCTTGACAATGCTATAGACCAAGGGAGATCGCTAACTCCAAATAATTCAGTCTCGTCAAAACATCGAATGATATATTACCGTTCGCGGCCAGAGGAGGATTAAATGAGGAGTCAAGGACAAAACAAAGGAAACAAAACATCGAAATGGATGGAAAATGTCATTTATTATTAAATGACGAAATAACTAAATATATACCGTAAAACTAATGTAATAATAACAAAGGGGGCAGCCACCTTATATAAGTAGATTATGGTATTGATATTACATCTAATACCTTACATTACGTGAAGGCTGCCCTGACATATAAAGTTATAGGTCTATACAGAATCGTAACTAACATATCGTAGAATTAATATACATAAACAAATTGAGATATAATTATTGACCTGTTGGTCCGAGGGAAGGCAAAAGGAAAAGAAATACAAAATTTCCCCTGAACGCCCATGGGACAAAAGTACACGACCTTCTCGAAGTTAAAAGCCATAACGGCACCCTTGGGACCATGCATGAACTCTCTCGACACAAACCCATCTTTCATTTGGTGAAAAATGTTCTTTTCTGTGTTAAGCTCTTTCATTAGAAGATGTTTTTGCTATGATTCTTTCTGAATGGTTGGGTTATCCATAAAGTGGGAGATCATTGGTCATGTCGTTAATCCTTAAGGGATACCACCGTTTGGAGATACCCATGAAGTTATCAACTTTAACGCGATGTGAATCTTTAGTTCAGTTTCTTCAACCTACTGTAGTAATAACTAAAGTATTCATCTTATTTTGACTTTTTAAAAATAAGCAAATATTACTCAGCACTGAGTAATAATTAGTATTGATTATGTGGCTAGACGTCATCGGATTCAGATTACAAATTACACCAGGACACACTTACTGATTAATTAACACATTCATAATGCGGTGATGAGCAAACCAGCCTAACTATTCATATTATCTCAATAAACTATTTGTAATATATACAAACAAAATTATGTCTCGTTTAGAGTTTCAGGGTTGCTCTGAACCTCCGAATATACAAAATGGAGGGATTATAGCCGACGAAAATATCCTGTATGGCAGCAGCATTTATTATACGTGCAATGAAGGGTTTCATTTAGCAGGTCCAGATAGACGAACATGCCTTGTATCCGGAGAGTTTTCATATTATGAACCAATTTGTAAGAGTAAGTATGACAATAATTACTGTATATCAAAATTCTGTAAAGGAAATGGCGTATTTTGGTGTGATTTATGATTAACTAAATATTGAAGTGTATGATAACACGAATACCGTAAATCGTTGAAGAGACTCTAGAGTGGGCTTCTTTTCAAGATTGCTTTTTCAAACTAAAGATGGTGCTTCTTTTTTTTAATGAATGCTGTAAATTGTTGTTGTTACTACAATAATATGATTTTGAGACATTCCCTGCCAATTTTTCATATTTCCCAACGAAGCAGACAAGAAAAAGATGAATTCTAAGTAGGCCTACTATTTGGAAAACAATAGCCTGTCAAATAAATACGTGAAGCTTGATTGTTGAGATAATTAGGGTGGTAAGGTAATTAATACATTATATATGCTAAACACGATAATACAAATTTGTATTCCTGACATTGACATTCAAATCTTGAAAAAAAAGGCCTATACTATCTTGAGAAGAAGCCCAGTGTGCGTGGTTTCAGGATGGGCTTCTTTTCAAGGTTTGTAATTATTGTAATGTGTATTATTTAACCTAATCTACAGTGTCTTTACGACATATTAATCCTGCATTCCTTTTCTTTTGCTTTTTGGTAAGATCAAATTATTTTATTTTCAGAAAACCCTACGTTCGTCGATGTAGCAAAAGATTTCAAGGACAGTTTTATAGATAAAGTTGGATCATATTCCAACACTAGTGCCGCTGGAGGAGCAATTGAAGGCCGCTTAGCAGCCAATGCGGTAGGCCTTGACATTGTCTTTGCATTCGATGCATCATCCTCTATCAGTTATACTGACTTCGAATACGGAGTGGAATTCGCGAAGCTTCTTGTTGACGAGTTTGGTGTCAGTTACGAAGAAGGTAAGTTTAAACAATTGTGACACATTTTACAAAAGTAGAAGAATAATACAAAGTTGGTTGCAACTACGACAACGATACAAGGAGATTGAATTCGAGTGTCGGTTCTGTTAGTCTTTTTTTATCTATCTTGTATTCAAATAACATTGTCGTTACAGAGGATCCAGTCCGCCTTTTATGACAGTGTCACGTGAGGTGGACATCAATAACTTTAAATTTAATTGTATATAGTTAATATGTATCTTTTTTTAGTATTTACGGTCATTAAAACAATATTGAAAAAAGTTAAGCGAGTTTTTAGGTGTTTAGTTTGGTAAGACTGTGAACTAAAGCGGACGCTTGTAGTTGGATTATTCGTTCTGTGTCTTCTGCACACACGTGAACCACTCACGAATTTTACGATATAAACAAAAGCTTCTCAGCGAGCTGGGGCCTGACGTAAAGTACCGCACTCAGTCAGCTAGTCCCACAATTTTAATTTGATTAGGCTCGGTGATTTGATGTGATGTAACCTACTAGCCAATCACCAAGCACTGCAATATTTAAAATAAAAAGATTAATAAAATACGATTTTGAATAGGACATTTTGTAGTTTTAATAAAGTTAATTCCTTTCATAGAAAAACAAAATAATTATGTTTTCATTCATAAAAAGACAAAATAAACTGTTCAATGTAAAATAAATGCTGGCATCCATATTTGTTTGATTTTATTTCAATTTTTTTAGGCAAATATGTTTTTAAAGATTTTTTTTGTTAAAGTAAAAATAACTATTATGTATGTATTATACATGGGTACGTTTTGTTGTAAAGACCAGTGCTTAAGATAGAACGTTCGATAACCGGTTTATCTAATCGCAGATGAAGTAATTCTGTTTCTTTAGTACATGGTAAGACTAGCTTATGAGCTACAAGTTTCAATAAATAAAAACACATACGTAAACAGTTCGACGCAGAAATGTTTTTGAAAATATAAAAAAAGAAAAAAAGAATCCTTATGATAAATACAAAATGTCATGTTATGTTGTAATTAGGGGGAACACGAATTGCTGCAGTGGTGTTTGCATCTGGTGCACGAGTGAAGTTTAATTTTAATCAGGAAGACGCAAATGAAATTCAGGAAGTAAAGGATAAAATAACAGAAATTCAAGTATGTTTTAATGTTTTATTTCCAATAACAAATCAAACGCAATTGCGCAAGAACAGTACAACAAGTATCTTAACATGATATTAACCACTGCTGATACTGATACGAATAAGTTGCAATTTAAAAGTGAACAATATTGTACAAGAGTACACATTGAATTAGGCACAACATTATATTAATATAGAATTGAATATTGCACTAATGACTTGAGTTTTTTACAACCAATTCTTTTCTATTATATGCAAGATAAATAAAAAGAACAGTACAACAAGTATCTTAACATGATATTAACCACTGCTGATACTGATACGAATAAGTTGCAATTTAAAAGTGAACAATATTGTACAAGAGTACACATTTAATTAGGCACAACATTATATTAATATAGAATTGAATATTGCACTAATGACTTGAGTTTTTTACAACCAATTCTTTTCTATTATATGCAAGATAAATAAAAATAAAAACTATATATATCGAATGTTGGTCGGTTTCTTACAAAAGCAAACTTACCTATACAACAATACAAAAGCAAATTTTGTGATTTGATATAATAAACCATAGGAAATCAATTGTAGTAGGCTACCAGTAGGTCGTAACTGGTACAAAGAGATCAGGATCTTCTATCTTTCTTGGAAAAGATTTGTCTGATCTGGGGGAAATGTAACATAATTAAATACATGTCTTTTTAGTACCACAAAGTGTACGGAACATATAGTAGACCCATTCGGTACCCAACAAAGTATTCCCTTAATATTGGTGTCCTCTGGTAGCGGTGTCCATAGTTTTAAACCTATAGGCCTATTGCCACACTTTTTTGGTGGGAAGTATTTCCTAAATAAATAAAAAGTAACGGTTTGGTGAAAAAACATTTTAAATGATTGAACGGTGTCGTAATCATTTCAGTAAACTAAACACATTTAGGCCTAAATGTAGCTTAAGAAAATGCAAGCAAAACATAACACAATAACACAGTGGCTTAATATCAACTGTAGGCGTTGTAAACACTCTCACTTTCATAATAATTAGATTTAAAAGAAGTAATTATGACAATGAAGCCTTCTTACAATATTTCTTTAATGATTTTAGCAAGAACTTGGCGGAGGAACATCTATGAGAGAAGCTTTTGAAACCATTTTCCAAGATGTGATACCTAAAATGAGGCCTGAAGCCAAGAGGGCACTATTTATGATGACAGATGGTGAATCAAACGATGGTAATCCTTCTGCTGCAGCAAAGCGACTTCGTGATTCGGAGGTTAACATTGCTTTAATATAATACATGTTTCCGCGCTTTTTATAAAACATACAAAAACAATCTACAGTAATCACTATAATTAGATAGAAGGCAGGATTCTATGTTCAATTACAGTGGTTGGCGTAAACAAATTTGCCAGATATTCTCTCATTTTATTTATTTGCCTACAGCACATATCAAGGTAGGTTATGCCTCAAATTACAAATTTGGTGAAAATATTATTTTTTTATTCAATTTTTGAACTTCTGTCCCAAACGCAAATTACAAAAAAACATTTTTGGAAAACATAATCTAGGAGAAGTAACTAATAAAACTAAAATTTAAAGCAGCCATAGAGTGCTATATCGTAATAGTATAATCGAGTTTGTAAAATGTATGTGATTATAATCATTGGTATAAATGTTCATTTAAAAAAAAATTATTCTTCAGGATGTAGAGATATTTGCAGTTGGCATTGGAGCACAAGTAGATCGAAATGAACTTAAATCCATAGCAAACACACCATATACATCGCACGTATTTCTTATAAAGTCATATTCTGATCTTCAGATATTGTCAGAGGTTATTTCAGAGAGGCGTGTGGGTGAGTTGAATATATACGGTGAACTTAGTACTAGAACTTGCGCTATTTTAAATCAGATTATACCAATATTCATCCCTATGTCTACATATTCTTTTCCTGCTGTTGATAAACTGATTTTTATTTTGCACATTTGTAGAATTTCTTTTGCACAATTAACGTCGAAATTTAGGGTGTGATTCTTGCGCATTGGCGGATTATGCATTTTTTACATTTATGGTTGCCATGTTTGCACAAATGTTGTTGTTTGAACATTTGAGGGCAAAATGTATGCACAAATGTGGTTGTTTGCAGAAATTTGACTTTGTTCACATTCACGGCTCAACAAGACTCCTGCCATAATCGGGAGAATTGGGAGCTCTACAATTCTGTCTTAACCTCTCCTCATCTACTCTCCTCCAATGCTAATAATATATTATTAATTTATTTGTTACGTAGATTTCAATCGATGTGGTGTGGCAATTGATATTGATATCAAGGAAGCCAAGGAAAAAGAAGCAATGCAGGAAAATTATGACGTTGAAATACCAAACAGTTGGCCGTGGGTAGCCTCCATAACCCGAAATTTTAAAAACACTGATGTATTTCGGCATATCTGTGGAGGAACGTTACTCTGTAACCAGTGGGTGTTAACGGCTGCTTCATGTGTTAACAGAAACAGTAAACCGTTACGAGTAAATGAGGTACACATATTTTTTCCAATTTATATTTGTTCATTTCTTTAAGCCAAACATTACATGAAATAATCAACACAATTGTAGTGCTGACTAGAGTAAAGAGAGATACTATCTACTACTTCCAGAAAAAATAAAAACAAATTACATACAACCAACAGTTATTGGATACAAATTAATTATTAGTCAATACGATAATCTAGGAATTTAGATTTACAATTAAATAAACTTAAAATAAATACGATTAATGCACTTAATCAATTGCCGATCTTCTCATTATTGTATTTTCTATACAGTGTCCGCAAGTTAATTGTAACAATGAATTCTTGTTACATAAACATCGATACAATCAGGCATCAACTAAATACTACAATTATAGCTAACTCTTCTGATCATTATAATATTATGTTTTTTTTTATTAGGAAACAATAATCTATACACAACTTATTACTAGAATGAATTCACTGCTTCTACATTTTGGAATGATCTTTCTGTAAACATTAGGAATGCTAAGAACCTCGTCGGTTTCAAATCTCTCTTTTAAATAATGTCTGCTTTTTATAAATGAATTCATTTAATTGCCGCTTGTTACTGTAATTAAGTTAAATTTTAATCTTAAAATTGGTAATTTCAACTGTATTTTATTGTAAATAAATTGTATTTTTAATTTTAATTAATAATTAATTATTAATTAAATTAATAAATTAGTAACTTCTTTTGATCTGTTTGCTAGATTAAGGTCACATTCGGGCAACACAATCGATCATCAGATTCCGAAATCGAGGTTCAGGAAATAGAAGTTGAAAAAATCATTTTGGCTGACGGTTTTGTTAGAGACAATTTTGACCGAGACTTGGCATTGATCAAACTGAAGACTCCAGTTATACTTGCTAGTTTTGTACGAACAGCATGTTTGGGAACAAGTAAGATTTTAAAACTACAATATTAATAATGGTCTATCGTAATAATATTCCTTAGACATATGCGTGAACCTATAGTGAATGTAGGATTAAGCCTACAGCTTGCTTATTGGCCTTTTTACGATTTTTAAACTGTTTATTTCTAATAGAGGACGATGTTATTCGAAGTGCATTTGAAGATTGTTACACGATAGGTTGGGGTGCAAATGATCTAGGTGATAAAGCCGACTACCCAGAGATCCCTCAACAATTACGGATGCCGGTTCTCCTTGATAACGACTGTGAAGATGCGCACAAAACTGAATTTAACGAAAATATTCTTTGTGCAGGTTACAGGTAACGATGTGTTGCGTTGCAATTTATACTTACTAGTCATAGTAATACGTTTAAAATTACTAATTAATAATATTTTTTTATTAAGGTTCCATTGTTAAAATATGTTTGAATAGATTTTGTATTATCATAATGATATATTTCAAAAGAAATAGTAATATCCGATTTTTAATTTAACAATAATAATGAAGTGACCATATTTGGACCGAAAATAGATTAAAAATACCTAGATATACTATTATTTTTCTTCTACACTTTTACATCTGCCCGCATGAGGGTAGTCATCCGTGCTATTTTATAAAAAAAATCGCGGATTGTTTATTCTTTGATGTTACTATGAGTGTGTTATTATATTTGTATACATTTATCATTTCCATATTTAAACCTTTTAGGTCCGAAGGAAACTCCGCATGCCTTGGAGACACTGGCGGTGCTTTGGTTTGTATTAGACATGATGAAACTTGGGCGGTAGTCGGTGTCGCTCTGCCCAGCAACCAGTGTGACAATAACGGAAAATATGGTCTATACACGAAGCCGGTGGGATTTACAGAATGGATAAACAGTATCACCGAAAACTGTTTGGAAAAACATCTAAATATATTTGATTAGTTTAAAACAATTTCATTTAAATAAGTAGTACTTTTATAACACAGGTTCAGAGTATTTTAATTAGTTAATGACAAATTAAAGCGCCAATAACATAATCGGGGAGGGGTGATTTGACTATTCATAATGTATTATTCTTCTTAACTAATAACTCCACACAAATTGTAGTTGCTGGTTTGTTGGCAAATATAATTTGTTTAACAAAGGACCACAACATTATATAATAGCCGGTAAAATATAAAGTGATGGTAAAGTTAATTATCAAGCCCTTTGATTGGTTTCAAGAAAAACAATAATATACTGTACAATTGCATACATAACATAACACGTTAAGTCCCAAATAATAAATAAAACACATACGTTTTCTTCTACTACAGTGCTTCGACCTTTTTATTTACTAAAAACTATACAACAGAATATTCACAATTTAAACCAATTTCAACAGTTATGGCGAGTATTATCGACATATTAGATCTAGCAAGTTATTTCATATTCGAAACATTACTTTTGACATTATTAATTAACATAATTAAAGAAGTAAAACATTTCACAATAACATAATTTAATTTGATTTATTTCTTTGACGTCAGCAAGGTTACGTGTTACTATGAATGTTAATGAAAGACAATTGATTTATATGAAAACATGAGGCTATTAGATGATGTTGGATACGTACCAATACGTGCATTTATGTTCAACTCTCACTAAGTTCTCGACGACATATTGTTCGTTTTCAATCAAGCAGTTTCGAACTTATATAAGTACAATGTATCCAGGTTTACTGTGAATTTTTAGGCCTGTACATTTGTAAGATCAAACATTTATCTTGCACAATATAATAATGATATGGTATAGTATGATCCCATGGCATGTTTCGTTGATTGGATAACATTTTGAAAATTTTGGTTAGACACAAACTGGTTTGAAAAATATCACAAAACATCACACACGTATAAAACCTTTTTCATTTATATACAGTTTAATTTATCTAACTAGAATAGCACCAATGTAAACGAGGAATAACGTGAACAGGAATAACACTAATGCAAACGAGAATTAATGTGTACTAGAATATCACCAATGTAAACGAGCATAAAGGCATACTAGAATAGCACCAATGTAAACGAGCATAAAGGCGTACTAGAATAGCACCAATGTAAACGAGAATTAATACATAGTAATACCAATGTAAACGAGCATAAAGGCGTACTAGAATAGCACTAATGTAAACGGGAATTAATACATAGTAATACCAATGTAAACGAGCATAAAGGCGTACTAGAATAGCACCAATGTAAACGAGCATAAAGGCGTACTAGAATAACACCAATGTAAACGAGAATTAATACATAGTAATACCAATGTAAACGAGCATAAAGGCGTACTAGAATAGCACCAATGTAAACGAGAATTAATACATAGTAATACCAATATAAACGAGCATAAAGGCGTACTAGAATAGCACCAATGTAAACGAGAATTAATACATAGTAATACCAATATAAACGAGCATAAAGGCGTACTAGAATAGCACCAATGTAAACGCGTAGTACTTAACGACTGAATATTTTCAAATACTTATACCTCGCATAGATGAAATAATCGTGTAAGTTACTAAACCATATCGAATACAACTTGTTTGTAGGTTGAAAGATAAGGTCTAAAAACAATATTATTTAAAAAAAATACAATTTCTATTATTATTAATTATAATAAACATGATCAAATAATAGTAATAATAATTATTTTTATGGTGATGATGATTACAAAATAATATTTTATTTAAAAAAATGTAAATGTAAGATAATATTAAAAACGAAATAATAAACAATAACGATATTATTGGATTAGTTAATATTAATATTACTAATAACAAAATGGCCATATCGACAATAACAGTATTGATACTAATAAATATACTTATAATACAATTAAAATAATGTAATAATATTAAGTAAGAATAATAACAGCAATAAGAAATATTGACCAAACATGTTTCAATACATTTATAGCATTTAGGTGGTTTTTCAAACATTTTTTTCGTTTTACAAAATTATATATCTTTCCTTTTATTTACTCATAATATAGCAATAATTAATTTATTAATTTTTAAAATTTATTTTAAAGTAGGCCTAAAGCTGTAATTTCAAAAAGGCAACAGTAAAAGTACCGTAAATTATAAAGTCAGCTGCAAGTGCTAAACAATAACTTTGTAATAACAAATAAAGATTTGCCAGGTAGGTTTTGAAACGAATTTCGCATTTATTTGGTATAATAAACATAATTTTAAAACAACATCAAATTTGTTGTATGTACATTTTGTTAATGTTTACACTTTTGGAATATAACTAAATAACAACACAAGAAACGTGGTTCATCATACGTATATTTTGTTTTTCATTTCATAGTTGACAACGTGCTTATGTTTAAATCTAAATACAATAACATAACATAAATTTTTTTTTGTAAAAACGGTAATTAAAAAACGTTCATGGTTTAACATAATTATAGTACAACTCTCACAATACTGGACACTCTGGGGCTGGCCTGATATGTCTGGTTTGATATTTTTGAATGTGTTTCTATTGGGTAACAAATTGGGGACCTGGTTGGTTAAAAGAGTTTCAGGTTTTCAGAGACTCCGGTATTGGGAGAGTTCACTATAATCGCATTATTTTCATTTGAATTTTGTACTTCACACAGTGCTTTTGAACGAGAAAATCTTTAATTTTATTTGTGTTCAAAGCCAGGTTTCTGTTGCCATAGGAAGACAATAACTTTTTGTTTAATGATTTGGTTCAGAGAATGAAAGATTTTAGTTGAAACAAGCATTGCCCAGTTCAACTTTGAACCCTGCTACCTGATTTCTCTCGTGAACTGATGGAATGGTGATGACATCAATTATTGGTAACATGTTTGGATCTTGACTCTGAAAAAGGAATTTCGTTGTCCGCCACCTCGTATCTTGATGCTTTATCAATAATAATAATAATAAAAAAGTTTGAATTTAATGACATAAAGTTATCTTTGGATGTGATCCAAACCACAATCTTCAGATCACTAGGCTGAAGTCACAGACCACCGTCAAACCCAATTTACTTGTTTTGTTGTTTTCTGTTTATCGTTTTAAGGCAGAAATCATCAATAATGCAGCATAATTATTTTCTATGCTATAGAAGAATAGATAGCTGACGGTCAGTCTATCTCAAAAACACTAATTAATGAGGTCGATGGGTTCCATAAGCTGACGTCACCATTCAGCCAAATTATTGACTTACAGCAAATCATTACTGCTGCAGCTAAAAAAAGTCCAAAGTTGGACATTTGTGACAGAAATGCGCCAACTAAGATAACCATATAAGGTTCGGTCTCTTAACTAATAATTTTGTATTCAATTAAATCAAAATATACGTACTTTACATTGATCATGTATAACTGTTGGTTTAAACTGGCCATCATGGCGGTATATACTTCCGTTCCATCCTTTGAACTTAATAGCGTTTACATATCTGCCGTCTGAACTTTCCCAGACAGACATGTTTCTACAGTGAATTGTAACTATTTGACTTCCTTCCGATGTCAACAAATGTAGAAAATTCAGCTGTGGTCGTGTTATTCCATAGATGTACTAAAGAAGTCACCATAAGTAAATAAAAAACAAACACATTTCAGCCAGCACATTTAAACTTCATCTTTGAATGCTATTTAGTCAGCTAAATTTAAAATAAATGTATGCTTGCATGGCTTTACTTAATTGATAATAAATTTGTCTTGGTCAAATTGCACAATCTTTAAAATAGTTTAAAGCTAATTATATCATCAGTACATATATATCAAGGCCACCACCCCAATAGAACATCATTTTGAATAAACTCCCCCACCACTCGAATAACCTCCCTAGGACCATTATTAATTTCACACATTTCTATTTTCAGTAGAATTCATTGATTGACATGATCATTTTGATACACTTTTGACTGTATTTAATCACTTCTTGATATTAATTGAATGGTATGTCTTCATATCTAGCGGGTATTTATTCGATTATACATGTTAAACATATTATATCCATAAATAAACGCTTTCCTCAAATAAATGCTTCCATCGAATAAACTCCCCCTTAGTATTAAGTTATTTTTTTCTCCTATGTGGTTAAGGCAGAAATTATGAATAATTTATGACCCACATTATGACATTATAGGGCTCGCTATATATTAACATGGACAGAGATCCAGTACCTTGTGTCAACAGGTTTTGCCATGCCAAACAGTTGGTCGAGAAAGTATAGGCTTCAGACTAAGGGTCTTGCATCTTGGGTTCAATGCCCATTAAAATCATCCATGTTTTTTCAATAGTTGAGAGAGTTATGTTATATTTAGAAAGTAGATCAGCTATCTTGTCATTAATTTTTTATCATTGAAAATAATAAGGGTCATGAATTATTCATTATTTCTGCCGTAACCGAGCAAAAACAATATTGCGCTCGGGCCGTATATTTGAATAAATACGGTATTTAGAAAAACAGTTAACTTTACGATGATTGAATAATATTACGTAAAATGTCAATAGTATATTTATCATAATGGTTTTATTACAGTTTTTCTATATAAAGACCGGTTTTGGATTTTCTCAGTAAGCTGTAAGTAAGTAAGATGTAATAATAATAATAATCACTCACCCTACTCGGATCACTTGGAATAAGACACGATTCACCATTATTTGTAAAATTACAATACACTTCTACTGCATCAGTAGGACAACCAAGGTTAGGATCGATCCAGTAACGTCCTACAAAAAGTATTATGCTAAATAATTTAAATAATACCACCACCATCAACTTTTAATTTGCGATAAGCTTCTGTATAACATAGGAACTAGTTCGGAATCTGTGTGCACGCGGGGACACACATCCTAACACAATTTCATCGACACACAGCTTTGGCGGATACCGAGTCCAGGCGAAGACAACATAATATATGCGTAGGTCGTTAAGTCAAGTGAAAAATAATAGAATAAAAATGTTTATTTGCATAGTATTAGTGTTGCATTTTGTTGAAAAACCTTTTGCAATTATTATTTAAGAGCTGATTTTCATCTATTTAATTAAATTTGTATTTAAATGGGGTTCTTTCTTTTATAAGCATTTGCTTCTATAATTTTCCCCTTTTTTTTGTTTAAATCAGTATTTTGTTATCGTCATATCGTACAAAGAAAATAAACGAATTTGTCATTGTCATTATCATAAGTCTACCACAACCATCAGTAGGGGATTTTCGACAACGACCGACGACCAAGCTACTCCATGTTAGTTTATTGTACACATGCGGGAATGTTGGGACGTGTGTCCTTGCTTCTCACCTCTAAAAGAAGCTATTCTGTTTGGAACTAATCACAAAGTAAAGCAATGAGTAACAAGGCCAACAGCCATTAAGTCGCGTGCTACAATGCATAGTGATACCGGACCGACAGACAGACCGACAGACCGACATAGTGAACTATACTGACATTAAAAATGTTGAAATGTTTAAAAACATTTATATTTTTTTAATTTACACGTGCGTAGCCTGTCACTTTTGACGTGCTCGTATAACGTAATTTCGAGTTAAGTAAGTCAAGAAAACAGAAATCGGGCAAAAAGAGTGCGCAATAACATTTAACGCGCAGTCATGGCAATTTTGTAAACGCTTAAAATTGCCTGAAACGTACTCTTATTTCATCGAAAATAAATTTTGAAAATTTTAAGCGCGCGTACGCATGCGTTACATGCGCTACGCACGTAATTGTATTGCCATATGATGATTTATGCCCTGAAATTTATGAGTACCAAATTTTATTTAATTGTGATTCATGGTTGTGAAGATATGATTACAAACGTGATTTCGTTAAATCGTGCGTAGACCGCGTAATTTTTTATTGCGCACCGTGAAAACATAACCACATCGATTCCTGGCCATAAGGAATATTCTGTGAAAAATTGACTTAGCTAGATTAAACTGATATCAAGATAAGTTCAGAAAGCGATAAAACGCATAGTGATACCGGACCGACAGACAGACAGACAGACAGACCGACAGACCGACCAACCGACCGACATAGTGAACTATAGAGTCGCGTCCACGCGACTAAAAAGTGAATGAGTTTTCGATCAGTTGTAATGGAGTTTTAATTAATGAATCGGCTTGTTTAAATTACCTGGATCTATCACTTGACCAGTCGTTAACAAGTGAAAATGTTGCTAATACAGGAAAAAAAAAATGGTACCAGACAAAAGTTGTTATATAGACAGGCATCATTCCCTAATGAAAACGCCAGAAACTGCTTTGTTCTGCTCTTATTCAACATAATTGATTAATAAACAGTAATTGATTACGTATGTTCATCTTGGTATTTTGTAATCACAATAAAAAGTAAAAGAAAATTACAAGTAATGGAGAATAACATAGTTCGTTATATTTTAAACGAAGGGCCTATATAGTTTTAATGTATTGTATTGATATTTTTAATGTTTTATATATTGTATGTGTTTTTAAGCATCAAGGAAAACCAATTTCATGTTCGCCTTGTTGTGTTCATGACAATAAAGATTTATCTTATCGTATCTTATCTTATCTTAACCCATGTTGGACAAAAAGAGTTAGACAATTTAAGACTTTCGAATGTTAAATCAAATTAAATACTGTACTTAAATCTGCCCCATCGTATTTGAACGCCAACTTTAAACTAGAATCACAGTACAAATTTTATCCCACCAATAACGTCAAAAACTATCGACGGACGTTTTATGCCACAGCCATTAGGTGAATGGAATAAACTTCCTAGCGTGATAAAACAAGGCCATATACATGGCTGCAGTCGCGTGCTAAAATTTGAGTTAGTGTTTACCGACCGACCAACCAACCGACCGACCATCCGACCGACATAGTGAGCTGTAGAGTCGCGTTGCACGCGACTATAAATAACTCAGTATCGCTGCCTTCAGAAAACTAGTTAAAGACCACTTATAGTCGCAGAGAAAAACTGAATGAATTTAATTCTTTTTAAATCTCTAGTGTAGGCTTAATTAGTATTATTTTATTTCAGGACCCCAACAGAAATAAACCTGTGTAATTGGTTTTATCCTGGTCAAAATCAATTTTAATACTTTTACATTTTTACGACACTTTTTTAACGCTTATTAGGGCCTACTTCTCTGTTTTACCTTTATCAAGGTTTTAAATGTAATTTTTACAATTTTTAGTGTTTTACTCTTTTAACACTTGTTATACGAATTTTACATTTTTCGCGCCACGGCTCTAGCCAGCTATGTCCCAGGAGGACATATTCATTAATAAGCTGTTTCATAGTGACAGTTTTGCGAATTTGTAAACGTCTGGGAAAAGAGAGTCTATGAGGGCTCACGGTTGAACGATTTTGGATTCTCGCCCTTTGATTGGTTGACGCGAATCTACAGACTGGGAAGAATTTCTCACTTGTATACCACCGTGAAGTCACGTTGTCTCTAGAGGTATTCAGTTGCATGCCTACAGTACAGGTTGAGGTCATACACAAACAGGCTACAGCACATTGAAGTTCAAAATTGACCATTTTTAAATGCCATTTTTGAATTAGTAGATTAATATTTGTTGGCAAATAATACATTGTTGGAAAGGTACACATGTCTTCTTTCAAATGCTGTGTATACAATTAACTAGTGAAAAATGGGCATGTGATTCATAATTAAAGAACTATCTGTGATTTGTATGTATTTCTGCGGTTAAAGGACATCTTTTTAATAATTAATCATAAATTAATCAAAAGAAGAGTTATTTATGTTAAAATGTCGAGTCGTTTTTTGTAAGAAATATTTCTTGTTTACTCTATTTTTGATTTTTATACTTTTTAAAATATTTTGAATTGTATATAATAATATCTTGTATTTGTATTGAAATTTGTGATTGAATGAATAAATAAAAAAATAAACTGTAGGATTGGTGGTTTCTAGGTACAGGCGAAGACCGACGACAAATCGATTGACTAGGTTGGTCGTCGCAAAAAGAAAGCTCCCCCTTATACCACCGTCATCGTATTAGAACTGCGATCACAATTATTTAATTATATTGGATAAGACAAAATGATAATTTAGGACGTATCGTAACAATTACAACCACTAAAATTGGATGAAGAGCGCTAGAAAGGTTAGCGACATAATTACATGTCTTAAATAATTGTGTAAACGGTATCATCAAACTACAGAACTGTATATTACAGGGATTTTTTCAGTTATAACATGTGCATTTTTTTATATTTGTTTCTTTGGAGACTCCCGTGACTTTCGGGAGAATTGAGACCTCTGCACACTATTATGGGATGCGGTGACATTTATATCAAATCAAATTTGAGTTAATTATAATACTTGCCATTTTTTAGATAGTCATGGCAGTCTAAAATATCTTTGCAGCTTCTGGCTGGAATATCGCGTGTACCCAGTGGATAACGAACACCCTCTATGTACTTGGCTACATATCGTAACATATAGAAAACATCTGTATCCTAAAGAAAATGACATGAATAAGAGAAACAATAGTTATAAATATCCTCTTTATACACAAACACATTTATTTGTCTGTATTATTTTAAAATTATCACCGTATGACTTTTATAAAACTAATGGATGTAAATTTAGTGTCATAACTTTATTTAGTAGGAGTTTGCAACGTTAATAAGGTTAATAAGATTAAGAAACGATAGGCGGCAAACAAGTACAAAATGTAAAGACATGAACAAAATCATGAATCGAATTAACCCTGTGACCCTTCATCCAGTAGAGTTGGTGAACATCATCCCAAAATACGCCGAACTCGGAGGCACAAAACAAATCCAAACTACGCGAGTCTTTTCAAAATAGGTCAATAATCTTTCAAAATACGTCAACGTTAAGGCACTATCAATGTATTATCCCGGGTTACATAAATAACCATATTTAAATATAAACATTATAATTTATATAAACAAATGTATGAAAATGAAAAAAAAAAAAGGTGGAAGTTATTAAGATTGTTTTGGAATGTGGAGTTTTGCTTTATATCAATACAAAGACAAAGTTATAATAATATAATATAATAATTATAATTAAAACAACTTACACCGGGTCCATTTCTGTTTGGAATTGTAAAAAGATGATCAAATATCTGAGCTATTGCAGCAGCATCACTAAGATAAGTTGCTGTTGCCTGTAATTAAACAAGAAAAGACAGTTATAATAAAGTTATTTGAATACAAAATACAAAAACTCTTTGATTGGTAGGCTACTATAGACAGTACATGTCATTTACAGACAAACAATATGCTGGACTGTAATTATAAATAATAGCCCAATTCTACTACTCTATCTAGAATTCATCAATATCATAGAAAAATACACGATTTCGCAAGTATCGCCTAGTACCATCAGAGAAGAGCGAGTGTAATTACACTCTTCCTATCATAGACCATAACCTAGCCCACAACCTACATGATGCAGGCAACACATGTGATACACATGTGATGCTGTATTACTAAATATTCCCAGGATAATGGGCAAATATTCGGGTAAAATAATGATCTGACATGGAAATGAATATAACAAATGATATTACAAACTTACCGGTAAACCTGGTGCTCCCTGCAAATAAATAAAATAAACATTATTTTACATATACAACTAATTCAATAAAACTTAATACATTTCGAATACATACAATATATATTATGTAGAAGGGAAGATAAACGGATGTCTGTATCAAGTAGACTATTCCGAACATCGGATGGGACAACTGTTACTCTTTAAAAACTCTACTACTAGTGAGTTTATTTGCGGTGTTTATCCACATATCAAAAATACATACAAATGAAATTATTTAACAAAGAATATTAGTTATAAAATAAAATAATCTTACCATTGGTCCTCTCTCTCCCTAAAAACATAGAAATAAAAATGAAATTAGATTATGAGAAGTAGTGGTTTTTATTGTTTGTTAGAATTACCTATATTTCATATTTTAATAGTAAAACAGGAAATTGTATAGGCTTCCTCAATTTGAAATATCTAGTACAGTATTTGGTAATTAACGTTATTGCTGTAATCTCTTGTGTGTAATTTACGAATCATGTCATTAAAATATCTTGTATTTTTGTTTGTAAAATCATAGATATCGAGATGTTGAACGAATCGATGCGGCGTAGACTGGTTTGGGCATTAGGCTCGAGGTGCACATCTCAGGAAGATGGAAATCAAGTTTCAAAGAGAAGTTTTTACTGGTTCGACAGGATTTACGGCAGATTTTTCGGTCCCTTGTTCTAAAACTGTTTTTAAACAAGTTTCGAAAAGTTTTGTTTTCAAGTGGTGGAACTATTTTTACCTCGGCGTGAGGTTGCATGTGTACCTTGTGCACCTCCTAACCTAAGCATTTTGTATCCATTTATTTACAAATAATGTGGGCATATACTTACTGGAAACCCATGTTCAGCCTGTAAAAGACAATAATAAATACGCAATTAACAACCGGTCATGACGTAAATAATATAACATGAAAATATTTGCATTGTATTTTTATTTATTGCGGAAACGCTTTATTGCAAACAAAATTAAAAAAACTAATTTGAATATGTCGTTCTTTAAACGGTTAAAACCCCACACATTTTGTCTGCAATTATAACAATTTTCAATTACTATATTTGATAAAACGGTAAAAATAACTATACACCTTTCTAAAATCTAAAGGATTGCGTAGAATATTTTTATCAATTTACCATTAAACAATACTCACCCTATCTCCACGTGGCCCCTATAATGAAAAAAAGGGCAAATATGTTTAATTTAAATAATTGAAAGCAAGATAAAGAAGTTTAATTGCATTAATTTTAAACAGTATTTTCGCTTCATATAATTTGCAAACTTTCTTCAATTTATATTATTAGTTTAAGTTTAACTACTACGGTATTATTTTATTACTTATTCAAATCATCAACGTTACCTGAAACAATTTAGTTATTACAGATACGGTATTTGAAATGAAATTATACATACAGTTTTAGTTTAGAAAACTAAATATATTACACGCAGCTTTTATGGTGTGTTAGCTTGAACAATTGGTGTAAAAAATATGATTTGAAAAAAGCTTGCCTTGGGTCCTCTTATTCCAACTGGTCCCGGAATACCAGGGTGACCCTCTAACCCTGCTTCACCTGGAGGACCCTGTAAATAAATAACGCATTACACAAATTGTAGGATGTATTCTTGTGATCAAACAACGAAGAATTTCATATTTATAATAATTTAATCAGCAGGAAAATAATGATCAATTAACTGAGAGATTAATAAAGTAAGACGATGGCCTAACAAATCAAACGTACCTCTTCTCCACGTAATCCAACGTGGCCATAAGGACCCCGTCTTCCTCTCTCGCCCTTTATGCCCTGTTAATTGAAAATTGAATATCATTTTCTTTACAAATTTAATTCAAAACACTCATATAATATGTTAATTGAATTGTTGAGAAAAATAGGAAAAATAGTTTTTGTGATGCAAGTCAAATCATTTGCAAATTAAGTTTTAAAATTATAAAATTACATCATAAACATTAAGAACACTCCATGATAGACATAGATAAATTAGCGCACTCAACGGTTTATTATGATTTGTACCCAATTCAGTGCACGACTGTTTTCCTTGATTGACTTGGATTTAAAACCAAGAAAGCCTAAAACAAAACACCAAGCTATAAATACTTTGTTCTTACCATGGGACCGGGCATTCCAGGTAATCCTTGGAACCCTCTCCTTCCTTTGGCGCCCTGAAATAAATGGTTAAACACACAATCATTAATCAATCAATCATTTTACGGAATCGATTACTCCGGTTCGGAAAATTACTGCGAGGTCTTTACCATTCGTCCTTGACTGCCTTTGTAGCCTTTCCTTCCTTGTGGTCCTGGATGACCTGGGGGTCCTGGTATACCAGGAAATCCCATCGGCCCCATGGTTCCTGGTTCTCCCTGTGAATTAATTCGTAAAGTTGTTTTAAAGTCTATAGTACAACAAACGGTACATTCATACGTTCATCCATTTACTGTCTTGTTAAGGGGGACACCAGGCGGGAGAAGCCCATGATCGATGATCGGATCAACTAAGGTGCTTTAAACACCCATGACTTAGTTTTATCCATCATACACATACAGATGAATGCAGACTAATTTACATAAATAGACAGAAATACATTAAATTAAAAATATTACCTTAAAAACTTTAGTGCGAGCAATTTCATTTTTTTAAATTTCTTTTAATTGCTTAGATTTCCAGAATAATAAGTGCAGCATACGATTAGAAAAGTAGTCTCATCTTAAACTTTGGCAATTTAAATAAAAATGATATATTTGGTCTACTTACCGGATGTCCACGGATACCTTGAACTCCTGCAATACCCATCGGACCAGCAGGACCCTTCACAATTAACAGATTAAATTGGTAAGTGAATGAATGTTTTATAACACAGCATTATTACACACCATTTATTATCATTATTTTCTCCTCGACGTCGATAATAATTCACGATCAAAATACAAATGTATATTGCTCTCTCTGTGACGAACATGCTAGTTTACCTATACAGTACTTCCTATTCTACTCATATAATATTCATTAGGGTTATACTAATGACTTACCTGTCTTCCCGGTAATCCGCGAAACCCATAAATTCCCATTTCACCTGGTTCTCCCTAAACAAAAACGAAATTCGCATACTATCAGTCATTATGGATCTTTCAAATTTTCGACGATAGACGTCGACCAAACTACGTCATGTTAGTTCATTGTGTGCAGGCGCGCATTGGGACGCCTGACTCGCTCCTCACCTCGACACTGGTTTGATGTTTACGACACATCGACTGACCTATTGTCGATCCTCGGTCGTCGCAAAGCTCCCTATTGGCTTTATAAATCATTATGCTACTGTACTATTAATTGCTTAGTTACTATATCAGTCATTATCAGACTACACACTGTAACTTCAGTTACTACGTACGAAATTACTGTACTTACTTTTAGTCCATTTTCTCCTCTCAGTCCTGGACTTCCTAGTTTACCGTTTTGTCCCTAAAGTATAAAACAAATACTACATATTATCAGAAACAATATTATAATCGCTTATTTTAAATAACGTTGTATAAGATTATATTTACAGATTGGTTTGCTAATTGTTTTCACATTTATATACAAAGAAAATAAAGATTTTGAACATTGGAAATCATAGTAATCTAACAAAACGTACGATACCCGTACACAGATCAGTGTAGCCTTTAATTTGATCCATAAATGTAAAATAAAATATCTACTCTTGTGTACGATATATAATATTGTTATATTACTCTTCCAAAATAAGTTTAGTTTTCTGTTCGTTATCACTGCATACTCACTGGTATTCCAGATGGTCCTTGAGGTCCTGCCAAACCACGTGGTCCATTTCCTCCCTAAAACGAATAATGTATAGTTTGTGAGTGAACATACAAACAAAAATCAACACAAATATACCACATTCTCTGTAAAAATAAGTTGACTATTTTTACGATATTTGTTTTTTTTTAATACGATGTTAATATTCTACATTTACAATGGCATAATTCATCAGCAACCTGAACTAATAAGCTTCCATCTAATCTGATTCCTTCGTCTTATTACATTACGCATCAATTACCTTTCGTCCATCCTGCCCTTGATCACCCGGTAAGCCAGGTTCGCCATCTTCACCAGAAGACCCGTCCTCTCCAGGCAGACCAGGAATTCCAGTTTTTCCAATGTGCCCCTAAAAATAAAATAGCAATACAATGCAGTATTATTGTAAGGAGCAATGCAATGCACAAACACAATACAATTACACAACAATTATTATCTGACATTAAATTAACCTAGTGGGCACACTCCCAAGGATTGTCCATAGCGAATAGTTTTCCGATATATATGCCTACCACGATTACTTACCATAGGTCCTGGCTCTCCGGGCTGTCCTGTTGAGCCAGGTAATCCAGAAAGTCCCTGTAAATGATGAAATATAATATTTATACTTTACACTATTTCATTTCATCGGCAATTGTACCAAAATGATATTTGAAGTAAGTTGAACCGTTAAGAGATACTCTGTCAGTGTCTACAAAATACTGCAGTACAGTATAACATAGTAGTCTGTAAGTATAACTTTGTTGTATCAGAAATTGTGTAAATCAGTGTACCTACTTGTTGTCCCACATTTCCGTGATCTCCCTTTTCACCTTCTTCCCCTTTCGAGCCCTTTTAACAATATAAAATGTCTCTTAATTAATAGTAATAATTTAAAATAAACACTAGAGTGGAATATGGAAAAATATGAAATCAATAGTTTAGTTTGTGGAAAGAAAATAATGTGATGGATTTATGAAATATCCTGTCACACATTTTAAGTTATTTAGAATATGTACACAATTCATTAGGCCTACATGCGTACATAAATACCAACCAGACGAGGTTTTGTTGGGAACGAATGTGTAGCCTTCTTCATATGCAAATTAACAAAATTATGAAAATTAATATTACATTGTTAAAACGGTATTGTTTCCATACGCAACACACATTTAAAGTGTTGCCAAGAGTTGGTGACTTTTAAAACATTTAAATGAGGTTTGAACTGCTCAATGAATTCATTGTTTATTTCATAGTTTGTAATACTAATAGGCCTACTTTTTTATTTTCTGATCTGTTCATTTGCAGATAATAAGTGATTTTATTATTATAAATGTTTAATTGGGTAAATCTACATACTTTGAAATAACCATTGAACACACATTATTTTATTTCACAATTATATTTAAATAAGACAATGATATATAATATAGTGCTACCCAGATAATTGCTTTTGGCCCGTAAGTATAAGTATGTTTAACTAACTAATATGTTTAACTGACTAATGTCATTTTATCGCTTACTTGTGAACCTTCATAACCTTCTCTTCCACGTGGACCAGGATCGCCTACTTTACCCTAAAACATATCGTTTCAAAACAAAAAAAATTAACAATTACGTAACTATGTTATTTAACGTATTTTTGCTACATTCGCTTGTTAGATAATGTATATGAGTGACTACATGATTTTAATATTATGAACATTATTGGTTAAACAAACTGAACTAGTATTACCAATGGTCCATGAGATCCCCTTTGTCCTTTCTTGCCTTTTGGACCTTGTATACCCTGAAAGTAAAGGTTTGGCAGAACTTTAGTAAATTAAAAAAAATGCTGGTTAAGTACTATATTTTATTCACTGGTTGTGCCTCGTAATAAATCGATAATGTCAGAATGTAGTGATTTTTATTTACTATCGTAAAAGATACTAATGAAGCCATTTGTAAACACATAAATACTTACTGAAGCACCAATCAATCCGACTGCTCCTTGTGGACCTGATTGGCCTTTTGGACCCTTTGGGGAGAAAATGAGAGATTGAACTGAATTTAACTTTAAACTGAAATAGAAATTTCTACTTTGTAGCATACAGTATGTCTTCATGTGATAAATCGGAATTCGGAACTTCAAATTCTCCTTAGTATTAGCAAATAGATGGCAGGATGAGAACACTTGGTTTGTTTATTTTCTTTCGTCAATATAAAAATCAGTAGTAAATATATAGAGTAACTAAAGCAATGATACTAACATAACTTATCATAAGTTATCGTTTAGTAGTATTAAACTTGTTATTGGCGGGGTTTTTCGCTGTCGAGTTTGAACGAACAGCATAAACAAAAATAAAATGTACCTGTAGACCAGTTGGACCTCTTTCCCCATTCGTGCCCTTAACTCCATGAATACCAGTCGCCCCTGTTATTCCCCTTGCTCCTGGTACACCTGGATCACCCTTATCACCCTATAACATTAAAGTGATTGTAACCTAAAAGCTTCTCTCGTGGTTCCCACATTAAATTGAACTCATTAAAATATAGAATCTATGTTTTAAAATTAACTATCGTTGCACTGAATATTGTAGAAAATAAGTGTAATTCACACATTTTGTCAAATAAATTTATAATAGTTTTATAATAATAGTTTTCATGTCTATGAAATAAATCTATATACCTTAAATCCAAGTAAACCTCTCTCCCCTTTCTTTCCTACGTTTCCTTGAATACCAATTTGGCCAGGATGACCCTTCTGGCCCAATGGTCCAGTCCGTCCACCTTCACCCTATTTAAATGATATGAAATAGCTAATTTTCAATTTACTTTCCAGAAAAATATCCTCAAAGAAACTCTTTAACTTTAAACTTAAACGTTATCTATTACAGTAGAACAACACGATTAGTCCTTATTTTGAAATACACTAAAGATGAATAACGTTATACTATTATATTTAAACCCATTTAATTAAACTAACAATCAATTGTGTTAATAATTCATGCATTTGATGTTAAAGGTCAAAACTAGAGTAGCGAAAGCCGATTGATATTGGTCTTGTTTGTCATATTTATTGATGAAGTTTATATTATGTTACGAGTGTAACAAATAAAGTATTTCCAATTTAAAACAACCGTCAGTTACATGAATTTGACAAACCCTTCGGCATTTTTCAAAAGACCTATCTTAATTTGAATTTTGTTCTCAAGTTAAGCTATGCTACATAAATGTGGAAATGAATATACAGTACTGTATACTTATGTAAACAGTTTAAGGTGAACTGCAATCTAATTTAAACCTTAGGATCATTACAACTTAGAACACCGTATCATAAGTTAAGTTTACCCACTTGTAACGTAACGCAACTTGTTACGAAAGTAAGTTGACCATTCATAAACCACGTTTCAGATGATTCATCACGTCCATTATTGTGATTAGTTTGTATTACGTTTTCTGACGTTTTCCTATCTTAGTAGTTATTATATTATTGTTAATATTTATATATTTTTTGTTCTAAGTTGGACTGCAAGCTCTTCTGATATTGGAGATATTACAATTGTTCTTCTGTCTTAAACAAGATTGAAATATAACTTCATATATACTCCGGCTGATTACTTGCTTGACAGTTAATGTAAAGAAATATTTCGGAATACAATCTTACCTGGGAGCCATGTTCTCCATTTTGTCCCATAGTTCCTTTCTCACCTAAAGTTCCCTGAAGATAAAAAGTTCAACATAAACAATTAAAATAAAATTAACGCTTCTTTTAGTATAGACAATTGTATAAAAAAATATATAATTTTGGTATAGATCAACTGTCTTGCATTAATTGAACTACGTTTAACATCTATATCAGAACCACATATTATAATGAATTTCGTGCTATGCTTTTAACTATGCAGCTTCTATGCTAGTTGCAATGCGGGGTGATTACAGTAAGTGACCATCAAAAGTAAGACTAGTGTTCGTGTGATAATTGTAAGTCCTTAAATTTAAATTAAAGATGTATTGTCGTCTAAAACATTGACAAAAAAAATTAAAAAAATATATAGGCTTATTTATATTGTGAGTATGACCTAAATATTGCAAACATTTATTTAAACTTACGGGATCACCAATTACACCAGGTTGACCACTTTGGCCTTCAGAACCTTGGGGACCAGTTGGTCCCTTTTGTCCGGGTGGGCCTGGTGGTCCTTGCTTGCCATGCGTACCTCTTACACCCGGAGGCCCTGTTTCTCCATCGATTCCTGGTGCCCCAAACTGACCCTGTCACATTTAGTTTAAAAAATAAAACATATTTAAAACATCAAAATTATACAAGGTGAAACCTAAGTGGAACAAAGTAGAGCCTATTGATTATGTTGTTCTTAACGGTCATGACGTAATCTGATTGGACAGTGGCTATCTTTCTAAGATGAAAATGTTTATAATTTATTTTGTTTTCTGCATAAAAAAAAATGACGATTTATCGTCGGTCGTTCCATGTACTGTAGCATTAAGTCATCTTTGTAATTCCTCGGGTAAAAACATTGTGCATAACATTATGCATGCGGGTTTTAAATTAATTATTTAATAATATTACCATTAAACCGTGTCTTCCCATAGGGCCTGGCGGGCCATATTCACCAATTGGTCCCTGTAAGAAAATACAATTTACAAATCACTAGGTCTGCTTAATTATATTACTACACCAGAAACATAATGTGTTATCGTCCCACACGTATAAACCCTCACTCTTAGTTTGAAAATTAAACATCTATGTCGTGATAAAATACAACAATCCCCGTTCCCGTATGAACTTTAACTTAATAACAGTCAAGGAATGATTGTGTGTTTTGCATTCTTGTCTTTTCATCGGTAAGCACACATTTTAATAACACCGTAAAGCCATTGCAAGTGAAAGATTATGTGAACATACCTCTATTCCCATTGGTCCTTTATCCCCCTGGTCACCGGTTATTCCTTTGTTCCCCTGTCAGTAAAACGGATACATTAAACAAATTATAATCACGAAATTGTCATTTTATTAATAAAATATTGTGGTAACAATACATATGGTGAAATACATACCACCTGTCCAGGGGGTCCTTGCACCCCTGGTTCTCCTATTGGTCCCTCACTACCAATTTCACCCGGTAGTCCCGACTCGCCTGGGCGACCCTATGAGATATAAATTGATATATCATAATAATAGATTATTTCATCCATATAATAAATATTACAGTTATTTGTGTATATAGACATTATTCATAACTGCAACATAAATACAAGACACAAATAACAGAGCAGCGAAAAGAAATAGACGAAACGATGACAAGCTTCTCTAGCTACATCCCCAGTTGAACATATAACACAATATTAAAAGCACAAACATTAAATATATACAAATAGCTGAAATTGTATAATACTAAAACAATAAACTATTATATATATGACGATGTATTAAGTATTACTATACTATCAATAAAACAATATTTACTCGAATATCACTACGTCCACGAACACCTCTAGATCCTTGCAGGCCTTTATTTCCCTAAAAAGAATATACATAACCGATAACATGAAGATTTTGCTAACATGAAAATTAACTTGTCGATTTTAGTGATTTTCATATGTTATAGCTTTTTCAGTCGTAAGTGATACGGAACTATAATATGATGTGGAAAACAACAACATTAACACTAATTTTTGTTAAGGGTGCAAGTAATGAAAGTAAGTAAGTTAGGCCTACTTGTTTATAACACACAATTCTAACGTAATGACAATTGCCAAGGTACTTACTGTGTAACCAGGTAAACCAGTAGTTCCTGGTGGACCAGGTGGACCAGGAGGACCCTAAAAAATAAAACAAATGATTATAAATTATCAATAGCATTTTTTCCCAATGGTACTATGACTTTAGAATACATTGTTTTCATATACCTTAATTCAACCATGGTGCTTTAGTTCTTTACTTATTATTCATTCTATACGTTTTAATAATAAGAACCTACCTGTTGACCTTGCACTCCGTCAGGCCCAGGTGCACCAGCAACCCCTCTTAGACCCTACACAAAATAACAGTGTTGGTAGAACATATTTAAATGCGAAGATGGATTTTTTTGTAAACGGACAACGGAATTTAAGAATTTAAGCGTGACATATTATTTATAATATTAATCACTTGCTCTAGAAATTGTTCTTAAACGTCAAGAGGGCCAACTTTCGTCATTTTTGATCACATAATTGAATTCATACTATTTAGATTGGATGGATTTATATATAAAAGCACTATTCAATTGAAGTAAGTTATTTTTGGTGTTCAAGAAATACAAATTATACACTAACTGGCTGCCCAGAATCTCCTGTGGGTCCGTGGCCACCGCTTCTCCCAGGATCTCCTTCGGGTCCTTTTCTGCCTCGTTCCCCGAGTGGGCCATTCTGTCCTGGTAAACCCTTAAAAAGTGAAATATAAAAAAAACATATTATACACATAATGAATGTTTATAAGTTGGATGGTGAGAGTATTTCATGAATAGAAGATTTTTCATCGAATTGAATATCCTTTCCATTTAGCGAATACAAAACATTAATTTATTTTATTCAAGCTATCCATCGTATCGAATGCTAAACCGGGAAGCTAGGCCATTAAAAAGAGCGGTCAGTTATGACAGTGCGCACAACAAGTTTATTTCCAAACGCTATCAACACAGTTGCATGGAGAGAGCGCGTTAAGGATCACCATTAAATTTCACTTTTTCATTACATGGGGCTAATCCCAAATGACACGTGGTGCGTAATTGACAAATACAAACACCAACTTGCTAGAATACAATCAGGTGTGTTATAGTGTTTAGTAAATTCGTAACACATACACATGCTCTTATGCTATCTACAGTGTTCGTCTGATAAGACTTACCACAGGTCCAATTCCACCCTCTTTACCAGATGCTCCGGTGTCACCCTGTAATTAAATGAATTATAACTTAAACAAAGCAAATCTATTTTTGTAATTCATTGTATAAATTTATCAAAATAAAATAAATAAAATACATAGATGAGCACGCCTAATAATCTTAGGAAACATTTATACTCCTCGAACTTCGCAAGATTCAAGACAGTTTTTCGTTAAATTCTGATTAAGAGAATTATATATAGTCCTACATACAGAATTTATAATTTACCTGAGATCCGTGTCTGCCACTTCTGCCTTTAGGGCCATAACGTCCCTTTTTTCCCTATCAGAATAAACATAAATAGGTTTACTGTCAAAAATTGCCTTGTCTCTTACATAATATTACGTTTACCATAAATCTAAAGTATTATCATATTTGTATTAAACAACCATACAACTTCAAAAGTATCTTTTTAAGGGTTGTTCACTTTTTAAAAAATCACAATTTAAGATAAAATAAACAGGAAAACATACCTGTCTACCTTCACTGCCCTTTTGTCCTTTAAATCCGTTGGTGCCCTATACGAAAATACAGGGTTTTTGTTAACGACGGTAGAAAACTAAGCACAATCACGTTTACTCAGTTAAAATACGCAGTTCACTGTTGGCACAGACAGGATCGACTTACGTTGTCATACTTGGTAGCAGGCCATCATTGTGTTATTAAAGTGGATGAAGTTCGCTCTCTCTTAACGTTATTTTGTGCTCGTACTTGTTTTGTGTGATGAATGGTGTAGAACATGCTTAATTTGTGTGTTTGTCGCTTATGATAGTGTATTCCAGATACATTTTACAAGTATTACGAGATTAAAATCTAATTTTGTATGTACTTCGGGAGGCAATAATACAATACTCATTAAATATTTATATAAATTTATATAAATTTATCGTTTTGATTTAGCTTTTCGCTTTTTTTTTGTATCTCCATTGAGATCCAGCCACTGATAGCCACAGCATTGTCATTTTTTCAGTAATTTGCCTTTGGATTTATAAATTCATATCTATTACATACCTTTGATCCTCGTAATCCTGCTCGACCAACACCACCCGTATCACCTTTAGGACCCTTAAAAGTAAACGTACGCAATAAAATAATTAATAATCACGAGCAATCGGTATTTTCTGGTTTTTTTTCAACGGTGAAAGTTATATTTTAATTATTATCAAATTAATCTAAAATATAGAGTATAGAGTATAATTTCAGCGTTCAAAATCCAGTAGCCTCCTTTTTTTTGTGCATATTTTTGTATTTTATGAAAATAAGTTAATTTTAATTTATTTAAACTAATAGGACAGATGATGTGTTATAAAACTAATAATGCGGTTTCACTAGATAAATCTTCTTTTATCTCAAACAATTAATCGTACTTACAGCTTTTCCCGGAATACCCATGGTACCCTTTACGCCAGTATGTCCAACTTCCCCCTACAAAGACACGAATACGAAACAAAAACATGTTTCAAGGTGAACATTTACATCACATTATTGTCAAGGATATGGAAAACATAATGGGTATTATTATGTAATCGTCACAACGTTCTCAATAGAGATGAACGTTTATTTTTCTTTTGTGGGAGCTACCCACCTTCATTCATTCACATTATTAGTATTCTTAATCTTACACACGGAATACAAAAATACAAAAAGCTATAACTAACGAATATGTATATGCTAATTGCAATATGGAATATTGGAATTCGTGGTAGATTATGGAATATTATAAGTAGCTTGTACGACAATGTTAAGGGGCAAGTAAGATTTGGTGACATTGAAACACAGTCTTTTGATATAGAAGAAGGTGTTAAGCAAGGGTGTGTGCTTTCCCCAACCCTGTTTTGCATAATAATGAACGAACTCACTAAATTATTACGAGAACACGCGTTAGGTGTGCGCATACACGATATCTGCCTTGGTAGCCTTTTTTGGGCCGACGATATCGTACTTTTAGCAGATAGCGAAAAAGAACTCAATAAAATGTTAGATTTAGTATCCTTATTTGCTAAAAAATGGAAATTTAATTTTAATAGTGAAAAGTCAAATGTTTTGATAATAGGCCAGAATTTGAATAGCGAAAAACGTTGGAAATTGGGGGATACTTTTATATCTGAAGTTGAAACATATAAGTATCTTGGTGTATATATTTCTAGAAATCTAAAAGACAATTTCCACATCAATCAAGTTATTAAAAAGGGCAATAGGATCATTGCATACATTAAATCCATTATAGATAGACTCAACAATTTTGATCGTGTTGTATATGGAGATATCCTTTGGAGAAGTATCGGCCTTCCGACTATTAACTATGCTTGTGCTGTATGTGTTAATACAAATACTAAATACATACAAAGGATTGAGTCTCTTCAATTACAAATGGCGCGAACAATTCTTAAAGCGAGTAGAAGCACTGCAAAAGAGGCACTTTATGGCGATCTAGGTTGGCAACCAATTAAAGTAACTCAGGATAATTTTAAAGCAAAATATATAAGAAATGTTATGTGTATGGAAATGTATCGTTAGCCAAAACTTATATTAATAATTATTAGACATAAGAATTTTAATTCAAGGTACCAATTTATTAATGAATTTGAAAAAACTTGTGATTATCTTAAGTTCGATTTCAATGCCATTCTTAATGATATATGTACAGGTACTGATATTGAT
This sequence comes from Antedon bifida, assembly GCF_963402885.1. Lineage (NCBI taxonomy): Eukaryota > Metazoa > Echinodermata > Crinoidea > Comatulida > Antedonidae > Antedon > Antedon bifida. Next base: position 26,838,101 of record NC_136228.1, read on the forward strand.
ATAAACTGGGTCAAGACATTTGAAAATACAATTAAACAATCGTATTCTACTTTTTGGAAACAAGAAGTATTAAGAAAATCATCTTTGCTTGATTACTCTTTGATAAAAGAGTCACCTGGCCTAGAACCTTACCTACTGGATAAAACAGATTTTTATGGCTCAAGTTTAAAATTTAAACTTCGTTCAAACACTTTACCACTTGAAAAAATTACAAATAAGTGGAACATTGATAATATAAATGACAAGTGTAAGGTTTGTGGGTCAGGTGAAGAAGATGTTAAACATTTCCTGTTTATTTGTAATAAGTTACATTGTATTAGAATGGAAGAATTACAAACACTTCAACGTAAACTCATTGCAATAAATTGTGTAGATACTTGGGTAAATTTTATTTCTAGTGACCTATCTATAAAGGTTCAATATGTCCTAGGAAGCACGTTATTCCATAAAAATAACTCTCACGACATTTATGCTGTATTTGACAGTTATTGTAAAATGTACACAAGCCGTGCTTGGAAATTAAGAAATGCAATTGTATTACAATTTTGAACTGTTTTATTTTAAAAAAGTGTTTTCTTTTCCATTGCTGTTGCAAAATTAGTAGTTGTATTAGTGTAGTTTTAGTTTGTAAATAAGTTTTGTAATAGCGTCGAGTCAAATTTTATGTCATTATCTCAAATATGTTTTATTTTCGTTTCAGTTTTTATTTTTCATTGTTTTTGTATTGAATTTTGTAATTGGTATGGACGCACCATCTACACATGTGTGCCACTGTTAAAATAAATAAATATTATTATTATTATAGGTATTCTATACATCACAGAACAAAAGAATAATTTCTTACACGTGGTCCAGGAAATCCCGTTTCACCTCTGATACCCTTAATACCTTCTTCACCACTATATCCACGATCTCCTTTTTGACCTCGTGATCCTATTTGTCCAATAGCTCCCTGTAAAAGAAGATTTCAAAAGCATTACAAAATAAACATACAACATAAGGTAATCACAACTTTCTAATGAAATGTCCAAACGATATAAAATGTAAAACATTGTTTTATTGCAGTACAGTATAAGGTTATAGTGTTATAATCATTTAAAAACTTAACTTACCCTATCTCCTGTTTCACCCGAAAAGCCCTTCTCCCCTTCCCTGCCACTGCTACCCTGACAATAACCATGAAAATGTAAATACATATGTTAAAATGTGGGAATACAAAAACATTTTAATTTAAAACAGTGTTTCGTTGCTTGTAGTCTCAAACATTTTACGAGAAAATACAATTTAGCTAACGAAGTCGATTTACATTTTCTCGAAAATATATGTGTAGTACATTTAATTTGGATAAACATTCGATCGGCCAAATAACCACGAACATTATATCAATAATTACTATTATACTTACATTGGTATTAAATGAGACATTTTAAATAATATGTAATTAACATGATATTGTATTATTGATATAATGGATAGATATATAAAAAGCAGTTTCACCTTATGGCCTTTCAATCCGGGTACACCTTTGTCTCCTTGTCCTCCCTTCATTGAATAAAACAAAAATAAACAAGATTAACTGACGAATTCAATACCAACAATGTGCCAATAATGTCAGCAAAGGCAGACACACATTTTGCAATATAAAATGATTACAATACTGAAACGAGTATCACTGCCAACTAACCCCTCTACTAAATGTATTAAGATTAACATAAACATAACTATTATACTGTAATTCAGTAGCTTAACCAACATAACATAATTCTGTGTTGTGTTGAAAGACAATGCGAACTTATATAACCTCTATGTAAACTAGTGTACTCACTGTCGTGTCATCAACCGAGAGCTCTCGTGGCAGTTGACCTAAACGTACATTTAGGCTACAATTCAAACACGTTGAGCAAACACAGTTTAAATGTCCCGGTCTGGACAGGTTTACTCTCGGTTAATTCATCAATCAGAATAGCGGACAATATATTTTTTTCGCAATGTATTAAGTATAAAGTACAATTAGGTTTTGGAAAAACATTTACCAATTAACATAGCTCCCCGACGCAAAGGGTGTCACGAAACCTAAGACCCAAGACCTAAGATTACAAATTCTAAGATATACGGCCGCTTAAAAACAATCTATACACAATTTTAAACATAGTAGGTTTCATTTATTAATGCTTTTTACCATAAATTTAATTAAATACGTATCACAAACAGAAATTAAACTCACAATATTTTCGCCTGTTGAGTAAATATGTACCTTTGTTTCACAACAAACAAACTGGACGGTTTGTTTGTTGATATATATTTACACCATTGTGTTGGTTTCAGGGGCGTTTCTCTTTCGCACCTGCATTGTATTTTGACTCCAAAATAATTCAACTAACTTTAATATTCTGAATACCACACCTTAGAATTAGGCCTCATAAGTACTTTTATGAAAGAGATTCACATAAAAAGTAATACTTGGTATTATTTATAAATAAAATTCGTGATTTTACAGACGTGTTTCTTGCACGCACACTTTCGCATACTACTTTCAATGTGTTCATTTCTATGGAGCGCCAAAAGAGCAACAACAATAGAGGGCTAAAAACTCGATTTAATGCATTTCACGTTTAATTTGTTCAATATATTTTGTCAATTTGTAAATAAAAATGCTGTAATATGTTACTGCTGATACTATTAATCGATCTTAAAATCAGCATCACTACTTACCCTAGGCCTAGTCATAAGGGCGACCTAAGGGGATGGAATAAGGGATGGAATATGATGAATTTGTCGATTTTATTCTTAACGTTAACAAAACCGTGTAAAGTATCAACAGTAACATTTTATTTGTATTAAGAGTGACAAAATATATTGAATTGAACATGATTTTCACCAAAAATGTGTTAAATAGATGGATTCCACATAGTTTTTAGCACTCTATTAATGTTGCTCTTTTGGCGTTCCATAGAAACAAAATATTGAACATAGGGTATGCGAAATTCGCATGAGAAAAACGTCTGTAAAATCATCAATTTATTTAAAGAATTTATTGTTATTTATTCTTCTTCATCTAATTCTAAGGTGTGGTATTCAGGATAAAGTTGGTTAACAAATTTAGAGTTAAAATTATTGGTAATCTTGGGTCTTAGGTTTCGTGATCTTAGGGGGTCTTAGCTTTCGTGATATTAGGTTTCGTGACACCCCCGACGCAAAGCTAATTCGTAGTAGTTAAACATTCATCAATAATTAAATATAATATTCATTGCGAAAATTCGGATTAGGTCATCTACGGACGCATGACAACAACATCGCCTACCGTGAACGACAGGGCTGAGATGGACCAGTACAACAGGGTAACCCACTTCTCTTCCGAAATAAGATTGGGGTTCTGGGTTCTTTATCAAGTTGTTAATGAATAGATAAGATAACTTACACTTTGACCTTTTGGTCCAGGTGGACCGTGTGGTCCCTGTGGTCCTAGTTCACCCTTAAAATAAACATGTAATAAACAAGTATGTTACAATAGTTAATGTATTATTATTTTTATTTATTTATACAGATATATGAATTATTGTACACACTGAGCGTGACAAATAATATAGACATTTACGGTAACAAATTAAGTAGCCTACAATAGATAACACTTTTATGAAGTTTAATAACAAGTTTTTACCGGCTTTCCTGTTTCTCCATCTCTTCCTGGATTGCCCGGAAGACCCTATTGAAATAGAAGTGTATCATTAATGACGTCATCATTATTACTAATCACGTTAAAGGAAAATAATGTAATAATAAGTTTATCTTACTGGTTTTCCTTCACTTCCAAGTTCACCAGGGAGACCAGGTTGCCCAATGTGTCCCTGTATACAATATAATATATGATATAAATAATTTAGAAATTAAATTAGTTAATTAATTAATACAATTTACTTCACAACATTGTCGCTAATTGTTATTATCTTTATCCAACATCATCAAACGAAAGAAAAATGCATGATTCTCATGACAAAATAATACGGTAGTTAGATAAGTAATTTTACTCTTCCAAGTGCACTTGCAATTGCCTTTACTTACCTCAGGTCCAATTCTACCTCGGGGGCCTTGTGGTCCTGGACTACCCTGAAGGAAAGAAAACAAATATAGGCCTAAGTTGCATGCGTTTTAATGAAAGCGACATAAATGCAATTCGAATTTATATGGATTCAGTGAATGTATAACGAAAAATATTGTATATTTACAATTTCGCCGATTGGTCCTGGGAATCCACGAACACCAGGAAAACCGTTTCTTCCCTATGAAATATCAAAGTGTAAGTTTAACAATGATCTGAATGTATTTTGTTAATAGATAATGTCTACAGTAATAACATTTTTTTTAAAAAAACTTACTATAACAATAAAACAAGTACTAATAGGCCTAGACAATTTGAGAACGTACACAAAATATATTCTATTTTAATTAAAATTAATCACAAGGTAAATTAGAATATCTGTATCAATTCCTTTATTAATAATGCTTACTACGGTAATGTATAGCCTCTAAATAGATACATCACATTTTCAATGTAAATGCGAAAAGATTCGCATGCGTTAATGTTAAAATGTATGTTTGAGTACAACATACATTGATATTAAGTTGGGAACAAGAGTGCCCATACTCTATCTTAGATTAGATATTACAACCAGGTTTACAACTATGTAAGTCTACTAAAGCATTTTATTTTATTTTGTAGAGTAGGCATTACAGAGCAAAATTAGTACCTCAATACCGACCGGCCCTTGCTGTCCTGTTTTCCCACTTGGTCCCTGTAAAAACAAAACAAAATATAACACAGATAACTCACCCAAACTGTTTTGGTATTTTTAATTTAACTAAAATACAAAATTAAAACAGTAAATTACCCTTCGTCCATTGAACCCCTTTTCGCCTTTAATTCCTGTTTCTCCGATAATTCCCTAAATTATGGACATAAAATTAAAATTAGTAAATGGAAAATAAAAACTGTTTGATAAGGAAGGAAGTTTGAAGGAGAAAAACACTTTCTCGACCGTCTAAGTAGGTATCTAAGTCTAATACTGTTAGTGAAACGAATGGTTTCGACCGTGGTAAAACATCGAGGGAAGTAAACCACCTCAATCTGTATTCACAGACATGTCAATATCACATTGACAGTCACAATTAGGTCATATTAACAGTAAGTAATAATATTTAATAGAACGTTGCCAAGTTATGGGTAAAGCAACGGAATTAAAAGTGTTGTATTTTTTTTGCTTTAAATAAATGTCAGACACGAATCTTGTTACCGTTATTCCTCGGCCACTAGGCTATTAGTATTAGTAATATAAAGTGCCACATTAAAACCTATAAACATGTTATAACCGACACGTCGTTTATTTGGTGTGGTACCGTTTTTTCAGTGGGTAAAATATGACATACAAAAAAAATGACATGGTGGTTAATTAATAATTAATATTATACCTTAATTCCTTTGTTTCCCTTTGGCCCAGGTAATCCACGCTCACCCTGATTAAAATAAAGTAAAAACATATATGAAGAGAATTTATAACACATAATAAACTCATTAAATCAATTGAAATCACTGTACATGTCGACAATGTAACTATTATGACGCCCTCTATCTTGATCAACTACAAAAAAATACTTTATAAAGTAAAAAAATAGTAACTCCGAATTACTCCCATAACAAAACAAGAGTAACTCCAATCATATTTAAATAACTTGATGAACTTGACTTGTTCCCATAATTATAGGCCTGTACAGTATTTACAAATTATTTACAAGGTGTCACCGAAAGCATGACTATATTTTATTTTTACTGATACTGTTTCTTCATGTCTTCCTTGTCTGCCTTTACGATGTAAATGTAGATAAACTGATTGTCTTACCTTGATGCCATTTAAACCTCTTTCACCAACCATTCCATCAATTCCCGAATCACCCTGAAAATTAACGATAGCTACACAATTATTTAAATTTTCAAATTATTTGTTCTTAAAACAAATAGAATAAATTAGTAACCAAGAGTGTAATGAATCATAACATTATTGCTCTCAATAAGCAAACTTTTATTTATTATGACGGTTAATCGTTTTAAGTGCTTGTCGTTTAGCAATTCGTCGCCATGGACGCGGTTCACTGAGATATCCAGAAACCCATGTGACTCACAAACCATTCTATAATGATTTCTAGGAAGGAAATGTATGAATTTCAATATCCTATCGCTCAAGGTTGAGTTTTCACATCTTCATTTCTGTCAAATAAATAATGATGATTTGAAATGTCTGACCTAACATAAAAAACTGATTTGATTTTTTGTAACACAACTTATTTAAAATGTATGATGGAGGATGTGAACAAAATAATATACCAAATAATTTGATAAGTTGTTTTACAGATGGTATGGTGTTTTCTGTTTAACTTTTCTCTGTAATAGCCGTAAATAGAATACATTTTAATAATAATAATAATACGTCATCAATGAGGAATAAGTTTATTATCATGTCTGTGAATAGTCGAGCATGTTGCGCAATCCGATCAAAACAGAATCAAAATGATGTACATGCTAAAAAATACTTAGTTAGTGGTTGAGACACCATGATCCACCATACCTGCAATTTGAAACACAGGTACATTGAACTTACCGGTAATCCTTGTGGTGCAAAATACCCCTTCAGTCCTGGGTGACCTCGTAACCCCTAAGAAACAAATCAATCAGTCCAGTTTTTATTTTTGTATTATTAATTATTCATGATACCAATATTGCAGTGATATCACTGATCTTGACTTCCCTCTTTAAAGAAGACTAATAAAAACATAATTAATACCAATCTCTTTCTGTACTAATGACATTTTTATCTATTTTTATTAAACAACATTACAATTCTGAACTACTTTTGATAATAAATTATTATTATTTTTCAATCTTACAGCAACTCTATGCATTTCAGAGTGTAAATCAATTAAAATAACAATTTTTTGAGACCCCCGTTTTCTTCTGTGGTGAAAAATGAAGTTCTATTTCTGTAATTTGTGTCCATTTTAACTTGATTATGAGAATATCCCCTAATGTGTAAGTATAATAGTGGGTTTAATGCCTGGGTTTGGTCTGGCTGTACACAAATGTCTACACTAAATGTTAAGCTACGTTGTTTCTAGCGTCCTTGCTGATTTTGTGCCAAACTTTATTTCTGCATAAAAACTTGGCGATGACATACAGCTTACATGAAATGACTAGTTGCCTCATATGTAATGTGCTACCGGTAACTATTAATAACCTACAACGATGACTTCCTATAATTTAATTTCCATTTTATTTCAGACATACATATATTCGAGATAAATAAATCCACTACATAGGCCTACAATTTACCTACCAAAGTCACGCTAGTAGGTTAGGCCTACATGCCTGATTAGATCCAAGAAACAGTTGGCATATACTACACACATTTATTTCCTCGTTTTGAAAGATTAAGATTCAATGGGTTATGCTTTATGGATATCACTCTTTACAATTGACATAAAAGTTATCCTGATTCGTTTAGATTGTGCAGTGAAACCTACCGTTTGTCCGATGGGTCCAATTGGACCAGGTTGACCTTTGCGCCCGCGCTTTCCCTATAATCAAATATAAAATGAGTGTAGAATTATATTGGGTAAATTACAAAAATAATTAGCTTTGTAGTTATTCGCTGTGTTGTTTTGTATTCCTATAAATATGAAATGGGATTAAATTCAGCAACGTGAAGCTATTCATTTGATTAAGTATAGGTAATGTTGAAAGGAGAGTTTGGAATTTGTTGTACAACTCTCCTTTTAACATTAGACTCACGTTTCACCATGTAATTAAAAACAACAGCATTTACTAACAACAAACCCGTCTTGTATACAGCTCAGTAAAACTATTAATGTTCTTCTAGTATTAACACTCAGTATAACACTTCGTAGGTCTCTCATAGTTATTCAAGTCTGAGTGTAGTCAAATAAATTGAGAATGTATGGTAAAACTGCGTTCAAACGCTCGTATCAGTAGCATACACTAATTAATCACAATGCTTCCTCAATTACATCCGTGGTTATCTAACCTAATACTATAGGCTCTGTGAATTACATCTAATAATTGCAGCATTAATTGCCTAACAACACATCTGGTAATATTTAAATTTAAATTACTGTAGAATCATTACCGGTTCACCTCTTGGTCCACGAACACCCGGGAGCCCAGGTACTCCAATTATGCCCTGAAATTAAGAACATGTCTTACATGAGTAACATATAAATTGCTAGAAATGTGCTTTTTGAGAGCAGTTAATACAATGAAAACCAGGTTAATCACGTTCAATTTCAAAACTCTCAGGAACCAATGAGAATTATGTTTAGTATCAACAATAATAGGTCTAATTCAATAATACGCTTAATAAACAAACCAGACCCATACGAGGACCGCGGTTTCTATGTTGTGCATTACTGTACTTCGTGTATAGGCCCAATATACACATAAGAGCGGATAATACGGCGTGTTTGTCCCGCGTAAAATCTGTATAGATCTATCCTGAGCGGGTTTCCGATTTTTCACTAGGCGAATTTGTTCGCGCGAATCCAACGTTTCGAAGAGAAAAAAATCGCCTACTCTCTTTCCACTACATGAGCGAATAGCTGCGACGTTCATGTCCTCTCGCGTGGTTGCTGAGCTTTTCGATTCGCATGAGTGCTCATGAAAAGCGTCATAGCTCATTTTCTGAGCTCTGATTGGTTGCGCAATATTTCGCTTCGCAAAAAGTAGAAACAATTCGAACTAGTAAATTTCGCTGAAGCGAAAAATCAAAGGAACTAGAATTCGTCGAAGAACGAAGTATGACAGAAACTCGAATACGCATGCGCATATCATGACGCTTTCGATTCGCGCGAACAACTTTAACCGCCTATCCACTCCGCGTTGTTTTGTGAATACCAATATAATTAAAATACCTATACCTCTTGTAAACTTTTTGTGTTCAGATAAGAGTTGTATCAGGAGTTTAATGATTTTAATAGCTTCGGTCTGTAAAAGGCATGACAGGCTGGGTCTACAAACAATGAAGGCATCAATTTTAAACACATCACTAATGTTATAGAAAAATATCGTAAAAATTAACAATAATTACCCTTGGTCCCTTAAAACCCTTTTCACCTTTCTGACCATATCTGACAGACATCCGATTCGAAGCAGATTTTGGGAAATCTTCTGCCCCGGAACCACGTTCTGCGTCGTCCTGAAATTCTTGATCCACTAACGATGAGTCTTTAAATAACTTTGAATTTGACGTATTCGTGACATTTTGCGGACTATAAGTCTCTGCATTGTAAGATATTGTTTTATTATTATCTTCTAAAACGTTTATATTCGAATACTGATTTTGGTCCCTTGATAAAGTTTGAATATTGTCTGTCTCATTTTCTTGATGTTTTGTCGCATCTTTATGTGTAACAGTAGTATAAATAGATTTTTCGTTAGAATTTTTATAAAAGGTATTATTAGTTACAGAATGTAATTCTTTTGTTCGATTTCCAGGAGGCGGTTCCCCGACAGAACTTTCTGATTTTGTGTCCAGTATTCCATCAGAAATATTGTTTTTTTGTTGATTTGTAAATAAAGAATTAATATTTTCTGAAGCTGCTGATGACGTTGCAGGTATTTTAAGTGGTTCCTTTGTGACAAAATTATAAGTTGTACTTTGTAAAGGTGGGTCTATAGTGGAAGGATTATAGGTTGATAGAGGTATATTTGTTGTCTTCCCTGAGCTCAGTTCGTCTCTTCCAAGACCTCCAAATCGTCCATCTGTTGGATAAGAACAAATAGAAGAAAGACGTTAATCAAAACAAATTAATGTGTGTCAACTTAATATTACACTTTGTATATTGTATGTCTCATCTCAAATATAATACTATAAGTTGTATTTATATAATAATAGATATTGTTACAATTGTCTAAGATTTCTTTTATTTCGTTGCAGTTTTGTGTCAGCATAAAGACAGTGGCTGAAGTATATACTAACTCTTCTGAAAGATGCACTGTGTTCAAAATACACATGCGGATTTGTAACACCTGACTTTGACTTATCCGAGAAGACTTGTCTACCACCAGAACAATGTTCGAGGAGCTTAAGTGTGATGTTGTTTTACCACAGTACCACTCGACACGACAATGGTCATTAGTATATAGTCTATGAACAGTATTAGATATCGTACGTTAATGTATCAGTATTTGGCTTGGATAGATAACTACTGTATTCATACCTTTTCGTTGAAGAACAGGCGCTACCAAGTTAGAATTTAATCCGATGATGACAATAATCACGCTTAATTTCATCATATTCTCGGTCCACCTAAAAGAAAAATGCATTAACATTAAAGATGTATTGTCCCTCAAAAACATGAAAAATGAAGATTAATTAAATCAGACTTTGAATAGGTTATTTAGTAGTTTTAATAAAGTTAATCACTTCCGTAGAAAACAAAAACGGAAAAAATAATGTTTTCACTTATAAAATAACATAATTAATGGTTAAATTCAACCAAAAATCCATTGGCTGGCAGCCAATTTGACAATTTTTTGCTTTAAATTCCAGTTTTTTCAGGTAAATAATTTTTTTTTCTGATCCAATTTTTGGTTGAAGTCAATAACTATTATGTGACATTAAAATGGCATATTTAACAAAAAAAAATTATCAGGAGGACAATACATCTTTAACCAGATTTGAACAATACATTTACAGCACGAACTTAATACAACAATTCACATGCGTGAGTTGAATGAAAAACAAGAGTGTTCTATCTATGACCCGCATCCGAGTTTTACATAAGATAGTCAGGTTTTATTTAACAAACATTCATTTATTCAATAATCAATGCTTCCATCTTTAATCAATCTTTAATTAATTAATCAAAAGCTAACCGGGAGGCTGGAATATTCACAAATGAAGGTCTCCGAAGTTGGCCGGGGAGTAGTAGGCCTAATAGTCATAAGCCTCGCGTATCACACAATTCTAAAGTTAAAATCAAAAGGTTTCCGTGGAATAGAACCATAATTACGGTACAGAAATTCGAGAGAAAAAAAAAAACTACACTACACTATACATGAAACTTTAAACCGGAACTTTTGCATTTTGTTTTAGCATAATCGTCGTGGAGGCGAATAAGGCAGGGAATTGTCCTTGAATAAAGTACCTGCCTAAAATTCAGAATTACAGGTCAGAAGTCATGACTGTGTGGGATCTACAATTACAATTGTTGTTTTAAAAAATAGTAGTGTAACCAACATTTATTTGTTTGAAATTTATTCAAAACAGGAATTCATTGAGAAAAAAAAAGTAAAACAAAACTATTTAAAATTTAAAGCGAAACATAAGGTTAAACAAACTCATACGTAACACAAACATTAAATATCATACAGTATGGTATTAAATACTCTATTAACAGTTAAAAGTAATGTACCTTTAAACACAATAATGAATATAGGCCTACCCAAGGTACAAACTGAATGCAATCGCTCAGAGTTCAGTACCGGGTATCGGTATATTTAAAGGCGATCATATGTCAAAATGCCTGGTAGCTATAATTGAAAATGATACCTATCTACAACTGAATAAAGAGACAGGTGGGAGTGAAATAAATCATTATACATTAGTAGATATAATGTTTTAAACAATATTAAAGGTACCGTACGTATTCGGATAGAATTTTATATTTTAGCTAAAGTATTATGCGTGCTAAACGCCATATGTGCAAACATATTTATCTTTTTTACCATCATTAAGGCAAAATGCTAGAGCCTAGACTAGTACTGTGTTCTGTTTGTTTAAATTAAAAAGGTAATTGGTACGCGAAAATAAAAACCAAATATATCACAGTACATTATTTGATATACAATTTGCTCTTTTCATGCCTGAAAGACAGGAGAAGCTGGCCTTCAAAATGACCTTCAAATTGATGTTAACAAAATGAGTAGCGTTATTATAAACTCTGATATTATAATATGTACAGTACAAATAAAACAGTGGTAATAATTATAACGACTGCAATCCGAATCGGTACCAAGTTAAATGGAATGTTTTAACACATACTTCATAATCGTGACAAAAATGTCATAAGTTAATTTCCACTTGGCACTTGAAATGATTATGTCCTCGAGCGTGGACCATTCTGTCTCACTATTGTAATGTTACCGAACAGACTACCTGATGTGTCGGATGACATAAAATAACGTTCTTACTGCGTAATAAACGTCATGGCATTGCACTTTGTAAGTTAAGGCCTCTTGTTGGTACTGTATGCTGCTTTATTGTGTATTGTGTCTATGGGCTTCATAATCCAACACACAGGGAGACGATCCTCTATCCTTTTCGAATATTGTGCCAAGTTCTCTATCATTTTACGTACTCTGAAGGGCGTGGCAATGGGAACAAAGCATTTTACTTTAATACAAGCAACTTAACAAGGCACATAAAAGGGTACCGAATCAATGCTTCGCGCATGCTGTCCTTACCGTTGCGTCATCAAAAGTGAGCCAATGAAGGGAACGAATTCCCCGAATCGATTATATATTTGTTTTTTTCTATAAAATTTGTATTATAATACTGGAATTATGAAAATAGTTTGGTGTTATGTTTCCCTAGACATTTTAAAGTTCAAGTAAAGTTGTTATTATGCTTTATTTCGATCGCCGATCACAGTGGGATTGAATTGTGTTATAGGTTATAATACATCAAGACACCCACATATGGGAAAAATCCTAATTTGGAATTCCATAATTAATTAGTAGGTGGTTTTATTTAAATAGCACAGCAGCATTTCCCGTTTCGTTCCAGGATCAAGCACGAATTATTTGGATACCCTGCCTATACGTCATACCGAAGACCCCAATTACTTGTATGTTAGGTCACTAATTAAAAGCATACTACAATTTGCCAGATGTTTTTGAAACGGAAAGTTAAAGAAATTACACTAATAACAGGTGGATTTTGAAGGACGAACGAATTTGAATTACAAGAAAGTGATTAAAGCAAACACATATACCTTACGATATTTAGATAGCTCTTTAATGGTTACTAAACAGTCAGATTTTTTCCAGACTCACTGCCTATTTGGTAGCCAATTTCTGACACACAAAATTAATGTTGTTTTTATTCATTGTTCGGACGACGCTTCGTATACCGTAATGGCATTAATGTCTACTATGTCTTGTATGTCCATTTCACAATACTGTACATTATACAGAAACAAAATTACTGACTAGGGCCTATATAAGTATAAACATAAATCAATTTTCGATTGTATTGTTTGATAATAAGCAAACGCATTTTACAAGAAGTATATTTAAATTGCAAATTATCAATAATTGTAATAATATAATTTTCAACGACAACATATTCAATAGTTAATTTGTTATTTTGTGAAAATTAGCAGAAATGGGTAATATTAATTGACCCATATCGAATAAACCTATAAATGTTGTTGAACTCGTAAAATCTATTTATAAACTTTGTATTCACTGCAGACAAACCATTCGTCTATCGCCTGTGCCATAATAAAATTTCATCCCTTGTGTTATGTTAGATAAAGATTATCGTACTATTTTAAGATTGTACAACACGAGTAAATCCAAATGAGGGATACGGTTAAGCAAGCTAATATCATGTTATGTTAGCTGAAACTATACACATCGTTCCAAGTCAAATTAAAAGTAACATTAGAAACAGAAAAAGAACTTATAATACTTTTAACAAAACCAGCAAAATTATGATTTTTTTTAAATATCAAGGTACGGTATTTCTGTATATAATATTAGCCTTAAATAGACCCGGTAAGGTGAATGTAGGCCAAAATAATGTTATATTATAGCAATATCAACAACTTGTTGCAAATACAATATCGGAAACAAAATCAACGTTTGAATTTTCTGCCGAACATTACCACATACTGATGAAAATGTTAAAAATGTATGAATAAAATATCCGTACGCATTGTCAATGGAATGTATAATTAAATAATAATAATAATAGGCCCTATAGGCCTATTGGCTTTAAATAATTTAGTTAAAATATATAAAATTCCTTTCAATAAAATGTTTTCGAACATGCTGAATATTGACAATGTTGTAGTTAAATAGATTATTACTTCACACTGTGACTGATGACACTTGTAACCTAATAATTCAAAAACATATTTCTCGTCTGTTTTGTACCATCAACTAATCATCAATACAAATGAGGTGATTTTGCCAATTATTCGCTTGTACGAAAGTTATATAATTTTGTATTATTTTCTCAAAGGTTATCAGCAATTTACTTCCTAGCAAGGAAAGAATTGATTGCTGTTCAAAAAGTTATGTTTCAAAATGTTATCTTTGAAATTCAATAAAATGAAATAACATTTTAAAGTTTAGGAACTTAATTCTTATGTTTTAAATAACAATGAAATTAAATTAATTATAGAATTGCATTACACTTGCACAAACAAATTCATACCGAAAAAAATATACGTTTATTTTATTTTTGGCGACGGTGAACTTTTCGATTGGTAAACGAATATTGTAGACTTCCGTTTCAGTCATGACCATTTTACGATGTTGTTGACAGGAATGACACCATCCGTTATAGTACTTTATTGAATTCTGTCTGATTGTCTACTAAAAAGCCTTGAGGTTACCGGTATATCTGTTATTTGACGATGTACAGTTGAGGATGGCACGAAAATAGAAAGTTATAAAACACAGAATAAACTAGACTAAATCTAATTTAAAACTTATATTTATGTATACGTTGCACCTGAATTCGTATTTATTTTTGAGTAATGTAAAATATACAAACTATCATATATAAAGTATGACCGAGTCTCCTGATTGATTGCAATAATAGGCTAGCTGGTGTGCTGATTAAGGATAGCATAACCTTGATTAAAGGGGTTCTAAACCCACGCGGGGATCTGGCAGATGCATGATGGGAGGTTGACACTGTACATCTGCAACGCAGACGGTAATCTGTAGCAAGTAGAATGATTCGTAAGTAAATAATACAATTTACCACAGCCGGAAAACACAAATATTTACCAAAACAACACAGGTATCCAGAGATACACTGCTGTCCTAACCAATAATTTAATTATTAATTTACATTGACTGTCAGTTACATTATGCTACCTACTGCAGACATTCAATTATTATGGCTTTATTATTCATTCAGTTAAACATTACAAAAAACTGTTTGTTCAAAGTAAGATTTTCATCATTTTTTACTCCCGCAGAAGATGGTTGCAACATTTTCTTTTGGTCTCCAGAGCATAATTTTGTGTTTATTCGCCATTCAGACCTTTAAATACTACAGTTAAAACAATATTTGTACAATTTTAATGATGTTACCTGTTCAACCGTTAAACAAAATAACTACAATACTGTGGAGGCAATGTCGCTATTATAATTGCATCGTAATTAACGGCAATTGAGAAACACTGGATGCACAAAATATATATAAAAAAATAGTTGAATTATTGCATTTTCGAGAATACTTTATATAAATATCTCTGTCTGTGTTTTTCCTGAATTAACAGGTTCCGCCAGCTAGGAAGTTCTGAGAAGATTTCTTGCTACTCAGCAAATTGTGTTGATTCATCTAAAATGGAGTTTATTTGCGATATAATTACAGAACTTAGCAAAGACTACCACACGGCCTTCAATCCCAAAGGTAATTAAGTAGTTACGTTGCCAATTATAGTTGTCTTCATTAATTAGATAAACAGAAAACTATACAGCAACTTCATAAGTAAAAAAACAGCAATAGTGATTATCCTTTCAAATTCCACGATCCATGCCTTAAAATTAACTTATATTAGCCAACACTCTGCTTTTGTGATTTTTTTTAATATGGTGTTGTATAACAGAAAGTTGCATTTATTCGCTGCCCTAATTTAATCAAGTTTCGCCATGTAAATTGTGTTTGTTAATTAGTTATTACAGGATGCAACACTTTCAGCAAAATGGAAATTAAGTTATTAAGTTTTATATTACAATAAATCTATTGATACGTTTTTTTCAACTGTAAATTCTTTAGAAAATTAAACGTTCTGAGTGTACCGTATGTAAAAAACGAATTTAAACAGGAGGTTCTTATTTTACTTGTGCGACAAATGGGCACCATGTACAATTAAATATCACAGCTGTCTATATTGAGCAAAGTTGCCGCTACCACCAACGTGAATCACCAGGTTTAGGTACAAAATGGCTTCAGTACACGTGGCAATATATAATGACCGAAATTATAATTGTGGAATACTGTATATGGCATAACACTAATACTGTATGTTGGCCTATAATCATATTATTTATTATTATTTTCACAACATTCTGAGCCTTTGAGCAAAATGTATTCATATAATACTCAAAATGTACAATAGGCGAACATTTTAGGAATATATTTTTACTTATAGTAACATTATTTTAATTCTATAATATAGTATAGACATTTCTTACAGTACACTCTCTGTATTTGTAACCTTCTACAACTGGCATCATCATATACTATTGACAACGCTTTCTTTTTTGTTATACTCGTTTTATTATATAATATATATTATTAAAAATTAACGTTGGAACAATTTTTTAAAACAATACATTGTTTTTCTTTCAGTTAATAATCGGGAGGAAGACAGCCGTATTACAATCACGAAATTTCCGTGTTGTGTCTATTGAGGTCGAAATGACTCCCCTGATAGTAATTGGTAGAATGTACATAGTATAATTATTAGCTGCCCTGCGTGGTAATCTAACCAGCTAATTCATTTATTTGTCCTGTGTGTAAGGTATTATTTTTTAAATTAGCAGTTACCTATGTCTGTCTATGACGTCTCCGCGTACCTGGTTTTGTACTTCTGTACTTTTCTCGATTTTAGCATATAATTTCTGTGAGATGCAAAGTTGTTCAAGTAATATTTTCAGGTCTTTTTTATACAAATACAATAAAATCTAGATGACAAAGCAATCAATTCCCAAAGGTAATTCGGTAATGAAGATTAATAATACAACAATATAAAGTATCTATAGTCCCAGTGCATGGTATTTGAGATTATAGGACCGAATCGGATAAATTAAGGATGAACAGCGTAAATGACAGTAGACAATCCATGACTATTAGGAAACGCATATGAATTAACGCCCTTCGGCAAAGTCGACAAGTCGCCAGAACATTCAATTGCATTTACATTATATATATTTCTATTAAATCAAAATTTCTATTTAAAAAATCCACCCTGTTTGTCATGAACAGATACTTACATCATATATTTTCAAATCATATTTTTTACCATCGGAATTAATTATTAATACTTTATTAATAATATTATTAATTATAATTCTGTACCGTATTTACACACAATTTACATTGAACTATAGACAGGTAATTGTTACCTCTCGCACTTAAAATATTCTCTATCCCTTCTTCCCCTCAATCTCCACTCATCTACTCCACTCGGAAATGTTTGGGAACTGTGTTCAAAAAGGAGAAGGTGTTCCGGAAAGACGATGATGTGTTCGGTCTCAAGATTATTTTAAAATTACAAAATGCAATTTATCTAGTGTATTTATTTATTTAACATCGTAGGCCTATCTATTTTCGATAATGTGCATTCTGATTGTTACTGAACTGAATGTGAGGAGAGTAATACTATGTTCATGTTTATAATACGGTCACTCACAAATAATTGAAACTCAAAATCAACACCAGTTTATTTGAAATAGACTTATTTATATAAACTGGAAGGAAGTCTAGTAGAGGGTATTCCCTGGCAATCTTTTTGAGGTCACATGGGTGTCATAGTCAGATACAATATTCATATTACATGAAGGAATTCACCTCGGCTTCAATCCAATAGTACTATATTGACTGTACAAGGTCATTCTACTGTAATCCCCAGTCGATTAGTAATGCCTCTATCATTCTAATTTTACTAGACAAGAACTTGGGTTAGGTGTAGACTATAATAAGCTCAGACAACACTGTTTGTGTACAATCAGGCTAGAATAGCTGAGTCCCGAGCTGAGTTTACAAAAAAAGAAATTAAGAAACTAACAGTCACTAAAGAAATACAACATACCAATGTATTCATGTACTCATTGTTAGACACATTTGCTTTTGAATCTAGCACACATTTAGTAATTCTTTAAAGTCCAATTCTGTAGGTTTTCTAAGACGAAATGAGCCTGATAACTATTCCCATTTTCACATACAGTTCTTTATAGTGTAAATTGTCGACTAAAATATGGAGAGTCGGAAAACGTTTAATCCACATGTGTCATCGTGGCACAACTGAATACGAGACAGGTGCGGCAAAATTATATCAGTTATTACATTCTAAAGTTATTTTATTTTACCTATGAAAGTCAAGTTATGCGTTTCTGTTACATAGGCCTACTCTATATCCTTTTCAGATAGGCCTAAATACCCTTCGGGTTTCATTGTAATAGGCCTAAACAACTGAATATTATGGAATTTGTGGACAGAAACGCAATTTTGCGTAGAATGAGCATGCTAATGTTGTTATGATGATGATCATACTACTGTAATTGTAAAGCTAACATCTCATTCATTTGTTTTTAAAGTCTTAGCAAACGATGAACTAATTGGCATCCCTGAAGTAAATTAAGGCGACGAAAAGCTTAGCAAAACCTATAGGCTAACACACTACATAACAACCCTTTCTCTTTATTAGAATTACCAACAATAATCTAATCTGAATAATATAAATGATGCATGTAACAACCATGTGTTAACCACCAACCATAAATGTTCCCATACATCATTCTTACCATCTTACATCAGCTAAAAATCAATGAAAAAAAGCTCTTATAATTTATATCACAAAATGTTCGTGAAGCGTGTTAAAAATACGGAATATTGAGGGTACGGAACGTTTAGGTTTGGTTTTCCGCTGGATCTTTGTTTGGCTCAATCAATAATAGTACTGTAGTAGTTAGTAGACATTTGATATCAGAATTCCGATGAGATGATGTTGATGACGATGATGAGGGTGATAAAGATGATTATGTTGTTGGTGATGAGGGAGGATAAACATGATGTTGTTGTTGTTGGTGATGAAGATTATAAAGATGATGTTGTTTTTAATGATGATATTGATTATAAAGATGATGTTGTTTTTAATGATGGCGATGATAATAATGATGATGATGATGAAAGATTATGTTGTTGTTGTTGTTGAGGTTGAGCATGGCACTATCACAGGTAGTACAATGGTGACAATATTGTTTAGTATAGAGTGTATGTTTATGATAAGCTATAATATTATATAGAATGTTTATATCTCATAGAGTAATTAATAATAATGTTTAACCGAAATGATTTAATCCAACAAATATATTATATTATTAGGTACTAAAAGAGGGACGCACATTGTACAGTGAATACTTTTGTTCACTTTTTTATTTACTTCAGGAAAGTAATTTTAAATTTCCCGTTCTTTGGGGTTCGGATGCAGCTGTTTGCGCCCGTGGGAATTACCTACGTCCAACGTCCTGTCAAACCCCCTTAAAACCTTGACTTGTGCAATAATTTCTATACTTGACATACGTGTACTTTTGTACTGAGGTCAGTTACTACTGGTTAGCAGATGTGGAAGCACAATGCAATAGGAAATTATGTGTATATTGATTCTCAAAAAGAGCTATTGACATAATATTTAACAACAATAATATGCTGTAATGGGAAGCGTTTTCAACTGTTTAAAGATCAAAGAACATGTTCAGCTAATCAGCTAACCGTGTTCTAATTAATTCGTATAGGGCATCATATTAGTGCAATTGTTGGCAAGGTGACTCATAGCTTTGATTCAACTAATATTACTTTCTTAAATATTAGAAATACATAATTATTACAATTATATTTTTGAATCAATATACATTTGCTGAGGTGAAGGAAAATCCGCTTACTTTAAGTTAGATATTAATAGCGTGTGCATAAGAGCGACTGAAAGATTTTTCCGATTGATAACACTTAGAAGTGCCACTCTTCGAGGAAA
Organism: Antedon bifida; assembly: GCF_963402885.1. NCBI lineage: Eukaryota > Metazoa > Echinodermata > Crinoidea > Comatulida > Antedonidae > Antedon > Antedon bifida. The sequence continues at coordinate 26,858,162 of NC_136228.1, forward strand.
TTAGAAGTATCCGCTTATAATGACTAACATAGTAGAATTCTAAAACCAATCGCAAACAGTCCGAACATCAAATTTATATATATGAATTTTATGTTTGTATAAATATATCTAGGCCTATGAGAGAGCGTTTGTACGTACATTATGCGATTGTATCCATCATCATGGGGTCAACATGATCGGCTATGGTCCTGGAAAGATTTTATTCTCTATTTGTTTGACTGCCATATTGATATGTACACTTTTTAGTATATTTCTTGATATTAATTGGGTTAGTATTTGTTTATATCTAGGGGAAATTTATTTGATTATACATGTTACCATATTACACCAAAAAATACGCCTCCTTCGAATAACGCTCCCTAAAAAGGCTCCTGAACAATAAAATCAAAAAAAGCATTTACTCGTATAAATACTGTAGATATTAATTGTAAAAAAAAGAAAAGCAAGCAAGCAAGGTTATTAAAACTCTTTTAAATTTTAGCCAGCTGCTGCATTATACTAAGGGGATTCCTTCTGTGAGATTAGTATTACAAAAAAGGGGTTTCCCTTAAGCTTTACCGTAATTCATTTATTTGACATATTAAGGTCAGGTGTTTATTATACAGACACAATTCACGTGTATCAATAATATTGGACACTTGTGGAATATTATTAGAATGTTCATAAGTGATCAGTCGAACGTTTTTAACTAATATTATCATTATTACTATTGTTAGGGTTATGGTGTACTCATTCAATTTGTGATAAACCATATAAGATATTATTAAGACATTTATTTTTGCATTGTTCTTCCCATTTAGAAGTGGGGTTAGGAATTGAATGTGAGAAGCGTGGGTGAGAAAACTTTAATGCTTATTCATGGCAACGATAAAATGTGCAATTCTATTTCCCACACTCTTGATTTTTTTTATTAGCCAATATACAATACATATCAAAAGCGGGCATGGATTTACAAATTGAACAACTCGACACAATCTACACACACATTCCTTTTAGTGAGTCGGACATTGACCTTAGAACAAAAACTGCACACTAAGGTCTAATTAACATAGGTAGCCTAAATTATGATACCGGTTGAAAAACATACATATCATTTTTTAATAGTTTATATGAGTGGGAAAAAGTGTTCAGACGTGTTCTCTTTCTTGGGAATTCAGTTTCAAATGTGTTCGTACAGCACAAATTACAATATTATTATATGCCTATTTTTAACACTGCATTTTATGGTTCTCTCGGATTCTGTTTATATTGATATTCGTAAAAATAAATGTTATAAAATTTGCATAAATGGGTAGAGTGGAGGTAGAGCTCAGTACTTCATTTTTAATAATTTGAACCATAGATATTTACCTTAATGGTCTCAAATTCAATTTTTATATAATAAAGAATTATTGAAAAGATCAGATTTGTATCTACTAAATTAAATAGAAAAGATGGAAGTGGCATTTCCATTAAAACAAAAGATGATCAAACTATAGCCATATCAGATACAATCGACGCCAAAACTTCAATCAATCAAATACGCATCAAGGCCAGGTCAATTTTTAGCCCAATAAAATACTAATAATATTATAAAAATTGATGAAAGTGAAAGCAATACTCGATACCCATTTTTTCATCCATCCAGGGTTGCATTTACGGCATATTTCATAGTGATTTCATAATCTATGCTAGCAAACCTTTTTAATTACAGAAATTTATCAAAATTAGTATTTAGGACACTGCATCGTAAGAATGCTTCATTTATTTATATATATTTACAACAGTTTTAAAGTAACAGATACACTAACAAATGTTGCAGTCGTCGTTATTCGATATTTGTCAAGGAAGTTACAAAAGGAGATTGTTATTTAATTGTTTTCAATACATCGAATTGCTTTCCTTGATTGTAAGAACAATAGGCACCATATCAGCTCGGTGCTGAATCTAGATTTCTCCAGTTGTGTTTCACATGCATCTCTTGTACCATGTACCATCCTAACCTTTACATGATAAAGACATTTTACCAAATGCTCAGATTTTACTGGGCAAATATTGCAGTATGTGGAGAATCGGGTAATCGGGTAAAATACGCTGGTGTGATTTTACTACCAATATGTCATTCATGTGCTAAGCGAATTTACTACTGACTTTGACCCGGAAAAGTTATTTGATTCTATAAACGAAGTTTGATTTACTGCGGAATCTAATAATTTACCGATGATAGAATTACTGCAGAAATACAATAATATATTAATTTTTTAACCTCTCTATGAGACCATTAATCTTACTTACATTACTATACCGTCTAGGAGATCTAAACTAAATATTTTAATAACCACTTATAAACGTGGCGTTGAGTTAAATGATTTGACCGCGAAACAGTAGAGGCCCGACTGGCATGTTAAAATCAGTCAGGAAAATGTAACCAAGGAATTTGATCGTGCTTGTGAAATGTACCACGCAAGGTGAATGCGGCTTACCTGTCGTTTTCGATACGCCTACAGTAGACAAGCAAAAACATTAATTCACACACCTATATTGCTCTGGCCAATAACCTTTGGGCCCAAAAAAAAAAGTAATGTAAAAAGTGACACAAACTTAATTTATAAGAAGTTGGCAAAATTCCAGTAATATTCTGTCATATTTTAATTAAAGTATTTAGTATCGTGTTAATTTATATACTTCATATTTATTAGTATTTGATAATATATTTTGAAAACGTAGCCTAATACACATCGAAACACTCTGTTATTGTTTATGACTGCATTTAAAAGAGTAGTTTACGGATTATTCAATAAATGAAATGAAAGTTATTTTTTAAAGATTATTCTTGTAAAAAATAATTACGTTTGGAAGAAATTATTAGACATTTTAGTCTCTCAGTCGTAATAATCTAGCTCTGACTCCCCGGAGACACGTATGATGACAGTTTAAGGGATGAACCACTGAAAGTGGTGGATGGCAACTGACAGCTAAGTCAGTATATATTACCATACTACCTCAAGACCATGTAATTCAGACTGTAAAATAGACATGTCAGCAGGATGCGTTCTTCCTTAATATTGGTTATAGACTTCTGTTTTGAGAGATAAACTGTTTCAAACGATATTATCAGTGTCATGCATTAGTTAAAGATTTTAAAACAAAATTATAAAAATCATTCATTCAGATCCTTTGGGTACGAACATAGACTACTGTGTGTATACGATGTATACACAATTGCTATTTGATTGATAATACTAAAAATGGAATAACTGTTTAGAACTACTAATATAATTATATTTATACACATAGCATCGGAGAATCATATTTGTATTAAAATAAAAGTATAGGCCCTATAAGAATACTAGTGCAGGATACGTCTGATGATTATTACTTCATGACAATCGCTGCCTCCCACAAAAGTTCTATTTTAACATTTCTGCTGACTTACTTCTCAACTTTACATAAATCGTGCAAGGGCGTATGTAACTTAGTTTTTCAAAATCGAAATTGTTGCATACTAATATTATAAGACCAAATTTCAGTCCGCAAAACTATCCCTATAGGCTTACCATACTTTATTCTTTCTTGAATCATATTCTTTTTCGAAAGGACTAATAAAGCTGGATATCATTAATTTTGATTGTACTTGGCTTATTTGTGGCTTATCCTTACTAAACACTTATAAAGTTATATTAAATAATCAAAAACGGGTCCGGTTTGCAATTACTAATTGCTTTGCTGTATGTTTGTTCACAGTGTATTAGGGATTTCAGAACCATAACATAAAAAAAAAGATACCAAGCCTGTTGAAAAATCGATATATTGATTAAAAAAAGCTTATTGATTATTATTATCTTCTTTATGGGCCGAAATAATAAATAGCACGTCCTCATTCTGTCTCTATTTTTCTCGGGTATTTGGCTCACCATTTTTTTCAATATTCTTATTTTATTTGAACCTCAATTTGTTCACTATACTGTACTGATAAGCTGTCTTTCCTGGCTAAATTTGGGAAGGGTAATGAGAATCATAACATAATTACATATTCTTTTGTCTTTCCACAAACTATGGCTATAACACATCCTCTGGACCAATAACCTTTACTTTCTTAAAATTTTGATAAATGAAAAGCATAAAATATTTTTATTTCCAATTAGTATTTAACTTTTTTAACACAATTTTGTAATCTGTCTACCCAAAATCAGTTTTCTATATAATACGGAGGCGTATTTTGTGACCCCTGGATTAGTTTCGATGATTATGGAACGTACGACCATGCTGTGTTTTCTCAATCAGATTTTTTAATAACATCAGTAGCTAGACTCATCATTTGTTTACCAAATTGATATGGCAGAGGATTGGTTTCTGGCTAAATTATTTGTTAGGTGATGATTTCAAATAGAATTACCAAGGGAATTGAGGTTTTTACCATTTCCTCTGATGCATATAAAGATTTCCTTAACAATTTACAATTACCTACCTTACGTTACCACATTGAAATATAGGCTACAAATTATTATACTAATCACAATAATTATCACTTTTTCTTTCACAACGGAAGTACTCCCTTTTCCAAGTACAGAAAGGCTATAATATAGGCCTATAGGTGTAAACAACAAGGTCAAAGCTAATAAGGGCTCCTCAATGAATTGTTCCCATTTGGAAGAATAATCATCAAAATTTAACTGCTAACCTAACCTTGATTCCCTGACTTTAAAGAAGGACTTTTTAAAACTGTATTTAATGTTATAATAGGTCAAAAATAACTGGTCTAGACTGTGAATGTGATTAGTATTATGTATACAGCCATTATTTCTGTTTTTTTCTGTGTACACAAAATTGTATGCTGGGTCTAAAAGCGATAGCAATTTTACACCAGTAGTCTGATCCCTCGTGGACGCGATTTTTAGAATAAAGCTCGTATTTTCCTTTTGACATAATAGAGTTCAGCGTTCTAGCCGGTTGCTTCAGGTTCAAATTCGGTGACCTACCAGGTGAACTAGTGGCTCAGGAGTGTTCACGTCATAATACTTGGTTTGACTTCTTTCAGTTAGCTATACTGAGAATTGTTATATATACTATTATTGGTTTAGTGTAGGCCTTCTACAATATTACGTTTAGTTAGAAATTTTGTCCTAGTTTACACACTGAAACGTGCTAATTAAATTAAAGTTAACACTGGAATTTGGAAATTGAATTGAAAACTGTCAGTTTATTGGTTTTAATAGTCGTGTCTGTCCGGTTTTATTAAAAGACTAGGGGTCGCGCACGGTCTTCAAACTACTGTAGGTAGGTGGGTGCAGCTCGGTATAAGTTTGTGTTCGTTGGCTCGTCAAGTTCAAAAGCCATTAACTAATTGAAGCATGTCGGCACAGATAGGCATACTCTTGTAATAACAATTCATCTAACATAATATGTAACCCTGCTCTTCTTCCTCCACATTATGATCTAATTTAAGCCAATATTCACATACTGTAGTACGTATATTTCCAAGATAATCTACTTTTATTGTTATTATTATTTATTTAACAAAATGTTCACACCATTTATAAATGAAAATCAACCGAGTATCAGCTGACAGATTTGTCTAGGTCGGAAAGTAAATTGATGGGGCCATTATGACACCTTTCAACATACATGCGTGTGGAGAGAAAAATGTTCCATGAAAAATAAGCCAACCTGGCCCGTTGCGTTCTGAGCTGTAATTTATTCTGACATTCTTATTTAAAAACTAAATATATGTCAAAATAGAGATACCTGTATCTCTATTTTGTTGTGTGCGCCACAGACATAACTTCTTATTTTCTATGTTGACCCAGAAAGTCATTTTAAATTGAACAAGCAAAATATCAATGAAATATACATGGCATTACAATACAATTTTATATAGTCCGTACAATCCCCTCCCATTATGATTCATGATTCACAAAGCCTAAAATTGTCAAAGATTATGACAAAATAAACACCATACTTCGTAATTATTAGCGTTATGTTTAGTATGCTGATATTTATACCTATTCTAGGCCTATGTCACGGTGCTAAAATTCTAAATTCAATATAAAGAATTGTGAGTACATTTTTGTATCACTTGTTGTACTTTCGAACTCTGAGAGAGATCGTATCAAGTACAAAAGGATAAGACTCATCATGGATTACATACATTTCCTAAGGCTAGTTAGTAAGACAACCCTTGATGTCCATTAGCCCTTAATACACCAGTGTCACTTATTACATTTGGCGATTGGGACTTGCCCAGGTTGTGTCTGAATTTGAAACTTCATCTGGGCAACATTCCAAGACATAACCTTCCACGTGGTGTCTACTTTAATTCATAAAAGTACATTTTATTTTAATTAATACAGGTACATAATAATATAGTATTCTAAAAATCGGCCATGGTATGTATGTAAGCAAGCCGAGATAATATTTGCACCTCATGACACTGGAAAAGATAATACTGTATCTATACCACCAGGTACCAGGTCAGGTCTACTATATCACTAATGGTTAAACAAAAGATGACGTATACAAACAACTATTTATAAGATGGAGAATTCCTAAAAAACTGAATGGTTTTACATCGTGCGCCATGCCATGTAGGACTAAACACAGCGGCAGCGTGTGTTGTGTATTTTTAATTCTCAAATAATACCACTAGTTTCGGTTATTAAACACCATCGCTGTTAGTTAAAACAACATACACGTTGTTTGCGCCAAATATTGTCGAGTCTGGCTTTCGTTCCTCCAATTTCTATACACAGGTATTTATATATGCTGAGGTTCAGGGAAGGTGAAAAGGGTTGCTTTGTGGATCGGCCCTTTAGTTATAATAAATAATCCGTGACTCTTTCTTGACAGATATACTGTTGAAGTGCATTGATTCATTGAGTAAACCCACCGGTAAGTCGTTTAAGAGCAGATGAAGGAGAAGAACTCATAAATCATCAAACCATTAATATTTTTATGAATGTTTAATATTTTGTTTTCTTTTCACAGTGCATAAAATAAGTTTTTTTTTAAATATAAGTATAAGTTCCTACCTTATTCCTGTGAAAAAGACGTTCATTCTGTATGACACTTGGCTGTATATTCCATCATTTAAAATAAACACTGTTGATCACTCAATACCACCACATTATCGTGTTTAATACTAGTAGATGAAATCAAATTCACTCGCCGATAACCTGTCTAGCTGTGTTGATTGCTTGCTGATATCATACGCTTCCGATAGAAATGTCGATATTGTTTTCCATCACACTACAAGTTATTTCCTACAGGAACCAAAGTAACCACGTCGACCAGTTTAGTAGGGAATAAAATAATATGATAATCCAAATAACTGTTGGTTGGCTGTCTGAAACAGCAAAATGTAGAAGTAAACATAAAAAAATAAAGAATACTCTGAGAGAAAGTTTGCACCCGGGTGGACGAAAGTTTGGTTCAAACTGAACTGAAAACCCAGCGTGAGTTGATATTCGTAGAGGCAAGGACCCGGGGAGCGGTTGCGAATCCCCAGGAGTGGATGGATGCAATCGACAAAGGAAGTGATCTACATAATCAGAACGTTCCTGTAACCAACTTGTTAGCCAATCAAAAGCTACGCAGACAAAACGTCACGTCTTCAACTAAAAGGTGGCATTCAGTGGATTGATCACTTATATTTGATTCTCTCAATACCAATAATGATAAGTTGTACTGTTACTTTGTTTTTAATGTAGTTAAATTATTTTCTATCGTTCCCAAACGGCCGTGTCGTTCTAAAAAAAAAAACTTAATTTAAATGTTGGGTTCTATTAAAATTGTAAAGATTTACAAAATAATATTGTGTGGTTTTTATTACTTCATAAAATAATATAAATATGTATGAATATTATAATGTACGTATTTGGTGACAGTCACACAAAGATAAGGAAATCACCAAGCTTATCACTTTGGTGCGGATAAGACTATAGAAGGCCGTGTAAATGATCACCAATCATAATAGGCCTACATGTGCACATCAGCAACTAGTTGGACAGATGACTATCGATTATAACGATCTATGTAGGCCTAAATACACTAAGCAACCCAAGCTGGTTGTATATTTGTTTGTCCAAACCTACCGTTTTGAGACATGATATAGATTATCTTTGATTTCCGTTTGCTGAAAGGAAATGTAAATGAGTTTGTATTAGAAACCGTACCGCAGACAGGTTTAAGTTTAAGTTATCATAAAAAAAAACCAAAAAACAAAACACTACACACATTTGATGCATGAATATGCTCCGGACTTAAATATATTTATTTTCAACATAACTCATTTATATTGTTTTCTAATTAAAATTCAGTGTTGTCATATGTCATTTACTAATTTGATAACTAGAATTTTTTCAGTTTAATTGGTTCGGGCATAGTATGCAATTGCTTGCTCCTGCCTAATAAATAGTATTGTTATTAATAAACATGTAATTGTCATTTTTTTTTCTTCAGAAACCCGAAAATGACTTACAAATAAACGAAATTGATACCACTTTTTAATGAAACATGCACCTCGTTTCACTTTCAGAACGGACCTAAAGCCTGTGTTTCACTGGGCGAATATATTCTCGTGAATGGAACACATTCCTGAGTTTTGTCGCATTTGTTAAAAATATAAGTACGCATGCGCATTAGTCGACACATTTTTTTTCAATTCGCCAAGTGGAAAACGTTATACATCTGGTTCGGATTGATTATCAAATCAACAGTGAATCAATTATTATCAGTCTAATAATTAAATAAAAAGAAAGAATAATCATCTTCCCTGGATCATGACGTATGAGTTATGGATTATTGAGAATAACCCATCAAGTTCATAGAGACTAATTATTTTTGTAAAAACAAATAAGTTAAAATAGCAGTGCTTGGTTGTAATGCCAAGGGTAAAAGCGCCACCTATAGTTACTGACACTTCAATCTCCGACGCCGTAGGTGGCATAGGACTGGTTTTTATTGCGGGAAACACCGTCCATCGGGATGAACATTGTCATCTCCGAAATAAACACATCACACAATTTCAAAGATTATACTAAGATTGTGAATTATTTATACCTTAATGATTAAAATAAGAACAATAAAACATTACCAAAAATACTTGCAATCCCTATTCAAACAAATCACCGGATTCTCGGTACTGTAATATATATATTTCTCCACTACGATACAGCATCACATGTGTTTCACATGTATTGCCTAGTGAAAACTAAAAACCAATCTCTTTATTTCTGTCAATATGCATTGTAGAACTGGATTCAGAGCAGTTGATTTAACATAGGCCTAAAATAATAATGTAGTAAAAAGGGAGTAAAAACAGTGTCTATAGTCACACATAACTATCATAAGTAACACCAGCACACACTCATTGTACAATACAATAAAAAAATATCCTTTAATCTATAGAAGGACTTTCTTTTATAATAAATCGGATATATTTGTCAATTAAATAACCTTGAAGCGGTAGTGCTTTCTGGGACAGGGTTTTTAAAGATATAACAGGAAACGCCAATTTTTAAACAGTATCTCTTCAATGCCAACCGATAATGTGTTTACTTCAAACTTGTCAAGATTACTTGCCGATGGATGCTTAGCTTATGTTATATTTTTGACTCAACCATTTCCACTTTTTATTTCACTAATAAGACTTGCCCATTTAATCACCATGAAATGTTTTAATTGATGTACATTTTTTGGCGGCCACTAAGAGTTGGTTTACTAGATAGGCCTACATTTCTAACATCATAATAAGAAATACAGAATAACCTACTTGAGCTTGACCGGAAGACATGGTTTGATTAGGAATCATGGTAAACATGTTAACGTCATTCTTGGTTTTTATTTCTTATTTTTATAAATTGAAGTAAATCAAATTGAATTCGATCATTTCATTCATTTTGTTATTCGAGATCGTGGTGTTTTATTGCCGATATGGTTTGCGTTGCGTCTACTTCTTATAGGCCTAACTATAATTAGTTTTAAATGTTGTTGGTGAGAAATGTTGTTGTTTTTATTTTTCCAAAAGACGATTTGAAAAGGTTTTTTAATAGAGAAGGCAGGATATAATTTATAATCTTAATTAAGATAATGATTGTATAAATAATTATGTTACTTCTTTCATTGCCAGCTAACGGGGCCGACCATTTAATCAGCTGTTGCTTTTTGTAGGCTATCATATAGACATTCTTATATTTTAGCATTTTTAAAGAAAAACATACCGTAGCCACAAGCGCTGTTTGTTTAAACAAAATGCAATTGTATAGCATCGTGTATTATGTGGAATGCCATGCCAATGTTTTTAAAGATATTGAAACCGAAGTGTTATTCACCTGGGGTAATAATTGAGATTATTTTTTTAATTAACTAAAGAGTCAAGTTCAGAACAAAGAGGTTTATAACTTTCCGAATAATGTATGCCATGACGTCATTTTTAATAAATTCACTATGGAAGGAGACAGACTTTAAAACAAAAGCAACATCATCACCATAGCTTAACGTAAGTTGATGATCAACATAATAAGCCTATACGTCTGCATTCATGTAGGCTAAATACAGGTACCGGATAACAAAACTAAAACGACAGCCGATGTTTTTTTTACTCGTAAATAGTGGTTGAGTGTGCAGCACAATTAGGAACAAAACGTTAGCCAGATATATTCCTAGCATACATGCCGGGTTCTAATATACACCAGCTTTGGAAAGTAAACCTACACGGTTCATTTTGTATAATGATTTAGATACTGATGTTTCTTTTCGGTTCTAAATTTGAGTATTAATTCATATTTATTGATAGCTGTTTGAAATGTGGTTGTTAATAACAAAAAAATAAATATATATATATAAAAATGGAAAAATAAAATGGAAAGTTCAAATTTACTATTTTCTACTCTCTTTGTAATCCAGTGGTGGGTATCCCTACTGAGTAAGGACCAGCCCTAAGCTAGAGAGGTCATGTGAATGTATAGAAGAATGCTGGGATATTTCTTGAAAATCTAAGAAAACGTTGTCCAACTTTCCTATTAATGACTGTTACCAATTTTCGTGGTCAACCTTGACCGCTGAGAGCGCGCCCGATGGCTTGCGCATATAATAATGATTATGAAATAATAATATTGACGACTTACTATAACAGCGTCTCCAGCATCGTATTTGCATATTTTCCCATTACCTAAACATGACATGAATGAGCAAAATTAAGTCGTCAAATACATTCTGAGGAGAATGTTTGCATTTATCGTGTGAATAAATTAAAAACCGTTTAACCGTTGTCACGATTTTAATTGATTAGAAATTTGGGGCAAACATTGCCTGCTGACACTTTTTTTTCACAATGTCATCTTAGGTTGAGTTTGATTTGCAACTAATATTAAATTAGCATACTGATAGCACGTAGACATAATAAACTGTGGGAATATTTGTAATCCTACTTTTTTTTTTTATTAACTTTTCGCATCGTTAAAATAAAAGCACACGATGTGGCGCATTTCGGAACATGTGAGCGATTCGAGACATTGTGTTTAGGTGGGTGTCGTTAATTGAATGCAAGCCTATCTTGTATTCCGCATTTTTGCCATTACCAGTTGGCCATTCAGTTTTATTATATTTAATAATTATTAAAAAGTTATTTCATAATATATTGAAACTATAACTATATAAAAAAATACTTTCAAAAAGTTTGGTTGCAGACATTAGGAATTCGATGGTATTATACTTACGGTACTAATCAGTAACAACAAAAATAAACAAATGCAACACGGTTGCTTTACCTACCTATAATATTAATATATTTAACTTTATTTTTATACTTGGCCTACTTTATATTATTTACTATACTTCCGTACATATTTTTCCTATAGGGCCTTTGTGTTTCCAACAGTTTGCGGTATTTCAAATTACAATTATAAGCCCGGGGATACGTGTTGTATGTTTAAGTATACAGTAATGTGAATGAGAGGACATGGTCATTACCTGGGGTATAGATGTAGTTCGAAATCAAAACTTTATGTGAGGATTTAATTTCGTTTGATAGTTGGCATTTTATCGAAAGAGATTATAAAGTGTCGCTAACAGTGCCGTTAATGTCAATTGAAAAATGTAAAAAATTAACTTTCTTCAGGCATGTATCATGCTATTTCAAAGCCTGAAGAAATATGCCATTTAAGGACACAACACAGCTATTTTTGAATTAATTAAAAGTAGATATTTTTAAATATCTGAATCGTTGAAGTATCGGATTTATAAGAGCTTGCATTCCTTATTCAATAGCGTCACCTTTTAAAGGTTAACGCCCAGAGTAGTCAAAGTAATTCAATTCAATTCAATTAAAAAATAACATTTGTTTCCATATTTAGAATTGCAATAATGAATACAATACCTCTAAATATAAAAATAACTTTCATAAAGAGAGAGGACAAGAAGCACGAATCCTGAAAGAGGAGAGTTTAAATACAAACAAATATATGTCCAACCAGTAATATAAAATAAATATTTTTACGTCAACCAACACAAAGTAATATTGGAAGTAAATTGATTGACATTAAAATGAGAATGTGCGAAAGCCGTCTCAAGCAGGATTCGAACTCGGATCCTTCCGCTTGATATGTCCTAACCATTGGGCCTTTCAAGAAAACACCCTCTCTTATGTCTTATTTTGTGTTTAATCATAGTCAATAGAAAGTTTCTATTGACTATAATGGTTTAATGGATTTAATTAAAATAATTCAACATAGATCGAATAACTTCCATTGGAACACACATTGCCGTATTTGTCCAAACATTTTCCATGGTACCCCAATTTATCTTTAAAAAAAAAGACCCAGACGAATTTTCATTTAGGATTTTCTCATTTCTAATTAACATTATTAGAACTACGGTAGCCTATAATTTAACTATGACACGCAATATTTTACCAGTATAACTGTCTCGCTGTGTTTCTTTTGATATCCTTGGATCTTGTGAACGTAAATTAAAAAAGACATAGTCGAACTATATTATGACATTTAATTCGTGCAATAATGTTCAGTTTGTCTGTAAAAATGTATTTCGTTAATTGGTAAAGGCCTCGCACTTCAAATCCAATTGGTATCAAAATTGAACTTATGAATCGCGTTAGCCCAACTATAATTGAAAAGATTGTAACAAGTGTTCAGTTTCAACATATACAATTTAACGAACAGTATTGATAGTAAGGTAAAACACTGGCTAGAATAAAAAAAATTATACTCATAATAGCCTAGCCTCCTTGTTGGTTGGAGGAGAGGATGAGATGTTCGATACAAATTGACATAAAGTAGGCCTTTTTATTGAATAAAATATTCCATGAAAGAATACCAATGGTGGTGTAAATTTTGGGAAAACTAAAAATGTATAATATGGTCGTTTTTTTAAGGAAATATATAACAAAATTGTTTTTATTACACAATTGCTACACATTAATTTCATATTATACCTATCTGTCTATGTCAGTGATGAAAAATGGTGCTCCTTCTACCGAAAACATTAAGCTCGTCTATTTAGAACATTTAAATTGAATTTGTTCCATAATGCACATATCAATTAAAGGTGTACGGAGGATGTAACATACCCAACGTTACACCCAACTTACTCAATTATCAATTTTAAAATGTTTTTGAAACTGAACAATAAAAGAATAATTTTATTCATCTTTTTACCTACAGCATGCACATGTTTTCAAAGAGTTATTAACGGTATAAACGAGATCAGAAGATTGCTGATCACTGTACAGTCTTCCCTTACGACTGGCAGTGAAAATAAATTGTCGGCGATTTTCAATAAATAAAAACCCATCTGTATCCGACAGGATATTCAATTTCATACTAAATCGTCTTCACTTAAAGTTAAACAAATATCCATCTATAAGTGAACCATGCTATAGACATGTCATACTTCCGTTACCAATAAAGTTTTGCTAAGCTTCATTTATTTAAGATTTATCACTGAACTACACCCACATTATTAATGTTCATGCCTGCTAAAAACAGATGCACATGAGTTAAAATGATTCCGAAAATTGGTTGGTGTTAATGGTTTTAATTAAGTATATTAATGTAAATTCTCTTCCAATACTAGCAAGACATTATTGTTCCCTTCTACCCGGCATCTAAATAAAGAAATCGAATTTTCATGGTTACGGTAATCTTCTTAAGTGATACTAAGTGATACTCTCAAGTACAAAACTTTTAGCAGCAATAAACAAACGTCTATTCTATTTAATATGCAAAAATATTAACCAATAACAAGCATCTTTACAATTTAGAAGAAAATAATGATTATTGTTCACCTAACGAAAGTTTACAGCCGCTCACAATCGTAGGGACCTACTTCATTTTTTTTTTCAATATTTGTTTTATTTTGAGAAATAATTATGTTTGTTCATAATATAATCATAGACAGAATTTAAACCTTGGAAGGAGAGGGAAAATTGAAGAGCAATAGGGGGCGTGCTATTTTCAATATTTGCCCCAGATTGAAGATAGATCGAGATTTCAATAAGCTTTTGTGATGCCAACAAAAAATCGATTTCTTTGAAAATCTATAGATATATAGTCTATTGGCATATACATATTTGAAGAAATCATGTAAAGTGAGGTTAAGGATTACTGTAGGTTTTGGTCAATGGTACTATGTGAAACACATGTGATAATGTATTATGGAATTCATCTATGAGACTGGAGAAATCTAGATACAGACCGGGAAAAGCAAGTAATTTATTTAGCAACATTCTAATAAGAAACATTTAGGCCACAAAGTACGTGATTATAATACAACTGAACCATGCATTGAAAACTTTAGACGCTGTTTTTACTAATGATTGCTTTATCTGTAAGAAATTATTATAATGTTCTAAAAATTATATTTGAGCGCAGTATTTTATCAGCATGTTATATTTATGTGTTTTTGTTTTGCCACAAAACTATTACTAATTAATAATAATAATATTGTGTCTTATATTCCACAGCCAATTTCTTGCATTTCAGCTTTTAGACCGTTCAATTTCTTTAATCTTTTCTTTGCTTGTTTCCCGTTCCGCCCAACTCCAGGCCAATACTCTACATATGTCTGATCATCAATTAAATACTTATATCTGCAGGAGATAGTAAATATATACATTAATTTGTAGTTATTATTTTATTTTCACTTGTATGTATAATGTAATAATTTTGACGAAGTCCACCTTTAA
The DNA here is from genome assembly GCF_963402885.1 of Antedon bifida. Lineage (NCBI taxonomy): Eukaryota > Metazoa > Echinodermata > Crinoidea > Comatulida > Antedonidae > Antedon > Antedon bifida. The sequence continues at coordinate 26,873,340 of NC_136228.1, forward strand.
AACAATATCTGTTATATTATAGCCAAAATTAAATTTCGACTTAATTGTCAATTTTGGACTCAATAAATTGTAAAGTTCGGACTCAATTTTCATTTACGGTCAATTTAAAAGTATACCGGTATTGAACAAACTGTACTGTAATAAACATTGTTCAAATTGAAGCGGACGTTAACCCGTATCAAGTATAATTATTGTGATGGTCAAGTAAAACTTACACTGTCACTCCGTCTTTATCAGTTGTCTTTAATCCATCAACTCCAATTATGAGGTACTTCTTGTTAGCTTGAATCTCAGGACATCTACATTTCCTAGATTTCCAGAACTCCCTGTAAGCTATCCCATTTTCACCAACAGTTGATTCGATATCATCTATGCCTATGTAACAGTCATATCACAATGATTAATGTTACAAATTCAGCCAGGACGAAGGTAAATTGTATTGTATTTGAAATTCCGAAGTGGGGAAAATGTTTCCAGAGGAGGCCTTAGTGTAATTTGGAACTAATCGTTGTTAACAGAAAGGTTAATACATAAACATTGTGTTTAATGTTCTGCTTTATTTATGCTTATCATTAATTATAATAACAATGGAATGTTTCCAACTTAAATGGACAATTTTGTAATGCATTTTCTTCAGAAACGGTTTATAATGCTATGTAAGAAGGTGTTATAAACAGGGTTGAATTTAAGATTTATGAAAATGTGTGAGAGGACGCCTAATAATGATCACGAAAATAAAGAAACATCTCTCTGTCTCTACATGTTTATATAGAGTAGGCCTAAAATGCCATTAAAGCTAAATCATTATTATCATATTAAAATTATGTCAAACACAAAATGATATGACAAAGTTCATAATATTATTTTAACGCCTGAATGGTATAGACGCAATATAGATAAAGTTTAATGCAACAAATTCAATTATGATTCTATAGATGTCCATACTTTTCGCATTGCTATAAGTCTTATTTTTGTGGTAAAAACTAAAAGCATTAACAATGATTTTTCAAGCGAAAATAACGGAGTTTCCAAAAATGATCAATACTTTTTTCGGACAAAGAGTTGATATTGTTACTTAGTAACTGTTACTTACCATTCTTAATAACTTGCACGGTGCAATTATACACATCAAAGGATTCCGTCTCCCTAATATTATTGACGGTGATTTCAAAAGCTATTGTAAAATGGTTAGAAATATTATCTTGTTAAAACATATTATAATATGTCCTTGATTCGTTTAGTATGATACAAATATATTGTTGTGTAGATAATCAGATTGACGTCCTTTGATCTTTAAAAATAATGTCACAGTTGAAGAGGATATTGAACTGACATTGGATTTAGTTAATTTCCTTTTTTAATTAATTACAGTATAACTGTTCATTATATCTAATACTCTTACCTTCGTCGTCATCATAATCGTGTTCCTAAATCAAATCATTGATTGTATAATCATCATCTCTATTTTTTTAATATAGTATATTTTTAAAAATTGAGATGATGATATATTATACTAAGTGCAATATCACTTTCTAGACATGCCAAGTATATCAAACATTGTGTAGGAGACGGCCAAAATTAAAGTTCTGTTCACACGTCACCTGTTGGGTCATATATTATTACCCAACAGGCACAATTAATACATAGTCACATACGCAATTTTTAATCAGTGTTTTGTGTTCACTCTGACTTTGGCTTTTTTATTTTTAAATTATTATATTCAGGAATGAAATTAGGCATGTAGATTATGACACCATAGTTTCATATTATTTGCTACGTCTGTTGTGTGTATTGATAATGATGTACGACAGCAATCCGATTTCTCTCTCTAACCGGGAAAGGGATTGGGTTTTAAAGTTTTTAATGATTCTCTTTTCAATAAAAATTGATGTTATAAAATATGCAAAGTTATTCATTATAAACACCATTCATATTATCTATATGCAATTCTTTCATTTGAACTTTCTTATTCATTACTATCTCCACAAGCGATATTGACTATCAACTATTTTATTACCATTCTTGCATACAATATTGACTTCCAACATCAACAGTATATTTACAAGCATTACTGACGTCATCAACAGTAGCCTATAATATCAATCCATGTAATCCAATGTATTTACATTTAAATATGCATACATTACACTACAAAAAACATTGTAATGTAACCAAAATGTCATGTTCTCTTTCTAGAGACACTTACCATAATCTCTATTTTGACTGCATGCTTCATCGATCAGTTGAGATTTGGTCTTCTTTGAATTACAAAGAGCGCAATTACCTTTCGAAAAACAAAAACATAATTGTATTAATCATGGTACATTTAAATAATAGAAAAGGTAAAACGTCATTGGAACAATAAAGCAAATACAATTAATCTTTAGTTTTTTGGTAGTGAAAGTTGTTTTCGTCTCATTCATTTGTTTTTGATAGATGCACAAACTGTAGAACGACACACCAAACTTGTTTGGCAGTAAAGAGATTTGTTTATAAACGTCTGTGACTCAATCAATCATGTTATATAAAACTTTAAAATAACAACTGATTTGATTGCTACCAAGTAACAGAACTTATACTTTGCACTATAAATTGTATTATATATAAAATTGATAAGAACTTTAACGAAATATGCCAAGCTTAAACCCGGAATTCCACTAGGCGCACGAATCCAACTTTTTTTTCAGAGAAAAAAAATCGCTCTTTTCAATTGTTGTTTGTTGCATGATGAGTGCTCATGAAGGCATGGAAACTCATTTTCTAAGCTCTGATTGGTTGCGAATTGTTTTGCTTTGCACACAAATTCGAACTATACCAATTTCGCTGATGTGAAGCGATCTCCTAGAAACTAGGATTCGTCGCAGAAAGGGATTTGGAAGATGAATTCGCGCCGATCGAACAATTGTGGTTGCGCAATTTTCAAATAACAATAGTAGATGGAAATATGAATAGGCATACGCATTATTTAGCGCTTTCAATTAAAAGTCGCCTAATAAAAAGCAGGCTTAATCCATGACCATGCTACTTAGTTTCTCGTACCTGCAGCACAGATACACATATCAGCGTCTGAACACAGTAGATTGAGCAGATCACTACCAGGTTCTGGATGGTAAAAGTCAGTACATTTCTCCTCTGTGGATTTGAATTATCCCATATGTTTATTAATATTGCTTTTATTTAATATGCATAATGTTGTGACAGATGCTATGGGTTTATATTGTATAAGGGAGCTTTTGATTTGCGACGACGCAGCAGACTGACGACCAAATGTATCGTCGGTCGTCGCCCAGGTGAAAAGCGCGAGGACACACGTCTCAATATCCCCGCGTGCGCACGATGGATTAACATGACTTGGTCGTCGGTCGTCGTAAATCGTAAGCTCCCTATTGATTACTTCACGACGCCCACACTCGACACTACATTAGTCTGTGCATGTTAATATGCTGCAGCTGTAGTAAATCGAATCGTGAAAGGCAACGAATATAATGCCTATATTACTCTAAGCAATCACGAATTGCATTCATGACTCCATTTAATATCGATAAGAGTTAATTTTGAAGAATCTGTTAAAATAAAACATGCAATAACAATGATCAAACTTACTTCATATATGTATTATTATTGCATTGTTAATGTTGTACCGTAAACAATATTAATCGAGTGCTCTTTAATATTTCTAACTAAGGATAAATTGTTATAACATATAGGGGCTGGAAATTGATTCATGGTGGTAACATTTCTTACACTACCTGGTTCATAATAATCGTACACGTGAACAGCGACGGGTTGAATAGCGCTTACAACGATCACTCGTTCAGCTCGGAAATTCACACAAACACGCTCATCGCGAGGAATCTGCTCACAGAAATAAGCAAAATACAACATTTGATTATTGTCACATGAAAAGTAACCTATTGGATGAAATGGCATACATCTTGTATACCTTTAAAAAATAGTTAAATCTACACCGCCATCGCAGTAGATCATTATCAGTGAAGATCTGAAGAAATAATTATGCTGCTATTTTTAAAGTTAAGGTCATATATGAGCAAAACTTCTACGGGTGTTTGACTTATTATTGCTATAGAGGGCGGACTAGCTAGTGATTGAACCAGTTTTCGCAGTGTTTTGTTAATCCTGATGGGAAATAGTGAAACATGTTGAAAAGAAAAACATGAATAATAAGTTATCTACATAATTGGTTCAGATATAAAAAGCTCATTATAGTATTGACATCTAGTAATCTCAAGCTTTGTTTCCACTTGGACGCACGACAACGCAAGTGTGTTGATCAATCACAAGCCACATGAAATGATCCATCGCGTCGTGAGTTCGTGGGTTGCGTCCTAGTGGGGACCAAGGGGTAGATATATTTACGGTACTTACGCTGTCTAAATAGAACACAACGGATCTATCTTGAAATTCGTACTTTTTCACAAGGTCAATTTCCTTTAATATCTTTAAAATGAAAAAAATAATTATCATACATCCATATGTGCAAATGAAGTCAAGCATATCATTATGCAATTCAAATGCATATAAAAACAAACGAATCATGTTTTTCTCCGATACTTACTAATTCTAAGTCTTCTTCTTTAGCTCTGAATCCAGAATAGATTCCAACTTCAATAATAGACATTCCGGTCTTTTCGTGGCCATGGTATCTAAATGTATTATAATGTTTATTTTATTTTCGTTGTATGTTCGTATTTAAGATACGCAAGTTCATTTTAAGAAAATTTATGGTCACAAAAGGATCATTCTGAAAGTTAAATTTAAAATTCAACAATCTTATAGACTGCTAGTCTGCAGTTTGTTTAATATAGAACCAACACACTTCATATCAGTCGGGAAAAAAAGAATGAGGTTATCTTATCTTATGCATTTTATTGAAAAATTCATATAACAAAAAAAGTGTACGAGAATGAATGATACCTTGCACAAGCTCTAATGTTTAGCATGTAACTACTACTTGTTGAACGGCCAACACGTGATCTTGAATTATCAGGACTATTCGTGACGTCTTCTTCATCTGGGCAGTTACCCCCTATTTTATCCCTACTGCAGTCCATGTCGATACCAACTTTTTCTGGCACTTCAGTTGGTGCGGCTATGCGTCCATTAACCGCTACCCACTCCCTATCATCTAATGTAGAGGCACTTGCCTCTACATCAAACGCGCAGTGTTCTGATGGTGTTTTGGCATCTGAATTATAGCGCACTTCAACCTGAAAAATATTTTACACAGCATATGTATATACAAGAACGTGTTTGTTTGAAAGGCAGCAGCGCACATGACTAACTACAAGGATCCAAAACATGTTATAGGCCTACTGACCGGTCAATAAAACGGTCTGACGTAATCGCGACGTCCCTAAGATTATATTAACACAAATCCAGTGAAAGTGTATAAAATTGCGATTTCTGATTTTTTCTTAACTCTATCTTCCTTTGTTTTTTGAATTCATATCCAGAAGCGTTAATTGGTGGAAGAATTTCAATGTCAGTGTTGATGTGTATTACTGTACAAAGAAACGTTGTAGTCCAATTGAAAGAGTAATATGCGAAGGTAACAAGTAGCGGATCTTAAGCTCTGTCTACACTATTACACTTTATGTTATATATATATGGACACGATTTTTTTCATAAACTTCATAGAGATTATTATTAAAACTGTAAAGCTACACATGACATACCTGGGCTTGGCCAATACCGCTACCAGTCGTGTCAATAACTATGAATCCATTCACAGGTGGCTAAGAAAACAATAATAAGATATTGATTAGTTGTTAGTTTCTTTGCCAATTAGTTTACTAAAAAACCATCGGACAAGTGGCCTCTTATTATTTATTTTGATATTGTTTGAGTGTTTCATAATGTGCTTATGTAATGCTAAGCAGTTCATCATGTAAAAGAAACAACTTTATATTCGCCAGTAAAATACTTGATTAAATATATTGAAATGAATAGTCACTAATAAGTACATAATATAAACACAAATGTTTTTGTAAATTTTACTGATTTGTTTTATAATAGGCCTATATTTAATTGTCTGAAAATAAGGTGTATCAAAATTATAGACCCTTTACGTAACTCACCGTGCTTTCTTGATGATGCAGTGCATTGATTGCTTGAACCGATATCGTTTCCTTATAATCGTCGTCCTTTGTCGTCGTTGTAATTGTACATTGCAGATTAAGTTCGTCTGCTTCAATAATATGTGAATAAGCGTTCAAAGCCTGTAAGGCTATAACAGTGTCCTAGAAAATAAATAAATTGAATACATTGTATACATTACTGTTTACTTGATGAATATAATGTGAATGGAGAGATATTTTCATGATTTAAACGATTAACTGTTGTACGGACTGTTCTCCGTTGCGGAGCTGAGGTAAATAGGCTTTTCAAATCAACATAATATATATATATATCTCCATTAGACGAATGCAAAATATTCGTTATTTATATATATAATAATTATTATCCCTTATTGTCCCTCCAACCTAATAAACCACTTGTTTGGTTTAGATACATTGACGACATCTTCATAATCTGGACTCATGGTGAAGATAATTTGGAATCTTTTCTTCTCAATATTAATTCGGCCCACGCAACTATCAAATTTACAGCTACCAAATCCACTAGTAGCGTTGATTTTTTGGACACTATAGTGACCATAGAAAATGGTACACTCAAAACTGACCTATTCCGTAAACCCACGGATAAAAATATGTACCTGCTCCCTAGCAGTTGTCATCCCCGACACTGTACTAAAAACATACCGTACAGTCAAGCATTACGTATCAGACGTATCTGTTCTTCAGATTTAGATTTTCAGAATTGTACCGAAGAACTAACCGGAATCTCCGGAATAGAAATTACAAGAAGAAATACATCGTAACTGCTATAAAGAAAGCAAAAGATATTCCTCGATGTCAAACACTGACGTAAAAACCACGTCAGCCAAAACATTCGACCAGAGTGCCATTGGTCACAACCTATCACCCTAGGTTGCCTCCATTACGGGCTATTATTGAGAAAAATATGCCCATTCTACAGTCCACAGAACGTCTTTAGGACTGTTTTCCGGAACCACCCATTATTGCATTTCGTAGACTTCCCAACCTTCGTGATATATTAGTCAGATCCAAATTTAAGAGTGAAATTAACTCTTATGTCACCTTTGCGGCAAATCTTGCAAAACTTGTTCATTGGTTGATTCTACTGAAAAACTTAAGAGTAACCAAACTGGCCGCATTTTTCGGATAAGACAATCAATTAATTGCCTAACCAAAAACGTCATTTATCTCATATACTGTAATATTTGTGGCAAACAGTACGTCGGAGAAACAAAAAACACTCTCCGTATGAGAATGACACAACACAGATCAGCTATCAAAAAAAGCTTGATCAACATGTAGCCGAACATTTTAATTCAGCTGGTCACTCGATTGCAAATTTAATTTATAGATAGATTAGACCACGATGTCAAATGGAGCGACACAACTCGCAAAGACAAAGAAAACCACTGGGAATTACAACTTAAAACCACAAAACCTTTTGGACTTAACATTAGGAACATACTCCCAGATCGGTAAAATTATTCCATTAACTATCAAAATTTAAGTTTCAATATTAACCACCATTTAAGCTGTATTTTAGTATCATTCATTGTTTATATCTCTACCAAGCTACCTTCTTTGTTTTCTACTCTTATTCAGACTCCATCCTGTCTCCTTTTGTTGTATTTCTTTTATTCCTGTCCACTCAGGCAGCACTTGCCAGTTCTTATACTATGACGTTATCCAAATTCCTTTACTTGCACTGATGAAGGGCTAGTGTTGTTGCCCGAAAGCTCTGCTAACTTTTCTGGCTGTTTTACTTTATCGTTTTGATTTAGCTTTTCGCTTTTTTTTGTATCTCCATTGAGATCCAGCCACTGATACCCACAGCATTGTCATTTTTTCAGTTATTTGCCTTTGGATTTATAATAATTATTATTATATTATTATAATTCCATAACAATACTCATATTCAATATTCAATTAACCTGTGGAAGATATACTATTTTCGAGGAGGAAATACTCACAAAACAGTTTTCGAACACGCGGTCACACCACTCTTGCATAAAATTATTCCGTGTAATAGAACCATTCCATAGACCTTTTACAGTGTAATGGAACCGAATACTAAACTGCACATGATACGAAAGTAACCGTAACAAATGGAAAGGATACAACATGTCGTGTGTTTAATAATAGTTCCCGCACCATTACAACATAAACCTATAATCATGATTCTTTCAAGCCTATTTTCCGTAAAAGTGTATTTAATCAACATTTTCACAAAGAAAACAATCTTTTATTTACTACAATAAGGTATCCCTATTTAAGTCTAAAAAGGGCCAATCTGGAAAAAATTAGAAACAAGTGTTTCTCAACTGATTTGAGTTAATAGGTTGTATATATCCACCAAAGTTCCAGCTCATCTGGCCTGGGAAAAGCCGCCATTTTGGATTTTTTAAATGGCCGCCATAAAGTACATATTTTTGCTCATATATCAGCTTCTACATCATGTATGGATATGATTTTGGTGGCAAAGTATACGTTTTGAGGGTCAATGAATCCAAATACATCATTTTGAAGTTTACTGAATGTCCGCCATCTTGTTTTTCAAAATGGCCGCCATAAAATACAGATTTGTACTTAACTCAACTTCTACATCGTGTATGAACGTGATTTTAGTGACAAAATGTAGTTGTGAGTGTCAAGAACTCGCAAAACAGCATTTTCGTAATTCACTCATTGGCCACCATTTTGTTTTTCAAAATGGCCGCCATAAAGTACATGTTTTGCTAATTTCTTAGCTCATATACATAATGAAAACATGGTTTTGATAACTAAGTCTATGTTTTGATGGTTACAGAATAAAAAATCAGCATTCTAAAATACAGAATCAGAAAGTGATTAGATCTTCTTATTACATTTAGGACCAAACTTCAAAAATCAAACTGGCAAAATAATAACATTTATGTACAATCCCCTTTGTCTAGTCTCCGACTTTTAGGGCTTTAGGATTGGAAAATATCTTAAAATGTCTAACTTTTTTAGAATATTTTATTTTTAGGTTCTTCACGCGAATGATATAGTTACAGTACATCGCTGATATCTTCTTGTGTACAGTACCTCCTGGGGTCATAATCATTGTGGTTCGCATATATTATCACCAACATATTGACTTATTCTCGTCATCACTTTCCAACTGTATTTCAAAAGCTGAATTTTGTTTTTATTCTGTACCTTCAAAACATAGGCTTAGCAAAACCATAATCATAGTAGCTCATCAAAATCATTTCCATGCATGATGTAGAAGAGGAGATATGAGCAAAAACCTGTATTTTATGGCGGCCATTTTGAAATCCAAAATGGCGGCTTTCCCCATGCCAGATAAGCTGGAACTTTTTTTGGTGGATATATAGACCCCATATGACACAATTCAATTGAGAAACACTTGTTTCTAATTTTTTCCCTGCAGAGAAAGTGTAAAATGGGGATACTAGTAGTGGGAATTCTCATTTTGATCGCGTGTCTGCTCGTCTTTCTTATTCATGAGCTTTAAATAGCTTTCATGTTCTTACATCGTAAATTACTAATTTTTCTGAAGTAAAAACACAATAAATTCGTCAAGAAAGATAGAGATATGAGTGAATACCCGAGAGTGCGCCGCACTTATGCATTATTTGTTTTATAACATGCAAGTTGAAATAAGAAGCTAGTAGGCCTATCACGGCAAGCACCACTGCTCGGCTACCAAATCACCGGCGGCTAGCCTAGGCCTAACAAAACAGTCGTATAGCAGAATTGACAAGATATACAAGTGGTGTGTGTTTGTTTGCGATCGATATTCTGCAATACGATTTACACGCGCAGAGTGTGCTGTTATGCATTTTTGCTGCGCACTTTTTGCACTCCTCCCACGTGACTCATTTCAGCGCGTCTGATTGGCTACATCCGTGAACCCATGTTATAATAGAAGTTACATACCTGTGTAGAAACAAAACCACCGTCATAGTTTCTTTGTTCTGTTAGCCAACTGACGATTGGATTAGAATATTCTACATCATTGTTTAGAACTTGTGTGAGGAGTGCATAACTCGTTGTCTCCACAGAAATAGCCGAGGGTCTTCTGACGTACCAAAACGGTTTCTTTGTTCCAGCTAAGGTACTGTCGTCTACACCCCAATACCTTACTGGAATTGATGATTGAAATTTGTTTTCAATTTGTTTTGGACTACCTATAGAAAAGCAAATACATGTTAGTTTGTATATCATTTTTCAGATGACGTCATATCACTACCCCATTTTGGTACATTTTTGCTAAATTATTTTGATAGTGTAGACATAGCTTACATCCGCTACATGTTACATTTGCATTTTATACAATTTTACATTTTTGTGATACACATTGAATTAAACAATGTAAACAATTAATACTATCGAAGTTGTTTTATTACCTGCTTTATAAGTTGAAATTTCCCGAAGCTTTTCATTTATTGTCTGTTTGACGCGACTGCTGGCAAGTGTGAGAGCATATGCTGTAATAGCAACAGCGTAAGGTCGTACAATAGCACCTTTCTCAAACTCTGTTTCAAGGAACATTACTGCCTTATCAATAGCGGTTTTAGCTTGTTGAGTCTAGAATAGAATCATTCGGTGGATAATTGATTACAAATGTTCTGTATTTTGATGTGAATATGTAATAATATTTAATATTGTCAATAAATAAAACAAGAAAAAGTATAATAATTTCTGATAACGCCACTTTTAATGATTATTATTGTGAAGTTTTGTGTATTACTGAATGGTGTAAAAACAATTATTTAATTCTAAACACTAAAAAAACTGGTGAAATTATCATTGACTTTAGAAAAGATAAAACCCATAACGTAGTTAAGATTGGTGATGATATAATCAATAGGCCTATAGTTTCACATCTAGGCCCCTATATAAAAAAGGACAAAAACGATTGTACATAATGCACCAATTACGTAAATTTAATATTAATCCAAATATTATCGAATTGTAGGCCTACTATAATTCGATGATATCCAGTGTGATTTATTTTTGTTTTATAGTCTGGATGCGGCAGCCTTACAGCTAATGATATTCGTAAAAAATCTAATAAAATAGCTAAGTTAAACGTTTGCGACTTCAAGTCTAAATATGTAGTTGCGATCCTTAAAATGGTAGAGCGTATACTCGCACAACCGTCTCATCCCTTATTTTTCATCCCGAATTTCTCCAATCATTAGTCCGTATTAGATCTTTTTACACTCGAACTCGATATAGAAAGTCAATTATTCCGAACTGTATAACTCTATATAACAGCAGAACATCTAGATAAGACTAGTATAACTATAAACTGTATCTCATTGTAGGCACCATGACAATTTGTTGCATGTTATTGGAATTTGCCTGTTTTTGTATCTTTTGATGTGTTTTTTCATTATCGTGTTTGTTGATGTTTTTTTTATAATTGTGAGAGCTTATTCATTCATCATATAATTTACAAACGGTCGAAGGTTACTTACATTTTCATCGCAAATATCACATTCTAAAAGGGTGATCAGTACATATGCAGTAAACGACACATCTCCTTGGACACCACCCTAAAAAATAATAATAAATTATATATCGCCCGTGTATTGGTTGTTTAATTAAATCCACTAAATCCAGAATAAACTATGTTTATTCTGACGCAACCTCGATCAGGTCAAGTCAACTAATTTATGCTTTTGTTTTATATTTCTAGCAATGGCAAATAACAACAACGAATTAAAGGTAACCTTACCGTCATCTCTCGATGATGTACACGGAATAATTCCTTAAAAGCACCATCATCGCGTTGTACTTCGCTTTTTTCAGGATTTGAAAGCCAACCAATAGCTCGACATATGACGTCAGGGTCAACATAAATAAGGTCTTTTGCGTGACACAGTATCTTTGTTCCAAATGCCGTCAGCCTAAAATATAATAATTATATACCGTAATACTGTTGAGAATAATATAATACTTTCTTGACATTCAAAGTCAATCACAAGATGAGTTTTGGGCCAACTACTTATCAACTCCATAATAAAGTTATTGCTTAGTTCGTCCATGATGCTGTAATTTAGAATTATAGCTACATTGTTCCATCATACCGAAAACAATAATTATACTAAAAAACCGTTTCGGAAAAAAATGCAGTGTTGAAACACTCACTTCTTACTTTCCATGTTCTCTTTGTATCTCCTATTGATTGTAACATGTCAGCCCAATCAAATTTAATTAGGTAACACCTAAATAAAAAACTCAATCTACCACACCACCTCCCTACCCCCTCGCAATGGCTGTAATTATTTTCATCCATATAGATTCAGATAATTCTGTAAAACTTTTTCACTATTACCCTTTAAAGTATTTCAACTACATCTTTCAAAGCAGTTTCCATCATGCACACATTTCAACACATTTTACTACTACTTTCCATTTGTTATAATACAAAATGGATACAAACCAAGTACTAGATGTATCACCAGGTAAGTAAGGTTCCCCTTTTGATGATGGTCCCCATAACGAAAATGCACCATTCGGCTTGAAGAACGTTAATTCCATAGCGTATCCCATTCTTAAGTAACGAAACGCCTTCCTCTCAAAGTCTGAAGTTATTTGATTGGTCTGGGTCAAATATTTCGTCACAAATACGTTAGGTCCCATTCGTATCAAAGTCTGCTCGCCACATCCAGTGGGCTTCTTTATCATCTTATCCAAATCACTAACAATCGCAGAGATTGTAGGTCCCATAACAGTTCCTTTAAAAAACATAAATAATAATTACTATAAACAACAAATGAGCAGTAATCAAAATTAACTAAATAACTCTAGAAATGAAGCGTCAGTTGTACTTTATTTTATTCTAGCAAAAAAGGTATACTACATTTACCACCAATCTTATTTTGTATACTTTTTAATATGCCTAACAATAATAATGATATAAAAAAATAGGCGTTTGTAATCTTTGCGTATCTATCTGCTAGTTAAACATAATTATAAAACAATGTTTACCAGTGATTCTAACTTTACAATGAGCAGTACCATCAATAGCGTCTGGTGGTAGTCTGATGTCTATGATATCAGTTTGCTTTTTATTCTCAGTACTCCGAATTTCTAAACGAAAAATACATATAATAATGGATATTATATGCAAATCATGATTAACTGATAAATCAAAAATTGATTGATTGAGGATATCACACAAATCAACAGTTCTTACGCTCTGCCTCAAACATGTCATGATCATCTTCTTCGTGGTTTGCTGGTTGGCCATTCAACTTTCCTATTGGATCCAGAATTTGTGACATTGTAATGTAACGTGTAACCCCTTCAGGCTGTCGATGTAAAAAAGAATTTCAAATATAGGCCTATGTAGTAGTCTTCTATTGCGTTAGACTTTCATGGTAGTATTAACACTATAAAGGTCGCTATAATATTTTTTTAAATACATCAAACCATATCTCGCCACCAATCACTAACATTGGTTAGAGAGTCCTATATAAAAGCAAATCTCGATCGCGCATCGGTCGATAACAAGTTGGCAAGTGGACAATGAGTCAACATAGAGAGAGAGGAGACTTCGTTCTTAAAACTTAATACATCTTGGTATAGGCCTATTCATTAGGAATTGTTCAGGTATTATCAATTTCAATCGGAGAATTGCTCTTCATTTATTCTAGTGACATTAATTTCAATATTTCATATATTTTTTAATTTAGTTTTATTTTTGTAATTTTTCTTCTTACTCACAATTACTCGAAGTATTTTGGTAACTGCGTCATGTTTATAAAATGTAAATGCAAGAACTTTGATCTTAAATTCACCAACTCTTAGTGGAATCATGGGATACGTCACAGTGTAAGAATCCTGAGATGACACGGTAAAATCTTTCTTATTCTTTGACCTCTGACCAGGCAATGCTTCTGAACAAATTCCATCAGTTCCTTCTAAGTACATGAAAACCTACAATAGGATTTTTAAAATAAAACGAAAATATGTAAAAATCAATACTCTTATCGTCCTCAGCATAGGCTAGTGTGATCTCGGGAATGCCAGCAGCATGTAGTCTCAGTCTCAGCACAATTGGATTCCATTCGATTACAGCCATGCTTACAACAGATTGTACATGAATGTTCAACTTATGTGACTTACCCGTAGATCCTGCCGTTGATAATTGAACACCGTTGCCTGTATCTCGACTTGTTCTCCACGGACAACTGAGTATGGAATATCTAACTGGATGAAGAAATCTAAGAACGCTGTCAACGTAAGTGGATCAGCCACACACATTCCGTAGTTAGGTGACACAGACACGGCTTGTATCTGCCATTTAGTAATACTACTAGGCAGACTAAAATCATATCTCATTGAGTCTTCCTCCCTAGAAAAAAAGGACAACTTTATATAAAAGCAACTTGCAATACAGTCATTTGAACATCCGCATACGCAATGAAGAATAACGTTGTATTATGTTTATATAGACCTGTTTGACAACATTTCAAGTAAACAATCCATCCATTCATTTCTGTTCAATTTACAACATATTTCAGGACATTTTTAAAATCCTGATATTCTTTGTATGATTTTACCCAGTGACTTCATGTAACCTCTATGAACTTACGAATTACCTCGAGTTATATTGTTTGTTGTTGTTTGATGGAAGTGTGTTCATGTATGAACTTGTTAATACCATTAGGCCTACTAATCGATCCATATTTAACTGAAGAGATTAACTTAATTTATCGTTTTTCGAACGTTAAAACATGAGGCTGCAGTGAAAGGATACTACGATGGCCTAGGAGGAGGTTTCTAGAGGTTTAGGGTAATTAATGAGCGGCTTGTGTTATCCTTTACAAAGATGAGGTAATAAATTGCCTACACCACGTCGACTTATGAATATAAATGGGGTTAATCGCCAACCTAGGCTTAAGTAAATACAAAACATTGCTTACATAACAACGTTTTCAAAAAGAAAACTTTCTAGGAAGTTACTCCTCACAGATACATCTTTGGCAATTAATACATTGACATCATCGATGTCACTGCCGCTGAAGGTTCTCCCTCGATTCATTCCATCCATCACCTTCAATCGACAACAATTGTAAAATCTCTGCACAATTGGATCATCCACTTCAAGATTTTCTACCTTTGAAATGCGTTCAGTTCGCTTCTCACAAGTCCAGTCATCAATTATTCGGTAACCCATTTCACAAATTGTAATTAATTTTGGATCAGTTTCTAAAAAAAGAGAATGTACAAATTTATTAAATTTATTCAAAAAAGTCTCCAGAATTGAAGAGATACAGTACATTAAAATTACAAAACAAAAATGGAAACAATCCAAGCTTAGAACACCCTCTATAAGAGTTTCAGATAATTATTATGGTCATTATTTGCAAGGGTCCTTTTCGAGTACAGTTGTAACGGTGTCACAGACGTCGTGTTGATTGCAATCATTCAAATTTAGTTGATTGTAACGATATTGCTTATCAATAATATAGGTTGAAATTGTTTAAACTTGCACTGTAGGATACTCAATCTTATCTACCACCAGAGTGTTCTTAATTTTTACTCTCTTTAGAAGCCATGTGTTTAACAGATTGCGCGCCTAACAATCGTTAACCTACACATTTTCCAGACTAAACACTTTACTTCAAACATTCACATTATTCCAATCTATTATAAAGTAAAATTAAAGTAATAAATATACCCACCATCACGGTATACATATGGCACGCTTCTTCGTCTTCGCTGACTACTCTTACAACCAAAATCTACAGAATGTACCATTAACATTAATTATTACCCTTATAGAAACATATAATTTCTACAATTTACATAGATTGAACAGTTTCTAAAACAACAACATCATAATTAAAATACAACACAACGACCCGATTCTGCTACTGTCAATAGGTATGTATCTGTGTAACTATCAGCAAGTGTATGGTGTCTGCATAAATGCTGTACTTTTAACATACATATTATAGAGGGACAGTAGCAGAATCGGTTGACACACCACAGTCAACAAGTATATCATCAGGCCACCACTATTATATAATACAACAAGCATTTGTCATATCAGTTGTCATCACTATTTATAATTACATTACATACAGTACAACCATCGCCGTAACATTCGCCTCCATTACAATACCACCATGACACTCACCACCACCTTTATATCACACTACACTACCGCACCACATCGCAACCACCCTATGTGTTTCACATGTGAAGCTGTATCACATTCCACATTATGATACTAGGCAAATGTAGAACAGTACCAAGACAGTATGTACTATTTCTTTTTTTAACGGAACAATTTATCAACATCACTATAACATACACTTAACTTACCTTAACTGTTGAAAAATGCATTAACTGTATTATTACATAGAATTAACAAATACTTTTGTTACTTGTGTTGCATGGAAATCCTAAATACCCATTTTAAGCAAACTTTTTGAATGGTTGAAATAATATTATTTAGCTTACCTAATTTAAGATCCGTTTCAATAATATCACTTGTAGTTGTTAGACCAGAATCCTACAGATATAATGAGTTTTGAAGTTGAATACTTATTGTATCATATAATACTATTTTATCCAGCATAATAATGTTTAAAATGGGGGAACATGTTTTTGCTCATTCATAATTTTAAGTGTACATTGTATTATGTCATTATTATTAATAAATGCTCTATATAAAAATGTTCATTTGTGTATACAAATATGCACGATTAGAGGATTAAACTATACATTCTATAAGAAAATAGTTTTTTTATGCGAGATTAGTTGCAATGCCCAAAAGTCAAATTCAATGTTCTTACTAGTTTTGACCTCTCTTTAATGTAGGCCTATATACACATTTCTAGTATTGTTGGTGTCAATATACAACAAAATAAATAAATAAATGTCCTACTTCAAATATACTCTGAGCATCCAATCCTCCACCTGGTCCGCAGCCTAAGTCAAACTTTTCCATAGTTTCAAACATCTATCGAAAAGAGTACGGTAATTTGGGTCATTAGTCATTTGTTAACAACGTATTTGTCTTAAAACAAAATAAAACATTTTTCAAGACAGTAGGCTTATATTATTAACAAAATGAAAAAAAAACTTTCTTTAATTTAAATGCCTTTTGTTGAAACAAAATTTTATCTTTGTCAACAAAATAGAATGTCCTAAACTGCGCCCCGTATTTATGTACTTAAACTAACATAGGCATACATAAACACTACACTGTACGTCAGAAGATGTTTTTAGGCTATAAAATAAATTTATCTTTTATCAGATATATATAAACTTACCTTTTTAAAACTCAATCTGTCAGTGTCTCTCAGTTGCAATACAGCCTCGTCAACAGCTATCAACCCAATGCTAGTTTTTGGCTTAGCATACAGCGTAAATTCTACTGCATCGTCTGGTACATATTCATCATCGTCTGCCCGTAACCTAACCTGTAATCAATGCGTTATTCATCCTGATATAACTTATAGTGAAGAATGTGTATTGTGATATGCATTTAAGTCATTCATTAATGTTTAACTATACTGTCCCTCCCAAGTTAGTCTTATTTATTAGTCCAATGCATTGATGATTATATTTAGAGTGTATAACATTACACAATACGGCAACATTGACTCGGCATTTTATTGAGCTATAACAGTGTCTTTATGAAAAACGTCACACAATAAACATAAAGCAATAAGTAAATACCTGATTTTCACATTCATCTAAAACGTCCAAGTAAAGGGAGTCAGCTACAATTGTATTATTGTTGTCAACGAAATATGTAATTATTCGTGCACTTGGTGTCATTTCGTAGGTGATTGGAACAGTTAATGTAACTCTTACACCACCAACATGTGTTGTACCTTTCTCTAATATCTTTCCCTTGGAAACAATCTAACAAAAGTAATATTTTGCTTATTATTTTCATTATTAAATCTTAATAAATTATATTTACATGCAATGTGTATTAAGGTTGAATTAGCCTATATCATTATATAGAACACCTTACGCTTGTAGTACGCTTTGTGATTATGATATTTTATTTGGCAATTTTAAGACAAAACTCATTTCTGGGGCTATGTTGTTAAAATAAATTCTGATCCTGGATTTAAATGTTAAATTTTAAAATCGGAGTCTTACCATGAAGTAAATCCGGTCAACAAGAGCATCATTTGAGAATAGAATATCAAAGTCAACTGTATTGTCTGGCTAAAAAAACAAAAATAACATATATAATATGGTTAGGACATATGCCTATACATACAAAAGGTTCCGAATTCCAATCTCGGTTGGGATGGCTTTTTCTTATTCTCACATATTTCCTCATCTTTAATCGTTTCAAATTAATTAATTAATTCATATTCGGTATATCACCGAATTTTAGAATTCATTTTTTGCCTGTTGACCACTTATTGGCTGTTTTCTTGTTCCAAAGAATAAATTCTACCCCCTTCTTGTTGGACATAAGTGGGAGTTAGTTTAAATAATGTTGACATACATGTACGTATATTAAATATGCATATTATACCAAAATGAAAATTACTGAGAAAAATACAATGCTGTTGGTATCAATGGCTAATAATAACAAGCAAAAAGGTAGCCTAAATCAAACGATTAAGTAAAACAGTCAATAAAAAATTGCAGAGCTTTCGGGTAAAACTAACCTTTAGTACAAGTGCACGATTAAGTAAAACGTATAAAGGTAATAGATTCTATAATCATAGTTATAAACTAACATTCATACCAAAAAGTGTTGTGTGAAAGGTTTAATAAGAATGTAATCTCCGCTTGACGTCACATGTTTATTTATTGTCACTTCAAACTCTCCATTTTCAGAATCACTAGGTAGCCCAGTTGGTTGAATCTATAAAAGCAGTATAATAACGAATGTTTAGAAACAATGATTACACAAGTAGCACAAACTTGATAATATTGCTACGTAAAAAAAAGAATAAAGATATGGAAAATTTCTGTAAAACTAAAATATGACAAAATAAGAAAATGCTACTGAAAAAAAAATGCAATAATATGCACGGAACAAGTTCAATAGTATGGTTTTTGAATGACATAATGACAAAACAGCATGGCTAAATATTGTTACAATCCTGTTGGTGCAGTACCCGCTGCTTACTTGGCCTCGAATCTAACCACTAGCCATCAGCGCAGGCTCGGTGGTCTAGAGGTATGAACGCCAGGCTAGTGATCTGGAGCTCGTGGATTCGAGTCCCACCCGAGAACTACTTGCGATTTTTTTTGCAAGTATTCTCAAATTACGTCAGAGTAGGGCAAAACATCTGACCAATTAAATACTGTATTGTTAATTCACTAGAAAATCATTCTAAAATAAAATCAACAGTCGTCTGGAACTTGTTCTGAGGTGAACGTAATAATTTAATAGAAAATAAATATGTCTAAATATAAATAAGGCTAATGTGAAAGAAAAATATAAATTAGAAAAATACTGTAAATGTTATAGATACTTTATTAGTGAGAGAGTTTCAAATAATAAAGTGGGCTATCCAAAGAATAGAGAAAAATGAATGTTGTGAGTTTAATAATGGAAGAAATAGGGCCTATTTTATTAGAATAAAAAATATATCGACCGTTTTAGTCAACGAGTTGGAGCTAAGTTAAATAGAATAATGAATATATCAACGAAAATATTCGTTGATTTAGTTTCATAACTGTTCTATTCTTTAACTAAGTGTTAACACTGTTGGTAGGAAAAATAATTAACATCATGTGATTATGTCAACCACTAGAATGACAAGAATATAATTAGTGCATATATACAAAATAATCACTAGAGGCACATAGTATTTAATATCGGTTTTCTATTCGATTACTTACGGTGATAGTTAAAATATTTGCATTTTCCGGAATATCAAGTCTCGCTTTAACTTCTCCAATTCCGTTCGTATTAGGTTCCAAATGAAAATCTCCTTGTGAAAACATTAATGGTTTTCCATCAACTTTTGCCTTGATGTTTACCCCAGTATGTGGTGCAGGTTTATTGTTGACAAAAAGTAATTTAAACTTGGGAATGAAAAATAATACAAAGACATAATACCTTTTGTAGTACACACACATTGCAGAAATATCTATAAATGTTCAACTGTATATTTAAATTATAGTAATAACTTTCGAACTGTAAAATAGGAAATCCAGGCCCACGAATAATCCAAAGTGACTGTATTTACGTAATTATCAAATAAACTCATACTGTTATAAACTGTAACCATTTTCTTGTTTGTTTTTTTTTACCTTATATGCTTTAAAAACAATGTTAGACGGAGGACAACTGCAATCAACCAATGCTCGACATCATCATATCAAAACAGGTGGATTGGATTTGGTTAATAGCCTCTTCTGGGCAGTCAAGCAATCAAGGCAGAAACCATAATTATTAAATAGATATAAAAAGCAACCCCCCCCCCCCCCCATTCTTCCTCCTCTTCCTCCCCTTCCTCCTTCCAACTCTCCATCCTGCACCACCTCCTAAGGCAGGCACGGCTTACGCTATTTCAACATTTCAATTAATTTAGTGATATCTTAGTCAACGCTAAACAGATTGATACTGAAGAAACAGAGAAACAGAAATAAATGTTTACCTTTATTTCATAAGGCAGCCCTGGCTTAAAATATTGCACTGTGTCTGTGGTCTCCAGTATGTACGCGCTGTTTGCAAACGGTATGCTATTGTCAATTATCTTTTCAGTTTTACTGTCACTTGACCTCACAACTGCTTCCAAGTGAAGTTTCTTTCCAACTAGAAAGTCGAAATCATCAACAGTTGATTGCAACATGACTGGTATTAATGTTTCACCATTGGATTGAAGCTACAAAAAGTACAATTTTTTCTTTGTTACATTTTATAATTATGTTTACTATGTAGTATCATGCCCATTATTTCATTTCTGTTATCTATTCATATTATGCACTAATAATTATTGTCTGTTGATAGTTAATAAAGCAATTATAATCACCGCGAAAGTTAACGATCTGATTGACCAGGTCACTCTTCCCTGGTTTTACATGTTATAGTAGATTTAAGAAGATATAAACATTATATGGTAACGTTTCAATTTTATTTTGTTTTTATCTTACCTCGCCTTTGAATTTTTTAATTATTACTGGATCGTCATTAGAACCTACATATCCAACATGAAAATTGTAGACACCCTCTACAGGTTTACCGTATATGTATCTGTTAAAAATATATGTAAATCATTATGATTTGAGTGAGTCATTAATTGGATTCAATGTAATCAGTAACATAGTTAGTTAGTGATTATACATAAAGAGTAACGTAATTTATATGATTCAGCTGATATGTCTTTAACAATGGTCATATTGCCCATAATACATGGTTTTCGGTCAGAATTTTTTGAAAAGAAATAACAAAATACCATACAATAAACCTAAAGGAAGCAATAGAAAATATGAAATACAAATTGATTGTGAATGTGTTGTTTATCAATTCCTCTATTACTATAAATAAAAATCTTGTTTGGTCGGTCATAATTCGGAACATGTAATGTTAAGCAACTTACTCAGCTTTGAAACTGACAACAAAGTCAAGCGAGGATGGCAAGATGTATTCAGGTTTTCCTGTAAACATGATTCCGAACGTTGGAAGAACTGGACAAACAAAATAAATTATTTATTTTAAAAATCGAATTATATGGTATCAAGTGTTTCAAATGTCTATTGTTTATTATAAAGATATACACCATTGCAACAATATTGATTACAAACACCTTTCCGAGCTACATCCGCTGTGAAGTCTACGGTAGGCCTACCTCCGTGTCGTTAACACCGATGAAACTCTGATCCGACTGAGATACTAGATTCCATCCGCGACTGAGATACTAGATTCCATCCGCAGAACAAAGCTAAATTAAATAACTCCGATACTGAAAAGAGCTTTAACATAACCTGTTCAAATTTTCAAAAAGGTACAAGGTTGCAGATAGCTCCTAATAATAAATATAATAATTCATATAAATTTTGACGATCTGTGCTGGTGAACTTGGATGGGTGGTGAAAATTTAAAATTTCAAAGGGGCAAGCGCTTCGTCTGCCTCATGCTGGCTACGTCCATGCATCTCATCAATAATCGCTCGCGATCTTCTTATGGCCAACTCAGACAGCGAGTGTTCCATTCATCGTCAATCAATACGTTTGTATAAACGTATATTAAATCTATTAAACTAGTATTTTTTTATTTGGTTTGTCTTCAACATTTTGATGCTGTATTCGAACAGCTTGACGAGCTGTTTCACCGGTTTTCAGCTATTAAAAACAATAATTATCGTAGAAAGAGATAGGTAAATGCGAAGCATCCTCGTATTATTGTGTGCGGGTATTTTTCAACATGGGCATCCATTAGACAGTGTATACCACGATCGGAAAACACCAGCCCTATTTGTAGCAAATCGTTGAAGCTAAATTCGTTGTATATTGTCAATAACTAATTATAATAATATATAATAACTCAACTTATTTAGTAAACAGGGTTACATTAGGTGGTTAAAATCAGTACTTTATATACCATCGAGTAAAAATTCTAGTAACGCGCGATTTACCGAATTTTGCAGATTTATTGTTGATAAAAAGTAATTTAATTTGATTTGAAGATGGAACGATAGATGCATTTGTCCAATGCAATCTAACAGGTAGATTTCATTGATTTGTTCAACCGTATTTTAAATACAATTATTCGTTTCGTTTCGTTTATTTTCCACTCATTTAAATGCATACGTGTACAGAGTAAAATATATATTAAAAACTATGAAATAAAAAATTAAGGGAAGGTCCACAAAGTATCTAAATGACTATCGTTCTGAATCGTCAACAAACTCAGGTTTTTATTAACCTTTTATTAAACTTTTTTAAATCTAAGTTTTTTTTTTAAGAATTGTAGGATGTACGCTCGAACCAGACGGGGAAAATGGTATGTTTTTTCCATGAGGGAAACATGTAAGACAAGGAATCAAATGAGCGTATAGTAGACTAAACTACAT
This sequence comes from Antedon bifida, assembly GCF_963402885.1. Taxonomy (NCBI): domain Eukaryota; kingdom Metazoa; phylum Echinodermata; class Crinoidea; order Comatulida; family Antedonidae; genus Antedon; species Antedon bifida. The sequence continues at coordinate 26,896,477 of NC_136228.1, forward strand.
CGATATGACATAGCGAGGAGCATATCACCAACAAATAGGCTATGTTAATCCTCTTAACAGGTATAAAATATAGGCCTACTACAATTCATGATAATGAAAATTAAAACTTACCATACTCCTTGACTTCAAATGTTACTGATGACTCTAATTGATACTAAAAAAAACCCAAAATAATTAAAATAATAATAATATTAATAATATAATGAATATTTTTATGATTGGCAGTCCATTTTTTATTTCATCATTATTTATTACTGTCATGAAGTAGCTTTGGTCAACCAGCCACAAAGTGTTAAATTATTCATTACTTACCATGTAGCCATAGGAAACCTTCACTGTCCAATTTCCAAATACAGGGAATTTCGGAAACTGATACGCGTGAGTATAGAAACCGGTTTCCTCATCAGCAGTTACAGCATCTTCCTTTTCCAAAATATTCCCATTACCGTTTATGATTTCAAAACGAAACTATAAAATAAGTATTGAATTACAGTAAATGGGATAATAATGGGAATACGACACGATGTTATTGTCGTATTACATAACCCTTAAATAGCCGAACGTACAGTATCTATTGGATGGACTAGAAACGCTAGAAAATGTGACTTGCGTTCTTACATAACTGTACGTAGATTCTCGACGGAGCAATTTCTGATTTACACAGCTAACAATATTGTTTTTCTTTATCACATCTCAATTCAAATTTTAAACTTCTAATGATTTGGTTGTTATTATAACTACTATATTTTTGTAACTAGATTTACCTGATAACCAAACTATAGGCTTACCTAATCACCGAAAGTAGATTACCTGATCACCAAACTAGGCTTCTGATAACAGAACTAGGCGCCGTTTACACAGATCACCAAACTAGTCTTACATGATCACCAAACTATGCTTCTGACCACAAAACTAGGCTTACATGATCACTAAACTAGGTTTACATGATCACCAAAACTAGGCCTACCTGATCACAAAACTAGGCTTTACTGATCAATAAACTAGACTTACACGATCACCAAACTAGACTTACATGATCACCAAAATAGGCTTACATCATCAGCAAACTAGGCTTAAGCCTAAATGAATACCAAACTAGGCTTACCTGATCAGTGGACGGCAACATATCCATAGTTAATGGGATTACTCGTATACGAACTATTGCGGTAAATTATGAAAAACAAAGCACAAAACAATTTTTTAGTAGATTATACACACACGTAATATTAATAACAATTAAACATAATAATCTATATATTTGTATTATATGCTTCCTATGGATTATTGGGAATTGAACAAATAATTAAACCAGATTATACAGGTTGTAAATAAAACCAGTCAAATATTTTTTTTAAGAAGCATACTGTACAACATAGAAACATATACAAATGTGTGAGCGAGTCACGATCTCCAAGAGGAATTTAATTATTGCTGTCAAATTTAAAATCGGTAACATTTTTTTAATTAGCTTTATATTTCGTTACAAGTTAAAGATGTATTGTATCCCTGAAAAAATAATTCTTAAAACATTTTTAATGTAACATAATATTTATCCACTTTTACCAAAAACTGGACCGAAAAAATGTATTTACTTTTAACTGTAATTTAAAGCACAAAATGGTCAAATTGGTTGTTAGCCAATGGGATTTTGGTTGATTATTTTGTCATTTTATAATTTTTTTTTTCTACGAAAGTGATTAACTTTATTAAAACACTACATTACCATGCTGTTCAGGTGTATATATTGGTTTATCCGTTTGAATGAAAACATATCCATGTCTATAAGTAACCAAAATTCGACTCTCTTTTGTGAAAGTCAATGCGGGGGACTCAGACTTGGCCACTAAGTAAACGTATTGTAGTTCAGCTTCGGTTGGTACAATGTCATCCAGATTTATTTGGAATGTCACAATCTTTGGTGAAACTGAAATATAGAAAGGAAGACATTACAGGTAATCCATATTAGGCCTATTATTCTTTTAACTTTTACGGATTATTGTTTTCATACACAACATTGTAAATTTGTAATGTCTGATCAGGGAAGAGTGTTCACTCTCATCTGATCTGGTTTCGTTAATGAAACATAGTCACGACTGTCAACTTACGTCAGATCAAGTTGTTTTTTAAAGAATGTAAACATACAGTACATATTTTTGTCACACAGTATAATATGTTTGTAAGTCATCATTGCGAACATAATGACTAGGCCTACTATTAATGATACACATAATGATTACCATTAATGATACACATGATTACCATTAATGATACACGTGATTACCATTACATACATTATCTCATTCATAACATTATTTTCTGTTTATTCATCTATTTACAAAATATATTATTGTCTATCATCTATTAACATTACTATATTTGATTGATTCGCAAATGAAAAAATGCAGTCAAAATAAAAGCAAAGTGTGGTAAATTAATACATTTAAATTTAGTGACAGTGATATTGAAAACATGAATAATTGAGCTTCTCTTTATACCCACTGACCAAACCTTTTTCCTGTTTATAACTTTCTATTTTTCCGGTAAATTCTGGACGTTTTACATAATTGATAGTAAATACACACTTTTTACGATTTTATTTACTACAGCCATGTCACGGAACAAAATATTCCAATACAGGCTAATTCATTGAATTGTATTTACATGTAATTTCAAATTTCGTACGCATTTAACAGTGAGTAACTCGCCAATTACAGGATGGATAAACTGTTTTATAAGTTATGATTACAAACTAATTATCATTTAAGGCTTAGGGAGTGGAGTTGGCATTTGTTGAGGATTGAACCCTGGACCTTCGGATTGGAAGGCCACACGTTAACCACCAATCCACATCATTACTGTTGTAATGGGTGGTAATTTAAACCTGATAGCCTAAACACTTCCTTGTGGAAACATTAGCCAAACAGGAAAATAATGCAATATAAAACATTCGACCCTCAATAATGAGTTTACCATAAGACCCAGGCCCTACAATAATTTCGAAAAGCCGCAAAACCTATACAAAAATCCGAATGAATGTTAATTTCAGCCTCCTAGAATTGTCATGAGTAACTAGTTTTACTTTACTTTAAATGAATATAATTATAAGGTTCGCGTACAATACAAGTGACCTTAACGATTTTGTCATCAGCATTGTTTATACCTATATATTTTAAAATATATTTTACTTCAAAAGTTTTGAAAATCTTTGCAACGTAAGAACATATGTTTCCATTTATACAGATATTTCCTACAAGAAATTAAATAATGCAAGATTTTTTAAACTAACTTAAGTAGCCAAACTTTATTCCAACTAAATTCTTTTCCTGAATTTCCTTTAATGTTAGGCTTAATATACATATATCTGGTATAATTTAATTTTTAAATATCTTTCTAGATGTATTCTTATCCAACTGAAAATCCGATACCTTGACATCTTCTAACTTTGATGGATTTATATAATAATACATCTTTTGTTTCCATACCTTAATTAGTATAGATATAAACCAATTAAATTTCGGTCACCCAATACACAAAATAAATGAAATTATATTTTGTGTTGGAAATTAACGTACGAATTTTGTTTACGAAAAACGAAGGACACTATTAAACTAGTTGGAAGTGCTACCGGATACTGTACAAGTTACGAATAAGAACAACATATAAAGGGGACCGCAGCTGCGGAAAGATGTCCTACCTGCGGTAACATCAACGGAAACTTCAGCAAACCGATTTTCGCGATTCGGGTAATTCTCTAAATATAACTGGACAGGAATAGTTTCATCCGTGTTAAAGATATTTATCAGCGCCGTTGCCTGGCTTCCAACCCGCAGTACATCAGGACTTGTAATTAGGTACGATGGTCTAAAACATACAACATGAAAAAAGTATAAAAATGTTCATTATAAATGTATAATATAATCGGTCATTAAGAAATAATATGCTACTTTATTATTATTATTACTATTATTATTATGTTTATTACATTTCTTTAAAATGTATACAGTAGTTTGTAAATTCTGTTACTAATCATATGTTAATACTATTTATTATTTATTCTGTTTATCCGATGAGCCCTACTGTGTCTAGGATATTATGATTTTTATTCAAGGTTATTTTTGACGTGAAACTGTAATTCAACACAAAAACCTGTAGTGGCTGTTCATGACCTGAAAATTACCCATCCAAACGTAACAAATGATCTGACAGTTTAAAAGCCAGAAGAAAAGAACAAAATCACAATTTATTCTACGCCCTCAAAATAAGTTTTACATTTTTTACTTGAAATATAAATACTCTCGAATTGATACAATAAAACAAGACCGGCCGTCAGAGTCCGGTACATTTCGTCTGTTGACTCTCATTAATTCGGTGATCAAGCAAACATTAGTTTAAAAGAAATGACACTGAAAGTTTGATTGTGATGCAGGGACTAAAGTTATTTGTCGGATGGTGTACGGTGCTATCTCTTATAAGTCTTGGCATTTAATACAGTAATTACACCTAACACTATTTACATTTGGGCCAGTAAAGGGTCTTATTGCTTGATGGTAAACTCTTGAGCAGGTCAAACCTGCCCGATAGATTAAGTCAGGATGTGTTCCGAAAACCATAATCATAAAACAACCACTGGCATTTGGTTCTGGTTCTATGATAAGAAAGGAAATGCACGGTGTTTAAGAATAAAACATATCTGAAGAAACTTTGTAGTATACTGAATCAATACTTACGGATTCCCAAGACAATTCTGCAAAAGTATCACGAAAATAATTAATCCAGTTTCGAACATTTTTCTTACTAAATTATGTTGTATTTCAATGTTCCTTTCTAAGCTGAAATGAAAACACTTGCCAAAAATGAGTACTGTAAGATATATGACCTTCAAATATTATCAATATGAAACAGGAAAGTTGAAGGACCAATAAGAGGCGTGCTTACTTCCGGGAATTAAGCGTGGATAATCAAAATCATGCTGGCACACACCGACAACGTTTGTTTATTTTGGAACGTTTACTTTCATTTCATTTTTTTCATTTATTCATTTAGCATCCATTACAATACATAACAAAGAAAATATACAAATAATTGGAATATTAAAATTGAATAAAACCAAAGTGAATGGATGCAAGGACGACCCATAAAATCGACATGTCAATTTATTTCCAATGGGGTCCATTACAAGAGAAATCGGAGATGTGAAAGTGAACAAGGATCACAAGAAAAGCATATGGAAATGTGAAAGACATAATAAAAAATCACTTTCATTTCATTTCATTTATTTCGTATCACATAATTATAACAAAAAATAACAAACAATAGAGAGAGACAGGATTCCCAAAAGCGAACTAAATCAAACTATCAAGTGGGTCTCCAAAGCAAAACATAATCATCCAACAATAAAATACAAAATTACAACATTTAAAACAACGTGAAGATTAAAAAGTACAAAATATCTATACAATAGTTACAGGAAAATCAATAGGTAATTTATACGACCATCAAAGGACGGAAGACCAAGAACTCTAAGTCTCTGCTCAAAAGACAAGGTGCCCCAGGATTTAGATAAACAAACCCTGGTCATGCGGCGTTCAACCCTCTCTAATGATTCAATCTCTCCCTTTCGATACGGAAACCACGCCGGCATCCCATACTCCATAATAGGTCTAACAAGAGCATTAAAAAGCTTCGATGTGGTTTCTAAAACGCACGACCCTCATGATAAACCCCAGAAGCCTGGACGCCTTAGCCTCAACATTTGCGACATGGGTACCCCATTCAAGCTTGTGTGTAAAGGTAATCCCAATAAATTTAAAACACTCCACCCTCTCAATAACGTTCTCCCCAATTAGATAATTGATTGCACTGTACTTAAGTTTGGCTGATCTAGTAAACCGTAGGTGCTTACATTTAATAGGATTAAGCGGTAATTTATTAAGAACACTCCAATTATTAATTTCGTTTATGTCGTTCTGCAATGCAGCACTATCTCCGGTAGATCTTATTGCCCTGTAGACAGCTACATCGTCGGCATAAAGTAAAATATTCGATTCAATGGAGGAGGACAAGTCTAAAGTAAATACATTAAACAAAACCGGGCCGAGTACACTACCTTGCGGGACTCCCGAGGAGACAGGACAACTGTATGACAGGGCACCCCTAAACGCAACTCTTTGAGACCTACCCAATAAAAAAGATGTGAACCACCGCAAAATTTCGCCACAGATCCCAAGACGGTGAAGCTTCTCAAGGAGCAGCGAGTGACAGACCCGATCAAAAGCCTTGCTAAAATCTAAGAACAGGGCATCAATGGGAGAGGGTTTGCGTTCATCCAAAATACCAGATCAATGGGTGTATGCAGTGGCAAGGAGAGTTTGACAAGACCTGCCGGAAACAAACCCGTGCTGTTATGAGGACATCATACCATGCAAGTTAAGGTGGTCGGTTAGATTTTTACACACGATTCTCTCAAGTATCATACCCACAACACTACTTAGCGAAATCGGACGATAGTTGTTTATAACTTTAACATCATCCGATTTGTGAATGGGAACCACATTGGCCACTTTCCATTCCGTCGGAAGAACGCCAGAACGAAGCGAAAGAATGAAAAGCTCAGAAAGGGGCTTACATAATATGTAGCAGACAGTTAAGCATCGATGACGTTATGCCATCGGGCCCCGGAGCTTTCCCCATTTTCAGATCGTTAATTATGAACAAGACCTCCGACGGGGTTGTATTGATGTTATTGAGGGGAGAGAGGCCAATATGGTTCCCAGTACAATCAGTGTGAGTTTCAACCTGCACAGAGTCATTAGTGAAATTTTATTGAAAAAAGTGTCCCATTAATATTAAACATCTTCGGTGCATTTTTCGCCCGCGATTTCCTCATAAATGACCAAAACGCTTTTCCATTGTCAGTATTACTTTTTGCCGCGAGATTACTAACATACTCAAAGTATTATTTGCTTACACGATATTTGAGAGCGTTTCGACATTTTCTGAACTTATCCCATTTAACTGCGTCATCTGAATTTTTAGCTTTCTTGAATGAACGCTTCTTGATTCTTGATTGTTTTATTATATCGGGCGTTATCCACGGAGGTTTAGAACGCCTCTTAGCTTTGCGTTTCGGAACTACTTTGTGAATGACATCAAGGAAATTTGTTCTAAAAAAGTTTCAAGCAGAGTTCATATCAATAGCACATGTAAAATCAGGCCAATCAGTATTTTCGAAAGTGTTATTAAATCTATTAATATCAATCCAGATAGGTGCACATGTTGAGATGGATGATAGCGTTTCAGGTTTGCTGACATAGACATGGTCGATCAGATTTCTGCGTCTAGTAACACAATTGACAACTTGTATAAAGTTCAATACATCTAGAACAGAGGAAAGTTTCTCCTTTAAATAATTATCATAAGAGTTCAAATTAATGTTGAAATCGCCTGTTAGAATTATACAATTGTATAAATGAACATCGTCAAAAACTGAGTCAATACTATTTTGCAGTTTATCAAAGAAAGTAATATTAGCATTTGGAGGACGATAAGAACCAATAAGAATTTTACCTTTCATAGTATATTTAACAGTCCAACATATTTCAAGACCATCAACGTTATACTTAGCTGTGTCATGGGGTTTAAGTCATTAACGACAGCAATAAGCGTTCCTCCACCATGTCGGTTTCTGTCACATCTACATACTGTGTATAAGGATGTAGGAAACATTTCAGAGTTAGATCATGGAGCTATAAATTCTAATTTTATAGCTCCATGGTTAGATCGTTGGGTGTAGGAAAGTTTCTGTAATGCAGATTACATTGGGTGATTCAGTGGTGATAATACGCTGGAGATCTGAAATGTTATTTACAATGCTTCTAGCATTATAATAAGATAGATTTACTGTAGATCCACCAGGACCACCCGCAAGCACGATCATGTCTCGTTGAGACGACGTATGATTAGCATAATAAAGCACTCTTCCACCTGCGTTTCTTAAATGTCTACGGTATTTAAAAAAACACCGGCAATTAGGCGGCATAAAAAAGTTTGTGTAACTTACGCAGTTATAATGATGATATTCTAAGCACTGAGGCTCAACCTTGTTATCCGAGTCGAATAGTGAAGTTAGCCCGCTTACAAAGAAAAATGCAATTATGAGCAAGGTACAGGTGGTAAGACAGTCCGGAATGCCCATAATGGCGATGTAAGAGTCACGTGACCTACACGAACAAACAGGTAGGCCTAGTAAACGTCGTAGAAGAACCACCAGAAAATCAGTAAAATACGATAAACGAACAAAATAGTGTAGATGATAGTTGTAAAACAGAACTCAGTAAATAAGTTGAAAATCAATGCAGTGCTTTACATAAACCAGAAGGAGGTGATGCCGGTTTGACTATGAATAGTGTGGCTAGCGAGAGCTCGTTGAAAACAGTAAGCAACCACATATAAAATGTTAAAAAGGTAATATAAAAAAAGTACAATACAAAAATATATATATAAATAAAGTGAAGAGCAACAATATCATAAAAGACATGATCGGAGCTAAATTGCCAATTAAATTGCCTAGATAACTAGATAAAACAATGTGTTAGCTTTTTCCAAAGAAATCAAAAAGTAATATCACGTTTGTTCAAAGGTAGTTCGTAACATGTCACTTGGAAGCCAGGCCTGGACAATACGATGAAATGCAAATTTTATATAAGAATATCTAAAAAATAAAGTTTTTTGTCTTATGTGGGTTCGTCCCACTTTTATTATGCTCTGTTAAATATATAACAATAAATATATATATAAACACATCAGGCAAAGAACATAAAAATAATAATAATAATAATAAATATATATATACATCCAAAGGCAAAATACTGAAAAAATTACAATGATGTTGGTATCAGTGGCTGGAAAAAAGCGAAGAGATAAATCAAAACGATAAAGTAAAACGGCCAGAAAAGTTAGGAGAGCTTTCGGGCAACACTAGCCCTTCATAATAAATATAATATATATAAAAAAGAACCGAGATTCGAATCCGGACCCTCTGCTTGATATGCAGATGTTCTAACCGTTCTAACCACTGGGGCTTTCATGGTATAATTCAAACCCGATTGGATAGCGACTCTTTAACATTCTCGGCGTGGTACGGCGGAACAGCACTAGTCCCTCAATTGTACGCACGCGCACCAGAGATCAAATTGATACGCCCTCATTCGCATTCACATTTACTTGTATAATTAGCATATACAGGTGATATGTTTTGGCATATTGTTATGTAATAATGCTTTCTTTCTGTGTCGGCAAGAGGACACACGTTCGTTACATTTGTTTAATGTCGACAATTCAGGGTGGCAGATGATAAATAATTTCTCTTTGAGGCAAAGGTTGCATTTCTTGTTTGCGCTACTATAGGCCTATGCTTTAGTAGATGACAAGATGCGCCATGAGATTGAATAATCTGTGTTGTTGTCCTTGAGTGTCCAAATATGTTTCTGAGTTCAGTTGAGTTTCTAGAACGTGTATGGCGGAATGATGAGGTGTGATTTCTGTACCGTGTCTTAAAATCATTCTCAGTGAGTCCGAAATAAGTTTCCGAAGTGGATTTATCTTTGCGTGTAACTGTGGCTTGGTATATAATATATGATTGTAGGCAATTTCCGTTAAGCATCGGCAGTTGCTTTTGTTTTGTTTTCTTGCGAGTTTTCCACGGATGTTGATTCGGGCTGGTGTAGTTGTGACTGTCTATTATCTGTTTCATATTGTTCATACAGCTGTAACTAATCTTAATGGTGTTTCGGTTGAAGATTTCCCTTAGTTTGTTATCTTTTGGAAAGTGTTTGTCCACAGAGATAGGAATTTCTGTCCAATGTTTGTGCTGACGTTTTTGTTGAACGGTGGGCGCACCACAGGCGCCAAACACTTCTGAACCGTCCGGGTGATATTCTAAAAATTAATAATATAATATAATATACATATATTTCTTTTTATATTTCTCTTTTGTATATGTCAAGTTTCCCACTGTCTTACAGATGTAGATCAGTAAATATACATTATACAATCCATCATTAAAATATGTAAAAAATGGAAAAAAAACAACTCAGCTACACTAGAGTATAGCCTTTTACACATATTGTCTTTAGTAACTCTCTTTTTTTATGTTTGCATTATTTACGTATATTCACAGAATTGCGTAATTTATTATACAGTCATCTTCGCAATTAAAAAATAAAATCAATAAATAACATAATAAAATACATTCATATGCTCCTGTATAAGGATACTCTTAAATATGACCCATAAGTTTTTACAGATTGGTTTATTTAGTGCTGACAATATTTTTACTTTGTAATAAGAGTAAAGAGTGGAGTTGTGGCTTGGTGGTTATGATGCTTGGCTATCACTCCAAGTGTCCTGGGTTCAAGTCCCGTCACATGTCAGGATTTTTTCTAAGGACAAAATTACAACTGCACTCCCAAAGACTTATAATAAGACTTTGTTTATGTAAAGCATCTTGTGTATATGTTTGTCGTGTGAACCTCTGAGGGTCCAAAATGATCAGCAATTGCTGGATGGATCACCCTCATTAAATATGGTTAAAAAAAAGAAAGAGTAATTGAATATAGTTTGTTCTTTATGCTGCATTCACAACCAAAAACTATTTCTTTAAAAAAACAGGTACTAATTTTTTTTCAATATCTCCAACCTTTTTTCATAGTAAAACATTACGTTTACATTTGAAAAACATGTTATTCATCTTCTGATAATTCACATAATTCACATTTGTTGTATTTTTAATTTTCCATGTATATAATTGTATATTTGTTGGTATAATTCTAAGCAGTAATTTGTAATTAAGTTGTGCATATTTTTTGTTTTTCTCATTTTTTACTTTTCTCTACATTATGTAGGACATTTTTCAAAATGTTCTGTTTAAGTGAAATTTAATGTGTACTGTCTGGAGTATTGAAGGAAGGTTTAAATTAAATAGAGTGTGCTTAAATCATACGTACATTATTGAAGCTATACTCTGTTACAATAGCGCAAGTATTATCCTTGTTACGAACAATAATAATAATTTTAGCCTTTCCCTTGATATAATTATTATTATTTGTATGTTACAATGTTTATAATTTATATTTATGGGTAAATAAAGAAAGAAATAATGTTCCCTCATTTGTGAATATTGGACTGCATTCAATTTTGATTGTGTTACAGGTATGATGTTTTTTAAAGAAATTAATAGTAACAAACATCGCAACTGACCAGGAACACCCTAACTGAATTTTTCAGATCTACAAAACTCAAAAATCTTTTTCTAACCTAGTTCCTATAACTTTCTAGATCTATAGATAACTCAGATATCCGAGTGTCTCTTGTCGCATTGACCACAGTGGATATAGGGCTCATCCAGTCGCTTCACCAACTCATCTGTTAAGAATTATAGCGCAATCAACACTCTCCTCAGTGCAGCAACTTATAATAGTTTGACTCAGGCATTTCTCGTAACAACCTAATTTTCAGGAAAGGTCCTGAACTAAGATTGGAACATCATACCAAAAGTCTTGAAAAATCCTCCTTGTGCTCTCCGAGAAATCCAAGATGGCGTCCAAAATGGCTGATATTTTAATTAAATAACTTTGTAAAACCGCTTGTCATTTAGTATTGATTTTGGTGTCAAATAGTTCACAATATTACATCCTATTTGCTTTAACAGAAAGTGTTGTCCAAAAAATGACAGTTTGACCTTTGACCTGGTCTTATCATATCTCGGTAATGGCTTGTCAAAGAGAATTGAGATTAGGCCAAATTGTTCAAAACATGCTTATTTTTATTTGGTGTAATACAATATTTTATCCCAAAATGACTGGAAGTGAGGTTATTGACTCTTATTGACCTATCCATATATCTTTTACCGTATCTAGAAATATTTGCCATTCTTCGAGAAAGACAATATCACATTATTAATCTTTAATTTGGATGACAATTAACAAAAATGTAATAGTAGAGAGGCCAAATACTCACAAATCCTCTAGAAAAAGTTCGGAGAGCATATTTTGTTAATAGCAGGCAACCATGTTGAATGTATCCTTTGTGGGTTGACAAAAATGGTCAGTTTTGGGTTTTAAGGTCAGTTTATAGGGTCAAAAGGTCAAACAATGATTTTTACTTTATTCATGGAAAATCATCTACATCAACAGATCTATCCACAAAAACTATTTTTGAAGATCAACTAATGTTTCTATTATAGTAATTATAAGATAAACATTTTATTCTACACATAAAAACATAGGAAATTAAATACAAAAGTGTCATTTTCTCAAAATGTTGTTTTAACATAATTTAGATAGCACATCTGTTAATTACTTTTCCCCAGTCTGTTGTTAATTTGTCCATGGATTAAAGAATAGAAGGATATGCATCGACGGTGACATCAAACGATTTTACAACGCGCTTGCCTATACTAAAGCACTGCTGCCAATCAAACAAACATGCTCATTGAACTCCGTGTCTCTAACCGCGGCCCTCTGTAAAACGCTGCGAATCAACTGTTACATTTTTTGAGACCAAAACGTAACCATGTAGAAATCGTATGCGCAGTCTGAATGTTCTATTGACATGTCTGCGTCGATGATTAATTGACAACAAAAATATATTGCTGAATAATTCTGTTTTAGTTTCATCACAATCGGACTACGAAAAGTTCACTTTCTTACGACTGGTAATTTTAAGTAGTTGGTAATATTAATAAAATATGCAATTTTTATATTTGAATTATCATTATTTGCCTGCCATCTTCTGTCATTAAAAATTGCGTTAATCTATAGAATATTAAATTATGCATTTGACCATGTATGTTGTTAGCGTGGCCGGTGTTCACCCATACAACAATCGTGTTTTTAATATATGGCTAAGCAGTGGTTTCTTCATAAATCTCCTTAATTATCGATGTGATTATATTTAAATTGTAGTGCCTGGTGATTGGCTAGTGGTTATGTCATCCACATCACATCCAATCACCGAGTCTAATTGAATGAAAACAGCGATCCCTGATCCGGGATTGGCTGGCTATGTATAGTTGCGATTCGTTACCTAGCGGTCGTTTTGAAAAGTACACGCAGGGCAAACTTAATCACGAACAAACGAAGTACCTATTATTATTCACACAAGAAGTAAGAAAACGGTGAGTATATAGATCATGATTACACGTTGTATCTACTACACTTAAGATTAGCCTAGGCCTACCTAGGCAGTATCAATGTCGGCAAATCATATGGTTTACTAGTAAGCCTAGAAGAAAAGGCCTAGGCCTAGTATCCTTGCTGATTTTGTAATTTTACATGTAGGGCTAGGCTGAGACAACAAATAAATAGTTATTGTCTCAGATGTAGGGCTACTACAGGTCATAAAATGCTACTTTAATGTCATAAAAACATTAGCGTAGATCAATCGCGGCAGAAACCTATACTAATTACAATTATAGCATTTACAATTCCTCATCAGAAAGGTTATAACTAAATTCGTCGTCGTATAAATTGTTCGTCGCCGTTGTTGCTAGCGCTAAAACATCATGCCACCAAAGAACGCGCGAAAGAAGCGTAGCCAACATGTTTAAATGTCGTTGCACATGTGCAGTAAACAATATATTAGGCACGCGACCGTTTCGTTCTTACCATGCGGTTAATTAAACTGATAACATTGTGGGCGGTCCGCGGTCTGTCGGCGAGAGTCAAGGAACCCTTGATCTCACGTCGATGCATATCCTTCTATTCTTTAATCCATGATTTGTCTTTTTTTTATGTTGTCCACCAGTCAGCATTTCGATTTTTGTCGGGAAAATAGGTAAAGTATTATAGGTATGAAACGCCATATGTGCCAAAATATTTATATTTTACTATATTATTACTACCTATATATAACGTAATATTGAGAAGTGTTTTAGCGTGCAACGTGACTCTACAGCTCACTATGATGGTCGGTCTAACCGACCGACCATCATAGTGAGCTGTAGAGTCACGTTGCACGGTAAACACTAACTTGAGCACGCAACTGCAGCTATGTATATATGGCCTTGTTTTTGGGGGTTTATGTTTTCGAGAAATCTCAAAAACAGAGACTCTTACGGCCTAAAGTTGAGAAGTTTTTGTTGGGTCTCTGTTTTTGAGAAATGTCAAAAATAATTACGAAAAATTTACGAAAAAAAGCTGACAGAAAATCTGCTGACCAACCATTGGAGTTGGTGAATATCATAAAGTAGAGCATGATCATAGACCAATTTCAATTTCTTCAGCCAAATCTGACTTCATACATATCTTAATGGATGGCGTTGACATACTCACAGATGTTCCAGAAGCTGAAACTTAAAAACATGATAATCATTCACTATCAGTTTAAGGATTCAGTAAACATGGCTGTCAGGCATTTTAGTTACCTAGAAAATGAATACAGAGAGAACAGTATAAGAATGATACGAGTTGGTAACAGTGGGTAGATTTTCAAGATGCAAGGTAAACAAGGAGAAATGATCTGCTATGGCAATCACGAAGAATGTGCTTACATGACAGTTGATTTGTAATGATGTGCACTTGTTTACTCTTATAGCAAACATACTAAATGACGATATCTGGTAAAGTAAACAACAAAGTGGCTGAAATTAAAACCTATTAAGGATAATCAAAACAGCTTTCGTGCCTTTACAGGTTGCAAGACATCATCATTTGCTGGTTATGGGAAGGAGTCATACTGGAAATCATTCGTAACGCATCCACTCCTTTAAATGGAATGTTTAAATCAGTATTATGGTCAAAATGAATCGGGTCGTTTGGAAGCCACTATCTTAGTTGTCAGTTACATATGTATGTAAATGAAAGAGCCAGATATAGTTGTTGCCGTAAACATGCATGTGTGATTGCTGAATACCCAGCTGGCTAATATGCATTTGCCATTATATATGTATTAGAAGAAATACCCACCCCAGTGCGGGTACCTCTCCCTATCCTACACCAGTAGTTTAAAACCTTCTAAGTACAAATTCCGGTCATGTTGATATCCCATGGTCACTTTCAACCCACAACCCCTCTGTGATGTTTTTAAAATGTAGTTTAAAACATTCCATGACTCCCCCTGAACTTTCAAGTTTAAAATCTCCCCAGGACAATTCTAGTAATTTTGACACATCACTACCCATCAGCCCCAGCAGGCTATCCTCATGAAAATTAGTTATTTATTTATATTTATTTAAATTATTAATACTGATAATAAATAACAGGTCTGTGCTCTATTTGACCTTATGACCTTGAAAATGACCTTTAACTTGTAAGTTGAAAAATTTATAAACATGATCATCTTCTGTAATATGTCAATAATAATCTAACAATCCTACTATAACAAAAATGAAATGAAAAACGCAATATTTCTTATTGCTCGACATTCATAATTATCTTATTTAATTTTCGGTTTTTAAAAGTGTTTCTTCGAATTACTTCACAATGTAGTCCGACGGAAAAACAAAAGATACTCAGGTAGATATACTCACATATTATTCTTTTATTTACATTTATAATTCAATAAAATAATAAATCAGGTTAAACAATTCCAATAGAAAGGGTTTGGTATGTATATGTTTTGTGATAACCTATCCTGACAACCAAATAAATACTAATTATATTTGAATTATATGTTTAATGCAGTGGCTTACGACGATCTATCGAGCATGTGTAAACAAGTTCTCGGTATTTAGTGTGAATTTTGGGCAGGGTTGCACTGTAATTTACTTTCCTAAATGTTTTGGCATTTTAATTTTAAAACGCATAATTAAAATAATTAGGCCTAAATTATTAATTTATTATTTAACTTGTTAATAATATATATTATCATTTCTTTTAATTATGGATCTAGGTGTATTGTATTTAAACCAAATAAACCAGCTAAACCACATTATAGTCTACTATACTACATTCCTTATTCTTTCATCAAGTTTTAGTCTGATGTAATAATGAGCTATAATGAGCTATTGCACTGACATAGATTGATCAACAATACTTATTTCTGGCATCTGATTGACTGTTAAAACACTCAATACTGAGCTACGCTTTCCTGTATTCTTACTTATACGTTGATTTAGTTTCTGTAATCTATCCTGAAAACAAAGGGAAAAAACATCAAGTTAGTATAAATTGAAAACTAACGAAAGTTGTAGGTTATACAACAATTTTGAAGCTGTAAAAACATGCAGAAGACACACACAAAAATAGTTAATAAAATTGTATTATAATTGTATTAAAAAACACATAATCAAGCACAGTATAAGATTATAAAAAGTATAACAACTTTAAGACAAACATGCAAAAGGAACACACACACCCACACAACAATTCACAATACAGTATACTATAACACCTCCTTTGGGTCACTACTATATTGTAGGGGGGACATTTTCTTGTGAAACAAGAAGGGGCAATATGTTTTAAACACTACGACCAACAATTATTCAGGGGACACTCCATGGGTTCTACTGCTGTTGCAATGCAAAAACAATTCAATTTAGGATATGATCATCAAGTTTATTATATTTAAGGGTAATTTACAGGAGTTTGCATTGCCAATGGCGACATGCATTTAAAGTGTAAAGCAAATACTGTATTGTAAATTTGTTTTCTTATACAAAAAAAAAACTATATGTAATTTGTAAATACATAAATTTCCATAAAAAATCCCATTGATTTACTTTGATTGTCAATAGTACCAGCATTTTGTACATTCAGAAATAGTTTTTGAGGATTTAAAGTTATACTGCTTCAACACTTAAAGATATATTGTCTCCATGCATTTTAATGTCACATATAGTTATTCACTTGGACAACAAATTGGATTAAAAATAGTATTTACCTGAAAAAAAAACTTGAAAAGAATGGGTTTTTAGTTGAATTTAAAGACACCTTCCCTACAATTTGTGACTTTTGTAAAAATAATACATATATATTACTTTAAAAACATTACACCAGGTAATTCCTTGTCTTAAATGTACGTTTTATGGTAAATTAAAGAAACAATGCACTACCTAAGCTCTTTAGGCCTAGCCTAGCTAGGCTTAGTTTTGTAGGCCTAGCTGGTAAACATCGGTAACGTACGAACATCATACGCTAGCTATATACCTAGCCTGACGTTGTATAGTTGCTGCATTAATTGTCTTTCTATTTTTGCCAGACTCTGTTGATACAAATTGGGGAAAACCCGGTATTTTCGCTGAAAAGTTAGGAGTCTTCCATTTGTTTTGGCCTCACGATCGATCGAAAAGTGGGTGAATTACAAAAGAAAAACAAAAATATCAATCAGCGCGCAATGTATTTTGGGATTTATAGGAGGCCGCTATAATTATTAGAATCGACTTATTTTTCACATTTTTAACCATTTAAAGAGGAAAAAAGTTATCGCAATAGATAATAATAATAGTATTATTTTTACATTAAATATAGTTTGTTTTCTTAAATCTGATCTAAAAAACGTAGGGAAGGTGTCTTTAACTGTTTATTTCCTCTTTTATACAGTAAGTGAAAAACATTTTTTAAAGTTCTTTTTTCCTTTGTAAGTGATTAACTTTATTAAATATTAATGCTGGGAAAATATCAATGTATTCAAAACATTTTTGAAATAAACAATTTATAATTATTTTGACTACTGCTGTATTTTAAATCGTAAATAATGTCTGTGTCACTATGATTAATACATTGTTATAGTATTAGTAGCTGACAACATAAACTGCAAAACATGAAAATTGACAAAGTATAATAAAAACAAAGAAAGAAATTAAAAATAAAAAATCATATATCACATAACATTTACAAGGGTTATTAATACAGTACATGCAATCACAAAAACGTGAAGACATTAAAACCTGTTCTTCTGTCAATTCTGAAATATTCAATATACAGTACTGTAGTTAAATGGAACTAAAGTTTAGATTTGATTGATTATGTAAATTATGTGTTTGAATTGTCAGACATCTTTTTTACAATACTTTATCTTAATGTTGTTTTAAATTAATGATAAAATGTGTTATACAGGGATACAAAAAAATAAAACATTTTGACAGAAATACAGGCTTTGGTAATAATAATAATTTGTATTTTAATATTAATTTATTAAAGATATACTGTCCCCTGGAAAAATAATTTTATAAATGTTTTTGTTGAATATGCCATTCTTTCTACTAATGTCACATAATATTTATTCACTTTCATGACTCAAATTTGATTTAAAAAAATATTTACCTGAAAAAAAATGTATGACAATTGTTTGTAAGCCAATAAAGTTAAATTTAAACACTTATTTTGTCTTTTTATAAGTGAAATTTTTTTTTTTCATGGAATTTGAAGTGAAAAAAAAATGCAAATGGCCTATTCTGTCTTGCCTAATTTTTATAATCTTCAGTTTGTCATGTTTTTGGGGAACAATACATCTTTAAGATAATACAGTATAAACCAACTTTTAGAGTTGAGGCCATAATGTTGGAGGTTCTAGCTGTGCTTTTTTCTTGGCTTTCTCTTTAGAAATATTGTAGTGAAGACGACTAAGACGATCCTGCATAAGCAATACAGTGTAATTTTGTCAGTTATCTAAGATGAATTATATTTAATTAAAGTACACTATGTGGTCATACCAACATCTTTACTATTTAACTTAAATTATTCATTAGAATCAAAAGTTTTCTCTTTGCAGTATTTCATTACTTTAGTAATAAGAAAACAAGAGGTTAGCAATATTTCCTAAACAGAAGGAAGCATCCGATTAATATTATACCTTCTTCCTTTGTAATGTAGGCCACTATGTAATTTCGTGTCATTTTTTTGTTAAAAGCAAAATTCCAGCTGATTTAGTGTCTTTAGGATGTAAAGTAATGAAAAAAATATGTTGCCATTTTTTTAAAAAAGCTTAAGGGTGTCAAATCCAAGATGGCCGCCAATACGTAAAATATCCAATAAATGTACCATATTGGACAAAGTAACACCCTTTATGAATAATATTTTAAGTTCATATGGGTTCTCTGTTATATAAGAATTATTATAAACCTATATTCATTAGTATTCTGACATTTTGAATTTCAAAATGGCCGCCATTTTTTAAAAATGGATTAAATTTCTTATTAAAACATGTGCAAGTTATGATTGATTGAAATCACATAAAATGATAGGCCTATGACAACAACATTGGTGATTAACACAAAATGGCGGCCATTTTGAATTTCAAAATGGCCGCCATTATTTTAAAATGGGTTAAATTTCTTATTAAAACGTGTGTAAGTTAAATAAAATTAGATTGAAATACACAAAATGATATGCTTATGACAACAACATGGTGATTAACACAAAATGTTGACCATCAGGAGGTCTATAGTTCTGACAGTACACTTCATATTAAAACATCTCATAAAATTCTTCAGTTAAATGACAACTAACTCTGCCATTAAGTCCTTCAATGAAATATTTCTAATCTTGAATGCGATACAGTAAGTTGACCTTTCTTCGTTTTCTACTACTGTATTATCCATCAAACTTCCACAGACTGATCTGCGATCCCAACAAGCTTGTTCAGAAACAAATTGGCAAAAGTACTGCAATACCTCATTTCACCGCCAAATAATCTCTATAGGAGTCCTCTTTTACTTTGATAAGTTTGTCACCTGTATTCACCGTCATATATATTTTTTGCCAAATATTCATCTTTTTCTTAGGATCCCATATAGACAGTTTGCCTTCTAAAAGACTTTTACTAATGCCTCAAACATTTTCTGTCCAATTTCATCATGCCATGGCCAACAAACACCTTTGTGCGAATTGCAGCATTCTTCATTAATCGGGATATCATCTCTCTTTAAATGTTGGCTTTCAAACTCATCAACTAGATTTGCCAGCTCTGATGAAATCATTAATTTGTGATATTCCAATGATACCACGCTCAATGACCCTGATCAATTGATGTAAATCCAGCAAGTCCCACACATACATGTCCTCTCATAAACTCCAATATCTGTAATTTGTTTCAGTAATCTGTTGAAATTGATACAGCGGAAGTAATCGGTCGTAGTTCAGGTGGTCATGAGCTAAGAAATATTTGATAAAAGCATGTGTACTTTCCATGTGTGCAGATATCGTTTTCTTGGGTCTCGGACATATATAGGGATATAGTTTAACCACATCATTTAGATTTCGTCGACTCTCTGTATTCAAGGTAATATCTTTATGATCAGCCTCTTTCAAACAAAATGATACTTCACTTAGAATCTCTTTCCATGTCTGCATTTGTAGAAGCAAGTTGTAGAGAGAAAGCAGAATTAGTGTGCTTCTGTCCTTCCTTCGTTTTCTACTACTGTATCCATCAAACTTCCACAGACTGATCAGCGATCCCTAAAAGCTTGTTCAGAAACAAATTGGCAAAAGCACTGCAATACCGCATTTCACCGCCAAATAATCTCTATAGGAGTCCTCTTTTACTTTGATAAGTTTGTCACCTGTATTCACCGTCATATATATTTTTTGCCAATATTCATCTTTTTCTTATGATACCATATAGACAGTTTGCCTTCTACAAGACTTTTACTAATGCCTCAAACATTTTCTGTCCAATTTCATCATGCCATGGCCAACAAACACCTTTGTGCGAATTGTAGCATTCTTCATTAGTCGGGATATCATCTCTAAGATGTTTTCCGTCTAAGATATTTGTGTCACTGGTTGTATAGGTAATACAAGTTCAGTTTCAACAAAAGCACTGGCCTCAACACTATTTTCACAATGCTACATGTCCAAAAGTCATGTAGTTCACCGGGTCGACATAATAATTGCTTCTTGATGTCATCTCTGTCCACCTCCACTCATCTCGGGCAAGAGTCATCACCAGGCATTATCTTGTCTTTCCCTAGTACATGAGTTTTTATACCACAACCATGTGCACTCATCAAACCAGTGTATAATGGTGGTCTATCTGTAGGGGTATATATCTAATGAAATCGGTTGAGATTGTAGAAGATGAGAAGTAGGAGTTAATGCTGCCTATGAATAACCTTGTGAATGAGCTGTATCTTTATTTCCTTCAAGCTTCTGCCAAAAGTTGACAGGTTGAAAACCAACCATACTGGTGACTGGCCCTGAAGGTTCAGACATTGAATTACATAGCAATAACGCATTTATTATTTAACATCATATTTATACAGGATTTCACAATAAGGTATAAATGCACTTGTTTTATATTGTGGTCCTGTATCCTGTCAAGTTTCAGTTTCACGAAAAGAAATGAGATCTGTAATTTATAATCTATATATAAATTATGGTTATTTCTGACATAGGCGAGCACAATGGTAAAACTTTGGAACAAATATCTGCCTTGGATACCTACCTGAACTATCTCAGATGTACCGCGAAATGTAAATTTGATAACAGTTTTCACTATTACGATATTGTTCCATATTTCTATCTTAGGAATATATTATAAAGAGTTTTAAAACAAAATTTCTGATTTCATCGGTAGATTTTCAACTCAATTTCAATTGTACGCGGTCAAAGTAATTTCCGGGTTCACGATGAGTTCACAGATTCACTTTGCAACTACACAATTATACTATTTGTAATAGAATTCATCACACTGTTAACTACAATTTACTAAGCATTTGTTATTATTTTTTACCACTTTCATATCTATTAGAGGATTTTATTTGATTATAAATGTTACGATATTCTTAAAACAAAAAAATCCCTCGAATAAGCATCTCCCTCAAATGAACTCTGCCTCCGCCCTATAAGGGCCCTACAAAACAATAAACACTATACTTTAAACTGTTATTAATCATCTAAGACACTGTGAAACAGAGTAGGTTTAGTTTTTCGAATGTCAAGCATTTTCAATAATGGTAACCGACAGAAAACGTACAAAGGGAACATCCTTTTAAAACCATTTTACCCGAGTCATTATCATTCCGAGAACCATCGTTTACACTTCTAGCCCACCCTCTAGTTAGACGTAATTGTTGTTGAATATTTGATATAAATTGGTAAGTTGTTCCATACTTTTGCAACTCCAACTTTGAACGATTAGTTAATTTAAGAGTCATAGTGGGGTATTATATATCTGTTATATAGAGAACATTGACAACTTTAGACAGCCTTATATTTAGACAATCCTGTGAGAAGTGACAATTTTAGAACATTGTGTACAAACAACAATTTATGCACACATATTTAACAAAAAATTATTTAAAGAATTAAATTTTTAGTGGCGGCCATTTTGAAATCTAAGATGGCCGACAGATTATCGCTTTACATAGTTAAGATTGTATAATGGGTACAGTAATACCATCAAAACGGACTTGTTCCACATTCATAATTTGTATTATTGGTGATATTCTGATTTTTAATAGGGTTATTTGAATGTTGGCGGCCATCTTGAATTTGGTCCTTTAAATGTCTTTTGAAAAAATGGCAACATATTTTTTTTCATTCCTTATATTATCAAGATATGAAATAAAGTCAAAGTTTGCTTTTAACAAAAAATATACACGACATTCATATAAACGACATACCAGCCTACACTATTGGGGAAAACCCCTCAAATGTTTTACCAAGTGATTCCTTATTAAGAACAATGGACATTTTCTAAAACGGCCATTGTTAAGAAGAGATAAACATCCTTGACAAGTTTTTACTTCAATAGAAATACCGTATCATCAAACACCATCCTTATAGATGATGAAATGGTACCTGGATATCCTTTGACCCCAGAGGCTGTAGTGACTAGTATTGGACAAGCATGCACCAAATATTGAATTGTATAATAAGTAGAGGTGAGAGGTTAAAAACAGATGAGGCAAAGATACTTTAAATAATTATTATATAAAATATTTTAATATAATTTATGCTGGTAAAAATTGATAATTTCAGATTAGATGAGCGCCTCATCTGCCTCATACTGGCTACGGCCCTGAGAGACAATTCTTCTTTCCTGTTAAATCTATCCATTCAATTAAAACTGAATTGAAAGTGTGTGAATTCATAAAAAAGAACCAAGAACCAATGACAAGAGCACTAGTGTCAGTCTGAGTTCAGCACATTAGAAAAGTCAAGAGCAAACAAGGGCTCCTCTTATTCCTTTACCATACAAGACATTTTGTTTAAAATTAAAGGTACTGATAATGTCCAGAGTACACATACCTGAGCGTTATGTAAAATGCTATTTATGACTGTAATCTTGCGTTTACAATTTGTAAGTTTCTTAACATAACCATCAAGTTCTATTGGTGCCTCTTTTTCTGTTGCAAGCTTTTTTAACACTACAGTATAAAAGAGAGTCAAAATGTGGTACAGTAGCAGACACTAGGGACTTCTTGATTAAAGTGAACGTGCAATACATTCACCTCCTCATGGGTGGTAGTCGTAGTCAATTTCCACCTCTCATAAGACAATATTACAAGATAAGGATTAGAAATTGTATTCCCGGAGCCCACCTGTTGACATGTATGTTGACACACCAGTGAACATTTTATGATATAATTACCTTTTTCTGGTGCTGCAGTAAACGAGTACATGGGCTTAGGCCAGAATAGCGTTGATAGTTTAGGCATACAGTACTGTAATTATTTGTATAGGGTCTTCATTTTATCGAAATTTGTGAACAGAATGTAGGACAGTTACAGTATTTGAAATTTAAATTAAAATCAAGCAAGAGGTGATAATTTAAAATAGATACCTTCATCAAGATCATCGATGTGTTGACGTAATTCTACTTGGCTTTCTCTAAAAAAAAATATATACAGGTTTAGGAAGTACAGTAACAATGATAACTACCACACTGCTACACAATAAAAAACTGTATAACAAAAAAAGTACAATAAAAACTATTCTAAAATTCAGCTTGATTAGCAATATTGCTTTACTTAAAATTTTAACAATACAGTATCATCACATGTCAAGATTTTTTCTCATTACAAAAAACAAATCCACTCTCAATGACTTGCCTGTACAGGAGAGCATTTTTTGTGTATGTTTGCCCTTTGTAAAGACAGGTAAAAATTGAATGAATTTGATTTAAGTCTGCCCTAAACCGTCTCAGCCAAAGTCAAGTACAGTAGGCCCCATGTCAAGTCGGCCCAAAGCAAGTCGGCCTAAAGCAAGTCGGCCTCAATTCAACTCAGCCTCAAGTCAACTCGGCCAAAACTAATCGGCCTCACGCCAACTCGGCCAAAACTAATCGGTCATCTAATAAAGTATAGAACCCAAAAAGTACAAACAAAGCGAATTGATATAATGATAATACTGTAATATTAAATATTCTTTTGTACACAGGAATAACTGTCTAAGAAGACTTTTTAATGAATAATAGGCCAGGTCTAATACTTTTTTTAGCAACAAAAATAAAAAAATAATTTCACCAACTTTTCTTTATTAAAGATGTATTGTCCCTCAAAAACATGAAAAATGAAGATTAAATAAAATCAGACTTTGAATAGGTTATTTTGTAGTTTTAATAAAGTTAATCACTTCCGTAGAAAACCCATTGGCTGGTAGCCAATTTGACTATTTTTTTGCTTTAAATTACTTTTTTTTCAGGTAAATAATACGAACGCCCCCTTGTGTTTTATTTTGTTATTAGGCCTAGGCAAGTTGATGTGAGGCCAAGTTGACTTGAGTCCGAGTTGCCTTGGGGCCGACTTGACTTGGGGCCAATTTGACGTGGGGCTTACTTGACTTTGGCCAAGATGGTTTAGGGCCGACTTGACCGGCACCCAATTGAACAGTGGTGAATCTAAGATTTTAAAATCTAGCGGGCCCTGGGCATAACAACTGAACTTGAAAATGAAGTGCTAAACTTAACGGCTTGTGCTTGTAAACTACGTCTGGGCACACATGTACAAGTCACTTGGTTTGACACCAAGAATTCTCCGCAAATCAAACATTGAATGGATCATTAGTATGCAGAGATAATTTGATTAATTCCCACCCACCCAGACCCTGCCCTGTGTGGTGTTGCCGGTGGTATGTACCTTATTGGCAATTTATTTGGCAGGTCATACGTACAAGTACGAGGCCTAGGCAATACGAGTACGAGGCCTAGGCTATAGGACTAGACTTGATAATGTAATTAACACAAAAACTTGGCAACACTCTATGCCACGATATTATATTTCAACAGTTGTTACTGTATTTCAGTCTCCATCGCAGATTTATTAGTACTGTATGTACGTACTCGATCATTTTAATTTTGAAACTAAATGACGTCCGCTTGATCATTGGTTGATTAGAAATCCAATTTACATATCGCCTGCCCCATATATCCAAATACGGTATGATAACCTACGTCATTCTTATTGGATGTTTGCGGTCTGAAAATCGATTTCTATACGTGTATCACAAGTCTGTATTTTTAGAAAAAAATCATCAAAAAGACAATAAATACAGACTTGCGGCAAGTCTAGTACCAGTACTGCAAAGTGCATAGTTAAATTGCTAGGTAGAACAGAAAACTATTTTGCTATTAAAGATGTATCGTCCCCCAAAAACTCAAATAAACTGGGTACCGGTTAGATCAAGACACAACTTTGCGCTGATTACTAGCTGCATTATTATGGGAGTATGTTTCCATACTGTGTTTGATCCAAAAAATGACCGGGGTTGGTAATTAAGATCTGAACTATTATTTATTATAAACTAAAATAAACTAAATATTAAAATAAAACTCCGCAACATTATGTAAGAAGTATGTTTCCATATTTGATAAAAAATAACTGGGGCAATAATGTAAAAGCATCATTTGAACATGGAATTAAACAAAAATTTAATTTTTTAAAACAGACAGAAAACAATAAGAGATAATACTATAATAAAAACTTTAAAATTAGAATAGATGAATTAATATATACATTTTGCAATAGGAATGGATTCAATTTATTTATTTACAATTATACATACAGTAGTAAAGTAGCCATAAGATAAGGCAGATATTATTATATCATGGTTTATAGAGTATTTAATTTTTTTCACATTTTCTGACAGTTTTTATTAATTACTATTTAAAGGCCAGGTGCGGGCAAAAAATTTCTATTGATCATACATTCCAATAATTATCGATCTATAGTTTCCCCTATGTTTCATAATTTTTGAGATTTTATTTGTGTTACACGAGCTTGTTGAAAATAAGCACTTTCTTATCAGTGGGGGGATAGTTCAAATTACACAGTAAAATCTCTATTCTTTTGTACACAAATTTTGTAAATAGAGGGGCATTTTAAAAAGCTATGAAAAATAAACGGTGTGGTAAAAAATGTTATCAGATGACTAAATATAGGTAATATAACTTGAATTTTACATTTCTGGTATTTTTATTCAACTTCAGATTTTTATTTTCATGCTATAGCAAAAATTATCCACCGTATATCCACCATCTTTTTTCACCTTCTAGGGAGTCACCAGACATGTTATTACATTAGGTTAAACTACCTAACTACTGAAAAAAAGTCTTCCTGGTTTTTATGGCAGAATTTTGCCAAAATTTGTATTTGACCATATTAAGGGAAATTCATGTTTTTTCGTCTTGATTTCTGTTACAAATATTTGATTTATGTACAATTAACCAGATATTATATTTAAAATTCATGCCTGTACCTGAGCTTTAAAATAAAAATATTTAATTATTTTTTTTTTGTCTTGTGTGGGTTCGTCCCACTTTTATTATAGTTCTCTGTTATAAATATAATAATATATATATTTGCACATTTATATATTTCTCTTATTTATAAGGTACATACTGTATCTTTTAAACAGTATATACATAGGCTAAGAATATTTAATTATTTGTAAGATCTACAGTATTGTTGCACATTTTAAGCACAAGGGTTCACCTGTTGAGTATAGCGCATCTGGTGTGAGGAGGGTCTTGTTATTTTACTCAAGCCCCCCCCTAAATCAACATAAATTTGATATCATCCTCTACCACTACAAAACAACCCATTCAAAGTCTGATTTATTTTATATAATAGATTTTTAAGTTAAAAAGGTTTCTTGTTTTATTGTGTTTTTAAAAAGATTTAAAGCTTTTAAATGTTTAAATAATTTAATAAATAGTTAAACCAGTAGACACGCGCGCTGGACCTAGAACTAGAGGTCTATTTATTATCGCCGTTGCTAAAGATACGGTACCGTATCCATGCTTCTAAAAACTAAAGATACGGTAATTATAGAGGGCGCTTCCGTTTGCTAAAAGTAAAATTGCATTCCTAAAACTCGTACCTAAATATAAAATTCGTTCCTAAATATAAAACTCGTTCCTAAATATTAAACTCCGGCGCTAATGCAGTTTCGTACCCACCCCTTAAAATTACTCAAAATTGTTTCAATACTTCATCTAACCTACTCACGAGTTGTCTACAGCATTCTGCAAGCATAAAATTGTAAAATATCGATAACTTTTTATTTATAAATAAAATTTATAATTGAGCACCCTTCAGAAACCCATCGCCGGCTTAGTTTCGCGAAAATCATCGCTAGGCCAGCCGATAAAAGTACGGAGGCCTCATAGGGCATTGATCTATAGAGGACGCTGTTATGGTCATATTATATGGCAATAAAAAATATTCCTCGTGAAACAAACTTTTAAGTTTTTTCATAAAGAAATATTTTGTGTTTAATTTATATGACATGTTGTTAATTTTTAGAAATTCTTTTTAATTTGAGTGTTGTGTCTTATTGTCAAATTATATTTTTGTGAGGGTTCCTAATGATCAGCTTCGGCTGGATGGACCACGCTCGTAAAATATTGTTGAAATAAATAAATAAACAGTTGCTTCATTATTAAATGATATATTTTTATTTTATTTTAATAAACACAACAGGAAAGAAGATAAAAAAGAAGAAATGAAAGACATGAAATGATGTTTTCAGTGTCAGCAGAAGTAAAATAAATTCTAGTAATTGATAAAAAGCATTTTTATTATATAATTATCATTGTATTACTGTACATTACATTTCAATAAATTATATCTTTCTGTTTTTGTTGCATTTCTTATTTCCATGTATTTGAAGATGTCTTTCATAGGTGAATAAAAAATTATATACTTCTATAAAATCTTAAAACAGGGAAACCATTAGTGGTGATAACATTACTAATACAATTAATTTGTCATAAGCTCCTTGTTTATTGTGTAATAACAATGTAGCTCAGGAATGAACGAAGTACTGTAATTCTTTTTATTTCATTTAATTTATTTATTTGACCTACAAACCATAATGTAAAATAACTAAAACAGAGGAAAATTGGTCAGTAGTACTTAAATCTTCAAGTCAGCAGTCCCGGCATACAATTTATCTTCTTTTCTGTGTGAAATTCTACTATTAAAAATGAAAGAACAAATTAAAAACATAACATATATGATGATACCCACAATGATGAATACAATAATTAGGTGATCATTTAGAATAAAATGATCACCTATTGTTATTGTATGAAATCTTTATTGGTTTTCCGCAACGAAGTTGTAGGAAAACCTCTTGTGATTGTACGAAATCATCATCATCATCATCATCTTCTTTTTTGTCATCTTCTTTCTTTCTGTATGATTTTTGTGTAACGCTTTTCTCTAAAACTTGCAAACATAACATTTTTTTAACTATGTTGACATTTTGACATTTATGTAACGTCGTCAAGCGAAGCTTTTCATGATGCTTACAATTGCGCAACGTGACGTACGCGCGATTTAACGATTTTCTCGTATTTAACATAGCTCGACAACCAAATAACATTTCAACTTGAAACTTTGCAAAAGTTTAATTTATATTATGCGCTAACTTTCTGTGGGAAAAAAATTGCGTGTTTTACACAAAGTTACGCGCACACGCGCATTTAAAATTTCAAAATGCGCAAAATTAATTTATAATCAACTTTCTACGCGTTTCATGTCGTTTTAAGCATGTCAAAAATTCCCACGCGTGCGCACATTTTTACGTGTGCGGTGCGCACGTAGCATTGAAAACGTATTTTTTTCGCGTGATTTATGTTTTTCCAGCCTTTTCTAGTAATTTTACCAAATTTTAAACAATTTCGACTTAAAGATACGTCATACGAGCACGTCGAATTGGACAATTTGCGCGCGTTTTTTATGAAAAGGTTAAAAAATTCGTTTAAAATATGCCTTTTTTTAAACAGTCGTAATTTCTAAACTAGACGGTCAACTTTTTGTGGATGGCATATTCTGGAAGTAGATGAGTTGTAGATATCGTATCAGGTATTATTATGGCTAACCGGACATTGTGACGTCATCGTATGGCCACGCGAATATAAAATTTAGGATTTTTGTATCTTTCGTCATAGCTTACCACATTGAATAGAGCGCATCTCCACTTATCCGTTTTCCATTTTCACCCCGATTTTGATATTGTCTAGGTCAATCAACTATCTTTCGCAGGAGTTAAAAATATTTTAATTTTTTTGACGTCATCATGCCTAAAAATGTAAATCACGTGTGGCATTAATTTCATCTTTACAGTAAATTTTAATCTGTTATAGCTCGTAAGAATAAAATGTGATAATCACGATTAAAACTTTTTCTGGAAGCTATTGGATTGTAGATACGGAAATATGTAAAAATGTTGCCAATCGGATGTTGTGACGTCATCAAATGGCCAGTTAAATAAAAAAGGTCGTATTTTCATCTTTTGCGTCATAATTCATTACATTTAAAAGAGCGCGCATCAATATTTCACGTATTCAAATTTCTTCTACACGCTGATACGTTGTTGCTGAGATAATTTCCTTTCGGAAATGCTACCTTCGCGTTTCATTTTAAAACCGTCAACATGTTAAAAATTGCAATAAATATCGGGTCCCGTAATTTCACCTATTCTACACTGTATGTGATATGGATACAGATTATGCTGTGTATACTATATATGAATTTAAACTAGACATGAAACTCGTCACTTTGACGAGTTAGTTATCCGCACCACGACAAACGCCACGTGCACGTCATACGTTGGAATATTGCACACAGATAAAGATGGCATTATGACAAGAACTGAAGAATATGATATGCTGTTAGTGCTGAATTCTGTCAATTTTGTGTCATATAGTATATACATGCAAACAGTATAAGCTGTATACATATTACATACAGTGTAGAATAGGTGAAATTACGGGACCCGCCATTTATTCCAATTTTTAACATGGCGACGGTATCAAAATGAAACACTTAGATAGCAATTTCAGAAGGAAATTATCTCAGGAACAACATATTAACGTGTAGAAGAAATTTGAATACGTAAAATATAGATGCGCACCCTTTTAAATGTGATGAACTATTACGCAAAATATGAAAATACAACTTTTTTTATTCAACTGGCCATATGATGACGTCACAACATCCGATTGGCAAAATGTTTACATGAACTCGTATCTACAATCCAATAGCTTCCAGAAAACGTTTTAATCGTGATTATCACATTTTATTCGTACGAGCTATTACAGATTAAAATTTACTGTAAAGATGAAATTAATGACCCACGTAATTAAAATTTTTAGGCATGATGACGTCATAAAAATTAAAATATTTTTATCTCATGCTAAAGAAAGTTGATTGACCTACACAATATATAAATGTAGGAGAAAAAAGAATACAGATAAGCGTGATGCGCTCCATTGAATGTGATGAGCAATAACGAAAGAGACAAAAATCCTATATTTTACATTCGTGTGGCCATACGATGACGTCACAATGTTTTTTTAGCCTTATTGATGCATGATCCGATATCTACAACTCATCAACTTCTAGATTTTGTAATAAAAATAAACGGTTAACGGTTTACTTTAGAAACTATGACTGTTTAAAAAAAGACATAATTTTGACGATTTTTTAAGCTTTTTCATAAAAAACGTGCACGAATTGTCTAATTCAACGTGTTCGTATGGCGTTATTTAAACTGGAAAAGGTCTAAATTGTTTTCAAAATTACTAGGAAAGGCTTGAAAAATATAATTCAAGAGAAAAAAATATGTTTTTAACGCTACGTGCGCACCGCGCGCGTAAAAAATTGCGCGCCCGTGGGAATTTTTGACATGCTCAAAATGACAAGAAACGCGTAAAAAGTTGATTAGAAATTAATTTTGCGCATTTTGAAATTTTAAATGCGTGTGCGCGCGTAACTTCTTGTGAAACATGCCATTTTTAATCCGTAGAAAGTTTGCCCCTGATATGACTTAAATTTTGTCAAAGTGTCAATACTAAATGACTTTTGGTTTTTAATCTATGATCAATCATTGAAATTCATAAAATTGCGCGTAAGTCACGTTGCGCAACTATGACGTCATTCAAAAATAGGAGGTGCACAACTTCACGTAAATGCCCATATGTTGTCAAAGTTATGAAATGTTATGTTTACACATTTTAGAGGAACAGGACTCACAAAAAGGAAGGAAGGAAAGAAGAACTAGACATGAAACTCGTCACTTTGACGAGTTAGTTATCCGCACCACGACAAACGCCACGTGCACGTCATACGTTGGAATATTGCACACAGATAAAGATTATGGCATTATGACAAGAACTGAAGAATATGATATGCTGTTAGTGCTGAATTCTGTCAATTTTGTGTCATATAGTATATACATGCAAACAGTATAAGCTGTATACATATTACATACAGTGTAGAATAGGTGAAATTACAGGACCCGCCATTTATTCCAATTTTTAACATGGCGACGGTATCAAAATGAAACACTTAGATAGCAATTTCAGAAGGAAATTATCTCAGGAACAACATATTAACGTGTAGAAGAAATTTGAATACGTAAAATATAGATGCGCACCCTTTTAAATGTAATGAACTATTACGCAAAATATGAAAATACGACTTTTTTTATTCAACTGGCCATATGATGACATCACAACATCCGATTGGCAAAATGTTTACATGAATTCGTATCTACAATCCAATAGCTTCCAGAAAACGTTTTAATCGTGATTATCACATTTTATTCTTACGAGCTATTACAGATTAAAATTTACTGTAAAGATGAAATTAATGACCCACGTAATTAAAATTTTTAGGCATGATGACGTCATAAAAATTAAAATATTTTTATCTCATGCTAAAGAAAGTTGATTGACCTACACAATATATAAATGTAGGAGAAAAAGGAATACAGATAAGCGTGATGCGCTCCATTGAATGTGATGAGCAATAACGAAAGAGACAAAAATCCTATATTTTACATTCGTGTGGCCATACGATGACGTCACAATGTTTTTTTAGCCTTATTGATGCATGATCCGATATCTACAACTCATCAACTTCTAGATTTTGTAATAAAAATAAACGGTTAACGGTTTACTTTAGAAACTATGACTGTTTAAAAAAAGACATAATTTTGATGATTTTTTAAGCTTTTTCATAAAAAACGCGCACGAATTGTCTAATTCAACGTGTTCGTATGGCGTTATTTAAACTGGAAAAGGTCTAAATTGTTTTCAAAATTACTAGGAAAGGGTTGAAAAATATAATTCAAGAGAAAAAAATATGTTTTTAAGGCTACGTGCGCACCGCGCGCGTAAAAAATTGCGCGCCCGTGGGAATTTTTGACATGCTCAAAATGACAAGAAACGCGTAAAAAGTTGATTAGAAATTAATTTTGCGCATTTTGAAATTTTAAATGCGCATGCGCGCGTAACTTCTTGTGAAACATGCCATTTTTAATCCGTAGAAAGTTTGCCCCTGATATGACTTAAATTTTGTCAAAGTGTCAATACTAAATGACTTTTGGTTTTTAATCTATGATCAATCATTGAAATTCATAAAATTGCGCGTAAGTCACGTTGCGCAACTATGACGTCATTCAAAAATAGGAGGTGCACAACTTCACGTAAATGCCCATATGTTGTCAAAGTTATGAAATGTTATGTTTACACATTTTAGAGAAACACGACTCACAAAAAGGAAGGAAGGAAAGAAGAACTAGACATGAAACTCGTCACTTTGACGAGTTAGTTATCCGCACCACGACAAACGCCACGTGCACGTCATACGTTGGAATATTGCACACAGATAAAGATTATGGCATTATGACAAGAACTGAAGAATATGACATGCTGTTAGTGCTGAATTTTGTGTCATATAGTATATACATGGAAACAGTATAAGCTGTATACATATTACATACAGTGTAGAATAGGTGAAATTACGGGACCCGCCATTTATTCCAATTTTTAACATGGCGACGGTATCAAAATGAAACACTTAGATAGCAATTTCAGAAGGAAATTATCTCAGGAACAACATATTAACGTGTAGAAGAAATTTGAATACGTAAAATATAGATGCGCACCCTTTTAAATGTGATGAACTATTACGCAAAATATGAAAATACGACTTTTTTTATTCAACTGGCCATATGATGACGTCACAACATCCGATTGGCAAAATGTTTACATGAATTCGTATCTACAATCCAATAGCTTCCAGAAAACGTTTTAATCGTGATTATCACATTTTATTCTTACGAGCTATTACAGATTAAAATTTACTGTAAAGATGAAATTAATGACCCACGTAATTAAAATTTTTAGGCATGATGACGTCATAAAAATTAAAATATTTTTATCTCATGCTAAAGAAAGTTGATTGACCTACACAATATATAAATGTAGGAGAAAAAGGAATACAGATAAGCGCGATGCGCTCCATTGAATGTGATGAGCAATAACGAAAGAGACAAAAATCCTATATTTTACATTCGTGTGGCCATACGATGACGTCACAATGTTTTTTTAGCCTTATTGATGCATGATCCGATATCTACAACTCATCAACTTCTAGATTTTGTAATAAAAATAAACGGTTAACGGTTTACTTTAGAAACTATGACTGTTTAAAAAAAGACATAATTTTGACGATTTTTTAAGCTTTTTCATAAAAAACGCGCATGAATTGTCTAATTCAACGTGTTCGTATGGCGTTATTTAAACTGGAAAAGGTCTAAATTGTTTTCAAAATCACTGGGAAAGGTTTGAAAAATATAATTCAAGAGAAAAAAATATGCTTTTAACGCTATGTGCGCACCGCGCGCATAAAAAATTGCGCGCCCGTGGGAATTTTTGACATGCTCAAAATGACAAGAAACGCGTAAAAAGTTGATTAGAAATTAATTTTGCGCATTTTGAAATTTTAAATGCGCGTGCGCGCGTAACTTCTTGTCAAACATGCCATTTTTAATCCGTAGAAAGTTTGCCCCTGATATGACTTAAATTTTGTCAAAGTGTCAATACTAAATGACTTTTGGTTTTTAATCTATGATCAATCATTGAAATTCATAAAATTGCGCATAAGTCACGTTGCGCAACTATGACGTCATTCAAAAATAGGAGGTGCACAACTTCACGTAAATGCCCATATGTTGTCAAAGTTATGAAATGTTATGTTTACACATTTTAGAGGAACACGACTCACAAAAAGGAAGGAAGGAAAGAAGAATAATACAGAAAACTAGATTTGAACTCGTCACTTTGACGAGTTCGGGTTATCCGCGCAAACGCAACATGCACATACTTTAAACTATATGAACTTCGACAATTATTATGCCATCCGTTGACATGAATTAAGTATGTTTAAAGTGCTGAATTGTACCTATTTTGTAGCATACAGCATATTACAGTATTTACAGAATACACTGTATGTTATATACAGTGTAGCATAGACGAAATTACGAGACCCATCTTTTAAATCCAATTATTAACAAGATGACGTCATCAAATTGACATATAAAGATAACAATTTTTGAAGATAATTATCTAAATAATTACATTAATACAAATTTGAAGAAATTTGAGCACGTAAAAGTGAGATGCGCTCTCGTTTAAATGCAATGAACTTTTACGCAAGAGATGAAAATATGACTTTTTGAATTCAACTGGCCATATGATGACGTCACAACATCTGTTTGGCAAAATATTCACATGAATTTGTATCTACAATCCAATAGCTTCCAGAAAACGTTTTAATCATGATTATCACTTTTTATTCTGACGAGTTATAACAGATTGAAATTTACTGTAAAGATGAAAATAGGTGACCCACGTTATTTACATTTTTAGACATGATGACGTCATAAAAATTAAAATATTTTTAACTCATGCGAAAGATAGTTGATTGACCTAGACAGTATTAAAATATATGAGGAAATGGAATACGTATAAGCGAGATGCGCTCTATTTAATGTAATGAGCAATAACGAAACAGTCAAAAATCCAATATTTTACATTCGTGTGGCCATACGATGACGTCATAACATCCGAGGGGTAAAGATTCTGCATGAATTCTTATCTACAACATATCTGCTTCTATATTAAATTTAAAAAATTGGGGGTAACGGTTGATCCTGAGGAGCTATAATAGATTCAAAATAGGCATAATTTTGACAAAATTTTGTCACTTTTGCAATTAAAGCGCGCGCAAATGGTCTAAATCAACGTGCTCGTATGACATCATTTTAATTGGAAATTATGTCAATCTTTTTTAAAATGACTAGGAAAGGCTGTAAAATCATAATTCAAGAGAAAAACACATGATTTTCATACTCCGTGAGCACCTTACGCGTAATTTTTTTCGCGCGCGGGGGAATTTTTGACATGTTTAAATTGTCATGATCAGCGTAGAAAGTTGATTAGAAATTAATTTTGCGCATTTTTTAATTTTAAATGCGCGTGCGCGCGTAACTTCTTGTGAAACATGTCATTTTTAATCCATAGAAAGTTTGCCCTTGATATGACTTAAATTTTCACTAAGTGTCAAAACAAAATGACTTTTGGTTTATAATCTATGATCAATCATTGAAATTCATAAAATCGCGCGTAACTTACGCTGCGCGACTCTAACGTCATTAAAAATATGGAGGTGCACAACTTCAGGTAAATGTCCATATAATGACAAAGTTATACAAAAGATATATTCACAAGCAATAGGGGATATGCGACGCACAAAAATCCGGGAAAGAAAGAAGAATAACAAAGAAGATGAAGATGAAAAAAAAGATATTTACAATCACATGGGTTATCCGCAACTAAGTTGCGGATAACCAAAAAATATTGATCTCATACAATTACAAGGAGTTATCCGCTTGGTATACCAAGCGGATAACTAATAATACAGAAAAAAAATATTGATCTCATACAATAACAAGGAGTTATCCGCTTGGTATACCAAGCGGATAACTAATAATAAAATTCAGCAATAACAACATATCATATTCTTCAGTTCAGGTCATAATGCCAACGTGAACACTTCCTTTTGTCCTCAACCTATCCCCTTAATGTTAATGTTGCACCACTTGCGCGGCGGAAAACCAAACTCGTCAAAGTGACGAGTTACATGTCTAGTTGGTTATCCGCAACGAAGTTGCAGGATAACCTCTTGTGATTGTACGAAATCAACATCTTTTTCTTGATCTTCTTTCTTTCTGTATGATTTTTGTGGAACGCTTTTCTCTAAAACTTGCAAACATAACATTTTGTAACTTTCTCAACATATCGTCATGCACATGAAGATGTGCTGCGAAGCTTTTCATGACGTTTACAATTGCGCAACGTGACTTACGCGTGATTTAACGATTTCCTCGTATTTATTAACATAGGTCAAAAACCAAATAACATTTCAAATTGAAACTTTCCAAAAGTTTAATTTATATCATGCGCTAACTTTCTGTTGAAAAAAAATTGCGTGTTTTACATAAAGTTACGCGCGCACGCGCATTTAAAATTTCAAAATGCGCAAAATTAATTTCTAATCAATTTTCTACGCGTTTCATGTCGTTTTAAGCATGTAAAAAATTCCCACGCGTGCGCAAATTTGTACGTGTGCGGTGCGCACGTAGCATTGAAAACATATTTTTTTCGCGCGATTTATGTTTTTCCAGCTTTTTCTAGTAATTTTACCAAATTTTAAACAATTTCGACTTAAAGTTACGTCATATGAGCACGTCGAATTAGACGATTTGCGCGCGTTTTTGATGAAAAAGTTCAAAAATCCGTTAAAAATATGCCTTTTTTTAAACAGTCGTAATTTCTAAACTACACGGTCAACTTTTTGTGGATGACATATTCTGGAAGATGATGAGTTGTAGATATCGGATCAGGTATTAATATGGCTAACCGGACATTGTGACGTCATCGTATGGCCACACGAATATAAAATTTAGGATTTTTGTGTCTTTCATCATAGCTCCTCACATTGAATAGAGCGCATCTCCACATATTCGTTTTCCATTTTCACCCCGATTTTGATATTGTCTAGGTCAATCAACTATCTTTCGCATGAGTTAAAAATATTTTAATTTTTATGACGTCATCATGCCAAAA
The DNA here is from genome assembly GCF_963402885.1 of Antedon bifida. Taxonomy (NCBI): domain Eukaryota; kingdom Metazoa; phylum Echinodermata; class Crinoidea; order Comatulida; family Antedonidae; genus Antedon; species Antedon bifida. Next base: position 26,933,842 of record NC_136228.1, read on the forward strand.
AAAATAAATTACGTGGGTCATTAATTTCATCTTTACAGTAAATTTTAATATGTTATAGCTCGTAAGAATAAAATGTAATAATCACGATTAAAACGTTTTCTGGAAGCTATTGGATTGTAGATACGAAATCATGTAAAAATTTTGCCAATCGGATGTTGTGACGTCATCATATGGCCAGTTAAATAAAAAAGGTCGTATTTTCATCTTTTGCGTCATAATTCATTACATTTAAAAGAGCGCGCATCAATATTTCACGTATTCAAATTTCTTCTACACGTTAATATGTTGTTGCTGAGATAATTTTCTTCCGAAATTGCTACCTTCGCGTTTCATTTTAAAACCGTCAACATGTTGAAAATTGCAATAAATAGCGGGTCCCGTAATTTCACCTATTCTACACTGTATGTGATATGGATACAGATTATACTGTGTATACTATATATGAATCTAAATAATAAAATTCAGCAATAACAACATATCATATTCTTCAGTTCAGGTCATACGTGAACACTTCCCTTTGTCCGCAACCTATCCCCTTAATGTTAATGTTGCACCACTTGCGCGGCGGATAACCAAACTCGTCAAAGTGACGAGTTACATGTCTAGTTCTTTATTTCTCTCTGTACAGATTTTGTGTAACAATTATCTCAAAAAGTTGAATGTTGAAGATGACAAAATTTTCACAATATCTTTCAAATACTGTAACTTAATCCTAATAAGCTTTTCAGCGTCATCGCTCAACCGTGACGTCATTTATACGCCATTTTGTTAAATCACATTATCAATCATATCGCCATAACTCTTTATCACATATCAATAAAATTCACAATACGTAAACTTCAGGCAAAAGGTAAATATATTAACCAATAAAAGGCACGCGCACGTAGGGTCATACGCGTGAAATCGCGCGTAAAAAATTTAAAAAGCTCAAAATTAAGTTTTGATCAATTTAGAGCATGAATTAGGCTATTTGCGTGTTTCAAAAAATTACTGCGCAAAAATGCATTTTTGCGCGCGCAATTCTTAAAAAGCGTAAAAATACGAATTTTTTGTAGAAATCGCATTCTACTCACCATCCTTAGTACATTCACCAAATTTGAGTCCGTTCCGACTTAAAATAACGCTATACGAGCATGTTAAAAATGACAAAATGCGCACATTAATTGCATAAAAGTGCTGAAAATGATGAAAAATAAGGCATTTTTAAAATGAAAATAACTCTTCAGAATGCACGATGACCCCTAAGTTTTTTAACTTATTCGGGAAGCCATTGAGTTGTAGATATAAATGTATATACACATTAGACGTACAAAATGGTATTACGTCATCAAATGGCCACTTGAATTTAAAAATTAGGATTTTTTTCCGTTTTGTGTAGGTTATCACATTCAATAGAGCGCATCTCCGCTATTTGAGCTCGATTTTCGCACAAATTTCAGTGTGTGTTTGCTTAATTATTTATCTTTATCATAAGTTGTCAGTGTTTTCATTTTGATGACGTCATCACGCGTAAAAACTTGAATAACGTAGGTCATGTAATTTCACCTTTGCCGTAAATTTGAATATCTTACAGCTCTTCAGAATTGAAGGTTACCTTGATGATTATAATTTATTATGAAAGCTGATGAAATGTAGATATGAATTCATATAAAAACCAAGCCTATCGGATGTTGTGACGTTAACATATGGCCAGATGAAGTTAAAAAGTAGTTTTTTCATCTTTTTCGTCAAAGTTATACAAATTTCAAACAGCGCGCACAGCGCTTCTACATGCCAAATTCTCTTGCAATTCTTATATTTATTTGCTCAATTCATTATCTTTCGAAATTGTCATCTTTGAGTTTATTTTGATAATTCCATCATACCAAAAAATTAGAACATGATGTGTGTCCCGTAATTTCACCTATGCTACACTGTATATAGATATACAGTATATACTGTACATATTGTATATGGCATGCACAACTCAGCACTATAAGCGTATGCATCATATCATAGGATGGCATACATCAACTTTTTACGATCGTATGTTAACGTACGTGCATGTTTAAAAAGTTTTAATTTCATTAAAATGATAAAAATGATCACCTATAATTCGTCAAAGTGACGAATTAAATTCTAGTTAGGTGATCATTTAGAATAAAATGATCACCTATTGTTATTGTATCAAATCTTTATTGGTTATCCGCAACGAAGTTGCTGATAACCTCTTGTGATTGTACGAAATCATCAACATCAACATCTTTTTTAGTTATCCGCATTCAGCGGATAACTCCTTGTAACTGTCCTGTTTCATCATCTTTTTTTTTTTTTTTTTCTGTATTCTTCTTTCTTTCTGTCATTTTTGTGTCACACGTAACTCAAAAACGTGTAAACATAACATTTTATAACTTTGTCAACATGTGGGCATTCACGTGAAGTTGTGCACCTGCTATTGTGAATGACGTCAGAGTTGCGCAACGTGACTTACGCGCGTTTTTATGAATTTCGCGTATTTAACATAGATCGAAAACCATATAACATTTTAATTTGAAACTTAGAAAAAGTTTAAGTTATATCTTGCGCTAACTGACTGTGGGAAAAAAATGACATGTTTCACACAAAGTTACGCGTGCACGCGCGTTTGAAATTTCAAAATGCGAAAAATCAATTTCTAATCAACTTTCTACGTGTTTCATGTCATTTTGAGCATGTAAAAAATTCCCACGCGCGCGCATTTTTTTACGCGCGCGGTGCGCACGTAGCGTTGAAAACAATTTTTTTCCCGTGATTTATGTTTTTCCAGCCTTTTCTAGTAATTTTACCAACTTTTGAACAATTTCGATATAAAATTACGTCATACGGGCATGTCGAATTGGATAATTTACGTGCATTTTTTATTAAAAAGTTCAAAAAATCGTCAAAATTTGTCAAAATTATGCCCTTTTTTAAACAGTCGTAGTTCCTAAACTAAACGGTGAAAGTTATTTTTTTTGCATATTCTGGAAGTTGATGAGTTGTAGATTTTGGATCATGCGTTAATATGGCTAACCGGACATTGTGACGTCACCGTATGGCCACGCGAATATAAAATATAGGATTTTTGTATCTTTCATCATAGCGCATGACATTTAATAGAGCGCATCTCCAATTATCTGTTTTCCATTTTTACCCAAATTTTTATATTAGCTAGGTCAATCAACTATCTTTCGCATGAGTTAAAAATATTTTAATTTGTATGACGTCATCATGTCTAAAAATGTAAATAATGTGGTTAACTTATTTTCATCTTTACAGTAAATTTCAATCTGTTATAGCTCGTCAGAATAAAACGTGATAATCATGATTAAAACGTTTTCTGGAAGCTATTGGATTGTAGATACGAATTCATGTGAACATTTTGCCAATCGAATGTTGTGACGTCATCATATGGCCAGTTGAATAAAAAAAGTCGTATTTTCATATTTTGCGTAATAGTTCATCACATTTAAAAGGGCGCGCATCTATATTTTACGTATTCAAATTTCTTCTACACGGTAATATGTGGTTGCTGAGATAATGTCCTTCCGAAATTGCTGTCTTAGTTTTTCATTTTGATACCGTCGCCATGTTAAAAATAGGAATAACCGGGGGTCCCGTAATTTCACCTATTCTACACTGTATGTAATATGTATACAGATTATACTGTTTATACTGTATATACTATATGACACAAAATTGACAGAATTCAGCACTAACAACATATCATATTCTTCAGATCAGGTCATAATGCCATAATCTTTTTCTGTGTGCAAAAGTCTAACGTATGACGTGCACGTGGCGTTTGTCGTGCGGATAACTAACTCGTCAAAGTGACGAGTTACATGTCTAGTATTTCTCTTCTTTCTTTCTGTATGATTTTTGTGTAACGCTTTTCTCTAAAACTTGCAAACATAAAATTTTGTTAACTATGTTAACATTTTGACATTTATGTAACGTCGTCAAGCGAAGCTTTTCATGATGTTTACAATTGCGCAACGTGACGTACACGCGATTTAACGATTTTCTCGTATTTAACATATGTCAAAAACCAAATAACATTTTAAAGTGAAACTTTGCAAAAGTTTAATTTATATCACGCGCTAACTTTCTGTTGGAAAAAAATTGCGTGTTTTACACAAAATTACGCGCGCACGCGCATTTAAAATTTCAAAATGCGCAAAATTAATTTCTAATCAACTTTCTACGCGTTTTATGTCATTTTAAGCATGTCAAAAATTCCCACGCGTGCGCAAATTTTTACGTGTGCGGTGCGCACGTAGCATTAAAAACATTATTTTTTCGCATGATTTATGTTTTTCCAGCCTCTTCTAGTCATTTTACCAACTTTTAAACAATTTTGACTTAAAGTTACGTCATACGAGCACGTCGAATTGGTCAATTTGCGCGCGTTTTTGATGAAAAAGTTCAGAAATTCGTCAAAATTATGCCTTTTTTTAAACAGTCGTAGTTTCTAAACTGCACGGTCAACTTTTTGTGGATGACATATTCTGGAAGTTGATGAGTTGTAGATATAGGATCATGTATCAATATGGCTAACCGGACATTGTGACGTCATCGTATGGCCACGCGAATATAAAATTTAGGATTTTTGTATCTTTCGTCATAGCTCATCACATTTAAAAGAGCGCATCTCCACTTATCCGTTTTCCATTTTCACCCCGATTTTGATATTGTCTAGGTCAATCAACTATCTTTCGCATGAGTTAAAAATATTTTAATTTTTTTGACGTCATCATGCCTAAAAATTTAAATTACGTGTGGCATTAATTTCATCTGTACAGTAAATGTTAATCTGTTATAGCTCGTAAGAATAAAATGTGATAATCACGATTAAAACGTTTTCTGGAAGCTATTGGATTGTAGATACGAAATCATGTGAAAATTTTGCCAATCTGATGATGTGACGTCATCATATGGCCACTTAACTAAAAAAAGTCGTATTTTCATTTTTAGCGTAATAGTTCATAACATTTAAAAGAGCGCGCATCAATATTTCACGTATTCAAATTTCTTCTGCACATTAATATGTTGTTGCTGAGATAATATCCTTCCGAAATTGCTATCTTTGTATTTCATTTTGATGCCGCCGCCATGTTAAAATTTGGAATAAATGGCGGCTCCCGTAATTACACCTAATCTACACTGTATTTAATATGTAAACAGATTTTACTGTTTATACCGACTGTAATGGAATAGCCCAAATCGTTTATTTCCTACCTATTTCTATAATGTAGCAGGCCAAATAAGGCGTTATTTTTACAGGATAGAGGGAGGCAAACAATATTTTTCTCGTATCAGAGCCGTTCATCGCTGTTAGGAGATATGTGATTTCTATTACATTTTCTGGTTTTGTTTGTCAGTTGCTTGTCCGGCCTGTAGGTCATAATGCCAATGTGAACGCTTCCTTTTGGCCTCAACCTATCCCCTTAATGTTAAAAGGTACGTCGTTAAACGTCCATGTTTCACCACTTGCGCAGCGGATAACCAAACTCGTCAAAGTGACGAGTTTCATGTCTAGTTGTTATTATTGTTTCTGGGCACTATTTTGTGTAACAAATATCTAAAAAAGTTTAATGTCAATGATTACCAAAATTTCACAATGTCTTTCAAATACTTTAACTTAGTCCTAATAAGCTTTTCAGCGTGATCACTCATCCGTGACGTCATTTATACGCCATTTTGTGAAATCACATTATCAATCATATCTCCATAATTCATTATCACATATTAATGAAATTTATTACACGTAAACTTCAGGTCAAGGGTAAAAATATTAGCAAGTAAAAACGCACGCGCACGTAGGGTCATGCGCGTAAAATCGCGCGTTCAAAATTTAAAAAGCTCAAAATTAAGTTTTAATCAATTTAGAGCATGAATTAGGCCATTTGCGTGTTTCAAAAAATTACTGCGCAAAAATGCGTTTTTGAGCGCGCGATTCTTAAAAAGCGTAAAAATACGATTTTTTTGTAGAAATCGCATTCTACTCACCATCCTTAGTACATTCACCGAATTTCAGTTCGTTCCGACTTAAAATAACGCTATACGAGCATGTTAAAAATGACAAAATGCGCACATTAATTTCACAAAAGTTCTGAAAATGGTGAAAAATATGTCTTTTTTTAAATGAAAATAACTCTTCAGAATGGACGATGACCCCTAAATTTTTTAACTTATTCGTGAAGCCATTGAGTTGTAGATATAAATGTATATACACATTAGACGTACAAAATGGTATGACGTCATCATTTGGCCACATGAATTTTTAAAATGGGGTTTTTTTCCATTTTGTCATAGACCACCATATTCAACAGAGCGCAAGTCGCTTATCTGTGCTCGATTTTTTAAAAATGTTTAATATATTCTACCTCAACCAATTATGTTACTCATGAGTTGCCAATATTTTCATTTTGATGACATCATCACGTCTTAAAATTTGAATAACGGTGGTTACGTAATTTTACCTACAACGTATAGTTGAATACCTTACAGTTCTTCTGAATTAAAGTTGACCTTGATGTTTATAACTTATTATGATAGCTGGTGAAATGTAGATATGAATGCATATAAAAATTAAGCCTATCGAATGTTATGAAGTTATCATATGGCCAGTTGAAGTTAAAAAGTAGTTTTTTCATCTCTTTCGTCAAAGTTATACACATTTTAAAGAGCGCGCACCGCGCTTCCACGTGCCAAATTTTCTTCCAATTGTTATATTTTATTGCTCAATTCATTATCTTTCGATATTGGTATCCAGAAGTTTATTTTGATAATGTCATCAGTGCCAAAAACTTAGAACATGATGTGTGTCCGTAATTTCACCAATGCTACACTGTATATAGATATAGAGTATACTGTACATAATGTGATATGGCATATAATAGGCACAACTAAGCACTATAAGCGTATAATAGGATGGCATACATCAACATTTTCCGATTGTATGTTAACATACGTGCATGTTTAAAAAATATTAATGTCAATAAATTTATAAAAATGATCACCTATAATTCGTCAAAGTGACGAATTAAATTCTAGTTAGGTGATCATTTAGAATAAAATGATCACCTATTGTTATTGTATAAAATCTTTATTATTTTTTTTCTTTTTATTGTTTCTGTACACTATTTTGTGTAACAATTATCTCAAAAAGTTTAATGTCAATGATTACAAAAATTTCAGAATATCTTTCAAATAATATAACTTAATCCTAATAAGCTTTCCAGCGTGATCACTCATCCGTGACGACATTTATACGCCATTTTGCGAAATCACATTATCAATCATATCTCCATAATTCATTATCACATATTAATGAAATTCACTACACGTAAACTTCAGATCAAGGGTAAAAATATTAGCAAATAAAAACGCACGCGCACGTAGTTTCATCACGTGATATCGCGCGTTAAAAATTTAAAACGCTCAAAATTAAGTTTTGATCAATTTAGAGCATGAATTAGGCCATTTGCGTGTTTCAAAAAATTAGTGCGCAAAAATGCGTTTTTGCGCGCGCGATACTTAAAAAGCGTAAAAAATATGAATTTTTTTTACAAATCTCATTCTACTCACCATCCTTAGTACATTCACCAAATTTGAGTCAGTTCCGATTTAAAATAACGCTATACGAGCACGTTAAAAATGACAAAATGCGCACATTAATTTTACAAAAGTTCTGAAAATGGTGAAAAATAGGTCTTTTTTAAAATGAAAATAATTCTTCAGAATTCAAGATGACCCCCAATTTTTTTAACTTATTCTGGAAGCCATTGAGTTGTAGATATGAATTCATGTACACATTTTACGTACAAAATGTTTTGACGTCATCAAATGGCCACTTGAATTTAAAAATTAGGATTTGTTATCTTTTTGTGTAGATTATCACATTCAACAGAGCGCATCTTGGTTATGTGTGCTCGAATTTTGCACAACTTTCAGTATGTGCTTGCTTAATTAATTATCTTTATCATGAGTTGACACTATCTTCATTTTAATGACGTCATCACGCGTAAAAACTTGAATAACGTAGGCCGTGTAATTTCACCTTCGCAGTAAATTTGAATATCTTACAGCTCTTCAGAATTGAAGGTTACCTTGATGATTATAATTTATTATGAAAGCTGATGAAATGTAGATATTAATTCATATAAAAATTAAGCCTATCGGATGTTGTGACGTTAACATATGGCCAGTTGAAGTGAAAAAGTAGTTTTTTCATATTTTTCGTCAAAGTTATACACAATTCAAAGAGCGCGCACAGCGCTTCTACGTGCCAAATTTTTTTCCAAATCTTATATTTTTTTGCTCAATTAATTATCTTTCGAAATTGTCATCTTAAAGTTTAGTTTGATAACGTCATCATGCCAAAAAATTAGAACATGTGTGTCCCGTAATTTCACCTATGCTACACTGTATATAGATATACAGTACTGTATATACTGTACATATTGTATATGGCATATAGGCACAACTCAGCACTATAAGCATATAATAGGATGACATACATCAACATTTTCCGATCGTATGTTAACGTACGTGCATGTTTAAAAAAAATTAATTTCAGTAAAATGATAAAAATGATCACCTATAATTCGTCAAAGTGACGAATTAAATTCTAGTTGTATATTATTTCTTTATTAAAAATACGAAATTCATGTCGGAAATAATGCAAATTATTATTTAGTGCGTGCTTTAAACATTAGTAACTACGCCCTCTATAGAACGCAACTGTTTACTCTATCAAGAGTTAATGTCCTGTGAGGCCTCCATACTTTTATCGGCAGGCCTAGCGATGATTTTCGCGAAGCTAAGCTTGCGATGTATTTCTGAAGGGTGCTCTGTATTAATTGATTAAAAATAGTTATAAATTAAAAAAAATATCGAATTTTTACAATTTTATGATTGCAGGATGTTGTAGACAACTCGTGAGTAGGATGGATGAAGATTTTGAGTAATTTTAAGGGGTGGGTACGAAACTGCATTAGCGCCTAAATATTAAAAACCTAACCCTCTAAATAATCTCTCTTAAATTAAAAACTAAAAAAAAAAATTTAAAAAAGACGTCGAGAAGAGTACCGAATCTCCCCTTAAGCCAAAGCCTCATCACATGCCCACTAGGCTACACAACTGGCTTGCAGAAAACCAATGCAATATAACCTATTTGATTAACATCCACATTACATAGCGCCCTCTATAATTACCGTACCTTTAGCCATAACGATTTATTATTTTATTTTTATCAGAATCGCGACCAAAAAACGTGACCGATGATATCATGTTAAACCCTTACTTAGGCCTAGAAAGTACTTTCTGCCAAGCATAGTCTAAGATAAGACTAGGACCACTAATACCAGGGCTCGCATAGCCAGGACTCACCAGGTCTACACCTAGGCTCTACCCAGAGGCCACACGCATCATTACACAGGCCGTCATCCCTGCGTGTGTGCTGACGACTGAGTGAGTGTAGCCTATTATTATACGTGGGCCTAGCCTACCTTACAGATTTTACTCTTAAGTCAACTTCCTCAACAGCTGGTCTCAGTAAATCTAAAAGACCTTCTGCCATGGCGTCTCTCTTATCTTTGTTTATCATCCCTTGACAATGCATATTATTAGAATCTTCAGGTTCATTTTCCTGATAAACCGTGTTGTTTTCATTTGACGCCATGTTAAGTTTTTAATTTGTTACGCCCTCTCTAGAGGTACGTGGGCTTTTTTTTGTGCTGCTCGGTACGTACGGTCTAGTGACGCATAAGCACTGTAATAAAATTGGAAATTTGTTGTTTGATACACTACTAAGAATAGAAAACACAAGGAAAAATCTATTGAAATTAAGTGTCGACTTTCCGAAGGAGAGAAAAACTTCTTGTGACAGAGGACTTACATTTTGCCAAACATGAGGTTGCGGCGCACAACAACTGCCAGAGACTATCGACTACGTGATTTTTTTGCTGATTCAGACAGACAGCACGCAAAACAAAGCAATGTTAACAAATTTAAGCCGAAAAGTTAGAGTGGAATGAATCCACCTAAAACCGTTGCCCAGCTAATTTATTGCGTCATGCGTAATGAAATTAATTATCATTAAATCCGATGAAGGAATACTTCCACTGTCGCTATGGACATCAAATGAAGAGGAGTCTATATTGATGGTAAAAAAACACTCATCGAGTGCCAAAAATCCATTATTAATGGCACTGCATGCTACAACGAAAATTTCTGAATATGTGAATATTTTACTTATAGACCATATATGACTTTACCCGCAAAATTAACCAAATTCAACATTTATAATAGTCCCGTGGCAGGAGGGAGGAGAAGGGGGAAGGGAGAGAATCCCGTGGAGTGTATCACCACCCGACGGGGGAAAAATTGCCATCCACCTTTTCTAGACCAGAATTGTCCGTAGATTACAAATCTGGAAGGTAATCGATCAGGATTGGAAGCGTTTTCGATATATAAGGGGTTAAAGTTCAAGATTGTCAAATTATAGCAATGTATTAAATATAAGTATTATAACCAATTTATTAAAGTACAATTTGGTCTTTTATTAAATTCTTATGATTATAGATATCTATTCAATCACCTTATGAAAAAAACATCCTCCACGATTAAGGGTCAAATGTCAATATTGACCAATCATAGAACTTACATATAAAACCAAATGACATAACATTTGATTTTTTCTCATCCTGTTAATCAATTATACACATCATGAAAAGAGTACTTTTCATCAGTTGACATAAGGTAAAAAGTCAACATTTTAATATGCGTATTAGTGTAATTTAACTCTTCCCTGGTAAGCAAAGCAAATTTGTCCAAACTATGAGATCGATGGTTTTACAAGTAGGCCTAATGTAATCGAATTATTTGATCCGGTAAAGTTATATATCAATACTGCAATTGTGAACTAAACATTCGAATCGGAAGAGCTTCTAGTACTCTCAGTCAGATCAGTTGTCTGCACGTGTTTGGGAAAACAAAAATATTAGAGTGGCTGTGAAGATAAAAGTGTATATGGCATGTGTCATTAGTGTCCTCTTGTATGGAGCTGAATCATGGACAACCTATGTTAGACAAGAAAAGAAACTTTTCACCTCCGCTGTCTCCGGACTATCTTAAATATCAGATGGCATTCCTTCGATATTTACATTAATTCGACAGCGAAGACTACGATGGCTTGGTCATGTCAGAAGAATGGACGATACAAGAACTCAAAAGGTTATGTTGTACGGTGAGCTAGCGAATTGTAAAAGATCCAAAGGACGTCCACTTTTGCGTTTCAAAGATGCATGTAAAAGAGACTTGAAGGCAATGGACATCAATGTTAACACCTGGGAAAAAAAGGCTGATGACCGAAAATTATGGAAAGATTGTATTAAGGCAGGTACACAGTAAAGAAAAAAATCGTATGGAAATGAAGAGAGGTATCTGAAAAGAAAATCTAGATCAGCCACTGGAACTCACACAGAATCACTGGAAAACGGATGAAATTCTCTCCAATGTCGTCTCCATAGTTATGCTGACCTTAAATAAAATAAATGGTTAAAGCAAAAATTATAAAACTTTCAAAAATTCATTTTCAAATATTTGTCAGGACATGGTTGAAAAACATTCTGTGATTAACATTGTTAAAACTACAAAATGGCCTATTTAAAGCCTGATTTTATTAATCATAATTTGTCATGGTTTTTTTGGGGTTTTTTGGGGGGGGGGGGGGCGGGAGGGGGAGTGGATGGAGTCAATGGTGACCAATTAAATCTTTAACAAAAGTCATTTACTAGAGAAAAAATTTACAGCCCAAAATAGTAATGAAATATGAAGTGAACAATCTTTTATTGCGACCGTACTAAAAATAAACAAGTACCAACAGATTAATCCAGTACAAATATTGTACTAGTAAATTAAGTTCGTTTTAATTATTCGTCCAAGAAAAGCAGTTCATTTATTCTTTATTTATTCTTTATTTCAAACCAACAGTGTAAAACACCAATAACAGGTTGAAAATAAAATAACTAAACTATAAAATATGAGCCAATATAAAAAAACCATTATATCTCTAGTCATTAAAAAAATGAAAATTGACTTTTTGTTCATACTCATGCTTACGATTAGGGAAGAGTTAAATTAAATTAAAGTAATTTAACTCTTTACTGGTTACGATAAAGTATACCGATTTAGAACGAAAGTATAAGTTTAAAGTTTACAACATTGCCAATCACTGCATGATTACGACAACTGTGTTACGACAAATGAATGAAATCACCACACTTTCAGAAAGTGTTTTACCTTTTAGGAATCGCGCCATGTTGTACCACAAAATGTTATTTTAAACAATCTTCACATTTGCTTTTAGTAACCGTATTATACACATGTTTTGCTTTGCTTACGGAGAATCGCGAAGAAGCTTCAGTAACTGTTAGATAATCATGACAATAATATTATATTGCATAACAATTTTTGTTACAACGCAGTATGTTTGTAATGATGAACAATTCCAATGTGGTGTTAAGTGGTGGATGTACGCCCACGGCCTACGTATATGCGATGGATATGAACACTGTGAGGATGGATGGGATGAATTCAAGTCAATATCATCGTACTCGAAAATTTACTGGATTTTATATGTTTAATGCCACGGACGACACGATAGTTACGCGAAAATTACTCAGTCAATATCAGCGTACTCGAGGATATATACGATTTACGATCCTCGCAGCGGTAGTCATGTGATGCAGTTTCAACCAATCACGTTCACGTATTTACATAGGCTATGTAATATAAATACATAAATAACTATGGTTGCTTGTTATGTAATTTGTTTTTATTTTCTAACCAAAACATTATAAACCCTTAGTACAGTAATAATTATTGACATTGAAGTTGGAACCTTTTACCCTAATCCTAAGTCATAAGGAATCGTGGAAGGCCGGATAGCAACGACATCCGGCCGTCTCATTAGACAGTACCTTGTTAACGATACGGATTGGGTTACCAATAACAGGCATACACAATTATGTTTATGGTTTTTTAGCAATCATCGTATGAAAACTGCCGTGTCCTCCTACAGATTTGCATTGGAAATCAACAAATCCATGTTGTTCCAATAATTGACGGTACTCTGTCTCAGTTCTTTCTCTTCCAGACATTTCAACCATCATATTCATGTTCAAGAAGAGCGTTTCTAGAGGGCCAGTTTTAGTCTCGTTCAGTAGATGTTCTGCTATCAACACAGCACCACCTGTGGGGAAAAGAGACGGCCTATAGTTATAGCATGGAGGTATAGCTGCTCAGTTCAATAATATTTTATTGAATGAATTGAAGGATACTATTTTTGGGAAGATTTCGCAGCTGTCATAGTGATAGTGCTTTAACTTGTTTAACAAAATGTATCAAGGTATCAGATATAATTCGTCCTTAGAAAATAAGGAAATTGGATTAGGCCCTGTAACAATGGCTACCATGATCAGCACATTTTTTTTTGTATCCAATTAAGCCAGAAATCATGAATATTATTTATTCATTACCTTAATTATTTTCTATTATAAAGAATTGCTAGATAGATGATCTACTTCCTAAATATACTGAAACCTAACCCTCTAAATAATCTCTCTCAACTACTAAAAAAAAACATGTTCTTGAAAGAACTCGCCCTCTATCATGTTCCATATTATGTCATAATTATTCTAATGAATTATTCATGACTTCTGGCTTATTTTGATAGGAAAAAAAATAATGCCACCGGGAATTTCCTACTCTTTTCGAATTACATGTACGATATTGTATGTACATCTGAAGGACACTATGACAGACAGGTCTAACCAAACAATATGCACAGTCCGATATTCTAAACTCCATGGCCAATTACCAGATTTCAAATATTTGAAAGTCCTCTGCAGTAGCTGATGCACTTTCTCATCTTCCCAATCATGAATAATTCTTGCAAAAGTATACAAGTTTGCTGGAGGAAATTCATCTTGAAAAATATCCCCAACAACAAACTTGACCCTTTGTCTTTGAGTGTCGTCTGGTGTAATTTTCTTAGCCTCTTCAACAGCATAAGCCAAGTCAAACACTGTTACAGTTGCGTCTGGATATTCAGATGCTAAGGCGTATGCTAATGCCCCAGAACCACCTGCATAAAGAAGAATGATAATGTAGTAGTGCTATAACTAAAATTAATATCCTGTTCATTAAGATATCGAAAAGAAAATACCTCCTAAATCGCATATCTCACAGAAAGATGAAAGATCGAATGTTTTTGCAACCCCAGGAGAGGTAATTGAAGATATCTGATGCATAAACTGTAGAAACGTTGCCGAGTATATATCTGATTTATAAATATTATTCTCCAATGTAACCTAAAGAAAGGGAAAATGAGTTTTCAGTTGTGTTATATGTGCCTTGGTGGTTTTGTGGTGTAACAGATAGAAATATTGTTTTAAATGTCAGAAATTGAGGCGCACAAACAGCCTGTCTGGCTGACATTCTTTGTGTATTTTGTCACCACGACAAAAATAATTCAACAAATAATTCATGGTATAATAGTATAAAGCTTAAATTTAAAACGTATAGTGTAATTTATAAGTTGAATGTCCGGTCATAAATTTATATATACTCATTCACGCCATATTAGGTGAAGTCTTCGGTTCACGTGAAACACACAGAGATATCTGTACACGGCGGTGTTATTAAAACAAAATACAATAATTATACTAATATTCTTACATCAAAACCAAATGCATGTTTGTAAGCTTCTGTGTGATTGCCAGTCTTGATTATTGTCATCAAATGCTGGTACAAGGGGTATTTGATACGGGAAGCATGCATAATAGCCCCTACCATGCTATTAGGCGTACTTGATTGCAGAAATGTTGCAATCTGAGGAAGATTCTTGTAAATTGCTAAATAAAAAATGAAAAATAAAAAATTCAGATCTTCGTAACTCAGATAGGTTATTCATGTCCCTGCTTAAAAAATAATTATACCCCTAGTGTAAATAGCACGCAATGTTATTATTGGTTCCACCAGTTATCGTACGCGCTGCCTAGCAAGCTTCGAATCTACAAGAGATGCATTCATTTGCTTACCAGTTTTTGATTCAGATTTAAAATCTTTTTTAATAAGTTTTATTCCAGCGACAAAGTCGAGAATTCTTTCCGTTGCCTCCAGATTGAGTTCCTTCCTGCTGGCTATTTCATTGGCTGTCATTCCATTTGGATGCGTCGCCAGGAGATCATACAATTGCAGTTCAGTTGTCACAAATAACACCTTAAACAAATGTAATCCTAATAGGCCTAAGTATATTTGAAATCGTATAACAAACATAGGATACCAATTTTAGCTTGCTACGTCATTTAAAGATCAATTAAGTTATAAGTCAAATTAATTCAGAAATGGCGGCCATTTTGTTTCTCACATTGTAATTCTAAAAATTGAGTCGGGTAAACAGCAGTTTTGAATTCAACACCCCAAATTCATTACCCTAAAACACATGTTTATTCGCTTTTAACACGAATAATGCCCACAGCAACTTATTAGAGTGGAAATATGACTTTACTATAGCCTATTAAACATGTGGCGGGACGTTTATTCGAGGACATTTCGAGTGGGCGTTTTTTCCAAATGATGTTCTATGGGGGAGTTTATGAGAGGGAGGCGTTTATTCAAAGCAAACGCTTATTCGATTAAATACGGTATGTACAGATTAAACTTATAGAACTCTATAAAATAGCAAAAATATATAACGCCTGGATCTTTGAGAATGCATATTTTATCAGTAAAGTGTGTGTTTTTCGGTTATGCACCATCCACTCGCTTGAAGTATCAAATATAGGCCCTACATATTATATTATATAACACCTACAATTATATATATTGTTTTACAAAAATATTTTACAGTAAAACCAAATATATCGTACGGTTTCAATGTGAATCAAATTTAGGCCTTTATTCAATCTGATTCAAATGACAGGAATCTATTTAGATGTTATATAAAATAAATAATGAATATTCATTCATTCACTATTTGAATATTATTATTTATAAATTATTATTGTAAAACAAGCGGTAAATTTAATTAAAGTAAATTTAACAAAAACAACAATAATAATAAAAACCTGTGATTTTTCAAAACCATTATTAATATCCACAAGAACGGTAGGCCACAGTCTTGAATTAGTTTCGTTTTCCATGCTGGTCTTGTACAATACCACGCAGTATACAAATTGAAAGTTCTATAGGCCACCGTCGTCGAAACACGATTTGAAATATGAATAAAAGTATCATGTGATAATAAAATCGGCTGGTTCCTTTGGCATCACATCAACTTCCAATTCTAACAACAGGCTATTATACTTTTTTTTTGGTATGAAGATGACAGCAGTTCAGGGTCTGTAATCTGCTGAAACAAGCAAGCAAGATTAATAGTAAAAGACTTCTTGATTTGAGGTCAACTTTTCAGTACAAAGTCATCCTTCCTTAGGCTTAATAAGTAATAATGTGTACCTTTTATGGCAACAGCCGTAAATTCGATAACATATTTTTTAAGCCTCATCATAAAAAATAGACGACACTGAAAGACAAAAGGTCAAGTTTGTTTGATTTTTTTCAAGATGAATTTCCTTCAGCTAGCTTGTATACCTTTGCAAGAGTTATTATTACTAAATGGTACCTACAATCGCTTCGCTCGCGTACCATCTAGTAATAATAACTCTTGCTTATCGAATACACAGTAATTTCAGCGTTAACTATAATACATTTTCGTTTACACAAACGAATAAATAAACACGATGGTTTCTGTAACCAAAATTAGAACCCTGGGAATTACTTTTGTGTACTTTTTTTGATCAATTTAAATTATTTTGTTTAAATAGTTAGGCCTAATTATCTAACATTTCCAGTGCATTAAACTGTTTTAGTAATTTTTAGTAATTATAACACTTATCGTAACCTATCTATTACGATTTGTAATATGCACAATTTTCATTAATATTTATTTCTCTATTAATACAGATGTAAGTTTTTCTTATACATACATTAAGATATAATAATAATTATAATTATAAAACAAAATTATATTTTCATAGCTATATACAAGTATTTCAACTCAAATATCCATAACAAAATAATTATAATTTTTAATTAATACCGATTACCAATATGTTATACTTTAAACATGTTCATAGCATTTCACATTAAATTTAAGTATAAATTGTTAATATACACATATAATATATAAATATAATAAGTGTTATTCTTAGTGTTGTAACTTTTAATTGTGTCTGGTACAATAGCCTGACTTATATTAGAAAATGTTATTTTAATCGTTATTAAATTTTATATATATACAAAGCAAAAATGTGAGTTACAACGGGAAGTTAAAGTATATTATAGAAGTTTGGAACAATTTGCCATTTTTCTGGGAAAACCAATACGAATTTTATAGAAAGTGGTATGGACTAAGTAGTTTGTTTTACTATGTTAACAAATCTGTGTTTTTAGTAGTTAATGGATGTTGTGTAATAATGTAAGCATTAAATTTCAAATATCAAAAGAAAAAAAAATTAAGCTAGAATATGCACTGTCCGTGTTCTGTTTAAAAAACAACAACAAAATAAGAAAGAAACTTGACCGTATAATGAAAACTGCAAATAAAATAATAGCTAGAAATATCAATGTCATTGATGTAATATACAGGCGTGATGTTATTAGCCAAAAGAAAATAATGGAGGATAGCTCACACACGTTAAATAATAAATATGTAGTTAATAATTCAGGTAGAATCCGTCCTTTAAAGATGTAGGCCTATTGTCCCCCAAAAACATGAAAAATAAAGATTAATTAAATCAGACTTTGAATGTTTCACCTATAAATTGACAAAATAATCTCTAGCCATCTTTGAGCGAGCGCGTTATAGTCCAAGAGCATTAGTTCATAAGTATAGGCAGACCCGGACATTTCTGGTAACAAGCTGATTTTTTCGGAAAAGGTCCAGAACTATGATTGGAACATCATACTAAAAGTCCTGAAAAATCCTCCTTGTGCTCTCCGAGAAATCCAAGATGGCGTCCAAAATGGCTGCCATTTTAATTAGTCTATAACTTTGTAACCGCTTGTCGTAGAGTATTGATTTTGGTGTCAAATAGTTCACAGTATATACATTCCTATTTGCTCTAACAGAAAATGTTGTCAAAAAATGGCCGCTACTACAGTTTCTGGTAGTTTGACCTTTGACCTGGTCTTATCATATCTCGGTAATGGCTTGTCATAGAGAATTGAGATTAGGCCCAAATTGTTCAGAACATGCATATTTATATTTGGTGTAATAAAATATTTTATCCCAAAATGACCGGAAGTGAGGTTATTGACCTCTTATTGACCTATTCAAATATATTTTACCGTATCTCAAGAAATATTTATCGTATAGCGTTACTGTTGGTGTCAAATTGTTTGGAACATATACATTTCTATTTAGTCTAATACAAAAGTTTGCCCTAAAATGCTCGGAAGTAAGTTAAATTATTGAAAATTTAAAAAATCAAAGAGTTGCATAGGCAGAGTATATGAATACTGTAGATAAAATCAAAAACAAAGTTTTAACTCTGCCTTAAAACATGTTTTGGGCATAGCACATCATCAGGTAAACTGAATTGTTACAAAAAGAAAATATAAAGTGAATAAATTACAAAGAACAACTGTCAGGCTAATCAAAGTTGGTTAAGTAAACAAAAGACAATTGGAAAATAACTATGTACATGGCACATATCCAGATTGTCAAAAACAAATGTCCAAGACCCTTTATCTGCAATTTTTAGATTAGATTTTTAAACGCGACTCTATAGCTCACGATGTCGGTTGGTAAACACTAACTAGTATTCATATTTTTTCGTTATTTTGACACTGGATATTAATACTTGGAGGCAAATATAAATGTTTTAAAAAGAATGTTGAACATTTTTAAACATTTTCAGCAATTTCGGTTAGTCGGTCGGTCGGTCGGTAAACACTAACTCATATTCATATTAATTTTTCGTTATTTTGACACTCGATATTAATACTTGGAGGCAAATATAAATGTTTTTAAAATTTTATCAACATTTTCAAACATTTTCAGCAATTTCGGTCGGTCGGTAGGTCGGTCGGTCAGTAAACAATAACTCAAATTTGCACACGCGCATGTGTGTTGACTTATTAAAAATAATGCATTTTGAAACATTCCTTGTTTTAAATGTTCGTTATATGGTTTATTTATGATAAAAAGAGAATGTACCCTAGGTATTTCGCATCAAACACCCTTTACCCAGCATGCATAGATTTTTTTTTCAGATTCAGATTTTATTTGGTACTTGTGAAATCCATGAAAAATAGATTGAAAGACACGGGCAATGATCCCGGTACCTCTAACATACTAAGTGAGCGCTCTACCATTTGGGCTAGTCCCCCAGTTACATATTTAACTGTTCACAAAGATGAACAAATTATCGCCATATGCCCTATAGGATTTATTATATATTGAAAATAATGCATAATAAGGGTCTTTAAATCTCTGTAACATTTATCAGCAGCATTCTGTTACAGTCATTCATGCATCTTCAACATCTTGGTGTTTGTTGCTTTTTTCACATCATTATCATCATGTTCATCTGTATGGGTGTTGTTGCATGTTTGCCCAAACAGTTATGACGTTAATTTGTTTTCATCTTTAAACAGTTAAAAAGTTAAAGTCTAGGCTTGCCAGTTAGAGAACATTCAAGAGTGCATTCTCTTTTAAAACAAGGAATGACCTGGTTTCATAAAAAATAAAATGGTCTTTACATTTGTTTTTGACAATCCGGAGTATAATATATGCCATGTACATAGTGTTTAAAATGTATATGACCTACAAATTTCATTTTCACAGTATTTTAAAAGTCTATACATTTCCTAAATTACATAAAAGTTATACTTTTATGAACAAAAATAATTATTGTAATTTCTATAATAAAATAATAAAAATAACGACATGATTTCAACAAAGCACTAATTCCCGTATGTAACGCGATTTAAAGACAAATTAAGCATTTAAAATGTATTCATTGGGTGACATTTTGTAGCAATAACATTTTAACCATAACTAGTATGAGAATTTACGTTTCCCTATTTATTTGGTCGTGTCCATTTTTTGTAACAAGTGTTACCGATATTCTTTGTTCTATCGAAGTAAAATTTACCCTCAAGGTTATTGTTGAAAACAACAAAACACTATTCAACTACCCAATAAAATGTAACGGTTGTTGTGGAAAAACCCATTTTTTGTTTAATTAACCAACTTTGATTAGTTATTGACTTGATATTTTTTTTTTGTAACAATTCACTTTACCTGATGATGTGCTATGCCCAAAACATGTTTTAAGGCAGAGTTAAAACTTTGTTTTTGATTTTATCTACAGTATTCATATACTCTGCCTATGCAGCTCTCTGATTTTTTAAATTTTCAATAATTTAACTTACTTCCGAGCATTTTAGGGCAAATTGTTGTATTAGACTAAATAGAAATGTATATGTTCCAAACAATTTGACACCAAAAGTAACGCTATACGATAAATATTTCTTGAGATACGGTAAAAGATATATGAATAGGTCAGGAAGAGGTCAATAACCTCACTTCCGGTCATTTTGGGATAAAATATTTCATTACACCAAATAAAAATATGCATGTTCTGAACAATTTGGGCCTAATCCCAATTCTTTATGATAAGCCATTACCGAGATATGATAAGACCAGGTCAAAGGTCAAACTGCCAGAAACTGCAGTAGCGACCATTTTTTGACAAAATGTTCTGTTAGAGCCAATAGGAATCGTGAACTATTTGACACCAAAATCAATACTCTATGACAAGCGGTTATAAAGTTATAGATTAATTAAAATGGCAGCCATTTTGGACGCCATCTTGGATTTCTCGGAGAGCACAAGGAGGATTTTTCAGGACTTTTAGTATGATGTTCCAATCATAGTTCTGGACCTTTCCTGAAAAAAATAGCTTGTTACCAGAAATGTCCGGGTCAAACCCTAATGCTCTTGGACTATTAGCTTCCCATTGTAACAGCAGAGAAAGGATTGTGTTTGATGACACCTGTTTGGATCTGTTTAACATAGTTGCCTTGTTTTGTGTAATGATTGCCTGATAAAAAGTTTCAAGCAAGATTAATTGTAAAAGACTTCTTGATTTGAGGCCAACTTTTCAGTACAAAGTCATCCTTCCTTAGGCTTAATAAGTAATAATGTGTACCTTTTATGGCAACAGCCGTACATTCGATAACATATTTTTTAAGTCTCATCATAAAGAATTATTGGCACGTTCTTGGCATCAATAGAGGTCCGTTCATTGGTTTATTCTATACCATTAAACTTAACTTTTAACAAAGCATGGGTGTATATGTAAATTAAATTAAAGTAATTTAACTCTTCACTGGTTACGATAAAGTATACCGATTTAGAACGAAAGTATAAGTTTAAAGTTTACAACATTGCCAATCACTGCATGATTACGACAACTGTGTTACGACAAATGAATGAAATCACCACACTTTCAGAAAGTGTTTTACCTTTTAGGAATCACGCCATGTTGTACCACAAAATGTTATTTTAAACAATCTTCACATTTGCTTTTAGTAACCGTATTATACACATGTTTTGCTTTGCTTACGGAGAATCGCGAAGAAGCTTCAGTAACTGTTAGATAATCATGACAATAATATTATATTGCATAACAATTTTTGTTACAACGCAGTATGTTTGTAATGATGAACAATTCCAATGTGGTTTTAAGTGGTGGATGTACGCCCACGGCCTACGTATATGCGATGGATATGAAAACTGTGAGGATGGATGGGATGAATTCAAGTCAATATCATCGTACTCGAAAATTTACTGGATTTTATATGTTTAATGCCACGGACGACACGATAGTTACGCGAAAATTACTCAGTCAATATCATCGTACTCGAGGATATATACGATTTACGATCCTCGCAGCGGTAGTCATGTGATGCAGTTTCAACCAATCACGTTCACGTATTTACATAGGCTATGTAATATAAATACATAAATAACTATGGTTGCTTGTTATGTAATTTGTTTTTATTTTCTAACCAAAACATTATAAACCCTTAGTACAGTAATAATTATTGACCTTGAAGTTGGAACCTTTTACCCTAATCCTAAGTCATAAGGAATCGTGGAAGGCCGGATAGCAACGACATCCGGCCGTCTCATTAGACAGTACCTTGTTAACGATACGGATTTGGTTACCAATAACAGGCATACACAATTATGTTTATGGTTTTTTAGCAATCATCGTATGAAAACTGCCGTGTCCTCCTACAGATTTGCATTGGAAATCAACAAATCCATGTTGTTCCAATAATTGACGGTACTCTGTCTCAGTTCTTTCTCTTCCAGACATTTCAACCATCATATTCATGTTCAAGAAGAGCGTTTCTAGAGGGCCAGTTTTAGTCTCGTTCAGTAGATGTTCTGCTATCAACACAGCACCACCTGTGGGGAAAAGATAGACGGCCTATAGTTATAGCATGGAGGTGCTGCTCAGTTCAATAATATTTTATTGAATGAATTGAAGGATACTATTTTTGGGAAGATTTCGCAGCTGTCATAGTGATAGTGCTTTAACTTGTTTAACAAAATGTATCAAGGTATCAGATATAATTCGTCCTTAGAAAATAAGGAAATCGGATTAGGCCCTGTAACAATGGCTACCATGATCAGCACATTTTTTTTTTGTATCCAATTAAGCCAGAAATCATGAATATTATTTATTCATTACCTTAATTATTTTCTATTATAAAGAATTGCTAGATAGATGATCTACTTCCTAAATATACTGAAACCTAACCCTCTAAATAATCTCTCTCAACTATTAAAAAAAACATGTTCTTGAAAGAACTCGCCCTCTATCATGTTCCATATTATGTCATAATTATTCTAATGAATTATTCATGATTTCTGGCTTATTTTGATAGGAAAAAAAATAATGCCACCGGGAATTTCCTACTCTTTTCGAATTACATGTACGATATTGTATGTACATCTGAAGGACACTATGACAGACAGGTCTAACCAAACAATATGCACAGTCCGATATTCTAAACTCCATGGCCAATTACCAGATTTCAAATATTTGAAAGTCCTCTGCAGTAGCTGATGCACTTTCTCATCTTCCCAATCATGAATAATTCTTGCAAAAGTATACAAGTTTGCTGGAGGAAATTCATCTTGAAAAATATCCCCAACAACAAACTTGACCTTTTGTCTTTGAGTGTCGTCTGGTGTAATTTTCTTAGCCTCTTCAACAGCATAAGCCAAGTCAAACACTGTTACAGTTGCGTCTGGATATTCAGATGCTAAGGCGTATGCTAATGCCCCAGAACCACCTGCATAAAGAAGAATGATAATGTAGTAGTGCTATAACTAAAATTAACATCCTGTTCATTAAGATATCGAAAAGAAAATACCTCCTAAATCGCATATCTCACAGAAAGATGAAAGATCGAATGTTTTTGCAACCCCAGGAGAGGTAATTGAAGATATCTGATGCATAAACTGTAGAAACGTTGCCGAGTATATATCTGATTTATAAATATTATTCTCCAATGTAACCTAAAGAAAGGGAAAATGAGTTTTCAGTTGTGTTATATGTGCCTTGGTGGTTTTGTGGTGTAACAGATAGAAATATTGTTTTAAATGTCAGAAATTGAGGCGCACAAACAGTCTGGCTGACATTCTTTGTGTATTTTGTCACCACGACAAAAATAATTCAACAAATAATTCATGGTATAATAGTATAAAGCTTAAATTTAAAACGTATAGTGTAATTTATAAGTTGAATGTCCGGTCATAAATTTATATATACTCATTCACGCCATATTAGGTGAAGTCTTCGGTTCACGTGAAACACACAGAGATATCTGTACACGGCGGTGTTATTAAAACAAAATACAATAATTATACTAATATTCTTACATCAAAACCAAATGCATGTTTGTAAGCTTCTGTGTGATTGCCAGTCTTGATTATTGTCATCAAATGCTGGTACAAGGGGTATTTGATACGGGAAGCATGCATAATAGCCCCTACCATGCTATTAGGCGTACTTGATTGCAGAAATGTTGCAATCTGAGGAAGATTCTTGTAAATTGCTAAATAAAAAATGAAAAATAAAAAATTCAGATCTTCGTAACTCAGATAGGTTATTCATGTCCCTGCTTAAAAAATAATTATACCCCTAGTGTAAATAGCACGCAATGTTATTATTGGTTCCACCAGTTATCGTACGCGCTGCCTAGCAAGCTTCGAATCTACAAGAGATGCATTCATTTGCTTACCAGTTTTTGATTCAGATTTAAAATCTTTTTTAATAAGTTTTATTCCAGCGACAAAGTCGAGAATTCTTTCCGTTGCCTCCAGATTGAGTTCCTTCCTGCTGGCTATTTCATTGGCTGTCATTCCATTTGGATGCGTCGCAAGGAGATCATACAATTGCAGTTCAGTTGTCACAAATAACACCTTAAACAAATGTAATCCTAATAGGCCTAAGTATATTTGAAATCGTATAACAAACATAGGATACCAATTTTAGCTTGCTACGTCATTTAAAGATCAATTAAGTTATAAGTCAAATTAATTCAGAAATGGCGGCCATTTTGTTTCTCACATTGTAATTCTAAAAATTGAGTCGGGTAAACAGCAGTTTTGAATTCAGCACCCCAAATTCATTACCCTAAAACACATGTTTATTCGCTTTTAACACGAATAATGCCCACAGCAACTTATTAGAGTGGAAATATGACTTTACTATAGCCTATTAAACATGTGGCGGGACGTTTATTCGAGGACATTTCGAGTGGGCGTTTTTTCCAAATGATGTTCTATGGGGGAGTTTATGAGAGGGAGGCGTTTATTCAAAGCAAACGCTTATTCGATTAAATACGGTATGTACAGATTAAACTTATAGAACTCTATAAAATAGCAAAAATATATAACGCCTGGATCTTTGAGAATGCATATTTTATCAGTAAAGTGTGTGTTTTTCGGTTATGCACCATCCACTCGCTTGAAGTATCAAATATAGGCCCTACATATTATATTATATAACACCTACAATTATATATATTGTTTTACAAAAATATTTTACAGTAAAACCAAATATATCGTACGGTTTCAATGTGAATCAAATTTAGGCCTTTATTCAATCTGATTCAAATGACAGGAATCTATTTAGATGTTATATAAAATAAATAATGAATATTCATTCATTCACTATTTGAATATTATTATTTATAAATTATTATTGTAAAACAAGCGGTAAATTTAATTTAAGTAAATTTAACAAAAACAACAATAATAATAAAAACCTGTGATTTTTCAAAACCATTATTAATATCCACAAGAACGGTAGGCCACAGTCTTGAATTAGTTTCGTTTTCCATGCTGGTCTTGTACAATACCACGCAGTATACAAATTGAAAGTTCTATAGGCCACCGTCGTCGAAACACGATTTGAAATATGAATAAAAGTATCATGTGATAATAAAATCGGCTGGTTCCTTTGGCATCACATCAACTTCCAATTCTAACAACAGGCTATTATACTTTTTTTTTGGTATGAAGATGACAGCAGTTCAGGGTCTGTAATCTGCTGAAACCTGTTTCAAGCAAGATTAATAGTAAAAGACTTCTTGATTTGAGGTCAACTTTTCAGTACAAAGTCATCCTTCCTTAGGCTTAATAAGTAATAATGTGTACCTTTTATGGCAACAGCCGTAAATTCGATAACATATTTTTTAAGCCTCATCATAAAAAATAGACGACACTGAAAGACAAAAGTATGGCAAGCCTCAGCTGTCTGAAGTATTCAAAATATTATATTATTATATCATTTTGTTATTATATTATATATTGTATTGTAATGAATTATACGTTTTGCATTATATTACTTGGTTTTAGCATTATATTATATCTATTTCTAATATATTATGTGAAAAATGTAACAAATTATTGACTTTTTGTATTATATTATTCGGTTTTGGCATTATATTATGAACATTTACTATTATATTATTAATAAAATACATTATATTATAATATAATTGTATTATATTAAACGCATTTACCTTACTTTATAACATACAACATTATTATATTATACGGATTCGTTAGTTATATTATTATTTTGTATGATGTTTATTATACGTCACGACTTATTTCAGTTCTTCTAACTCTTTCTCTCCCTCCCCCTGCTCACTAACAATCAGCGGCAGAATCTGAATTGTGTGACTGTTGAAGAATAACTAATTATCTTTACTACGTACTAGGCCTAGGCCTACTAGGGGATCTAGCCTAGACGTAGCTAGTTAGACAAGTGACCAAGGACCACCGGACAGCTACAACTAATACTACAATACAATAATACTACTACAATAACTAATACTGCTACTACCTAGGCCTAGCTAGTAGAGTACTAGGTAGCTACTACTAGGCTCTAGGGCGTATGTATGATGTTAACTACTAGGCCTAGGCCTACTAGTACTAGGCTAGGCCTAGACTTAAGTTGTAGTAGGCTAGGGCCGGGCCTGCTGCCTTAGGCTAGGCTACTACTACTACTAGGCAGTCAGCCCATGATGGGTACGAGTAAGCCAAAATTTTGGATAAGTAAACCAAAATTTGGGTACGAGCGAGTTGGCATGGGTACGGGTTGACCTGTATCCTTCTAGCTAATTGTACTAGGCCTAGGCCTCAAGTAAGTCTACGCTACCCAGTCCGGCTACAATATGGTTTATTTTGTTTTATAGCTTTATTGATAGCTGGGTTCAAATCTGGGTTGGGATGGCTTTTTCTCATTCAAAAACAGATTTCCTTATCATAATAAAATAATATATGAATTTATTTGTAATATTGTAATGTATACATAATATAAGTAATTGCCATTGCATTTATTATTATTTATTATATATTATACGGTTACCCCTTAATTATACTATAGTATAATTTCCTTGTTATATTTTACAATATTTTCTTCATATTCTACAATTTTGTCTTTCACAGCACAAATTTATCATACTGAATCATCACACACCAAGTCTCATAAATTTCTACTGTATTTGTCCAAGCTACTCCAGCTACATGGTATTGCCTTGAGGCTAAACTACACGGTATACTGGCACTACCATTATTCCTGGCTCGTCAACCTGGACCACATAAGCACAGTTTCAGTTTCAGTTTATTTACCATTTCAATTTCTGAACATAAGAGATGAACAACTTATATGGATGGATAACCGTAAGAGCGAAGCTCGTTTACCGGTCACCCGTTAGTGCAGTAACATTACGGACAACATAAAGACAGGACAAAGGTGCAATACATGTGAACACTTGTGTTTGCAACCCCTTGGATAAAATAATATATTTATATAAAGGAGAAAGTTAGATATTATAATATTTCTTTTCGATCATACAATGATAATTTTAAAATTAATTAAATCCTAAGAAGTCATACTACTGATTCAAAATAGTGACTGACTTACACCCTGTGGTCAAGACTTGCTCTTATGCTTATTTCCTCCAACATACAGAGTACACAGGACTATTTTTATTCATAACTGTTGAATTGCATCCCAATACACAGTACCTATTGGTATTACAGTATAACTAAAAATACAAAGGCAACTAACACAGATAGTTCCATATATACAGTACTCTCTTATAAATAGATGTATCTCTCCAATCTACTCCCAACTACCTAATCTAATAATAGTACTATTAGCATACTACTATACACTTTGTAGACAAGAAGTAAGTTGTATACACCTAGAGGACTTATGGTAGTACAGTCGAACGCCCTCTCACTGGCCCGGTCAACATAATCTATACCTAGATTATTGCAGTAATTAAAGTACATTATTACAGAGATTTTTTTTTTGTTGCAGAGATCAAAGTTATGTGTATAGAAAGCAGTACTCGTATTAAAAACTAAGCAGGTTGTACTCTTGAACGCAAACTGGCAGGATATTTTGAATATTTTTTATTGTTGAAATGAATGGAGTCCTAACTTCATTTTCTACGAACTGGAGACGAAGACATATTATGACCCTTTTATTTAAATTTATTTGAATAGACCTCCATGTAAATTCATTAAAGGCTACATGATTGTTTTATATTTTAATATGTGATACTAATAGTAGAAAATTATTGTGTATAATGAGGACTAAGAATCTGATATTCACTTGCATTCTCATCTTTTTAAAATTTTATTTATAATGCTAGTAATGAGTTTAAAATTTAATTATATTGACTAGTTTTGATAATAATTATGTCCTTATAAATTCATTTACATTTCTTTTGTGGAATATAGTTCATATATTATGTATTAAATAAATTGGTAAGGCCCTGTACTGTTATTATTTAAGGAAAGTTTATATACACTTATTTTATGCCTACCAATATTAGTATAATTGTTTATATAAATATTTTGTCTAATTGCCTTGATTTTTTGTATAGGCCAATGGCATCAATGTTTTTCTCAAAGCAAATTAGCCTAATAATGCCACATTTAGACACATGATTCATTGATTTCTGATATTCTGTACTTGTGTATGCATTACTAAAATAACCTAGTAGTTAATATATTTCATTTGTAATGTATGTATAAACATTCATTTTTTTTTCACATTTTTAAATTTAAACATTATTACAATACCTACCTTTCTGATATTGTTACTATTGTATGATATTTTTTGAGGCAGATTGTTTTCAATAAAAAAAAATTTTAACAAACAATTATTTTGACTTATACTGTACTATGTTAGTTTAGGAGATGAAGTGTGTGTGGGCAGAATCTGGTGTGAGGTGTATATTTGTCACTTTAAGACCTAAATTAGATGTTTTCTGAAGAAAAGAAGTAAAAGGATACGCTTTCAAACAACTCCAAGAAGATTCACACAAAAATAATTACTTTCCAATAAAATAGTATAACAGTGTATATAACAGTACATTGAATAAACTCGAGCGGAAAAATAACGCACATAAAAAAACATTCATTTTCTTGTCGAAAAGTGCCCTCTCTAGTTTTCTATTAATTTATGAATAATTATTATTAATTAATGAGTAATATGAACATATTTTTAACATTCAATGCTGGAAACTGGTTCTACTCCTAACAAAGTTTAATACCTCCAAATTTCATCAACGTATTCAAAGCACTTAAATAAATATCATTTAACATTACAAATCCAGGTTTTGATAGAATTTTGCTTAAAAACATATACAAAAAACATCGATAAAAAATACTTTTCGTATTCAAAAACATTTGATACTTGGTATAAATGTTCAATATAGGTTGCTCCATCCATATTGCAAAAAAAAAATAACTATCAAGCCATATCACTGATTTTTTAAATTTACGTTTTTACAAAATGTACACTTATGAAAGACTATACAATTCCAACTCATTTTTTTCAAGCTAATAACTATTTTGAAAAAACAACCAACAAAAAACGTTCATGAATGCAATTTTGTTTCTGTGAATAGAGCAACCTATAGTGAACATTTATACCAAGTATCATCTGTTTTTGAATACGAAAAGTATTTTTTATCGATGTTTTTTGTATATGTTTTTAAGCAAAATTCTATCCAAAACCCGAATTTTTTATGTTAAATGTGATATTTATTGAAGTGCTTTGAATACGTTGATGAAATTTGGAGGTATGAACCTTTGTTAGGAGTAAAACCAGTTTCCAGCATTGAATGTTAAAAATATGTTCATATTACTCATTGATTAATAATAATTATTAATAAATTAATAGAAAACTATAGAGGGCACTTTTCGACAAGAATATGAGTGTTTTTTTATGTGCGTTATTTTTCCGCTCGAGTTTATTCAATGTACTGTAATATACACTGTTATACTATTTTATTGGAAAGTAATTATTTTTGTGTGAATCTTCTTGGAATTGTTTGAAAGCGTATCCTCTTACTTCTTTTCTTCAGAAAACATCTAATTTAGGTCTTAAAGTGACAAATATACACCTCACACCACCAACCTCCAACACACCAGATGCCCACACACATTTCATATCCTGAACTAACATAGTACAGTATAAGTCAAATTAATTGTTTTAATTTTTTTTTATTGCTGCCTCAAAATATATTATACAATAGTAACAATATCAGAAAGGTAGGTATTGTAATAATTTTTAAATTTAAAAATGTGAAAAAAAACGTAATGTTTATACATACATTACAAATGAAATATATTAACTACTTGGTTATTTTAGTAATGCATACTCAAGTACAGAATATCAGAAATCAATGAATCATGTGTTTAAATGTGGCATTATTAGGCTAATTTGCGTTGAGAAAAACATTGATGCCATTGGCCTATACAAAAAATCAAGGCAATTAGACAAAATATTTATATAAACAATTAATACTAAGTAGGCATAAAATAAGTGTATATAAACTTTCCTTAAATAATAACAGTATAGGGCCTTACCAATTTATTCAATACATAATATATGAACTATATTACACAAAAGAAATAATGATTATCAAAACTAGTCAATATAATTAAATTTTAAACTCATTACCAGCATTATAAATAAAATTTGTAAAAGATGAGAATGCAAGTGAATATCAGATTCTTAGTCCTCATTATACACAATGATTTTCTACTATCACATATTAAAATATAAAACAAACATATAGCCTTTAATGAATTTACATGAAGGTCTATTCAAATAAATTTAAATAAAAGGGTCATAATATGTCTTCGTCTCCAGTTGTTGCAAAGAAGTTAGGATTCCATTCATTTCAACAATAAAAAATATTCAAAATATCCTGCCAGTTTGCGTTCAAGAGTACAACCTGCTTAGTTTTTAATACGAGTACTGCTTTCTATACACATAACTTTGATTTCTGCAACAAAAAAAAAAAAATCTCTGTAATAATGTACTTTAATTACTGTAATAATCTAGGTATAGATTATGTTGACCGGGCCAGTGAGAGGGCGTTCGACTGTACTACCATAAGTCCTCTAGGTGTATACAACTTACTTCTTGTCTACAAAGTGTAAGTAGTATGCTAATAGTACTATTATTAGATTAGGTAGATTGGAGAGATACATCTATTTATAAGAGAGTACTGTATATATGGAACTATCTGTGTTAGCCGCCTTTGTATTTTTAGATATAATACCAATAGGTACTATGTATTGTATGATAAAAAAGAAATATTATAATATCTATCTTTCTCCTTTATATAAAGGAAATTATACTATAGTATAATTAAGGGGTAACCGTATAATATATAATTAATAATAATAAATGCAATGGCAATTAGGGCCTAGGTACTATTACAAATAAATTCATATATTATTTTATTATGATAAGGAACTCTGTTTTAGAATGAGAAAAAGCCGTCCCAACCCAGATTTGAACCCAGCTATCAATAAAGCTATAAAACAAAATAGACCATATTGTAGCCGGACTGGGTAGCGTAGACTTACTTGAGGCCTAGGCCTAGTACGATTAGCTAGAAAGAAGGATACAGGTCAACCCGTACCCATGCCAACTCGCTCGTACCCAAATTTTGGTTTACTTATATCCAAAATTTTGGCTTACTCGTAACCATCATGGGCTGGCTGCCTAGTAGTAGTAGTAGTAGCAGCCTAGCCTAAGGCAGCAGGCCCGGCCCTAGCCTACTACAACTTAAGTCTAGGCCTAGCCAAGCCTAGGCTAGTACTAGTAGGCCTAGGCCTAGTAGTTAACATCATACATACGCCCTAACCCCCTAGAGCCTAGTAGTAGCTAACCTACCTAGTACTCTACTAGCTAGGCCTAAGTATTAGCAGTAGTAGTTATTGCATTAGTAGTATTATTGTATTGTAGTATTAGTTGTAGCTGTCCGGTGGTCCTTGGTCACTTGTCTAACTAGCTACATCTAGGCTAGATCCCCTAGTAGGCCTAGGCTAGGCCTAGTACGTAGTATAGTTATTCTTCAACAGTCACACAATTCAGATTCTGCCGCTGATTGCTAGTGAACAGGGGGAGGGAGAGAAAGAGTTAGAAGAACTGAAATGAGCCGTGACGTATAATAAACATCATACAAAATAATAATATAACTAACGAATCCGTATAATATAATAATGTTGTATGTTATAAAGTAAGGTAAATGG
Organism: Antedon bifida; assembly: GCF_963402885.1. Classification (NCBI taxonomy): domain Eukaryota; kingdom Metazoa; phylum Echinodermata; class Crinoidea; order Comatulida; family Antedonidae; genus Antedon; species Antedon bifida. The sequence goes on from NC_136228.1 coordinate 26,966,084, forward strand.
GTTTAATATAATACAATTATATTATAATATAATGTATTTTATTAATAATATAATAGTAAATGTTCATAATATAATGCCAAAACCGAATAATATAATACAAAAAGTCAATAATTTGTTAGGCCTACATTTTTCACATAATATATTAGAAATAGATATAATATAATGCTAAAACCAAGTAATATAATGCAAAACGTATAATTCATTACAATACAATATATAATATAATAAAAAAATGATATAATAATATAATATTTTGAATACTTCAGACAGCTGAGGCTTGCCATATTTATCTGCAATTTTTAGATTAGATTTTTAAACGCGACTCTATAGCTCACGATGTCGGTTGGTAAACACTAACTAGTATTCATATTTTTTCGTTATTTTGACACTGGATATTAATACGTGGAGGCAAATATAAATGTTTTTAAACATTTTAACATTTTCAGCAATTTCGGTTGGTTGGTCAGTCGGTAAACACTAACTCATATTCATATTTTTTCGTTATTTTGACACTGGATATTAATACTTGGAGGCAAATATAAATGTTTTAAAAGAATGTTGAACATTTTTAAACATTTTCAGCAATTTCGGTTAGTCGGTCGGTCGGTCGGTAAACACTAACTCATATTCATATTTTTTCGTTATTTTGACACTCGATATTAATACTTGGAGGCAAATATAAATGTTTTTAAAATGTTATCAACATTTTCAAACATTTTCAGCAATTTCGGTCGGTCGGTAGGTCGGTCGGTCAGTAAACAATAACTCAAATTTGCACACGCGCATGCAGCGATGTATATAGCCTTGTTGACTTATTAAAAATAATGCATTTTGAAACATTCCTTGTTTTAAATGTTCGTTATATGGTTTATTTATGATAAAAAGAGAATGTACCCTAGGTATTTCGCATCAAACACCCTTTACCCAGCATGCATAGATTTTTTTTTCAGATTCAGATTTTATTTGGTACTTGTGAAATCCATGAAAAATAGATTGAAAGACACGGGCAATGATCCCGGTACCTCTAACATACTAAGTGAGCGCTCTACCATTTGGGCTAGTCCCCCAGTTACATATTTAACTGTTCACAAAGATGAAAAAATTATCGCCATATGCCCTATAGGATTTATTATATATTGAAAATAATGCATAATAAGGGTCTTTAAATCTCTGTAACATTTATCAGCAGCATTCTGTTACAGTCATTCATGCATCTTCAACATCTTGGTGTTTGTTGCTTTTTTCACATCATTATCATCATGTTCATCTGTATGGGTGTTGTTGCATGTTTGCCCAAACAGTTATGACGTTAATTTGTTTTCATCTTTAAACAGTTAAAAAGTTAAAGTCTAGGCTTGCCAGTTAGAGAACATTCAAGAGTGCATTCTCTTTTAAAACAAGGAATGACCTGGTTTCATAAAAAATAAAATGGTCTTTACATTTGTTTTTGACAATCCGGAGTATAATATATGCCATGTACATAGTGTTTAAAATGTATATGACCTACAAATTTCATTTTCACAGTATTTTAAAAGTCTATACATTTCCTAAATTCATAAAAGTTATACTTTTATGAACAAAAATAATTATTGTAATTTCTATAATAAAATAATAAAAATAACGACATGATTTCAACAAAGCACTAATTCCCGTATGTAACGCGATTTAAAGACAAATTAAGCATTTAAAATGTATTCATTGGGTGACATTTTGTAGCAATAACATTTTAACCATAACTAGTATGAGAATTTACGTTTCCCTATTTATTTGGTCGTGTCCATTTTTTGTAACAAGTGTTACCGATATTCTTTGTTCTATCGAAGTAAAATTTACCCTCAAGGTTATTGTTGAAAACAACAAAACACTATTCAACTACCCAATAAAATGTAACGGTTGTTGTGGAAAAACCCATTTTTTGTTTAATTAACCAACTTTGATTAGTTATTGACTTGATATTTTTTTTTTTGTAACAATTCACTTTACCTGATGATGTGCTATGCCCAAAACATGTTTTAAGGCAGAGTTAAAACTTTGTTTTTGATTTTATCTACAGTATTCATATACTCTGCCTATGCAGCTCTCTGATTTTTTAAATTTTCAATAATTTAACTTACTTCCGAGCATTTTAGGGCAAATTGTTGTATTAGACTAAATAGAAATGTATATGTTCCAAACAATTTGACACCAAAAGTAACGCTATACGATAAATATTTCTTGAGATACGGTAAAAGATATATGAATAGGTCAGGAAGAGGTCAATAACCTCACTTCCGGTCATTTTGGGATAAAATATTTCATTACACCAAATAAAAATATGCATGTTCTGAACAATTTGGGCCTAATCCCAATTCTTTATGATAAGCCATTACCGAGATATGATAAGACCAGGTCAAAGGTCAAACTGCCAGAAACTGCAGTAGCGACCATTTTTTGACAAAATGTTCTGTTAGAGCCAATAGGAATCGTGAACTATTTGACACCAAAATCAATACTCTATGACAAGCGGTTATAAAGTTATAGATTAATTAAAATGGCAGCCATTTTGGACGCCATCTTGGATTTCTCGGAGAGCACAAGGAGGATTTTTCAGGACTTTTAGTATGATGTTCCAATCATAGTTCTGGACCTTTCCTGAAAAAAATAGCTTGTTACCAGAAATGCCCGGGTCAAACCCTAATGCTCTTGGACTATTAGCTTCCCATTGTAACAGCAGAGAAAGGATTGTGTTTGATGACACCTGTTTGGATCTGTTTAACATAGTTGCCTTGTTTTGTGTAATGATTGCCTGATAAAAAGTTTCAAGCAAGATTAATAGTAAAAGACTTCTTGATTTGAGGCCAACTTTTCAGTACAAAGTCATCCTTCCTTAGGCTTAATAAGTAATAATGTGTACCTTTTATGGCAACAGCCGTACATTCGATAACATATTTTTTAAGTCTCATCATAAAGAATTATTGGCACGTTCTTGGCATCAATAGAGGTCCGTTCATTGGTTTATTCTATACCATTAAACTTAACTTTTAACAAAGCATGGGTGTATATGTAAATTAAATTAAAGTAATTTAACTCTTCACTGGTTACGATAAAGTATACCGATTTAGAACGAAAGTATAAGTTTAAAGTTTACAACATTGCCAATCACTGCATGATTACGACAACTGTGTTACGACAAATGAATGAAATCACCACACTTTCAGAAAGTGTTTTACCTTTTAGGAATCACGCCATGTTGTACCACAAAATGTTATTTTAAACAATCTTCACATTTGCTTTTAGTAACCGTATTATACACATGTTTTGCTTTGCTTACGGAGAATCGCGAAGAAGCTTCAGTAACTGTTAGATAATCATGCAGTCGGAGAGCCGCGTTGGGAAATATGACCGTTATCGCTGAATTTTCGACTTCGCATGACGTCATAAATTTTAGAAGCCCTCTCTCGGCACAGAAGCATCAACGTTTCGCGCGAAAACATTAGCATAAAGTATACGTCATTTAATAGCTGTTTAATAAACATTAGTAGGCGAAAAATTAACCATATATGGTAAGATCAGTTCCTTATATGTTTAAGATGTCGCAGGTCACCTAATTTTCTGAATAATTTGTTGGATTTGTTGTCAGCGACAATTTCTTTCCAAAGTTCGTGTGCGTCCGTCAAAACTGAAGTTTTCTAACAGGTGTTTGTTTACAAATTTTCCATTAGTGGGATTTGCATCCCATACAGTGAATTACCAAAAAACCGACGTATATGGATAGAGTAAGTATCAATAGTCTGTTTTACGTTAAAATTGGCTTGAAACCCTATTTAAGCTTCCTATAGCGAACATTTTAAAAAAGGTCCTCATGTCATATATTGTTACGTCTCGCGGCACTAGTTCCGTCGTGTGTGGTGCATGGTGTGTTGATTGTGAGTTGTTGTAGGTGAGTATATGCACGACCTGGTGGATCGTTGTCGTATTATATCGGCCTAGGCCTAGTAACATGTTCTGTTTATAATTTAAATACTTTAGTTACAATTTAGTATTATTAAAGTATCGTTACAATCCTACTCTATATTGAAGATGCATTGGGAAGTTTTAAAAAGATAATTAAGCAAATCGCAGCCTGATACAGGTATAGGCCTACCTATTCTATAGTTAAATATTTATTTATAGTAAAATTATTGACAACTGAGGGGTACAATTTATTTATAATATTAATAATTATTACAATAAACAGACATAAGGAAATTTTGTATTTGCTGCTTTTTCATGGTAGGCCTATATCTGAAAATGTTTTCAGGTTGTTGAATAATTATACTGTATAACGATGCAATGTTTTGTTCATATCATAGTGACAATTATTTAAATAGTTTCATTCATTACATTGCAGCTATTCATTTTCATTTTAGGTTTTTTGTTGGTATCAAGACTCAACGATTTTCTGTCTCGTTCTTCAATATGAGGTTGGACGGTGGAAGCTGTAATGGTTTTCTCGATTTCAATATCATTGCTGCAGCTGATAGTTTTTCATTTTATTCGCTAATAATAATATAACATATACATTCATACGCATTCAAGTTTTAGAAGCGTTTCAGATCAGTCAATGATAAGATATAAATTAAGTTGCAATTGATTGATTGATTTACTTTATTAACCAGAGTCACACAGATACATATAATATAAACATATAAAACAATCATAAAATCAGTACAACCGTAAGACTCATTACTTATGTTTGATGAACAAGGTGCTATTTAAATAAAAGCAAGTTTTTATATACAGTAGTAGTATTTACTATTTATATCAGTATTGTTTGAAAGATATTTGTATTAAAAACTGCTTTTTCACATTCTGTATACGTAAAAAAAAAATTGGTTGCTTGTGTGAAATGCAAGTTGTATCTAATAAAGTAATATTTATATACAAGTGTGACATTTACTGCCAGATACTGAAATACTGAGTACCAACCAATCACTGTGACAATACTCAAGTAAATGATGGACTTATATTTTTATATCTTGGTTTCAGCTGGGCCCATAATTATCTTTTTTAAAAACATGACCATATAAAAATACACGTTTGAGTCTCTGAAACAAACATGCCCGATTTTATAAAACATTCCCCATATATAAATTGAAAATGGGTTATTTTTTTTTGTTTTTCCATTTATTGTTTTTTTAACAGTTTTTTATTTGTTCTGGGCCTAGTTTCTCCTTCAGGCTTCTTCTTGCTTGGTATATGAGCAGAGCTGGGATAGACCTACCACCAGCCTAGACTATAGAATACCCAGCTACTATTATTAACACTCACTAGGGTAGGCCTACCTATCTAATATTAGTATTGTATCAGAATTACTCAGCCTAGCTAGGCCTAGAAAATACTATTTTTAGGCCTAGCTAGGCTAGAAATCAAGTAAGTAATTATAGTAGGTAGCCTTTCCTAGCTCAGAAACCAAATAGAACAATAATCGGGGAGCAAATTGAAATCTTAGGCCTATGACGTAATACGCCTGCATGAAAACCGTATTGAACACAGACACGATTCGGTCCGGGACGATTCGTACCAGCTTCGTAAAACGTAAACAAAGTTTCAAAATGGCGATTTTTCGATCGAAACAGAACAGAAATGTAGTAGGTTTGGTTTGATTAGTGGGAGTTGCATCCCAAGAAAGCTTAAAATTAGATTTTTATTTTAATAGATAGCTTAATAGTTTATCTTGAAAGGATTTTAAATTCGCTTTGAAACCTTATCTAGAAAATATGAAATTTAATGATTTTTTACCATCATTTAAAAAAAAATTAAAGTAAAAAAGTTTATACATAAAATAATGATATTTCTTGAAACAAAAAATCTGTGGAATTTAGATCACAGTTTTTATCATTATTTACGCTTGTAGTTCAACTATTGAAATACGTTTATTGATTTCATTTAATATCAAAATTATACCATTTTCTAAGTGTACTAAAATAGCAAAAATTCCAACATTTTCCACGAAGCGCGCCCTCACAATGAATGAAATCAGTGATGCGTTACCAACGCGGCTTTCCGACTGCATGACAATAATATTATATTGCATAACAATTTTTGTTACAACGCAGTATGTTTGTAATGATGAACAATTCCAATGTGGTTTTAAGTGGTGGATGTACGCCCACGGCCTACGTATATGCGATGGATATGAAAACTGTGAGGATGGATGGGATGAATTCAAGTCAATATCATCGTACTCGAAAATTTACTGGATTTTATATGTTTAATGCCACGGACGACACGATAGTTACGCGAAAATTACTCAGTCAATATCATCGTACTCGAGGATATATACGATTTACGATCCTCGCAGCGGTAGTCATGTGATGCAGTTTCAACCAATCACGTTCACGTATTTACATAGGCTATGTAATATAAATACATAAATAACTATGGTTGCTTGTTATGTAATTTGTTTTTATTTTCTAACCAAAACATTATAAACCCTTAGTACAGTAATAATTATTGACCTTGAAGTTGGAACCTTTTACCCTAATCCTAAGTCATAAGGAATCGTGGAAGGCCGGATAGCAACGACATCCGGCCGTCTCATTAGACAGTACCTTGTTAACGATACGGATTTGGTTACCAATAACAGGCATACACAATTATGTTTATGGTTTTTTAGCAATCATCGTATGAAAACTGCCGTGTCCTCCTACAGATTTGCATTGGAAATCAACAAATCCATGTTGTTCCAATAATTGACGGTACTCTGTCTCAGTTCTTTCTCTTCCAGACATTTCAACCATCATATTCATGTTCAAGAAGAGCGTTTCTAGAGGGCCAGTTTTAGTCTCGTTCAGTAGATGTTCTGCTATCAACACAGCACCACCTGTGGGGAAAAGATAGACGGCCTATAGTTATAGCATGGAGGTATAGCTGCTCAGTTTAATAATATTTTATTGAATGAATTGAAGGATACTATTTTTGGGAAGATTTCGCAGCTGTCATAGTGATAGTGCTTTAACTTGTTTAACAAAATGTATCAAGGTATCAGATATAATTCGTCCTTAGAAAATAAGGAAATCGGATTAGGCCCTGTAACAATGGCTACCATGATCAGCACATTTTTTTTTGTATCCAATTAAGCCAGAAATCATGAATATTATTTATTCATTACCTTAATTATTTTCTATTATAAAGAATTGCTAGATAGATGATCTACTTCCTAAATATACTGAAACCTAACCCTCTAAATAATCTCTCTCAACTATTAAAAAAAACATGTTCTTGAAAGAACTCGCCCTCTATCATGTTCCATATTATGTCATAATTATTCTAATGAATTATTCATGATTTCTGGCTTATTTTGATAGGAAAAAAAATAATGCCACCGGGAATTTCCTACTCTTTTCGAATTACATGTACGATATTGTATGTACATCTGAAGGACACTATGACAGACAGGTCTAACCAAACAATATGCACAGTCCGATATTCTAAACTTCATGGCCAATTACCAGATTTCAAATATTTGAAAGTCCTCTGCAGTAGCTGATGCACTTTCTCATCTTCCCAATCATGAATAATTCTTGCAAAAGTATACAAGTTTGCTGGAGGAAATTCATCTTGAAAAATATCCCCAACAACAAACTTGACCTTTTGTCTTTGAGTGTCGTCTGGTGTAATTTTCTTAGCCTCTTCAACAGCATAAGCCAAGTCAAACACTGTTACAGTTGCGTCTGGATATTCAGATGCTAAGGCGTATGCTAATGCCCCAGAACCACCTGCATAAAGAAGAATGATAATGTAGTAGTGCTATAACTAAAATTAACATCCTGTTCATTAAGATATCGAAAAGAAAATACCTCCTAAATCGCATATCTCACAGAAAGATGAAAGATCGAATGTTTTTGCAACCCCAGGAGAGGTAATTGAAGATATCTGATGCATAAACTGTAGAAACGTTGCCGAGTATATATCTGATTTATAAATATTATTCTCCAATGTAACCTAAAGAAAGGGAAAATGAGTTTTCAGTTGTGTTATATGTGCCTTGGTGGTTTTGTGGTGTAACAGATAGAAATATTGTTTTAAATGTCAGAAATTGAGGCGCACAAACAGCCTGTCTGGCTGACATTCTTTGTGTATTTTGTCACCACGACAAAAATAATTCAACAAATAATTCATGGTATAATAGTATAAAGCTTAAATTTAAAACGTATAGTGTAATTTATAAGTTGAATGTCCGGTCATAAATTTATATATACTCATTCACGCCATATTAGGTGAAGTCTTCGGTTCACGTGAAACACACAGAGATATCTGTACACGGCGGTGTTATTAAAACAAAATACAATAATTATACTAATATTCTTACATCAAAACCAAATGCATGTTTGTAAGCTTCTGTGTGATTGCCAGTCTTGATTATTGTCATCAAATGCTGGTACAAGGGGTATTTGATACGGGAAGCATGCATAATAGCCCCTACCATGCTATTAGGCGTACTTGATTGCAGAAATGTTGCAATCTGAGGAAGATTCTTGTAAATTGCTAAATAAAAAATGAAAAATAAAAAATTCAGATCTTCGTAACTCAGATAGGTTATTCATGTCCCTGCTTAAAAAATAATTATACCCCTAGTGTAAATAGCACGCAATGTTATTATTGGTTCCACCAGTTATCGTACGCGCTGCCTAGCAAGCTTCGAATCTACAAGAGATGCATTCATTTGCTTACCAGTTTTTGATTCAGATTTAAAATCTTTTTTAATAAGTTTTATTCCAGCGACAAAGTCGAGAATTCTTTCCGTTGCCTCCAGATTGAGTTCCTTCCTGCTGGCTATTTCATTGGCTGTCATTCCATTTGGATGCGTCGCAAGGAGATCATACAATTGCAGTTCAGTTGTCACAAATAACACCTTAAACAAATGTAATCCTAATAGGCCTAAGTATATTTGAAATCGTATAACAAACATAGGATACCAATTTTAGCTTGCTACGTCATTTAAAGATCAATTAAGTTATAAGTCAAATTAATTCAGAAATGGCGGCCATTTTGTTTCTCACATTGTAATTCTAAAAATTGAGTCGGGTAAACAGCAGTTTTGAATTCAGCACCCCAAATTCATTACCCTAAAACACATGTTTATTCGCTTTTAACACGAATAATGCCCACAGCAACTTATTAGAGTGGAAATATGACTTTACTATAGCCTATTAAACATGTGGCGGGACGTTTATTCGAGGACATTTCGAGTGGGCGTTTTTTCCAAATGATGTTCTATGGGGGAGTTTATGAGAGGGAGGCGTTTATTCAAAGCAAACGCTTATTCGATTAAATACGGTATGTACAGATTAAACTTATAGAACTCTATAAAATAGCAAAAATATATAACGCCTGGATCTTTGAGAATGCATATTTTATCAGTAAAGTGTGTGTTTTTCGGTTATGCACCATCCACTCGCTTGAAGTATCAAATATAGGCCCTACATATTATATTATATAACACCTACAATTATATATATTGTTTTACAAAAATATTTTACAGTAAAACCAAATATATCGTACGGTTTCAATGTGAATCAAATTTAGGCCTTTATTCAATCTGATTCAAATGACAGGAATCTATTTAGATGTTATATAAAATAAATAATGAATATTCATTCATTCACTATTTGAATATTATTATTTATAAATTATTATTGTAAAACAAGCGGTAAATTTAATTTAAGTAAATTTAACAAAAACAACAATAATAATAAAAACCTGTGATTTTTCAAAACCATTATTAATATCCACAAGAACGGTAGGCCACAGTCTTGAATTAGTTTCGTTTTCCATGCTGGTCTTGTACAATACCACGCAGTATACAAATTGAAAGTTCTATAGGCCACCGTCGTCGAAACACGATTTGAAATATGAATAAAAGTATCATGTGATAATAAAATCGGCTGGTTCCTTTGGCATCACATCAACTTCCAATTCTAACAACAGGCTATTATACTTTTTTTTTGGTATGAAGATGACAGCAGTTCAGGGTCTGTAATCTGCTGAAACCTGTTTCAAGCAAGATTAATAGTAAAAGACTTCTTGATTTGAGGTCAACTTTTCAGTACAAAGTCATCCTTCCTTAGGCTTAATAAGTAATAATGTGTACCTTTTATGGCAACAGCCGTAAATTCGATAACATATTTTTTAAGCCTCATCATAAAAAATAGACGACACTGAAAGACAAAAGGTCAAGTTTGTTTGATTTTTTTCAAGATGAATTTCCTTCAGCTAGCTTGTATACCTTTGCAAGAGTTATTATTACTAAATGGTACAATCGCTTCGCTCGCGTACCATCTAGTAATAATAACTCTTGCTTATCGAATACACAGTAATTTCAGCGTTAACTATAATACATTTTCGTTTACACAAACGAATAAATAAACACGATGGTTTCTGTAACCAAAATTAGAACCCTGGGAATTACTTTTGTGTACTTTTTTTGATCAATTTAAATTATTTTGTTTAAATAGTTAGGCCTAATTATCTAACATTTCCAGTGCATTAAACTGTTTTAGTAATTTTTAGTAATTATAACACTTATCGTAACCTATCTATTACGATTTGTAATATGCACAATTTTCATTAATATTTATTTCTCTATTAATACAGATGTAAGTTTTTCTTATACATACATTAAGATATAATAATAATTATAATTATAAAACAAAATTATATTTTCATAGCTATATACAAGTATTTCAACTCAAATATCCATAACAAAATAATTATAATTTTTAATTAATACCGATTACCAATATGTTATACTTTAAACATGTTCATAGCATTTCACACACTTTCTTTTTACATGAACATAATTATAATTTTCTTATGGTATTATATTTTATACACATTAAATTTAAGTATAAATTGTTAATATACACATATAATATATAAATATAATAAGTGTTATTCTTAGTGTTGTAACTTTTAATTGTGTCTGGTACAATAGCCTGACTTATATTAGAAAATGTTATTTTAATCGTTATTAAATTTTATATATATACAAAGCAAAAATGTGTAATAAACCCAAACGTAACTGAGTTACAACGGGAAGTTAAAGTATATTATAGAAGTTTGGAACAATTTGCCATTTTTCTGGGAAAACCAATACGAATTTTATAGAAAGTGGTATGGACTAAGTAGTTTGTTTTACTATGTTAACAAAACTGTGTTTTTAGTATTTAATGGATGTTGTGTAATAATGTAAGAATTACATTTCAAATATCAAAAGAAAAAAAAATTAAACTAGAATATGCACTGTCCGTGTTCTGCGACAACAACAAAATAAGAAAGAAACTTGACCGTATAATGAAAACTGCAAATAAAATAATAGCTAGAAATATCAATGTCATTGATGTAATATACAGGCGTGATGTTATTAGCCAAGTTAAGAAAATAATGGAGGATAGCTCACACACGTTAAATAATAAATATGTAGTTAATAATTCAGGTAGAATCCGTCCTTTAAAGATGTATTGTCCCCCAAAAACATGAAAAATAAAGATTAATTAAATCAGACTTTGAATGTTTTCACCTATAAATTGACAAAATAAATGGTTAAATTCAACCAAAAACCCACTGACTGGCTGCCAATTGGCCGTGTTTTGCTTTAAATTAGTTTTTTTTTCAGGTAAATACATTTTTTTACATCATGTTATTTTAGTCTTTATAGGCCTATTATTGTATTGATATTTATTTATTATATTTGTTTGTATTGTATGTGTAATTTAAGCATCAAAGAAAACAATTTCATGTTCGCCTTGTTGTGATTTATCTTATACAGTATACTGATATGGGGTTCGTACTCTGGTACTATTGTGTTTTTGCTCGGTTTTGGAATGAGGGTCATATGGAATTAATTCTATAGTAATAGTTAATTCTATAGTAAGTCTCCAAAATAGTTTCAAACTGAACTCTAATACTCATCTTCGGTGATGAATTTCTAGCTTGATTTTTACAGTATAACAAGGTTAATTTCTGTGATGATGGATATAGGCCTACAGTAGAGTGTATGTGACACATTGGGTGAGCAGAGCCATTTATATATAAAGAGTTACGACATTGGATTATAGTCACGTGATATGCAGATCAATTTGTGTCAAACTTGTCTCCGTTAATGCATGTAAAGTATAGAAGCAAGAAAATACTTTAAACTTTTTCTTATATTTAAAAAAATGTAATTGCACATTTTACGGTGAAATATCGATGTGCACAGCGTACAGAAGTAATTGCAGCAAAGAATATTGCGCGCGCGTGCGCTAGTACATTATAAAGTTCGATTGATTGATTTTGGAACGAAACATCCCATAACTACGTCCTATCAATAACAATTATGTAATATTTTCAATTCATAATGCATGCTTTGATGACTAAATAAAATAATAAAGTGTCGTGGATATATTTGTTAATATATTGAATAGAGTATGAACAATATTAAAATAATAAAGGCAAATTATTACAAATGAAATGATGAACGAGTCTCTGAAAGTTTGTGTCAAAAACACACAGAGAGACATATACTGTATAAAAAGAGGGGTGAATTTGTGTGTTTTTTGTATTGGTTCATGCTTTGATGTATCCTGACTTGCATGTAGGCCCTAGCATTTATTCTTTTGTTATTATAGACACAATATATATATGTTACCAAATTAATACCATTAATAAAATTAATTACTAAAATAAAAACGGAATATAAGCGTTATTTCATAGACAAAAAAATCTAAAAATAATGCATGAACTATAGGAAAACGCTATACAAAACAGAGCCATATATAGAGAGAGTTACGGCATTGCGTTCACAGATTTTAGAAAGTCACGTGGTGTGCACGCCGGCCATGTTTGTGTCCAACTATGCCTATGTAGCGTATGGAGTCGAGTCATTTGCTTAAAAATTGTATAACATTCACAAGGCTTTAAAAATCGAATTTAATATCAAAACAATCAATTTGTTTAAAGGTTTTTGGTAAGATAATAACGAAATCATAAAGTTACTGCGAACATGATTTTAAACAACAAAATGTAAAAACAATGCATTACTATAGAGAATCGCTGTACAAACTAAACGCGCACGCGTAGAGCGTGCATGGAGCGCACAACCAGAGCCGTTCCGAAATTGCTATTTTTGTTGTTTTAAATCATGTTCGCAGTAACTTTATAATTTTTTTATTATTTTAACAAAAACCTTTAATCAAATTGATTGTTTTGATATTAAATTCGATAATTAAAGCCTTTTGAACGTTATACATTTTCAAAACAAAAGACTCAACTCCATACGCTACATAGGAATAGTTGGACACAAACATGGCTTCTAATCCATTCGAAGTCGTAACTCTCTCAATATATAATATGGCTCTGATACAAAAGAGACGCGCGCGCCCTCAGCGTGCGAATTCTTTGACACAAAAATGGCTTCTAATTTTCAATGTCGTAACTCTTTATATATATGGCTCTGTGGGTGGGGAGAGAGAGCCATCTATTTTTTTTCAAGCAAAAACTTCTACTGACACTGAGGGCCTGCTTTATAAAAACGCATCGCGAAAAAAGAAGACTACCTAGGCCGCCGACGGTCCCCTCTATGGAACGCCAGTAATCTCTTCTCATTCGATGACGTAACATGCTCTTATGACTGCACAGCATGCTCTTATGCTCATTGCTAATGCTCTTATACTCATTCTTAATGCTCTTATACTCATTCTTAATCTTTTATTTATTCTTTTATTCACTCTTATGTGACTTTCCATGCTCTTATACTCTTTCGTCATGCTCTATGTGACTTTCCATACTCTTATGTCAATTATGTGGTATCCAATTATGCGACGTATTATGCTCTTATGAGGTGGTAACTAAAAATGCAACGCAAGTGGCGCACTACTTCAAATGTAAAATAATTGACGGCTGTACAAATAAGTCTAGGAAAGTTGTACACGTTTGAATTAATTATTTTCACAAGTTTCAGCAATAAAAAGTCACGCCTACCTTCTTGCTAGCTAGGCTAGTTAGTTTTTTTAAGGTTGGACCTTTGTAAAACCCTATACACTAGGCCTAGGCTAGGGGATTGTAACTTTTATAGACTTATTTGTACAGCTGTCTATTATTTTACATTCTAAGTAGTGCGCCGCGTGCGTGGGGAATCTGTGTTGCATTTTCAGTTACCTCATAAGAGCATGATACGTCGCATAATGACGAAAGAGTATACTAGCATACCTCATAAGAGCATGATACGTCGCATAATGACGAACGAGTATAAGAAGAGCACACCTCATAAGCGCATGATACGTCGCATAATGACGAAGAGTATAAGAGCATTACATATGAGCATAAGAGCATTGTGTGCAGTATAAGAGCATAATGAAATAGTATAAGAGCATGACGTCATCGAATGAGAAGAGATTACTGGCGTTCCATACCCCTCTATCTATCTCTAGCCATCTTTGAGCGAGCGCGTTAGCTTCCCATTGCAACAGCAGAGAAAGGATTGTGTTTGATGACACCTGTTTGGATCTGTTTAACATAGTTGCCTTGTTTTGTGTAATGATTGCCTGATAAAAAGTGTGTTTTGTAACATGGAAGGAGACAATGGAATTACCGAAGAAGAACGCAAAGTTGTACAGGAATTTAGTTATTTGCTTGAAAAGTCTAAACAATTGTTTAATGGATTAAGGTAAGATTCTTGCCGTGGTAGGCCTAGAGGCTAGCTAGGCCCTATCTATAGTCCGAGTACCGCACCCCCTACCCTAGGCCTAATAACAATAGGCCGCGATGCTAGCCTAGATTGATAGCTAGGATAGGCCTTGGCCGGATGTTAGTCAACTCGCCCTATCGAAAAGTCGCGTAAAATTTAGTCCTAAACTAATACGCAATGATGGATCAGGTGCCGTTTTCGGCCACCTCGACTTGTATGGACTATACCATTATAAAAAGATGGGAAAATAGGGGTGTCCTATTTATTAATTGAGTGTGTTAATGTGTTAAAATACTGCTGCTTTTGTTCTTTTGTTTAGTGCATTATGTTTCAGCAACAAAGAGAAAACAACTACGCCCTGCATGCTGTAGAATTAAATTCAAGTTTTCAAGTTAATACAGTATATTATGGCTCTTTATTTCTATATAATTTTTAGGTATCCTTCCCTAATATATTAGGTGGATTCCCTAAGGTGGATATTGAATAATTTTTACGGATTTATAGATACAGAAAATATATAAAGAAAGTTTTTATTCCAGTTACAAATAAAAAATATAATTTACCTAACATTAGTACATTTAATAAAGATGACAGTAGTACATTTAATAAGATCTATCACATACTGATTATTGGTAATCAGTAAAACAAATAAACATTATAATTTTGTCAATAAATCTGTACCATTTTGTTCCCAGAAAACACAGCGTTTGACATTGCGTGTTTTTAGGTTTGGTTTTTCTAAAACGTTTTAAACACGTTTTTAAACGTTTCTGTGTAGAAATACATGTTCTAATTGAACAACGTTGCATCAAAACGTTATAATAGCGAATGCAAACCGGAGCTGATAATGTCGCCATGAAGAGGATGATTGGTGTCTTCCAATATAGCATGGAATACATCGGCAAGCCGTTCGCTGTCAGAACTAGTCAAGCATTTGCATAGACAAACCAATTACTTTCCCCGCTTTACTCAGCACCTTCTCAATTCGGTCTTTATCTCCCTTACTGATATTCCTAGCCCAATATACAATATGCCCAAATAGAACATCACTGATTAGTAAAACATAAACATTCTATAGTACAAATATCCTGCTTTACCCCAAAGAACCGAGTTTCCTTAAGCAGTACAGCCTTGTTATTAACTTTTTAACTACGATCAACATGTCCACCCATTTAAGCTTTAGTCAAACACTACTGCCAGATACTTATATTGTTAACAATCTCTACTTCCTTTACTTTAATTAATGTATACTGTCAGAGCAATTATGTTTTCGAAAATCAATCCTTATTTCTTTCGTTTTATTTATGTTGATCCGATAGGATTGGGCCGATTAGAATGCATTTGCCAACATTCTTTTACATATTTTACAACATTATAGAGTGTAGGTAATTTAACCGATTGTAATGTAGTATTTAGGATATTTTAATATCGATTGTACTGTAGTATTTAGGATGTTTTAATTCCAATTGTACTGTAGTAACATGTTTTAATTCCGATTGTATTGTAGTATTTAAGATTTTCTAATTTCGAATCCGATTGTACTAACATTTAAAGTGTTTAAATCCAGATAGGAAAACATAGGCCTAGTATTTAATTAATATGCTTTAATTTTGATTATACTGTAGTGTTTAGTTTAGTTTTTATATATAATAAGTAAGTATACCTACTTATATAGTTTTTATTTATTTATTTATTTATTCATAGGAATCACCTTTATATCAGTGTCACACATTTATCAGTTAATGGTGCATCCAATTTACAGACAAAATTACAAATAACATAAGCCACAAAGTTCTAAATACTAATACATAACATCAAAAAAAATGTGAACAAATTAATTAATTAGATCTGTATGAAAATACATAATACGTAAATTGTACAATATATATAACTACAAAAATAAAAACAGAACAACAAAAATACAGCAGAATAGGCCTATATAAATAAAACTTACAGTATACATCCTCATAGAGATGTCTGTAGCTTGTTTACTATAATTAATAATTAGTTGAGAGGGGTAATGCTGATAAAATTGTAGATCTAGTAACCCATGCTTTCATGAAATATTGTTTACAATAAAAATCAAAGATTTCTCCTAATGTTTCATTTTCAGTGAATAAATTGTCTAGCATAAAGTGGTGTTTTAATTCCTTAGATCCACAATTAAAATTATCCCAGTACATACTTAAATTATTGTCTATGAGGTTGTTCTTAGGATCCAAGTATACATCATTTCTAACAGAGTTTAATGAAGGACATTTAAATAAAATATGGTTTACTGTTTCTTTTTCGTTAGTAATACACATCTTACATAATCCTGTGTTATGATTTGACCAGGATTGTCTACGACCCTCAAGATCTAGAGAGTTTGATCTTGCTTTAAATTTTAAATTCATACTCGTAAAATTAGTTTTACCTAACAAATATTGTTAAAAGTTTGGAGTTCCTTTATACATAGTATATTCCGTTAACGTTGTTTTGCATTAGGCCTTTGAAAACCACTCGTTATGATCAACTTGTTTATTATTTTTCCTAAATGGCTTTATCCAGTTAGTAGATGGTTCTTAATTAAATTTGTCTATAAAATTTGTTTTATTTAAAATATCTTTAGTTAATATAGTAATATTGTTACAAAATCTTGGCATTCCCTAACACAGTACCTAATAATAACATGCCTTATAAAAAGTACATGCATTGCTAGTTTTTGATGTTTTGTATTGTTCCTTGTAGTTTGTACTGTAGGTTTAATACATAACAGAACAATTGTATTGTCACCTGACAAGAAAATTCAAACGTAACCAAATTCATTGACCCATACATCAAAAAATTCAGAAAAATATGTAATGCATTTGTAAAAAAAAAAAAAAATTCGATTTTTTATGATTTTTTTTGTACATATCAAAAATTTGGTATAGGCATTTTAGTGTTATATACCAAATATTTGTGGCAAATTGCATGCTTATGTGTGCTAACCTCCAAAATTAAATAATTACTTATTTTTCATAATGCTCAACATCTTGGACATCTCCGCAGACCCTATGAGGCAGGGTGGAGAAATGGTGGGTGGGTTCGGAGGGGGGTTTTGGAGGGGGAGACATTTGTAATCGGTAATCAATTTATTTACAATATAACTATACAGTATTAATTTTGTATTTAATTTTTTAGGTGTATATGAAGAATCGCAAGCATTTATAGAAGGGCGGGGGAGGCCTGGGTGGAGGTGGTGAAGGGGGAAGAGTTGTGGTTTTATTATGTTTCTGAAACCCCGATAACTAGCATATTGTTAGAGCATTTTTTCACTGAACAACATTACAGTATTACTCACTCTTTTTTTCTCTTTAGTGGGGTCTTCCCACTTTTATTCAATCATAATATAAATATTGTACATTTATTCAATTAAAACAATCTAGTACTCAGCTATTTCTGAATAAAATACAGTTTTATTGTAAAATGTGATTTCTGATTACTTTTTCGGTGATAAAAAATAGATATTTAAAACATTAGCATTGTAAATATAAATAAGTTGCCTGTGCCAATTGCACTCATAGTCATAGTCATATTATATTGATTGTTTATATACAATAACAAATAATACTTTAAACAATAATTATCGAAAAATATGAAATAGTTTCCCTATTTTTTTCAATTTGTTGTTTGGCAAATACTTTCTTCACTAAGTGTGTTTGTATATATTTTACTTTTTTATTGATCATCATTGGTCTGGCTAACAATACAAGGAAGCACGCAAGCCTCGCTATGACAAGGTTGATGATCACAGCGAGGGTAGGTTGCACATTTGCATGTGCCCCTTTGAGCAAATAAAAAATATTTGCAAAACATTATATAAAACAATGAGTTGTAAACTGTGGTAGACGACGCTGATTCAGTGCAGTGGCGTTGACGTCCAGTCATTTGGTGATCTTCTTGAAGAAGGCGTTGGTAGCGAGGCGATCAAGCTTGTTTCATCTCGGTGGAAACATCTGTAAATAAGCAAAGTATTAATGAAACTTACCTCCAAAAGGTAAACAAATACCTTCCAATACCCACAGCAAGACAATCAAACTTTTGTTACATTTAGATAAGATTCTAAAGTATTCTGAGATATCACCAGTTATGCCATGTTGTTTTCTCAGCTGTTATGTTCATCAAATAATATTACTTAATACTAAATAATATTTTAATATGCATGATTATATAGAATTATTTAAAAGAAAAAAACTATTTACCAAAAATAACTGAAGATATATTTTGTTAATCCTTGATTTAAGGCAAAGAATAACCTACAATACAATTAAATTAAATATAATAAAAGTATTAATAATGCAAATATAGTACAACAATTAGTTTAAACTAATCTACCATCACCAGCCTAGTAATAGTAACTATCACACGGCCTCTGACTACAAAACGACCACCCAAGGTTGTCAAGGTTCCTGAATTTGTTTCTATTCCCACTACAAAAATAGGCCTTATTAATAATTATAATAAATATAAAGTGTGAGTGAAAGTAAGCAATGATCAATAAAATATCAATATTAAATTATTATATATTATTCCTATTATTTATAATATATTTGCAATAAAATACTTGTTAGATATACTGTACTGTATTTAAATTTTTACAATCGACGAGTTCATCGCCCACGGCGACGAGCCTCGCACAGCCAAAATCCTATTCTCTAGCACTAGCCTAGACCGAATGCAAAACTAGGACAAATAGGCGATTACGGGGGGTGCCCAAAGTGCAGCTTTACGTACACCAAATTTCTCAAACTTATAGTATAATGAAAGATTATAAAATGCTTAATACTAATACCAATATCAAAATATTAGGCGTATTTTGTGAACGGTAATGTTTAACAATCTGCAACACTCGATAAACGTGGTCACAAAAATTTTTGAAAATAACTCAGCTGTACAATAACTTCCGCGTGACATTTTGAGGTCAAAATCTTAGCCCATGACCAATCCCGTCGTATTTTTATGAATTAATTACAGCTGGCGGTCGTGGACCGGTCCGCAATTTAGTCACACATTTTCGCCGACATAAAAAGTGGGCGTGGCCTCGTAACTTGCAGGTGCCTACTCTAGGCATAAAAAAAGTGGAAGCTCCGCCATGTAGTCGCTAGGGAGGTCGCACTACCACTAGGCTATACGACCACTGGGAATAATTACTGACTCAGGGGTGCATAAAAAATCTAAGCCTAGCCGGTAGCGGGACGATTCGGCCCTGAGACGATTCGGCACACTTACGTTTATCGGCTTTGATATGCATTTATAAGCATAAAATAAGCTTTTTTCCCGAAACTTTATTTTCAGAGAGACTATGGGGTAGCACTACTAGGGATAAAGATGCAATAAAGCAAACATTTTGAAAACATTGTCGAAAATGATCATTTTTTAGTCACGGGAACAATGTAAACCAGTTACGCCCTCTGTTGGCCGCTTGGCGAATGCACAAAATAAACAAGGTTTTCGAAGTAATAAATTGAATATAAAATTACGTTTTTTTAGTAATTTATTATATATATTATATCAACTTTGTCAATATCAATAAAATACGGATTGTTTAACACCTTTAAAATTTATACCAAAAAAAATGAATATGAATTTGGTCTAAAGTGAGACGTTTCAGCCCACAAAGTGGGATGTTTCGGCCCCACAAAAAGTTGGCCGAATAGCCCCGGGTCAAATCGTCCCTGAATCGGCCTAGCCTAGATGGTAGTCAAATCAATGAATAATGGATCATTCATAAACCACATGGTCACTCACAGTGCGTCAAAATGGGTGCATCATGGTCACCTAAAGGTAAATCACATTTGCGTCATGGTATTTATAAGGTACTGTATGATGCACATCGAACAAATGACGCATCTCTCCCGGTCGTCATTTAGTGGGTCATACAATTGACAAGTGCATTACTCGTGGTCGCACGCTCTAGCTCCTCACCAGCCCAAGAAGGGGAAACCCTGCCATAGTCACTCAATCTTTTTTACAATGATATTGGTGGTCACGTTAATTTTGGTCGCGATAAAATGTTGTTAGGATCTAGATTGTGGATATTTTTTATTTGCTTATTATTAAAGACACAAGACGTACGTTTTTGACCTAATTTTAGGTCACACTACATTTTATGTAAAAATATTGCGTTATTTGTACTTATTGCGATAAATTTTTTTTGTCTTTAATTTGAAACAGTTAAAAATGTGAAAATTTAAATTTAATTCCGAACTTGCATCGTTATTTTGACGTGATGTGATGCAGGGTCTGAACCTTGTCGTTAAAAGTTTTTAAAAAAAGCCTGAAACCAAAACAACAACCAGGCCTATTAAAAACGTCAGGTGTACAGTAAGCCTAGTATTATCTACAGTAGTTGTTTACTTTCAAGTAATGGATTTGCAAGAATGATTAAATATAATTAAATGATTCAATCAAACACCTAATAAATCAAACAAAAGATTTTCCACACAAGCTTCGAAAATAAAGCTACAGTAATAATAAAGCACAATAAGTATCAAAATTGTATTTTTATAGTCAAACGTCAATACGAAATTTTCGCTTACCAGTGGTAATTTACCATACAAAAATGTTTTAAAAATATTGTTAAAGTAAAAAAATGTGGCCGCAGCTGCTTACGGGAGGTACAAAATGCACTAATTAGATACTGTAGGAAGAACAAACAGGCTTTTGAAAGTGCAGCCATTAATAAGGGAGGTGGCCGCATACGGGAGGTGGCCACTCACGGAAGTTCAACTGTATTTTCATTTATATTCATATTATTATCCTAAAACTACTATTATACAGATATTGACTGCTTAGAGGTTAAATATAAGATTTGACATCCCCGAGGGAATGATATTATGTTCGAGGGAATATATATTTCCCGAAGCGCCAGCTGAGGGAAATATATATTCCCCGAGAACATAATATCATTCCCAAGGGGATGTCAAATCTTATATTTAACCGATATAAAAGGCAATATCTGTTATATTATATAGCCAAGAACAAGTCTGCTGGTGAAGCTAGGCTAGGCCTCCTATTCTATAGTATTTGTATTGTATGTAAACAAGCCTCCTGCCTAGACACCTTACCTTGCGAAGAATAATATACAGATAATTACTAATTAATGATTCCTTGGCAATAAAATATTCACTTAGGCCTAGGTCGTTTAAATTAACAGAAGAATTTCCATCAATAAGCCTATTAATAATAATATTATAATCAGGTAGGCCGAATAAACAATTCATCGTCTTCTCTTCGACGAGGAGCTAGCCGAATCACCGGATGTTCAGCGCGTACTAGTTACTAGGTTACTACCGTGAGTATTGACCAATCACAAACGGTGTTTCATCACATTTAGGGAGGACTAATAACAAATGAGGGCGCTATGTATGCATAGTTTAAATAGTTTAGATGAATAATTTCTTCAAGCAAGCTGCGTGGCGCAACGGTGGAAGCGTTGTCTTGCGATGGAGTGACAATTCCACCCGAGTTCAAATCCAGTAGATGACTTTTGTTTATTTATCGGCAAACGCGAGTGTTGCCACACGAAAATTACACAGTCAATATCATCGAACTCGAGAATGTATATGTTTAATGACAGGGGACACGATAATTACGCGAAAATTACTCAGTCAATATCATCGTTCTCGAGGATATATACGATTTACGATCCTCGCAGCGATAGTCATGTGACGCAGTTTCAACCAATCACGTTCACGTATTTACATAGGCTATGTAATATAAAGCAATATGAGCTGGTGGTATTCACTTGTTGACATCATAGAAAGATTCGTAATTGTGGTTTAAAAATACGTAATAGGCAGGCTCTGGTAACTAATTTAAAATCAGTGGTAATCTTTTTAGAATTGCAAAACAAGAAACTTTTTATTAATGATTTTCAAAAAGTACATACAGTACTTCATTGAAACCTGTAAAATGAAAAATGTATATATTATAAACATATTCATAATAACATTTAGCGTGACCAAAATAAAACGTGATTTCAAATGCAACCAATATTAAACAGCGTATCTAGCGGCGCTCGCCATACAAAACACCAGACCGAGAATATCACTAGTTCTTCGTCTAGCTAGTCTGGTAAGATATTTTCCATACTTAACAAAAAAAAAAAGGGATGGTCAATAAGGAAAATAAAGGTACAGAAAGAAAAACATTGTCATCGATAGTTTGGAACTCGGGACCAACAAACAACAATTTGCTTTTTAGTAATTAGAAATATCAAAATGATAGTTCAAATACCTTTTAAAAGGTCTGAGGGCAGAATCTTTCAAGAGTCCTCAGAAAAATATGCGAATTTGATTGCTATCCCTACAATCTAAAAAAGTTAGCATTAAACAAATGCAGTCAAACATACACAGCCGATGTGTTAAAAATGTAATCATTTCCATTGTTTTAAATTGTTTCAGAGATCTTCCACAGTATGGGCACAAACAATGGCAGTCATACTTTTGCAGAACATTTGATGTGTACACTAAATTGTGGAAGTTTCAACAACAACATAGGTTTGTATTGATTATGGAAAAGTTATTTCTATTGACAATGTGTGGCACAGTTTGTTTTCCGCAAATGGCCAAAAAAATTTGTTTTAGGCCTGGCTTGTTACAGTCAACCTGTGCATGTTACTGTATTTAATATTTCTATTGACACGATTGATCATGAGTCTAGTGTAAAGTTTTCTATCAATCCAGATGACTGTATAGTGTAAAAACAAGAAAATAGATTATGATTAATGAATTTTATGCATACATTTATTTAGTCCATGCAGATAGTTTTTATTACACTCAGTTTACTGTAACTGTACTGATACTGTAACTTATACTGTACAGAGTTTTAATAAAAAGAATGTACAGTAAATATTAGGAACCCTCCTTTTTTCTCGTTTAGGATTACCCTGGATACCCATTATGGATTAAAGCGATGGCAAATTGGAGAAGTGGCATCCAAAATTGGACAGCTTTACTACCATTATTAGTAAGTTTGCACAATTTTCTGTTGAGACTGCATACTGTACAGTAGTTAAAAACTGCGCAAACCTTTTATAGTTCTAATTGTGATCTAATATAATATTAAGTAGTTTGAAGGAGCTTTGCCCAGGTTTTTTTGGGGTTTGTGCGAGGTTTACGATGTTTAGCAATACCCTAGTTTGTGTGATAATATAACAACATGCCAACAATAAAAAAAACTACAGTAGGATTCATTAGTCTACATAGACATTACGCAAATTTCTGAAGGACCGTGGGGTGGCTTGAGAAATTAAAGTTGTAGAAACGCACGATATTGGTTGAGAGTGAAATACACATGATATTATACACAGTATTAGGCTACTGTACTGTATGTTTTCAAGCTTGAGCGGCAATCGAGGGTATTTCTATTTTGTAAACAACGTTGTCGAGCGTGAAGATATGTGGTTTTCTTTTTGTCTTCCCTCTTCACATAGTTAAATTCCCCATCTCCCATCCATATATGCGGCAGAACAGCATGTGTGAACAACATATTTTAACAACGCACTATTTCGTGATAACGTACCGAAAACGAGATCAGATAATATATGTGCTTGCCAAGACTAGGGAGTTTAGTCGAGAGAGAAATACATGTGGTCCATTACATACAGAGCGGTAGTCTAGTGATGTTTTCTATTCGTAAACAACGTTGTGTGAAAACGGCCGATGATGAAGCCGAGCGCGATAATATGTGTTTTTTTTTTGCTTTTTTTTGCCCTTTTTTCACAGTACGTCTTGCAGCTTAAGCAGAAGTTGAGTGTTAATTATTTTAATAAATACAGCTGGGCTCACACTGACCGATCGCCAAGTCGCCATGGGAGAAAACGTTTCCAGATTGGCGAAAAATAAAACGGCTACTTTACAATTTTTACCCCCCGAAACAAAGTTCAATGACATTTCAAGGAACCTAGATGTTCATCCTAAAATTGTCTTACCTCATACCCAACTGTTGTGTGGCTGAGGTGGCGGACTATTTTATTTTAAATGTGGGCTAAAGTTACTGTATGACTATAATGTAAAATCATGTGTGAACTGTGATGTGAGACAGTGACATGTCTCGTGCTGCGATTCATTTTTTCAGTGAATACATTTTTACCTTTCTAAAAACAAAGTTACAATACTTTTTTCATACCTACTGTAGAGGTCCATCCTAAAAGTGTCTTACCTCAGCCCCACAACCATTGTGGGTCTGAGGTGGCTGATTCTTTTATTATTACCTTCACTATGTTGATCCAGCTGGGTAGTTGGGCCACGGCTTGGTACAGAGAACTAGATTTTAAGCCACAAAATATAAAAATGTGGAACACTGGTCTAGACAGTGTGGCCAAGGATAATGCATAAATCCGAATGAAATTTGTTGAAACTTGGATAGCTTTTATTTAATGAGCCTGACTGAGCCCAGTGAAATAGACCAGTTCATTCTTGAATTCATTTTTTGTTTGTTTTGTAACACACCTTACTTTGAAAAATATGGCGCCAGTAATTCGGCTATATCATGTGGTAGAAGAATTATAGATGGCGCACACTGCAGGTTAGTTTTCGAATACACAGCATTTTTTTTTTAGTAAAAGAAAAATTGAATATGTATTGTAATCTAGATATGGTGACATACTGTAGGTGGTCAGACATGTTTTTTGAGTCTTGGAGTTCAATTTAAAGATGTACAGTATTGTCCCCCAAAAACATGAAAAATGAAGATTAATTAAATCAGACTTGAGTAGGTTATTTTGTAGTTTTAATAAAGTTAATCACTTCCATAGAAAAAAGGGGAAAAAATAATGTTTTTTATAAAATGAAAAAAATATGGTTTAATTCATCCAAAATCCATTGACTGGCAATGGCAGCCAAATTGACTATGTTTTGCTTTAATAAATAACAGTTTTTTCAGGTGAATACATTTATTTTCATCTAATTTTTGGTCAAAGTGGATAACTATAATGTGACATTAAAATGGCATTTTCAACAAAAAAAATGTTCAATAAATATTTTTTCAGGGGACAATACATCTTCAAGCTTTCTTTAAAACAAGGCTACAGTATATTGCGTTTTTTTTTTCAAGAAAACAATCATCAAGCACTTTTGTAAAGTAGCTCAAGATTGAGTTGATTTTTGCTTTATATTTTTTGATCTGAGAATATGCAGTTTAATTATGTTAGGAGAAGGTATCTAAAACAAATTTTGAGTGTGTTACAGAAGAAACAGAGGATAATAATTGATCATAAATTAAATTTCTCCAGCCATACATCTAAAATGATTTTTTTTTTTTCATTTTATTTATTTCAATATCGTCATCACAGCCTTAGCTGAATTTAATTTGATCCAAGATGGAATATGGAGATGCATGGATCTCCTATATCAGGAAGGATAAAAATTAAATTAAATCGTTTGGAAAATGTTCAGCAGAGAGCTAACAAGTGTTGTCACCGAATTGAGAGGCCAGTCGTATGAAGAAAGGCTGAAAGCATTGAACTAATCACCTACATTTATAGAAAGAAAAGAGATGAATTCATCCAAACTTTTAAAATTGTTAATACTAAATATTGATAAGCTCTCTCTGAGAATATTGAGAATACAGAGCTACTGTTCATTTACATAATTGCAGTTGAACAAGCACCATCTCCTCAGACTGATCATTTATGCTAAATTATCTACTTGAAACTACTTGACCGTACATATTTTTTTGCATATAATATTTAAAATGTACAGTACTGTAAGCTATTTTAATAATCAGTCACATTAAAATTCCAGTTTTTATATTAGTATAAAAATATAAATTTCCAATTCAGTACAGTAACTCTTTATTCACTGATTTATGCAATGCAAAGAAATCTATTTTCATGTGTCTGCTGCATCACTATCAGATTTACACAGAATGCAAAGGTGTGAATTGAATATGCATGAAAGTACATGAATAATTATGAATGCTAATGTGTCCCTGGGGATTTAATTGATTGCCAGGTTTTCTCACTATCCAGTCTCTACTGTAATCATCTTCTTGCTAGTATAGTATTCACCATTCATGCTTGCTTTTAAGTTGAATTTATGTCAAAAACCACTTGAATATCCACTACTATATTAAACAACAGTAACCAAGCTTTTTAAATATATTATACTTACCAATCTATATAACACTGACTTTATAAAATATAAATATTGCCTATTTGTTTACTAATTATACAGTACTGTAGTATTATACCAAATATGGCATGCATTATTATTTTCTTGGTATTCTCAGATCATAATTTTTATACTCTACCTTTTAATTTTAATAATAAATATTTCTCACCACAACATGTTGGTTTCATTTGTCTTACCATTAATAAATCAATAAGTTACTAATACAATAGTGTCTTGGAACAATGTTCATTAGAATTTGTTGTTTAAAAGTCAAACATTGACATGAAATGACATTACTGTAAAGTTATTTGTTCCTGTACTGTACAGTAACTTTGCATTTTGTAGTTGATTATTTACCATTAATTATGCAGTCAGATTCAGTGAATGCTAATGTGCAAACTGCATTATATAATGTAATTCAATCTAAAGTGAAGTCACAAAACAAAATTGTTACTACTGTAAGCATTTTTTTGGTTATAAATTAGACTAGCAAAACTAAGGTTGTCTACTGTACACTATAGACATGTTCAGTTGGTTGGTAATGGCTGCAATCGAATCCTCAAATTTTATTTTATAGCATTTGAATTTTAAGTAATTAGAAGAAATGTAGATTACAGTACATTAGTTCAATGTTTTATTTGCAATTTTTGTTGAGAATTTTAACCTGTTTGGTCACTTGGATCCTCCTGCCCAAATGGTATCTGACGTTAGCTTCTGTTTGCACAGAATGAAGTCATTCATCGGGACCACTTTGAGTAATAAGTTTAAGTGCGGTCGGTAATAAGCCAGCAGATGAAGCTGTACTGATCTCATACACCGATGGCAATACGGAACTACTGTAAGGCGACAAAGCTGGCCAGACATCCTAATGCTCTGAGCCATTCGTAAGCCGTTGGAGTACGAGCAGTGATTAGATTGCGTACTGCACTCATTGCAGACGTTATTCATTGGTGGGATAGACACGCCAAGCCCGTCACAAGATTTATCTGTGCTCCGAATTATAGCGGGGATTGAGTCGGCACCAGGCATGACTTTTCCCGATTTATAATGCAACCTGCCTGTTCCGTAACAAGAAGGATTAGCCTCTGCACTAGGGACGTGAAAGTATGCATCTTTCAGATCTATCGAGGCTGCCCAGTCTCATCGTCTTAGCCCCAGTAGGATGGATGAGAATGTCTCCATCTGAAACCTCTGGGGCTGAATAAACTGCTTGTTTAGACGCCAATCGCCTGTCTTTTTTTCTGTTAGGAAGACGGTCGACTCGTGTTCGAGACGATGCATCGTGTGTTGACTTGTTCTACTGCTCCTTTCTACAGACCGGGCATATCTGTTGTTGTCTGGCGTATATGGCGGTTGCGGATGCAATGTTTCTGACGATTCTGATGTCGTGAACCTACGATAATGTGCCGGTGTCCCTTGAAGGACGTTGATATGATGTGAGGCGGCCGTCGTCACATAAATAAACGCATGTTGATCAGCAATCAGCCCCGTGATTTGCTGTAATAGCGCAATGACCTCCGCATCATGTTCTCTCAGATGGTCAGGATCAGCTAAAAATGACAGCAGGTAGCCTGAAACAGATGTTACACGTAGCATTCTCACAGTCCGCTCTATCTACCAAGAGATGCATCTCCTCCGTTTTTGCGGCCTTCGGGACAAGGTAGCTTGGCTTGCCTGCTTCCAAACCTCGGTCCTC
Organism: Antedon bifida; assembly: GCF_963402885.1. Classification (NCBI taxonomy): domain Eukaryota; kingdom Metazoa; phylum Echinodermata; class Crinoidea; order Comatulida; family Antedonidae; genus Antedon; species Antedon bifida. Next base: position 26,994,609 of record NC_136228.1, read on the forward strand.
TCTGACCCGATCTTTGGCGGCATCCAGTACGCCTGGCGCTATGATGTATCTGTCGAATTGCGCCTGCGGCACCGGAAAAGCAGAAAAAAGGACGTACGCCGCAGGCCTACGTGTCCCAGTATCACATGCAATTGTGTCGAGTTACGGATTGAGAGGCACAACCGAACAAGTAATAACCTTCCGGAGAGGTGTACGCAAGCCAAATGTCGAGAATCGTTTTGTGGAAGGTGTAGGTTTAGGTTTCACGGAATGAGTACTCTATACTGAGATATCCAAGTACTGCCGGAAGTATCTTATTTACCAGCGCCTGTAAACCCTCCTCACTGGGCCCCCGCAACTCCGCGGCTCTCTCCTCATAAGAGAGCGTAAGCATACTGCGGTCACTAGTGTAGCTTTCCTCCACTGAAGGCCCTCAGAAAACCGCGGGCTCATCCCTTGGTGTAGCCCTCACCGCTGTTGTGATGGCTTGTAAAATCGCCAGAGATAACTCGGTTGGTTCTGGGATTACATAGGCCGGTAACTGGAACAGGAGCGATGCCGAAATCTGCCTTGTTCCTTGTGTGGCACGGCTTCAGTCGCAACCTCCGCTGGAGCCCTCTCGGGCGCGATATCTTCCGAAGTAGTACGTCCCGCGGGACATGGTAAGGATGCAAATTTTGCTGGTGTCCACTGTACGTAACTGTCGCATGGTTTTGGTCTGGCAGCACGTGCGGCAATTTATGCACCGCATGTGGTGATCCCACTTAATAGCTGAACGCACTGGACGCATTCCTGTTTAGGCATGGTGGCAAAGCAACATCTAAACAAAACACACGGACACATCCTAGCAGAGTATCCCATTAACCTAACGTAACTAGATGTTGTTTACAATTAGTACACCTAACTGATTCCTTTGTATGTCTCGTAAAGGTATGCTATACTCTATGCCGGAGAAACTCCGGTATGTAGAGAAATATTTCTCTCTCGTACACAGACGAGACAACGATCAAGTTCTTAAATTATAAACTTATAATTTATAGGTATTTCTGCCCTGTAACAACGAAACAAGGGCAACGTAAACCAACGTATCTAAGTAATAAAAGGTTACTGTAGCTTTAAGCTATCGTTCTTAAACTTTGTGCTTTCTTCACGACGGTACGAAAAGAAATGATGATGGTAATGCGTGGGAGTGATCCCACGAGAGGGCAGTATGGCGGACTGGCCTATTTATTAAGGAGGTGATCTACTGTAAAATTGTTTGTAATTGTTTTCGCACTTCGTGGAAAAGGGCTACTGTCAGGTTTATCCAGGTACCAACACCATTTCTGGTTGTTGTATTTAACCCCCATGACTTATTTTGGGAGGTCAGTAATTGCCCTCCCCGAAACACCCACACCCTATTTAGATACTACGAAGCTGTGGGGCTTCCCCCTCTTCCTCTTGAATGAATGAACGTAGACACATTTTTTATTTAGGCAACACTGCAGATTTCACGCTTTTACTGATGATAACGGCTACTAGAGAGGCTGTAATGAAGTCTGGTTTCTGTCCCGTAAAAGTTGGCTTATGATCTCTGACACTGACAGCTCCAACAACCTCATATTTAATGAGGGTGATCCATCCAGCTATTGCTGATCATTAGGGACCCTCAGAGGTTCACAAGACAAACATATACACAAGATGCTCTACATATTACAAAGTCTTATTACAAGTCTTTGGGAGTGGAGTAATTTGGTCCTTAGAAAAAATCCTGACATGTGACGGGACTTGAACTCAGGACCCTTGGAGTGGTAGACAAGCATTGTAACCACCAAGCCACAACTCCACTCCATATATAGTTAGACTAGGCCTAGATCATTGAATGTAAGCCAGCTTTTTTTTGTTTCATACAAGGTGGGTTCGTAGCATACCTACCGTGCTAGCTAGCTAGTCTGACCATCATTAAAAAATAGTTTTTTCCAATTTCAATGGGGTTTCTCCGAACCACCCGAACCCCACCTGGATCCGCCACTGCCATTAGATTAAAATGAAAATAATTAAAAAAGGAACAACGAAACTGTCTAGAAGATAAATAACCATAGATAATTTCAAATTTTACAATTGATTTGAAAAAAAGAAATTTCTACATTTAATGCCAAAAATATGTTTGTATACAATATTTAAAATAATTTTTTTCCAATGCAGTCCAAGACATGTCCTTGATATTGATGTTTAAAAAAAAAAGTTTTTTTTTGCTTTTTTATTTCATAATTATTGATCTTTACTGTATATGTTTTTTCCATTTCAGTTTGCGAACAAGCGAAACAAATTACCTGATGGAGTCGTTCTCATTTTACTCAGCTATCCGTGCTCGTGCGTATTACTCAAAGGTTAATAAGGAAAAAGGGTCAGTATACTTATCATTACTAATTTTGAGACTTTTGAGTTATAAAGAAGTTTGGATTTTTATTTAAAAAATTTTTTTTAATTTGTGTTATGGGGCATTCCACAGTATTTGGTCCGTGGGTTTAAACATTTCATTTACTGATTTTGATGTAACTCTTGGCCATTTCTCAAAGTAGACATGTTGAAGTTTATTAAATAACATTTTTTTTATTTTTCTGATATTTATTTTTTAAGTTATTGAATATTAAATATGAAAAAGTCATATTTGGCGTTACGGACGGGACATTTTTAATCTTATTTATTTCATAAACTATGCATCTTATTACTGTTTTTTCAACAGATATAGTTACTTTATGTCTCAATAATACATAATCAAGTATTTAATTAAAATTTTGTTGTTTATTAATTTCATCCATTTCAAATTCATAAATGTCCCGTCCGCGACGTTTTAGGCGTTTTTTTTTACATTTATTTTAAAAGTAATGATGCAAAAATCTTGATATTTCATTTTCTCCTCCTGAGGACTATATCTCATTATATTATGGACAAATTTTTTGAAAATTTTAGATTTTGATGAAAATATCATATTTCAAAAATATATTGTTACGGACGGGACATTTTTGTTACGGACGGGACGTATCATTTAAATCCTAATTATTTCACAAACCATGCATCTTTTAAACATTTTTTTGCCAGATATAGTTACTCTATGTCCCTATTGTACATATTCAAGCATTTTATAACACATATTTTGTTTATTAAATTTCATATATACATTTCAAAATTCATAATTGTCCCAACCGCGACATTTTAATAGTAGTTTTATGGTGTTTATTACATTTCAGTTAAAAGTATTGATACCACAATTTAATATTTTGTTTTCTCTTTTTAAAACTATATGCAATACATTATAAACAAATATTTTGAAACTTTTGGTGAAAATATCATATTCAAAAATATATTGTTACGGACGGGACATTTTTGTTAAGGACGGGACATATCATTTAAATCCTTTTTATTTCATAAAACCATGCATCTTGTTAACATTTTTGCCCATAAATATACTGCAGTTACTTTTTTTTTCAAAGTAAGCTCCAATTATTCATAATAAAGTATTTTATTAAAATTTTTTATTAATTTCATACTTGCATTTCAAAATTCATAATTGTTACTTCTGAGACATTTCGATTGGGGGTTTTTCCTCACTTGTGTTTATTGAAGTAATGGCTTTAAAATTGTTATTTAATTCCTAATTTTAAATCTTAATTTTCAACTCCTAAGGATATTAAATTGCAATAGATTTAAACATTAAAAAAACATTACTATCAAAAAGTCATGTCCATTTGCCGTCCCATCCGCGACGCATACAGTTTTCATAATAAACATTTTTTTGTACAGTCTTTTTTCTTTTTTTGACTTTCATAATAAACATTGGCCATATATGTATACATTTATTCTACTTTGAATCTTGTATTCTTTTTTATTTCTAAGATATGTCTAGTTATATTCTCAAAAATGTCCCGTCCGTAACAAAAAAATACTGTGGAATGCCCCTTATATTTTGATTGGTTAACAAATCATTGATTATTGACATCCCAGTACATTTCTACATCTAAAGCTTCTGAATATGTTTTTATATTGACTGCATTTCTGCTCAATTTTTCTCCTAAATAACCGTTTAAATCAGTGGGTAGTCGTTGACATAAATCGTTAACAGTATTTAAAATGCAATCGGCTCTGGTGGCCAATTCAAACGTTACTGCAGTGTAAAGTACAGTTACTGACTACAAAGCATATACCATAACCTGCATTTGTTGCGCGTGTAAAATATGTGTAATTACCGTGTGCCGGTATTTGTTTTGCCCCGACATGAAATGGTAAATCTTCATGTTTATATTCGCCCTAGCAACTCTGTGTACTACTAAGGAAGGAACTCAACAATGTGGGGTGTATAGAGAGTATGTTATTCGATCCCCAGCAACGGTCATGTGTTGTGAATTTTGAGTGTTTGCGATATTGCTGGTGATTTTTTAAGAGTAAACTGAAATACTATCAGTTATTATCAAATATTTTTAAAATCTATTTTCAACTACTGTATTCAGAAATTATTTTTATAGCAGAGCAGAAACAGACTGACCTGCAACAAAATAACTCATACTTTGTAGTGTACTGATAGTTACAGTAGTATTATTATATTATAACATGGGGTTTTAATTCCTGAAGAATTTGTCATTAATATTGCAGAAAATTTAGAGATGAGTGTGTACAGTAGTACTACTCTGCAGTAATGATATTTTATTGGGATAAAGTAGAGTGTGTCATATTCATCATTCGGTGGCATTTTTACTTTAAATAATGGCAGGGAAAAGAACACTTTACTCTATTGTACAATACAATTGACACTTAATTGATTGATCACTTCATTTTAAATTCAGAAAATATTTCCATCCAATATAAATTGAGAGAAAACAAGAAGCCATACGATTATTTTTTTCTGATTTAGAGGCATACTGTACAGTACTTTACTTCAACATGTACCACACAGTGCACAAGAAGAATACTTTCATCAAAATTATGATCATTAAAGAATTAAGACAAGCATTTTATACTATAAGGAGGGAGGTTCGATTACAGACAACATCAGTCGTTTTTAGCTAATAACCCAATGATAACCCAATTTATAATAGACAATTTCATTGTACACAGAGTATATGTATTTAGTGTTGTACTGTAATGTACATCCATGTTTGCAACTGTTTTGACTGCTCCCTAAAGCTAAATAAATTCTCACAACCCTAAAAATTGCAAAAGAACACATTGGTATAAAGTATTGTAAAAAGACAAATTTGTTTTAAACAATACTGTTATAATAGAAAGTATAAAAAAGTACAGTACAGTCAAGCTATTTAATTACGGAAAAGGCAAGGTTTATATTGTAAATAAATTAGATTTTTTCCATTGGTATCAAGGTAATTTCTACTCTGACAATTCATATTTCTTTGGTTATCCTTCCATTGCATGCAATGCATATTTTCATCTTAACTATGTAGAGACTTCATTCATCTCTAATAAACAGTACTTGAATATGTACATCTGCCATCACTAAGTGATTTCCATAAGTCATTCTCACATTGATAAATCTATAGTGTATGGCATACCAGTGATTGGCCATGTTAATGTGTCTGAATACTTATTGAATTAGCTGAAATGTTAATATTGATTATTTACATTCAGATTTTGAATTAGGTTGATATTAACAGTCCTGTAGCTTCAAAGTCAAATATCATCGACGTCAGATTCACAAAATTGAATTTGGTTTTCCAGAGTAGAAAGAATCAATTAATTGTATCCATGTTTTTCTATTCAATGGACTTGATGTTATGGTTGGACATACAGTACAGTAATAACTGAAGTGTGTCTTTAAGTATAAAACATATAAAACTGTAAACTGTATAAATATCGGGGGGGGGGGGGGGGGAATGTAAGCAATGATATTGTGCCAAGAAATCATATCTTTCACTTTTCATGATAGGTCTTCCACCTACTAAGAAACCACCGGATACCTAAGAAAGTGCTTTTATTTTCTAGCAACCCTATAGTATTTGTGTACATCTCTTCAATGATGTCAACACTATGTCAGATTGTTGTTATCTTTTCTTTAAGCCTGTTTTCCACTAGGCAAATTTATTAGCTCGAATTCAGAGGAGCTGTTTACAGTAGCAAGAGAAAAAATTACCCTCCACTACAAGAGGGAATATAGCCCTGATTTTTATTTCCATCGCGTGTCTGCTGTGCTTTTTGATTGGCATGAGTGCTCATGAATGCGATATACCTCATTTCATGATCTCTGATTGGTTGCGTAATTTTTCACTTCGCCAAAAGTAGAAAAAATTCAAACTACTAATTTCAATGAAGCGAAAAAGCTAGAATTCGTCGCAGCGAGGGAGGATGGAAGCATGAATACTGTACGTATGTGGATAAGCTGATGCTTTTGATTTGTGAAAACAAAATTGTTAAGTGGAAAACATGCTTTATAAATCATCATGTCTCTATTTGTAAAAGAACCTGTCCTTTACAGAGATTTTATCTTTGCAGACCTGAGCTGATGGTAAAGAAGCTACGATATTATGCTAGACTAATTGTTGTCTGCTTGCTTTTGAGGAAAATGGATCTTATCAGAGAGCTTATTAAGGTATTGTATGTTATTTAAATACAATGAAAGGTGGTAGTAGTTTTGTTTTCCGATTGGTTGGTTTTAATTGGAAAAAAATAGATTTTGGCAACATTCTTCTAACTTAAATTCTTTCAAAGGAATTAAGATCATTAATGAAAGAAAAATATAAAACATTTAAACAAGGAGATTCAGCCAAAGGGAATTGAAACGAGTAATTAAAGGGATAAGAGGGACTATGCCAAACACATTGAGGACAAATTTATTAAGTCAGGTGATATCCAGAATGTTTGGAAAAGTATGATGAATAAAGTACAGGTAAACCGGTAATACTTTGGTAATATTCCAAATGTAAAAGGCTTTGGCAATATTCTTTACTTCAAGCAATTATCAGTACTACAGTAATTATATACCAAAATCATCAATATCATCAATACAGAGTAGTGAATACATTTCATAATTCATGGAATTATAATGAAAAGCTAGAGAAGCGATTTTCATTTCCAATATTGAAAGATTGACTTTTTATCCAACCAGTTTGACTTGACTACTCTCTCTGAGTCCGACTGTTAGTTTTTGATATATGGTAACCCTGTAATTTCACTTGTAATCTGCATAATTAAGCTAATTTGCATATCATCGGGATGAGTGACAAAGGTGTGATGATGCTCAAATTTTGATCTCCTAATCATAATGTGACCATTTAAAAAATAAAAATCTCTATTTGCAATTTGTTTCACTAGATTGCCTAGCCTTAACAGGTAGAGCTGTGTTGAATGAAACAATCATTCTTTCAACAAATGAATAATATATTTATCCCCATTCAATTATTAAATGCAATATATTATTAATAAGTCCGCCATCTCAATCTATTATGGCTGCAAAACATTCTATATTGGTTCGGTTTACACACAAAAAACTCAAATTGGCAACATTAAATTTACGGTTGAATGGAACAAAATTACCATTGCCTTTATGATGTTATAATTCTGCATATAATTTTGTATTATAATAGTAGGAAAGGATTGTACAAGTACACATGTACTGTACAAATCACATCAGTAGCAGAAGAATTTTATACTAAGATAATAATATTGAATATTTGTACTTTTTTAAATACCATTTAAATAACCATAACACTGCAGAAAGTCGATAACATTACAGTTACTGTAGATGAATATAAATCCTGCCTTGAAAATGCCTACATGTCAAACACCATTATAATTTTAAAATTGTATGTGTTTTTAAGATGAAAATAAAGACATATTTAGTTCTGGCCTCAAAATATTTGATGAAATTTAGAATTAAAACTAACTGGTTAAAAAATAAATTTCTAGGTTTTCAGCAATTTTCTCAACAATAACTTTTTCTTTCTATATGAAATTTGGAACATTTAATAAATACTGTAGTAAGACAAACATTCTGTGAAGTTTTCATCATATTTTATGTATTACTTTTCAAAATACAGTTCACAAAAGTCTTTTGCATGTCCGTAATGCTGGAATTGCCAAAACATTTACTGTAAATGACCACAGTAAAAATCAGTTTAAAAAACAATTAAAGACTTTTTATTTCAACCAATGTTATGTCTGTGAGTGACTGTAAATTATGATTTTCAGTTGAAAGATGAATAAATTAATATTGTAAAAATTCCACAGATCCATGGGCAATTCCACGGTAACGGAATTACAATTCACACTGATTTTCGGCCTTTTTTAACCAACCCACAAGATCTGGGTAAGCTTTGAATAATAAATTTGATATGTGTGTGTAGTACACATACTTACCAATCTAAAACAGTCTACTTTAAAAAAAAAAATTACAATGTCTTGATATTCTGGTAACTTTTATTTTGGTAACGGAATTACGCAGAAAATCGATAATTAAATTTTTAACTTGAAACATGAGATTCCGTCTGAATACTATAAACAACTGAAGATTATGATTGGTATTACAGTGTAGACATAAGATGTGGCTAATTTATTAATACAAGTTTACTTCGGATATTTTCATAGTTTATCTGCATTTGGTTAGTTTTGTCTGGTAACGGAATTACATGACATGGTAACGGAATTACGCGTCTGATTATTGATTCGAATAGAACATCAAATAATAATTTTTTCTATGTTTTTTAGTGTTCTCATGGAACTTTAACAATGATTGATGTCCATTTAAACCAGATTTTATAAAAATCATCACATGAATTTGTTGGATCTACCTACTATAATAATAAAAAAAATGGGCCTATCTGTGGTTCACAGAGCTTACTCAATATATGCATGATCTGTCCACTGTATTTACATATCTACACTATAACTAGAAACCAAATGTTCCAAATTTAAAAATGTTAACAAATTGAATTGTGAAGCTTAATTTTCATTGTCATATTCAAGAGCCTGGCCAAAATTTCTCTAATTTTATTCTGGCTGAAGTGCCTAAAACTACTCACCTCAAGCTTAGATTGTCAGTGTTATCACTATTGAAGTTTAACTAGCTGTTGTATACACTGTACTACAGAAAATAATCATTATTAAATATAAGTTTATTCACTACTGTCATCAGCTTTATGACTATTAACCTTTATCAACCTATTTTGATTCAGATAGATCCTTAAAGTGGTGCCCGTATAGGGAATGAATTTGAATGATTTTAGCATCGATCGGAAATATAGTATCTACAGTATACTGTACTATGACTCTATATACTATGGATTTGTTTTGGAATTGGATTCATTATTTATTAATTAATGTTGATTAGCTTCATTTAGAAACAATTTATACAGTACTAAGACATATGTAGTGAATTAAGGTATATTACTTTATACATAACCCAATGTAATTCCGTTACCATGTAATACCATTAATTTATACCAAAATTTAATTATGTTACCCAGGCTTTCTAAAAAAACTAGAGGAGACATAACTGGTTGCTGATAATGATATTGGTTTGAGCAACCTAGTATTAGGATAATATAAAGTAATTTAAGTTTTTATAAGCATTGGTTAGCTCATAGGAAGTATGTTTTATAAACGTTTTAAGTGATTTTGTGCATTAATAGTAAATTTCTACTATAAGTGACTCCATGGAACTGTTTTGGCAACTAGGAATTGGATTTATTATAAATAATCAATTAATTGTTGATTCCCTTCACTTAAAAACAATTTTATGTGATTACAGAGACATTTATAGTGAATTAAGATACATTATTTTATACCTATACCCCCATGTAATTCCGTTACCAAATGTAATTCCGTTACCAAATGTAATTCCGTTACCAAGTTTTCTACAAAACTAGAGAAGACCAAACAAAATGTGTAATTGATATAGGTAAGTGGACATACCTAATAAGAGAATTTAAAGTAACTCAAGTTTATAAGCATTGGTTAGCTCACAGGAAAACTTTAATCAATTTTTTGGTAACGGAATTACAAACTAATTTACTAGAAAATGAATGATTTCTTATAGAAAGTGGAAGATGCGACATGAAAATTTATATTAATATTAGTGTTCTAGAGACCATGAACTCAAATAATTTGAATAATTAAAGTCAACAAGGGTTGAGTTAAGTACATAGTTCAGGATTGTCTAATTTCAGCTATTTTTTCAGTTTCAAATTTTAAATTACACATTCGACAAGGAAAGCAATTTTTGAAGAAATGTGAATTAATAAAACAAAAATTTTAGTTGGAACTACATTCCACACATATTAGTAAACAAAAAATAACACTTAAGTGTAGGTTCATGTAGATTTAAAAAATGATGATTTTGGTCTTCCAATGGAGAATTGCCCAAATATGTTTGTTATGCACTAAAGCCACGTATTCATTTCACACTATTGTTTACTGCTTAGACTAGAGTAGCTTTTAAGCTTATATCATCAATTCTGTCATTATGGCATCATGCTAATTACTTGCAGCATTGCTGTATGTTAATTATCTAAATGCATTTTCCACCGTTATGACATATGACATATCTATTGCTAATATTTAAAGTTAATAGTAATGACCTTTCTATTTTTTTTGTTTTTGTTTTTTTATACTGATAGTAGGTAGCTAATCGTATTTTCAAACTTCTTAGTGTATAGATTATACGCATGATGTACTGTATAATGAAATCTAACTTTGTCTTTATATTATCTTTATTATTATTATTATTTAACAAGGGTACTGTAGTTTATGACATTATTATACGCAGAGGGATCTTTGATTGGATTGTGGTACCGGCTATTGTATTTGCGTTAGCAAGATCCTATCTCCATATATTATAAATAATTAAAGATTCTGACAAAATCATTCAATGAATATATATACAATATATCTTTATTTAAATCAATGCATTATAACCTATAGTCATAGTAACAAATTAAATCTAGTTTAATGTTAACACTTTTAACTGTAATTTTCTACCTGTAGGAGTATGGTCAATTTCCCTGAGTCTTACTGTATTTGGGAGGAGAATTTTTCTCTATAAAGTAATTCCTCATCCTTAGAAGAGCATCTAATTCTCTCTCTCTTATGTTATAGTTGCTTGATTCCAAATATTATATAGTGCTGTTTCATTTAGTATTCATAAATTACAACTGCATACAGTAAGTAATTGCATAGTCCAATCCCTAGATAATTTCAACTAACTTATCTATAATTCCTTGGGGTTGTAAATACAAAATGCTTTTCAAAGTAAACTTGCCGTTTTCCCTACTCTAATTGCAACAGAAGTCTTTATGAATCGTAAGCAAGGATTTATCACGACCAATTTGAATTGAATACATGCTGATGTTGCTCATCGATAATAACATTAATATGAAACTTATTATCATTTTCAGTGAAAAGTATCTGTAAAAGTATAGAGATGAGATCATACTGTATGCAGTTATCTTTAAGATTAATGACCTTGAAACTGAATTGTACAATCTCATCTTCCAAAATAAGATATCAATAACTATTATATATTATTGTTGACCTTGTGGAGTTCATATGATTTATTAGACATTTATTAAAATATGTATCATTATAAATAGAAATTTTCATATTGCAAATAATTATTTCTGCATAATATTATATTTTTAATAATATCGGAACAGCGTAATTTCATACAGTCTGAAACTGATGGACATAAGATGTGGAAAACATGCTCTTGGTTTACTATGTTACTGTGTATATCATTCCTCATGGAGGTGTTTATTTGTTGAAAAATGCATGAGTTCTATATAAATGGAGAACTGTGGTTTCTAGACACAAAGCAACAACAAAAAACATTCAAAACTAAATGTTGGTACCATGCAGTACGATAATCAGAGCAGTACTGAAATTAGCAATAGTAGTTGATAAATAGATATATTATACAACTAAATTAATGTACAAATAATTTCATGAAGTGAAAGATGAAATTCTATTTTCACAATGTGAACCGATTGAAATTATTTGTACCATGGCACGAATATAGAAACATTCATTTGTTTTATACATAAAGTAGATTCTTGCCATTGTTCTAAACTTGTTGATGCGAAGGGGAGATTGCGTCGTGCGCGTCGCAGCTTCCATTCGCACAGAACAACAGACGGTGATGCTATTGGGTTTCATGCAGATTTGAACCAAGTAACTATATCATCATTAAATAGTATGTACTTTTGCATAACATGTGAATTGTCCAATTAAATGACAGGAATTTTTGTAGGTGTTAAACCATATAAAACGACGCCTTATAGAATTGAGGGTGGTGGGGTGTGTAGATTGTGTTCTGAATTCGACAAACAATTCCCTTGATATGCTAAAACATTTAATTCATTAAAGTTTGTTTGTACTGAAGTTGTAAAACATTCATTATTTGTGCAAAACACAGTGATATAATTAATAAATGTTTATGAGTTGAACTTGAATGGGGAGAATATTTTCATTTAAATATTCGACTCATTCAACAAATACCTACTGTTCTATAGGCAACTTTTATTAAAATAATCAGCTGCTTCCATCTTGAATCAAATGTTGATTGATTGATTTTTTATGCCATGCATAATTTTTAAAACTTTAATTTTTACTGAATAGATTAGTAGAATAGTTTTGTATTGTGACTCTACTCTGGATTCCTGTCTGTCATGCCTTTACTGTGGTGCATACATTAACAACTTTCGTTAACAATAAAAGTTTGGTGCAGAGCAATGATACAAAAATATAACGCTTTAATGTACCATAATTATATTATTTTGCAATTTAAATGATTAATTGATAAGCTTTAAAAACTTCTAATACAGTATGGAAATTACCTTGCAATTCTAAAAGAAGCGATGACATAATATACAGTAATCCACTTAACCATGCCTTCATCTAATTTTATTCATCATTTTATTATAATATGTGTATAAATATTCAGTTTATTAATACAGTTGTATTCTAAAAATGCTGACTTATTATTAAACTTAAAAATCATGGACTCTATTGTGCAAGCAAATACATAAGAAATACTACTGTATGGCATGCAGAAATATACTAATTCTTCAAATTTGTGATCTGTACTATTAATTGTTAGTGATAGGCATGTTGTTTTAATTAGTATTCTGTACGTAATTGCATATTAATAATCAATATTAATTAATAGATGTTCTGTGTACAATACTTTTAATTTAAAAACAATTGCTCCTGGCTGTTTGAATCACTTGGTCAGTGTCAATAGACAATGTTTATTCTACATGCCATCTAACTTGTAGTTTAGAAATTATACAGAAAGCGAGGGCCTTGTAACAGTATTTTATTAGCGTGTTATTTAATCAGTGAGGTTGCATTAACAATATCTACTCTCTATTCTAAATGAATTTTTCAATGTTTGCATTTGTTGTCCTATTTTTAACTTGTGGAAGAATTAAATGTATTCTTTCTATTGAACAACCTCGAAGGACTGTTTTCTTTGAAACTGGTTTTGGTAGAGCTGTTTGTAAAAAATAGCTTTGCAAATTGTAGTATAAAACTGGTTTATCAGTCGGTGGTCATTATTGACAGAGATTAGTCAATAGTCTGTGACTGTTCATTTGACCATCTTTTATCAAATGTTTTGAAGATCTGTTCTTTTTTTGGTGCTTTTTCATAAAAGGGGTCAATTAAGGGAGGTTAATGTTGACATGTCACTAGTCCTTTCTCCAATCGTAAAATCTTTCGGCGCACCTGATACATTCATAAAATACCATATTTATTTGAATAAACGCACCAGGGGTGTTTATTGTTCAGTGTTTTTAGGGGAACGTATATTCAAGGAAGGCGTTTATTCAGAAGAGGTGTTTATTTTGTTTTTGGGTGTAATATGGTAACATGTATAATCAAATAAAGGCTCCTAGATATGAAAAAATCCAACACAATTAATATTGAGAAGTGATAAAATACAGTAAAAATGTTTGATAAATTGTAGATCATGTCAATCAATGGATTCTACTACAAATAGAAATGTGTTATAATAATAATACAATATTGTGCATCATTTATTCAATAAAATAAATAAAAGCCCTGGGGCGTTTATTCGAGGGGGTGGGGGATAGGTTTATTCAAAATGATTTTCTATGGGGGAGTTTATTCATGTGGGCTTCAGGTCTTAATTCACCAGGGAAAAGGCAGTGAAAACATGCACAACACAAAATAAGGACATTTAAAGTACACTTAAATTTATGACAAATTTAATGCTTATAATTATGGCTAGCACCAAATCAAATCATCAGTTTAATATTTTTAGACATTTTGTACATTTTACTGTAGTAAATGTCACTGGTTAAAAATAAGCTTCATGTAGATGAAGATGCTAATTCATTCAGTTTATACTTTAGTTTCTATGCAGTTGCCTTGGGGTTCACACAGGGCTTTAGTCATACACTTGCTTTAATCATTATGTCAGCCTCCTCCACCTTAGAGATTTTAAAATGCATATGAAATTATAATATCAGTCAGATTTATATGTCTCAGCACTTGTACAGAGAGATATTTTAATTGCCTGTACGCTTGTAGTTTGTCCCGCATTTTCTTGAATAGATTATAACCCGAGGATGTAAACCTGACAGTGAAGATTGAAACTACGTACTCTCTCCTTTTCAAAATATTTCAAGTTTAAAAGTAATTGGCTTAGATAATTCTTGCATATCTAACCCCTTTGTAGATAGTTAAGGTTCTGTATAAGGTTGAATTGTAAAACTGTATTTATTACTGTACATTTATCATACTGTATAACATTTCTATACATTCACTTTGATGCAAATTGTTTTTTATTTTTCAATTTCAAAGCAATTAAAATCCTTGCATCTTTAACTTCTTTGATACGTTACTATAAATTGATGGCGTTTTATTATTTTATCTAAATGTTTTTATTTAATGGAAAATTAAGGAAAATATTGCATTTGTGTAAAATATAATTAATGCCCCTTTCCCACATTCATGAATTTGGTTACAAATAAACATGAAATTTTAAAAAATCGTAGTCATTCGTACTAAAAACTACGTTGTAAAATTGTCAATTTCCTGTTGTGATGGTCACACAATGGAGATAAGATATTGTTATGATAACTTCATGTTCATTCGTAGCAAAATTTGTGAATGTGGGAAAGGGGCATTAAATCATCTATCTAATGTAAATTATGGGGATGTGTATAGTTTTTACTGTGAAAAGTTGTAACTGGTATTTTGCAAAGATGGAATTTTCAATACTGCATACCCTCCAATTTCAGGCCAAGGTTTTATAATATTTTCTATAATAATTTTTAAATAACATTTAATTTTGTGTTTATTCAATTTCAATTATACAGTATTTATTATATCATTTGATAAAAAAAATACATAGTTGATATAAAGTTTGCGGTACACTACATGTATTAGTTCTGAAAAGAACTGTCAAGTTTCTTGACGTTTTGATCAATATGCTTTGATCTTCCTCAGGAGTGAGAATGCAGAAATGTATCATAAATACATTGAAAACGCATTATTTTGTGTGATCACAGTAGAAAGCATTTACTAATTTATAAGGGCGGTTTACAATAGCATTTTATTATAAAATAAGCTTTATGGTTATGTTTTGATAGTCTAAATATTTTCTAAGGATCACACACAAGATTGTATTGAAAACATTCTATACGAGCATCATAGCAATACATCAAACTTGGGTTTAGTAGTGGCTTCAAACTAGCAATCTAATTAATTGGCTGATGATGAGGCAACCATATTATTAGGACATGTTAGTTCATGGTGAACACGTTTGAGCTTTGATTCTATAAGTTCACAATCAGCTTTATTAACTTCTTTGCTGCTAAACTCAATTTCATTTGTATCACTGGTATGTGCAATGAATTATGGGAGTACTTTACAGATTGGTATCTATTGACGTCAACTACTTTTATCTTTTGTCTTTTGAGATTTGAGCGTTTATGTAAATTAAATAAGACTTTAATATCTGAGGTGTACAGTACACTAATAAAAAACTCACTTTTGAACAAAATTAATTTAAATGTAACTGAATATTTATGCTAATCTTTATACAGTAGCTTTCATGTACTGTAATCGCTATAATAGTAAGCCTACTGTATAGTAGTACAGTACAAAGTTTAATTATAAAACCCATAATGTCATATTCAAATAATAATAATTCAGTAATATAAAGTACTGTATTTGTATGAACTAGAGTGTAGGATGCATTTTAAAAAGTAATATCAAAAGTATTTTGTTCCATGCCTTGTTAAAAAATCTAGCCGTATAATTTATTAGAGTATAGTACTATAAACATTCTTTTCTCATAATAACATTGCCAGATTTAAATGCTTATATTATGATAATGTACATTGTTCTTGTAGGAATTGTCACGGCACATTGATGAGTATGTCAGTTTGTTTGACACGTCTGATAAAATGGAATGGTCGCTAGTTTTGGGAGAGATCAATGCTTTTATCGAGGTAATTATGAATCCTTGCAGACTAAGAAGCTACAGCATTGAATATTACTAGTAGTACATACTTTTAGATTTGCATGTCCACTATGTCAACTGTGATTCCATACAGTATAACCATTTTGATGGGTGACAAGTCAAGTGCCAATTTTGACAATTATGCTCAGCGGAATTTTGCAGACAGATCCCATTCACAGCATATGTCACTATGGATAACAAATAAATATATGTTCGGCGACATTCTAACCGTAAACAAAACCAGCATTTAGTGTCGCATTTCCAGAGTTTGATGAAGAGCTTTGCTACGTCCTGTGAGAATGGTTTTAAATTTATATAGCGCAAAATACAAATAGTCTCTATATCTATGAGAGCAGATCTGTAGAGTATAATTTATAAAACGTAAATAAATTTTCAATTGTGTTCATACATATTTATAGGCTGATAATCAGGTGATTGTTGTTGACAAGGACAACAAGCAAATGATACTGTCCCACCGTTTAAGCAGGGATGTGCTACCACCATTAGACAAGGGTTGTCCAGTCTACATCTCTCTACAAGAAGCTCTGATCATAGGCAATTGCCAGGAACAGGTTTGTTTTGCAATGTAAAATAGTGGTTGTTTAATAAATAAAAAATTGTTGGTTTCACATATCTATAATATAAATAATAATAATTTATTTGGAAGCGAAACAGTGGCACACTTCTTGAGTGAAGGTGCATCCAGAGTAAATAAATAAATGTAAAAGAAAAGTGATTTAAAGATTGGGCCTATTTACAAGAAAAGTTTACAAAATATAAAAGTAGCAAAAATAATTACAGGATTTAATAACAAAAAACTAAAAATGTCCAATGTTGCTTTCCCTTCTCTTTTTCGATAAATGTATGAAATAAAATGTCAACCATGACCACACATAGAACAAACACATCCTTGTCAATTTTATTGGAGTACATTAAATATGTGGCACATGCAAGCAAAATCTGACATAAGTCCGAGACAACCAAAAACAATAAAAGGCTGAAAACATTTTTTTTTATTTTTACAGAAAATGATAGCTGAAACAGCTACATATTTTTTTACATTACCTTGGTGTTTTTCTATTTTGTGTGGTATGTTTGTTAAAAAAATGGTGTAAATTATGTATGATTTTCATAAAACCTATCATGCTTAAATTGAAAGTGTTCTAGTGGGTTGTTTTTGATGACAATTTTGCATAATAATAGAACAATAGTTAATTAACGAAGGTGTGACGTTTCATTGAAATAAAACAATTAGAATACCCTTTTCCCAAGGCATAAACTTAAATTCCCTGTTTATTTTTTTGTATTTTTTATTTCCTCTGTTACTTAACTTTAAAAGCATTTTTCTCAAAACAATGATTGCAACAGCCAAAACTTTACACTGTCAAATCTCTGGAAGTAGACATGGTACTAAGATAATTTTTCAGCATTTTAAATCTTGGATTATGTAGTTTCAGTATTTGTATTTCCCTTGCATGTGCCAAATACAGTACAGTATATGGGAAAGATACCCAAATGTGGTTTAAAACCTCTCAAGAACCATTGTAATCATTTTGATCCTAGGTGTATGCCTGGAATAGGATTAACAAATTCAACAAACAAACGAATGTTCTTTCTTATAATAGCAGATAAGGCAAATATATTAACAAACTCAATTTTAATATATTTTCAAATTTGTTATTTAATAGATGAAATTTGTTGTTTTCAAAGGTTAAATTCAGTGAATTGACCCTTGACATGTATAGAATGTTACAAACTATTGAGAGGGAACCAGATCCAGACTTGAACCAATCAGAAACCATCATTCCTGATGCACAGGTAGTTACCACATTATTTTACTTGTTTTAATAACATTACTAAATACACAAAACCAATTAATGTTACAAATAGCTACTTTTTAAAAATCTATGTTGACTTCAGATTAATGTAAAATACAGATGAAACATTTACATAAGAGTGTGTAGTGTGTTCTATTTATAGCATAGCTTACACTGACCATGGAGCAATTATTACTCCATGCACTGACTGAGAAGGCATTCATTATAATAATAATTTATTCAAAAACTACACTTTTGAAAGAGCTACATGCTTCATGGAGAAAGGTACAGTACATCCAGAGTAATTGTACTATACACTATACTTTAAAGTTATATGAAGCTGCAAAATCTTAGAATCATTTCAAGATTTACAATCTTATTTTGATAGTCGCAAATTTAATACCTTATTTGCTCATAGTATTTTTGGTGTTTCTTTTAAAAACAATTGTTGAATAAGAAAATTAATATTATTAGCAATCAATTTTGACTTATAGGAGAATAGTCAGAAGGTAGGAAAGAGAGAAAATCCGCACAAGTACTTACTGTATAAACCAACCTTTGGACAATTCTACACTTTCATGGGTACAGCCTTTAAGGTAAGAATAAAGCTTGTGTCTTTGTGATTATTTAAGGGGAAGGTCACCTTTATCTATCTGGCCTCTATCCAAACTGTCATAAAATAAAAATTTATTTTCATAATAGTTGTTTTAGTATTGAAATGCATCATTTCTACTGTATTTCCAATACAATCAATAATGATATGAAACAAACTCTGAAAAAAAAAATAGACAAGCCATTATGTTTCCATATTTCAAAACTCGCTCCTAGTTCTGGTGGTGGAACATGTCTTCTTGGATAAGGACTATAAACCGTAGGTCCAGTGTACACAGTTATAACCTGTGTGCACTTTAAAGAACCCAGTTCATTATTCGAAAAGAGTAGGGGGTTACCCCGGTGAACTGGTTCACAAAATAGCCCCTGTATCAGGGGGATTACCACCTATCTGATAGGACAGTGATTAATTCACTATTGGTAATCCTTGGCCACATTGCCTAAAGACATAAAATAAATAAAAATAAAACAAGTGTCATATATTTATAAACAATACCAGATTAGTATATGAGAATAGGCCATTCATTTGAATCTTTCCATTATTCAACTGTATATTTACTGATAGCAAAAAACAAATGAAGATATTGAATTGAAGATCTTGGTATTCTGGAATACTTTTGAATTGTATATTGTAAATGCAGCCTTATTGATATTGCTGTACATGTCAGTTGATGGTTCCAGTGGTTGTGCTTGATCATTGTGTTATTGATTGATTGATTCAAGTATTGATTGATTAAATAAGGTATTGAATAATTTGATTGACAGGAGCTTCCACCAAATGCAGCCTTATTGCTGTACATGTCAGTTGATGGTTCCAGTGGTTGTGCTTGATCATTGTGTTATTGATTGATTGATTCAAGTATTGATTGATTGATTCAAGTATTAATTGATTAAATAAGGTATTGAATGATTTGATTGACAGGAGCTTCCACCAAATGCAGCCTTATTGCTGTACATGTCAGCTGATGGTTCCAGTGGTTGTGATAAACCTCAAGATTATGGTGCTTATGATTATGGTGGTATCGCCACCAACAATCGTAAAGAAGGCAATGACCAACGGTCTAACAATAAACCAAGTGGCAATCTTAAAGAAATGCATTGGTATGTATGTGTAATTATGTGTTTTTTTTGTTACATTAATAGCCATTTTTTATAATAGTGTTAAATTATTATTTGCAATTGTAGTAATTATTGTGCCGCGCCTTTAGGAAATTATAATTATCGACCGTTAAACAAAAATAATCGATAATAAATCATTATTTCTGAAGAAAGAACAGTAATTAAAACTATTAAGTCAAAAATTCAAGCAGTGTTTTTTTGTAAGAAATATTTCTTGTTTTTATCTGAGGTTATTATTTGCATTAATATAATACAAATCATTGTTTTTCATTATCCCTAATTCTGTAACAATATCAAAGAATCTTTTTTCAAACCTTATCATGGTTTCTAATGTAATATATACTGTTTATGTATTCAAGTAGTTATGCACTATTAATTTACATATTTGCTAGTAGTTGCAACTGATACTCAGTTAATTTGTCACAGTACACCACACATTGTAACGTTTTTAGATTTGTTCTTTGAAATTATGAATAATGATACTGTTACTACTCACAATGTTATTTGAAAAGAATAATTAGCATCACAACATATTTATCCATATTTGTATCATTCATCATTTTTACCGATTTTCAAACAATAAATCATTAATAATCATTGTAATTTGGTGGTCCTGGGTTCACAACCAAAAACTTGTTTCAAAATATTGTGATTGCCACCCTGTTTAGTGTACATTGACTTTTACTATTGTCAATCAAAAGAAATAAACAATTCATCTGCAATCTTATCGCCATGTAATCGTAATATAATCTTAAATTATTATCTTTCTATCTTCATAATTATTACATTCATGTACATATTTTTTTTTAAATGAATTGTCTATCTTTAAAATATCATAATACATACTTGCTTGTTTTCTTTTTTAATTTGTTATCAAATATATCCGATGTTGAGTGATAAATAATGTCCATATTGTTCCTAGTCGTATACATACATTGTACTTAGCCCTAGTAGAAGGGATGCAATAGGGTTTGAATTGAACGCCCTATTTCCTGAAATGTAAAAAAAAAAGTTTATAAAGAAACCTCTAGTTTATCCATCCTGTAATTGGCAAGTTGCTCACATTGGATGTGTATGAAATAAATAAAAATAAGCCCCTTGCTCACAAACGTGACTGCAAACTTGGTATAGATGCCTGTATTCCCAACTTCTAAATGCTACAATTGGTAATCCTTTATCAGTTTAGTTGTTTTTTTTTATTTAGTGTGCATCCAGGTGATATTTATCCATTTACCAGGAAACCATTGTTTCTAATTGTTGACAGTCCTAATAGTCATGTTTTTAAGGTAAGTAGTACTGTATAATATTTCTAAATATTAACTACTGTAAGCCAACATCTATTTTCATTCACCATGAACTACATACATCTTTGTATAAAATACAAAAAGTTGGAATCTTTAATTTCATTTTGTTTATTCATATTTAGGTTATCTTTTTTTTAAAGAAACTACCAAAACAGTTTTTATTTAATAAAATACAAAATTCCTCTGTCTACAATATCAAACTTTATGTGAACAAAAATGTGATGTGCCATATATAGACACAATTATACCATATTTGGGCATATCACACCTTTTTTGACAAACTAGTAGTTTGATATTGTGTACAGAGTCTAAGAAAATGGAAATTACATCTTAAATAAGTATAGCAATTATTTTATATTATTGTCTGTCATCCCAGCTGGTTAGAATGACATGAATGTTGCCATCCTACCACTTCTCACATTCATAATAAGACTTTTTTCTGCAAATTTAGTAACAGGTTTTAAAACTTACGTTTATTGTTCGGGATGGTTTTTAGGTGAATTTATTTTTCTTATCTTTTGTTTATTTTATATTTTTATATTATATATTCTTTTCTTGGTTTAATATGGTAACTGAATTATTAAAATACACAACACAATTAATATCAAGAAGTGATACTTGACAATACAGTGAAAATACTTGGCCAATTGTAAATCATGAAAGTCAATGAATTCCACTACAAATAGAAAATGTTATTATGTAAATTTTTGTATTCCTAAGTGGGGCGTTTATTTGAATAAATACAATAATTTTAAAAAAAAATATTCCTTTTTGCAGGGTATTCCAAACTTGTTTGGTCAACCAGTTATTGTTCTCATGTCTCCAGTACAATTACCACTTGCCATCCAGGAGCGATGCTATGTCAAAGGCAACCTCTTTACTCTGTTCTTGAGTGACCCAGTAATGGCATTCTGCTCAATCTGTGACATCACTGATGTCACTGCAGATGTCTGGTCCAAGTGTCAAAAGGTCATGGCAAAGGTTGTGAATGATTCAGCTAACTTGCTGTGCAAGTCTAGGGGTATTGGTAAGTAGTAAAATATATGTTATTTCTAATAAAAAAAAAATTTAATTTCTGATCACATAAAATATTAAGTCAACAAAAGCATGATGAGAATGTAAATTTTTACATAGTTTTATACTATTACGGAAAGGGCATGTTGAAAATAGACTTTTAGATGAGTGTCTGTTATCATAAGTGTCCGCATAAGTGTGTCTTATTTTATTCATGTAAAAAACAATAATATAACGAGGTATTTTTTGTTCTTTTTTAAAGATCATGTTTATATGCAATTTTATGGAGATGAATACTTGAGACTTCTTATTCTTCGTTACATTTTCTGTTATGCAACACTCAGATACCATCGAGGATTTAAGGTACTGTCTATAAAAAATCTGCTACTGTACTTTAAATGTATTAAATTACAATAAAACCCCTCATTTGGAACACCCTTAGGAGACATCCTGACACAAAGTGGGGTGGGGCGGCGGGGGGTAGAGGGGGGGTCAACAATATATATTTTAACACTACAGGAACTATAGCAATATAACATTTTAACACTACAGTCAACCCCTATTAAAGGGACAGGGATACTTTTAAGGGACAATATTTTTCTTTCCATCAAAAAAATACAAAACTGATCAAATAATTATATTAATTTATAGGGTTATTAATACTAAAATAGATATCCTAATAAGTATTCATTGGTGGCTGCTTAATTTTTAGTTCTTCTCAGTCCTGTGAAGGCAATTTGGTTTTCAGGGGACAACCTTATTAAGGTGACAATTGTCTGGGCCCCAAAAAACTTTGACAAATATGAGTGGGGGATTAACTTAACATTTTCAAAATTTATGATGTATACATTTTCATATCACATTCGTAATGTTTTGATTCTTCCCAATTCAAGATGGAAAATAAACCAATTTAAACCGTGTCTTGTATGAAGTTTAGGCAGTGGCCCTGTTTTGGTCAGAAAAATTCTGATAGGCAACAAACATGTCGACTAATACTACAGTGCCATAATTTTATTTCAAATGTTAAATTTTCAGGATGAAAGTTTCTACCCACAATCGCATCCTGATTTGCGAGGCAATGACATAATGGAAAACGCCCTCTTGCACAAGCATGTTTTAGAGTTAGCATCGATCTTGGATGTCAGGCCGGTGTTTCTGGAAGTCGGTGAAACAGACTAGTCAATAAAAACATACAATATTTGTGACACCTAAATGTTTGTCTAGCAAGAGGCTATTGAAGATGGATGGATGGAGGACTACCAGTTACAAATGCCCGATTTCCATTAGAACGTAATGAATAATGAATTACATGTGCATTGTAGCCTATAAGTATTGTTCAAAATATAAATATTAATGATGGAACCACAATAGGTTCTTGAAAAAGCAAGAATTAAATTTAAAACCTTTTGAAATTCAAAAGCAAGATGATGATTTTACTTGGAAAAATGCCAAGTACATTTATTTCATTCTTTGCACAATAACTTCCCAATTTTCAAGTTATCATCCTGATTTTGATGATGTCACAAAACCTTAAAGTTATCTGTATTTTCAAGATCAGCTGAAATATTAAATAACACACCCTCTGTCCTTCTCTGCAATTTGCCAAGTATTTCACTCACGTTGTGCGAGCCCTTGATTCAATTTTATAAGAATCAATATCCATAAGATATTAATAATAGTAGTATTATGTGCCTAACCTTTGTATTAACGTGTGCCCTTTGACCTTTGTGGTAACCTTGATATAATGTAATCCTTGCCCTTATAACATTTATACTGTTGTTGTATCTTTACAAAAACCTAGGTTATTCTTCTATACTGTTGTATGTTCATAACTATGAAACTATGTATAGATTTAGTGTACTTATATTACAGATACAGATATTTATGTGGATTATATTTTCCGCATCACTAATGATATAATTATGTCAACAACAGCAATCTTCCTTTTGTATATAATAAATGATAAAGATTTGAATAGGAGAAACACAGTATAAATAATGTGTTACTGTGATATTTATCCCACCAAGAGTATGCTTATTTTACATAGTATGGTTGTTTTCAAGAATTAGATGTATGTGTGAAACAGCTGTTGTATAGTGCATTTGTATGCATGCAAACATTTTTAAAAACAAAAAAATTGGGGGTTTTTTTTGGACAAAAGTAGTAGTAGGTTCGTTTGTTTTGTGGTCATGGTTTTTAAACATTTGAAATCAATTTTAGTCTGCAACTGTAAACTTTGATATAATAAGCAGTAGTGCATTTTTAGAACTTTAAATCAAGAAAAGAAACTTGTAGAAAATTTACAGAATATGTATCACGGAAAAATTTTATTTTAAAAGCAGAAAATGCTTGAAATGTTAATTAACCACCAAATGATTAATACAATTAACTCTTTTAGTTATAATATTAATACTTTTAATATATTTAGAATCTACTTTTACTGAAACAAACTTTTTTTAATTGTAAATTCAGTGCAATATTGTTTTGTTTGTATGTTTTTTTTTCCATTTCATATACATTCTACATGAAACAATTATTTCCGGTCCCTATGTTAAATTGTTGTTAATCAAATTTATTTACATAGATTTATAGATTTATTACTTGTATTTATATGAACATAATTGGTGTACCGTATATATTTGTGTGTTGTTTATAGTTAAACCATGTTATTATTATTTGACTTTATTAGTTTTATTTAATATCTGAAATAATTATTTAATTTAAATTTGTGATTTAGCCATCATTCTTTCATAGTTAATTTGAAATGTTTTTTTCTTATAATTTATTACCCAAGTGTCTTTGATAATATTTATTATTTTGTATTGAGTAACTTGCCACATGATCTGGTTTCAGCTTACGAACTTAATTTATTTTAAACGTATATATTTTCATATTAAAGACAGTGTTGCATAATGTTGTAAAAAAAAACTTGGATTAACAGTACAATTTGTTTTTCCATTATATTTATAATGTTCTATTTTTGTTTTCAATATTACGTTATGTCAGTTTGTTCATTAGGTGATGGATATTCATACTCTATATTTCTTCCATATATTTCAGTGTATTGTGTAATATTATGGAATATTTGTTTGTAAATCATGTTATTCAGATGCAATACACACTGGTAGAATTACATTTGAAATTGAATACATCACAATTTTGATTTCAATTTTTAGTTACAATTTCACTGAGTTAGGTTTCTTTATCTTACGCAAGGCGTACGGTAATCCTTATTTGATTGGGGACAACAATTCAGTGTATGGTGTTTTTGTTATGTTTGGTAGAACATTGAGTTGAGTTGTTTACACATTTTTTAGAGAAAACTATTATATTGCTATACCTCTTTTGGGACACACCATCTATTCTGGGGACACCCATGTTAAAGGTACACTATCCAAGGAGAAAGTTTAAAATTATGGCCAAGCCCTATTCAGGGGATCAGGTGACACCCCTATTAAGGATACACTATTTTTAGACCATAACGTGTCCTTATGATAGGTGTCCAGAGAGAGGATAAAGGTAGTTTTAGGAGTGTTTAAGCCTCTTTTATATTCGCGAGGTCTGGTTGGTTACGCATTTTTTCATGTCACAAAAAGTAGATGAAAATATTAATATGCATGTGCGCATTGGTGAACATTTTAGATTCGTGCGAATAAATTTGTCTAGTGAAAAGGACCTGGAGTTCTGTTTTAGGATCTGTATTAAGATCGTATCAATGTTAAATATGCTCATTTCATTTTATACTCAATTTCAGTACTTGTCAAATCCTACCGGTTACAATTGTTTAAAAGCAATGTATTTGTATAAAATTTGTATGTAGATATGCATGTTGTAATTGTAGCAATTAAATAGAATTCAAAGTTACCATGATATGAAAGCATCTTTAATATCAAAACAATTAAATTGAATGATAATGGACAAAAAGGAATAATAATTATATAATAAAGTATATACAATTTGAATAATGTTATATTCTGCCAAAATTATTTGTATGCAGTATTAACTAACCGAATATTCCATGGATGTCAAATTATTTTTTTTATACATAAAAAAGTTTAAATATAATGAATAATTAATGCTAAGTTTAATGGAGAGAAACCATATTATTTGTTATTTTTTACAATATTGCATGCATAAATTGAATGAATGTTTAAAATTGTACAGTGTTTTAGTAGGCCTACTGTATGTACAGGAGTATTTTTTTTGGTTTGTACTATAAAAAAACAAGGTACCGAACAAATACATAGTAAAATATTTTAAGAAGTGTTGTATATCTGGCATATACAGTAGTACAGATATTTCTGTTTTCTTCTTCTTTCCTGCAGAATCAAATTATAATTTGTCTGTCAAAATGCTGTTGATATCTTTATGAATTGTTTAAAAAAAAGTGTTGTGTCATATATTTAGTTTGGCAGTTTGCACAGAGTTTAAAGATGTATTGTCCTCTAAAAACATGAAAAATGATGATTAATAAAATAAGGGTCATTTTCCAGTTCTAACAAAAAAAACCCCAAAAATAAACTGTTAAATTCAACCATAAACCCATTAGCTGTCAGCCATTTTGACATTTTTTTTTTGCTTTAAATTACATTTTTTTCAGTTAAATAATTTGTTTTTCTATCCAATTTTTGGACGAAGAGAATAACTATTATGTGAAATTAAATGGCATTTTCAAAAAAAAAAATATTTTTTCAGGGGACAATATATCTTTAAGAAAACATTTAAATCTTACTCGCACTGTTTTACTCAAACTAATTGAACGTCCGTTTGATTGTAAAAAGTCATGTGTGAATGCTTTTTGCACCTTAATCTCAGCCAAGTTACCTGAACTGTAAAGATAATAGTAGCACAGGAAAAATGGCCGATCTAGTTTAACTTAAAGTGCAGGCTGGTTAAAGAATAACTTGAGATTATTTTACAACTTTCTGGTTCTAGTCTTACTGCAGTTGTTGCAAATAGAAGCTCCTTTTATAAATGTTTTTCCAAGAGACAAAATGCCAGCACTTTTGCTGGCTATATCTCTGTTGTTGATTTTATGATGTTACACCTTTTTATTCCATGAAATTATACTTGAATGTTCTATTTAAACAAGTAATCAAACAATAAAAAAGAGTTTTATATAATATCTGGAAGTTTCTTTTTTCGTGTGTTTTAATGTCTGATCATCGCTGTACCACAAAGAACTCACATTGTTTTGGTTGACTTGCCCCAAGTCTGTATTTATGGTCTTTTTTATGGCAGTTGACCCATCGGCATTTAGATTTTTGTCTGAAAATATACATATTTGTGATCTCAAGTATTATACATATGAAACGCCATCTGTGCCAAAATATTTATCTTTTTGCTATTATATTAATTCGAAATATGGTCTAGAACCTAGACTAACTAGACTTGGATACAGTTTTAACTATGTAGTTAAAACAGTTTCTATTTTACAAATCCAAGTTCTGTATATACTGTATGTGCATAAATCTTGGTTCCCTTGCAACAGAAAGTAATTTGACTAATCATGACACTTGGATGATCAGAACTGTCATTTTTATTGGTCTTGCGTAGCACTTATGTCATTGCATTGCATCCAAGTGGGAACCAAACGTTATGTTCCAATGATACTTGCGCCCAATTTGATCTGCACATTTAAAACTTAATTAATCACATGGTCACAATCACAATACGTGCATATCATTCAAACCGTACATGAAAATTTCAGTTGAATTATGCATCCATTGTCTTTCACCTCCCATTGTTTTACTGCATAGCCACGAATTGAATTCAGTGTGGGACCAGCATCATCATGACTACACAAGTAACCTAGCATTCATCAGTGACAAATACAGCATTTAAATTGTGAATATGTCTATAATGTCATCCCACCATCTAAACATTGTTTCAGTTAAGCTTTTCAGTACAGTATATGAGGAAATTTGAATGTTTAAAATGAATCTTCTGTTATAACAGAAGATTTATTTTGGTAGGTATACCTAAATGTTACAGATGTGTTCAACTTGTGTGCATAACATTCATGTGTTGTGTTCCATGCTTATTAACTCATTTTTCTTCTATTTTTGTGAAAATAAAACAAACAAAAAACCATTGCCATCAAATATATTTTAACAGCAGAGAGGCACTTTTACACTTAGACAATATTACAATACAAATTGTTCAAATAAGACATTTATTTATTGAAGATTCTTTTAATGTTTCTATTTAGCTACCAACTGCTAAAGACATGTTAAAGTAACGTTCACATTAGCAATAATATTCTATGCTTTGGATATCAGTCAGGACTCTATTATATTTGAAATAGTCACAAAACCAGCTGTGAACAATTGATAATATTTCTTTTTTTTTTAGCTACTCTACTATGTAATATAAATTGAAGCACCAATATTATTTTCCAAGGATGGGTTCACAATTACAAATATTACAGTGAGAAGCAAAGGTCCAAAGCACCAAGTACTAATTCATAAAAGGAATAATTTTGTGAGGAATGATACAATTGGCTATTTTAATATACACAATAATATGTAAAAAAATAAAATACAGTTTTAAATTTATATAAATTAAGCCTTAGACACAAACCGTTATTTATAAACATTTTCGTATAATTCCTAGTTTCCTGAAACGTTTTTTTCACATTTTAACAGAGTTATTGTTGGAGATTCTGTAGATGCATCATTTTTCATTTTCTTTCAGTCTCACAAAAAAACTACTCGCAAAAGACTATGCTAACTCACTCTTGTTTGGTGCCCGCGAAGTTGATCTTAAACTTAAAGGTGGCGCGGCTGGTGTTTGAGCGTGTACAGGATCAGCCCTCGATGTCTTCATATAAAAAAAAGAATTTTGTACAAAATGATTGTTTTTGATTATAAATGTATTTACTCTGTTGTTCCTTTTTCATTTAAGTTTAACCGTGACCAGCTTTCATTTAATTACAGGTGTCGACTTTGCTCCTCTAATGATCGGAAAGCTGGTGACAATACTTTTCTGTCACCATGGATCTGAAATCCGCTTCCTATCAAATTAAGAGGAGCGAATTCGGCACCTCTATTTAAACGTCAACTTAAAACTTTTCTTTTTAATTAATAATGCTAGTATTGTTCTTTGTAGGGCACCATATAAAAACTTACATAGATATATTTATAAAGATTTATTCACTGTATGTTTGAAAAATTATACAGAAAAGCATAATCAGTATATTAAGAACATACTTGTTCCATAAAATATTAAACACCATTTACGTTTTATAGCAGCATAACAAATATTGGCCTAGGTTTAATTATTCAGCAAAAATGCATTAAACACATTGTGGAAATTATCACAAATAATCTACACATGTTCATGGTTTAATTATTTTAGGTCTTGTAGACCCACACATAACAATTTCATAATAGCATGGTTCATTAAAATTACTGTTGTTTTATCTTACAGTAATTGAATGTATTATCTTTTTCAGTCATCTTCTTCACCTAGCTCAGGCTGCAACCACCCTAACAATTGTGGTGTGTAGTAAGATATAATTAGATCAGCACCTGAAAAAATGTTTGATTATTATTTAGTGTATTAACAAATTTTGTTTTGTTTATTTGGGAGAATGTTTAAATTAATATATATATAATTCACATGTACAATAGTATTTAAAGACATGTCTCGTTCAAACTCTTTTTTGTCAGTGGTACAACATTGACTGAAGCACAGTCAAATGGCATCCTGAAATTTAGTAACTCACTCTCTAAACCTGATTTTCCCTAAAGCTTCACATTCTTTCCTTCTATGTCTATTTTTCAGAAAAACCAAACATTTTTGGAGTTGGGACTATGACAAATATATATATTATTACACATTTATTATTTGTCATCATCCAGGACAGACGGATGCTTTATTGTGTGCATGAGCTTAATCACATTAACATGTGGAGAATAGAGAACATGATTCTAGTTTAACATAATAAATTAATTGATAAGATAGAATTCCTGTGAAACAAACAAGGGGCAATGTGTTAACACTACGGCTAAGCTCTATTCGTTCAAGGGTGTTTTGTCCTGAAGGTGTATACTGTATTTTATTCGTTATAAATCTCACCTGCTCTTCTCATTGCTGTTAATGACTCCATAACTACAGTTTTCAATTGAAAAGCACCAGCTTGACTTCCATGGTATAACATAGCATATTCACCAGATACTTGATATACAGCTAAAG
Source organism: Antedon bifida (assembly GCF_963402885.1). Taxonomy (NCBI): domain Eukaryota; kingdom Metazoa; phylum Echinodermata; class Crinoidea; order Comatulida; family Antedonidae; genus Antedon; species Antedon bifida. The sequence goes on from NC_136228.1 coordinate 27,025,127, forward strand.
GAATGTCCGGGTACTGTAAAATGCAATGTTTTTCTTTATAATCTCTGCAATTGAACATTGAATAGCAGATTTATATGCATTCTAAATTGCCATAGAGTTTAACGTAGTCAAATCAGCTGCATCCAACCACTAATTTAAACAGTTAATTGAGAGCACAAAATTAGCAGAAATGCGGAAATAAATGGTGTATTCGGCAGGATGCAGCAGAAACAGGTTTTAAATCGTTATAACATTGACATACAGTGAAAGGATAAGTAGGTGTTACTCTACAAAAATGTACATAAAATAACAATAGTTTTTGGTGTATCAAAAAGCCATGTTTACAAACTTACTTTGTCTTTTGTTTGTCTGACAATATCAAGGTAAGGCATACCAGGTTTTACCATTATAAAATCAGCACCTTCCCGAACATCACGCTCCTGGTTAATAAAATATTTTTAATTATTCCCTTTTGTAATAAATGACAAAAATCAATTATGACTATACAGAATTTGCCATTTTTCGCAGTTACCATCATACCTACTCAGAGTAAACATTAAGTTTATATTCTTAATTCTAAACTCAAATGTGATTTTTTAAACACGAGCGCTAACATAATCTGTCAAAAATAGATATCAAAAAGTAGTTTTATAACCTCATTATTTTTATCTGTCACAAGAGTAGGTGGGGGTGGGGGTGGGTGGAGAGAGAGGAGAGTGGCCCAAGTCCTATCCTACCCCCATTAAATGTTGAAAATGTTGTATCTTTTTAAAACCCACATAACATATTTGATTATTAAAATACTTACCACAGCCCTGGAGGCTAGTCCTCTGGAGCCTGGAGGTAGCTGATAACACCGCCTGTCACCAAATGCTGGAGCAGACTTGGCAGCATCACGGAAAGGTCCATAAAAACTAGATGCAAACTTAGCACTGTAGCTTAAAACCGATACCTAAAACAAAATTATTTAATTGATTTACAATTCAATCCAAAATATCTACTAAAAATAAATTTTTTTTTTACTCAAATTAGAAACAATTTCCAAATTTCTTTAATTATATTTTTTCAAATTTACTTCTTGCAGAAATGATCAATAATTAGTCTATTACTTAGAATAATAATTGGATAATAAAGCATTAAATACAAAAACTAAACATTGAAAGTATTAAAAAAGAGAAACAGATGAAATACATTCAGAAGGATTTGCCATTTCCATACAGCAACTAAACATTATATATATTCTTATTATAAATCCAAAGGCAAATTACTGAAAAAATGTGGATATCAGTGGCTGGATCACAATGGAGATACTAAATAAAAAAAGCAAAAAGCTAAAACGATAAAGTAAAACAGCCAGAAAAATTTGCAGCTTCCACTGATGAAGGGCTAGGGTTGCCCAAAACCTCTGCAAATTTGCCTGGCTATTATCGCCACTGAAGCATTATTAGGAGGTTTAGGATGGCCAGCCATAACAAGTATAGGATAAGTTAATAGACTAAAGACAATAGAAGATGATAGGTGGCCACAAAATATCTCATAAGAGAGGTGCATGTACATTATATACAAAATGGAATTGTTTTTCTACAAAGATCGTTCTCATTAAATACACACACTAACTACACCATGATAACAGGTTTATTTTAAATAAAAATAAAATAGCCTACATTTAAGTAATTATACACCCTTTTTAGGACTGTGCAGTACTGGGACCGTGAGAAAATGTGCAAGACTGTGGGAAATTGTGATTTTTTATTGTAAATATTTAAATCAGACATTTTACTATATCTTCATTATAACGTTTTTTTAAATAAAAGTAAAACTGTAGTTTGATAAAAAAAAAAACCATTCATACACTATATTATTACTAAGAATAAAATTGTATACAGTATGTACGTATAGCCAGGAGTCTTGCAGCACGCCGGTTTGACGGCCACACAACTGGGAGTTCCCCTGTTCACTGAACAAATGTTACTACTGTACTCGAATTATAACACACGGAATAACGTTTTACGCAGTGCACCGCGTTAAACAGAGTAACATAATTTTTAAAGATTTATTATTACCTTTCCTCCTAAATCATTTTCATGTAGCTTTTCTTTAATCGCTTGCACACGGCCATCCATCATGTCAGAGGGTGCTAACACCTGACATCCTAAAACAAAAGGAAACATTTTGTTATAAAATCAAAACTGCACATTTAACAAATAAACAGTATTATGCAACACCTAAATAGATTCCTTTGATTGGATGATTGTGGGTCACATGATAAAAATTAAGTGCCCCATCAATCATAGCGCAGTGAATTCAGATTTCAACTGGATGAAGCATAACAATAATGCTTTGCGCATACTCCAGCGAGAGCTTGGTGAATTACTATCAACCGGTTAAAGACCGGAACTATGCGCGGCCTCCCATAACAAGAATAGGCCTTTAATTCAATCTGAATGAAATGACAAGAACAAGTGAATACCATTAGGCAAAAAAAAAAATTATTATGTTGGCCATGCCCGACCGACCTTAAACTGCCAAACGGCAATTTTGAAACCAAATGGTGAAAAAATATCGCCAAATTGCCGAATATATTTTGCCTCCGCCGGACGTGTAAAAAAGAAAACCGTGCAACCAACCGTGAATCAATCATGTGATAACCGGAATACGCGATTATCAATTTTTGGGGGAATCCAAGTTTTAACTAAATAAACGCTTTTGATTACACAGTGGTTGAGACACGTTTTTAATAGTTATCACATTTTTAAACACCCTCATAATCTGCAGCGAAGAACAACAGATCGTACATCGCACGAGGTTGTTGAGGCGGTGTTTTTTGGTACAGTACTACGATCTGATTACAAGCTTTTTAAAAGGCATGGATTCGCCAAGCAAGTAGTAGTAATACCTAAGACTGTCGTAAGCTCTTTTGTTCAAACTTGTTATTTATATAATGATAATCCACCCGTTCCGGCATGCACGCTAGGCCTCTAGCCGGGCCTCTAGCCTAGGCCCTCTCCTCGATTGATGTCTCTGGTGGGGAATTTCCCCGCGATAAGAAATCGGCGAAATATGGCTTATAACTGCCTACATTTTAATGTTATATCCTTAATGCCAGTGTAATTACGTATGGATAAAACAATATAAAACTCAATATTTTTCATCTGGAATAATATGTTAACTCGCGTAATGTAGTTTAAATCGATCTTGATTGTTTTTGGCTTTAAAAATGGTAGCTAGGTCTAGAGCTAGCCTAGGCCTATCTATGCCTCAAAAAGCTAGGTCTACGTTTACTTAATAAACCTTTTTAAACTTTTGTTGAAACAATATTTATGGCTAGCGTGAGCCTAGGGTGCTATGAAAAGTGTTTTTAAAAGTCTTTTTGTATCATTTGTGTAAATTGTTTATTAATGTGCCGGCAACACATTTTTGGTCTGAAAAAAACAAAACTTTTCCTACCGACCTACCCATTTTTGGGATTACCAACACAAAAACACAATAATTTTTTGTTTGGCCTTATTAAGAAATGCCACAAAAGGACACTGGCACTCTATATTTATTTAGGTACAGGACATACTGTACAATAGGTTTGATGGTACGTACCTGCTTGGGCATAGGCAAGGCCTACCTCAGCTAGTCTCTTAATGCTCTCTTTATTATTGATAGTTCCATCATCATATAAGATACCTTAATAAATAGAATATCAATAATACAAGATTATAGAGATATAGTAAAAGAGAATAAATACATTAAACATGGCATTAGATGCACTACAGACTGTTTGTGAGTACCTTAATATTGAGGTCTTATGACAAATCAGGTTATAACATACCCGAGTGTATTGAATACTTATTGGTTATCCGCAACGCCGTTTGCAATTGCGCAACGTGATTTTCGCGCGATTTTATGAATTTCGCGTATTTAACATAGGTCAAAAACCAAATAACATTTTTAATTGAAACTTAGCCAAAGTTTAATTTACATCATACGCTAACTTTCTATGGATTAAAAATGGCATGTAACATTAGAAAGTGTGCGTGTAAATGGCGTTTGAAATTTTAAAATGCTTCAAATCAATTTCTGATTAAATTAGAGCACGTTTCAGGTCATTTTAAGTTTTAAAAAATTGCCACCAGGTGCGCACATTTTTACGTGCACACGGCGCAGGGAACACGTATGAGCATTTCTTTTGCACGATTTGTGTTTTTCAATCTTCGGTTAACAATTTTACGTTATTTTATTCACTATTCAACTTGAAATGACGTTCTACGAGCACGTTAAACATGACTGGTTGCGCACGTAAAATGTTAAAATATTGTGAAAATGTTGCTAAATATGTCTACTTTTAAAAACGATACAGTTCATCAGAATGCAAGGTTACCCCCATTTTTTTTTTTTTTCTTGCAGTGTATGAATCGTAGATGTGATTTATTATAGTGTTGAACGTTAAAACGTATTTTATGGCTACATTATTTGCATATTAAATATAATTTTTGAAATTTTTACAATCAAACCAACAATAACATTTTCAAAGAGCAAAACAATAAACATAACGTTTATCTTTTTTCTTCATATTGTAATATATAAAACTTGAAAGTATGCACTTTCATAATACGTCACTGTTTAAAATTTGTGAAGATTTTATCATAGTAAAAATTATGATTTAGTTCGGTATGTAATAATCAACTTGCATCGAGGGGTCACGACATACCGAGTGAACGAGTAATCTTTCTTCGGATTTTCTTCAGCAGGTGCTCATACGGCTCGATGTGTAGTGCAACCGCCTTTGGTATCAGAGGTACCGGGTTCAAATCCCATCAGGCGAAAACAATTAAATAAAACAATTTATTTGGTTATTACACCGAAAGGGGAGTTTTAATTTTGAATAGGATACTTTTTGGAAAAGTCATAAATGAAAAGTACTTGAATGCGCAAGATACGTTTTGTTACGGGCGGATAACCAAACTCGTCCTCAAGTGACGAGTTCCATGTCTAGTTGTTTATTAAATGGTTCTATGACACATTCATCTGTTGTCAACGTTTTTAGAATGTTATATCATGTAAGGCTGCTATTGGACATTCAAGAAACAACTTATAGTGTGTTATTTCTATTGTACTCCACAGAGTTAAATATTTATAATTCAATTTAAAATGAGTTGTTAACATTTGGATTGAGTAGTCAATTTGCCTACCTACATCATTTGGACTTACAGATAAAAATAAATTTGCACAAAGAAACTTAAAAACACCCAAAAATCTAATGCCATATGCTTTGTTTTTGTATTTTCAATGTATTTTATATATATTTTTAGCTAGTAAAGTAATTACTATCCTCACCACAATGTCCATGATCTGTGTATGGACACAGACAAACATCACACACAATCAACAACTCTGGAAATGTCATCCTTAACTTCCTGATACCAGCTATTACAGGTGTTTCAGGTGAGTCTGCATATGACCCCCTAGCATCCTGTAAAAATAAGTAGATTTCAGTTGACAACTGATTTAATTATTTGACATGTGGGAAGGTTATAAGAAGACAGAATTGAACTTCTCTACATAAGAAAAGCTGATTGCACAATTGGAACACAACATCGGGTGAAAATTACATTTGAACACAAAGTAAAAATTCATTTAAATTTTGCTGTATCCTGTGGTTTGAGAATCTTTTAGATATTAGGGATGCCTATAGTTTTTTTAACAAATGTGCAATAATTTCATACATTTTAATATATTACACTTTATAATTGTATAGCTTTACTAAATATTTTTTTTTTTTTAATTTATTTTTTTAATAGTGGCTATTAAAAAAATCAACAATAATTCTTATTCATATTTCTTGTTTAAATTAGATTACTTTTAAAATTAAAAAAATGACAGTTACCAGGTTTACATTTAAGTTCACATAATAATAATAAATAATATTTAAAAGAAAACCTTTGGAAGAGATGAAGGAACACCAAATAAAAGGACAGCTTTTAAGCCTTTGCGAACAAGTGGTTTTAAGGCTTCTTGTAGCTTTTCAACACCATATCGAGCTTGTCCTGGTAAACTTGCAATCGGTTCAACAGCCTCAGCAACATCCCTACAGTATCAATTACAAACAGTAGACCTAGTATTTTAAAATTATAATTTGAAAATATTTTTAAATAATAAAGCCAGTGGAAATATGTTATGGTTCTCTAAAGCACCTCATGTTTCACTGAAGGACTTTTATCGTAATCATGATTCAAATCAAGTCAAGGAAGGTCTAGACCTGCATATGTTGTAAAGTATGTGGCAACTTAGAAAGCCTATGTATTATTTAGATCTTTAAATCGCTGGGATATCATGATTACAGTTCTGCCGGCACCACACAACATAAATGTTTATATTTTTTTAAATCATACAGTGATTGAAGCCAAACTTTTAGGAACATTTTACAGTAAAAATATATATATGTATGTCCGTTATGTTAAGGAATTACACATTTTTAAGTAAACTTTTCTTCCGTAAATATGCTCACCGTGCTATAGGCTATGTTATTGTTTGGATCGATCGAAGATGTCTTCCATTTCGTTAAAAAGGCATAGACTAAGCCTGGGCCTAGCCAATCAATCTACAAACAAGGGCCGGCTTATTTATTACGCCGTGGTTAGGATTCCGGCAGAAACTATTCACTGAGAACTAAAACCTAAAACTAAAAAAAAACATCCCTCTAGGCAATGGTGGGTAAAGACGATGATGGTGAATAAAATACAATTTTTTTAATTAAAAAAAAATGTTTTAATTGATCAGGAATTGAACCTACAAAACCACTAGCCTAGACCCCTATCCGCAGTACCACACCACTAACTAAGCCAGCCAACCAGTCGGAAAAATTGGTGTTAAACTGTGTCACGTGTGTACATGAGATTATAAATAAAAATGTGCATGTACAATATGACTATGATTCATGAATGAGCGATATTCAATTGACCAATCAATTGCGTTGATTTTGCCGGAATCCTAACTAACCACTTTGTATTTAATATTAGGCCTCAGCCGGCTCTGGTTCAGTAAGCCTAGGCCTAGCCTTACTAGCTACTGTATAGGCTAGGCCTAACTAGGTAGAGCCCTAGCATAGTGCCATAGCCCTAGCCTAGGAGGCCTAGCTAGAGCTAAAGGCTAAACTGATACGGCGGCCGGAGTGAAGCGCGGCCGGAGTGATCGGCTTCCGACCTAGCCTAGCCTAGTAGGCCTAGCTAGTATTGCACAAGAAGACATAACAAATAACAAAGTAGTGTTCTTACGTTATAAATACAGGATAAATAAAATTAATAGGTTGCAACGAAGTATTGCAAGATTGCCAGCCCCGAAGAACTTCGTTAGCATATCCACTGTGAAGACAGGACTTATTCGCCATGTTTCCTCCTTCCTGGCTTTTCCATGCTAGCTGCTGCCCTCGGCCCTCATCATGCGTTTAATCAAGATAATCCGTTCCTTTATGTTCAAACGCGTTGACTGGTTAACAACGCGTTCGCCGTTTGAGAAAAAAAGTGTGATGTGCCCAATATGGTAGTGTTCTGCCCAAATATGGTAGTGATATGACATTATCCGCCGTGTCCATATATGACACATCACATTTAAAAAAAGAATTGATAGTGTAGAGAGAGCTTTAGTGTTGCGGATTCATGAATGTGAAAGTGGGAAAATGTTAAATTGCCTACTATCTGGTAGTGTCTTTTTATTAGTCGCTACCCTATATAGCTCACTATGTCGGTCGGTCGGTAAATAATAACTCAGATTTGCACACGCGACTGCAGCCATGTATATATATGGCCTTGTTACATTTACAAGATGTACAGATATTACATTTGGGAAGTATAAAATGAATAATTTTTTAATAGAAAGAATTCAATATAAAAATATTTTTCCAAGGTGCAATAGTTTCATCATTCAACAATTTATGCAGCCATTGAATTCTTAATGTAGGCCACCAAATTTGAATATATTTGACATGTAGAGTTTTCCTATGTTATCGGTTCTGAGGTTCCATAGGAAAGAAAATATTATTCTGTCAACTTCTTGGTATACAAAATTTGGAAATCATAGTTATTAATGTTTGGTGTTTTTTTTTGCTAAACCCGCAAAAAGGGTATTTTCTTGATGAGATTGTTGCATTACCATGTTGGTCTAAAATGGCACCATAATGTACTTATTCGCTCATTATCTTTCAGATTCTAAACAATTTTATGGTTTAAAAAAAAACAATGATAAAAGAGTATCGTCATGGAATTGGTAATTATTAAATGTAAAACAAAGATCCATGGAAGAAGTAATTGTCGATTTTATGAGAATTAGGTCAAATAAAGTTAGATCGTAATACATTGGTTTCTTGGTCTGGTGATCACTATATATATTGTATTAAAAGTTTCAATAATGTCTTTACTTTTTGCGTATACTAATAACTATATAATGAAAAGGTAGAAAAGATGACAGTTGTCGCCATTAGGCCCATTTACGTCCGAATGGTACAATAAGATCTGTTGAATGGAGAAAAGGAAATGTCGTATAGCAAGAACGATGGATCAATTCAAGTATGGTAACACAGAAAATAACGATAATTTTAATTAAGAAGCAATAAATAGCATTTTCTAATATACTGTATTATTATAATGAAGAACTTTTAAGTTTTAAGTTACAATGGTAACTTTTAAGTTACCATTGACAGTGACCAACTTCCACTGTTTTCATTAATAAATAAGCTCCATACAAACTAGACATGAATACAATAATAAAGCATCGTACCAACAGTGATTCTAAAGTTTTGATTTAAAGCAGATCAGAATCAGTCTGCCAGTGTGGCTAAGTGATTGATTTAGAGGATCTGAATTTTAGATACTGTACAGTGTTTAGAATGTCCCTTTTATAAAAGCGAAATAATTAGAGATTCAAGCGGCGAGCTTATTCTAATGATTTTACTGACCCGCATTACAATTTTCTAGTTATTTTTTCCCTTTTGTGTAAGATTCGAAAACCAGAACCAGCCGAATAAAAGTACATTTCTAATAACGCTATCAAAAAATAAGTTTAGTGTTTCACATTGAAGGTTTTAAGTTTACGGATGGACAAACTCTTTAAATGATGCGAGTTAGTCAGATGAGGCTAGATGTCCACTACATGAGCTAAAAATACAGAGCTTAAAAAAGCAAACGACAGAATTAATTGGACTCCAATTATTATACTACTGTATAGTTGAACAAGCCAAAACAATTGTACCCTCAATATATAAAAATCAATTTTAAAAGCCAGTTGTTAAACAATGGTTCCTAGAGGCAAATCACGTCCGAAATTTGAAATTGTTAATGAAGATGCTTCGGCCTACAATAGTATAGACAAACTAAAAATTAAAATCAATAAATGTTCAAGCGATATGATCGTATCATGGAAATGTGTTGATGATATTAATTGATTCCCAGTAATCACTTTTGTGACGTAGATTAGCAAAAACAAAATATTTCGCCTAACGTTTTGCATTAAAAATCAAATTGGAGAGAAAGATAGAAATATGGATTGAATTTGAATGGCAAAAACTAAGAAAAGAGAAATAAGTTAGTTCTCCATGGAACAACGAATGAATGATATAATACTTGTTTTGGCCTTCATATACAAAAAGAGAAAAAGAAACTTTACTTAAATTTATATAATTTGCTCATTTTTTCCCATCACAAGCAAGATGGAAAACTTTGACTGGGATTTGGTAGGCCAAGTGTATTCTGCAACGTTTACTTTCCTGTTTAAAACTGTTTTTAGTCGCGTGCAACGTGACTCTACAGCTCACTATGTCGGTCGGTCGGTCGATTGGTCGGTAAACACTAACTTGAGCACGCGATTGTAGCCGCTCGACTTACGTAACAATATTATTTTCATCAAAGGCAGCATGGTTATGGTGAAAACTTTTTATTAATTTTTTTGTTTTATGTAGGAAAGTTGCATATTTACTAATTTATCGTCGATCGTTATCGTCCTAGTGTAAATGGGACTTACCGTAAGGCCGTAGTGACCAACATACCCAAACATTCCAGTAAACAAACTGGCGGCCGACAAACATACTCAATATTCAAACAATCTTCCTATACGCCAAAAATAATATGTACAAATTTCCCCTACTAAATGGATCCAAACCCAGGTCTGTTAAGATTCGCTGGCGGCTTAACGGAAAGAAGAGTGAAGAATGCGCCTTAGTATAAAGCAGTTGAGTCAGCGTTTAGTGAATGGTAATCTTGTAACATGAAATTCTATATTTTTATGTGTGAAAAGTAAAAAGTGTGGGTTATGTCAAGCCTACAATACTAGTAAGCTATTTATTTGTGATAAGATGTACAATTCTATTTTCAAAAGAACACAACTTAAAAATATGTAAAAATTAATGGCTTGAATTTATTCAAGTTGACAAAATATGAGACATAAGTATAAATATAATTCTTGTTTTATGATCGGGAGGAGATTCGTCTTGGTTATAAAAATGTATTATTCCTGAACTTTAGATAATATAACATTGTACACTAGTAGGAGAAATCATGTTATACCTGCATAGGGTTCTGGGTCATCACAGATGTACCGGCTCCTGTTTCGGTGTTGCCTAGTTTAGTTTTAGAGGGAGACAATGTGTCCACACATCTGGTTCTTGGAATCTTGCTTGGCTTTTTCTTTATTGGCATTAGTTTCTTACTGCGAAGAGCCCGTTCAACATTTGACCTGACTACCGAAGCGACACCGTCCCCTTGTGCCTGTACCATGCCACTAAGTCTAAGTACTGCTTTTAATTCTTGAATTACATGCAAAAATATGTCGTTGACAATGTTGTTAAGGTTCGAACGACATTTTCGTTGGTGACGATATTAACGCTGTTTGCGATGTATCAGAGACATGTTCTTTGACGGCATTGATGTTTATCCTGAAGATACTGTGATCAGTCTTAAAAAATAATAGAAACAAATGAAAATAAAATTGGAATAGAATGAGCATTGGGCCTCTCTTACAATGAAATATCGAATTATTAAACTGTTTGAATCAATATAGCGAAGTAAATACATAAAACATACCTTTGCATTTAACTGAGAACATTCAACCTCTGTCAAGTCACTAAATATCGACGTCACCTTGTTCCTCCTGTGCTTTCCCTCGGAACATTGCTTTCAATTCATGGATAACAGGCCAACAAGTTTCCCTGAGAACTTTTTTCTGTAAATGAAAAGCTTGACTGTGTAAATCAACAATTTTATTATTAAAAAAATAAATGCCTATACCTACTGTACTAATCGACGATGAACCAGTACACGATCTATGTCCTAGAACCTTGGTGCACGTACGAAGAAATATAAATCACGTAGCATATTATACGCGAGACGGACATCTAAATAAAATAATAAAGACTATATCTTTCTATTAAAACGATTTTTAAAGGTTTCTTCACTCACCAGTGTTCGTTAGCACTTGCTTCATTGTTTGTTTAACAATTTATTTGATAAATAATAATTGATAATCGAAAAATGTATAATTTTATCGGTCAGTATTTCATACACAGTTGTATACCTCCATGGTTGATGTATCAAGTTGTAGATGATTTGTGTTGACTGCTGCTTCATTCAGTTGCTAAGATTGAGGCTCAATCATTGAGCGCTAATGACTTATTGACACCGCCTCACCCATTTCTGCTACCATCAGGATCTTCCTTTTTAAAAAGATGTTACAGTTCATAACCAACAATTAATGTTCGAATTTCGTCAGTTCGAAAAGTCACTCTTGATTTTATCCTTCTTCTTTTCAGCAGAATTTCTGTAAAGGATCCATATTGATGACAGCGGGTGGAGAGAGAAGAAGAGGGTACCTGCAAGGCGAGGTTGAGAAAAACATCTTGAGCGGGAATGACATACATACGCGGCCGCCATATAGTTTTACTTTTCAAAGCATTCAAAACATTTCATTCAAAACATTTTATTCAAAACATTTCATTCAAAACATTTCATTCAAAACATTTCATTCAAAACATTTCATTCAAAACATTTCATTCAAAACATTTCATTCAAAACATTTCATACAAAACATTTCATTCAAAACATTTCATTCAAAACATTTCATTCAAAACATATTCCATTCAAAACATCCAATTCAAAACATCCAATTCAAAACATTCAATTCAAAACATGTTATTCATATCGCATCATGCAATTCATATCGATGCATTTCATTCACACATCAAGTCATAAAATTCATATCATCGAAATGTTGCGTAAACGGCGTTCCATAGAAGAGATTACAAACTACACAATTTTATATTTGTTTGTAATTTTGTCTTTTTGTAGAATTAAAAAAACAGGACAATAAAATAATTTTTTTTTATCTCATCATGAGGCCTATATCATCCATAAGTTACTTATCGAATTTCACGCTACCCTGGATTACCCATGGTACTTTGCTCCTCCGCTCGAGATTTTATGGATGCAAAAACTGTTCGCCGAGACGATCGACGACGATCTGTCTGTTTTTGCTGCTGCTGCGCTGCGCCGCCACACATCAATTGAGCAGCAGCTAGCTAGCTAGCCACCACCACCAGCACACACATTTTAATAGTAGGCTGGCTTGTGAAAATATTAGTCACGCAGTCTCTACTTCCGCACATACATGATGAATTGCCTACACAAATTAACCTCTGGTTTACCCTGATGTCTATGGAATGGATATATTTTATTGTTTTGTTCAGTTGATTAACTAAATATCCTTTATACAGCAACGCTTGTTGTTGGATATCTTTGTTAGTTTTTTGGCCTAGCTAGCTTGATAAGGCTAGCCTACCTAGCCTAGGATAGCCTAGCTTGGCACTCGTCGATAGTGATGTCAAACACCGCAAACAGACGGCTAGGAGGCCGTCCTACTCGGACTGAATCAAATCGTAAACGACCGCTGCATTCTCCAGCACCTGTATACAATGGAGTTGGGAGCTCATATGAAGACAAAGACAACGACTTTGTATGGTATGTTTTGTGTCTGTGTAGCTCTACTAGCTAGGCCTAGCCTCTAGCTACCCCAGGCTAGCTGCCTGACTGGTATGGCATTTTGCCTAACCAAAGTAAATTTAACCTAAAAAAATAATATAGGCCTACACTGCAGTACAGTAGGGCCTATTCTATAGATATGCTCTTTATCATATCGGTTACGTTTCATTTTGGTTGCGCTATTTGTATGGTGTGCACTAGGGCCTAGGCCTAGATACATTGCAAGCATCGTTTTTAGATGTTTTTAATGAAAACGCTCATTATGATTTTAGTTAATTTTACTGTTCTTAATAAAAGATAGGCCTACATACCTCCTGTATGGTTGAAAAAAAATGTTCACTGCAAGATGGCTTTCAAAGCACTAAAATCGTCTATGAAATACAGGAGAGATGAACAGATTGTCTTCAATACACTAATCTAATACTATAGTTCACAAAACAAGATAACGGTAATTAATCATTTGAATCTTTGATATTTTTAAATGTGAGGATTTTATTAAATTAAAAAAGCTGTGATTTTTAATATGAATGATAAAATTGAATAATATTTTTGATTTATATAGCACCAATTTTATCTAATGATCATTGCTGGCGCTTTGGACTTACTATTTTAATATTACACTTTTCAACTACATGCTTACTAGAGTAGAGTCACGTCATGTCATTGCTACCAATTCTATCGCTCACTTGTCTGCCTAAGACTAAGAGAGAGTGGCTGTGGGAGCTAGTAGTAGGCCTACACCGTGGTAACCTCCAACTCATTACAAAAGATGTAACTACATCAGGACTCAGTGCACGCAAGCATATTGTGTACACTGGACTTACGGTTTATACAATACAGTAGTTAATTCAAGAAGATTCATTCTACCAACAGAACCATTGATCGAACCCTTGCCAATGATATGGCTATGGATTACAGTTCCACTGTTGTCTTTAATAACCGCCTGTCACTGCTCTAATTATGTCCTTAAAGGACAACTTTACCAAGAACCATATTTTGACAACGTATTTAGGATACAGTATACATATCGCAGCGTGCGATCACCATACACCCATCGCCGTAAATTGCGTCAAGTGTGCTTAGCAAAATGTACCTCATGAGGTTTCATTGTAGTTAAAAATACAATGAGATAGGTACCTGTATTTCAATTGCTAATTTGAACTGCATTAGGCTAAAATTTGACAAAATGTTTAGTCTGTTATTTGAAGAAACACTAAAGAAAACAGTTAACATTCTATTTTTTATGATTTATTTGAAAAATGTGTTTACAGGTGCTAGCAATTATTGATGTGATTAACATTACACTTCATAAGTAGGCCTATACGATAATGACTCATTTTTACTTTTTTAAAGAAACAGATACATAATTTAGTTATTTCAGGAAGTTGAACTCAACAATCGTCTACTTTGTGTTAAAAATAAAAAGAGGCCCCAACAACTAATTAATGTTATTAATCATAATAATTTTACACAAAACATAACAATACAATCAATAGAATTGTAAATGCAAAATTTAAGTTGATTTGAACACTCTTTTATTCTTGAATGAGCACAGTTAGAAATTATTCTTTTGTGGTCTCATTCCAAACATGTACAGTAGTACTTACTACAGGTTCTTTCTGTGAAACCTCCTTGATAAAAATTCCCTGTGGTCACATTGTGGTATTAATATTTGATCTGGTTATTAAACTCAGTCAATTTGGTTGACCTTTATAAGCTACACATTCTTCAGCACATACTTTAATAGTTAAAGAACATTTTAAGTTTATAATTATTTCATTCTTAATATTTACTGTTTATATTTATTACTCCAGTTTGTATTATTTCTATCATTGAAAATAATATTTTTGATTATTAATAATATTATTAAGAGATACTGTATTTGTCATCTCCTGTAGCACATTTAAAATATTAATACTCCAAGGTTTCTCCATTGTGTAACTGTCATCCTTAATAAATTGTTGAATACTATTAATTATTTATAATTAAATTCATGTCATTTAAATTGTATGATATTCAAACATAATGTGTATTTTCATGCCTGCTGTAATTTAGCTTTACCTGGCAAGTTGAATTAAGCAAGACAAAAACTCAACTGCCTCTGAACAGAGTAAAATATAGAAAACAATTATAATTTTAAATAATTAATTTTAGACATTATTTATGTATTATTTTAAAATCATTTCTACCTTTATCAAAATCTCAACAAAGTACAGCTACTGTATAAACACAGTAAACTACAGTATAATATGAGATTATAGAACAATACAAAGAATGATACTGTTAGTGGTTTTGTATGGTGCAGTATCCACCTTTTACATTTGAACAGTACACACTGTACTGTAGTACTTTACATACTGTACAGTATGCACACTCCCTCTCTAGTATCTAAAACAAAGAATTATGCAGAATGCTACTAAAAAAGATATGTTCAATCACATAGCAGGGAAGTTTATGTGCTGTTGGACATACTGTGCTTAATTATTGTATGTCTGGAATGTATTACCAATATTTCACAGTTTTGTCTGAATTGTCAGCAGTGGTGCAGAACACTGGCCTTGCATTCTTTTTTAGGCCCCTGGAGCATTTTACTCTTGGAGGTAGTTATACCATAGCACTGCAGAGCCAGCTTTTCTGCAATTGTGTGATTTTACTGGATCCAAACATAAATTAAAAAGTAATCATGTTTAAACTGTACTGTACCACATTCAGTATCCCAAAATGTTCCTAAATACATGATTCTTAGGTAATATATTTGGTTGAGAAAAAATGTTGAAATGCATGGTTATTTATATTGTAGCCTATTTGATCGTGCTAATGTAAAATTGGTATCAGAATAATTGAAAATGGAAAACAAAACTGCAAATCCAATCCATAAATAATACTGTATCTTTCGTCCAAAAATTATTGTTTTCCACAGCACATTAAATTTGAAAATCGATAATTTGTTGGACTTTTTCGGTTTCTTCTTTTTGTCAATTCCTGTCTTCGTAGAGTGAGGCTATTGTTGGTTTCCAGGTATTAAGCGGCACTCATAGACTACCTACACCACTGTTGGGTTGAGTATTCTGCCTCATGTTTCAATGCAAATTTCGCTATCAACTCTGTAAATCCAACAAGAACATACAGTACAGTAGTAATATAAGAAGATATTCTGCAGTGTTCTATTGAGCAAATTGACTACACTTACTGTACAGTAGTTCACTAGAATAAAGTTGCTTTACAAAAAAAAGATTAACATTGCTGTTAAAATGAACTGTACTTTCTATATTTGACCACATCCCTTTACATTAAATGAGTGGTCTAGTAAGCTTGTACAGTATGATGTGATATCTACAGGATGTGGTGACAATTCCTAATAAATTAGTTTCATTTAATTCAGGGATGCCAATCCTTAGCTATGTTTAGATACTGTATTCTTTCCTATTGCGGTTTTAGGTCTGCTTTCTAATGCAAAATATACACTGATAATATCCTTGTTGTAGTATACTGTAAACAGTGTAATGTAATCCATTAGGATGGTACAGTACAGTTTTTTTTTCTCTTTTGTGGGGACAACCCACTTTTATTGCAATGATAAACAATATGGTGAAGGTTACAGTATATATGTCTATATCTATCTATTTATCAATTTGAATATTTAAGTGATATTACAGTTACACAGACAGAGTTTAAAAGATTTATAAAATATTTTGATATTGTGTGGAAATCTAGATAAAACAAATATGTATACAGAGAAAATTTTAATTACAGAGCTAAAACGATATAAAGATTGATATTCAGTATTAAAAAGAGATTCGATATAATAATGATAAAATGGTATATTGCAATATAAGATTATGTTTTGTTTGAATACTTTGATAAAATTGTATAGTTTTACATTTTGAACATAATATTGCTTTTATTATTTATAAGATAAAATAACAAACTAATAAATATTGCAAAGCTCAACCCAAACCGAAGTATGGGGATACGCCCTCGTCGCTAGCCAGGTTTATTTTTATAGTTCTAGTTTAAATCATGGCTAGCACCAGTTCCGTCTCGGTACATTCTCGCGTGCAGGTGGTGTAGGCTGACTAACAACAACAGTCTCCTGTGCTACGCACGGCGCGGGGTCAGTGACCTCCACACGTTCCCTAGGCTTAGGTAGGGACGCGAACTTTGCAGGCGCCCAACGGACACAAATATCACACGGGGCCTCCTCGCTGCAAATCCGGCAATTAATGCACCTAGCGTGCCTGTCCCACTTGGTCGTAGCACGGGGACCCTTACACTGAATGCACTCAGATTTTCGCATGGTGCCTACTAGCAATCGTATAGCTACACAAACGTACACGCTAACGGAGTAACAACTAACGGAAGTGCATTGTTTCTATCCTAGCCACGCTAGGATAACGATTCTCAACGTATCAATTATTTCTATTCTAGGCCTAGAATAACGTTCTTCTTCAAAACGTAACTAAACTATTCTAAATAGGCCTAGAATAACGGATTTCAACGTATCACAACAAGGAATTAGCTAAGCCTGCTTTCTAATCAACTAGATCGTGATTGAGAAAAGAACTTAGCTTCGTCTTGTATTTGCACTGGAAGGAATTCCTTAAATTCTTGAAATTCTTCAGATTTCGTTTGTATCACGTACACACGCTACGGCGGTACGAAAAGAAATGATGACGCTATTACGTTGGATAGCTCCCTCTTGAGGGCGTGGTTACGGATGCGTGCATTATCCGATAGGGGTGCTATTTTATATATACGGATTTTCTTTTTTCGTAAATTGTATCCTCTCTTCGGAGAGAGAGGCTATATTGTCGGTTTATCCAGGTAAGCAGGCACGAAATAGACTATTTAACGTAGGTCGGTCAGAGTTATATTGGTAGAAACCCGTTCAATGATCAAGTACATCGGTTGTAAACTTGGATTTCTTCGGTTTCTATTAGCGGGGCCGGGGGCTCCTCCTGAACCTCTGGACGCGGCAACGTCCGAAACCGCGAAGCCGTCCAATGTACACAAATGTCGCATGGCGACTCCTGACTACAGGTGCAGCAGTGAATGCACAGCAAGTGGCGGTCCCACTTGACTGTCGCACGCTGGCCTCTGCATTGCAGACATTCAGATTTTGGCATATCGGCGGACACAGTACGCAACCTAGCAAAGATAAGGAACAATACAACCTGACTGTAGTAGCTTTGTTGTTGTTTCACGCAACAGTGCGTCCATGCCTCAGCTGAGGCAGTCCAGGTGACAATGTAAATAATTCCTTTTGTTCTTTGGTAGCGTGGCCGTTCAGCGGCCTAAAATCCAATAAAAAACTGGTATTTTCCTCTTTTAAACTTCCTTATTTCTGGTAGACCCCGATTTAAAACGGATCCAAAAACGATATATCAAACTATATACCAAGTGCTGGTACTGCAACCGGCGTTTATAAACAGTGTTCGTAAGTAGGTAACTTGTATAGTATGTACAATGTACAACAAAGTTAACACTTGGTATCCTTCTCTATACGTCGTAACGTTCTCACGTTACGAAAGAAAATGATGACGGTGGTACGTTGGTACATTCCCACATGAGGGCATGGTTGCGGACTGGTCCATTATAATACAGAGGTGTTCTAGGAACTTTTCACTTTCGTATCTAAAGCCCTCCCTCTGGAGAGCACGGGCTATTGTCGGTTTATACAGGTACAGTAAGCTAGCACTCATAGACTACTAACACCACTACTGGTTTGTGTAATTTGGTTTAGTTATAACTACAGTTTTATTAATGTACAGTAGACATCAATATTAACTTTATCGCTCAACTGGTCTGTACAATTGTTTGTAGGAAAAAATAGTGTACATTACTGTATCTTTTTTGCTAGATACAGTAATTCACCAATCTCTGCGAATCGAGCTGAAACCTAACCCAATATGTAACAACTCGGTTAATCTCTTATAATTCACTCTCTGTTAATTAATCGAGTGTTAAAACTATGAGAATGTAAATGTGACCTATAGTACTGTACAGTAGCTATATGAAACAATTTCCAAGTCTAAACAAGATCTTAAATGAATAACTAATAGAAACAAAGAGAAAATTAGGTTTGATACTTTGCATGCTGATTTTCTACAGATTGTCAATTAAAGTATATGACTATTATTTGAGTGTCTTTTGTGTTATTAAATTAAAAAACTTTAAATACACTAACCCCTTTTTACACCTGAACACAGGGGACGTTATTTAATATTTTGACTACAATACAACCCATATGAAAAATTCAAATAACACTTAATATTAGAATTATTTATTTTAATGTATTAAGTCAATGCATGAACATCTGGTGGTATTTTATTTTTTTTTAAAGTTGATATAATTTGAAACTTGTCGATGTTCAAGAAATGTGCAAAATTTGCCATTGGGCCAAGTAATAATTAGGAATTAAACCTACTGTACTATGGGATTGGAATACCATTAATTACATAATCATAAATTGTGACCATATTATTTAATATGTTATTGTTACTGTAGATCTATAGTACAGGTACTTACTAGAAATTTAAATATTAAAACATATTATCTTTCATTTTTTAGTTTAGAATCTATTCAATGTTATTAATATTATTAACTAATGTATTAATTATTAATTCATCCTAGAATTATTTTTGCATAATTTATGTGATTTTAATTTGATCAATAATAACTGAATCCTTCTATTGTTCAGTATCAATTTGTTTGCACAATATGATTACATCATGTCAACATGTCATTTTTTCGTGGATTAAATTAAATTCTCCAAAATAATGTTTTAAAATACAATTATTTATTGACTGTCTTCAACAAGGTTATTGCTATGTACAGTAGATTATCATTGTAATGAGATTGAATACTGACTCATCTCTTCGGTTATTACAGTGGATGTTTCGCTGCCAGATCGTCGCAGACAAAAGATTCTATTATTAGAAATTTATATTGAACCACATTAGACCTTTATATTGAAGTGCCATGTTATAATATAATAAGAATATTTAGGAAGATTTTCAATATTTTAATGTTTTAAATTATTGATACTGTAATAACTTTTAGTCATGTTTTTCAATTACGGTATTAATGTATTTGTAACAGTAAATACTAAATCCATATTACTGCATCTTAAAATGTCTTCACTTCAGAAATTACAGTTTAATAATTTACCATATATCCTCGGGTATACAGTACAGTAATCCCACTCCCTAATTTATGTCTGATTTCAGTCCCAGTATGACATTTGTTCTTGATGTAGGCCTCAGTTCAGATGAATTTTCTCACCGCTGCCGAGATAGCTTGCAGGACCGCCGGGGAAAGCACATCCGGATCGGCCGGAGCTACATCGGAGGCAGGCATCGCGGGAGGAGCATCCTCGCGTGCAAATATAGGCTGACTAACAACTGTCTCTTGTGTTACACATGGTGTGGGATCAGTGACCTCCACACGATCCCGATACCTAGGTAGCGACGCACATTTCGCAAGCGTCCATCGGACACAAATATCGCACAGAGCGTCCTCGCTACAAGATCGGCAATTAATGCATTTTGCGTGCCTATCCCACTTGGTCGTAGCATGGGGACCCTTACACTGTATACATTCTGATTTTTGCATAGTGCCAACTAACAATTGTATTGTTACACAACGTACACCTAACGGAGTAAACAACTAACGGAGTGTGTACTTGGTTTTATCCTAGCACGCTAGGATAACGATTTGCAACTTATCACTATTTCTATTCTAGGCCTAGAATAACGTTTCTTTCTTAAACGTAACTAGAATCTTCTAGATAAGCCTAGAATAACAGATTTCGACGTATCCACACAACAAGGAATAACTAAGCCTGTCTAATCAACTATTGATCGATAAAAAGGAACTTAGTTAGCTTTGTCTTGTATTTCTTTGAATTCCTGGAATTCTAAAATCGCTTTGTATCACGTACGAACACAACGGCGGTACGAAAAGAAATGATGACGCTACTACGTTGGATGGCTCCCTCTTGAGGGCGTGGTTGCAGATGCATGCATTATCCGATAGGGGTGCTATTTTATATATACGGATTTTTCTTTTTCGTAATTGTATCCCTCTCTTCGGAGAGAGAGGCTTTATTGTCAGTTTATCCAGGTAAGCAGCACTCATAGACTACCAACACCACTGTTGGTTTGTGTAATTTTTACAAGAAATTACCAATCTTTTTTTTTTCTGAACCAGGGTTTCCTACAGTAGGTACAGTCCCATCTCCCAAAGTAATATATTTCACTATCGTTTTTAACATTTTGTAAATTTACTTTCTGCTAGTATTTAACATTTGTTGAATTTTGTTTAAATACCCAAGGAATAATACTTTGCATATTGAATTCTTTTTAAAAATTAAACCATTTTGTAACAGCAGGATCAGATAACAATGTCTGGTAAACTCCATTAATTATGAGGTTCACATTTACTGCATGTTTAGATAGATAGATAGAAATCTTTCTTTATTCTGGATATTCATTCAATATTTGTACATTGTTCTTCCTTGAAGTCCAGTTAACACTTACAAATTACAAATATAAACAATAAAAATGGAAAATTATGAAAACATTTTTAAAGACTACAATATCACAAGAAGCAAGAGGAAAATACAGTTAGATCAAATTTTTAAACGCCAAATGTTTAAAAGCCAACTGTTTCTACATGCTGCATAAGCACCAAATAAACTGTTTAATTAAAAGTATAATTTTTAGAATTACTGCATTTCTTCTACATTTGTGCTTCCAAATTAATATCGTTTAAATTTGTGGTTGGTTAAGTTAACATTAACATTAAATCAAAATACAATGCGATCTGGCGGTCAAACATTGAAGATACTACAGCTGTCAATCAAATAATCATTCATTTTTAAATGACCAGTTTAATGGTGTTCTAACCCCTGGATAGTAGAGTAGAAATAAGGTTTCACCTCAAAAAAATTGCAACAAAAGGTTTTTCAACGGATTTTGGTAGTATTGAGTGTACTAAATAACAGAAAAAAAGTCTCAAGAATTTCGACCACCGGAAAGTGTTTTTTTTCAAGATGGCCGCCAAAATAGATAAAAAGTTAAAATGTCCATACCTCCTAAACTACTTGGTCTATTGATATGATTTTGGTACCAACATACTCAGAACATACATATTTATATTCGCTATAATAGAACATTTTGGCCAAAAATGACCGGAAATACCATTTCTGACAATCTGACCTTTGACCTTGATATGTTGTATCTTGGTAACAACTGACCGTAGGGAAACAAATGATGGCTCAAATTGTTCAGAATGTACATATTTACATTTATTGTAATGAGACATTTTGTCAAAAAATGGTTGGAAGTAAAGGTTATTGACCTTTAACTTTATCTGTGTATAATTTCCATATCTCGGCAACTATGTGTGGTAGAGATTTAAAATTGGGCTCTAAATACTGAGAATATACTTATTTATATTTACTCTAATGAAACAGTTTGACAAAAAATGACCAGAAACGACATGTTTGACCATTGACCTTGATATGCTATATTTCGATAATGACTGACTGAGATACACCTTTTATGGCTCAATTTGTTCAGAATATAATTATTTTTTATTTCGTATAATGGTCTAATCTACTTATGAAATAGAGAGCTTTCCTGGGAATCAAATAACTGTAATATTTATAAAGACCTTCAGAATATGAGTTCAAGTTCAAATTGTTCAGAACATACTGTATACAATCTTAATAATAATAGTAAATAAAAAACCGAAAAGTAAACAAAAACAAATATAATAATAACTTTTAAATTTCTAATTATGGTATAGCAGCAATTGATTAGATATTGTGCATGTATTTAGTACGGCATCTTAAACAACTGTTCCAACTTCGTCTTCATCATCGTCATCAATCTCTCTATCTACGTTGTTCCATTCTTCTAGTTGACACACTCCCCAAACTGAAGTACATGCCAATCCATAGCTTCTACAACTGCAACATACATCCAGTAGTTACAATGGATGATTTTATATCCTAAAACAGATTTCAATCTGGTTACATTAATCACTCTAGTAGACCCCTTTGTCTAATCTGAAGTACATTTCTCGGTTTGTTGTATTTACATGATACAGTAAAAGTACCAGTAAGTCCGTGTCTTCTCCAATCAAAGTTACTGTATTATGTTCAGAGACTTCAACTGTTGCCAGAGCAATGTCAACATCGTTTTTTTTGGTTTTTTTAAAACCATATTTAATGAGGGTGATCCATCCAGCTATTGCTGATCATTAGGGACCCTCAGAGGTTCACAAGACAAACATATACACAAGATGCTCTACGTAAACAAAGTCTTATTACAAGTCTTTGGGAGTGGAGTAATTTGGTCCTTAGAAAAAATCCTGACATGTGATGGGACTTGAACTCAGGACCCTTGGAGTGGTAGCCAAGCATCATAACCATCAAGCCACAACTCCACTCTTTTTTCTATAGCTCATATGAAAGCATGTTGATAAATTTGTGTTTGTTCTCATGCCTTGACAGGAATTCTTCTTTCTTTCCATCAAATTCAGTTAGGACAAATCTCTCTAGACGATGTAATGAAATATGAAGTCCGTTTCCACCCTCACTCTTCAAAGCCTAAAGACATCTTTAGGAAGGCAAATAAATCAATAAATTGATAGAAAGTAACCTAGAATATTACACTGATGTGTGCCGATAGTTTCACTCAACCGCATCAGAAACTTCAAACTATCGAGGAGTTTGGATTAAAGGCCATGTCTATTCGTTTTGGAGCCAAGTCACTGGATTTCCCAAATAGCTACAGATGCAAGCTGTTTAATAAGAAAGTTGCTGAGGGTAAATAATTTATCAAACCTCAACAACTACTACCACCAACCTCATCTGCTACAAAATGTCACAGTCTTAGAGTATACTATCAAATCATGCAATGGATAAAGAAAGATAATACCATGGATGCTACCAAGTCGGGGAAGTTTTTAATAAAACATTTGTGCCAATAATGACGATTGAAACTGCTGCTTCAGAAGAACTTTTGAAAATCATCCATTGTAACTGTACTACTGGATGTAAAACTGTATGTTGCAGTTGTAGATGCTATGGATTGGCATGTACTTCAGTTTGGGGAGTGTGTCAACTAGAAGAATGGAACAACGTAGATAGAGAGATTGATGACGATGATGAAGACGAAGTTAAAAAAGTTGTTTAGGAAGCCGTACTAAATACATGCACAATATCCAATCAACTGCTGCTATACCGTAATTAGAAATTAAAAATTATTATTATATTTGTTTTTGTTTACTTTTCGGGTTTTTTATTCACTATTATTATTAAGAATGTATACAGTATGTTCTGAACAATTTGAACTTGAACTCATATTCTAAAAGTCTTTATAAATATTACAGTTACCCAGGAAAGCTCTTAATTCCATGGGTAGATTAGACCATTATACGAAATAAAAATAATTATATTCTGAACAAATTGAGCCATAAATAGTATGTCTTAGTCAGTCATTATCGAAATATAGCATATCAAGGTCAATCATCAAAAAATGTCGTTTCTGGTCATTTTTTGTCAAACTGTTTCATTAGAGTAAATATAAATAAGCATATGCTCAGTATTTAGAGCCCAATTTTAAATCTCTACCACACATAGTTGCCGAGATATGGACATTCTACATAGATAAAGGTTAAAGGTCAATAACCTTTACTTCTAACCATTTTTTGACAAAATGTCTCATTACAATAAATGTAAATATGTACATTCTGAACAATTTGAGTCACAATTTGTTTCCCTACGGTCAGTTGTTACCAAGATACAACATATCAAGGTCAAAGGTCAAACATGCAAGAAATAGCATTTCCGGTCATTTTTGGCCAAAATGTTCTATTAGGGCAAATATAAATATGTATGTTCTGAGTATTTTGGTACCAAAATCATATCAATAGACCAAGTAGTTTAGGAGGTATTGACATTTTAACGTTTTATCTATTTTGGCGGCCATCTTGAAAAAAAACCACTTTCCGGTGGTCAAAATTCTTGAGACTTTTTTTCTGTTATTTAGTACACCCAATACTACCAAAATCCGTTGAAAAACCTTTTGTTGCAATTTTTTTGAGGTTGGCCCCTTTTTTTCATTAGTTCTACTCTACTAGGAAGTGTTTGGGTGTTTTTAATGCTGACATTTAACCGTTTATTTAAATTTGTCCTGTTTCTGCTGCTAAGAAATTGGGGTTAATTGATTCACACCATCCATAATCTGTTATTTTTAGCATTTGTACTACAGACATGAACACAGGTTATGGTGAGATCATGTTTAAAATTGAGGCTGTGATTTCAATGCATTTTAAACAAATTTCTCTTTTTCAAGATCAATTCTTGGTTGTTTTTTTTGTGAGGATGGTCCATTGCTATTGGCAAGAAAATAATATTCTTTAAATTTCTTTTTCTTTCAGTCCCATTTGTTTTGAAGTTATTGAAGAAGCTCACATGACCAAATGTGGACATAGTTTTTGGTAAGTACTTCAATCAGTAAAAGCTAAAGTTGGTATGACTTTCCTATTTTGATTTTTGTCTGGCCCAAGATGATGATGATGATGGATTCAGAAGGGTGTGTGAATTGTAAAATCAAATTTGGAACCATGTTTGCCAGATGGGATTCTTTATTTTTAGATTCTAATATTTAATCAATTGTAAGCTGTACAGTCTATTTTGTGCCTACGTAGCTTACCTGGATAAACCGACAAATGCCTTATATCTCGCTCTTCGAGGAAAAATAAGGCATTTGTCGGTTTATCCAGATAAGCTGGCACTTATTTATAGAATACCAACACCATCTGGTTTGTGTAATTTTAGATTTTTGCATGGTTTGTAGACTATATCATACCTGCTTACCTGGATAAACCGACAATAGCCCTCTCTCTCTCTGAAGAGAGGATACCATTACGACAAGAAGACATTCTGTTGAGTACCCCTATTGGACCATCATGATAACACAATTTGCGAATGATAACCATTATCTGATAGGGATGCTCAATGGATTTTTTCTCTTTGGAGAAAGGGCTATTTTGGTTTGTCCAGGTAAGCAGCACTCATAGCACTACCAACAATACTGTTTTAAACAAAAAACACAATACAAACATGGTATTTGTGTGAGCCGTTAAGAAGTTCTATATTTTCAGTGCCTATCTTAAATGGTAATTTTCTGCACATTTTTTTTGCAACTACGTTGTACATTTTGTGTGGATATCTGTATTGTAATACATTTTACTTTTTCGTGCATATCTTTTTGTTCTGTAAACAGTATGTTAGTGTATTTCTGTGAATACCTAATAATAATAGTGTATGTTCTGTAATTATTTTTGGTGGCGATTGACTGAGTATACTTTTACAAAAACTAATAACCAATACCAAAAGCAACACATTAAAATAAAACTAACCAAAAAATTGCTTAAAAGAATAAAGGCATTAACAAATCATTTTAATAATTCATAGTATTCCAACATTTACAGTACAGAGTAGAATGTAAACTAATTTCACAAGCTACTGATTTTTAGTAGAAATAATAATAGTAGTCATTCTAGGATTTACAGCCATACTGTGTGTAGCATTTGTGATTCATTCATATTGCCTGAACTTAAAAATGTGTTCAAAGTCACTTTCCATGTTTTTAGATTAGTTCCAATTTCCTTTTAATATAGTTGTATGAAAATTCCAACAGTGATTGGAAATTTGAAATTATCAATTTGCAAAGTGTAGGTGTCCTGAAAGGTGAGATTAAATTTGCACAAAGCAAACTGTGCAAAGTAGAACATTTTGCAACCTATAATCTCTGATAATAGCTTTATGCTTATTTTTATGGTGTGTTATTTAGTATTAATTTCCCTTCAAGTCAACCCGTTAATGCCTTGATTGTGATGTACTGTTACAGTACAGACTTTGCTATTTAATAATAGAAACTTTGCACATTGAATCTACAGATAGTAAGTTGTATTGTACAGTATATCAAATATTAAACTTGTTTAAGTACTTTTTAGTAGCAGCATTCTAAAAAAAAAAATGCCGACCTTCATTTTCGTCAGTTGGGCGTGGCCAACACAATTTTTTTTTGGCTTAAAATTAAAAGGAAGTGCTAAATGTTCCAAGGGAGCGGCCATTGGATCTGCTTACTGTACATGATTTGCCTGCATCCCGTTTTCAAATGGTCTACCAATAGAGACTTGTCAATCTGACTAAACTGTTTTGAATTATTAATATTAAATTAATATAAAATTATGATATTGATTCTAATTCTAGGCACAACAATAGATTATATGTTTAAACTGTCTGTCCATATTAAACATTGGATAACACTTTTCAGTATTAACAGTTTACATATTAGATGTGGAGCGATAAAAAATAGCAATAAACTGTTATAAGCCCATATTGATGTTTTTTATTCTTTCAAATTAGTGGGATACTACTATGATGATATTACAAACTTACAAAATGAAAAGTGAATTTCAGGTCTTGTCAAATTAATGTGAATTAAGGATTTTCAAATTTCCTGTGCATGAAATGAATTGGATGATATGAACTGAAAATTGAACTGAAAGCAATCTGTAGCTGTCTATGTAGTTGTTCTATGTTGTGTAGAGTACAGTATTTCTGTCTAGCACTGATGTGTACTTTTTAATACAAATTCATTTATTATGTTTTAAAAAGTTTTTAAGGATTTTTGTAGAAATAGAAGAAAAACAGAACTTTAACACATTAAAATTTTATTACACTATTACGTCCGTCTAGGAAGTTGTATTTTTGTCTGAGATATTTGTGTGCGTTTGTCTGTTAGCAGGATAACGTCAAAACTACAGACTTACAGTAAAAGCCATATGTGTGATCACAGATGACTCTATTAAATTGGAGGCAAACTTTTTTTAGTATTCTACTTTGGCCATAGATTAAAACTACTGTATAACAGTAAGATGGATCTTAATTACCCACATTTAAACCATAGTCAACCATGGAAGACTCCATTCAATTCTGGAGGTGATCCGGACCAATTTTAGGCCATACATATTACAAATAACAAGATGGATTTTTCTCCCAACGGAGGTTGCAACTCTGTAATTGCTCTTGTTAAATGTACTGTATGGACGATGTTCAGTACTGTAACTACTGATTTACTACTACTAACTAATAATACCAGCAATCAGTTAACTTTCCTGTCATCTTTCTGATTTTCCATCAAGGTGGAAACAATGAACAACAAGAAGTTGAGTTGTTGGGAAAGCATACCGCTGACTAGTCCATAAAGGGGGATGCTAGGCTATGCCTTGGAATTAGTTCTTGCCTGATTTGTTTGTATCAAACCTGTGGCGGTAATTATCGCTGTTGGTTTCGATTGAATAAAAAAAAAATAAAAAAATAAAAAATTATTAATTATATTCATTGAATAGAGAGAATATTCATTCATTGAAAGATTGTACTGTTCTATCTGGATTCCGCCTCATTGAAATAGAATCAGTCAATCTTTCAATATTTCAGTTTCAGTTAATGTTATCATTATTTTTTTGTTATGTGTACAGTATGTGAATGACCATTATTCTATCCTATTTTTTAAAATATAATTTTGAATATTAATTATAAAAATGTGTATTTCTTTTTTGTCCTTATTTTATAGTTTCAAGTGTATTACTAAAAGTCTGGTAGAGAGCAACCGTTGTCCAAAGTGCAATTTTTTCATAGATAAAAGTGACCAAATATTTCCAAATTTTTCATGTAAGTAGCTTTGCATTTAATCTTGTTATGTTTCATAATGTTATTAATTTGTTAATCCCTATTCAGGAGACATCAGACATTTTTATTCTTTAAGCAACAGAAACAAGTCAGGTTCATACTGGCCTATAAAATAAAATAGATTGGTAAGCTGCACATTTGTTAAAAAAATTCTCTATTAAAATTATAGCCACATTCCCTAAAATTTCCGACCTTTTGTTTAATGCATGATCTATTACTTTAAAAACATTAATCCAGGTCCTTGTATTAAATGTACGTTTTATTTTTATAATTTACGATAAAAAGAGAAAAACAATGTACTATGTACCTAACAGTAGTTTGCGTCAAATGTCCTTTCATGGGCGGTCTTTATGCCTACAGTACTTTAGCCGAAAATATCTGTGCATGATGCATTCTAGGATTTATATCGCTTAAATTATTAAAATCAACTTTATTTCACATTTTTACCATTTGCAATAGCTCAATATAGTATTTAAATTTATATAAAATGCAGTTTGTGAAAGAAAAAACATAGAGAATGTAGCTTTAATAATTAAAGTGGAGTGGAGAAAATGTATTCCATGCTGACAACAAGGATGATTATGTTTGTAGCCTATTATTCTGAAGAAGATCTACTTGTTGAAAATCAAATCAATTAATTATAAAAATGATGATTTCTATTCAATTTTATTGATGTATTTTGTCAATAGAAATGATTGATATGGTCACCCTGTTGCTATACTTGTTGTTTTATAGGTTATTGTATGATTTATAGATGTTTAAAAGTAGTAGTAAGGCAGCTCTATCCGGCCTGTAACAATTAATTTCCACTGGGGGAAGATTTATGGCCATGTAATAGTAAAATTAGAGATATTAAGCTGTAATTGTCATTTAGTAAAACAGGAAGTATGGAGGTAAACATAGAACAATGTGTCCCACTCCGGAGATTAAGCTTTTCAATACTACTGTATATATTTTTAACCAGATGATACTGTTATCAATACCCAACTACAGTACAAGAAACTGCTGTTCATTACAAGATAATGATATTGATAGCTATACAAGATTATTTCTTCTTCCTCTATTTTAATTTGGGATATTTATTCCTTTAATAATAAATAAAATTTTACAATATCAACAAATACAGTACTAACTAAATTGAGATTTTTTCTCCTATTTTATGACCAAAAATTGGATCTAAAAAAAAAAATTATATACCTGAAAAAACTGTTCAAATCAGAATTTACCCGTGTATTTTGTCTTTATATAAAGTGAACACTGAAAACGTTTTTTTTTTTTTTACAGACGTGATTAACTTGATTATTATAAAATGGCCTATTCAAAGTCGTAGTTTATTAATCTAATTTTTCATGTTTTTGAGGGACTGCAAAACATCTTTAATACTAATAGGTGATCTGAATAAGAAATTGCACTTGTTTTTCCTTCTACAGATATCTCAAAGTCGAGGTATACACTATTAATTACATGGAAATTAAACACATTTACACATCATTTCTTTGTTTCAATCAGCATTCATTGTGCCATACATAAATTGGTATTTTACAATGCCAATATCAGTGTAATGGTTTTAAAGAAAGAAATTGAACTTTGATAAATTGTTGTATTAAATCTTTTTTTAAAAAAAAGAGAGGACACACAGGAAGAACATTATATCACCTGACATCCTGTCTAGCTAATGTATGGATTAATCTTCTGCCATACAGTACAAATAAAAAAAAACGTGGCTGGATAAACGGTTGTGGAAGTCATCATTTTGCCATTACCTGTTCCGCAGTCATAAGCTTAGGCTGTAGAGAGGCTGTTGTGAGTGCTAGATGCTCTGATCATTTAAGGATTCGTTACAACTACCATGGGACTAGAATAATGTTGAAACCACTACTACTATACAATCTCTAGTCTTCTTTTAAATCTAGACAGGAAAACGGTTTTGCAATTCCAACTCCACTTAATTTTGTTGAAATCCTATGAGTGGCTATTATTTTATACTATAGATTTATTATGTTATTGTGTATCTTGCTGTACTATAATTAATGATTTATTAAAATGTATTGTATTCCCTAATAAAACATAAGCTATGGGTTTAAACCATTTCTACAATGTGTTGTTTGACCATCACATTCTGTAGCAACAAAAACTGTACATACAGTTTAAATACTATTTATGACATTTGTTTCTTTTTTACAGTAAATGAATTGATATTAAAACATCGGCAAAGACAAGAAGAAAAAAGACCCAAGCTTGGTCCTTTGGTAAGATCAAGGGGATTATCATTATTATCATTATTTATATATAAAAGTATGAAGCCCAGACAATTGAAAAAAAATGTGTACTGTACATACACATTTTTTTGTACAGTTAATTGCCCTTAATTGCAAACTACCTTTTTATAACACTACAGTATGAATTTCTGGTCAAATGACAATTGAAAATAAGTTAATCTGAAAAAATACATACCATGAAATTCATATTAAACAGAATCCTAAAAAAATCAAAATGTTCACAACAAACCACCTTTGACATTTTTTAAAAAGTAGAAACAAAATTTAGTGTTTAGTGGCGATGATTCACTGTTGGATTGGAATGAATTAAATGAATAAGTAAAATTCACTTTTTTTTTGGTGTAAAATGTATTGTTTATTCCAAAATAGATTAGTAACGTCTGTGTGGATCTTGGAATAAAGAATTCAAACCATTATCAAATAAAATGGAGTTTAAAATTAGTTTGAACATGGATTTTGTTGCTCTGTAGTTTGAAGATTGTTGTTTTCAAAAGTACCACAAAACAACAAAATAACAATTATTGTAAGATTATAGAAACATTGTGACAAACCAGTTACTTTCTTAGCCCTACCCGTCATTCTCCCAAAAATATCATTTTTGTACATGTTAATTAATATTTTAGAAGGAGTGTCCTGTTGTGTGATAAAAAAAAAATGTCTGACGTAAAAAATAAATAAATGTTATTTTGTTTTTCAGAATGCTCAGCAAGGTTCAAATTTTGTGGATTTACTTGGTAGTCATGATAAGTGGGAACTGTCAGAGGTCAATTTTGTTTTGGAATTTCTTGTTAATAAGAAAAGAAGACTGGAGATGGTGAGTTGTGCAAAAGATGTGCACGGGCCTGGATAATAAACACATGTTAAACACACCTAGATAAATTTGTCATTTGATTGGATGATTGTGAATCACATGGCATGCAATCATATTATTTAATGATCGTTATAGTACTTTTTTCATTTTATGGTGCGGAAACAAAAATCTGCTTGAAATCCAATAGCAGCACCGTCTGTTGTTCTTAGAATGGAAGCAATGATCAGAACAATAGCAATGACCATGACAAGAATTCCCTTGTGAAAATAGAATTTCTTCTTTAACCTCATGAAATTATTTATACCATCGCACTCATAAGCATTCATTATTTGTATATCATATGATTTTGCAGTTGCATTACCATATTTTCTATAATATTGTAATATACAAATATACCAGACTTTTTAATTCATCTGAAGAAATCAACAATCACCTCGGCCTAAGCCTACAATGGATTGTATGGTAAAATCAAATATTGACTGGTGTTTTTATTGAGAAACCATTCAAAATAAAGCCCTCGGTTATCTGGCAACCATTTATCCCTCGACTTCATCTCCGGATATTCTACAGATCACTGAGGGCCATTTTTGAACCATGCCATTACTTCAGTCAATATTTATATCATATAGGTTTTGGCTTGGATGTTCTTTTTGATTGGCCCCGAACCTTATATTGAACCAGTAAACTAATTGTCGCAGATTTTTGTTGGATTTGCTTTCATCTTGAATAAAAAAAAAGAGTTGTAATTGTTTCTTTGGGAAAACAGAGGTGTTTACCAGTCCTTAGCCCCGTCATCATCACATGAATTTGTGAAGAAATGAGGCGGCGTATGTGTACCCACATTGAAACTTACGAACAAAGCATATATGTGCATTATCTTAATTAATTATTGAATTATTTGAGTGTGTAGCCAATCACAAGCAGCTGTAACCAGTCAACTCAAAATTTAGGTGGTAAAACATGTGACAACTGACATCATCATGTTTGCCTAGACAGTGATTCCAGCTTAAGTAATAATATTATAAAACTAAAAGATAGTATTAATTTAAAAGTAAAAATATAGAACTCCTACGGAGAACCTCTATGTCTAATGATGGGACACTTTCCTGATGAATGAAAGTACCTTGGTTTTGTTGAAGTTGTTTACTCAATAAAATAAAGCACAAATTGACTGTTTTCAGTGAAAATAAAATTTTTAACCAATCCTACTGTAAATAACTGTATTTAAATGATATGACATGCCTGCAAAATTCAATAAAAATTACAAATTTAAATATAAAGCAATAAAAGTTGCAAATAATCCCGTTTTCATTTTCATAAATGTATTTTACGATTGTCTGAGAAATTGATGCCCTGGGAGTGCATAAAGTACTGCACGTCCTGTTCTGAGCATTGCCTTTAATGCGTCCGTCGAAATTCATTATTAGATTTCATGCTTGTTCAACCTAAGAAAAATATCTGTAATCTGCAAACCAGCCTAGTTTGAACTTTGACTTTAGAAAGTGTAAGGTTGACCTATTTCTATTCTTTATTACTAAAATCATGGAGGTAAAACTAAAAATAAGTTTTTGTAAACTAAAGGCTATACTCTACACTGACCAGTGATAGGACATAATTTGAGAAACAGACAAAATGTCCATCTTATCTCAACAAGAGCTTAATGTTTTGATATCAATCCATGCTAGATGCCTACTACAGTATTATTAGTAGATGGACTGTCTTGAAACCGAAACATCAACATTGCAAACATTCTCAATGTTTACAGTATATGAAAATAATTACTATAAAAATGTATTCAATTTATTTTCAAGCTATTAGACAAACAAAAAAGTAGTGAATGTTTTAACATTTTTTTTGTACAGTACATGAACAAAATTTTAAAATTAGAATTGAGAAAATTAATATTTGAATCAAATCAGATCATTATTTTTTTTATAGAAAAAATAATTGGGGTTTTTTTTGGTGCTCCTTTTTTTACAATGTCTAGGAATTATTTTATTTAATTATTGCAAATACCGGATACTCAAATCATTACTATTAGTTATTATTCAGCAATAGGCATTGACCAAGTTGATCTGACAGCAGGTGAAAAGAAGTAGTTTAGTGAATAGATTACCGGATGACATTCAATAACATAACAGGATATACAGGAAGAGATAGATTAGATCAATAGGTTTCACATGCTAAGTGTTATGGACAAATAATGAATTGACCTATGATTGCTATGTACAATATACTCTTTTTTTCAAATCGGAAGATGTTATATATTTAGGCCAAAAAATCTAGATAATGACAAGTTCATGAATCATCATGAAATGTAATAGTACAGTATACAATTGAATGTTTATGATTAAGTGTGATGGTACAAATAATTTCATGAGGTGAAAGATCAAATTCTATTTTTATGAGGCGAAATCTCTATAGCCTACTATTTGATTTGTTTTTTCGAGTCTGCATAATCATGTAATTTAGTAATTTTATTGTCACTCAACAGAGCAAAATTACAACCGGAGATCGCCATTGTTAGGAGGTCGCATACTGTAGTTCCGATCTTTAACAAATAGTAATACACTGTGCTCTTGCGGGAGCATGCATAAATCATTGTTGATGCTGTTGAAAGGGGTCGCGCTGTCCGGTCTTCAGCTGACAAAAATAAAAATACACCGCGCTTGCAAGTATAAAAATGGATGACCATTATTCTTTATCATGCAAACCACAATCATCCAATCAAATGACAGGAATCTATTTTGTTATATAAAATATCAAATTTAGTATATTTCATTCCTGCTGTGAATTTCAAGAAATCCATTTCTTGTGACTAAGTTCCTTTTTCAATCCCTCTTTTTATTTAGACATAGATATTTATTAATTATGATTAATACTGTACCATACAGTATATATTTATACATATATATTTTATTTTTTGTATATAACATCACCTGTAAGTGGGAACATTGTTCCTGTTGGAACATTTTTGTATAAATAGAAAAAATTAATTATGCTGAATAAATGCTGATTTAAGGGAAACAGGAAATAAAATGTAAATGTAACAACAACATCAACTTTCTTCTTCCCTAATGGTACCTCCGTGTCGTACAGCTGCCACCAAACGGCACTCATTCGTCTGTCCAAAATTAGCCAAGGTGGACCAATACAGACCTGTTTTAAAACCTTCCATAAAGATTTGTTTTACCACCAGAACAATCGTTGAGTAGTGCCTTGAACCTGTTCAGATATTAGCTATGGTTTCCAGCACCCCTGCCTTAACTGCTCGGCTACTCGATTTGACAACAAACAATTTATTGGCACGCAATAAAGCCAGCATCTTAAATTTTTTATTCTAACAATCAAATGGTAATTGTGTTCAATATGTAGATTGAAAAATATTAATAATAATATTACAAAGGATCAAAAGTGAAGAAAAGCTACTGTATTGTTTGTTAAAAAATGTTGTTTGCTTTTATTAGTGCAATGTACACTACTTAATACTGTAAGTGTTCAGTTACAAAAACCTGCAGCATTATGTCTTAATTAAGTGTAATTCTCGTTCAATGACCATTTCTGATTTCCGGACCTGACTACAGTATATAAACTCGTTGATTACCTCGTCTCACAACTTGAATGATAAATCTTAAAGACCGAGTTGGTTTAAATCTAGCAAGCAAACAGTTTCAGTATTTATGCAAATATAGTATTATACAGCATCATCAATAATACAAAAAGATTTTACTATAAAATTTAGTTTGATGAATGATGACTACATCATTATACAGTTTCCTTATCTACTTGTGCAATTTTGTCTGTGTCATATAACATATGAATCTTGTTCTGTACCTCAGGACTGTAGATTCAATTTGTTCTTTTCTAAGTTATTATCAATAAAATCCTTGCATTATATCATATGGATGTCCATAGAGTCTGGACCCCTCCCATTTCCCAATTACATTAAGATGCCCATTTTTTTTTTTAGATCCTTGTATAAAGTATGCAGTTTACCATATATTTTTTATTGATACATTTAATTGACTTTGATTGTCTAATTATTATTTGATAGACCATTAAAGCTAAAGTTCTTTTAAATTAATATTTTATTTTTTTGTTGTAGGATAGTCAATTTGCGCAGAACCAAATACTTAGAGAATTTCTTGAGCAAGCAAAGAGGAAAAAGCAAGAGGTAAATATGAACAACAGTGTTCAACTAAAAAAATAACCTGCTCTAGTTTTTATTACCCATTTTGTGATCATATTTTTTACATTTAAAATTAGCAAATATCTGCAAGAAAATCATTAGTTTAACGGTACCTTATCTTCTTAAAGTAAAGTTGCATGATTTAGTATCATAATAGAAAGTGTAATAGTAAATTTGATTAACTTACACTTTCGTTTAAAACTGAAGGGGCAAAAAGTTTTGTATGCAAGAATAAATTTAATTGGTTTGTTGGTAATCTTGTACCTTGTAATGAACAGAATGTAAGTAAGGAATAGCTTCCACTAACCTTAAGTTCACACCTATGGAGCTGTACAATGCAAAACGATAACTCTATAGGTCTGAAGAGGCCCTAAACAACATACTGTAGTTTATTCTGATGTATTTGGTATATTCTGGCTTTTATTTCTAAACTCTTTTACAACATAAAATTGAATTTAATGAACAGTTTTTAAACCCAGGCCCAAATAAACAACATTGTGTATGAGCAACTACAGAAACAATTGACTTTTTCACTTATTTTCAGCAACTAAATGAACTACAAAAGCAATTACATGTTTTGGAAGAAGACACAAACCGGACAGAAGAATTATTATCCAAGCAAAGAATTACTTATTCTAATATATTTCCAGTGAGTTAATTTGTTATTATGATACCTATGCTAGTTGATAGCTAGTACATACATACAGTAGATACTGTATACTAGCTTGTGAGTACATATATTCTGAGTAGTAAAAGTAACTACTAACAAGTAGTAAAAACATTACATACAGTACAGTACAGTATGTCTGGTTACATTTTATTGATGATCTCTCAAGTAAGTATCAGTATATTACAAATATCAATAGCAAGTCAATGACTCCCAAATGTATTAAGAAAACTTAAGATAGGGAAAACAATGGAGTATAATTTACTAAAAAAACATTCTTATTTTTATTAGCCAATCACATGTGATTGAGACTGTTAAACCATATAGGCGTAAATGTATGCCCTCAAATTCTCATCAAAATGTGCGACATTTATTTTTTTCAGGATAAAAATGTAGAAGAAAATGGAACATCCCCGTCAACAAGGTATCTATACTTTTTTTGCATTCAAATTAAAAATGTTTTTTTTAATAGCAATTTTTATGGGACCGGACAGTTTTGTACAGTAAAGCAAATGCTATTAATTCTAATGTCTACATTTTAAATTTTGTTTTCTTATTTATGACATATTTTTGTATGTGCTAGTTTCAATGATTTCATACGTAAAACAAGGTGACAAGGCAAAATAAACAAAAGTATTCTTAATTATCTTCTGAATTGGAGAATTATTCAATGTTTATATTTTTTACTTTTAAGTTATTAAGTTTTTAACTTCGCATGAACTTCATTAATGAAACAAATTTTCGTTCATTTCATATCACTCAAAATAACCTTGAAATTTGAAAGCTTTTGCTTTGATACAATTACCGGTCTAGTTCCCTATTTATAATTTGCAGCGTGTATATATAAACAATCTACTCGGTTTTAATTCTACACAGCTTAAGATTACCACGCCATAGGGGATTCGATCTTACCAAATGATATATATTCTAACAACTGTGCTTGTTTTATTACTTGTTATATTCTCCGTCGTTATCCGCCTTCTCAGAGTTAATTGACTCTGTTGAAACACCTTGCGTTATGCGGAAGTAGCCATCAGCTAATTTCAGAGAGTTTGTTATTTTGCATTTGCTAATGTTGTTATTTTGTAATGAATTTTTAAATACTCTAACTTGCAGTACGAATGTTTCTTTATGTGTGAATGCGGATAATGACAGTAGCAATACAGAGGCATCTCAAGATGGTTTTAATGGTAGTAAATATGTAAGTTTATATTATAAATGTTATTCAATACCAACTGCATATCTAATAAAACTATATTATTGCAGTCAAATCAATGTTGACATTTCTACATAAGAATTTCATTGAACAGAATGATAGTACAACCTGCATTTATAAAAGATAAAAAAAATTAAGTGTTACAAAATATGGCATACATTACACATTCTTATAGATCTTGCCAAGTAAAATACTGAAGAATTGCTTGTTAAATATATAGTAGTGAAACTAAAATATTGCAGAATATTACATTTGGGTTTCATAATTATTAATAAGCACAATTTATGAAAATGTAGTAGTATCCTTGCCATATGATTAGTTGATTTTATATTGTGGCATTTGTAATTTCATTCCATTCAATAAAACTGATAAGCAATGATGCCATTCTATGGCCAGCTCATCAAATGTTTTTTGTCACATGATAACTACATAAATACAAGCAACACTAAAAAAAGCGTTTGATGAAAGATTGAGTGTTCCATTCAACCCTTGAAATTATTATCCTTTTTAATTGACAACAACGAAATTGGTCAACTTTGTCGAGAGGTTAGATTTTACCAAACAAGTAAGTTATAGAAAAATCAGTATCTTTACTGAAAAGTTTCAGAGAGGTCATCTAACCACCAGTACTTTCCAACCAAATTTCTAATTAACTTTTTGTATATTTTTTTTATATTTGTTTTAATGCAATACTTGTAATATTTAAATTATTTATTTTACATTATAGAAATAAGCTATCTTTTTTAGGCAATCCTTCAAAATTCCCTACATGTATGTATTTCTCTGTAATGTCATTAGATAGTGTTATCACTTTGTATGTATTTTTCATTTGATTTTCCATCAATTCAAATAAAATCGACAATCATATATTGTGTAATGAGACATAAATGATGGCGATAATTTTAATACTTGACAGAGTGGCCGTCATCAGTGGCTTAATTCAACCATAGCATCAAGGAAAAAAAAGCTGTATAATCACTATAATGACCTGGAATCATGTTACTTTAATATACGACAAAGCCAGTTTGAGCCAAGTAAGTTACCATTCTCAATTAATCCTTAAGTTCATTGGCTGCTCAATCCTCACGCTGCACGTATGGTAAAAGTAATTACTCTCTAGTTAAGCGTACATCTGACCAGTTTCAAGATTAAGATTTTACAAATTTAGTAAATCATATCTCTACTGTAAATTGTTAACGTTTTACAATAATGTTGCTTGACACTTCAAGACTTGATTGCACTGGACATAATTTGTTCAAATTCTGAGTCGCCGGTTAAAGTGACCAAGAAAAGTCCAATCCAAACACTGCTACAATTCCCTCAGGGTTAAATTAACCAAGTTCAATGCTTAATTTTACCGACTATTTTCTGTCCAGTTGAAAAAAAGTCCAATCCGAGTGTGTGACATGGTTAATTTTTGGTAAACCATAGTTAAAGCAACTTTGTGAAAATATCCTAATGCAGACAATTGACATTGGGTAAAGTTACCATGATTTGCCATTTTTTCAAGTCCAGTGCAAACAAGGCTTAAGACTCAAAATCTGAGCTGATATTGTCCATTTGTGACATCTTTATATTACTGAAACTGGTCATTCACACTAGTGTAGCATCCACCTTATTACTATGCATTTATCAAAATGGTACTGTAACCAAAAACACAATACTTTCCTTTTCCAAATTCAGATTGATCAGCAGTTATTGCTCATCAAACTGTTTTATTGAAAAATCTATTGTTGGTCAGACCATTTATTTTTTAATAGAGAATTATATTGTCATTGTTGTGTAATTCCATTTTATGGTAATTTATATATTAGATTATTTCTCTGCATACTATTGAAAAAATAGTGCCTTCTTCATCAAATTGTGTGCCTGTGCAAACTGCTATAATATGGCCTTAATAATTGCCTGTCTTTAAATACTACAACTATAAATTGTTTTGAAGCTTGAAAACAAATATGAAAATGTATTTATAACGGTAACATTGTAAAAGTGACATATACACGCATGAACTACTTTACTATTTTTCAGGTGAATCCAGTTCAGTTGATTTACTTGGTAAATTTAAAGACTGTTTAACAAAGTTTACTAAATACAGTTCCATCCAACCACTAGCAACATTAAGCTATGCAACGGATATATATAATAGCTCAAGTATAGTATCCAGGTAAGATACCTCATTAATAATTAATGTATTGTCACAAAGAGCGTGTTAGTTTTATTTAACAACCAGATGCTGAGCACTGGAGATCAAAGGGTTTATCTATGGCTAATGATCAGTTTAACATCCCTTAAAATCAAAGGACTGTTATGAGTTCCTATTTTGGCAAGGCGAGCTCAGTGTTCTGTTGTTAGATTGCCTTGCTTTCACACTGCCATGATTAACGTTGCCTACACATTAGGCACATATTATCAACACTATGACTATTATCAACACTATGACTATTATCAACACTATGACTATTATCAACACTATGACTATTATCAACACTATGAATATTATCAACACTATGACTATTATCAACACTATGAATATTATCAAAACTATGAATATTATCAAAACTATGAATATTATCAAAACTATGACTATTATCAACACTATGACTATTATCAACACTATGAATATTATCAACACTATGACTATTATCAACACTATGACTATTATCAACACTATGACTATTATCAACACTATGAATATTATCAAAACTATGAATATTATCAAAACTATGAATATTATCAAAACTATGAATATTATCAAAACTA
Organism: Antedon bifida; assembly: GCF_963402885.1. NCBI lineage: Eukaryota > Metazoa > Echinodermata > Crinoidea > Comatulida > Antedonidae > Antedon > Antedon bifida. Next base: position 27,065,810 of record NC_136228.1, read on the forward strand.
TGACTATTATCAACACTATGACTTTTATCAAAACTATGAGTATTATCAACACTATGACAATTATCAACACTATGACTATTATCAACACTATGACTATTATCAACACTATGACTATTATCAACACTATGACTATTATCAAAACTATGAATATTATCAAAACTATGACTATTATCAACACTATGACTTTTATCAAAACTATGAGTATTATCAACACTATGACAATTATCAACACTATGACTATTATCAACACTATGACTATTATCAACACTATGACTATTATCAACACTATGACTATTATCAACACTATGACTTTTATCAAAACTATGAGTATTATCAACACTATGACAATTATCAACACTATGAAGATTATCAAAACTATGAAGATTATCAAAACTATGAATATTATCAACACTGAATATTATCAACACTATGACTATTATCAACACTATGAATATTATCAAAACTATGACTATTATCAACACTATGACTATTATCAAAACTATGACTATTATCAACACTATGAATATCAAAACTATGAATATTATCAACACTATGAATATTATCAACACTGACTATTATCAACACTATGAATATTATCAACACTATGAATATTATCAACACTATTATCAATACTATGACTATTATCAACACTATTTCTATTAATTCGTTTACTTTATACTCGCATTTGATAATAATTTATTCATTACTTTTCATCTGTTTTGCTTTGTTATTACAGCATTGAGTTTGACAGAGACAATGAATTTTTTGCAATAGCTGGGGTAACTCGCAAGATCAAAGTGTTTGAATATGCAACTGTAATACAAGATGCTGTTGATATTCATTATCCAGTCACAGAGATGCTTTGTAATTCCAAAATAAGGTATGATGTACATAAAACTATGAGTCATTTATTATGTCATTGAGTCAAGAAATAACAATTTCATTATAGATTTGTTGCTATTTGAATTATGAATTATGTAAATATCAGACCTTCATAGTTAGACATTAATAGCGCTCCTCAAATTTTCCTCTTCTCAGAATTTTGTTCACACTGGTGATAAATTTATTATATTTATATTATCACTTGCACTGATGAAGGACTAGTGTTGCCCGAAAGCTCTGCTAACTTTTCTGGCTGTTTTACTTTATCGTTTTGATTTAGCTTTTCGCTTTTTTTTTGTATCTCCATTGAGATCCAGCCACTGATACCCACACTTTCTTTATATTTTCAATATTTTATACTACAGGCCAATTTTCAGGGAGTAGCGTGGAGGATTGGGGTATCAGAAACGGACTGTTCCACTATACAATACTGAAGTCCCTCAAAAAATAATTGGCCCTTTATTGCTTCTCACATTTTTTTTTATAATGTTAATTTATATACATTAAATATTAATTTATATACATTATATACTGTTGTAATTATAAGAACAGAGACAAAACACAATACAATATTAATGATTTCTTAGGTGATACAGACATTTTCTAACTTATTAATGTTACAAATCTGTCTATACGAACTGTATAAGTCTGTAATATCCTATTGCGGAATCACACAAGAATATTAACATTTTGTTTCCTGTTACATTACTCCCAAGAGCTTGATGTTTTACAGCTGACCGGCAATGCTTTCTCATCATAATCATTATAACAAGTGGTACAATTCATCATAATGTGTGAAATCAGCAGTCTAATAGCACTCGGCTTGTATGAAGGATATAAATGCAATCAGGAAATATGCATTATTTACCATGTGGTCATTGACCACTAATAACGTCATTTTAAAGGGATCATCATTGTTTACAGAATGTTACCACGTTAATGATTAAAAAGTGCTATAAATATTATAATAATCTGCGTATTAGACTTGATGCAAATGTGCTTGATACTAAAGCAGAGCAAATTAATAGAAATAAAACATTTTATTTAGGAAAAAGCCACCATATATTTCATTCAGTCATTCATTCATTTCCTTTATTTTGGATAGTACATCCATATACAAAACAAAAGGGGAAAAAAATCAGAAAATTAGCAATAGCTCATCTTCCACAGAAACAACCTAAACTATCCTAAAATATCAATTTGCACCAACGCTGATGTAGGTTGGATTGTGGAAGTACTATATATTGAATGGTTTTAATTAGACTATTACAACTGTCATGAATTGTGTTCTTAAAACTCTATACTAGAGAATAATTTCTGTTTGTCAACTAGATTGTGTTCATTATAGATAAAATTCACATCAAGTATTTAAAACATCCAATAGTGCAAAAATAGGGTAGGACTAAAGATGTTTATTTAAAAAAAAAATTATTAAGGGGAATTTGTGTCAGAATTGGAGTTGGCCATACTATTGAAACATTATGTTTTTGTTTCATGGTAAAGTTTAAATTGAAATTACTCCAGTCAGTCAAATATAAACTGTGGTCTAGTTGTGGGATTCCAGACAATTGATATGAAGTTCCTTGGTTCGAGAACAACATGCAAATGTATGTTGTCATAGTTGCTAACAGGTTATGCAGTATAATATTCATTTCATGAAATATAATAATATAAGCATGTACAGTAAGAATCAATATATATATATCAGTATGTTAACATTCATTAAATCTTGTTTTTCCTAAAAGAAGATACTTTGATTTCCCATGTACCAGTAAATATCTGTAATACTATAAGTATAATAATGTATTTATGTTAAACTTACTTAAAGAAGTAATTTAAAATTATTATTTTTTAATTAAAGAGAAATATAATCTAATTTTAACATGTATGTAAAATATATTATTTTGTCCAATGGGTTGCCAACACAAGTGTTGATATAGTTTAAGGTTTCACATGTCTTGTTATGTATTGCACCTTTGTCCTGTCTTCATGTTGTTTGTGTACAATGCACTATGAGTGACCGGTAAACGAGTTTGCTCTAATCTTATGGCTATCCATACCAGCATTTGTTATTTATCATTTATGAACTTAATATGATACAATAAATTGAAACTTTAAAAAATGTGATTAGTAGCAGTTGTTTAAATGTTGTTGTTTTGTTTTTCAGTTGTATAAGCTGGAATGCTTACCACAAAGGAATTCTAGCAAGTAGTGACTATGAAGGAAATGTAACACTGTGGGATGCATTCACTGGATCTGTATCCAGAATTTTTCAGGTAATGAACATTGAAGCCAAACAGTCATGTTCACATTTTCTCCAAGTTTCTAGAAGTTTAATTCAGAGTCATCTAATTAGAAAAGATACCCACCCCAGAGCAGTCATTTTGTTACTCCATTAACCCCAATCCCCACCCTATCATCACAATTGCAGTCATTTTGATACCTTGTGTGTATAGCAGTGTGGAATCTAGATGCCATTTGGATTGCAATATTAGATCCAAGATGGTGGAAATGTTCAAATGTTATACAAACTTTCCCAGTTAATTTCTAGTCTTATTGATACCCCATGTGTATAGACGCATGCAGTATAAACTAAATGCAACAAAAATACAAACACTCTAATGTAGATGTAAAGTTATTTTGCCTAACCAATTCAAGTTGTACATGAAAACAACATTTTAATTAAATACATTGGACCAAGATATTTTTTCAAAAAATGCACATAAGTTTCTCTATGACGGGTAAAATAAAATAAGTAATAAATTGCAATACAATAAAACATTTTAGACATTATTAATGATTCAATGGCCTACTCTAAATCAACTTTGATTAATTCATTAAAAAAAATTATTAATTATTATTATATTTCAAAGTTGTTTGAAATCTTGAGTACATAATTATTAGTAACAAGTAAGTAGACTGTACGTACATACTTCTAAATTGATACCTCGCCATTGTTTTAATAATTAAACAATTTCATGAAAATTTGCATTATTTTGCCTTTCATTCAGGAGCATCAAAAGAGATGTTGGAGTATAGATTTTAATAAAATGGATCCAAAACTGCTAGCATCAGGATCTGATGACGCCAAAGGTATTGTAAACAATTCGATACATTTTCAATTCTTAAGCTTCATACCAATGAACTGCAAAATCGTAGCAGTCACTTTAACCAGCGCGATTAATTTGACCCATATGCTGCAGCTTGGTTTTTGTCAATTGTGTCACTGTATATTCAAAAGACATTTTTTTCACATGTATTAGTAAATTTTTTATACAGTACAATTTATTCCATACTTAATAATTTTACTATTGCTTAATAGTGTTCTTTTTCAGTTAAAAATTATCAGTAAATTAAATTGTATACATTTAACTTTTTAAATTTCAGTGAAGCTATGGTCTACAAACATGAACCAATCTGTAACTTGTATAGAAGCTAAAGCCAATGTATGCTGTGTTAAATTTAATCCCAGTAAAGTTTATAATATCACATTTGGATCAGCAGGTACGTTCTTTATATATTGTTGTATTATTTTTATTATTATTATTGGCCGTATTCTTCCATTGTATTATTACACACTAACCTAAACAAATATATATATATATTATTATAATTTAATAGGCCTAAAATAATTGTCACAGTCTTTCTCAATCAAGGAAAATGTCCCGAATTTAACCTTGGTTTGTTAATGCTACACTGCGTAAGCAGGCGTTATATCATGGACTCTTCACACAAATCAGGCTTACGACCGTGACGGTAATATTACTGCAATTTTACTAGGTCCAGAGGCGGTCTAACGGAAGCCGGCAATAAGGGGTTTTTACCCTTTCACACATAGGCCGGCTTTCACGAATTGCCGCAATATTACCATCTTACAGCTCTGTGTGAAAGGGGCTTTATTGAAATAAAGATGTAACACTATATGTTACTAATTTACTTCACATGCAGTAATGGAGATAATGATAATGACTCAAAATCGTAGTGGAGCTGTAGCTTTGTTAACATGCTTGCCTTCCAATCGCAAGATCTAGGATTCAATCCTGACCTAGTGCCAGGGTTGTAACTCACAATTCTTTCAACTCCACTCCCTAAGCCTCAAATGAAACATGGTTTATAAGCATGATAAATTATGAAATAGTGTATCCATCCTGTAATTGATGAGTTTGTTGGATGCGTATGAAATAGACAAAAAATATATATATATTGGTATTTACTAAATTCGTGGATCTGAATTTTAAAAACTTTATATATGGCTGTACAGGTACTGTACTTAAAAAATATATATATTTTCATTTAATTGGAGTGGCTTGATGGGTCAGCAATCGCCCCCTGGGTTCAAACACTGTAAGATGTCATGATATCTCTTCTTAGGACAAATACAACTCCACTCCCAAAGACTTTGCTGTAGATATTGTTGTGTATATGTTTGAGAATGGATTTGTCACCTTGGCAATTGCCTAAATAAAATAATGATAATAATTATTGTATTATTTTTTAGATCATTGTGTTCATTATTATGATTTGCGGTATCCAAAGAAAGCACTCAATGTTTTCAAAGGACATAAAAAAGCGGTTTCATACACAAAGTTCCTTAACTCAGAGGAAATTGTATCAGCGTAAGTAGAAAGATAAAACAATCACTTTTACCTGAACATGTAGTTAGAATTACGATTCAGCTTGGTTCGCACTAGGACAGAGAGCATCAATGTAAGCGCAACGTAAGTGCGTTGACCAATCACAAATGATTGTCATTGGTCATTTCGTTTGCGTTGCTTCTATGTCCTTGCATTGCGTATCTTCTTTATTTTGTTTGTTTTTTTATTAGTATTTTTAGTTAAGCAACAAGAAACAAATATTTTAATTGTTTATTCAGTTTAATGTTGAATATGTTTTTAATATTGTTAATTTGATTTTGTCAAACAGGTCAACTGACAGCCAATTGAAACTATGGAATGTAAATAAACCAAACTGCCTTAGAACTTTTACTGGACATATAAATGAGAAAAACTTTGTAGGACTTACAGCTAATGACGACTACATTGCTTGCGGAAGTGAAAACAATTCATTATCTGTTTACTACAAGGGTTTATCAAAACAACTTTTAGCCTTTAAGTTTGATACTATTAGAAGTGTATTGGTAAGCTACTTTTTAAATTAAATATATATGTCTGTTAGTTACCATTTTAATGTCATAGTCCATATATTATACAATTTCATTATCAATTTTAAATTAAGACATTTAGTTTAAATTTCTTCATAGAAGAGTATTTTTAAAAGGTTTTGGAAATCTCTTAAAATGTTATACCTATTTATATTAACAAGGTTTTTTCAATCTATTTTTTAAAAGGTCACAAACTGCATTTATTGTAATAATGAATACTGAATGGGCCTATCAATAATTTTCGATCGATTGTGATATCAAAACAAAATGGAAGAAACGTAACTAGTAATTTAATACAATTTGTATTAACGGATTGTGTCAACTAAAAAAGACAATTCAGCAGACAATGCTAGTATACGATGTATCTAGTATACAATGTTCTTATACTGCTGTTGACCAACTAGGCCTACAAAACTAAGCCTAGGCCGTCTGTGAGAGGATATGATGCATTCATTTCAGACAAGGAATGACCCGGTTTAATGTTATTAAAATAATATATATGCATTATTTTTACAAAACGTCAAAATTGCAGGGATAGATTTGATGCATATAGTACATTGTTATTTAAAGCTAAAATTTCTAATCATAATGAAGCACAATACTCATTTTATTTTAGCAACTTAAAATGGAAAAATCTAGATACTTAATAAAACTATTACCCTATGTATATTGAATTATATAAAATTACTATAAATAATAAAGAAGTTATAGATGTTGAAAACATATCCACCAATGAAACATTCTTTAACAATATGGCTGCTGTAAATCGACTTGACAATTTCGCTATTAAATGCTATAAAGTTACAACACAACATAATATAACTAAATGTTTCAAGTGATGGCATAACGTACATATTAAAAGACATTTTTCTTTACATGTTAATTACATATTTACTTTACTTCCTTAATACAGGAGTCTGATAAGAGAGAAGAAGACTCAAATGAATTTGTCAGTGCTGTAGCTTGGAGGACTGTAAGTTTTAAAAATCAATAATCTAATCAATCAATCATTCAATTAAAGACACATTGCCCCAAGGGCAATGGTTTTAATTAGGTAAATAATTGTGAGTTTTTTCAAATTTTTGGTTGAATATGCCATTTTAATGTCACATAATAGTTTTTCTCTTTGACGAAAAATTGTATTGAAAAAAAAGTTATTTACCTGAAAAAATCTAATTTAAAGCAAAAAACACTAAAATTGTCTGTCAGACAATGGCTTTTGGTTAAAATTAACTGTTTCTTTTGTCTTTTTATAAGTGAAATAATGTTTTTTTTTTATTTTTTTTTTTACAAAAGTGAATAATTTTATTAAAACTGTAAAATGGTCTGATTTTATTAATCTTCATTTTTCATGCTTTTCGGGGACATACATCTTTAACCAAAACCTCATTGACTTCCCCAGACAATGAGTTTCCGTTTTGTTTTTCATTAAAATATGGTTTTGTGGGGTTTTTCAAATTTTTGTTGAATATGTCATTTTAATGTCACATAATAGTTATTCACTTTTGACCAAAAACTGGATTAAAAAAAATGATTTACCTGAAAAAAAATGTAATTTAAAGCAGCAAATACTTAAATTGTCTGTCAGACAATGGGTTTTTGGGGGACAATACATTGTTAATCATTAATCAATAAATGAATCAATCTAATTATTAATCAATCATTTAATCAACCAATTAATTAGTCCTTCAATCATTTAAAATAATAAATAAAAATAAATAAAATCATCCATGTTTTCTACTTCTTTTTGTAGGGTTCAAATGTATGTGTTGCAGCTAATAGTCAAGGAACAATTAAGATATTGGAGTTAGTTTAAATTTGAATTGCCTTCACCTGGAATTTCCTATCCAAAGAGTAAAGGAAGACAAAAATAAAAATTGAAAAACATTGTAGTCTCATGAAGCTAAATGTCGCCCTCTTTAAGGTTCTAATTGTCCTGCTCAGCTATATGTAACCAGTGGCTATATTTATAATTATGTTTGCTTTATTAACTAAAGCTCTGTATACTGTACATTATCAAACTTTATGTGGAAAAAAAAATGTGCCCATACATGTACATGATTTCACTACCATATTTGGGCACTTCACAATTTTGTTGTCAAACTAGTTAATAACTTAATATTTATGTTTTCGTCACATAAAATGAGCATTTTCAAAATTAGTAAGGAGAGAAAATTACTATTACTTTGATTACTCAGTTTTAACATTCGTTGCACCTGCTGTCATGCACCCCACAATGCAAATGTTGATATTCATGTTATTCTTAAGGCCCATTTATATTAGGATGATAACGATCGTTGATAAATAGTTAAATATATATCATTATAGAACTACTGAGGATAACCATTGTTGTCGTTTATAAAAATAGTATTTTTAAAAAGGCAATCAAATGATGTCATCAGTAAGAACAATAAAATCGTTGTATCGCCACGTTATTATTGCTCTTTATAATCATGACATCATTTAATTGGACTTTTGAAAATATTATTATAAATAGATATCCTATAGTTCTAGGGTAAAACTTTTATGATTTCTTTTGTTTTATAGAAAAAAAATGCATATTTTTCTAGTTATTCTTGATTGTAGTCTAGTATAAATAGGCCTTTGGACCTGATCCACACGTATAACACAATTTAACAAATACATAAATATCTCCCAGGATAATCTTACACGTTCACATATTAGTTTCTCATGGTGTAATGTCTAACAAAATTGAAAAGATACATGCATGTAAGACCTTATCGATAAAATGCAGAGAGAAATAATTTGTTATAACATAGGACATTTATTGTGCAAAGTATATTCTACAGTAGAAAAAAACTTTTTTTTGATAACTGATGGTTTGTCTTACTTTTACTGTGTGAACTAACCTTATGTTGGAAAATCCAATAATAATCTGTTTAAAATTTACTTTATTTATTGAATGTGCAAATTGGGTGTTTGTGTTTCCAAATATATGTAACATGAAAAATCAATGTTCATAATCCAACAAACTCATAACTCTTACATTAACATACATAATGATACATGTGCAATACATAACTGCCATTATATTTTAATTGTTAACATGATTTCTACTGAAAATATGAAACATTTGAAAATACAACATTCAATTTTTGTGAAAGTATTCTCAAATGTGATGAGTATGATACTTGGTTATTACATCGGAGTCAACATATCAGTAAATGTATTTACAGACAGTTTTCAAATTTATTCTGTATGAACTTGCAACTACAGTTTGCATTATCTAAATGAAAAACGATAAATGATCTGAAAATGTTGAAATCGCCATGTGTTGAATTCACTGAATGTACGGTTTGGAATATGATGTATTAATATTCAAGTTCTAATTTTGCTCAAGATAAAAGTATAATAAACCCTCTGTTTAGTCAACATAAATGTTGTTGCTTTCTGATCAGGTTATATGTAAAGCCCAGTGGTCAAGCAGAATTGTTTATTGCAGTTACAATGCAGTTAAATAATTGTGTTGCGACTTTAATGACTAAACCTGTTCTCCTTTCATTTTTTTGTTTCAAACTTTCATTTTTAAGTTAATTGTTGTAAACATTCGAATTCACGTTTGTTGCATTAAAGGCTAAGGCAAAATTGCATTTGATGTCCATCGTATAATGCAATTACTGTGTTACCTTAATTATATTGTTAAATCAGCATTTGAAGAGTTTGATAGTGTTAATATTTATTATTTATAAGAAACTAAACTGGACATTATTATTACTGTTTCAGTAAACAAGAAAAAATGGTTTAGTTTTTCCTTTTGCTATGTGCTAATGAGTTACATATAATTAGTAAATATTCCATGTGACCATCAACAATAATATCCTTATGTAGTAAATATCAAATAATATATTATTACATTATATTTGCATATATTGAGCATGCATTTATTTTAAAGATATATTGTCCCCCTGAAAAAATATTTGTTGTTTGTTGTTACTGAATATGCTATTTTAATGTCATATTAGTTATTCACTTCATCCCAAAAATGTCAAAAGTATTTAACTAAACAGAAACTGTAATTGAAAGCAAAAAAAAGTAAAATTGTCTGTGAGAAAATGTTTTGTTTTTTATTTAACCAAAAATGTTGTCTTTTTATAAGTAAAATCATTATTGTTTTTCGTTGTGTTTTTTTCTATGGAAGTGAATAACTTGATTGATACTACAAAATGGCCTATTTAAAGTCTGATTTATTTATATTAATTTTTCATCTTTTTATGGGACAATACATCTTTAACGAAAAATATTTAGAAATGTGTATGTTTGGAATATTTCTCATAAAAGCACAATTCACATAATGTTTTGTAAATGTTACTTTATGTGGTTGGTGACGTGTTGCGGTCTCCACATTTATATTGTTAAAAAATACATTATGGACATCCTTTGGGTGGTACGTGGTCGATATCGTGGTACGTTCTTCAGTTCGGCCAATCCTGATTTCGCGCGAATTGAAAACGTTGACTTTTGAGTTTCCATTGTGCATGCGTATTAATATTTTCACCTACTTTTTATGACGTGAAGTTATGCAACCAATCAAAACTCATCAGGGTTGTGGAAAAATGCTTCGGTTAGGTTGTCTATACAGTAGTACGTTCTTCAAATTTTGTTCATTACAATGGCTCCTTGTGATTGGTACAAAGCGAGGTGATCGATAAGTGTTACCCCACCAAGTTTATTTGACCCGGAATCCATTTTAATAAACTAGGTGTTAGATATGAAGAACATTTTACTCGGTATAAACTTGATTTGAATCGATTTAAAACGTGTTGAATCAAGTAATTCAACACTCGGCATCCAAAGAAGAAAATAAATATTCCAAACATATGTATATAACGCAGAGAGTAAAATCTTGGAATAAATAAATGTATAAACAATATATTGTATAAGTGCCTTTATTAATATCATATATACTGCATATACATTGATATGTTTGTATTATGCACACAATGATCCTCATTTCTGTGTTTATTTAGCTTTTGTGTTTTGGAGTTAATTTTGTCTTGACAGCAGCATAGGCATATGACTGAGAGATAAGTTGGATATTACAATTGAAACCTTGAATGAATGCTTCGTAGTTTGAGTAAATAATATGAACAAAGTGTAAACATTTTTGTAGTATAATTCAATTGATTGTGTGATTGATTTACTGATTGAAAAATGATGTTGGCATTCGACAAATTTATCGGTAGGCCTACAACATCTCCCGTTTCTCCAATATCAGTGGAGCTAGGACACGTGTGCATGTGACGTATCATAAGACATGTAATACTTTTACCATAACCTTAAAAATAAAATAAAAACAGTAATTGGTTTCTAATGGACCAATAATGTCATATTTTTGTACGGTACAGTACCGAGGATGGCGAAGCCTGAAACATTCGCTGCATTATTATACAGTAATACGATTTCCAATCCTACACTAGTTCCTGCGCGTATACTGTCCCGTTAACCTAACAGTTTATCAATCTGGCCAATATGTTAAAAGAAACTCCATATTTATGTAAATATTATTATGTTGTATGTAGATATCAACATATTTATTGATGCCATTGTTATGTTCTTTTATGTTTATTTTTAGCAGGAGAGGAAGTGATCATTAATGATTAAAATGTGCTCATTAATTACAATTTGGTTTTCCTAATTATTTGTACTGTATCCGCATGATGTTAAAAGATTTCACCGACAAAATGTTACAATTCGAATATACAACTATGCAAGCGATAATCCATAAGTTCTCTTTGCTCTTTAAGATATGTTTTGTGCATTGAAAGTGGTCGAAATTGGGCCCCCTCTTGCTTAGTTAGTAACCGGTTAAGTTGGTTTCTACCCACCAAAGTTAGCTACAACTGTGGCCATGAAAACAACTAAGCCGGGCCGGGAAAATAATTAAGCCTGAGAAAGGGATTAGATTATATTATCATTCCCCAGCGTTGGATTACTGCATATACAATGGTTTAAGCTGTATTCTCGTTTCATTTTAATGTCATAACATTTACTTACAAACAAACAAAGGATAATAAAATACAATGCAAGAAAATAATGATGAAAGGTTAGAGTTTAAAGGCAGGCGCACGGAAAGATGAATACAATTTTTAGGGGGACAATGTTTATCTTTGAAAATCAAATGACACTATTTTAAATCATTAATGACAGAAAGGATATTTGTTTCAGAAATAATAAGGCAATCAAACACAGATTTAGTTCCACGTTTCAGGAAAATTCGGCTTAATATTTAGAAAAAAAAAACATTTGAGCACGCATAGTTTGTGCATCATCCTCATCTACTGTGATGAGCTTGTTTTGAGTATACTTGTTGGTCACATATGCAGCTGAGCTTCCTAATTTTAATTCTTACATTTTGTGTTCCACATATTTAAGCATTTTTAATTGTTAGAGATATATTTTTCCCCTGAAAATATATATTTTTTACAAATGTTTTTATTGACTATGCCATTTTAATGTCACATAATTCACTTTGACCAAAAATTGGATTGAAAAAAATCCTGAAAATTAAAGCAAAATAGTAGTCAAATTGACTAGAAGTCAATGGGGTTTTAGTTTAAAAATGGCCTATAGATTGATAGATATTGATTGATCACTTTATTTCAGAATAAAAATTACAACAAACAATAAAAAACGTAAAAAGAGGGAATTCTATTCGTGACAAACATGTTAAAAGCACTACAGTGCTTAGATAAGCCTAGCAACATTCTCATGAGTTGTTATAGCACACCTCCAGAGATTTAATAGTGTTTACACCATAACATACAGCAGTAAAGATTAGTGCAAAAAGGCCTGAACACACTACAAGGTCTTTTTTTTTCATGAATATTCATTTTTCAGGACAATACATCTTTAAAATAGGCCTATTTTAAATGATAATGATATTAAATACTTACTTTTTTTAAGTAATTGAATTTAGAGTAACTTTATACAAAGGTGTTTTTAATATGCCTAGCAACATTGTTATTTTTTTATATTTAATATTATTTATACATACTTCGTTTCATATTTAAATTGCTTGCCTTTTCCATTGTTATTTAATAAAATAACATAAAGGAACAACTTAGATAATTAGAATTACAAAAATGAAATCATAGTTTATTTATTATTAAGCCCGAAATGTGACTGTTTAAACATTCAATTTCTTTTATTCATCCAATAATAAAAAAAAGAAAGAACATATTTATAACAATATGGATAACAAACATAATATTAAAATGACTGTAAAAAGATTATATGCTTGTACGAGTGTTTCATAATGTGTGACATACTGTACTGTATTACACGATTTATTTTTTTAAATACGTAATTTCATAAAAGTTCAAATTCCTTCATAAAATCACTATTGTTTTGTACAAGAATGTTTTAAATAGAGAAGCATTTATTTAACAGAGGCAATACATCTTAGATTTTACGATTTTTGTTCTTTTCATTCAAAACTACTGAAAACAATTTCGATTAACAATCTGTTTTTTTTTCGTGCGATTTCAGTTACATACATTGATAACCAGATACCGTAAAACCTCGAAAAGAAATCTATGGGCTTCTTTTTTTTAGTACTCTTGGGTGGGCTTGTTTTCGAGACAGGCTTCTTTTCGAGATTTTGCAAACTAAAGAGGGGATTCTTTTCGAAATAAATTATGTATATTTTGTAATTCTCCACTACAATAATAGGATTTGAGACATCTGCAAATTTTACATATTTGTGATCAAAATACCACTTGAAACTAAATATATACGGTATTAACTAGATCATATCTGCATCATAGGTTAGGGGTTAGCCCTAACCCTACCTACCCCTCGCCTTGTTCCTTTGATATTCAATAGTCTATATCGAAAAGAAGCCCATACAATCTTACAATCGGTGGGATTGATTTCGAGATGGGCTTCATTTCGAAATTACCTTTGCAGACCAAAGAGAGGGGCTTCTTTTCGAGATGGGCTCCTTTTCAAAAAGAGGCCCAGGGGCTTCTTTTCGAGGTTTTACGGTAGCTTTAAGCTTTAAGTCACTGTCTCTAGATTTATATTTAGTGACAGGTGGATGCAAGCAGACACGTAAGCAATATTGCATAATTTATATTTAAAGATAATAGGATGTCATTTGCTACTATTTGGAGACTTGAAGAGAGCCTAACCGATAATTTAGCTATAGTATCTAAACATTATCTTTGATAAAATCAAATTATATAAATGACATTATCGTAATGAAGTTAATTATCTATTAGTTGCAATATGTTTAGTAAAGATATGGGTCCAACATATGTGAAAGATTACACTCATTCGAGTAACATGTTTGCTTATTGTTTAATTTGGTAATTGATTACTTAATTTTTTTAATTAGTTCAGTGATGGTATTTTATCAATTTCTATATGGCCTATTTTGAAGTTGCAAATGAAAAAACAGATACGGTAAAATACTGCAAAATGCTATTCTACCCATTACCATACCGTAAAAAATAATTATATTCGATGTGTACTATACTGACGAAAAAACTGTTCTATTTATTACCATACTGTAAAAAATAAAATAGTCTATGTGTACTATCCTGCCTAAATACTATTCTATTGTAAGTACCATACTCATCATTTTCTTTATCATCCTCATCACCTTAATCATCTTGACACTTTTCTTTAACATCCTCATCATTACCTTAATCATCTTTAGAATTTGTTTTATCATCCTCATTACCTAATCTTAATAATTTTTTTTGTCATCCTCATTATTATTACCTAATATTCTTCATTTTCTTTATCATCCTCATTACCTTAAACTTCTTCATCATTTTCTTTATCATCCTCATCCTCATTACCTTAATCTTCTTCATCATTTTCTTTATCATCTTCATCCTCATTACCTTAATCTTCTTCATCAATTTCTTTATCATCCTCTTTCTTTATCATCCTCATCCTCATCCTCATTACCTTAATCTTCTTCATCATTTTCTTTATCATCCTCATCCTCATTACCTTAATCTTCTTCATCATTTTCTTTATCATCCTCATCCTCAATACCTTAATCTTCTTCATCATTTTCTTTATCATCCTCATCATCAATATCTTAATCTCTTTCATCATTTTCTTTAATCATCTTCATCATTTTCTTTATAATTCTCATCAACATCATCATCATCTATACTATACCATAGAAAAGCAATTTATTAGCTAAAATGATGATTTTTTCTGAAAATAAATGCAGCACATTTTGTTCTTGAATACAGACAACGGCGTCCATTTTAATTAAATAGTGTAGGCCAAATTAAGAAATGAAAATGTTTATTTAATTTGTAATAAAATCAATGATACTCTCAGATCAGTTGGCAACAGGCCGGGTGGCAAAAGGCCGGGTGACAAAAGGCCGGGTGGCAACAGGCCGGGTGACAAAAGGCCGGGTGGCAACAGGCCGGGTGACAAAAGGCCGGGTTGCAATAGGCCGGTGGCGAAAGGCCGGGTGGCAAAAGACCGTGTGGCAACGGGTCGGAACCCATTTTGGGAGGCAGAGTCTAAACTGGAGGGAGGTAGATTATCCACAATATGGGTCCGGAGTATCTAATGTGTTAGAATGTGTTGGATTTATGGGTAGGCACAGACATTTTATTGAGATCCTTGATAGGTTCCATTAACCAGATTACTCTAAATTTGTCCTGTATCTAGTAGTGGTGACAACACTGCTACAGTAGTACTTATGAATGTACATACCATGTGGCAAAGTACCGTAAATACAAACAAATACACAATTTTAGTAAATTGTTTTAATATTATTTATAACTTAGTACCGGTATATGTATTTATTGTTTTCCGTAATATCGAAGGTACTTGTAGCAGTCTTTTTAAAGATGTCTTGTATATCATGGCACATATTTAAATAAAATAAAATTAAAAATACATTTTTTAGGTGGACAATGTTTATCTTATATGACACTATTTTAAATCATTCATGACAGAAAGGTTATTTGTTTCAGAAATAATAAGGTAATCAAACACAGGTTTAGTTCCACGTTTCAGGAAAATTCTGCTTAATATTTAGAAAAAAAGACATTTGAGCACGCATAGTTTGTGCATCATCCTCATCTACTGTGCTGGGCTTGTTTTGAGTACGTTTGTTGGTCACATATGCAGATGAGCTTCCTAATTTTATTTCTTACATTTTGTTTAAGCATTTTTAATTGTTAGAGATATATTGTTCCTCTGAAAATATATATTTTTTACAAATGTGTTTATTGATTATGCCATTTTAATGTCATATAATTCACTTTGACCAAAAATTGTATCGAAAAAAAAAATTCCTGAAAAACATGAAATTTAAAGCAAAAGAATAGTCAAATTGAATGGAAGTCAATGTGGTTTTGGTTGAATTCAAAAATGGCTTTAGGCTATTGATTGATCACAATTACACATATACAACAAACAATACAAACGTAAAAAGAGGGAATTTTCCTCGTGGAAAACATGTTAAAAGCACTACAGTGCTTAGGTAAGCCTAGCAACATTCTCATGAGTTGTTATAGCACACCTCCAGAGATTTAATAGTGTTTACACCATAACATACAGCAGTACAGATTAGTACAAAAAGGCCTGAACACATTACAAGGTCTTTTTATGAATCTTCACTTTTCATGACAATACATCTTTATAATATTTTAAATGATACCGTAATAGTATTAGATTTTTTTTTAAAGTAATTGAATTTAGAGTAACAAAACTGTTTTTTTAATATGCCTAGCAACATTGTAACTTTTTAATATTTAATATTATTTATACATAGGGCCTACTTCGTTTCATATTTAAATTGCTTGGCTTTTCCATTGTTATTTAATAAATTAACATTATTGGAACAACTCAGATAATTAGAATTTTTAAAAATGAAATCATAGCCCGTTATGTGACTTTAAACATTTATTCATATTGATACCAATATCGATAACAAACATAATATTAAAATAACAGTAAAAAAGATTATATGCTTGTACGAGTGTTTCATAATATGTGTGAAATATCGTATTACACGCGATTTATTTTTTAAAATACATAATTTCAGTTCAAATTCCTTTATAAAATCACTATTGTTTTGTACAAAAATGTTTTAAATAGAGAAGCATTTATTAAAACAGAGGCAATACATCTTGGATTTTATGTTTTTGCTCTTTTCAGTCAAAACTTCCGAATATTTATTTTCCTTTTCAAATAAATGCTGTAGGCCTATATGTTGTGATTCTCCACTACAATAATAGGATTTGAGAGATATGCCAATTTTACATATTTGTGATCAAAATACCATTTGAAACTGTAAAAAAACTAGACCATATCTGCGTCACAAGTTAGGAGTTAGCCCTAGCCCTACTAGCCAACAACCGTGTTCCTTTTACATTCAAATAATCTATCTCGAAACGAAGCCCGTACAATCTTACACTCGGTGGGATTGATTTCGAGATGGACTTCATTTCGAGATGGACTTCATTTCGAGATTACCTTTGCAGACCAAAGAGAGGGGCTTTTTTTCGGGATGGGCTCCTATACAAAAAGAGGCCCAGGGGCTTCTTTTCGAGGTTTTACGGTATAAAATATGAAGCTTTAAGTCACTGTCTCTAAATTATTATTTATATTTAGTGACAGGTGGATGCAAGCAGACACGTAGGCAAGAAGCAATATTGCAGAATTTATATTTAAAGATAATAGGATGTCATTTGCTACTAATTGGAGACTTGAAGAGAACCTAACCGATAATTAGCTATTGTATCTAAATATTATCTTTGATAAAGTCAAATTATATAAATGACATTATCGTAATAAATTTAATTATCTATTAGTTGCAATATGTTTTGTAAAGATATGGGTCCAACATATGTGAAAGATTACACTCATTCGAGTAACATGTTTGCTTATTGTTTAATTTTGTTTAATTAGGTCAGTGATGGTATTTTGTCAATGAGTGTATTAGCTAAATGACTACACGTTATAATAGTTTAACTTATTATGTAGTACAATAGGCCTAGGTGTATTTTGTTTCAACTTTCCTCACAAGTTACAAAAATAGCTTTTTAAGTATTAAAGAAGAGAGTAGCTTTTAATTGAAACTATTTGTTACAGATTCATTATTTTGCTACCTATAAGGCTTACTATTGATAAACATATAGCCTCAAGGTTGTTATTGTTTGAAGTTACAAATGCTGTTTTATTAAGAAATTATATTCTACTGTAAAAACAATAACATATACTGCAAAATGCTATTCTACTCATTACCATACTGTAAAAAATAATAACTAAATTCTATGTGTTCTATACTGCCAAAAAAAACTATTATATTCATTACCATAATGTAAAAAAAATATTATATTGTATGTGCTCTTTCAAAATACTATTCTGTTATAATTTGTACCATACCGAACTATTCTATTGTAAGTACCATAATTGAATAAACTTATTTTCATTATCATCCTCAATACATTAACCTTCTTCATCATTTTCTTTATCATCCTCATCCTCATTACCTTAATCTTCTTCATCATTTTCTTTATCATCCTCATTATTACTTAATCATCTTCAGAATTGTCCTTATCTTCCTCATTACCTAATCTTCTTCATCATTTTCTTTATCATCCTCATTATTACTTAATCATCTTCAGAATTGTCCTTATCTTCCTCAATACCTTAATCTTCATCATTTTCCTTATCATCCTCATTACCATTACCTTAATCTTCTTCATCATTTTCCTTATCATCCTCATCATTACCTTAATCATCTTCAGAATTGTCTTTGTCTTCCTCATTACCTAATCTTCTCCATAATTTTCCTGATCATCGTCATCCGCATTACCTTAATCTTCTTCATCATTTTCTTTATCATCCTCATCATTACCTTAATCATCTTCAGAATTGTCTTTATCATCCTCATCCTCAATACCTTAATATTCTTCATCATTTTCTTTATCATCCTCATCATCAGTACCTTAATCTTCTTCATCATTTTCTCTATCATCCTCAGTATCCTAATCTTCTTCATCATTTTCTTTATCATCCTCATCATTACCTTAATCATCTTCAGAATTGTCTTTATCATCCTCATCCTCAATACCTTAATATTCTTCATCATTTTCTTTATCATCCTCATCATCAGTACCTTAATCTTCTTCATCATTTTCTCTATCATCCTCAGTATCTTAATCTTCTTCATCATTTTATTTATCATCCTCATCATCAATACATTAATATTCATCATTTTCTTTAATCATCTTCATCATTTTATTTATAATTCCCATCAACATCAACATAATAATAATAATATTTGTACATTTTCTTTATCTTCATCAATTCATCCATCCATCATCTTCATAGATATTTAGTTTACTTCTCTGGTGCTTAACATAATGTTTTGGTGAAACTAATAACATTTTACTACATATCACCTACAAGGAGGTACGTGGCAGCTGACAAAACAAAGCAAAACAGTATCATTAAGGACAAATAAAAACATATTGTTGCTGACGACATCAACATCTTCTTATCTGTAGGTGGGACAAAACTTTTGACAGGTGATGCGATTGCCACGATTACGGACGGAATGAAGTGTTTAAAAGGCAGCACATCGGACCATCATCCTCACTCACATTTTGAACGAGACTTGATCAGGTATGTATCAGGCAGCAGTTCTTGGTTCTGTCGCATTTATTTGTATCTATTTATTGGCATGTATTTTAAGTTCATTGCATATATAGTTTTGTTGATTCTCCATTTAATCATTCATCTATTGAAATGTATACAAGTGTTCAAAAGTGTCATTTCAGTATTTTAAAAAATTTATTAATAATGATAATAATATATAAGTATAAGAGGATGGCTTTAATTATTTTACTGCTATTCTCTGGATTTACTTTATCTTTTTTACATTGAAAATTGTGTTTTTTATTTGGTGTAGACTACATCATGCGTGCCTTTTGCCTTCTCTTGTTGGTGGCTGTTGCCAGTGCTACCCTAGCACCATTGCACAAAGCCAAAGAACCAATTACTGGTAAATATCTCATTGGACTTAAGGTAAGGTATTTTCTTACTTATAGGTTAAATGTAAACAATAAATGAATAGTATTTTACAATACAATTTATTAAATGGTGAAGTTAAACTCTGACACAGTATTGAAAGCTTGAGAGTACTTATGCACATATCTGCAAGCTATTCTCCACATTTAATAGACTGGAATTCACTACTACTAGCGTACAATTGTACTAGATTAGCCATATTTCATTACGTAATCGCCATACCGGCCCAGCTTTTGAAGGTCCACCTAAGCTGAAGAAAGGTTCAATTTAGTTCAAAATAACCATGTATTAGTAATTTGCATCAGAGCAGGGCAGAATACCTTACTGCTTGATTACCTGATGCAAAAATTAGTTCAATTCAGATAAGTTCTGCATAAGCCTCAACACTCATTTACGAAAAATATTCTATTTCACTTCGCAGGACATCTTTTATTTATTATGGACCTTATTTCTGGAACATCATGCCTTTTAATCTCAAATTGTCCAACACTTTAACATCTTTTAAAAGTTTTTTTTGTTTTTGTTTTTCTTTTTCGTACTTAGAAGAACTTATTTAAAGTGCATATCTTGTATTTCTTTCTCTTTGTTTATTTCAGTCATCACCATATTTATTGTTTGTTTTATTCGGAGGTTCAGACTTAAAGCTATTATGGCTTATTTATAATCTCCACACACAATAACATGTTTTATTATTATTTATAATTGCAAATGTACAGTGTAATATGTTGTGTAAAATATAACTGAAACTTGCACAATAGATCACAATAATCTATTGTAATGTGCATTATAACATTTTAAAGTCAACCAGAAGTTCTGGCATGGAGTACATATGTGTGATATGTACCTGGTATCTCAACCTGTTCAACCATCGGACACGGTAAAGCGGTTGTTAGATTGTTAGTGAGAGGTTGCAGATTTGAATTTTATCACATATTATTATTTTGACACCTAAGCAACACAATATCAAATAGCAATGATGGTTTGAAACCTGATCCACTTTTATCATGTACAGTCCAAAGTTGACATCGATTCCATTGGTGAAAAAATGGAGAATGGCATCTTTGGTGGAAAACTGAAAACAGCCATCTTGAAGAAGTTTAAAGGTGCCTTCAATGGATTTGTTGCTAACTTGGATGATGAGACCATTGATAAGGTAACAGAAAAAAAAAATAATTTGACTCACATGGTTGTACACTTTTATGTGTGGGGTTTTAATGTCTTATTATACTATCCTGATCAACGAGATTTTACCGCCCAATCATGCATCAGTCTAGTATTATCTGTAGCTCTCATGCACCTTCTACTTTAGCAGGTGGATCGAATCTTTCGAACATTGTCCTAGCATCGGCTGGAATTGTTATAATTGTTAGTGTAAGATTGTAATTCTCAAAATGTGTGACTCATCCTTAACTATAATGGGGCTGAGGTGATGGAGACTCCCAACAATTCATTCAGTGGACTTCATAATGGGCACTACTATAGTACCTTCTTTCATTCACTGGATTTTTCTTTTTTTTTATAAAACGTAAAGCATTATAGATGTATAGATTTATAATTCCATTTCATTATTTTCACATAAAATCCTTTCCAAAATATTTCTTTTCTTTGAATTTCAACTAATTTACTTTCTATAAACAGATCCGTGCTCTTGACTTTGTTGATTATGTTGAAGAGGATGGCATGATGTACACAAGTGTAACTTGGGGACTTGATCGTGTTGATCAAAGAGATCTTCCATTGAACAACTATTTTTCCGTCAATGGTGAGTAAATTAGGCAGAGTAATTATTTAATCCTCTCTAAACGATTATATTATAGATATAAAGCTATTTTACAATACACTTGAATATTCTCGGATTCGCTTATGAAATTTGTCACACATATGAAAAGTCTGTGGGTCAACATTATTAGAATGTATAATATGACAACATTTTTAACAACCATCGGTACGGTCGTCAAAATGTCTCAACTTATGTTAGGCGTCAGGCTTACTATAAGTACCAATTATACTGATAGAATACGGCATTTGGATGATTGGTTGTTCTCCTATTCCCTGCCTGTACTCTTGGGTGTAGTAAGATTGATAAATGTTCATATTTATATTTTGTTTACTAATGTTAAAACTGTGTTTATTAACAGGCAAAGGAAATGGTGTTAATGTTTACGTAATTGATACTGGTATTAATCCAACTCATAATGAATTTGGTGGACGTGCTGCAGTATTTTATGATGCTACTGGTGGTGATGTGAGTATTTTGTATCTCTCTAGCTACTTAAAGTATAAGGTGTACCTCTGGCCTTTTTTTTAATATATATCTTATGTTTATATATGTCGATGATTGATTCCTCATAAAATAAAATCAGTATTATAATGTCAAATTCTATGATTACCAGATTCTTTATTACAGCAGAAATCTTTAATGTAAATTTAAATTAAGTAATAACTAGAATTAAACAGGATTAAACTGTAGATATTCTATTTATTCAATGCCATGTCGAATAATCGTTTGCGTATTTTCTTTCAAAATGTTAGCCCTAATTATTCTGTTTATCTGTAAATCTATATTTTCTAACTGTAGGGAGTTGATTGCAATGGTCACGGAACTCACTGTGCTGGAACCATCGGTGGCTACAATTATGGTGTTGCAAAAGAAGCTAATTTGTATGGCATAAGAGTATTTGGATGCTCTGGAGGTGCATCTACATCTACCATTATTGACGGTATGTTGTTTTTTACATTCGTTTATGCCTCAATCGAATTGAAACACATGAATTCCATGTTCATTCTATTGTCGTTTGTTATAGAAACAAGTTGATCCAAAAAATATTCTACGTATTTATTTAAAGTAAAAAAATATGTACAAAATTTAACTTGTTTAAAGGCTGAAGTTGGCCAAAAGAGATGATCAAGAATATCATGTAAAGTGACAAAAATATAGAATCACATATCATTACTCGAAATACTAAAAACAACAAACATATTATAAACACATATCTTATATTATAATAATTAATTAGGCATTCCTAAATGATTCCTAATGATTGCATCATTAATATCACAAAGTGGGACCAATAGCCGAATTGATTGAAACAGGGGGAAACAATCGTTGAGCAAAATGTTTTTTAAGACCACAAAACCGATAGTTTCTGTGGAAACAGAAATACATTCTGTTGTTTCATATAAAAATATATTATTTTGAGTTTTTCAGCAGATGTCATGAAATGTTGTTTTATTATTCTGATAGGAATTAACTACGTGTACTGGTATGGATCACAACCTGGCGTTGTATCAATGTCCCTTGGTGGCGGCGCATCTACTTCTGAAGATAATGCTGTTATCAATCTAATCAACAAGGGATTCACCGTTGTAGTAGCTGCTGGAAACGACAACTCTAACGCATGCTACTACTCTCCAGCACGAGTAGACGCCGTAAGTACAACTTTATTTTGAAGCACAATTTTATTTCATTTCAAACTTTCAGTACAGATGAAATAAGTGTTGGAAAGTTATACACTATATCTATAGAATATTTAAAAAAATTAATATCTAATTGATACTTGACCTTTATTTTCTTTGGGTCCTCATCTTTTATTTGTGTATTATGTAATTTTACACCTAAAAAAATAATATCACCAGCTGATTAATTCCATGTATCCACACACGTCCTAATGACAAGTCCACTAATAGGTGGACAATAATATACTACATTATTAATTCAATTAATTTTTGTGGGGATTGATAATTAGTTCTTCCTTCTACAAACTTCACTATTTCACCTAGGCAAGCTTTTATTTGATATCAATATATAAATGGCATACCATCTTAATTATCTATTAGTGGCACGCCTTAAGTTGTGAAGAAAATATAAACAAATGATATTAGCAAATAGAAAATTTTATTGTTATGGTAATACAAATTATACTACTTCTATACACCATCTATCAATTTTGACAAACAAACACATTTTAAATGTAAACAAAGCAGTGACTCTAGGAATGTGGCATGTTGATACTTCTATTTAAGTTATTTAATTCGATCATTATTAATTCGAATAATCTTTTCAATCTTCATAATCGACAACGTAGGCATACTTCATCTACTATTTATTCACATTTCGATGTTCGTCGTTGCAATACATCATCATTCTAGTGCCACGTGCTACTCGCATTTTTGGAACAAATTGCCCGGGAAACTCGTAATTTAAATGTGTCTATATAAGTTCTCTTAAAATCTTAAAAGTAAACTACAAACTTTGTTTTATTGTCGAACATGTCTGCAGTTCGTCAATTTCTTAAGTTCACTTTTCTGTTTCAACAACATAGGCCTACAAAAGACAATAGCCACAGAATTAGAGAGTATGTGAATTTAGCCTATAACTTTACTACGATATTTCAAAATTAACTTTGACATTTTGTCTGAAATATTATTAGTTTGAAAATAAATGCGTTTGAACTTTTGAAAAAATACCGTTTTTACTGTTTTTTAGGCCATCACAGTTGGTGCGACTGATTCATCCGATGTTCGATCATCTTTCTCGAACTATGGAACTTGTGTAGATATCTTTGCTCCAGGCTCATCCATCACCTCTGCTTGGTGGACCTCAAACCGTGCGACTAACACCATCAGTGGAACTTCCATGGCTACTCCTCATGTCTCAGGTATTATATTTATTATGTATTTATTATAGATGATGGTAATTTACTTGTGTTGTGTATATTACGGCATGTTGTTTATTGTGAGGAGCATAGGCTACAATAGGTTTTTAGATTAAATGGGTTTCGTGTTTCTTTACAATATCACTTGCAGAGCTGAATGTAGTTTGAAATTGTTTATCACAAACAGAAAACATACTACTGTTGTAATTAGCAAATAATATCTACGGGGCTTTTTTGGAAGTAGTGCATACTCTAACTAGTGAAGTCAGAAACAGATTCCTAAATCGTTGTCACAGTCTAGCCTATAAAGACTACAAACTCTTTATACAAAAGCTGTGTTTAATCAGCAATATTATAGATTACACATAAGTTTTAAGTTTAGCCTACATTTATAAGTTTGCAAGCTGTGTCCAGTCTAGTTGGTAGTACAGTAATATTACCCAATAATTCTGCACAGAGTTTGGCACAGATTTTATTAAAGACTCATTAAAATGTCATCACACAAGTTTTTAAACATACAGTATATTTGTTTCTATTTCTTAAACAATACAATCATTGACAGATGTACAGTATCAATATTAGGGTTCTAGTTTTTAATTTAGGGCTTAATGTTATGTTGGCCAAGTCCTACAAGTACGACCAAAAATGCAATCACATTAATTTTAAGCACTAATTTTGTTCTCTTTGTATTTGAACATTCAAATTTTGTATTTAAAAATTGCACATATGTGTGAATTTCATATACACTCTTTTTTTTATTTTGGTCTAGTTAATAGCTTTTTTAGCAATAGGCCCTATTACATCATATTATACAAAATCAGATCTTGCTTTTCAACACTAATATTATGGGCGTTTTTTAGGCCCTGACTAACACACATACACTGTACTACATGAATATCGTAAATTAAACATGGGTCAGGCACAAGGGAATTAATACATTAGGACATTTAGGTAGTAATTAGTTACTAAAGCACCAATTAACGAAAACAGTGTTGTTTATTATTTATTGTTCGCTTAATTTTCAGGTGTTGCAGCTGTTCTCCGTGGAAATGGATACTCTAACTCACAAACAAGAAGCAAGATTCTGAGTGATGCTAGTTCAAATAGAATCAGTAGCACTGGATGGGGCTCACCTAACCTCTTGTTATATGTTGATTAAGTACAGAAGAATTTAACAGTTGAAAATTGACGATACGGTTTATATAAACTGTATAGGCCTAATTGTATTTTACAACTGTTCAACATTACAAATATAATGAATAAATTGCATTGAATGATATTTATGAATACGTTTAATTTATGAGTCGTGTTGAATATTATGCAAATAATGTAGGTTTAAGAGTGCAATGGTAAAAATAATTTCATAGATGAAAGATAGAAATAGAACATTCCATCTTTCATTGAATGAAATCATTTGTACCATTGTATAAACACATTTGTTGTATTAACACAACTGCTTTTTATCAAAACCATTCATTAAAGAAGGCAGAAGTCCAAAGCACGTAAACGTTAACTTTAACGCTATTTCGCAACACGCAATTTGAACTCCGGCCACTCTGTGTGCGCAAGTATTACGAAAAACATACGTGCGTCGAGAGCCTTTATTTCTGAAAAGTAACCGAAAGGGTATCGAAACATGGAAGAATCATATTAATTTCTGTAGAACAAAATTGTAAATTTAAAGTTATGTTTGTAATTAAGCCAAACAATCATTTCAATAAGATATTTATCACCCAATATGCAAGTATAAACATACCTAGCTAGGCCCATAATTTGCTTTTAATGCAAGCGGCGTATGTTGCGAGCGTGACACATGGGTTCTCGTCGAAGCGAAATGAAAACGAAGTACGTGTTAACGAAACTGTTCGCTGAACTATACGTGGTTATGCAAATGACTGACAAAACTATTTAGGGGCGACTTTGCGACGATGGGGCGACTTGTAAGGTGCGACTTGACTGGATCCCTTATAAACTGCGTGGCACTTTACTTACAGGTTACTTATTTTCGAACGCGCAGACAGCAGCCTTTAGCCTCGCGTCGAACGTTCCGGATGATAAATGTAAAAAAAAAAATATCGGTTATTTTAACCAATCAGAATTAGTTAAAAAAATCTAGTGCGCATCATCAATCGTTGCAGTAACACAAGCGGTCAATCAAAACGAAACAATGGTGTCAAAGGTTAAAAATTATCGAGTAATTATCTGATTTGAATGAGATCGATAATTATAGACCGGAATAGGTTATATCCAGTTTCCTCGTTAATTGTTATCAGTTAGGCTAATCATCGGTTAAATTGTGGCTGCTGAAACATTGACATTTGACGTAATAGTTCAATAGTAGGCCTACAGTATATGTCTATTGAATAGTGACTCACAATTATCCAATCAAATGAAAAGAATCTATTCAGCTGTGTTTAATTTGTTGACTAGTAACTTATTCCTAACTAGTAAATAAAATGTAGTACAACAATTTAATACAGTGATTCTGACAACGATATATCTGAGAATTCTCTTGGAGGAATATGGACCGAAAAATATTTATTACCATTATTTACTATACAATTTCAATGTATAATAATTATTTAGGGTGCTCAATAAACAACATAAAACAGAACAATGTAATGATGAATAAGTCAATTGTAAAAACAAGTAAATTACAATAATATCCTATAGAACAAAAATGCCATTTATTACCACAACAAAAATATCAATCTGGTCAGAAAGAAAGGAGAGCAACCATACTCATAATAGAAGAGAGACTAATAATAGACAATTGTTTGAACGCAGAGGAACTATGGGAATAATTTTAGCCTACATACAATGTTAAAGTCACTTCTACCTGTATCACTAGCCTAAATGTTTTAATTCCAAAACAGACGATTGTCAATATGCAGCTGCCCACCTTGACACAGGCGACGACCAATGGTTGGTAGCCGGTCGTCACAAATTTCTAATGAAGTTTCAACCTTCAGGAACATAAACGCTTTTTAAAAATATGGCTAGATAATCGTACTAAAGTGAAACGATTATCGACAAAATAATGCATGAACAAGATGTTATCAACGTATCACTCATTTACGTTTGCTGAGTGTTTGCTCTTTGGTGTTGTCTCCACAGATTAAGCAATATTATGCATATAGGTCTACATTTAGCCTCTGATGTTCAACTAATGGTTGTTCACCCCGATTCATAGGAATATTTGTGTGCTTCACATGTATCTAGAAGTAATTTAACCCTTAACATAACCTTTATGATATAGGAACCACATGGAGATTTAAATGAGATGCTGTATTACCAAATTATTGGTATGATACTTCAGAGGTAGATAGTATGTGGACATACATCACTGGGAATGTGTCTATGTTTGACAATAAATACAAGTATATTTAAGCCTATACACACTGCCCCATAATATTATTAATTTCAGAAAAAAAATAACACATATTAGGATGCTATATGGTAGGAGTTCTAATGAAAATCACAAACATGCGCATTTCGGGAAAGAAAAATAGATGGCAAAGGTGTGGACTGATGGAAAAGGTGGGGATTTATCGGAAATGTATCTATATGAATATCAGTTGTTTAAAAAAAACGTTTTTTAATAGTAATACTTTAATAGTTATTAGATTGTAATGTAAATAATAAGTGGCCAATACACGAATACAATTTATATATATAGAGCCTTAATCTAGCTGATATATATAAGCTGTCTGAAAAATATTAAAACGAGTAAAATAAAAAGGACCTTTATATTTTTACATTTAGCGATGATTTCTTTTAAATCGTAATCCTCCTGATTCCGTTTTCCTCAAAGAAGTTCGACAAGTCTTTGAAAATAATCTTATTGGAGTATTGTGACACATTCCACTATAGGTATTTAGGTCGCCTTTATCGATGTTTTTATTGTCTGGTTCATTCTATTCACCAGGTAGGCCTAAACACGTGTAATGCCACATATTATTACAGTGCAATTTGGTAAATTAGCAACCCAATTCCAATAATCTTTACAAAGTAATCTATTTAAGTTATTGATTCATGTATGTTTTTACTCCGTGGTGTTGTTTTATTCTCTGCAATTTTAAGCAATTTTATGCGTACATTCAATCCGATTTTGAAGTATGAATTTAAAAATGAAGATAGATGGAGTTGAAATGAAAAACCAAATTTCTGGGAAGAGGCGTGGTAATTGTCCAATGGTACAATTTATAATAATAGCATATGGCAACCATATTGGATTCCAAGATGGCCGTCATTAAAAACGTATACATTTATGTATTTAATCATCAAATTATGGCTGCCATATGCTATTAGTATAAATTGTACCATTGATTACCACGCATCTGGACGGAATGAAGTATTTAAAGGACAGCAGCTCGTCAGACCATTATTCTCAATCACATTATTGGACAAGATTTGATCAGGTAGGCCACAACAACAGGATCATTTATTGGTTCTTTCGTAATAATAGTATTCATTTTGAAATACATTGTTTCAAGTTTTAAGTTCATTGCATATTGTTTTGTTGATTTGATCATCTTATTACAATTTAGGCTATACTAGGCATTTATTGATGTTGTCATTTCAGTCAACATTCATAGGAAAGTTTAGGTTTAATGTGTATAGATTTTTGAATAATATAAAAATGTTCGTTTTGTTCTAGACTACATCATGCGTGTATTTTGTTTTCTCTTGTTGGCGGTTGTCGCAAGTGCTACCCTAGCACCATTTGTATTGCATTATTGTCGGTACATTTTGAGAATTATATATGAACATATATAATTATTATGAAGTAGTACTTAGTTGGTAGGAACAGATTGCTAGCCTTGTCTTTATACTTCTCTGTATCCTAAGATACATGAGACTGTCATCTGTGCGTGTTTTCAATCTTTGTACTCGGTGTAACAATTTGGCTGGTTTCCTTTTTAGCTAAATAATAAGATAAATCAGTCCAATGGTACAATTTATAATAATAGCATATATAAATTGTACCATTCGACTAATTTATCCTATTAATATTGTAAGATTTGTCACACAAATTACGTTCGTACGTGGTTTAAAATAGGAGCTACTTGTAACTATCAGTTTTGAATAAATAATGGGGGGCCATATTGAAATCCAAGATGGTGGCCAAAATAGGGTCGGAAACAATTGACCCCCAGTTTCAATGAATTCTACTACCTATGGATTACAAAACTGCCAAGAAGTCAACTTGAGCATTAAAATATCACGGAATTGATATTTAGAGCATTAGGTTCTCCACTATAAGTAAAATGGTCAGCTCGAAAATGTGATTGAGAGAAATGGTAACCGCGATGACATAGCTAATAAGCATTGCCGAGTTGAGTATAGCTTGCAATCAAGTGTGTTTTTGTATACGATGGGTTATTTTTGTTTTAATTTGTAAATTTATTTTAAAAACATATGAGTTCACTTCTTACTGAAATGACAGTTAATTGTGACGCTTGTCTTTTGTAGGCCAAAGTTAACGTTGATTCTATTAGTAGAAAACTTAGGAATGGCATCTTTGGTGGAAAACTGAAAAGAGTTAACATGAAGACGTTTAAAGGTGCTTTCAACGGTTTTGTTGCCAAATTGGATAAGGAGACTCTTGATAAGGTAAACCATATTTTATATGCCCGATACACGATAAGTAATGGATTTATTGGTTGCACAAGCTAATACTTCGTAATCATAATAAAAACGACTTATTTTTTTTATAGCAAATGAATTTATAATGTCATTGAACATTCCTGATATATGATTTGTTGCACATTTTTCCCATCGCAAAATATAGATTATAATAATGTATTGCGTGCGCATAACCAATGCTTTTATATCATGCGAATACCTTTGCCTTGTGGAAAACAACTCATACACGTCTACTAAACCCTGGAACATTGCTTGGTGTCTCGTCGGTAACAATGAATAATATGTTCCTTGAATTCTTCTTTTTTTTTTATTTATTTCATATTTCATGGTACCAAAAACAGGAACGACGCAGCGGTAACACACACACAAAATAAATATAAAAATCAAATTCTGCAATTAACAATTATTCATTGTTCTAAGTAATTTACCAATGGTAAACAATTTATGGTAAATAAAGATAATAAAGATATATACAGATATATTAAATTGTCCCCCTGAACAATTTGGTGATTAACCTACATTCAAAATACAAGAAGGCTATAAATTGCATAAATCTTTTTCATGTTTTTTGAGGGGTAAATACATCTTTAATAAGTTTGTTTTCAGTTTTAAAAAAACACCATATATACACAACTTATATAATTCTATACATTACATACACAATACCCAAATATGAATATGTATAAAAAATATAAGCGATCAGATTTCGATCAGAATTACCTAACATTTGTTTTCAACTACCCATTCTGTCCAAAATGTAACCACTTTTTGCCCTCCCTGATAAGTAGGCCGAAAACGTGACCGAAATTACTGGAACTCTACCCTAGCCTACTAGGCCTAGGCTAGATAATTAGTAGTGATCGGTAGTACCATGGAACTATAATGGTAGTACTGTGTAGTATAGGCTATCACGTCTGGCTCTACGAGGCCTTTTTATGCTCATAGGATGGCTTTTTTGGGCGTCCCAATGTAGGCCTATAACTAGGCCAGATTTCCCATTCCTGCAGGCCTATAGCCTAATGCTCTAGTAGGGTGTACCCTGGTCGATTCACCCTGGTCGACTCGTACCCATGTCAACTCGTACTTAACTTCCTACCCTAAACTCGTACCAATCAAATAATTGGTTGATTTCCCGCTAGACTAGTAGGTCTAGCCTAGCGACAATATTCATTATGCCCTGCTAAAAAGGTAGATGAGCTACTAAACTAATTACGTAATTCGTATAATCAATAACAATTGACTAGAAGGCCTAAAAGCGGCGGAAAACACTTATCCATTCTTGCATGGCAGTACGAAAACCTGCCTATGGTTGTACATCATTGTAAATCGTCAACAGACACTGTGCTACAGACAGTGTACCGTGTGTTAAGTACAGCATTTTATGCAGACAGCAACGTGTATGACTTGCTATAGTTTTACAGATACCACCTAGGGACAGTAGCAGAATCGGGTGTGTTATCTGTCCCTCCACTTTTTCCATTTTTAATGGGGTTGATTAATTGTATATATAAGGTAATTCAATGATGGATTGGCTGTCAAATCTGTGCTTAAAAAGTGACAATATCTAATGGTTTTACCATAGGTAAAATCAACTGTTTTCTTTGGGGGACTAATTATTATGCCTAATGTACATTAAAACATCTGGAGAATTCCTTCACTGGACCTTTCTGGGGCAAAGTTGTAAACGCAATTGAATTGTGATACCAAGGTTAATTCTTCAATTAAATATCTATATCATTACATTACATTACTTTCAGCGGGGTGTGTTTTCCATCTGCAAAACTATATCTCTAACAGCAAAGTTCCTTCTAGGATTTATCCAT
Organism: Antedon bifida; assembly: GCF_963402885.1. Taxonomy (NCBI): domain Eukaryota; kingdom Metazoa; phylum Echinodermata; class Crinoidea; order Comatulida; family Antedonidae; genus Antedon; species Antedon bifida. The sequence goes on from NC_136228.1 coordinate 27,098,026, forward strand.
TTCCGGCGTACTTGTAACGAAGGCAAGTACTCTTTTGTTTACTTTTAATTTTAATGTTAATTATAAATTACCGATGTTCGTCTAGTCATGATTGTAAACGAAAATGGTGCCAAAAGTATTTGGCTTAAATAGTTAATTTAAGGTTCCCATAGAAGTAGATAATCAGTCCTTGAATAATTAACGTTTGTTAAATATACCCTTTCCCTTGAATATGATGTTGATTGAAGTAGTTCTAAGTTATCGAAATTATGATGGTGAGCAAATATATCTTTCTATTCGGCTGTTTCAATTCGCATGCAAAAAAGGAAAATGGTTATATTCATTCAATGAGTGATGAAGCATATGAAACTTTTACTTGTCCAGGGAAAGTTTAGCGTTCCTGTTGCAGAGCGTACGCGTGAAAAATATGCTGTAGTTCGATATTGGCGAAATAAAGAACGATACCACATTGGACCACAATCGATACCGACATTGTACCGCGATGGAAAAGAAGTAAAAAAGTCGGCAATATCAAAACTGGTTGAAAAAACATTTGGTGAATCTAAATCTGCTGGATGTAAAAAGTTACGAAATCGTGCTACAAAGGATTAAGCGAATGAAATATACTTCGTGTGACAGGGAAGGTTGAAAGAGTTCACCGCCGACAACTTCATAAGAAAATATTGTATGATCTCATGGTGTTAGGTACTTCTTAAACTGACCTTGACCTTCGTGCACGTGCGGAAAAACAGACTATCTTGCAACGTGCACAACGCCAACCCTTATTATATACACGTTAAATTATGTTATCGAGTTTAAAATGGTAATTTCAAGTACTTCTTAAAACGACCTTGACTTTTGCGCACGCGCGTTAAGATATACTATATTGCAACATGCACAACGCCGACCCTTATTATATACACGTTAAATTAGGTTACGAGTTTAAAATGCTAATTTTAAGGACTTCTTAAAATGACCTTGACATTCATGCACGCGCGTTAGGACCAACGGTTATTTAATAACACGTACCTTATCTTAGCGCAAACACAGAAAGAACGAATGAGCTCCTCGTGGAGCATATTTAGCTCTCATAGTGTATTATAATACACGTGCACACATAGCGCATCTCGGAGTGTTAAGTCGAGTCGCAACAATATTGATGAAACGCGTAATAGTATTGCGGTATGATTATAATAATAATAATAAATAACATTTATAAAGCGCAAGAGACAAAGGTTTCAAAGCGCTGTGTTTTCCAAGATATGTGCAAGTAGTAGCGTGTGATTATGCTTCTCTGAAGAGGTGAGTTTTGAGTTTAGTTTTAAATGTGATTACAGATTTTGATGAGCGTATTTCGAGGGGTAGAGTGTTCCAGAGTTTTGGGGCTGCGACAGCGAAAGCACGATCACCGTAAAACCGAGTTCTGGAATGGGGTCCAGGTTTGAGAAGAAGTCTGCAGGATGAACGAAGCGAAGAGTTGGTTGACGGAGTAATGATGTCACATATGTAGGCTGGAGCACATCCGTTGATGGCCTTATATGTCAGCAACAGGATTTTAAAACGAATGCGCTGAACTACAGGCAACCAGTGTAAGTCACGAAAAACGGGAGAAATATGTTCATGTCGTTTAGTGCCAGTGATAAGTCTTGCGGCGGAATTTTGGATTCGTTGAAGAGGAGACAGATAAGAAGTTGGTAGGCCGTACAGAAGCGAGTTATGACAGTCAAGACGAGATGAAACAAAAGCATGAACAAGACGTTCAGTTGATGTTTTGTCAAGGTACTTACGAATCTGTCCGATCTGGTAAATTCCAAAGGAAGCACCACGACAAACATTACGAATGTGTTCTTTTAAACCGAGGCTGCTGTCTAGTTGGACGCCAAGATTTTTGGCTGAGCTGGAGGTAGAGACACTAGTATCTCCGATATGGACCAAAGGAAATGATGATGCCTCACGGAACTTTGAATGAAAATGGATCATTTCAGTCTTGGAGTCGTTGAACATGAGTTTATTTTGAATGGCTCATGAGCGAACATCAGTGATGCATAATTCAAGGCTGTTAACAGATTCAGAATGATGTGTAGGTTTCATGATTAAATATAGTTGAGTGTCATCTGCATAGATCATATGACGAACTTCCGGGTGGGAATCAATGATGTTGCTGAGTGGTCCAGTGTATAAGATGAAATCAAGTGGACCTTTTACGGATCCCTGCGGTACACCCCAGGGTAGAGCGAACTCATCAGACATCGAATCACCCACAATGATTGCTTGTCTACGATTCTCAAAATATGAAATAAACCATTTCAATGCGGTTCCGCTTATGCCGTATCTTTTCTGAAGACGTTGAAATAATAAATCATGATTGATAGTGTCAAATGCGGCGGAGTAGTCGAGTAGAATAAGTACCGCTTCATTACCTTTGTCTAAAGCAAGTAGTAGATCGTTTGTAACACGTAATAAAGCGGTTTCAGTTGAGTGGAAGCGGCGGTAGGCTGATTGGACTTTTGAAAACAGGAAATGTTCATCCATATATGCTTTTATCTGAGCAGTTGCAATTCTTTCCAAGACTTTGAAAAGGAAGGGAAGATTTGCAATTGGTCTATAATTTTGTAGGACGTTGGAGTCGAGATTTTGCTTTTTCAACAGTGGAATAACGAGGGACAATTTAAATGCAGATGGTACAGTACCTGATGACAGCGACATGTTGACGATTTTAGTGATATGCGGTAGTAGAGCGTCAATGCAGTTTTTTAGTAACCATGTTGGAATTGGGTCAAGTCTACTGGACTTAGATGCGCTTTCAGCAATGACTTTGCGTACCGTATCTTCTGATGTTTGCTCGAATTCAGCGAAACTACTATTACATGAATCGTCGACGTTGACAGTTATTAGTGGAGTGTTTATGGAGTTAAGTTTCTTGCAAATCTTCAGAATCTTTTCATTAAAGAAACAGCCAAACTGGTTTGCGAGATCCATTGAAGATGTGTGTTTCGGCAGAACAGGAGAAGAATCGACCGAGTACAGTTTACTTATGATGCGGAAAAGGTTCTTGTCATCCGCATTATGATAATTGCATTTTGCTAGATCTAGCATATCTTTATATGCTTTGCATTCCAACTTGTACCTCTGTTTGTCGATATCCAAACCAGATTTCAACATTCTGCGTTCTGATCTCCGTTTGACGCACTTCGCTTCACGGAGTTCATTCGTGTACCATGGTGCCCGTGGTCTAATGGTGATCAGTTTAGTTGTTAACGGAGCATGTTGGTCAAGGATGTACTGCAATACATTATTGTATTGGTCAGCGAGATCGGAGACACTATCTTCCGGTGCGCAGACGAGCGGCGAATTCATTATATCTTCCACAAAACAATTTAGATCAATGTTACGAAGTTTGCGGAAGGAGGTTGTCCGCGTTGGTTGTTTAGGATGTGATAAATCCATCAGGCTGATGACAGCCATATGGTCGGAAGGTAGTCCTTGTTTGACAGTGGTTTGTTTTATTATGTTGTCGTTTTTCCGAGAGATTAGAAGGTCCAATGTGTGCCCACTAACGTGAGTGGGGCCTTGGGCATGTTGATGAAGACAACTCGTGTCAAGCAGTTCATCAAATCGCTTGGTGTTGTTGTCCAAGAGGTCATCTGTGTGAATATTGAAATCACCAACAATCAGAAGGTTTTTGGTGCAAGAGACTGATTCAAGAAGTGATGAGAATTCAGTGATGAACAAGTCAAAGGTAAGTTTGTTTTTGGTCGATGGTGGTGGTCTGTAAATTGCAATCAAGTTAATTACAGATGAATTGGAAGTGATCTTGATATCCATATGTTCGAAAGACCGGAAACTTGTTGAAACATTTGGTTTTATTTGGAGTCCACGGTGCGAAATGATGCATATTCCACCTCCGCGTCCACCTGTAGGGCGTGGCGCGTGTGACACCACGAAATTTGGGAGGGTGTTACTCACGTCCGCGATAAAGTGGTTGTCACTTGCATCACCTTTCAACCAACTTTCGGTAATTACTAAAATGTCACATTCAACATCCAAAATAAAATCACAAATGTGAACAGTTTTATTTCTTAAAGAACGTGCATTCCACAGTCCAAAACAGATGGAACTCGAACTACGAGATTGTTCAGTATCCACGGAAACAGGTCCGCGAGGTTGAGAGATGTGTTCAGAGGCGGCAGAGATAAGCTTGCTTCGTCGTCGACCAGCCTTCTTTCCTCTATGTGTTTTTCGAGTTGAGAATGCTCGGCATGTGGTAAAGGCATTGATATTCAAACGATTTATAGTGTCAATTTCAGATGGAGTCAACGATGACTTTAAGTTTCCAGATAATCTGAGAAGTTGATCACGATCGTAGTAAATCATAGACGCTATAGATGAACTGACAGGTTGAAATTAAAGTCAATGAACACCCGTTATGATAAGACGATTCGGTTCTGTGAAGTAAGCCGACTACTACAATCCTAGGCCTACCGTAGTTGACAAATCCGGCAAAGAATGTTGAATGAACCGTGGATACGGCTGACCGCGAAGGCTGACTGCACAGGAATGTGAGTAGAAAGGCAAGCGAAACTGGCCTAGGAAAAACGGAACATTAGTTTCGCTAATAGACCAACGATGTTATCTTCACAAATATATACAACGGTCAGTAATAACCAGGAAAAGTTCGATGTGGCATTAAACACACAGATTTCAGTGTACAGAAACTGTAATTTTACAGAAACTTGGAGAACAGATCAGACTGGCCGCTTGTGAGGCGCACACGTCTTTAATAATGACTTTATTCATTCATAAAGGTTATGAAATAATCAATTTAAGCAAGTTATTACGAAGTGCGACAGCAGTTATTACAAAGTGCGACAGCTTTTGTTATTACAAAGTGAGAAAGCAGTTGTTACAAAGTGCGACAGCAGTCATTACAAAGTGCGACAGCCTTTGTTATTACAAAGTGCGACAGCTTTTGTTATTACAAAGTGCGACAGCAGTTATTACAAACTGCGACAGCATTTATTGAAAGTGCGACAGCAGTTATTGCAAAGTGCGACAGCAGTTATTGCAAAGTGCGACAGCAGTTATTACAAAGTGCGACAGCAGTCATTACAAAGTGCGACAGCTTTTGTTATTACAAAGTGCGACTGGCAGTTATTACAAAGTGAGACAGCAGTTGTTACAAAGTGCGACAGCTTTTGTTATTACAAAGTGCGACAGCAGTTATTACAAAGTGCGACAGCAGTCATTATAAAGTGCGACAGCAGTTATTACAAAGTTCGACATCAGTTATTACAAAGTGCGACAGCAGTTATTGCAAAGTGCGACAGCAGTTATTACAAAGTGAGACAGCAGTTGTTACAAAGTGCGACAGCTTTTGTTATTACAAAGTGCGACAGCAGTTATTACAAAGTGCGACAGCAGTCATTATAAAGTGCGACAGCAGTTATTACAAAGTTCGACATCAGTTATTACAAAGTGCGACAGCAGTTATTGCAAAGTGCGACAGCAGTTATTGCAAAGTGCGACAGCAGTTATTACAAAGTGCGACAGCAGTTATTGCAAAGTGCGACAGCAGTTATTGCAAAGTGCGACAGCAGTTATTATAAAGTGCGACAGCAGTTATTGCAAAGTGCGACAGCAGTTATTACAAAGTGCGACAGCAGTGATTACAAAGTGCGACAGCAGTTATTGCAAAGTGCGACTGGCAGTTATTACAAAGTGCGACAGCTCGATTGTTACAAAGTGCGACAGCAGTTATTACAAAGTGCGACAGGTATTACAAAGTGCGACAGTTTTGTTACAAAGTGCGACAGGTACTACAAAGTGCGACAGTACATACGTTCGTTAATACAGAAGTATTTAACTTTTGAAAACAAATTACTAATTGACGATGCCATTTATAGAAATGGTATAACCGAACTTAATTGTTTAAATTTACAAATATGATGAATAAATCATTTGAATGAAATTTATGAATTAAAGACGTTTAGTTTATGTGATATATACAGTGGTAGATTCATAAGTAGAGCATAATATAGATCCGTCTAACTTGTTAGTCAAGAATCCCACTAACTCCTTGTGTTTTACTTTTAATATAATAACTCCAAAATCTTCCGTTAGTTTTGACCACCACTTGCTTTCAAAGACGGATTTTGATTGCCTCACTACATTCTGTAACATTATTCTAGTTGGAAGAATTACGACAGTCCTCAGTATTACAATAATTAAGTATTGCTGTTCATTACATGTGTAAATAAAATTTCTGATCTCTGCAGAAGTCACGCATCAATGAAGAAATAGTTTTGTTTCTTCCTCTTAATTGGGACTCATAATTCTACACATCCGATCAGAATTGAATGAATATATTCCCACGAATCGATAACATTCATTATTGAGATCCATTTGTCCAATTATTTTATTTTGTTTTATTTTATTCAATCGAAACCAACAGCGATAATTACCGCCACTAACAGGTTTGATACAAACAAAGCCAGGACTGCTTAAAGCACGTACCTTGATTGGTCCTGACATTGATCAAGGGCTTCTCTCGTCCAGTGCCCACCTTGACCAGAGGTCTGAGGCAGATACTAGATGCAGGGGCTGCCATAAGAGTCAGCAGTGCTGATTTCAAATGCCTAACGGGACCCCAGCTGATAGATACAGTTGTTTCCACCAAGACATTTTAGGATAGTAGCAGGTTTTACACGCGGCTATGGAAAGGGTTCTGACAGGTTCATGAATGGCTTTAAGATCCGTCTTTTTTTATGCAAACAGTAAACTAAAAACTACAGGCTGTTTTACAAGTTGCATTTTATTCAACCACTCAATAGATGTTTGCATTTTCAAAAATGCCAACGAATCAATCCTTTATACCAAAACATCAAAATGAACAAAACATTTTCTTCTATATGTAAAGAACTAAAATAGGATTTTAAAGTAAACTTATTTTGAACTGTAAACATTCTGTGTAAATTATGAAAGATTCCTATAGGCTAAATAGCAAAATATTTAAATGCATATGTATGTTTAACTGCACTATGGAATACTTGCTATGTCTTCCCAGATAAGCTCTACATGCATAGGCATGTTTAACTGCACTATGGAATACTTGCTATGTCTTCCCAGATAAGCTCTACATGCATAGGCATGTTTAACTGCACTATGGAATACTTGCTATGTCTTCCCAGATAAGCTCTACATGCATAGGCATGTTTAACTGCACTATGGAATACTTGCTATGTCTTCCCAGATAAGCTCTACATGCATAGGCATGTTTAACTGCACTATGGAATACTTGCTATGTCTTCCCAGATAAGCTCTACATGCATAGGCATGTTTAACAGCATCATGGCATACTTGCTATGTCTTCCAAGAATAGCTCAAAATGCTTAGGCATCTTTAACTGCACTAGGACATAAATCACTGTCTTCCCAGAAGAGCTCACAATGCCTAGGCATCTTTAACTGCACAATGACACACTTGACAGGTCTCTCCAGAATAGTTCAAAATCTTTTAACTGCACTTGGGCACAACATATTATATATAAATATAGTTAGTAGCTCCATGGATAAATTTCTTTAATAGCTCTAAATGCATATGCATGTATACTACACTAGGACAAGTATCTGTGATTACATATAATAGATTAGAAATTGCATAAGATATATACATTTAGTAAATTTACTACAACAAATGCAATTTTTACACAGAAAACGAATTAATGAATGATGCTATCCTATGTAATGTTTTCGAGAAATCATACATTTTTCGTAAAATGTTTAACAATTACAATGTACATTTCATTTCATTTCATTACAATATTCATCACAATATATTCATTTTAAAGCTACAGAAAATAATAAATTTGCTACACTGTAATAAATTAAGAAATGTATATACACATACAATCTAATGAAATGTAACTAATTTCAGAAAAATTAATACAGTATAAAAATAAAGAGTTTATGATAATTGATAAACAAATATTTTACACAATGTAAAGTAAAACTTGCAAATTGTATCAGAGACAGAGATAAAATGTTTACACACATACAGTTATATGAAGAAGCAGTATTGGCAATATAGTGAACAGTCTTTTTATGCACTCACTCACTAGGGCGTCATCTGACAGACTCATTAGGCAAACAACCTATTATTAGACCACATGGGTGTGCATCCTTGCTATTTGATTGGTTGATTATGTATAACGTGACATGCTTTATTTGAATCCATCTTCAAGATTTGAGTAAATTGCATTGTTCAGGTTTTTGTAAAAATGTTGTGCAATACAATGATGAAAAATGGAGATTAATAAAATCCGAAAGTGAATAACTTTATTAAAACTGTAAAATGGTATTCAAAGTCTGATTTCATTAATCTTATTTAATTAATGTTTTTGGGAACAATACATCTTTAATTATTTGTATAATGCTTGGATATGACTCCTTTCATTTCCCAATGCAGTAAAACATAAAATAATATTCAAGCACAAACTCCCAAGTTCTCTAAACTCTCTGTATAAGCTACAAAATTCTTAATCTAAAGAAAAATAGCATTCCAGTTGGATACACCAGTTATTAGACATTACAGTGAGATTGTGTATATGAGTGCAAACATAAAAAACAAATTTTTATTTTAGGATCCCAGCAGTAATCAATTTTCACTTTTTTTATATTCAACCAATGTTATGATAAATTTCATTTTGCATATTTTGCCATCTCCATAAATAAAAAATAAAATATGAATAATACTGATATCAACCGTCTTATAATGGTTTACTAAAATATCTTTATAAAAACAATAAACTAAAACCACAACAATTTTTTTATCTTGAAATACAGTATAAACAAATTATGGTCAATAATATGTTACCCAAGAAAATTGCTAACCTTTAGCTACAAACCTTATTAAGCACAAAATCTGTCAAATAATAAACATAAGGTAGTATCAGCATTTATACCAATATATATATATTTCTACTACATTGTTGGTAATAGCTAAATAGATTACAAATTAGTATTAATAGTTTAATACATATTTATTTAGAATTAAATCAAACTAGGAATTAATCAAAATATATACAAAATAATATGTGTATATGTAGCACTGAAAGACAGACAGAATAAAATATAGGAAAACATTAATAAATAAACATATTGCTTTTATGATAAAGGTAATTTTAATACAGTATACAGTACAATTTGCATGCAAACCATTCCACAGCTGCTATCATTTCTCATCCCTAAATTCTTTAAAGCACATATTTTACAAATACCCTTAATTTATGCAATTTTGTAACAATAAGTAACAAATAACAAAAATGGTAGTAAAACAAATTTTTACTTGTCAACGAAGAGAGATAACAACATTGATCCAATTAAAAGAAAGAAGCAAATACAACCACACAATTCCATTAAAATAAAAACAAAACAAAAAATATTTCAGAAAATGCATGGGAAAAATTAGTATTAAAGGTCTATACAAAATTATTAAGGAAATTATATTAAATTACAGTAATTTCAACTGTTTAAGTAAATTCAATAGGACATACAAATTAATTAATTCAATAACTGGTTGATTCCAGAATGAGAAATTACCACCACATTCAGACAGATAATCGTGGCTTCAAACTTATCCACGTCACAACACAATAAATTCACAATCAAAAACTGTGCAACAACAAAGTTATGCCAACACCAAGAAATAAAACAAAAACAGAACATTTCAAAACCAAACATCTTCATTACCCATTAATCAGCGTTTTAATCTAATACGAGACAATAATATACATTAAGGAAATGATGGGTCTCGGATGTTGTTTTGTATATTCTAACATCAATTAATTTGTCTATGTGCGTTGTGTTAACTCGCTCCAATCTCTCTTTTCTGGTGTGATGAGAGGTTTTTCAGAAACTCTGTGAAAATAAGAAAAGAGAGTAGGTAGGAATTGTAAAAGCTGATTGCAAGAGTGCAATACTAAATTGTATACATAATACACCTTAAATTTGCCTAATGTCTTATTTCATCATCTTATTATTATGCCATTTTATTTTTTTAAACAATTAGTTTTTTCTGTCCTTTTTTCCACCCTTCTTCGAATTATATGTCTAGTTAAAAATAATATGTCGTTCTTATATAGCGCTTAATGCACAAAGCCTCTAAGCGATTCACATTATTACTCCATTTTTAAGATTAGACATGTATGGAAACATAATGCTGATAGGCAGTAATCAGCATAGTTTTGTTTTGACCTTACCAGGCAGGTAGCATTGACATCTACAGAATAGTTGGGCCATGAGATTAAAGATAGCCCAACCTATTTCCTGATAACTAAACTCTCTAAAAAATCTCCCTCAAGTAATAAAAGAAAAACATCAAAGATGTAGATTGGTTTCGAACACAAGGTTTCAGGTCAACAACCTAAATACTATACAATTTCCTCACACAAGCTGGGTTGCCAAAAAACGAAAATACAACCTATTCAGTCTATAGCGCCCTTATAAAGTAATCTATATGCATTGTGTCTGGTTAATATTTTGTAGTGAGCCCAATTATCCTGGTAGATAAAAATCTGTCTACATATACCCATTTGTACACCTAGATGGAGGGAGGCATATGTAAGGGTCTTCATGCCTAGGATAACGATTTCAAAAACTGCTCAGTCCCATAATAGATTCATGACTTCATAATTTTTTTATAGTCTAGTTCTAAAATATTTTACATATTATTAATTTTTTTTTTATATATATTTTCAAGATTTTATATTTATAGTGAACTTTAGTATTTAGTACAAAATTACCTTTGACTGAATTACTCAACTCAACTCAAACCTATTCAACAGTAGTTAAATAGAATTACCATTTAGATCATGTCAATTGAATATTACAAAATACTTACATATAATCCAAATCTACATCATAATCATATTCGTCATCTTCCTCCAATGATACATGGAGGTATGGGTTATCCGACCCTGGTCGGAAACTATAAGCCGTGAACACAAAGAATAAGTATGTTGATATTTCAAAAAAGAAGTCGTCTATCCAGGTATAATTAAATGGAACTATAACCTGTAAAAAAGTAATATAATCACATGTAAATTCCATACAAAGAGAAAAGTAAAAATCACATAATATTAATACTTCATGTATTAAATGCAGCATGATGAATCTATGCTGGTTGTTAAATGTTGCCCATGAAAAATACAGTATATTTAATAACGTTCAATAAAAAAACTACATAAACAATTAAGATATCAATAGAGAAAATTATATTTATTTATGTAAAAAATACAGAAAAAATATCTGGGACAATACATACAATTACAATTAATGAACGTTAATGAGTTGAGAAGGTAGACAAATTCATCCCACATTTAACTGACTGTTAGTTAATACAGTCATCAATACGAAACATGGCACTTTTATTTTATTTATTTAGGCAGATGTGGCTAAGGATTACCAATAGTAAAGTAATCATTATCCTATTAGAAAGGTGGTAATCCCCCTGATACAAGAGCTATTTTGTGAAAGTGAACTTGGGTGCCAAAGTAAAAGACAGTGCCCAAATTCCAGTCCAGAGCAACTATAGTATAGATAGTGCACTCTTTGCCTTTTGATGATGTTTGCGGTACACCACATATATTTAGTTCTGAAAAGAACTGTTGAGTTTCTTGACGTTTCGATCAATATACTTTGATCGTTCAAGTAGTGAAACCTATGTCAACTGAATGGAACTGAAAGAAACTAGATGTGCGAGCAATGTATGGGCAATTGAAAGTTGTGTTCAGTTACTTGGAGCACTTATGTCGACACAGAAGAGTTGAGTTCCCTGTCGACATAAGCGCATCTTTAGACAAAAAAGAGAGAATATATGATATAAAATTAACATCATCTTACCTTCAATATATACACTATTATTCTTGTTATGTAGATGTAACATACAACCTGAAATTGATTTAAATAATGTAATATTAATTATAAAGCAATAAATGTTATCTTTAAACCATCACAAGGTTTTTATTTATTCTCAATTTAGGCATATTGCCAAGGAAAACCATTCACTGTCTTTCTCAAAGATTTTCACAAGACTAAGTCATATTTACAAGAGATAAGTCTCTAGAAACAACCGTTAAAAAATAAAATTTATGCACTCAATATCATTCCATTTATATAGAGAACAGCATAACAACAAATAAGTAAACTTAATATATAGAAAAGACATAAAAATGAATTTTTTTCTTGTTATCGAAATTCAGTAAAAGTCTGTTTTATAACTAGGAAAACTAAAGCACTACGTTTTCAAAAACAAGTTGTTATGTAGCAAGGAATACTAATGTAAAATTGTTAATGTAAAGAAAAAATAAAACACAAACCATGATGTAAAAACGCCTGAACAGCTTCAACTTGACAAGGCTAATCGCAGCTGCAAAGACAAAATATGTTATTTATGAAAGGTGCTACATTCTCTAAACCCTTTCAGACCGAATAAAAACATAGCCTATCCCAAATTGAATATGAAGCTGCACACTAATACAGAAATAAAACAGCACCTTCATTTGAAAGTAAAATTGCACATATTTATTAAACTCTGACAAAATGTTCATATAAAAAATGTGGCTTACATCATGTACTTTTATATCATATCTAGTCAGAAATATATTTTTTGGTTTAGAAACATAAGATTTATAAAGCGCACATATCCACAAAGTGCTCAAGGCGCTTAAACATGAAATGTTCCAGGCTCAATTTTATTGTGAGGGCCTGCCCTACCCAAATTGCTAAGAAAGGGGTTCTTATGGTACTAATTCTACCACTTTTGGAATCACCAGCCGGAGCTCACTGTCATGTAATCAATTTATATCATCATTTTAGCTGCTTGTAACTATTTCTAAAAGCATTGTAGGAGAGAATAGAGCTAATGGGTGGTGCCATTGTGAGCCATGTAGTAGCGCGCCCTCAACAAATTAGGAAGGCAAAATCTTTGCTATACTGTAGAGGAGATGGAATAATTGATGGATTAATGGAGAGGGCGCTGCTTCATGCTGTGAAATGGCATCGGCCAGTTTGACCTTTTAACCCTTTACTTCCAATACTGTTTTTTACATAATGTTCGTACACAATTTCATTGCAAGTTTTTACCTTTGCCGCTAGAGTGAGAGGCATCTTGTAAGTGTCGTATAGACCATATAACTGGATACAGAATTGCACCACAACACAACACATCTACCAATAAGAAAATAGACTTCCAGATGAAGTAGTCTGCTTTTCCCTCTTCTGAAGTGTCTGTGATGATGTACGCTATATTTGCAAAAACCTGTGGATGAAAAACAATGCCTCTTGTAACAGTCTTGAATTGAAAAGAAATAATTACTGGATACACACTCCTGAGAAATTAATGAATGAAATAAGAATAGGTATGGAAACCTCATGGAGTAAAGTTGACCTCACCCCGAAATAAATAACAGGAGTTCAACAATAGTTTTTTGACACATATCACCCCACCAATTCCCCTCCCTAAACCCATCTACCGGCAAAAACATGAAATGATAAACAAAATTCTGATGCTTAAAACAGTCCGTTTGCTTAAAATTGAATTTGATTAGTAAAAAGTTGTACACAATATATTCTATGTCAACATTTACTGTTTTTTAATTGAATGATCGATACATAAGTTTTGTATTTAACAACATTCTAGAATAGCAATCAACAACAAAATATGTTCAAACAAAATCATTTTACCGGCTTAGTGGCGTTAAAAATACAAGCTTTTTAGAGCAAAGAACTAATTACCTGTAATGGAATAACAATGACAAAGACTTTCTTGTCTTTTTTACTGAGAACGGGTTTAATAAAAGCCCAGCCAGATCCAATCAAAGTTATCGTCATAAACAACAAGGCACCTTTAATTCTGTAGATAAAAAATATAATAAAAAATAAATTAATATAATTAATGAATTAATCTAGCTGATGCCAGCATGATGCACAGTTAAAACATTACCAAACAGAATATTGCTATTAAAATCAGTATAAAAGATACTTATCGACAACATTCTCTGCTATTCAAATATTACATAATAGATGTGCTTACCACAATATACAGTATACATAATGAATGACTTGAATATGGATAATATTTTTGTAAAAGGGAAATAGTGAAAATTAGGACAGGCAGACTATTAACGAATGAAATTGTAAGGGCATGCGGCGCAGTTTGTTGGACTACAAATCGTGAGATCGTGGGTTCAAATCCAACGCTCATTGCATTGCTTGTATCCTAAGGCAAGACACATTACTGACGTTTGCCTCTTTCCACCTACAGTAGGTGTACAAATGGGTAACTGATAAGTAACGTCACGACACTGCTTTGCACTGATTACTAGCTGCATTATGGGAGTATACGTGTAAAAAATGAAATGACCAGGGTAAAAATAAAATATACAGCGCTTAGAGGTTTCACAATATTAGGTGCTTTATTATAATGCTAGGTCATGTAAAATTAGGATTTTAGCCGCCAGAGCAGACCAGAGACGGTGGACTCTACAAATTGTTTTCCTGTCGCAAAATATACTGTAGCATTTTTACAAAATTTCAAATTTAAAACAAAAACCATGTAATCATCGAAATGGAAGAGAATAATGCACAGAATTTGATAAAAAGTCAACCAATCAAATGATAGATGTAAATCAAACACGCTTTCATATTTCAACTCACAAAACATGGACTGATTACAACAAAGACTTTTACTTTTAGCATAATTATTAAAAGCAAAATCATTACTTATATTTCACCAGATCAGATGAACTATTCATATAACCATGGCAACATGATCATGTGATTGATTGTGTGCTCTCATGAGTGTTATAAAACGAGTAACTTACAGATAAGTAATGTAAAAGAGAATTGCAAATGTCTCCACAGGTGATCCATCAATAGCAATGAAATGGTAGTCCATCTGTCAAAAAAACAAATTATATGTTGATGATGTGTTCAAAATATGGCCTATAAAGGGATCACATTCCGGAAAATTACAATTTTTAGTAAAAAAGCATGCACTAGTGAATTTTCTATAGTTCCATCTATAAACACTACATTGAATTCTGATATACGTTGTCTTTTATTATTAATGATGGTTGAAAATAAATAAAAGTTGTTATACTTGTTTATGAATCTTAGCTTACCGCATGAAAGAACAGTGTCATGGTCTTGAGTACAATCAGTGCTAACATAATGTAATGAATCTTAAAGATGTTTTCATTATGAGTAACTATATAGTATAGCCACAAGCCAGCTGATAGAAAACATAGCACAGACATAGTGAAGTAGACTGGCGGAAGAAAGATATCACCGGCTGACAGATAGTTGAGCTTATCAGAGTAACGATTCATCTCTATGATGTTTATCTGTAAAGATAACAATAATTATTACTAGACATGAAACTCGTCACTTTGACGAGTTAGTTATCCGCACCACGACAAACGCCACGTGCACGTCATACGTTGGAATATTGCACACAGATAAAGATTATGGCATTATGACAAGAACTGAAGAATATGACATGCTGTTAGTGCTGAATTTTGTGTCATATAGTATATACATGCAAACAGTATAAGCTGTATACATATTACATACAGTGTAGAATAGGTGAAATTACGGGACCCGCCATTTATTCCAATTTTTAACATGGCGACGGTATCAAAATGAAACACTTAGATAGCAATTTCAGAAGGAAATTATCTCAGGAACAACATATTAACGTGTAGAAGAAATTTGAATACGTAAAATATAGATGCACACCCTTTTAAATGTGATGAACTATTACGCAAAATATGAAAATACGACTTTTTTTATTCAACTGGCCATATGATGACGTCACAACATCCGATTGGCAAAATGTTTACATGAATTCGTATCTACAATCCAATAGCTTCCAGAAAACGTTTTAATCGTGATTATCACATTTTATTCTTACGAGCTATTACAGATTAAAATTTACTGTAAAGATGAAATTAATGACCCACGTAATTAAAATTTTTAGGCATGATGACGTCATAAAAATTAAAATATTTTTATCTCATGCTAAAGAAAGTTGATTGACCTACACAATATATAAATGTAGGAGAAAAAGGAATACAGATAAGCGCGATGCGCTCCATTGAATGTGATGAGCAATAACGAAAGAGACAAAAATCCTATATTTTACATTCGTGTGGCCATACGATGACGTCACAATGTTTTTTTAGCCTTATTGATGCATGATCCGATATCTACAACTCATCAACTTCTAGATTTTGTAATAAAAATAAACGGTTAACGGTTTACTTTAGAAACTATGACTGTTTAAAAAAAGACATAATTTTGACGATTTTTTAAGCTTTTTCATAAAAAACGCGCACGAATTGTCTAATTCAACGTGTTCGTATGGCGTTATTTAAACTGGAAAAGGTCTAAATTGTTTTCAAAATCACTGGGAAAGGCTTGAAAAATATAATTCAAGAGAAAAAAATATGTTTTTAACGCTATGTGCGCACCGCGCGCATAAAAAATTGCGCGCCCGTGGGAATTTTTGACATGCTCAAAATGACAAGAAACGCGTAAAAAGTTGATTAGAAATTAATTTTGCGCATTTTGAAATTTTAAATGCGCGTGCGCGCGTAACTTCTTGTCAAACATGCCATTTTTAATCCGTAGAAAGTTTGCCCCTGATATGACTTAAATTTTGTCAAAGTGTCAATACTAAATGACTTTTGGTTTTTAATCTATGATCAATCATTGAAATTCATAAAATTGCGCATAAGTCACGTTGCGCAACTATGACGTCATTCAAAAATAGGAGGTGCACAACTTCACGTAAATGCCCATATGTTGTCAAAGTTATGAAATGTTATGTTTACACATTTTAGAGGAACACGACTCACAAAAAGGAAGGAAGGAAAGAAGAATAATACAGAAAAAAAATATTGATCTCATACAATTACAAGGAGTTATCCGCTTGGTATACCAAGCGGATAACTAAAAAGCAACAATTATAATAAAAACCAGACTACTGGCGGGGACCGAGGAAAATTTAAAGCTGAATTGTGCACAGGTTTCAACACAACAAAAAAACAAAAATGTCCTTCAGCTGCCACCAAATGGCACTCATTTATCTATCTTTAACACAAGGGGACAAGATTAACCAGCACAACCCCAGGTAACCCCCTACTCTTCTGGAAGATGAATTTTAAGTGCACAGGAATGAGAGGTCATGAACTTTTAGTTTTAAGTCTTTATCCAAGACAATTTGTTCTTCCCCCAGAACTAAGGCCAGGCCGGGAGAACTTGCTTAAAATTTGTTATTGCTACAGGTTGCGGTTCCTCTGCATTAACTGCTTGACTCAACTAAATAACATAATAAAATCAACAATCAATCAATTGACTGATCAATTAAATCAGTTATCAGGTATCCCAATAAAAAATATAAATAATCACATAATTATGGTTCATTGAAGTAGTAAAAATAATTTTTGCTTTAATTCATTTTCAATTGGAAGAATTTTTGAAGGGATATCAATTTTAAAATATAATTTTTGGAAAACCCATTGGTATCACAGAGTTGTTAATGATAATTCAAAGGCATATTAATGTCCAGCAACTTACTGATAAATTAATTGCAGTTGGTTTCTCTTCACTTTCTTTACCTTTACAATGATGAAAATACAAATTATATAAACCTTCTTCTGTCTCGTTACTTATTTTGACACGAAACTGGAAAAATAAAAAAGTTACATTTATAGTATTTATTTAATATTTGCGTAGTTTAAAAAACAGTTGCGCTGATTAACGCCATCTGCATAAGTATGGGCAATGTCCATACATGTTTTATCCATTGACCAGCATAATAATGTGAAGTAGCTTTGAACATACAATAAAGTGCTATAAGTAGATTAATGCATTTAAGGAAATAAGTTGTCATTTGTTAGGTTTATTGTACCCTTTTAACCTATTTTTGTTGTGGAATTTATACTACAAATAAAGAATGCATAAACATACATGATTTAGGAAATATAATGATATTATAAATTTTAAAAGCAAGTTAAAATTACTTATATAATTATAATATTTTATTTTGGTTCCAATGTCCTATTTTATTGAAGATTTGTTCATAATAGTTATATTTTTTTAAGTGTTACTGTTATATTTACTGAATTTTTAACATTTCTCTAAATTATTTGTATGCAAGTAGTATTTAAGTATGACATTTAACTTAACGTTTTAACTTTTTTGAATCTGTATGTGAATTTTAACTTTTATTAATCCTCTTGTAATTTGTTTGAATGTCTTTTGTATTGTTTTTAAGAGGGCTCTTCAAGTCAGCTGTACTGCTGTAGTACAGCTGTTGAATATATAAATAAATTGTTATTTGTGAGAATTAAATTGATTTATACCTCTGTTGAGTATGCATGTTTCCCTGCTGAGTTTAGTGGAACTGTTGGCAAGAGGTGCACTGGCCTTTCTTTATTGTCTTCTGAGTAACTGTGAATCTTAGTTTTATTAGAACCATCATCATTCAATGTATTGTTACCTTGCCCACCATCTTTAACGTCACTAGCTTTATGCAAATCTACAACAATACCATGAAAACAATACAAAACTATTATATTACTGACGACTGAGTTAAAAACATAATAGGCGACGGCCAATTACAATGTTGTCTTTATAATTGACATATAAAGTTATGAGTAAAATTTTAATGAAAACATTTTTGTAGTGTCCACTCAAGGAACATTGGCAAATAAATGAAGAAATTAGAAAACAAAACAATACAAACAAACAAATTATAATAAATTGTATCTTTCTAAATTATTATATTTTACAGGAAGAGAATGACCTACGATACGAGAAAGTTGTATAGTAAAGAAATGTTCATGAGCATGTGTTCATGAGCATAGCGGTCCAAGACACAATCAAAATGAAACTCACTCCTGTGGTCAATAGGGTACAAAAAAGTTTACCCTGCAAACATTTTAAGAAAAACCAAAGGATGACTCTTTATCTAATAAATTGGGAAAGAAGCATGTACTATGAATGGTGTACACACTACTATTAAGATAGAAGAAGTTATAGTAATTACCAGAGTCCGACCTCTTGCTTATGTTACCATGTGGCTTTTGAGTATCCGCCAAATCATCATTGAAAGTGATTTCAAGCTGCTTCAGGTCATGTGATGTCCTGTTTATTTGCAGACTATAATAAACAATTATTCAAAGATCAGTTAGCAATTTCATGCTTCATGGCTGGATTATAAACAGCACCAAAACAATACCTGAGAGTTTGATATGAGTATTGAGGCGATTTAACATGACCAAATAGAAAAGATGATAAAAGAATAAATGGACAGAAATAGAATAAAGATGAAAACTATTATGAAAATGAGATAAAGGATAAAGATGATAATGGGAATAAAGGATAAGTATGGAGATGTGGATGACGTGATAAGGATGGAGATGTGGATAACATGATAAGGATGGAGATGTGGATAACATGATAAGGATGGAGATGTAGATAACATGATAAGGATGGAGAAGTGGATAACATGATAAGGATGGAGATGTGGATAACATGATAAGGATGGAGATGTGGACAACATGATAAGGATGGAGATGTGGATAACATGATAAGGATGGAGATGTGGATAACATGATAAGGATGGAGATGTGGACAACATGATAAGGATGAAGATGTGGATAACATGATAAGGATGGAGATGTGGTTAACATGATAAGGATGGAGATGTGGATAATAAGGATGGAGATGTGGATGATAAGGATGGAGATGTGGATGATAAGGATGGAGATGTGAATAACATGATAAGGATGGAGACGTGGATAACATGATAAGGATGGAGATGTGGTTGACATGATAAGGATGGAGATGTGGTTAACATGATAAGGATGGAAATGTGGATAACATGATAAGGATGGAGATGTGGATAACATGATAAGGATGGAGATGTGGATAACATGATAAGGATGGAGATGTGGATAACATGATAAGGATGGAGATGTGGTTAACATGATAACGATGGAGATGTTGATAACATGATAAGGATGGAGATGTGGTTAACATGATACGGATGGAGATGTGGTTAACATGATAAGGATGGAGATGTGGATAACATGATAAGGATGGAGATGTGGATAACATGATAAGGATGGAGATGTGGTTAACATGATAAGGATGGAGATGTGGATAACATGATAAGGATGGAGATGTGGTTAACATGATAAGGATGGAGATGTGGTTAACATGATAAGGATGGAGATGTGGATAACATGATAAGGATGGAGATGTAGATAACATGATAAGGATGGAGATGTGGTTAACATGATAAGGATGGAGATGTGGATAACATGATAAGGATGGAGATGTGGATAACATGATAAGGATGGAGATGTGGATAACATGATAAGGATGGAGATGTGGATAACATGATAAGGATGGAGATGTGGATAACATGATAAGGATGGAGATGTGGATAACATGATAAGGATGGAGATGTGGATAACATGATAAGGATGGAGATGTGGTTAACATGATAACGATGGAGAATGTGGATAAATGGACAAGGATAAAAATGAAAATAAAGGATAGGGACGGAAATGGGGATAAAGGTTAAAATGAAAATGGGGATAAGTACTGTATATAAGGATGAAAATGGGGATAAAAGATAAGGATGAAAATGGGGATAAAAGATAAGGATAAAAATGGGAATAAAAGATAAGGATAAAAATAGGGATAAAAGATAAGGATGAAATGGGGATAAAAGGTTAAGGATAAATTTGGGATACATATTAAGGATATAAATGAGGATACTAGGATAAGGATGGAAATGAGGCTTAAAAGATGGATGGAAATGAGGCTAAAAGGATGGATGGAAATGAGGCTAAAAGGATGGATGGAAATGAGGCTAAAAGGATTGATGGAAATGAGAATAAGATAATGTAAATAAAGATAAATAGTAAAACGATAAGGATGATAATAGTGATAGGATATTAAGGATAGAATTATGGATAAAAGCTTATTAAAGGTATTTATATGGAATTACTATATTTAGTGTATGATTACCTCATGTTTTTAAAATTGAAATACAGGAATACTACGGATACAGAATCATTCTTGATACTTGAACGATTTAGAATGCAATTATCTTCATGCTCGTTGTCATCTTGCTGAAACAAAGAAAAACATACATACATATTATACAAATCAGATGTTAATATACAACCTTAATATCTCTAATTTTCTATTTTGATATTCCTATTTAGTATGACTTTTTCTCTTTATTTTATTGTTGATTTAACTGTTGGATCTGATCTTCTGCCATTTTATATCTTTAACTTACAACTCAAGCCAACTGGTGACAGTTCACAGCATTGCATTAACTTGTGACCAATTGTAAAATCTGCTTGTGAACCTTGAACAATTTTCCAAATTTAAAATAAATGCACACAATAAATCAACATGACATTTAAGTCCTAGATGGTTGCAGATTAAAAGCTCCCTGTTTAAAAAGTTAACATAAATTTTAAAATAGCAGATGATCATGTCTTTATAAAGTGATCTCAATTATTTATAAAGTGATCTCAAGAAAAAACACCAATTAATACTCTCTTCAAATAATGATTATCTTTACTATACACTACACAGTGCAATGAGTCTCTAAGGTAAAATCAAGTGATTCAGATGTACACACAGCACTATTGATGCTTTCTGCATGCTTCTCCATTAAATATTATAATATTCTTGGAACATAAATTTCTTAAGCACTAAATTAGTAAATGTACAATGAAGAGAAAATTGACTCTGAGAGATGCATCATGAAAAATGCACTTAATAAATATGACACGGCTTGACAACAAACAGAATGATAAATAAAAAAAGGATAAAACTAACTCTGTTTTTTTTTAACTGTTTTTGTTTTTTGTTTGCTGAGAAATTTTCTTAACATCATAATTTACATATGATATTGAATGGTTTAAATTATTGAAAATTATTTTGTTAATTTATGTTATTACAATAATAGGATATTGTTTAAGATTATTTTCAAAATAATGTTAGAAAATGTATTATTTTATAAATGACACGTTTAAAGAATGTATGCTGTTCTATGCAATTTGAAAAAAATGTTTTTAAATCAGTTGCCGATAACGGACTAAAAAGTTTATTATTATAGAAAATATGAGTTCAGGAAGCCTTCAAGTATTACATGATCAAGATCGTAAATTAGTTATGATTTTAAAACTGTATTGAAAAATAGGTTCTTTTCACCGGTTTCAGCTGGCAAGAAAATATCATTCAGCAAACCACTGTAAGGTACTTAAAAATATGTATTCTTTTGCTCAGCAGAAACAGGCCCATAGAACCACTATATTTTATATTTAAACCAGATTTTTATATTTAAAATTTCAAAAAGTTTCAAAGAAACATATCGACGTATCAACTCGCAAACACCTTACAGTGAGCTACGCCCACTGCTCGCGTATAAACAGCAACAAGTTTGAGGAGCTACTGTAGATCTGCCTACTGTTTGTGGATTTATTTTATCGCAGCAGAAACAGTTCCATTTAACACACTCTTGGTTAAAATAGCCTACATTTCCCTATTATTATACTACTTCAGCAATATAAAATCCATAAAGCTTGTGTCTATAGATTTAAGCAGAGCAAGGTAACTACACATTGTAAAAATAGATAATAATTGATTTCAAATTATGCAAATAATAAAACCAAAACAAAGTTTAGTCAAGGTTACAAGTAGGAAATAACAAAGCAGGATTTTTCATAGACTTTGTATTATCTGTTACCAAAGGGAACTGTTGCTATTTGGGTAGGGTATACAGTGTAATGCTAGTGTTCAATGAATTGATTTTGTTGTAGAATTTACCATAATCAAACAGCACCTCAATGCTCTAATCAAACTAATACTACTTTTTCAAATTAATATTTGAATAGGATTTTGCCCATACTCAAATTTACCAACTGGCTGAGCAACACAAAATAAATAAGATCTGCAGACTGCTAGTTTCAACAAGGTATCAATGGCCAACTATGTAATAAAATTATCACGATATTATGTTGCCAGGTTTCTTTCACACGCATAACCTGTGATGTGGATAAAATGTATTTAATCTTGTTTGTAGTATGGTTACAAGAATTTTTTGAGATACGAGCCTAGCAAATTCGCAAAATAGTGAGCAAGGATGTAACAAGCGGTGGAAGGGAAGTATATTTGAACCACAGGGAAAAAAGAGAAAAGATAAAAAATGGCACAATCTTGTCTTGTAATGACACCTTCTTAATTGCCGCCTATTCAAAAAGTTAAAGATTTTGCAAATAGGAGGCCTACTTTAAGTAGTGGCTGTGTGTGACCGTGGCTGTGTGAACTAGTACAGCGAGGTAACCCCCTACTCGTATTGAAAGAGGTAATACTGTAGGTTCTTTAAAGTGCACACATGCATTTTGTGTACAGTACACTGGAGGACCTTGATGATTTGTTCTACCACCAGAACCATGGGGCGAGTGAGGCTCGAACCCTTTCCGATATTATGGCTACAGTACATATTATGGTTCCACTGTTTTAATTAACCACTCGGTCACTCACTCACCTCTTTTAAGTAGAAATGCTTACTGTGTGACCTCAAGTTGACATTGAATTTTAGATGATAATAAAGATGGTTTGACTTCCGATCTAAAATGGATGATCAAGAACCTGCTACTGTACCTATCCAGATTGGGTGTTCTAACACATGCTGTAAGCTGAAGGTTAGCTCCCGATATGGATTACAAAATGCTGTATACTGTAGTATGTATTAACCAGCCTAATGTCATGACATACTGTACATGTGAAAATTAGATCAGATTGCATGAGTTCAAAATGATTAAATCTGTACTATATATTATAATCATATATTAAACAATTACTATATCAATAACAACATGATACAAGTATACTATTACAATATTGATGAGTCTACAACAGGTAGTCATAATGTGATTTAACCTTTACTATGACTTTTCCAGGAATCCTACACAACCTACAGTATTTTCAATCTTGTGTAAAGTTTAATGTATCGCATGCATCCACAAACCTTTTGTGTTAAATGGTTACTGTAATTACAGTATGAGTGAATGGGACCCATAAGCCATTTAAAGATGTTGTCCCCCAAAAACATTAAAAAGAAGATTGTTTTAAAAAAAAAACGACTTTGAATAGGCCATTTCGCAGTTTTAATAAAGTTAATCACTTTCACAGACAAAAGAAATTAAAAAGTAATGTTTTCACTTGTAAAAATTACAGTTTTTTTCAGGAAAATAATTTTTAGGTGACATTAAAATGTAACATTCAACAAATTTTTGCAAAGAACTATTTCCAAGAAAATTGGTTCTTCTAAAATACTGTATTAAATTTGTTCTTTTATTTGAGTTAGAACCAGCCTCTCTACAGTATCTATCAAGAATTCAACAATTTACACCAAGTAGAAGCATTTTTGGATGGTTACAGTACCTCACCATCATCATATGCCAAGCACAACATACACAAGTTACTATAAATAAAGTGTGCAAACAATAAATTAGTATTGAGTAAAAGAGACAGTGGATAGAATATTAATTAAAGCAATTAGATGCATTGTTATCACAAACTCTATCAAGTAAAACACTTGAACTTTGTTCTGTTTAGAGAGATGACATTTAGTCAACAATGACCAACTACAGTATAAAAAATAAACAAATGTACACAAAAATTGTATCAACAAACTTATTTCTCATACAGTACATAGTGGAAGGCTGGTGGAAGACCCCAATACAGACCCAAATCAATTCTATTCTTATTGTTACTAAAATCCATCCATCCACATAACATTCACTTCCAACCAAACACAGAAAAATCATGAAGAAACGCAAATTTTACTGTTGTTCATAACATTGACAAAATTATAATATAATAAAAGCGGTGGTTCACACCAACAAAATAAAAATACAGTATTAAGCATCACATTTTTCTGTCATAGAATATGATGTGGATTAGCATTTTAAACAGCTGTTAAACTGTTGCATCTACTGTACAGTAGAGTCCAATGGAAGGAATGCACATTGCAAGAAGCCAGGTTAAAAGAACATTTATACCATGATGCATTCAGTGATTTTGATACCAGAGAAAAATAAAAATCAGTGGTAATAGAACTCCCATTTTAAATGCTAAAAACAAAGTCATGAGTCTACTGTATTATTTTATATTTTTAAATGTGATGCTATAAAGAGTTCAAATTAAAAACCACATAGCGTACATGACACGTTTCTGAAGAGGCCTGGGGATTAATGGAAAGAGTAGGAAATTAGGTAAGAAGAGATGGAGACTGCTAGGATACTTTTGGTAATGACGGAAATGCATGAAATATTACAGTATCTATTCATACAAAGGCCAAATTTTAACAGGTTATAACTGTTTAACAATGGCAAATGTATTGAAATGAAGTTGTCTTCTGATCTACTACAGTTATAACATACGCTCTAATCCATTTCATGTGACCTTGTAAACCAACAAATTGTGGTAATAACTGTTATCCATAATCAATTACAATCCATACTGCTGCAGCCTTTGCCGATATTATCACAAGTCCATTGAGCAAAAGATCAATTGAATCATCAGCCATTTTAATAGTCAATAAAGGTATTTTGTTTAAAAATAATAACTGCAAGGACCTGTCCTGTGTATGGAAAATAGGGTGTGGATTTTTATTTATTTTGCCTTAAAATATGAATGAAAAAAAATATGGAAGAAAATGGCATGGGTGTGAAAATTATAACATCTACTTAGTACTTAAATATGGAATCTCGCGTTTTTATTGTATGTACAGTACAGTATGTCTATGGACAATTTGCTTGAAATGAAGTTGAATTGAATTGAATCGAAATCCAACCTTGTGACAATTGAAATTGGTTTCACAATATTAAAATAATAAGAATGATTTTTGTGGCAGAAAAACGTTCAGTTTATCACTAGTTTTGTGGAAATATAATAAGAATTATTGAAAAAGCATGAGTCTAAATCTTCTATTGACTATTCATTGAACTTGCTTCTTTAATGCTATTGATTTTCCTTTGCATAAATTTAAGTCTTAGAAAATACACTATAGTTTTGATCAAGGGTGTACAGTATTTTCTATAAACTTGCCATGTTGGTGGAACTACTGTGCATGGACCAATTAAGCATCTTTTGTGAGATTTTTAAGTGGAAATTTAATCAAATAAGTGATTATTAATCTAACGAAATTATTTTTAAATAGATAAAGATGTTATAATATTTAAACTTGATGTCGAAATGAAATAAAGACTAACTGTACTGTAGATTAAAAAGAACATAAAATGGCCACCATTTTATTGAAAAAATATGGTCACAGAATATTCAGATGAGAAATTCATAAATTCAGTGACGAATTATAACTTTCAGTAAAATACAAAATGCTTTTAAAAAATGTGAATGGTACTCGAAGGTATAAACCATTTCAATCAAGTAAAAGGTACAGTATTTACCATTCGCAGTGACTGAATAAAAGCATCTGTACTGTATCAGTGCAATAACTACATTTATTGCTTTATCAATATACCAAAAAGTGATTATATTTGAGTGTACATAAATTCTGATAAAATTAATATTGTTTGTCTTTGTAGAAATTGTACTTAACTGCCTACTAAAAGCATCTGTACAAATAACATTTAAAGGCATATATGTTGATTTTTCCAGATAAGCTTGACACGAAGTAGACAACAGTACAGTACATTGGTTTGCTATCAAAATACAGTCTTGAAAAGAAAACAATAACAAAGTTGACATATGGAATATTGGCAATAAGCTTTCATTTTAGATAGTACATTGGCCGACTACAGTGCATTCCACATGTGGCTATTGGATATGTTAACATTCTCTTTTCTCCTCTTTGAGAATTAGTAGGCCTACTAAAGCTTAAAATAAAAGGGCAATGATTGATAATGAAAGACTATTATTTATTAATGTATATCCACACAACAAATTTATTTTGAATTTACACCGGCCTTTAATTAATACAGAATCATCAGTTTACAAGTAAATAAAGTACTGTATATAATTTTGCAATCATATGTGAAACCAGTGTTTACAGTAATCCAAAAGATTTGTTCTACTGTACTGTAGCTACTGTAGCCTAGCCCAAAACCAAGATAAACTTTTTCTTGCTGGAAATGACAGCTGAGTATTGTGTACTCTACATAATTGAACAATTGATGAAATTGTATTGTGTGTTATTCCAGGTATTGCAATTTCGATAAAATTGTTTGTCTTTCCTCCATCGCTCTATAATTTTCATTACAGAACAGGAAGACAATTAAATATCTGTTCAAAAAGACAGGAACTTATAAGAAAGGAAATTATGAAGGCTATTCATTAAACTCTCTTCCTATTCTTATGAACAGACACCATTGGAGTCATTGCCAACCAGCCTGCTTCAACAGAAACGAAACAAATAATTTTTGTTGTGGCAAACATTTTGAATAATTGTGCAAGGGCGAGGGAACAAAGTAATTTTATTTACTGAAATCCACATCCTTTAACCAGTTTGGAATAGAATTTTCTATTTTGGGATGATTTACTGTACATTTTATTTCTTTTGCAATATCAGAATTTGCCATAATGCCTTTATCAACGCCTCGTACAGTATACTGTACAAACAACTAAAATCATTTTTAGTTTTGCAATAATATACAGTGTTTTCAAGAGGAAATAAAGTAATGTTGAACATGTCTCTATTCAATTATTTTAATGACAATTAGAAACACTGTGTAAAGTAAAAGTAAAATAAACCATACAAAATAATTAGCACAGTCTCAGTTTCATTATTTATAATATTGTTTAGAATTGAATTGCACAATTGGTTTGAAAAACAATTAATCAGAAATCTCTGGGACTATACTACTGTACTAACTAGGTCTCAGTAGTGTGCTACTTGATTCTAATTATGAGATAAACTTTCATAGTATCTATCTGATTAATTTCAATCAATCACTAAATCAGGTTTATAAAGATAAACTGTATAATAGATAAAACTATTATTAACTACTTTAGTATACAGTACTGTATATAATAATATACTGTTTGTATATAAATAATTAATAATTGTTAATGTTAGTATTATAAATGACCATCGAAATTGAAATTGTTATTCATCATCAGTAAAATGAGTATACTAACTATTAACTAAACTAACTCATCAAAATTATCTGTTCATACAGTGGCCTTGCATGGCATTAATGTAAAATACCCTCATAGTGTTGGTAGTACCATGGAGATATGGTAGTACTATACATGAGTGCCGCTATACATGGATAAACCGACAATAGCCTTTCTCACCGAAGAGAGGAATACTATATTCTATCCAACATACTGTACTGTACAGTACCATCATTGGTTTAATCAAGTGTATCCGTAAATATTACTAAACTAGTACATTACCTTACAGTATACATACTGTATACAATATTAAAATTAATATGATATACAAATATTATATGTAAATATTCAGTATACAGTATTGTACAAATAATATGTAAATATTACTTGTATTATTTAGTTTTCATCAGCAGCCACCTTGTTGATACACAAATATACTTTAACAGGGAACCAATATGTCATGTTTTAGGTTGAGTGTTGCAAAGGATTCAAATGCTTGCATCGAATACGTAAAAAATACTTGGTAAAGTAGAACTTGAGCACGCGCCATGACATGTACTGTAGTAGTACAGTAGAAAATGTTGTATTCTCCAATTATTTAAACAATAAACAAACAATTCAAACTTATACAATTTAAACATGTTTTTGCAATTTTATTTTAATGGCAAGCCTGTATCAGGTGTTAAAATAATTTTATTATTTATTCGATTTTAAATGAAAGTCCAGATGGTAGAATTATGTGACTGAAATATCAAAATTATGTTACAGTACATGAATTTAAAATTAAAAACTATATCATTATCTAAAAATGATTCAAAGACAGACTTATAAAATCAATTACAATATTATATTTGACGATTAGCTTTGTGAAAGCATGGCCTAGAGGGTGTAGAATTAATCAATATAATGTATTAAAATTGATCAACGTTACAAGAATACTGTAGTACAGTTGGCTGTTGAATTTATAATATATACTGTAGATGAGTCCAATAGTATAGTATCTTCTACATGATGAACTGAAATCAATTTTTGTTCAGTGAGTAATAATATGTAGTTAATTATCAATAATTTATAAATTCTCAGTATTCACTACTACTGTACAGTAGTCTCATGCTTGATGTCCTCTGAAAATCAGACGGCTGTAAATATGGGCTAACATAAAATACTAACTGTATGGTTATACTATACAGTAAAATTGTTTAATAAAAACATGATTTAACCCAAGTATTTTGTATGACATGAATATTAATATTATAATAATAAAAAAGAACTATGACAGTGTGTCTGACAGTCTAAAACATCCGTCGAAAAAGATTGTTATTTTGTTTGCAACAATAAGAAATTGTGCTTTCTAGTGGTGAATTTTATGAATGAAATAGATAAAACCTTCTAATTCCTTGATGATGATACAGATAGTAATTAGTGTAAAAAAGCACACAGAACTTTTATTTGACACAGCAGAGCTTATTAATATTAATGAAGTTTTGTGCATTAATAAAATTAATATAGAATCCAGTTGTGTTTCAAAATCTTACTCCGATATTAATTATAATATCTTAACCAACATCAGTTGTTAATAAAATATTAATGATAATAAATATCGAGCGAATATGAAATATAATAGACAAGCTGGGGTTTCAAAACCAGCTGGTACAGTACTATGTGCATATAATGCATAACATTTAAATTTAACTGTCTGTAAGAATAATAATTATTAATTTAATTAAAGATATTGATATAGTACAAACTAATTAATTTAATCATCCTCACTTTGTGCCATTTAATATAATTACTTTATACTGTCATGCATGGTAATGTTGCATATACTGTACTTTACAAGCCATTTGTACAGTCAAATTGTCTCAACGGCACTCCTTAAGTCTTGCAATTAAAATCAAGATTACAATCTCTATAATTGCTTAACTAAACTACTACACTCACTAGTACTAGAGTACTGTACCTTCTCTGTACACGTGACGTGAATGCAATAGAAAATCAAAGCATTATTCTCTATAAAATCTGATCGCATTCTCATAATGGAAAGTTGTTTATAGAATCACATTTCTATATTGGAACATGTCTATCACATACTGTATACTATGTCTATTACATAATACTGTACCATTACTAACTGTTAAAACACCTTTATAATTTTTTCATCTAGCACTATAAAAATAATTTGTAAAGTGCTATAATAAACTTGTATGGTGAAGCAAAATTGTAACCATTTAAACAAGAAAATTCCCATGGGGCCTGGATATGACATTTTGAGAAAATGAGGGGTTTACCAAAAGTATTGTGTCCAAATTTAGCCTACTGTACATTAGGGAGTGAGATTTTGTTACATACTACTGAACTATACTACTACTACTCTACTTGGTACTATACAGTGTACTATACTGTAGGCAAGTGTCTAATTTTCCCTTTGGTTACATACTACTGTACTATACTACTACTACACTACTTGGTACTATACAGTGTACTGTACTGTAGGCAAGTGTCTAATTTTCCCTTTGGTTACATACTACTGTACTATACTACTACTACTCCACTTGGTACTATACAGTGTACTATACTGTATGCAAGTGTCTAATTTTCCCTTTGGTTACATACTACTGTACTATACTACTACTACTCCACTTGGTACTATCATGGAGCTATAAAATTTTATAGCTCCATGGTACTATACAGTGTACTGTACTGCAGGCAAGTGTCTAATTTTTCCTTTCATAAATCACATTTTGGACACTGTTGTATTATTGTAGCAACCAGCAAGTTTGTGAATACAATCGCCATGCATATAGTTAGACAAACAAAAAATATGCTTGTAAAGTGCATCACCGCCCCCAGCTGATTTTTTTTTAATGACAAAAAAACAACTAAAATTATAATAATATCTGATAGATTTTTTAACATTCGATTATCGCAAGCATACAGGAACAATTTTATTGCAAGGTTTTATAAAACGTGATTGATTCAATTGTTGTTTTAAAGAGTTGGTGTACTGTACAGTAAAAATGGTACAGTAGCATAAATCAATGATGACCTATTAATATTAAAAGATAGTACATTAAGAAAAAAAAATATTAAAAAATAAAAACCACCTTCCTTCCCCTGATATTCAGAGGTTGACACTTTAACAATATTTGTTTGGTCTAATTAAGGCAACGTTATACTGTACTGTCTGTACACTACTTAGTGTTTCTGAAATTCAACAGGGTAGCATAGCAAACCTAAATTGTGGAACTTAATTATATCATGGAGTATTACTCCATGATTATATCATAATTTCTTAATTTAAAATGTCAATTCTAGTTATTTAATTCTGGGGTATTTTTTATTTAAAAAGTTTGTTACGAATACAGTATGCCAAAGGGTAAAATTAGGGGTGAAGATTGTAGAAAATGTTTTACATGCATATTAACTGTGTGCAGTGAGCCGGCAATTGTGTAATCACACCGGGAACATACAGCTTGCAATGAGTCACAAGGTAGAGTATCTTGAATTAGTCATGAGGAAAGAATAAAAAATACCACTCTTCTTCTACAATCAATGAACAATTACAGTATACTGTAGTTAGTGTAGTACAGTAGTAATACAGTACTGTAGTACAGTATCAGTAGTACAACAGTATGTATTGAAAGAATGTTTATATTAAATAAGAATGTATAGCATTATTAGTGGTCAGTGACCAGTACATGCATGTGAGGGTCCACACTAACTGTAGAGAAGCTTATTAATCTAGTAGATCTTGTGAAATTATCATTCCATATGATTTCAGTGTTAAAAAAGACTGAATTTACTGTATGTTTATTTCATTGTCATAAACATTTAAAATAAAATGGTACCGAGTGTAATAACAATTGCTAATTCTGTATTTTATTACAACTATTGAAACTGTGCAATAATACTCAAAAGGTCATTTGTAGTTGAAACCTGCAATCGATTGAGGAGGGTTAATTAATTTGTGTAAAAAACTGCTTCGAACTGGTCCTGTTTTTACTAGAAAAAATAACTGATTATGTAAAAAAAAAAAGATTATCAAGATTTTGATTCACTGCTCAACGGAAATAGGCCAAATATGATTTTCAAATAACTTGACCATGATTTGCCTTTATAAAGTTCACAAAGGTTATTTAAAAGTGACAAAATAATGGGTATTACACTGTCCGGACACAATGTATTTCAATCAAACATTTTGTAACTTCAAGAAGAGAATGAATGAATGATTAATGTTAACACTGAGGATAATAAACAATGTGAATTATTTATGGGTTAGCTAGTATTCAATTGACAGTAAGCGAAGAAAAGGATAATCTGTCAAAACTACAATCATTCTATCAGCCTAGGCTGACAATTATTGCGAAAAGTCAAGATAGTATAAAAAGAAATCAATTCTTAAAATTTCGTAATACTGTAGTCTTAAAGTTTTAAGAAAAAAAAATTGTAAAAATATTTGCTTACTGTACTGTCCAGGTTATTAAAAACAAACTAACAACATTAAATACATTTTATCTTTTTTCAATCTAATATAATTCGATCTCATTTGCCACGAAAGTAGCAAATGAGGTGCGTAGCGCATTTAATAACAAATGTTACATAATGTAAATTTTAAATAACTCCTTCATAAATACGGATCTTTTCCGACAACCTAATATTATTTTAAACTTTGATTGAAAAACACTTCGAACTAAATGACATTTGATCATATGTACGCCCGAAAATGTCTCCGATATGGTGCATGTGTGTGTACTGTGTTGTGGTCTGTTAACCTCAGATTATAGGCCTACAGTACCCTACAGTCGGGTGAATAACTCAATGTAATTTAGTATCCAATTGGTTGCAGTAATCGCTATGTCTTTAACACAAAATCAATAAAACACCAAATACGCCACACACTTTCGGCCATGTATACTGTACAAGACATTTCATGTTTATTTTATGCCTACCGTATGTGGTAATAGTATGAGTATGAAGTACCTGTAATAACAAGAACACCATGTTTCTCGTTTATTTCTAATTTATACTGCATACCTTACCATTAAATATATATAAAAAACCGTGAGAAAAAAGTTCCAATAATTAATACACTCCACTCTGCACAGGGGTGTAAATAAAAATATCACCCTCACACGTGCACACGGACCAAGGCGGTAATTAACTGAAATGGAAAATGGTGTATTTTTGGAGTGGTGACGTCAGCATTTACACGGGTAGCGAGATAGACGTTGTTCATGTTTCATTTGTAGGAGTGCAAATATATTAACTACTGTACCTACATACAGTAATCGCTATAACATCAGATTGATACAAATTACAGTTGGTTGTATAGTCTGATATGATACTCCAAAATGATTTACGTCATGAATAATGAGATCAATAACAGTGTCAATAGGTTTGCACAATTGAAACCAACTAGAAATGATATGTATTGATTGGTATTATTTAAAGTAATGTATGTCCAGTTAATATTATTATGAATTTCCGGTAACTTGTTTAATTTGAAAGTGGAAGAAGTTACAGTATCAGCTGACTGTAGTGTAATACAACACTTCCATCACATACAGTATTACTAATTAGAGCCTTGCTGACAGATCTCAAATCCTTTAATAATGTATTTAATGCCATTTCTGTTATATACAGGCCTGACTGGGGTTTACTGGTCACTGACCAAAGACCAGTGGGTACTATTGAACGCTGATGTACAGTACTTCATGATCTGTTGCCTCATTACAATCTACAGTATTTACAGTTTAGTATCAGAATAATTTAGAAATGTACCAGCCTTTCACCAAATAAAGTCAAAACATTACAGGCACATAAAATATCAGGTTGACATAGCTGCTTAGGGAGAAAAATGTGTATTTTATATATATTTGATAATAATTATTTTCAATTGATTTGCCATGCTTATGGCAAATCTAAAGGTATTCTATCAGAATGCAATTAATTGGTCAATTAAAAATAGCTCACACATACTATATGTCTTCACAGTAATCATTCATTCAACATGGATTCCTTTTTTTTGATTGGTTGGTGTACGGGTGTAACAATACATTGCGGTGTTCGTAAACTTGATTCCCGGATGATTTTTACCATCATCTTTTACTCAGCCATCGTCTTTAATTACTAGAGGTATGTGTTTTTTAAGGTTTTCAGTGATGGAGGCTTTTTAGCAAGCGCAAGTGGTCGTATCTCTTAACGCAGAGCAATTGCTTTCCACTGATGGAACTATAACCACAGCGCTGTTATTTGAAATCAATTAAACTTACCAATGAGCCTCTTCCTTCAGTACGTGATTTTACTAACGTAAAGCCAAATATATCTCCATTACTGTGAGCCGCTGGATCTACACCTAGATATGAAACGTTAATTTGAAGCTCTCCATTTTTAAAAAACCCAAAGGTTGTAACATCTATTTTAGCTCTATGATCCTCCTGAAAATAGAATATTTTGTTTGTATTAAAGACACCTTCCCTACAATTTGTGACGTTTTGTAAAAATAATACATATATATTACTTTAAAAACATTAAACCAGGTCATTCCTTGTCTTAAATGTACGTTTTATGGTAAATTATGATAACAAGTGAGGAACAATGCACTACCTAAGTAGCCCGCGGTGACTGACCTCTCGTGGACTGTCTTTAGGCCTACTGTAGCCTAGCTAGGCTTAGTTTTGTAGGCCTAACTGGTAAACATCGGTAACGTACGAACATCGTACGCTAGCTATATACCTAGCCTGACGTTGTATAGTTGCTGCATTAATTGTCTTTCTATTTTTGCCAGACTCCGTTGATAAAAATTGGGGAAAACCTGTTATTTTCGCTGAAAAGTTAGGAGTCTTCCATTTGTTTTGGCCTCACGATCCATCGAAAAGTGGGTGAATTACAGAAGAAAAACAAAAATATCAATCCACGTGCAATGCATTTTGGGATTTATAGCGGGCCGCTATAATTATTAGAATCGACTTATTTTTCACATTTTTAACCATTTAAAGACGAAAAAAGTTATCGCAATAGGACCATATAGTATTATTTTTACATTAAATATAGTTTGTAATCTTAAATTAGATCTAAAAAACGTAGGGAAGGTGTCTTTAATATTATTATTATTGTACAATTATTATATATTTTATTTCATTAGTAGTAGTAATAATAGTAACCAGGGAGGAAAAGGTATAGGCAGGGCCCTAAAGCCTGTTTGACACTAAACAAATTTATTCGTGCAAATTGAAAATGTTGACTATAACTGTTCACATGCATTTAAATTGTTACAATAACCAGGTTATGATTTATTACACATTTTCATACACGCAAATTATTCGGGAGAAAGCAAAATTGCACGCTATTTAATTACTATGATTGGTCAGTTTAATACTAGTCTAGAGCAATACATGCGCACGCAGTAAAAACTCAGGACATGATCTGAACAAAAACAGGCCTCTCTCTCATCAGTGTGTTTTTCTCCCAAGATTTCACAAGGAATGCCCCTGCTGAGAATTTCCAGAAAATTGTCTTCACATATCCAAACATGATTGGAGGTGTAAAAAGGGTATTAAGTATTTTAATCAATTTTTTGTTGTTGCAAAATGGGTACACTTAATTAGAACTAGGCTAGTAGTAATGCACTTGTAAATTGTATGACCCACTATACGACCCCCGGGAGAGGTGCGTCATTTGTCCGATGTGCGTCATACTTTTGAATACCATGACGCACCCATGCGTCAAAAAGGTGACTTACCTTTAGGTGACCATGACACACCCATTTTGACGCACTGTGACCATGTTGTTTATGATATGGTGGGTGGTAAAGTGACGGACATTGACACACCTTGTTCATTGATGTGACGTACCATCTAGGTTTTTTGACGCACCCCTGCGTCAGTAATTATTTGTAAATGACGCACCCATGACGCACCTTTCCCGGGGGTCGTATAGTGGGTCATACAATTGACAAGTGCATAAGGACAGGTCTAAGGAATATTTTATCTAGTCTA
The DNA here is from genome assembly GCF_963402885.1 of Antedon bifida. NCBI lineage: Eukaryota > Metazoa > Echinodermata > Crinoidea > Comatulida > Antedonidae > Antedon > Antedon bifida. Next base: position 27,134,240 of record NC_136228.1, read on the forward strand.
GGCTATAGATGCAAATAATAATTATTCACTAGGCCTAGACCTAGCTAGCTTTAAGCCAGTCCAGGTTTATATAATCATAAGCCCATAACCATGTACAATAGGCCTATCCAGCAGGGAGCCAACAACAACCCACTCAGTCAGCAGACAGTGAGTGGAGCTGACACTGTCACTGACTGGTGCTGAGGAGACACTCACTTCACTGGCTGGCATGCCATCGGACAACGGTACATTTGTAAAAATGTTAAACCTCCTACCTAATCTACTAATCTGAGTTCATAAAAATCTAAGCTAGACCAAGGTTGTAGACTAAGCCTTGAAATAAATAGGCACGGGCAACTAGGCCTAGGCTAGGCCTACTACTGCCTAAGGCCTTGGCCGGGTTAGGCTATACATAGCCGTCCGACCATGAAGCCGTCGACGACCGCTCCCATCCAGCCAGGATCATACCAAACGTTCCAAAACACAACTTATTATATTTATTACACACCCAATTTCTTTCGGTGATTGATGTATTTTTTATGGCACTAAATAATATATAATACTTACTGTTAATGATAGCTTGTGGTTCCTAGAATAACTACAAATAAATAAGGATATGAAGAAAATAGTACTGAAATGCATTTCCTTGGATATTCGCCGCCCCATCTTCCTTGTATGTTTTTTTTAACGGTTGTGTAAAAATTATTTCGCGTCGCGTACGCCTGTTGTGTACCTAAAAAACGGCTGCTATGATGTAGGTAGCCTACTAAATCGTTATTTAATAGAGGGCGTTAAGTGTTAATTATGCACAGAGAGCCATATATAAAGAGTTACGACATTGGATTATAGTCACGTGATATGCAGATCAATTTGTGTCAAACTTGTCTCCGTTATTGCATGTAAAGTGTAGGAGCAAGAAAATACTTTAAACTTTTTCTTATATTTAAACAAATGTAATTGCACATCTAACGGTGAAATATCGATGTGCACAGCGTACAGAAGTACTTGCGGCAAAGAATATTGCGCGCGCGTGCGCTAGTACATTATAAAGTTCGATTAATTGATTTTGGAACGAAACATCCCATAACTACGTCCTATTAATAACAATTATGTAATATTTTCAATTCATATTGCATGCTTTGATGACTAAATAAAATAATAAAGTGTCGTGGATATATTTGTTAATATATTGAATAGGGTATGAACAATATTAAAATAATAAAGGCAAATTATTACAAATGAAATGATGAACGAGTCTCTGAAAGTTTGTGTCAAAAACACACAGAGAGCCATATACTGTATAAAAAGAGGGGTGAATGTGTGTGTTTTTTGTATTGGTTCATGCTTTGATGTATCCTGACTTGCATGTAGGCCCTAGCATTTATTCTTTTGTTATTATAGACACAATATATATATGTTACCAAATTAATACCATTAATAAAATTAATTACTAAAATAAAAACGGAATACAAGCGTTATTTCATAGACAAAAAAATCTAAAAATAATGCATGAACTATAGGAAAACGCTAAACAAAGAGACGCGCGCGCCCTCAGCGTGCGAATTCTTTGACACAAAAATGGCTTCTAATTTTCAATGTCGTAACTCTTTATATATATGGCTCTGATTATGCAGAGCCATATATATATAGAGAGAGTTACGGAATTGAATGGATTAGAAGCCGTGTTTGTGTCCAATTATTCCTATGTAGCGTATGGAGTTGAGTCTTTTGTTTTGAAAATGTATAACGTTCAAAAGGCTTTATTTATCGAATTTAATATCAAAACAATCAATTTGATTAAAGGTTTTTGTTAAAATAATAAAAAAATTATAAAGTTACTGCGAACATGATTTAAAACAACAAAAATAGCAATTTCGGAACGGCTCTGGTTGTGCGCTCCATGCACGCTCTACGCGCGTGCGTTTAGTTTGTACAGCGATTCTCTATAAATGCATTGTTTTTACATAGAATCATGTTCGCAGTAACTTTATGATTTCGTTATTATCGATAATAACGAAATCATAAAGTTACTGCGAACATGATTCTAAACAATCCGATATTAAGATATATTAAGATATTAAGATATATCTTAACAAACAATTTTAAACAAATTGATTGTTTTGATATTAAATTCGATATTTAAAGCCTTGTGAATGTTATACATTTTTTAAGCAAATGACTCGACTCCATACGCTACATAGGCATAGTTGGACACAAACATGGCCGGTGTGCACACCACGTGACTTTCTAAAATCCGTGAACGCAAAGTCGTAACTCTCTCTCCATATGGCTCTGTAATTATGGTTCTGGTGATTAGCTGCAGAGCCATATAATTATATGGTTCTGGTGATTAGCAGAGCCACTGGGAATTTGGCAGAGCCATATATATATATGGTTCTGGTGATTAGGCTAATTTCACTATTAGTATTACCGTAAATCTTCTAATAGTAACCCACACTCTAATAGTAATCCCCCTTCTAATAGTAGCCTAACCCACCTTTGGCCTACTCTAATAGTAACCCATGGTAGAGTCACAAAAACTATTGACAAAATGACATTATGAAGACTGGTCGTTTATGATGCAGCTATTTTGAAAATAAAGAGATTGCAGGTTGATCTCGGGAGTGGGGGAGGATTGAGTGTTTTTGAGTTTATAAAATAAAGTTAAGTTCAAACAAATTTGTTTATTCGTACGTGTTTTATTATTTTGCCATGATTTGCTGACCCGGAATAGTTGAGGTGAGTTACTATTTTCAAGTGCCTAATTTAAGATTAGTAATAGTAACCCACTCTAAAAAACAATCAAAGAATAATAACCCAATTAGAAGATTTACTGTAACCATTTATTGTGTATGCGAATTTTGTAACAAAGTTTCAGTTGACTAACAATAGAACAGAAGGCCAAAACAAACGGGTGAATTTGAAAAGAAATAGGTTTTTTTTAAACCTAAAACCATGTACATTAAATCAAAAATTACAAATCACAAATTATAACTCTTGCCTCTTGTAAAAAAATGAAGTTTGACAAATACAATTTCAGTTTACTTGTTACTTTAACACTGCTCGTCGTCGGCTTTTGATTGTCTCCTAAACACTGAAATAATACTAAAAAGTGGTCCAGAATTATGACCCTGGTCCGGATTGCTTCTAAAATGATATCTATTTGTATTTTCATTTTGATAAAGATTTTGCAATAACTTGTGTAATCCTGCTAACAAACAAATTAAAGCATTCAGAAACTGAGTGAATCACTTGGCAAAATATTTCCATAGAGGGAGCATGTTGAAAGATATGATTTTTTTTACTTTCAGTATTAGTTTTACCTACATGGTTCGAATCATGCTGGGGTAATAATGTCTTTAAATATTTTTTAATACAAACTCCGGTATTGCAACAATGACCTTTCTGAAGTCAAGATTGACCAGAACAATGGTCGAGGAGTGTCTTGAAGCTGTGCCTACCCATAGATAAGCTTAACCGCTCGACCAGTCGACTAATAATAATGTCCATTTAAAGATATGTCCATGTTAAAAGAAGACAGAAGGCGCGTGCTATTTAACTATTTAATATAATATATCATAATGGAAGATAAGCTTTTGTGACATGACCAATAATAAATTACTGTAAGTGTTATACCTATGTACTGAATGAAATAAGGAATGACAGATATGGTACTAAACAAGGCTGCAGTCGCGTCCGCAAATTTGAGTTAGTATTTACTAACAGACCGACCGACCGACTAACCGACCGAAATTGCTGAAAATGTTAACAATGTTGAACAATTTTCAAAAACATTTATATTTGCCTCCAAGTATTAATATCCACTGTCAAAATAATGAAAAAATATGAATACGAGTTTAATGTTTACCAACCGACCGACCAACCGAAAATTTAAAAAAATGTTTTAAAACATTTATATTTTGTCTCCAAGTATTATCCACTGTCAAAATAACGAAAAAAATATGAATACGAGTTAGTGTTTACCGACCACCGACCAACCGAAATAGCTGAAAATGTTTTAAAATGTTGAAAAACATTTATATTTGCCTCCAAGTAATAATATCCACTGTCAATATGAGTTTAATGTTTACCGACCGACCAAAAATGTTAAAATATGTTTTAAAATATTTATATTTGTCTCCAAGTATTAATATCCAGTGTCAAAAATAGCGAAAAAATATGGATACGAGTTAGTGTTTACCGACCACCGACCAACCGAAATAGCTGAAAATGTTTAAAAATGTTGACAAACATTTATATTTGCCTCCAAGTAATAATATCCACTGTCAATATGAGTTTAATGTTTACCGACCGACCAAAAATGTTAAAATATGTTTTAAAATATTTATATTTGTCTCCAAGTATTAATATCCAGTGTCAAAAATAGCGAAAAATATGGATACGAGTTATAGTGTTTACCGACCGACCAACCGACCGAAATTACTGAAAATGTTAAAAAATGTCGAAAAATGTTTAAAAAAATGTATATAATATTTGCCTCCAAATATTAATATCCACTGTCAAAATAACGAAAAAAATATGAATATGAGTTAGTGTTTACCGACCGACGGACCAACCGACCGAAATTGCTGAAAATGTCAAAAAAAATGTTGAAAATATTTAAAAACATTCATAGCCTATTTGCCTTCAAGTATTAATATCCACTGTCAACAAAATAACGAAAACAAATATGAATATGAGTTAGTGTTTACCGACCGACCAACCGACCATGTCTGAAAATGTTGACACATTTTTAAAAACATTTATATTTGCCTCCAAGTAATAATATCCACTATCAAAATAACGAAAAAATATGAATGAGTTAGTGTTTACCGACCGACCAACCGAAATTGCTGAAAATGTTAAAAAATGTTGACAAATGTTTAAGTATTAATATAGAGTAGAGTCGCGTGCAAAAACTCATTATCAACTAACAATAGGCCTAGTTTATTTTGAATAACAATAGAACAGCAACGCCAAAAACAAGGGAGTGAATTTGAAAATAAATAAGATTTTTAAAACTACTCATAAAAAAACTAGTACATTAAATCGAATTTTGTTATATTTAATTACAAAATTATAACTCTTGCCTCTTGTACAAAAGATTAGTTCTCGAGAAAATGCAATTTCAGTTTACTTTTTACTTTAACTGCTCGCCGGCTTTTGAAAATTGTCTCCTATCTTTCAACACTCTCCTATCATTTTTGTTATTTTAGTTAAGTTATTGATAATTATTCATTTAATACATTAAATATAATTATTAAGTCTTAGCTTAGTAGTTAACATTATTTATTTCTTTAAATATAGTTTGTTTGTGTAACCTTAATACTGATTTAACAAATATAATGATTTACTGAAGTAAATACAATTGGTTAGCCTTTCAGCCAGAGATTTTCGGAACTAGATGCCATGTGTTGCGTTTGGCAAGATGAAGGGGGCTACCTGTACATTTATAGATGTTGTGCCGCTGCACAACAATTAAAAGATGAAGGTGTTCAATCTGGTACATGTCTTGAACTGTTTTGATGTTGCACATACTGTTGTTTTATGTTCCTGTGCTTGGACAATGACTGTAGTTGACGAAGGATTCTGGTGCTGAGAGGATGCATTACCCATACTACAGGGAATGCATCCTCTCACCTACTGATTTTGAGGTGAATGTTGGGATAGTATCTGTACTCACATTGGTCATGATGTGGCATCGGTGTTGTTTAGTTTAATAGTGCATCTATCTGTCTGACGGCTGTTTCATCAACTATGAACTTGTCTTGATAAAAAACATAAATAATAAAACTCGTCCTAAATATTTAAAACCTAACCCTCTAAATAATCTCTCTCAAACTAAAAAAAAATATTTAAAAAAAAATGTCAAGTAGAGAATCGATATAGCCTCAATACAAGCCTACTTTGTATATGAATGAATAAAACACACATTATACTAAGCATTTTAACCGACCAATCAGAACAGGGTTGACGTCTTTTCTTGAACTTTGTTTGACATTTCCGAGCATCCTAATGCTTCCGAAGACATGTGACGTCACAGCTCTTTTAAATAAAATCATAAAATTCACTTTCAGATATGTAGTTTCGTATGTTTTTTTTCCAACCCTCTTGAAACCATTGTAAGGCGTTCCATGCGATACAATGTCAAAATGTTGGCTACAACATACATATCTGAGGCATTTTAGGTCATTCCCTGATTTTCCGCTACGAAAGTAATTAGAGTGTCCCGTTAAAGCTATAGTCGTGTACAACGCCACCTACCGGTGGTTCCGGGGGACATTGCGTCTAGTTTCAGTTGACTGAAAAAATTTGTACTGTGACAATATTGTAACGTACGGTGAAAGTCAATAAATGAATGATTGCACAAGAGTTACTGAATAACTCATTTTCCTGTAAAACTTTTATTTGTTACAAAACAATTTACAGTATTGACATTCTGTAGTTAACCTTTTTCAATGTTAAGGTATTTATACTATTTGTTCCTTATTTTTTGGTTCAACAAAAAAGTACAGTAATAATTTTCCACTTTAACATTTTTTAAGCTCATGCACCACCAGATTCAAAACTAAATGCTGATAGTATTCAGATGACATTTAGTGGTAAAATTTTAACAACTTTAAAACTACTTATTTTTTAGCTAAAAATATAAAGCTGATTCAGCTACTCTATATGTTCTTTAACTAATAAGTATAGTCTTTAGGAATTTTGGGATATTTAAAATCAGCAGGATCTGATGGAAATTGCTCTTTAATCACTGCCACCACACAAGACGGCAATACATGTCTTTTTCGTTTGCGCTGCAGTTTCCATATCCATGTTGCAAATCTCTGGTAGGCAATTTTCTGAAACAACCTGAAAAACACATTGCGGAGAAAATGTATTTCTAATTAAACCAAAAACAGGAACAGGATAATAAACCTCAAAACATAATCCACATATTTTAAGAGGCACTATATGTCAACAAATAATTATTAGTCCTCCCTCCATGACGGTTGTCACATAATGCTTTGTATTATTAGGTGATCATTTAGAATAAAATGATCACCTATTGTTAGGTGATCATTTAGAATAAAATGATCACCTATTGTTATTGTATGAAATCTTTATTAGGTGATCATTTAGAATAAAATGATCACCTATTGTTATTGTATAAAATCTTTATTGGTTTTCCGCAACGAAGTTGCAGGAAAACCTCTTGTGATTGTACGAAATCATCATCATCATCAACTTTTTATTTATCTTCTTTCTTTCTGTATGATTTTTGTGTATCGCTTTTCTCTGAAACTTGCAAACATAACATTTTGTGAACTATGTTAACATTTTGACATTTATGTAACGTCGTCAAGCGAAGCTTTTCATGGTGTTTACAATTGCGCATCGTGACGTACGCGCGATTTAACGACTTTCTCGTATTTAACATAGGTCAAAAACCAAATAACATTTTATATTGAAACTTTGCACAAATTTAATTTATATCATGCGCTAACTTTCTGTCGAACCAAAATTGCGTGTTTTACACAAAGTTACGCGCGCACGCGCATTTAAAATTTCAAAATGCGCTAAATTATTTTCTAATCAAGTTTCTACGCGTTTCATGTCGTTTTAAGCATGTAAAAAATTCCCACGCGTGCGCAAATTTTTACGTGTGCAGTGCGCACGTAGCATTAAAAACATATTTTTTTCGCGTGATTTATGCTTTTCCAGCCTTTTCTAGTAATTTTACCAACTTTTAAACAATTTCGACTTAAAGTAACGTCATACGAGCACGTGGAATTGGACAATTTGCGCGAGTTTTTGTTGAAAAAGTTAAAAAAATTGTCAAAATTATGCCTTTTTTTAAACAGTCGTAATTTCTAAACTGCACGGTCAACTTTTTGTGGATGACATTTTCTGGAAGTTAATGAGTTGTAGATATCGGATCATGTATTAATATGGCTAACCGGACATTGTGACGTCATCGTATGGCCACGCTAATATACAATTTAGGATTTTTGTATCTTTCGTCATAGCTCATCACATTTAATAGAGCGCATCTCCACTTATCCGTTTTCCATTTTCACCCAAATTTTGATATTGTCTAGGTCAATCAACTGTCTTTCGCATGAATTAGAAATATTTTAATTTTTTTGACGTCATCATTCCTAAAAATTTAAATTACGTGTGGCATTAATTTCATCTTTACAGTAAATTTTAATCTGTTATAGCTCGTAAGAATAAAATGTGATAATCACGATTAAAACGTTTTATGGAAGCTATTGGATTGTAGATACGAAATCATGTGAAAATTTTGCCAATCGGATGTTGTGACGTCATCATATGGCCAGTTAAATGAAAAAAGTCGTATTTTCATCTTTTGCGTCATAATTCATTACATTTAAAAGAGCGCGCATCAATATTTCACGTATTCAAATTTCTTCTAGACGTTAATATGTTGTTGCTGAGATAATTTCCTTCCGAAATTGCTACCTTCGCATTTCATTTTAAAACCGTCAACATGTTAAAATTTGCAATAAATAGCGGGTCCCGTAATTTCACCTATTCTACACTGTGTGATATGGATACAGATTATACTGTGTATACTATATATGAATCGAAAGAATAGAATTCAGCAATAACAACATATCATATTCTTCAGTTCAGGTCATAATGCCAACGTGAACACTTCCTTTTGTCCTCAACCTATCCCTTAATGTTAAAAGGTACGTCGTTACACGTTCATGTTGCACCACTTGCGCGCCGGAAAACCAAACTCGTCAAAGTGACGAGTTACATGTCTAGTTTTTGGTTTTCCGCAACGAAGTTGCAGGAAAACCTCTTGTGATTGTACGAAATCATCATCATCATCTTTTTTTTCATCTTCTTTCTTTCTGTATGATTTTTGTGTAACGCTTTTCTCTAAAACTTGCAAACATAACATTTTTTTAACTATGTTGACATTTTGACATTAATGTAACGTCGTCAAGCGAAGCTTTTCATGATGCTTACAATTGCGCAACGTGACGTACGCGCGATTTAACGATTTTCTCGTATTTAACATAGCTCGACAACCAAATTACATTTCAACTTGAAACTTTGCAAAAGTTTAATTTATATTATGCGCTAACTTTCTGTGGAAAAAAAATTGCGTGTTTTACACAAAGTTACGCGCGCACGCGCATTTAAAATTTCAAAATGCGCAAAATTAATTTATAATCAACTTTCTACGCGTTTCATGTCGTTTTAAGCATGTCAAACATTCCCACGCGTGCGCACATTTTTACGTGTGCGGTGCGCACGTAGCATTGAAAACGTATTTTTTTCGCGTGATTTATGTTTTTCCAGCCTTTTCTAGTAATTTTACCAAATTTTAAACAATTTCGACTTAAAGATACGTCATACGAGCACGTCGAATTGGACAATATGCGCGCGTTTTTTATGAAAACGTTAAAAAATTCGTTTAAAATATGCCTTTTTTTAAACAGTCGTAATTTCTAAACTAAACGGTCAACTTTTTGTGGATGGCATATTCTGGAAGTAGATGAGTTGTAGATATCGTATCAGGTATTAATATGGCTAACCGGACATTGTGACGTCATCGTATGGCCACGCGAATATAAAATTTAGGATTTTTGTATCTTTCGTCATAGCTTACCACATTGAATAGAGCGCATCTCCACTTATCCGTTTTCCATTTTCACCCCGATTTTTATATTGTCTAGGTCAATCAACTATCTTTCGCAGGAGTTAAAAATATTTTAATTTTTTTGACGTCATCATGCCTAAAAATTTAAATCACGTGTGGCATTAATTTCATCTTTACAGTAAATTTTAATCTGTTATAGGTCGTAAGAATAAAATGTGATAATCACGATTAAAACTTTTTCTGGAAGCTATTGGATTGTAGATACGAAACTATGTAAAAATGTTGCCAATCGGATGTTGTGACGTCATCATATGGCCAGTTAAATAAAAAAGGTCGTATTTTCATCTTTTGCGTCATAATTCATTACATTTAAAAGAGCGCGCATCAATATTTCACGTATTCAAATTTCTTCTACACGCTAATACGTTGTTGCTGAGATAATTTCCTTTCGGAAATGCTACCTTCGCGTTTCATTTTAAAACCGTCAACATGTTAAAAATTGCAATAAATATCGGGTCCCGTAATTTCACCTATTCTACACTGTATGTGATATGGATACAGATTATACTGTGTATACTATATATGAATTTAAATAATAAAATTCAGCAATAACAACATATCATATTCTTCAGTTCAGGTCATAATGCCAACGTGAACACTTCCTTTTGTCCTCAACCTATCCCCTTAATGTTAATGTTGCACCACTTGCGCGGCGGAAAACCAAACTCGTCAAAGTGACGAGTTACATGTCTAGTCTTTTTATTGTTTCTGTACACTATTTTGTGTAACAATTATCTAAAAAAGTTTAATGTCAATGATTACAAAAATTTCAGAATATCTTTCAAATAATATAACTTAATCCTAATAAGCTTTCCAGCGTGATCACTCATCCGTGACGACATTTATACGCCATTTTGCGAAATCACATTATCAATCATATCTCCAAAATTCATTATCACATATTAATGAAATTCACTACACGTAAACTTCAGATCAAGGGTAAAAATATTAGCAAATAAAAACGCACGCGCACGTAGGTTCATGCGCGTGATATCGCGCGTTAAAAATTTAAAACGCTCAAAATTAAGTTTTGATCAATTTAGAGCATGAATTAGGCCATTTGCGTGTTTCAATAAATTACTGCGCAAAAATGCGTTTTTGCGCGCGCGATACTTAAAAAGCGTAAAAAATATGAATTTTTTTTACAAATCTCATTCTACTCACCATCCTTAGTACATTCACCAAATTTGAGTCAGTTCCGACTTAAAATAACGCTATACGAGCACGTTAAAAATGACAAAATGCGCATATTAATTTTACAAAAGTTCTGAAAATGGTGAAAAATAGGTCTTTTTTAAAATGAAAATAATTCTTCAGAATGCAAGATGACCCCCGATTTTTTTAACTTATTCTGGAAGCCATTGAGTTGTAGATATGAATTCATGTACACACTTTACGTACAAAATGTTTTGACGTCATCAAATGGCCACTTGAATTTAAAAATTAGGATTTGTTATCTTTTTGTGTAGATTATCACATTCAACAGAGCGCATCTTGGTTATGTGTGCTCGAATTTCGCACAACTTTCAGTATGTGCTTGCTTAATTAATTATCTTTATCATGAGTTGACACTATCTTCATTTTAATGACGTCATCACGCGTAAAAACTTGAATAACGTAGGCCGTGTAATTTCACCTTCGCAGTAAATTTGAATATCTTACAGCTCTTCAGAATTGAAGGTTACCTTGATGATTATAATTTATTATGAAAGCTGATGAAATGTAGATATTAATTCATATAAAAATTAAGCCTATCGGATGTTGTGACGTTAACATATGGCCAGTTGAAGTGAAAAAGTAGTTTTTTCATATTTTTCGTCAAAGTTATACACAATTCAAAGAGCGCGCACAGCGCTTCTACGTGCCAAATTTTTTTCCAAATCTTATATTTTTTTGCTCAATTAATTATCTTTCGAAATTGTCATCTTAAAGTTTAGTTTGATAACGTCATCATGCCAAAAAATTAGAACATGTGTGTCCCGTAATTTCACCTATGCTACACTGTATATAGATATACAGTATATACTGTACATATTGTATATGGCATATAGGCACAACTCAGCACTATAAGCATATAATAGGATGGCATACATCAACATTTTCCGATCGTATGTTAACGTACGTGCATGTTTAAAAAAAATTAATTTCAGTAAAATGATAAAAATGATCACCTATAATTCGTCAAAGTGACGAATTAAATTCTAGTTATTTTTTTTTTCTTTTTATTGTTTCTGTACACTATTTTGTGTAACAATTATCTCAAAAAGTTTAATGTCAATGATTACCAAAATTTCAGAATATCTTTCAAATAATATAACTTAATCCTAATAAGCTTTCCAGCGTGATCACTCATCCGTGACAACATTTATACGCCATTTTGCGAAATCACATTATCAATCATATCTCCATAATTCATTATCACATATTAATGAAATTCACTACACATAAACTTCAGGTCAAGGGTAAAAATATTAGCAAATAAAAACGCACGCACACGTAGGGTCATGCGCGTGAAATCGCGCGTTAAAAATTTAAAACGTTCAAAATTAAGTTTTGATCAATTTAGAGCATGAATTAGGCCATTTGCGTGTTTCCAAAAATTACTGCGCAAAAAAAAATTTTGCGCGCGCGATACTTAAAAAGCGTAAAAAATAATAATTTTTTTTACAAATCTCATTCTACTCACCATCCTTAGTACATTCACCAAATTTGAGTCAGTTCCGACTTAAAATAACGCTATACGAGCACGTTAAAAATGACAACATGCGCACATTAATTTTACAAAAGTTCTGAAAATGGTGAAAAATAGGTCTTTTTTAAAATGAAAATAATTCTTCAGAATGCAAGATGACCCCCGATTTTTTTAACTTATTCTGGAAGCCATTGAGTTGTAGATATGAATTCATGTACACATTTGACGTACAAAATGTTTTGACGTCATCAAATGGCCACTTGAATTTAAAAATTAGGATTTGTTATCTTTTTGTGTCGATTATCACATTCAACAGAGCGCATCTTGGTTATGTGTGCTCGAATTTCGCACAAATTTCAGTATGTGCTTGCTTAATTAATTATCTTTATCATAAGTTGACACTATTTTCATTTTATTGACGTCATCACGCGTAAAAACTTGAATAACGTAGGCCGTGTAATTTCACCTTCGCAGTAAATTTGAATATCTTACAGCTCTTCAGAATTGAAGGTTACCTTGATGATTATAATTTATTATGAAAGCTGATGAAATGTAGATATTAATTCATATAAAAATTAAGCCTATCGGATGTTGTGACGTTAACATATGGCCAGTTGAAGTGAAAAAGTAGTTTTTTCATATTTTTCGTCAAAGTTATACACATTTCAAAGAGCGCGCACAGCGCTTCTACGTGCCAAATTTTTTTCCAAATCTTATATTTTTTTGCTCAATTAATTATCTTTCGAAATTGTCATCTTAAAGTTTAGTTTGATAACGTCATCATGCCAAAAAATTAGAACATGTGTGTCCCGTAATTTCACCTATGCTACACTGTATATAGATATACAGTATATACTGTACATATGGCATATAGGCACAACTCAGCACTATAAGCGTATAATGGGATGGCATACATCAATATTTTCCGATCGTATGTTAACGTACGTGCATGTTTAAAAAAAATTAATTTCAGTAAAATGATAAAAATGATCACCTATAATTCGTCAAAGTGACGAATTAAATTCTAGTTTTTTATTGTATTTATATGTTTCATATGGACAGTTTGTCTGAAATAAAGTTGAATTGAATTGAATTGATATACAGTACTGAACTTAAGCTATCTCAATGAGTGTCAGTGCTAGTAGTGAATTGTGCTAAGTGGAGAAAGGCACTATTAATTCTTCCATATATAATATCTTTGGAATTGTTTGCCTACTCACATTTCTGGCATTTTATTTTTACTGTTAAAACGCATTGAGGCTTTTGCATAATGCCCTAAAAGCCTGAATTATTATCATCATCATCACCATCATCATTATACAGTAATCATAATATATTATAAGTGATGTTTACACTTATTAGAGTTATGAATACATAGAATGGAGTTATGCTGATCGAAATCTTACAACCGATGTTAAAGTGTATAACTCTCTTATTTATGCCTCCAGATTGCTACAAATGTTCACCCTGCGAGAAAAATATCTTCCCATCTTACAACACTTAACAATGGTGTTTTGACCGAAACTTAAATATTATAATTAGACATGGAGGGCGATGTATAATACAAGGTCGTAGGTCAAATGCAACATGTGTATGAATGCCATGCAAGTTTTACTGTGCTAAAAGTTAGCTGGGTTTTCGAACCATAATAGATGTTTCAATGTATTTCTTATGTTTAGGGTAAGTTTAGTAATATACATTTTGTATGGCATGTTATAGTTTTTAAGATATTAATGATATTCTAGTAGCGTCTCGAATGCTTTTACTATGCATCGTATGGTGTACAAGCAAGGTGGACCCCATGAATGTGTACTACATATAAGTGATCAGAAATGTTATTATGTCAAGTCTATTATTGGTATAAATAGGAGAATGAAGTACTGTAATATCTTTATTGATGCTAACTATGCTATTTAATTAATATTAAGAACTTAGATTTTGGTGAAATAGACCATTTGCTAAGAGACCTCACATAGCTCTTTGTTTCCAGGATTCATGAATATTTATGAGCTATAGCTATAAAAGGATGTTATCAGTTGTTTATGTTGAACTGGTGTACTGTAATTAATTAGCTTAGAGTTAAGATACAGACTGTATTGTTAATGTAATAATTGCAATGACATGTTATTAGAATTAGCCAATTTACCATTTTGTTTCAGAGTATATACTGAATTATGATGATAAATACTGTATGTTGGCAGTGTTTACTGTGCTGAACAGTTTTAATGAATGTTCTTAGTATCCGGTCACAGTAGTAAGTAATACTGTAATATGAATATGAATCTGCTTGATCACATGTATTAAAATAATGGTTTATATAAATGCATCATGATTTAAAGGTTATATTACAATGATAATGATAAATAACAGTGGTTCAATACTTAAAACGATAATGATTTAATGTGCTTAAATTTCACGATTAATAAGGATTTGGTTAAGAGAATATGTGAACTGCATTTTGGAATTTCATGATTTCTATGATTTGTTTAACTGTGTAATTACTGGTTTTTAATGTTTGATTGCTCAAAACGTTTATTCTTTTCTTGACAGAATTGAATGCTGATTTTTAATAAATCTTCATACTTTACGATCGGTTACTGTTTCATTTATTTGTCTTCGAATCCCCTGGCCTTCCATATGGTATATCGGATAATTGTTGCGTTTGAATGCAAAAAAAAAACTGCAATGCAAGAAAGACCTCAATTTAAACTCTGATAACTCAAGTTTAAATTGAAGTCTTAGCTATTCCAAAGAATTAAAAATGTTAAATCGACAAAACATTTCTGGGTCAAAGGTCATTAAAAGAACATTTTCTCTCGAAAACATACTTGTTCACAGCACAGTCACCAGGAAATAAACACGCTTTTCCTTGTACATGATGCCAAAATGAAACTTCTAAAACATCTTTGTCCAAACAGTTGGCCAGAAATGCTTTGTGAAAAGTCACACAGGTCAGATGTTGTTCAGTCTCTTCCATT
This sequence comes from Antedon bifida, assembly GCF_963402885.1. Classification (NCBI taxonomy): domain Eukaryota; kingdom Metazoa; phylum Echinodermata; class Crinoidea; order Comatulida; family Antedonidae; genus Antedon; species Antedon bifida. Next base: position 27,149,574 of record NC_136228.1, read on the forward strand.
TTTTCAAGGATCTCTACGGTCTCTGCACAGCAATGCGATTCTCTTGCTTTTGTTGCAGCTACACACTTTGTACATTTGCACCTGTAGTAAATAAAAGAGGTTTCGGTTCAGTTTTAAATACAAAAATGCAAAACATGCTAACATCTGAAGTCTGTATACATATTGGTATAGGCATATTAGATAGTGTTAGCCAAAGCTTAAAATAACAATCTAAAAGGATTTATTAAGGATTTTCCTGTGAAATTTGAATCATATACTACAGTATATATATGTAGCGATGTCTAACTCATCTTGCCAGCGGAAGACGAACATTAAGTGGTGGTATAGGCCTAAAGTAGAGAGTAACAAGGCCATATACATGGCTGCAGTCGCGTGCTCAAGTTAGTGTTTACCGACCGACCAATCGACTGACATATTGAGCTGTTAGACGCTGTAGCCTTCGAGCTACTGCATGTTTCATGCGCTGACCGAAGAGTCCTGGGATTTCCCTTTTTTATAACACGATGTATGTAAAATGGTGAAATTTTTTATAACACTAATAATAAAGTAAACAATAACTAAATTTTCCTTTATCGAATACTGTAGTGCATCATGTTGCTGCATGTTCATGCGCAGATGCCAGGAGTCATCAGGGTTAGAAATTAACGGTAACTGTTATTAATGTACACGGTTTTGTTAACTTTCAGAATAAAATTGACAAATTCATCATAATATCCCCAGTAGGATGCCTACTAGGTAGTGATGCTGATTTAGGATCGATTAATAAAAAACAGAACGGTATCAGCAGTAACATACTGTATACAGCATTTTTATTGACAATAAAAAATATTGAAATTAAACATGTATTTCACCAATAAACCAGGGAATATTTTCCCCAGTATCGCATCGTTACACAATAAACAGAAATTGCGATGCAAATGCAGAACCATATCGCAAAATTGGGCGATTCAATTTGAATGCCTAACCTAACCTAACCTTTATTAGGCTAAGCCTAGGCAAATTGAGGCTTAGTTACAGTACCATACCTGTCAACTGTTTTGATTTAATTGTGATTGTCCTGATTTCTAATGAAAACAGTATTTATAAAACGCGAAACTGCGTATCGGCAAAAGTTGACAATGTTTGGCGAAGAAAGCATTTTCCTATCTGAAGAAAATCACTCTTTGATGGAAACCTACATAGATTTCAAGACACAGATGACATTAGTAACGACAATGGCACAAGACTCATCAACTACTGCTCTGACTTCAAGCTATGCATACTGAACACCTGGTTTGACCATTCAAACGTTCATCGGATCACTTGGCATAGCAACGATGGTGTTACAAAGAAAACACTAGATTACAACATATGTGATCACTGGTTGAGGAAGTATGTTACTGACACAAGAGTCTATAACAACTATTATCTTTCGTCTGATCATAGAATCCTTGTGAGTAATATGACAACACCAGCCAACAAAGCAGCCAGGTGGAAGAAGCATACAAAGAAAAAACAGAGCAAAAGAGCCAACATGAGTAAACTTAAAGATCGAGAAGTAAGAAATAATGTTAAAACAAAGATAGAAGAAGAAATTAATAAAATTAATAAAATTACTTCTCCTGAAAAGACAACAACCACTACATCAACTGAGCGCTATACAACACTTATGACAGTGCTAAATAAGGCAGTTGAAGAAGTCCCGAAGAAAACAAGAAACCAAAATGCTCATCCCTGGGATGGTGATGAAAGACTACAACAGCTTATAAAAGAAAGAAAGAATATTAACAAAAGCACAGTTACCTACAAAGAAGAGGAGATCAAGGCTATGCAGAAAGCAATTAAGATAAGGGTTAAGGAACTACGGAATGAATATTTGTATGAAGAAGCAAGCAAGTTAAATGAAGCCCACCAAAATAGAAAAATATTTGATTTATGGAGAAAAGCTAAGGAGCACGGTGATGTTATAAGAAAAGCACCAAAGCCTATAAAATGTCCTGGATTACGTGAACACTTTAAAGATCACTTTAATCCAGACCAATCTAGCCTTAAAATCCCAGATGAAATTAGCACACCTCCAGAATATATTATCAACCTGAGACAACCAGAATTTGAGATAGACAATGAACCTCCGTCCAAGAAAGAAATTATTGATGCAATCGGACATCTAAAAGGTCGCAAAGCTACCCTAGATGTCGCTTCTGAAATGTTGCAAGTCGCCACAGAGAACCCAGTATTCGTCGACCATGTACATAGACTGTTTGAGGAAATTTGGAGAACGAAAGAAGTACCAAGTGATTGGGGACTGTCCAAATTAACAACCATTTGGAAAAAAAAAGGCAGTCCACTTGATCCATCAATGTATAGAGGAATATCGATTGGGTCTACATTTTCAAAGATACTTATGGTTATCATTCTTTCACGTTTTTCCATCTTTTATGAAAGTCAACTTCTACGCACACAGTTTGGATTCAGGTCCAACAGAGGGTGCAATGATGCTATATATGTAATCAAGCAGATCCAGGAAATTGCGTATCGCTCAAATCGCAAACTCTATACATGCTTCATTGATTTAACAGCAGCATTCGACCATGTGAATCGTAATCTTCTTTTCCTAAGCGTTCGTAATAGGTTTCACTTAAACCAGTCTACTACTATGATTGACATTATACAATCACTGTACAGCTCAACGAAAGCATACCTTGCTGACGACGATCCGAGTGATGATAAGTTCGAAACATCTTCTGGGGTGCGACAGGGTGGTATTGAGAGTACCAGCATGTTTAACCAATATTTTGATTACGTTATTAGAGTGTTCAAACAACGCTGTAAAGATGCTAGTTTGGATGGCCTAATGATACAATACCTAATTCCTATTGAAGCTACAAATCGTGCTCAAAGACGTAAAGCACCATCAAGGGGCATCTATGACGACTTTGAAAGTGGCTATGCTGATGACTTTGCTGTAAGCTCCTGGTCACAAGAAGAACTGCAAACCATTGTGAACATCTTGAATAAAGTTTGTCTGGAATTTGGTCTAAGAATTAGTGCCCCCAAAACAGAAACCATTATATGGAACTGGAAAGAGGAAGTTGAAGAATACCCAAGATGCATCATACAAATTGGCGGCGTACACATTAACAACGTAACACACTTTAGATACCTTGGTGTATGGGCTACCTACAATGATGTTCATATTGGAGATCAAGAAGTAAAATACAGAATCAATTCAGCCAAAGGAGCATTTGCAGAGAATAGAGCATTGCTTACCAACAGAACGATCCACTTACAAACAAGAATGATGTTTCTTAATGGTCTAGTTAGGAGTAGACTCACCTATGGTTGCCATGCTTGGAGGGCAACAGGAAGTGAAATGTCCAAACTTAGCACAACATACAAAACCTTCCTAAGAAGAATGCTAGTGAATGGCTTTCAAAGAGTCTGCCCACCAAACCATGTAGACATATCCTCAGATGAAGAAACAGATGAAAACTATATAGACTGGCGTTACGTTATTGATAATGACGATCTCTACAAAATTACTGGCTGTCAACCGCTAGAAGAATATGTCTACAAGCAACAATTCAACTGGATCGGACATGTAATTAGAAAAGAAAATGAAGATCCTACAAAAATTCTTACTTTTCACACAACCCAAAGTAAACGAAGAGGTCGGAAGATACCATCAATACTTGATAGAGTTGTACAACAAAGTCAACTTACTAGATGCAACTTCATTAGAGCCTGCTTCAACAGAAATTTATAATTCCCAGCAATGTTTTAACTGTATATATGAACTGTTTATAAGTTGTTTTGAGACTGTGTAATTTGGTAGTAGTCACTCTCATACTGTAGGCCTACATTTAAAAGTAACACATCCAAATGCCAACTTTAAGTCAATGGCTACCAGATGTCTCTGTGAGACGGTTATTTGAACCAGTACCAGTACCAGTATCACCGACGTTTCGCACTGTGATTTGTTGACTCGACTTCTCCAGAAATCTATAGCAATGCAACTCCATGCGAGAATTAACCATGTGTTTGCAGCGGCCAGCCAGATGGGCGTACCGGCCGTTACTGTTTGAACACAATCCTGTCTTGGATATTTCGGAACTTAATACACAAATTACATCCGATTAGTTGCTAGAATACGTGAAGCACATCTGGTGGTTACATTAAAATGCCGATTACGTGAGGTATTTTATGATTTTAAAATGCGTTAAATTGTGTTAAATGCGTTAATATTAAATAACTCGTCAAATGTGTTGCCAATATTTTGGCACACATGGCGTGTCATATATTCAACAATAATTTACAATTCGAAATGATAACACACCGTCAATATCGGGTGTGTCGAAAGCGAAGACCTCGAAAGCGAAGATCGAAGACCTCGAAAGCGAAGACCCTACGAAATGGTAGTGTACACAAAATTCGACCAAAATCACACAAAATCGATGATAACACCTTGAATTTACAGATTCTAAAAAAATATTTCGATTTTAATCGTTATGTTATCAAAAAACATGACTTTATATATGAACAAGCTCACTTGTTTTCGCCAATATGGAGTTAATATGGGATTTACGAACAAACACATCACGCTATTTGCAAGGCGACGGACGCACAAGAAGGACATCGCACAGAGCATTGAATTGAATGCAATATTAAGTCACTTGTTCCGATAACTTTGTAGCACACGTCGCCTACAATTTTAAACCATAGCCAATTGTATAAAAGTATAGAAATAAACTACAGTAAGTAAATTGTAAGAAGTAAAGGATGGCGATAGGCCTATTTAGGCTTATTTTAGAGCCTATAAGCCTATAAAAAGTGTCCGTATCATAGATTTTACACTTGTTTTTAAAAATGTTATACGCATGAATACAACTTGGAGATCCATTTTTTTTTTGCATTTAAATATTATTATGTTGATGTATGTTTATTATCTATAATATTTGCCTATTGTCTAAATGTATGAATAAATACAATAATATATTTATTTTCCTTTAGTTATTCTGTATAGTATTTAAAACTTTTACATTTTCCCCATTGTAGTCAGTATTACTGATTTAATTATTCGCCAGTTTAAAAATGTTTTTTCTAATGTATTCATAATGGACAAATAATATTATCAGTATCGGTTAGTGTGGTTGGTGAAGCGACAGTACTATGTAAAGAAAAAAAATGTAAAAAGTAAAATAAATATTTCATTAACCAACGTATGAACTACTAAACGAAAACATCCTGCCGCAACGTATCGTATTGACGCGCGCAACATAAGGTTAAGAAAATACTCTTCTATCTATTTTGCATTCCCTCTTACGATGAGAATCATGATGAGTAAAGCAGAAACGGTGTTGAACACGTCGGTTCCCACTTGTGATGACACGCAAGTTTGCACTTTGCGTCGATCTGGAAACTAATTCCAGCTCTTAAAATATTTCCCGGGCAAAATTTGACAGAATATATTCAAATTATGATTTGACAAAAAGCTAAAAAGAACGAACGAAAGGCATCCGCGTTCTGCAAATTTTGGTTATAAATCGATCGTTTCCTGCGACATATCATCAGTTTCACAGCTTCCATAATTCCGAATAACATTTAATTAAGCCATTATGTCAACGTTCACAAAGACAAAAGCCATTCAAATCAAAGATTGAAATACAAAATATTCGTTCCAAAATAAAGTTGCCGATTTTGTTACGGTTGCAATGTGATTAGTGACGATAGTGTGTTCACGTTTAATATATTTTTTGAGATTAAAACGGGTGTTTATTCAAATCGGTATTACGTTTACCGACACTGTCAAAAGACATGTTTAATGAAGTCCCAGTTCCGCCAACCACAATTGTCCTCATCATCGAATAAGAATAAGTTTTCAAGCATTGCCCGTGGTGAATACAAAAAGAGATACTCTCTATAAATCTTTATTAAGTGATGGTGAATGTTTATCGGGCTTAACCACTCTAACCCCCAACCTTCTATCTCACAGGCTTGTGGATGAGACGACTATTCAACAGTCTCCCGATTGTCGACGTCCCGCTTCTAAATGTTTGCATCCCTGCCATGAGTCTCCATTAACAAAAGAAAATATAAATTTAAAAAAATTAAAGAAACAGGTTACCGGTTGTGTATAATGACCATTTAAATATAGAATTGACACTACACAAACAAATCTAACAGAATCATACTATTATAACGGGTTAACGATCAAGCAAAATTTTCAGAGGGTGATGTCTATCTATATTTTTGACTTTGACAATACAAAGATATAAAATAAAGTTCCGTTAGTTCACGGTAAGCTCTTGGGACGAACTGTCATTGGCCCGGGAAATATTTTAAGAGCTGAAATTGGTTTTCAGATCGAAGCAAAGTGCGCCGTAAGAAAATAACCTTGCGTGTCATCACAAGTGGGAACCGATGTGTTCAACACCGTTTCTGCTTTATTACGTTCATCATACGATCGTAAGAGGGGATGCAAAATAGATAGAAGGTGGATAGATAGATTTTCTGTTGCGCGCGTGAACGTTGCGGCAGATTTGTTTTTGTTTAGTGGTGAAATATTTATTTTCCTTTTTACATTTTTCTTTACATAGTACTGTACTGTCGCTTCTCCAACCACACTAAATATTCTGATACTGATATATTATCTGTCTATTATGAATAGGCCTACATTAGAAAACATTTTGAAACTGGCGATTAAGTAAAATAGCAATAGTATACAATATGAATCAAAGATCTTATATACTAAGATATATAAGATCTTTGCTACAATGGGGAAAATGTAAAAGTTTAAATACAATACAGGAAAATGAATATCTTATTGTATTTATTCATACATTATTATAATAAACAATAGAAATAGGCAAATATTGTAGATAAAAAACACATAGCAACATATTTAAATGCAAAAAAGATCTCTGTAAGTTGTATTCACACGTAACATTTTTAAAAGCAAGTGTAAAATCAAAATACGGACACTTTTTATATAGGCTCTAAAATAAGCCTAAATAAGCCTATCGCCATCCTTTACTTTTCTATACAATTGGCTATGGTTTTAAATTGTAGGCGACGTGTGCTACAAAGTTATCGGAACAAGTGACTTAATATTGCATTCAATTCAATGCTCTGTGCGATGTACTTCTTGTGCGTCCGTCGCCTTGCAAATAGCGCGATGTGTTTGTTCGTAAAACCATATCACATATTAACTCCATTGGCGAAAACGCGTGAGCTTGTTCATAGATAAAGTCATGATTTTTGATATAAATATAACGATTAAAATCGAATTTTTTTTTCAGAATCTGTAAATTCAAGGTGTTATCACGATTTTGGTCGGATTTTGTGCACACTACCATTTCGTAGGTCTTCGCTTTCGAGGTCTTCGATCTTCGCTTTCGAGGTCTTCGCTTTCGACACACCCCGTCAATATCAATTATAAAGCACATATTTTCTACTCTAGGCCTACATTACTGTACGCAGACATACCAATTTGTATTTCCCACCCGCTCATCAGACCACTTGTTATCTTCCTCTTCTTCGCATTCAGATTCCTCCTCTTCCTCCTCCTCATCATCATCAAAGTGGTCAATGAACCAATCAATGTTATCAGATTCCTTGCCGTAGCTCTTCACACTACCACTACTGTCGGAAGCACTTCTTGTAGGCTCATACATATATGGCTGGATACCTAACCCTTGGGGAAAATCTTTCATAAATCTTGTATACTCAGATTCATAAAACTCTTCCTCTTCATAATCAGAATCTTCATAACATTCACCGTCATCCATTTTATTAGAATCTTCTATCGATCGCGAGAGCCTAAAAAGAAGTGCAATGCAACACGTGTTTTCAAATTCATCAGAAGCTTAACTATGGCACGCCAGGACGGACATAACTATCGCTGGTGTGAAGTTTACACGTCGCTCGTGTTGAGTTTACACAACGCTCGTGTTGATGTGACCAACACAATATATCCACATAGAAACTAGTGATTAGAATATAGTTTATGCGAAATAATAACTCAGAAGCAACTGATTACATAAAACAAAGGTTTTTATTATTAATCTATAGCTATGACTGTCATCCACTTATTGTTGACGTTCGTTACTTTAATATCTTGAGCTTATTAATATTAAAAGGTTATGAAGTTTATTAATTTACTGTTTAATTGTTTAAATATTATTAACGGAAAATATAGAAACATACGCAACACGAATCCTCGAATTCTAGTCAGGTACTCCCTAAAATAATTGTAAAACAAAACAGTAGTATAGGCTACAGTATGCCGTTCAGGTTCATCAACATGCGAAAAAGTAAACTACTAATCATAATCTATTAATAGCTAGCCATACTAATTATGTCCCTTATAATAGTTACAATAGTGACACTGTAGGCCTATATGCTGTTCTGTTAATAATACAAACTATAAATCATTACATAAAGCTACTTCTAAAACATAGTCTTCTAAATGGCATAAACAAGAAAGTAATATTGATTCTACTTACAGTTAACAAATCACTAAACTGAGTTTTGGTAATGTTATAGGCCTACTGTATAAACTTTACAGGAAAGACTGTTCAGCATGACTGATGTTATAATAGAAGGGATTCTTGAGATTATATAACTTGATACATGGTAGCTGTTTACATTAATCTATGCCCAATATTTATGAGGTGTAGGCCTACGGGTACAAGACATTGACTAATTTCATTAGATGAGCTTTACAAACTCCATATAATTAATACACTACACTAAAACGAACAATTTAACTGCAAAACTATACAAATAAAGGAAGAGAACACTTCATCAGTAAATTGTATAGTTTTCTTTGTTTTTTAGGCCTATCAGTTTCAGTTTTATGAAACGGCTTAATTCAATTCGGGTTGTCTCCCTTCTTTCTTTTTAATAGAAAAACTTGACTTGACATTTTAATGGATACTTAATGATACATTATTGTTGTTAACCATATCGTCGCCCACGTGTTTATTATTGAGAAACATTTTTGAATAAAGTTATTAAAGAATCAATATGAAACGACGTCGAATAACAGTTTTTCTACGAACAAAAAAGTTAACAATACGAAAATTATATAAAATTAAATTACTGGATTGTTCTCGAATACACGTATCATTTCAGCTTTAAAAACTGGCGATTTCAAAATGTACGTACCACCGCAGGAAGATAATATGCCTACATGTCGTTTACAGGAACGATAAATAGACAGGGTGATTTATCTAGGCAACTAAAATTAGCACACTGCGAATTACTTCTGGGAAAGAGAAAGTCACAAAATGAGTCAAATTTAAACGAATTCAATTTGTGTTTTGTATGTAACATTAGGGTTGAGGGATGGGGAAAAGAATGGGTGCAAAGATGAACAATAAGAAAATATTGCGATTTAATACTTTGTTGAAACTGACGGTGGAATTACTTCCGAAAAAGAAACTTGTCACATAATGATTCCAACTGTTTTAGTCAAATTTACCCAAATAGTCGATTGAAATAGTGAAGTACATGTAATGATACACAACTACGACGTTTATTAATCACCGTTTTAATTAATACAAACGTTGAGAAGCAACAACTGTCAGTAAAGTTTATTTGTATATGTGTTTATATAATGTAAAACAGTTCGTAAATTCGCTTTAATCTTCAATAAAATAATTATCTAACTCAACAACTTAATTAGTAGGCCTAATGGTTTTCAATTGTTTCTTAGAGCCAATTTATGCATAAGTTGGTTCCTACCCACTAAAGTTGTTCTGGTTTAGGGCATGTGATCCTTCGTAACTGTAGGCCTATCCTAATTTGTTTAGTATCTTAGAGCCAGTTCATACGGTACTTTATTATTTACACGGGTAAGTTGGTCCCTACCCACCAAAGTTTGCGGTAACTGTGTTCACTATTTATAGAATAAAAATATTATCTGCACAAATAACAATAAAGAAACAAGTATATAGAAAAATTGGTCACTTTAAGACATACTATTATACTAATTATAATTTCGAATTTGAAACGATTTATCAGAAAAGGAATTACTGTGATACGAGTTACAGGTACTGATCTATTATGATTTTTATTTCGTTTTATTTTGTATATAAATACATTGTATAATCCGGGTTCTAAAATGAAAACAACCAAATGAATATGAAAAACTCGCAAAGGGATTGTTCTTTCTGTAAATATTTTAAAACGAGATAGATGATAATGATGATCATTTTCAAGTGTATAGAAAAATATAAGAAAATTAATGAAAAAAGTAATACGGAATTCAAAAATGTAAAAATGTTACTGATGAATTGTAACGACATTTAGAAATAACAAAAATGTGTTAAATAATATGATTTTATGTAATGACATGAGATAATATGAATGTGAATAAAAGTGGTGTTTGCTCCACAAAAGAGAGAAAAAACTATGCTCAAAAGAAAACTCGGGTAAATAACTAATGCCTAAACTTAGACAGTTATGTGATACAGCGGTTTTGGTAAAAGCACCTCTATCATCAATAAATAAATATCTAACTCAACTTAATTAGTCGGCCTAATGATTTTCAATTGCTGTCACAATTTAATATGGAAAGTATGAACCCACTTTCTAAAGCATTGAGAAAAAGGTTACGCGCGATTTACTGAAATGTCCTTAATACGAATACGAATAAAGCTCTAAATACGTCACATAAAAACCTACGTCTTACGTAAATGTAAAAAAATCAATATGAAACGACGTCGAATAACAATTTTTTTTTTACGAACAAAAAAGTTAACAATACGAAGTAGGTATATAAAATTAATAATTACTAAATTGTTCTCGAATACATAGTATCATTTCAGCGTAAAAAACTGTCGATTTCAAGTACGTACCGCAGCAAAATACATGTCGTTTACAGGAACGATAAATAGACACGGTGATTTGCCCAGATGGCTCTCGAATACAGGAACTTTGGCGTTAATAACTGGAAATTGTAAAAATGAACACAGTCAAACATGATGTAATTTGTAGCCAAGTATAATTTCCATCAATTTAAAATAAAACATATAAACTTTAGACTTGAATTGTCTGTATATTGCATGGTATCGGCCTGCGTGCACATTTATGGCTCGTTATTTATGATGGAGTGGTATATCTTCATATTTATAAAATTCGTATCAAACATGGATTGTTTTCTTACAACAACGTTGTAAGGAAAAATCCAATCGAGTTTGAACAATATCATGAAAGCCCCAGTGGTTTAATGGTTAGGACATCTTCATATCAAGCAGAAGGTTCCGGGTTCGAATCTCGGTTGGGCGACTTTTTCTCGTTCTCACAGATTTCCTCATCTTTATCGTTTTAAATTAATTTAATTTCAGTATATCACTGGGCGGTTTAGAATTTATTCTGTGCCTGTGATGTTGGAATAGGGAATGGGAATTGGGAATAGACACTTGGAAGAGAGATTGGAATGCTCCATTCATCGCCAAGCAATCCTTTTGTATAAACGTATTATTAAATCTATCAAAATAGTATTTATTTAAAGAAATTCTGCCTGTCTTCATTATGATGCTGTACTCGAGCTGTTTGACCGGATTTCAGCTATTAAAAACAATTACCGTAGAAGGAGATAGGTAATTACGAAGCATCCTCGTATTATTGTTGGCGGATATTTTCGGCATCGACATCCATTAGACAGTGTAAACTACGATCGAAAAACACCCCTATTTTGGGAACCTAAATTCGTTTTAATCGCCAATAACTAATCTAACTCAACTTAATTAGTACACAGGGTTACGTTAGGTGGTTAAAATCAGTACCAAACGTACGAACAAACTTTACATAACATCGAGTTAAAATTATAGAAGTAACGCGCGATTTACCGAATTTTACGTAAATTTATATACAGATTAGTTTAGTTTTCCTTCTTACACCGGAAGTGCACTGGCCCTAGACGCACGTACGTTCTCATCGTCACACTTGAACGCAACGCAATCAAAACAAAATTCCGAGTGAATAATGATCAAACAATCCACAGAACACGCGGAAACACCGGCGGAAAAAAGTAATTAAATCGTTTTGCTTACTGCTAGCATGCTACACGGGAGTATTATTTCCGGCCAAATAGAGGTGCCATTTATCTTGAATTGTATGTACGTGAGTACCACTTCCGGCCATCTAAGGGTGTCATATAACAAATTAACACATACCCCCCTCCATAACCACCCACTAGTCAGATGGCAATCAATGAATGCTCTAATCAAAATAAACAGGATGTTATTAATTTAAATATATATATAGATAGAATGACAAAATTATGCTAATCAATACGAGTAACAAGGCCTGTTTTTCTCTTTTTAGTATCTTTTCACGTTCCAGATTTCTGCTTCTTTCTAGTTCTAAGCTTGCTCTCTCATCGCGTGATGATATAATTTGCATATTGAATCGATATCGTGCTTCAGACTGTATCCCATCAAGTTCCGATTGATATCTTCTAATAATGATTTCACGTTCTCTGATTGCCTCTTCTACAATTTTACTTTTGTCTTCGTTTAATCTTTCAATCTTAGAAAGGGAAGTCTCTAACCTATCTCTTAAGTTACGATTTTCGGATTCTGTTTTTTCAAGCTCCTTTTGATATGTTGTCAGGATCTTTTCTTGATGCTTTCTTGTTCTCATTGCACTTTCTGCAATTTCAACTTTTTCGAATTTTAAACTTTCTTTTTCTTCAGCTAATGAATCAATTTTCGTTTGTAATTGAATTTGTTGTTTACGATGTTCAGACACCATTTTCTCAAGCTCTTTTTGATATCCGTTATTAATATTTTCATGTTCTTGCTTGGCTCTGCGCAAACGTTCTGCATTTTGAGTATTTTCTACATTTAAACTTCCAATTTCATCAACCAATGATTCAATTTGCACTTGGAGTGCATACTGTAACTCATAATGTTCAGATCTTACTTTATCCATTTCAGTTTCATGTCTTTTAGTAATATTTACAAGTTGTTCCTGTTTTGTTTTTGCAAGTTTTATCATTTTATTTTTGTCTGTATTTAAATCTTTAATCTCACCACTCAATGAGTCTGCTTTTGTTTGACATTGAGAATGTTCCAATACTATATTTGCATTGGCGAGTTCTAGTTCTGCTATTTTCTTTTCATTTCTGTACGTTTGCTTACAGTATTCTTCAAATGACTTCGCAGGAGTCGCAGGACTCACACTGTGATCGTCGTGTAAATGATGATCACGGCAAACAATGCATATTAGTTTATTACATGTTTCGCACCACACGTTTAACACTTGATTGTGGCCAGCTTTGTCACATACAGGAAGTTTAACCCTTGTTCTACCGACTTTTCGTAAGCATTGCTTTGCATCTTCGATCACAAAAGACGAAGGAAGTCCTTCTAATCCAGTTCTTGGAATTTTGCCTGAACTTCTACACAAAGCACATTTAATATTACTTGGGTTGTCATTCTCATTATTGGCTTCACATTGATTACGTAGACATTTTAAGCAAAATGAATGTCCACAATGAAGTAACTTAGGTTGCTCCATTTCATCGAAGCACATGGGACAGTCGGTAAGATTTTCTACAAACGTCACTATCGGGCTCTTTTCCAGTTCAGCCATGTTGTGTTTCTTGCACTATGAAACCAGTTTCCTGGTTCCCAACTCTTTATACAGCGTGTACTTTTTTTATTTAATTTATCTTTTAGCGAATAGAGAGGAATATATGAAGGCACATTTGATTGTTAAGGCTACACAAAGTATGCAACGATGTTTCCGTGGTAGTACCAGCATACAATAGCAACAGCATCAAAACAATAACTGGTCACTACAAAAGAAAATAATTTTAATATAATTAATATATGAAGAGACAGGAATATAATTTATATATACTGATACATTTTTTTAAAATGATCAAGACGATATGGTCATACGAAACTGTGGAAGAAAAAAACAGGTTGGTCTAGTCTTCCTCGAATATAGCCTAAGGACCACTTTTGGGACGCATGTTTAGTAGTTTTTGGCAGATTTGGTCTCTAACTCTCTAACTTTAACTTTCTAACTAAATTGCACTATTTAGAGGATTAAATTCAGAATGGTTATTTGGGAGCACCTATTACAATACAGGCGATCATTCGTGGCGTCAGTAAAGCGGCCCTTAGTTGGAGGGATACATAATCGACAACCTCTCGTAAGCGATCACACCTCTTAACGACCACACCTCTCGTAAGCGATCACACCTCTTAACGACCACACCTCTCGTAAGTGACCATCTCTTTTAAAGGACCACAACCTCTCTCTCGACGAGAGGTGGGGTCGTTAAGAGACGTCGATTATGAGAAGCGGTCACTTACGAGAGGTGTGGTCGCTTACGAAAGGTGGTCTTTTAAAAGAGGTGGTCGTTCAATAGAGGTGGTCATTACGAGAGGTGATCGTTACGAGAGGTGGTGGTCGATTATGAGAAGCACCCTTATGAGAGGTGGTTGCTTACGATGTATGGTCGTTTTAGAGAGTTGGTTGCTTACGAGAGGGGGATAGATTGATCGATAAGTAAAGAGAGGGGTGGTGGTCCTTTAAAAGAAATGGTCACTTATGAGAGGTGTGGCGTTAACAGAGGTGGTCGCTTACGAGAGGTTGTCGAAATGACAAGCGGTCCCTTATGAGGAGGTTATCACTTACGAGAGGTGGTTGATTATGAGAAGCGGTCCCTTAACAGAGATTGTGGTTCTTTAAAAGAGGTCGTCACTTACGAGAGGTGTGGTCGCTTACGAAGAAAGGTGGTCTTTTAAAAGAGGTGGTCAGGTCGTTCAATAGAGGTGGTCACTTACGAGAGGTGATCGTTACGGGAGGTGATGGTCGATTATGAGAAGCACTCTTATGAGAGGTGGTAGCTAACGATGTATGGTCTGTTTTAGGGAGGTGGTCACTTACGAGATGTCCCCCTTTTTGAAAGTCGCGTCGGCGTTTTCGTCCGTAGTAACGGGGGCGCTAGTTCCGTTTCGCACCTGTTTTTATTTCGACTTCAGTTTTTATTTCGACTTCAGTTTTTATTTCGACTTCCTTTTGACTCCAAACTTGTTTAGTAACTTGGGCCTCAGAGTACTTTTATGAAGAAGAATCACATAAAAAGTAACAAATAAATCCTTTAAATTGATGATTTTACAGACATGTTTCTAGCATACAGTTCGCGAATTTAGCATACTCGAAGTTCAATATTTTCGTTTCTGTGAACCGCTAAAAGAGCAACTATAACAGATGATTAACAGTGGAATGCGTCTTCTTTTAATAATCTATTATTGAAATACACGTTTAATTGTAATATATTTTGTCAATAAAAATGCTGTAACATTTTACTGCTAATAATGTGCTGTTTTCAAATATCAACCGACCCTAGGCCTAAATCAGCATCACTACCTAGCCTAGGCCTAAGACTAAGGAAGAGGAATATTATTTAGATCATTAAGGTATTAAACCTATACAGTACATGTAATATGTTGATGAATTTGTTCTTAAAAGTTAACGAAAACTGTGAAAACCAGTATCAACAGTAACATTTTTGTTGCATTGACATTGACAAAATATGTTAAAAGTGATCGTAATTTTAACCAATAAATGCATTAAATATACGCATTATACTGAGTTTTTAGCCCTCTATTATGATTGCTCTTTTGGCGCTCCATAGAAACAACAACATTGAACATGGAGTATGCTAAATTCACGAACCGATGTGCGAGAAACACGTTTGTAAATTCATCAATTTAAAGAATTTATTTGTTACTTTTTGTGTGATCTCCTTCGTAAAAGTATTTTTGAGGCCTAATGCTAAGGTGTGGTACTCACGATAAAGTTACTTAACAAATTTCGAGTCGAAATAAATGACAGGTGCGAAACAGAATTATAGCACCGTAACGGCCCTCAAATTTGATTATGGGACACCACATTACGTAGGAGGAAGTGCCATGTATTACAGTATTGGGTGTGGATTCCCAATCACCTACAAAAAAAAAATTTGGGAAAACCAGACACTAACTATGTTTTGGTCGAGAATGTTATAATATTTTAATAGCCTATACACAGACATTTTGATAAATAACAATTATTTGTATTCTGAAACAAACATCCCTACCTTCCCTTATGTGAGGTTTGTAGGCCTAAATGTAAGTTATACAGTATCTAGGCCTAGCCTTTTAGTAGTAGCTGAAGTCTTAAAACCATTCCGAAATGTTTGCTTTTTTAACAACTGAGACTGAGGACGACAACGAACGTTTCTAAAGTTACAATTTTCAGCTGCTTTTCTGTTATAACCTCTTGATTTTGTGTTATTCGAGATTTATATGATCATGATTCAGGATGGAATAACCGGGGGAATTTCCTAAAAAAATAAGACATAATAAAGCAATAGAGGGCGAACTAGTGAAGCGTGACGATTATATTATTATTATAACCCAAAAGCAGATATTGAATTGAAAAGCAAGAAAAGCAGTAAATCGCTACTAGCTTGAAAGAAGCCTCAATATTGAAAGCAACACTTAAAAAAAGCAAATAAAAAAACTGTTGCCATAGAAAAATTATGGCAATGGCTAACTACATAGCCATTGATATAACAATTGTCTGAGCAAAAAGTATTACATTTTGATGAAGAAATTATGAGAAGCTTTCAGCTGAGATAAATCCTAGGCATACTTTTTAAACGACATCTGATAGGCAAATTTATAAAGGTCTAATAATAAAACGGATTAAAACGGTCAACCTCTGTGCATGAGGGTGGACCATTTTGAGGGCCAGGCTCTTCTCGATAACATCATGGCTCTCTTGGTTCATATTCTTGCACATCTTGATGATCCAGCATCATCACCACCAATCAATTTTCATTTTCAAGGGGTATATCGGCCAGTAGCATTGGATAGTTTTGAAGTAAAAAACATCCCGAACCAAGCAATGTTCGGTAATTCACTCTATCTTTGCTGTATTTAAATCATGATTGGAATTACTGCCAGTCAGCAAGCAGAAACTTTTTTTTGGAAACACAGCATAATGCCTGATATAGAATTATACAACCAACGCATCACCATAATTTAAGTTTTATTGACTAAATTCAACAACAGTAATGGGGACATGGGTACTT
The DNA here is from genome assembly GCF_963402885.1 of Antedon bifida. NCBI lineage: Eukaryota > Metazoa > Echinodermata > Crinoidea > Comatulida > Antedonidae > Antedon > Antedon bifida. The sequence goes on from NC_136228.1 coordinate 27,166,660, forward strand.
TTGACCATCATCTGAACAAATTCATTTAGTTTTACCAACAATTTAACATTAAAATTTAAGCATTAAAAAATTGAATTGGAAAATACCATAAAATTCCCAGTGGTCTAATGGCTTGGGCATCAAGGTTCAAAGTTTAAATCTTGATTATGGTGGCTTTTTTTATCATTCTCACAGATTTCCTTGTCTTTATCGTTTTAAATTAATTAATTTTAAGTATATTACTGGGCAGTTTAGAATTTGTTAGGTGCCCGTTGATTAATATATTAAAATATATTAATTAAATAAATATAATATGAAAAGAAGATGCATTATGCAGGCCATGCTTCGTGGTAGTGCAGAAAACATGGCAATTATACCTCAACTGGGCACAATTGAAGGCCAAAGAGTAAACAGAGAATCAAATGCAGAGATGACTTAAGAAATGGAGCTTCACAACATCTTGTGTGGAAGTGAAGTGTGTGGCTGAAAATCATAGTAGATGGTGTCCAAGATGGCACATGATGATGATTTAATTGGATTTGGTTAGGTGTACTGGTTCTACTGGGCAGAAATGTAAAATGTTGTTGTTTTTCGTTAGGGTTAGGAATCCTGCATTCAGATTCAATTTTTTATTTTCGTCAACTTGGCCAGCGGTTAATTTGACCAAATTAAATGCAGTGCGATCAAGGTTTAAGACTGCTATTTCACGTACAGGTGAGAAATAGATATTCCCATTTAATTCTATAATTAGAGTTTTAAAACTGATCTACATGATACATCAGAAATCTACCCAACCACATGATGTACACATCTTCGAACATGATGGATGTTTTTCCTTGTTTAAGCATTTCTCTTGCCTTTCTTTAACCTCACTCTCCAGATCCCTTTCTCGGCATGTACCATCACAGTATGGGGCATTCTTGGTATGTTTGCAACCACATATATCATAGCTTGCATCAGGATTTTCTGGAACGATCCATTTTAGTGAATGAAAACCCGTCCTCTTGTGTGCTCCTGAATAATTAATAATAAAATTAATAATATAATATATATAAATTAATATATAGAAGTTTAAATAAAATGAGGCTATGGATAATATTTGCGTGTGTGTTGAACTTTGATCAGGCTACTTGGGCCATGATTTGGTTCACAAACACAATTTCACAATTATACAGAGTACATAAATTTCACAATTCACCACAGATTAATTAAAAAAGTTCATTTTTATGAAATTGGTTTTTAGTCTAAAGCCGCAATCACACTGGACTTTACACCTCAGTGAAGGGCATGTTACTACTGTTCCCAAAAGTAGTGTACACAAACCAGATGGATATGCTGTTTGATTTCAAATAAAAAATATTAACTAACATTTTTTTGGATAAAGCAATACATTGTGACCTAAAACTTCTTTCAAAAATACAATGCAGATTTTTTATAGAATAATTATACCATCAAAGAATACACAGAACAATCCCACAGAGAACAAGACTGAACTTTTAAAAAGGAAAGCAGAAAGCCAAGGTCATTTTCATGTGTTAGCAAAAAAGTCCAATTTGATTAAAGCTTATGTTACTACTTAAATGAGGTTTGGATTTAGATCTGTTCACCTCATACATGCAAGAAAAGCCTCTTTTGCACATATTTTTCAAACTAAACTTGCAAATTCCTTTCTTCAGTCAACTTACCAAAACACACATTTTACTGAACAATTAATTAAATATTATAATGATCAGAAGAGTTTATTGACAGTCAAGTATGAATGAGGATTTTTTTATAGGGAAAGGAAATATGTTTTTTTTTTTAACTTGCCTTTTTCCCATTTTATTTCATTCAAAAGTCAGGAACATACCCACAATTCGTACAAAGCTTTCTACAGTTACTATGTTCTTTTTTTTTCTTACAATCTCTCTGACGATCAAGAACGTCACACGGAAGATTGATGTGAGTTCCATCACAATATGGTGGCTTCGTTGTGTACTTGCATGAGCATATTTGATAAAGCGTTTGTGGTTTGTCAGGGACAGTCCAAAGCAAGGGTACAAAGCCTGTGCCTTTGTGAGAATCTGATAATAATAGTGAAATGAAAGGTGTAAGAATATATGGCATTAATTTGTTTACTACTGTATGATGAAATGAATATTAAAAAGACGAAGAATAAAAGTTTGGATAAATAAACAAAAGCAGCAAGAAGAGATGTTAGTTAAAGCAGTATTTGAAATGTGTAGAATAATGATTTAGTTACCATCACACCATGGATCTTTTTTACTCAGTCCACAAGTACACCATTTTTTCTTCTGACCAGGTTTTAATCCTCTAACGGTATGTGGTCCATACTGAAATGTTAACAAACTACGATTTAACAAGACACACTCGCACTTCTATGAGGCTATCTGCACAGTCAACTGTGCATTTAGTTCAAAATTGCCTATAGCAAAATCGATAAGTGTATGCGTATTACATTACATACCGGTATTATAAAAATATATAAAAAATAAAATAAATAGGTAGCATATAGATATTGGAGATGTAAAACCACAAAAAAAACAACGACAATTAAGTTACGAACATTCTGTGGTTGTATAAAATCAATCAGTTTCCAAGATAAAAGCTATAAAACATAAGTCAGAAAAGGCTTACCTTACTCTGCAATATTTGGTATTACCAAAGATTAAATACCTAGGCCTAAATATAAATAATATCAATAATAATAATAAAGCTAGGCCTACATAATTTGATTTTATATACCTGATATACTGCAGGGCAAAGCTTAGGAGTCTCTGATTTGCCTGCTTCAGCCATTTAAATAATATAATAAATGATTCAGTTCATGGTAGCCTGCAATAAAACACAATGATAAGAGTCAGCATTTTACAAAGTTCTTATTAATTTTCTAGGCATACAACAAAGGGTTTAACGATCATGCTGTTTGTAGTGTGTAAACAATGACTTTGCTGTTTCTTTGAGGACTCAGCCTGCATCAATGATGCTGAACTCTGAATGCCTAACTAATAAATGTTTGTCTAAGATTACGCTTAATATGGAGAGGTCACCGAGGTCACTGATATCTTTTAAATTCCTTTATAATATAACTAAAATTGTATGTTTGGCATCTGGTATCCATTTATCATATGATCGTTAAAGCGTTTTCCTGACTATATAGATTGTGGTAGTAGTAGTACTACTAATACTACTACTAGTAGTGGTAGCAGGCCTTGTCATTTTAAAATTGTAGGTGTGCTACAAATTGCACTCCTCATTACATTCAGGGGTGCTGTATGTGAGCCGTTTGTATTTTGGTGTGTAGAAGTTTACCAAATTTAAGTGTGTTGTAATCACACTCCTCAAGGGCAGTTTAGGAGCGTGTTACTGTTAGGCGAGTGATCGCACTGGCTCACCTCAAAAGAAAACGCCTGTAGTAGTATAGTTAGTAAGTACACCTCCTTAAATGTGGCCTTGGATCTATCTAGTATCTATTCTAACCCAGCCAATTGTTTATACAGTATATCAACCGCTATTATTGATCAGTGTACCAGCAGCAGCAACAGACAATCTTCCAGTGAGTGGAATGGAATTACTGGGCATGTCAGTGTAGTGAGTGTGGTGGCCTAGCCTAGCTAGTATTAGTAATCTAGTAGCCTATATTATATGGTAGGGCCTAGGCCTATTAAGTACTCTAGGCTAGTCTCTAATAGGCCTGGCCCTCGTTGTTGAAGCTAGGCCGGCCCGGGCCTAGCCTAATTCTACTACACAGAGGCCCTGCCCTGACCTAGCTAGTAAGTACTCTTACTCTTAGTCTTACTCTTTCTTAGCCTAAGCGTTCATTCTGCCGGAATCCTGCACACCGTATTAATACTAATAGGCCTAGCCTAGGCTAGGATTAAAGAAACAGGCTCTCCCTCTTTCACGAAAAAAGTACAGTACACTGTGTAAAACTACTAACTTGATTTCACGTGATAATTGGACGAGTTGTCGTCACTTTACGGCTCATGATGGTGGCGTTTTCACAATTTGGGGAAAACCCACCAAGGAAATTCAACCGCAGCAGCACATTAATTTCTAGTACACAAAAATGTGCAGATGTTTTTTAAATAGTGTTTATTGATATAGATTACATTTGTTATAATGTTTTATATTATTTCCAACAATAAGGACACCCATATCTGTATGCTACACTACTTAAAGATTATTGTCCCTAGAAAGCATTTTTTTGTTGAATAGCCCATTTAAATGTCACCTAATAGTTAGTATTCACATGGATTAAAGAATAGAAGGATATGCATCGACGGTGACATCAAACGATTTTACAACGCGCTTGCCTATACTAAAGCACTGCTGCCAATCAAACAAACATGCTCATTGAACTCCGTGTCTCTAACCGCGGCCCTCTGTAAAACGCTGCGAATCAACTGTTACATTTTTTGAGACCAAAACGTAACCATGTAGAAATCGTATGCGCAGTCTGAATGTTCTATTGACATGTCTGCGTCGATGATTAATTGACAACAAAAATATATTGCTGAATAATTCTGTTTTAGTTTCATCACAATCGGACTACGAAAAGTTCACTTTCTTACGACTGGTAATTTTAAGTAGTTGGTAATATTAATAAAATATGCAATTTTTATATTTGAATTATCATTATTTGCCTGCCATCTTCTGTCATTAAAAATTGCGTTAATCTATAGAATATTAAATTATGCATTTGACCATGTATGTTGTTAGCGTGGCCGGTGTTCACCCATACAACAATCGTGTTTTTAATATATGGCTAAGCAGTGGTTTCTTCATAAATCTCCTTAATTATCGATGTGATTATATTTAAATTGTAGTGCCTGGTGATTGGCTAGTGGTTATGTCATCCACATCACATCCAATCACCGAGTCTAATTGAATGAAAACAGCGATCCCTGATCCGGGATTGGCTGGCTATGTATAGTTGCGATTCGTTACCTAGCGGTCGTTTTGAAAAGTACACGCAGGGCAAACTTAATCACGAACAAACGAAGTACCTATTATTATTCACACAAGAAGTAAGAAAACGGTGAGTATATAGATCATGATTACACGTTGTATCTACTACACTTAAGATTAGCCTAGGCCTACCTAGGCAGTATCAATGTCGGCAAATCATATGGTTTACTAGTAAGCCTAGAAGAAAAGGCCTAGGCCTAGTATCCTTGCTGATTTTGTAATTTTACATGTAGGGCTAGGCTGAGACAACAAATAGTTATTGTCTCAGATGTAGGGCTACTACAGGTCATAAAATGCTACTTTAATGTCATAAAAACATTAGCGTAGATCAATCGCGGCAGAAACCTATACTAATTACAATTATAGCATTTACAATTCCTCATCAGAAAGGTTATAACTAAATTCGTCGTCGTATAAATTGTTCGTCGCCGTTGTTGCTAGCGCTAAAACATCATGCCACCAAAGAACGCGCGAAAGAAGCGTAGCCAACATGTTTAAATGTCGTTGCACATGTGCAGTAAACAATATATTAGGCACGCGACCGTTTCGTTCTTACCATGCGGTTAATTAAACTGATAACATTGTGGGCGGTCCGCGGTCTGTCGGCGAGAGTCAAGGAACCCTTGATCTCACGTCGATGCATATCCTTCTATTCTTTAATCCATGGTATTCACTACAAAAATCTATATATGAGAAAATAAAAATTATTTACATGAAAAACTGTAATTTAAAGCAATAGAGTGAATTTATTTTGTCTTTTTATAAGTGAATGATTTGATTCTTTTTTTCTTTGGAAGTGATTAACTTTAGGCCCTATTAAAACTACAAAATGGCCTGAAAAGTCTAGATTTAATAATCTTTACTTTTCATATTTATGGGGGACAATATGACTAGATTTGAACTCGTCACTTTGACGAGTTAGTTATCCGCACGACAAACGCCACGTGCACACATACGATATTGCGCACAGAAAAAGATGCATGCCATTATGACCTGATGAAAATAAAATATCTGTTTTGTGTCTGAGTAGGCCTATTACAGTATATATTATACTAGCAATATACCTGCCCCAGAGCAGGTTTCAAAATTAGTTTTAAGCCTTCTCAGTACTAACGACGCCAGTATCTCTCTATACTCACCAACAACACCCCCCCCCCCCCCCATTTTTTTTAAAAACAAATTCTTCCCAGTGAAGACAAATTCGATTCAACCTAGCTATGATAGGCCTAATAATGGTTTAAGTACGTTGTAAACTGTGTAAATGAATAGGTGTCATATTGGCTGATAATTAAAATTTAGATACTGCGGTCCCCCAGCCTTCTTTCTCTTCTCACCATCCCAGCCACAATCCACAAACCTTAACTCCTCCCTTGGACAGTTCAGTAACTTTTCTTAGTACAATTCCAATCATATAGGCTACTTCATTATGCCAGTATTTTCGCTCCTCCTCCTCCTCCAAACACACCCCAGATACACTGGGTGATGTGTTTAAGACGGTTCCAGTACAAATTATGTTATTGTTAGCCATCACTCCCAACCCATAATCCCTCAGTGGCAGTTTTCAAATGTAGTTTAAAACATTTCAAATACAGTTTCGGTCATGGTGATATGCCTACATCCCCACCCCAAACTCCCATCCCCTTCCCAGGGATAATTAAAATACTTTAACATTTTCCATCCACAATTCTGGTCAATTTGATAGCCTACAACCCAGCCTAAGCAAAATTCCCACTATCCCCTGAACCCCAACTCCCACACCCTATCTCCCAACCCCACTCTCCCACCTCCCACCATCTCCGTTTTGAAATGTAGTTTAAAACATTCCCGGTACAATTGCGATCATTTTGATACCCTATATGTATGGTTACGCGCAGAAACAGAAATTTGTATAACGAACAAACATCGACAGTGGGGAAAAGTGGGCCATTTTGACCACATTTTGGCCCCTAATTTGGATCCTGGATGTCGGATGATGTTCAAATATAGTTTAGAACATTTCTGGTACAATTGCGGTCATTTTGATACCCCATGTAAGGTTACGTGCAGTAACAACAATTTGTATAACGAACAAACAGACAGACAAACGTACAAACTCTCTCACTTATAATATAGATAACAAAGATTTGTACAACGAACAAACAGACAGACAGACAGACAGACAGACAAACGTACAAACTATCTCACTTATATAGATACTGTATACATACTACATAGCATAGGTGAAATTACGAGAAACGCCCATATTCCAATTTTTAACTTGATGACGTCATAAAAATGTAACACAACGATAGCAATTTCGGACGAAAATTGTCTGAGTAACAACCAAAGATTTTATATACCTCTCTGGTAAACAACAAATTAACATGTTGAAGAGATTCGAATACGTAGAGCGCGCTCTTTTAATTGTGACGCAAAAGATGAAAATTCGACCTTTTTGCTTCAACGGCCATATAATGACGTCACAACATCCGATGACAAATTTTTACACGAATTCATATCTACAATTCGACAGCTAATAAGCGAGATAAGCAGTTATGACGAAAGAGACAAACATCCTATATTTTATATTCGACGTCATAACATCCGAGAGGTAACAATGTTGCATGAATTCATTTCTACAACTTATCTGCTTGCATAATAAGTTTTTAAAATTGGGGGTCACCTTTTTCCTGAGGAGCTATAATAGATTAAAAATAGGCATGAGTTTCTCAACTAAAACGCGAGCAAATTGTCTAATTCAACGTGTTCGTAAGGCATGATTTAAATATTTTTTCAAATAACTAGGAAAGGCTGGAAAAATATAATCTAAGTGAAAAAACATGTTTTTTACATTCCGTATGCATAAAAGGTGCGCGTGCGTGTGAATTTTTTACATGCGTAATATATAGAAAGTGAATTATTAATGAACAATTAGTGAAAAATTAATTTTGCGCATTTTCAAATTTTAAATGCGCGTGCACGCTTTACTTTTTTGTAAAACACGTTATTTTTATTTTACAAAAAGTTGGCCTCTGATAAAAATTATACCTTACCAAGTATCAATAAAAAAATACTTTAGTTTTTATGCTATGATCAATCATAACAATTCATAAAATCTCGCGTAAGTCATGTTGCGCAACTCTGACGTCATTTCAATAGGAGGTGCACAACTTCACGTAAATGTCTATATCTTGAAAAAGTTATGTTTACAGATTTTAGAAATACGCGATACACGAAGATTACAGAAAGAATATACTAAAGAAAAGAGAAAAAAAGAAACAGGACAGTTAAAGTCACAAGGAGTTATCCGCCGAGTGCGGACTGTAACTAATTATTAGATAATGTTACGCAAGAATGGACACGTGGATACAATAAGTAAAACCTTTCTTATTAATAATAACTAATATCCGACAATGATTTTAAATTGTTATATCAAAATCTGAAAAATAAAACAAAATGATTTGTTATCTTTATTAAAATATTAGCTAAAAATAGGTCTGCATTTTAGTAAGCTAAATGTGTGTAAGTAAACGTTTTTGTAAGAAAGAAGGGTTTTTTATGGTGGGTGTGTCCAGATGATAGGCTAGCCCTATTGAAATTCAAAACAAACGTTAGCATGGACTTAGGGTGGAGTGAGATCTATCCGATTTAATGAATTAAGTTCTCAAAGAATCGCATTAAATTATTAACACAACTGGTTTCTATGTGTTGGCATGATTATTATGTAACTGACAGTAACAGATTGTATAGTGATCAACATGTGATTTCAAGACCAATTAAAAATAGGTACTGATTTCGAATTTAAAGTCTAGCTTAGTTGATTGTAAGAGGTTTCTTACAAAAATAGCCATTCCTTAACGTTTTTAATATCCAGAATTAGGCTAAATATAATATATTGATTGATTGGCGCCTTTGACTTGTCTTGCAATTTCAGATTGCTTTGTGAAAAATTAAACAAATATAAATTGTTCTAGCATAAGCCCATTCGAATACTCTCATTTAAAAGATATATGATATTTAGAAATGTTATTTAATGTGTTCCAAAATTCATTAATGTAAACTCCGAAATTGTTTTGTTCTAGTAATTTTACAAGAGCAACAGAAATGCAACAGATGTTACACACATTTCTAATTTCCAAGATGTGTCAATAACATGTCAAGTTTCCCACACAAACTAAAACGATCAATTGACTCAGAAAATCAGTGTGTTTAATTAAGGTGTAATTATTCTATACGTGTTTACCACAAATCCTATCATAGTTCTTTTTATTATTGTTAACCTGTCTTATCCGTATTGTTACACAACTCCCTTGTTTTTGGCTGGCTCATTTGATTGGTCGGTTACGATTTCTATTTTACTATTTCAATAATAGCACGTATAGAAAGTGGTACTTATAATGTGTCACGTATTATAAAGGAACAAGACCCGCAGTTGGACGAACACAAGCCACGAGATCACGAAACCAAGAATTGGACGTCTAGACTATAATTATTACAAACTTAGAAGATGAACAGGTCTACTGTAATTCTGATAGTGATTGTTCTAACATTTGGCGTGTCATCTATTTCGAGTGGTAAGTCATAGATCTAGGCCTACTTATTGATATTGAAAAAATAAAATATTTTATATTTTCTAAACCTTTCCGTTAAAAAATTTTAGGCCTAATAGTATATTTTCCTACTATAACATCTGAACATTGTTTTAGTATATACTGTGCTTTTAATCCGTAAGTCGAGTATTTTATAATTAGGATTAGAAACAGTTTTTTTTCCAAAATACAACGTTTCGTAATAATTATGGAGTGGCCTAAAATCTGTTTCTTGAAAACTATAAATCAGTTATTTAAAGACTACTGTATTAAAGATAACTACTAAGTACATCAGTGATACAGATAAAAATTACTAATAAGGGAAGCATTGGTAATGTTAGTATATTCCCCGTAATGAGCTATAATGAACCTCGTTTAGTATTATTTTATTACGTAATGTCGTAATGACGTCGTCATTGTTCGAATTGATGATACAGAGAATTTTAATTCATATATTCATACGCTTTCTAACATTTACTTTACTTACTTTGTTTGCACAAAATAAGACATTACACATTCGAAATGGTTTATAATTCATTAATGACTATAGGGAAAAAAAGACCAAGTTATATTAGAAATATTGTTGCATTTCAAACATTTCTTTCCGTCCCTCTTAAAATAACTGAAAATTACCATCATATAACCAACTGTAGTAAGTCTATCATTAAAATTTATCCTGCATTCATTATTATTATTATTCACAGTAGTTCTGGTAAACGAATTAATTGAGTTTGACGATAGCAAGACCAATAGGTTGATAAAGGCCGATGCCGAAGCTATCCTAAATAAAATAGAACATGATACATTTGAAGAAGTTTCTAAAACCAAAAGTAAAAGATACAATCTAAAAAAGTGCTGTAGAGTTGGCAAAAATGTTGCGGATGAATTTATGTTCTGTAACATCGACCTAATGCTGGTAGCGGGGGAAAAAATTGACAAAGCTCATCGCAGAAAGAAGTTCAATAAACTACTGACTGAACAACATGACCTGATTGAAAAGGTGGAGAGTTGTTATCCTTCAAAGTCATCTCGAATGATGTTAAAAAAATGTTGTCTGTGGCACCAGAGTCTTACAGATGAGATGGATTCCTGCAAACGAATGGAAAACAAAGAGGACAAACGACAGTGCAGACGATTTGTGAAAGAGCACAAACGACAATTAAGGACAAAGTAAACTGTATTCTCAGACTGCCAAAACAATAATCATAGTTTTAATTATTGATGATTAGCACAACAATGATTGATTATTTGCAGTGGTCCCTACTCTTGTTATTACAGAAAATAAATATCTACCGACTTTTAAAAAATGGCAGACGATGATCACTGTATGTTGATTATTTTACGTGTCAAGTTGATCAACCAACCGAGTTGCTGTTTTCCCCCCAATGTTTGAAAATCCATTGGTTTGGTTTTGTTAAATGTTCATAGTGTATATAAACAAATGTATACATGAAATTATTGTAATTTTATTATTATTGACATTATTTTATTATAGGCTATATAGTAAATATTAAGTCTTTTCGTATAACAATGATATTTATATAAACGACGTAGATGGAGCATACATCAAAATTGATACGACCTACCTGTATCATAAATAACTTAAGTTGTAACACTGCAAAACAATACATGTGTTACTGTTTTCTATGGTGATAATTTATTCCATGTGTATTATTTTATTGATAAAATATATGTTATATAACTCATTATGGTCTTCTGTTTTTTTTTATAATCAATATAACCACTTATGAAAAAACATCAACAAATTGTATTAATTTATATCGTTATATTTTATATAAACATGGATACCGTAATAACAATGATAGTTTCTCTGGCTTGACAGTTTTGATGTTGAAACGTTGCCTACTAAATTTCAATCCTCAATCTTGAGTTCAGTTATTATTGTTGGTATATTTGTTTTATGCTTTTCCCGCGAAAACCAATATTAAGAAGAATATTTCAGTTTTTTAGTCAGAGTCCCGTGAATAGGGGTAATCCTATTCAGGGAACACTCATAAGGGGAACATTTTTTGGGCCCGAAGGTGTACCATTAATACGGGTTCTACTGTATTTCCTGACCATTCTGTATTGAAATGTAGTGAATCTTAAGCTCTGTCTGCACTATCAAACTTTATGTGACAACAAAATGTGGTGTGGCCATGTTGATGTCATATCACTACCATGCATATCACTACCATATTTGGGCACATCACACTTTTTTGTCAAACTAGTTTTAATAGTGTAGACGGAGCTTAATAATGATAAATAATGGTTCTAATGCACGTTCAGCTTTTATAAAAACAATTTTCTCTCTTTCTTTGCACACGAACAAAATCGCAGGCCGCCCTTTTTCATGGTAAAATGCGATAGTCGTGTCAGTCTATAGATCATTTTCGCTTGTAATTGTTCGTATAGCTACAGTAAGAAGGAAGGCAGAAAGCCGGCCTGGCCTAACAAAAAGCGTTGTTACAATAATTCTTAGTACGTGTATACATAAAACAAAAAATGAATGTTTGTATTCGTTGAATAGTGCGAATATTTTATTCGTTGGAAAATTGACTATTCCACTTTAATTGCCTCGCTATAGGACAGTTAATCATCATGAAATATTCTCACCATTCAACTCATTAACATTTATTTGTATAATTATTTCATCTTCTAAAATGCATAAGGGTCTATTTTATCTCAGGGCCAAATTAGAAACAAAATGTTAATTAGAATTAGAATAATTATGTTAATTGTCGTACTTAAAATATAGTTAGACTTCTTAAAGCTATTACGATAAGATTGCAATACTTTAATTCCTGTATAAAGATATTTAATTGGAATTGTTAGTATTGCATAATATTGATTTTTGAAAGTTTGGTTATTTTTAGAATTACCATTAGCAGTAATTTATTGATTGATTTATCAACATTTTTTACTTCTTAAAGAGGCTATCATGGCCCAAGGGAACAGCACATGATTGAGAACCCCTAGATATAAACGTTTATTACCGCGGCCTACATTATTATTATTCAAAAATAAATATAAAACAACAAAATAAATAAAAAACACAAAATCAGTACACCATACAAAGTAGGTAGGTACAAACAGGATTATCACACTAATATTAAACGAATTATACATAATTAAAGCTAGCGCATAATAATGAAATGTCTTTTTACTCTATTACATATATTATTTTCATTAATTCATAAATCTGATAATTGTTTTCCATATACAGGGTGACAAACAGGAAAATGTAGTTAATATAAAAGGATAGGAGTTTGTTGTGAATAGTAAACTCCCTTTTCACTTGGACAATAGTTTCTTAACAAAAGAAAAATCTACACCTGTTATAAAGTATGCAAATTAGCAAAAACCAATGAATAAGACTAAAGGCAGGTAATTGAACCATTTTCGAAACACCCATGCTTAAGCCATTATCTCTTAGGTCTATCTGTTTCCTGCCCAGTTGCACCTTTACGTGAGAAATATGTCGTGTGTTATAATAACAGTGTTCGTAACGACTCGGAAGATATTGATTAGCCTCTTAATAATTTGAGACGAGAAATACGGAATTGGAACGCTTTCGTGCTGATCTGCCTCCATTATAGGTTTATGGAGACTAGGACGTCCAAAGCCAAGATGGCCTGACAAGATAAAACATTAATTGGACAATCTATACCTAAACATAGAGTATATCAATTAACTGAAGACCGACGAGCTACTTGGCGATTCATCGTCGCAGTCACAGGGAAGGACATGCTTTGCTAACGATTGCTGGCGAGACGTCGCAGAAAAATGCAACCACTGCATGCAATAAAAATTGTTTTCAACATGTTAAAAAATAAGGCACACTGAGAGCATAATTATTCCACTAAGCAATTCTGCCCATACACTGCAGCGTCTAGTGATATCCGTTTCGATTTCTAAACTTCATCTCCCTATTCTCCAACACTCCTATTCTTTACCTTTGGATCACTAGGCCTACCACGAAATAACAGTATTTTTATTTTATTTTTATTTTATTCAATTTTCAGGCACAAAAATACATGACAACAAGACAGCGGTGCAGCACCCTGAGGATTGCCATGAGTGCAAAGCACTATCGAGATGGCTCTCCATATACTGCACTTGAACATATAAGTAAACCATAAAAAGACAAAGATATAAAAATTTTAAAATTGCGAGGCATCAAGTTGAACAATCATTAAAATTGAATCTAAAAAATATATATATATAAATATTATGTACAGATAAAAATGATTGTTTAAAGATAAAAAAAAAAAATAAAAAGTTTAAAGTTGCCTGACATAAGACCGGAGAGCTGTCACAAATGTGTTAAAACTAAATAAAGAATGTTCTCTAATATAATTAGGAATCTCTTGCCATACACGGGGAAAATTAGTGTACAATGAATATTTAAAAGAATTGGTTCTGGCATATTTGTGTTTAAAAATAACTGATTCGGAATACCTTGGATTAAAATCAACAAAATCGTGAATATTAAGATCAATTCGACCATACATACATTTCATAATAAAAAGTATACTGAGAAAACACACTCTCTGGTCCATAGATGGCAAATTTAAATGTTCGAGCCGTTGCTCGTAATCGCCCTTAGCACACAATTTTGTGATCCTTCGAAGAGGTTTATTTATGCTAGTAATATGTTGTTTTTGATGAGGCACCCAAACAGGGGCAGCATACTCAAGTATGGGCCTACATAAACCGTTAAAAAGCCTCATCAAAATTACAGGGTCGTTAAATATCACAAAACGCTTTATGAATCCGACAATTTGGAGAGATTTTGTGGTAATTGCGGACACATGCGTTGACCAAGAGAGATTGCTTTCAAAGTGAATACCAAGATATTTGTAGGAGGTAACTGCTTGAAGGTCATTAGTGTGAATATGATAACGAGCATGAATGGGATTACGTTTGCGAGTAATATGGAGAACTTTGCATTTTTTAGCATTAAGTCTCATCATGTTATTTTGACACCATTCATCGATGTTATCTAGATCTTTTTGAAGTAATATCGCATCATATTCACATCTAATTGGCCTGAACACCACCGTATCGTCGGCATATTGTCTAATTTGAGAGGTGATCGACATAGGGAGGTAAAAAACGAACGAGTTGAAAAGTAATGGGCCAAGTACCGACCCTTGAGGTACACCTGAAACAACTTGTGTACGGTCAGATATCAGTCCATTAAGGACAATCTGTTGGCAACGATCAGTAAGAAATGAGCCCATCCATTTCAAAATTGGACCACATAGACCAAAATTGTGGAGCTTACGTAATAGTTTAGGGTGATACATAGCATAGGTGAAATTACGAGAAACGCCCATATTCCAATTTTTAACTTGATGACGTCATAAAAATGTAACACAACGATAGCAATTTCGGACGAAAATTGTCTGAGTAACAACCAAAGATTTTATATACCTCTCTGGTAAACAACAAATTAACATGTTGAAGAGATTCGAATACGTAGAGCGCGCTCTTTTAATTGTGACGCAAAAGATGAAAATTCGACCTTTTTGCTTCAACGGCCATATAATGACGTCACAACATCCGATGACAAATTTTTACACGAATTCATATCTACAATTCGACAGCTAATAAGCGAGATAAGCAGTTATGACGAAAGAGACAAACATCCTATATTTTATATTCGACGTCATAACATCCGAGAGGTAACAATGTTGCATGAATTCATTTCTACAACTTATCTGCTTGCATAATAAGTTTTTAAAATTGGGGGTCACCTTTATCCTGAGGAGCTATAATAGATTAAAAATAGGCATGAGTTTCTCAACTAAAACGCGAGCAAATTGTCTAATTCAACGTGTTCGTAAGGCATGATTTAAATATTTTTTCAAATAACTAGGAAAGGCTGGAAAAATATAATCTAAGTGAAAAAACATGTTTTTTACATTCCGTATGCATAAAAGGTGCGCGTGCGTGTGAATTTTTTACATGCGTAATATATAGAAAGTGAATTATTAATGAACAATTAGTGAAAAATTAATTTTGCGCATTTTCAAATTTTAAATGCGCGTGCACGCTTTACTTTTTTGTAAAACACGTTATTTTTATTTTACAAAAAGTTGGCCTCTGATAAAAATTATACCTTACCAAGTATCAATAAAAAAATACTTTAGTTTTTATGCTATGATCAATCATAACAATTCATAAAATCTCGCGTAAGTCATGTTGCGCAACTCTGACGTCATTTCAATAGGAGGTGCACAACTTCACGTAAATGTCTATATCTTGAAAAAGTTATGTTTACAGATTTTAGAAATACGCGATACACGAAGATTACAGAAAGAATATACTAAAGAAAAGAGAAAAAAAGAAACAGGACAGTTAAAGTCACAAGGAGTTATCCGCCGAGTGCGGACTGTAACTAATTATTAGATAATGTTACGCAAGAATGGACACGTGGATACAATAAGTAAAACCTTTCTTATTAATAATAACTAATATCCGACAATGATTTTAAATTGTTATATCAAAATCTGAAAAATAAAACAAAATGATTTGTTATCTTTATTAAAATATTAGCTAAAAATAGGTCTGCATTTTAGTAAGCTAAATGTGTGTAAGTAAACGTTTTTGTAAGAAAGAAGGGTTTTTTATGGTGGGTGTGTCCAGATGATAGGCTAGCCCTATTGAAATTCAAAACAAACGTTAGCATGGACTTAGGGTGGAGTGAGATCTATCCGATTTAATGAATTAAGTTCTCAAAGAATCGCATTAAATTATTAACACAACTGGTTTCTATGTGTTGGCATGATTATTATGTAACTGACAGTAACAGATTGTATAGTGATCAACATGTGATTTCAAGACCAATTAAAAATAGGTACTGATTTCGAATTTAAAGTCTAGCTTAGTTGATTGTAAGAGGTTTCTTACAAAAATAGCCATTCCTTAACGTTTTTAATATCCAGAATTAGGCTAAATATAATATATTGATTGATTGGCGCCTTTGACTTGTCTTGCAATTTCAGATTGCTATGTGAAAAATTAAACAAATATAAATTGTTCTAGCATAAGCCCATTCGAATACTCTCATTTAAAAGATATATGATATTTAGAAATGTTATTTAATGTGTTCCAAAATTCATTAATGTAAACTCCGAAATTGTTTTGTTCTAGTAATTTTACAAGAGCAACAGAAATGCAACAGATGTTACACACATTTCTAATTTCCAAGATGTGTCAATAACATGTCAAGTTTCCCACACAAACTAAAACGATCAATTGACTCAGAAAATCAGTGTGTTTAATTAAGGTGTAATTATTCTATACGTGTTTACCACAAATCCTATCATAGTTCTTTTTATTATTGTTAACCTGTCTTATCCGTATTGTTACACAACTCCCTTGTTTTTGGCTGGCTCATTTGATTGGTCGGTTACGATTTCTATTTTACTATTTCAATAATAGCACGTATAGAAAGTGGTACTTATAATGTGTCACGTATTATAAAGGAACAAGACCCGCAGTTGGACGAACACAAGCCACGAGATCACGAAACCAAGAATTGGACGTCTAGACTATAATTATTACAAACTTAGAAGATGAACAGGTCTACTGTAATTCTGATAGTGATTGTTCTAACATTTGGCGTGTCATCTATTTCGAGTGGTAAGTCATAGATCTAGGCCTACTTATTGATATTGAAAAAATAAAATATTTTATATTTTCTAAACCTTTCCGTTAAAAAATTTTAGGCCTAATAGTATATTTTCCTACTATAACATCTGAACATTGTTTTAGTATATACTGTGCTTTTAATCCGTAAGTCGAGTATTTTATAATTAGGATTAGAAACAGTTTTTTTTCCAAAATACAACGTTTCGTAATAATTATGGAGTGGCCTAAAATCTGTTTCTTGAAAACTATAAATCAGTTATTTAAAGACTACTGTATTAAAGATAACTACTAAGTACATCAGTGATACAGATAAAAATTACTAATAAGGGAAGCATTGGTAATGTTAGTATATTCCCCGTAATGAGCTATAATGAACCTCGTTTAGTATTATTTTATTACGTAATGTCGTAATGACGTCGTCATTGTTCGAATTGATGATACAGAGAATTTTAATTCATATATTCATACGCTTTCTAACATTTACTTTACTTACTTTGTTTGCACACAATAAGACATTACACATTCGAAATGGTTTATAATTCATTAATGACTATAGGGAAAAAAAGACCAAGTTATATTAGAAATATTGTTGCATTTCAAACATTTCTTTCCGTCCCTCTTAAAATAACTGAAAATTACCATCATATAACCAACTGTAGTAAGTCTATCATTAAAATTTATCCTGCATTCATTATTATTATTATTCACAGTAGTTCTGGTAAACGAATTAATTGAGTTTGACGATAGCAAGACCAATAGGTTGATAAAGGCCGATGCCGAAGCTATCCTAAATAAAATAGAACATGATACATTTGAAGAAGTTTCTAAAACCAAAAGTAAAAGATACAATCTAAAAAAGTGCTGTAGAGTTGGCAAAAATGTTGCGGATGAATTTATGTTCTGTAACATCGACCTAATGCTGGTAGCGGGGGAAAAAATTGACAAAGCTCATCGCAGAAAGAAGTTCAATAAACTACTGACTGAACAACATGACCTGATTGAAAAGGTGGAGAGTTGTTATCCTTCAAAGTCATCTCGAATGATGTTAAAAAAATGTTGTCTGTGGCACCAGAGTCTTACAGATGAGATGGATTCCTGCAAACGAATGGAAAACAAAGAGGACAAACGACAGTGCAGACGATTTGTGAAAGAGCACAAACGACAATTAAGGACAAAGTAAACTGTATTCTCAGACTGCCAAAACAATAATCATAGTTTTAATTATTGATGATTAGCACAACAATGATTGATTATTTGCAGTGGTCCCTACTCTTGTTATTACAGAAAATAAATATCTACCGACTTTTAAAAAATGGCAGACGATGATCACTGTATGTTGATTATTTTACGTGTCAAGTTGATCAACCAACCGAGTTGCTGTTTTCCCCCCAATGTTTGAAAATCCATTGGTTTGGTTTTGTTAAATGTTCATAGTGTATATAAACAAATGTATACATGAAATTATTGTAATTTTATTATTATTGACATTATTTTATTATAGGCTATATAGTAAATATTAAGTCTTTTCGTATAACAATGATATTTATATAAACGACGTAGATGGAGCATACATCAAAATTGATACGACCTACCTGTATCATAAATAACTTAAGTTGTAACACTGCAAAACAATACATGTGTTACTGTTTTCTATGGTGATAATTTATTCCATGTGTATTATTTTATTGATAAAATATATGTTATATAACTCATTATGGTCTTCTGTTTTTTTTTATAATCAATATAACCACTTATGAAAAAACATCAACAAATTGTATTAATTTATATCGTTATATTTTATATAAACATGGATACCGTAATAACAATGATAGTTTCTCTGGCTTGACAGTTTTGATGTTGAAACGTTGCCTACTAAATTTCAATCCTCAATCTTGAGTTCAGTTATTATTGTTGGTATATTTGTTTTATGCTTTTCCCGCGAAAACCAATATTAAGAAGAATATTTCAGTTTTTTAGTCAGAGTCCCGTGAATAGGGGTAATCCTATTCAGGGAACACTCATAAGGGGAACATTTTTTGGGCCCGAAAGTGTACCATTAATACGGGTTCTACTGTATTTCCTGACCATTCTGTATTGAAATGTAGTGAATCTTAAGCTCTGTCTGCACTATCAAACTTTATGTGACAACAAAATGTGGTGTGGCCATGTTGATGTCATATCACTACCATGCATATCACTACCATATTTGGGCACATCACACTTTTTTGTCAAACTAGTTTTAATAGTGTAGACGGAGCTTAATAATGATAAATAATGGTTCTAATGCACGTTCAGCTTTTATAAAAACAATTTTCTCTCTTTCTTTGCACACGAACAAAATCGCAGGCCGGCCTTTTTCATGGTAAAATGCGATAGTCGTGTCAGTCTATAGATCATTTTCGCTTGTAATTGTTCGTATAGCTACAGTAAGAAGGAAGGCAGAAAGCCGGCCTGGCCTAACAAAAAGCGTTGTTACAATAATTCTTAGTACGTGTATACATAAAACAAAAAATGAATGTTTGTATTCGTTGAATAGTGCGAATATTTTATTCGTTGGAAAATTGACTATTCCACTTTAATTGCCTCGCTATAGGACAGTTAATCATCATGAAATATTCTCACCATTCAACTCATTAACATTTATTTGTATAATTATTTCATCTTCTAAAATGCATAAGGGTCTATTTTATCTCAGGGCCAAATTAGAAACAAAATGTTAATTAGAATTAGAATAATTATGTTAATTGTCGTACTTAAAATATAGTTAGACTTCTTAAAGCTATTACGATAAGATTGCAATACTTTAATTCCTGTATAAAGATATTTAATTGGAATTGTTAGTATTGCATAATATTGATTTTTGAAAGTTTGGTTATTTTTAGAATTACCATTAGCAGTAATTTATTGATTGATTTATCAACATTTTTTACTTCTTAAAGAGGCTATCATGGCCCAAGGGAACAGCACATGATTGAGAACCCCTAGATATAAACGTTTATTACCGCGGCCTACATTATTATTATTCAAAAATAAATATAAAACAACAAAATAAATAAAAAACACAAAATCAGTACACCATACAAAGTAGGTAGGTACAAACAGGATTATCACACTAATATTAAACGAATTATACATAATTAAAGCTAGCGCATAATAATGAAATGTCTTTTTACTCTATTACATATATTATTTTCATTAATTCATAAATCTGATAATTGTTTTCCATATACAGGGTGACAAACAGGAAAATGTAGTTAATATAAAAGGATAGGAGTTTGTTGTGAATAGTAAACTCCCTTTTCACTTGGACAATAGTTTCTTAACAAAAGAAAAATCTACACCTGTTATAAAGTATGCAAATTAGCAAAAACCAATGAATAAGACTAAAGGCAGGTAATTGAACCATTTTCGAAACACCCATGCTTAAGCCATTATCTCTTAGGTCTATCTGTTTCCTGCCCAGTTGCACCTTTACGTGAGAAATATGTCGTGTGTTATAATAACAGTGTTCGTAATAAATAACAGTTAATAATTTGAGACGAGAAATACGGAATTGGAACGCTTTCGTGCTGATCTGCCTCCATTATAGGTTTATGGAGACTAGGACGTCCAAAGCCAAGATGGCCTGACAAGATAAAACATTAATTGGACAATCTATACCTAAACATAGAGTATATCAATTAACTGAAGACCGACGAGCTACTTGGCGATTCATCGTCGCAGTCACAGGGAAGGACATGCTTTGCTAACGATTGCTGGCGAGACGTCGCAGAAAAATGCAACCACTGCATGCAATAAAAATTGTTTTCAACATGTTAAAAAATAAGGCACACTGAGAGCATAATTATTCCACTAAGCAATTCTGCCCATACACTGCAGCGTCTAGTGATATCCGTTTCGATTTCTAAACTTCATCTCCCTATTCTCCAACACTCCTATTCTTTACCTTTGGATCACTAGGCCTACCACGAAATAACAGTATTTTTATTTTATTTTTATTTTATTCAATTTTCAGGCACAAAAATACATGACAACAAGACAGCGGTGCAGCACCCTGAGGATTGCCATGAGTGCAAAGCACTATCGAGATGGCTCTCCATATACTGCACTTGAACATATAAGTAAACCATAAAAAGACAAAGATATAAAAATTTTAAAATTGCGAGGCATCAAGTTGAACAATCATTAAAATTGAATCTAAAAAATATATATATATAAATATTATGTACAGATAAAAATGATTGTTTAAAGATAAAAAAAAAAAATAAAAAGTTTAAAGTTGCCTGACATAAGACCGGAGAGCTGTCACAAATGTGTTAAAACTAAATAAAGAATGTTCTCTAATATAATTAGGAATCTCTTGCCATACACGGGGAAAATTAGTGTACAATGAATATTTAAAAGAATTGGTTCTGGCATATTTGTGTTTAAAAATAACTGATTCGGAATACCTTGGATTAAAATCAACAAAATCGTGAATATTAAGATCAATTCGACCATACATACATTTCATAATAAAAAGTATACTGAGAAAACACACTCTCTGGTCCATAGATGGCAAATTTAAATGTTCGAGCCGTTGCTCGTAATCGCCCTTAGCACACAATTTTGTGATCCTTCGAAGAGGTTTATTTATGCTAGTAATATGTTGTTTTTGATGAGGCACCCAAACAGGGGCAGCATACTCAAGTATGGGCCTACATAAACCGTTAAAAAGCCTCATCAAAATTACAGGGTCGTTAAATATCACAAAACGCTTTATGAATCCGACAATTTGGAGAGATTTTGTGGTAATTGCGGACACATGCGTTGACCAAGAGAGATTGCTTTCAAAGTGAATACCAAGATATTTGTAGGAGGTAACTGCTTGAAGGTCATTAGTGTGAATATGATAACGAGCATGAATGGGATTACGTTTGCGAGTAATATGGAGAACTTTGCATTTTTTAGCATTAAGTCTCATCATGTTATTTTGACACCATTCATCGATGTTATCTAGATCTTTTTGAAGTAATATCGCATCATATTCACATCTAATTGGCCTGAACACCACCGTATCGTCGGCATATTGTCTAATTTGAGAGGTGATCGACATAGGGAGGTAAAAAACGAACGAGTTGAAAAGTAATGGGCCAAGTACCGACCCTTGAGGTACACCTGAAACAACTTGTGTACGGTCAGATATCAGTCCATTAAGGACAATCTGTTGGCAACGATCAGTAAGAAATGAGCCCATCCATTTCAAAATTGGACCACATAGACCAAAATTGTGGAGCTTACGTAATAGTTTAGGGTGACTCACACGGTCAAATGCTTTTTCCCAATCAAGGAATATAGCATCGACGACTGGTGGGTTCGTACCATCTAATATTTTGGACCATTCGTGGTATATGGATGAAGCTTGTGTAACACAAGATCTTCCAGGATAGAACCCGTGCTGAGTATTATATTCTGCAAAATAGGCCATAGGCCTTTTACAATATAGGCCTACACATACCGTATTCACACAGTATTACACTACAACAAACACAAGTTAAACAAAAAAAGAAATCAGCAACACTTTTTCATAATATAAAGCTCTTTTTCAACATTTCATTTCGGTCCTCAATAGAACCGTCGCGAGGACAATCTCAATGCGGGAATGCCGCTGCAGAGTTTTTTTAAAGCCACATTCCTTTTGTAGATCTAATTAGGTCACAAACTACATTTAATGTAAAAATAAATAATATATGGTCCCATTGCGATAACTTTGTTCGTCTTTAAAACGGTTAAAAATGTGAAAAATAAGTTTTTTTCCTGTAATTCACTCACTTTTGATCCATCGCAACTTGTTGATGTTGATGGTTAAATCTTTTTTTAAAAATTACATAAGAGTAGATCAGAGTTATATATTTTTTAATTTATTTATTTAATCACACTCTTGTTTACAACAAGACCAGCCAATGGCTTATGAGTAAACAATATAACATGCAATTAAAATAGACACAGATAAAAACATCAAACCAAATAACAGTGGTACAACACCAAATAAGTAACGACCAAACAAGCAAAGAATTCAACTTTTCTTTTTTTTCTTTTTTCCCCGAGTAAGTGTCAATTTCCACAAAATGCTTAAAGATTTTGACGTTGAAATTCACTCTAGAACTAAGAAGTTAAAAAGAGAACTTCCCCCATCCGAGTTTCAAAGAAAACCCAGTCACCAATGATTGCATTCGGTAATCAAGGAAAATGTCCCAGAGGATAAATCACAAATTTGGTCTACCTTGACTTGGTCATTTCAACATTTCAACACAAACTCTACCTTCGGATGACTTCAGGGCTTATAGGAAACCCTGCAGAAGGTTCTTTCGGACTTATAACGAGAATCGGAGCAACACCTCTGATTCAGTTTTTTTTCCAAATTTATTGTCAACTTTCCGAAGGAGAGAAAAAAACTTCCTGGAACACAACAGTGTTCCAGCTTTAGAAACATTTATTCAGGCTATTGAGGAGGATGTACAAAACTACGTCCCTGGTTAATCTCTCAAAACAAGAGAGGCAGGCCATTGCTAAGTTGCGTTAGCGTAATGATACCATTAAACCCGCTGATAAAGGTTCTGCCACTGTCGCTATGGACATCACATTTTATGAAGAGTTCATAAGACAGCTGTCACAAGTGACATAAAGTTGTGTATATATTTTGCAAGTCATTCTTACTTTTCCTTTTGTTTTCACTATTTGAACCTTTCTTTTGTTTTAGGAAGCTATTGTGTGAAGCCAGTGGAGCAGAGTTTTTGTGTTGCAGAGAAGGATTGTGTGGTGTTTGCTGATTGGAGGAGAGGTATAAGAGTAAGTTAGTGTGTGAGTTGCTGATTGGTGGAGAGGGATAAGGTGGTGATATGTGGATAATTGAGGGAATTTTGAGGTAGATGGAAATTGAGAGGAGACAGAGAAGGAGGGCTATGTTATGTTAAGCCAGAAAGGGATAGGTGAATATTGATATGAGAAACTAAGACGTACAGGAGAAGAAGTAATTGAATTATGGTGAAATAGAGCTGAAGCAGAAAGGAAATAAAGAGATATACATGAAGTTAATAAATTGTGAGTTGGAAGTAATACTATAAGGCTGTACTTAAATGTAGAACTGTTAATGGTTGAGACTACTGAGGATTAATTGAAATTGTGAATGTAAATTGACGGAAGAAATAACTGTTGGAAACAGCAGAAGTTGTTGCATGTAAAGAATTGTTTGGAAATATTGAAGAGTAACTGGATTGATACTGATATTATTTTACGTGGAAAAGGAGAAAGAAATAATTGGTCGGGGAGCGGATTGCAGGGCAGAACGACATCAAGAAACATTTTAACTTTATATTTGATTTATTTATATGTCAGAAAATAGGAATAATTATAATTGATAATACAAGCAGAACGGGAGCAGAGGCGTGGGAGTTGTTTATTTGCAGAATCGTTTTAACTTTTATCTTTCTAATTTGTTTTGTGTCAGCGTAGGAGAGAAGGCAAGAAGGAACGATATTGTGGACATTTATTATTGTTTAATTATTCATCTTGTGATATTAGTGTATTTGAAAGGGGGGTTTCGGGGATTTATTTAAAAATAAGAAGATTGTTGATATTTTGTTTGAAAGGGTTGGGAAATTTGGGGAATTGCATAAAGTGTGTGGGGAATAGGAAGACTGTATCATTGTTTGAGAATTGGTTGGGTTTTTTTTGTGGGTTTTTTTTGGGGGGTTTGAATTATAAAAGAAAGAATTGGTTGTCAAAGATTATTATTAAATTTTACTTTTTACATTTATATGTGTACAGTTGTGGCTGTTTACCGTTGTTCACCGTTGGTTACCAGCACTTACATGTCCGAAAGAGCCGTAATTGCGGCTGTGTGACAACAGCTAAATCCACTTCATTATCATAAACTTACAACGTGTGGCAAAATCCGTTTCTATGATGGTAAAAAAACACTCCATCGATCTCAAGATTGGACCTCATAAAGCAGGCAATCCTGGTAGACCCATACATCAATGGACGACACCGCTACAGAGAACATTTCTGAATATGTGGATGATTTACTTAGACCATATGTGATTGATCTTCCTTCATACATTCAGGACTCCACGGACTTTATCCGCAAAATTAATCAAATTCAACATTTATATAATAATACTACTGAAGCAGCAGTCAAAATAAAGTGAACAAGCGTTCGCATACAAGTTTCTTTGTTTAATTTCATCAATATCTTTTAAATCTTTAACCTTTAATAATAATAGTTTAATAATTAGGCCTATCTATCATACTATTGTTTAACGTGATTTAAAATCAGTAATTAAGTCTAAATTAAACAAACAACAAATACACAATCGGTCTAATTTCTCTGATACTCGAGCGTTACTACGACGACCGCAGTCTCATCATACATGCAAATCTCAACGGCGAGCAGTCGCTAGACGTCATGGTTCACTAAAATATCTAAGCTTACCTACTGATATTAGTAAACTATTATTAATAAAAATTTATAGTGTATAAAATTCAAATAACATAATTCAGCAGTATCACTATATATTCTGATCATAAATGTGTGCATGTACAAACCTAAATTTAGTTACAATTATACAAATTGTTATTTCAAACTTTATAACATCTCAAAACAACTTGAATCGATGAAATCTACAATGCTGGATAGCTGGAGAGTTTGCTAACAGACCAGAGGGCGCTATTTGTATCTATCTACCAGAGCCATATATAGAGAGAGTTACGACTTCGCGTTCACGGATTTTAGAAAGTCACGTGGTGTGCACGCCGGCCATGTTTGTGTCCAACTATGCCTATGTAGCGTATGGAGTCGAGTCATTTGCTTAAAAAATGTATAACATTCACAAGGCTTTAAATATCGAATTTAATATCAAAACAATCAATTTGTTTAAAGGTTTTTGTTAAGATAATAACGAAATCATAAAGTTACTGCGAACATGATTTTAAACAACAAAATGTAAAAACAATGCATTACTATAGAGAACCGCTGTACAAACTAAAAGCGCACGCGTAGAGCGTGCATGGAGCGCACAACAAGAGCCGTTCCGAAATTGCTATTTTTGCTGTTTTAAATCATGTTCGCAGTAACTTTATAATTTTTCTATTATTTTAACAAAAACCTTTATTCAAATTGATTGTTTTGATATTAAATTCGATAATTAAAGCCTTTTGAACGTTATACATTTTCAAAACAAAAGACTCAACTCCATACGCTACATAGGACTAGTTGGACACAAACATGGCTTCTAATCCATTCGAAGTCGTAACTCTCTCTATATATGGCTCTGCTATCTACCAGAGCCATAATATAGAGAGAGTTACAACTTTGCGTTCACGGATTTTAGAAAGTCACGTGGTGTGCACGCCGGCCATGTTTGTGTCCAACTATGCCTATGTAGCGTATGGAGTCGAGTCATTTGCTTAAAAAATGTATAACATTCACAAGGCTTTAAATATCGAATTTAATATCAAATCAATCAATTTGTTTAAAGGTTTTTGTTAAGATAATAACGAAATCATAAAGTTACTGCGAACATGATTTTAAACAACAAAATGTAAAAACAATGCATTACTATAGAGAATCGCTGTACAAACTAAACGCGCACGCGTAGAGCGTGCATGGAGCGCACAACCAGAGCCGTTCCGAAATTGCTATTTTTGTTGTTTTAAATCATGTTCGCAGTAACTTTATAATTTGTTTATTATTTTAACAAAAACTTTTAATCAAATTGATTGTTTTGATATTAAATTCGATTAAAGCCTTTTGAACGTTATGCATTTTCAAAACAAAAGACTCAACTCCATACGCTACATAGGAATAGTTGGACACAAACACGGCTTCTAATCCATTCAATGACGTAACTCTCTCTATATATGGCTCTGCTATCTACCAGAGCCATATATATAGTCAGGTGGCTTAACAACAAATTTTGAGGAAATCGTGACACGGTGGACAAAAGCGCCAAATTTTTGCCTAGGAGCCACTCTGGTCGTCATTTATTTTTCAAGATGGCGGCCAAAATCCAAAATGGCCGCCAATAAATTGGAAAATCACATTTTCATTTGTTGCAGAAGTCACATATAGGCAAATGAACTATCAAAACATAAGTATTCATGTTCATTGAAACATATTTTAGACATTTTGCATGACATGGGTCATTCGTTGTTAAGATGGTGGCCAAAATCCAACATGGCTGCCAGTAGCCTAAACTGGAATATCATTCTGGTTGCAGAAATCGCATATAGGTATTAAACGAAGTAGGAAAACATGGAGTAATCATGGTCATTGAAACATATTTTAGACATGGTACATAGTTATAACCAGTTCAGTTTCTGAAACCACATAAAATGTGGTATTTTTGGGAAAATTAAGATTGAGGGCGCTGTTCAAAAGTAAAAAGTACACTTTTTTACCTGTAACTAATTAAGTTTTTGTCAGAATATTTTTTAAATGGTCTTATTTGATAGATAATTACATTTTCTCTATATTAAAGAAAACAAATTTTACATTAAATATCCATAGTTCTGATAAATTTACATTAATTGCCTAAAATCAGCAAATATAACACATTTTAATACATAACAAATACTATTGGATGTTAAAAAATTACAAATTTAGTTATCATAAATAGGATTCTTTTACATTTTCATAGAAACTGTTTTATTATAAAACATATAAATATATATTTTTCTAACAATTTCTCATAAAAAAACTTTTACGACCACTAGTTTTCGAGATATAGAAATGTGTACTACCAGTACAGGTCAAAGGTCAATAACAAGAATCTGGGTCAGTTTCTTGGAAAAGTTTGTATTAGACTGAATAGAAACATCCATCTTCTGATTAATTTCAGACCTATTTAAAGTTTGTCCAACTGTTAGTTACCAAGTTATATGACATGTAGGTCAAAGGTCAAAAATACCAAAAATCATACTTCCGGCCATTTTTTGACAAATTTTTCCATTAGGATGAATATTAATATACATCTTCCTAATAATTTGACACTAAAATTATTTAATTTAATGTAAGCGTTGCGGAGATATGGTTATTTTGTTTTCATTTGGATTAAAATCTTCAAATTGAGGTCAAAGGTCAAAGAAAAACTTTAGAATTTTGATAACATGGGCTTTTATAACTAGCATGGTTTATCAATTTATAAAATGCAATGCCTGCACTTTCCTTCTGATTTGCAGACTAAAATACATTAGGAATGGACTATTTGTGACTTTGTATACGATTATATGTATTTCAATTTCAATGGCTACCATTTTTTATTTTTGGGCGCCATCTTGAAACTCACTTTATATAATATTTCCTGAATCGGTTTTACTGACCTCAGAAATTCTTGATTCAGTACATTATTTGTCTATTTGTAACTTTTACAGCCAGATATATATGATATACCAATTTACTGGCAGCCATTTTGGATTTTGGCCGCCATCTTGGAAAATCGGCTCCTAGGCAAAAATCAATTAGTACGTCTAAAAGAAGCCTCATTCCAAATTTTGTCCACCGTGTAACGTTTTAGTCGCTAAGCCACCCGACTAATATAAAGAGTTACGACATTGAAGATTAGAAGCCATTTTTGTGTCAAAGAATTTGCACGCGCGCGTCTATTTTGTATAGCGTTTTCCTGTAGTTCATGCATTATTTTTAGATTTTTTTTCTATGAAATAACGCTTATATTCCGTTTTTATTTTAGTAATTAATTTTATTAATGGTATTAATTTGGTAACATATATATATTGTGTCTATAATAACAAAAGAACTAGATTTAATTCTTCACTATGACGAATTATAGGTTATATGCATTGATTAAAATAAAGATAATTGATTTGTAAAAGATATATTGATTGATTGATTTTCTCAGAATCTTTAATTATTTATAATATATGCTAGGATCTTGCTAACGCAAATGCAATAGCCGGTATCGCAATCCGATCAAAGATCCCTCTGCGTATAATGTCATAAACCACATTTGTTACATAATAATAAAGACATAAGTTTCTTTTTATCTAGATTTCATTATAAATCATGTGTATAATCTATACACTAAGAAATAAAATTGAACAAACAATACAAATAATAAAAAAAAATCTTATTTCGTTTCGTTACCCAAGGTGAGGGTCGATCTCGGTACCTTGAATGCTATAGACACGAGCACAGACCACCGAGCCATACGCAACTTACTAAAACATGTAGAAAGATTCCTCCGTGTATTTACTATTCAGTAGCCACTTTGGTGCAGATAGATTATTACATACCGCAATGAATTATAATTTATTACTATGATGACATCTTTAAAAATTTAAAAAAATGATGCACTGTCAAACTATATACTTTTAACTTTAATATATGAAATTCTTAAGAAAGAAAGTTAATGTTAAGTTTGTTATTTCGGCCTAAGAAAATTTGTTTGAGTGTCGAAATTAATTTTTTTAAATTCAATATGCAATTAATGATGACTTAATCAACTTTTGTTCTCTTAATTTGATAATAAATCATACATATGATACATACACTTCAAGAAAATGAAATAAAAAATAGGTGTTCCCCAGCATTCTGACGATATATATTAATTTTAAAATTTAGCATATTTTCACTATTTTGTTAACTTATACGTGCGTAGCCTGTCACTTTTGACGTGCTTGTATAACGCAATTTCGAGTTGAAAAGTGAATCAAATATGATGATATTATTAAAGAAAGATTGTAAAACAGAAATCGGGCAAAAAGAGTGCGCATTAACGTTTAACGCGCAGTGCGCGTGCAAAATTCTGCGCACTCGTGACAATTTTTTAAACGCTTAAAATTGCCTGAAACGTACTCTAATTTCATCGAAAATAAATTTTGACAATTTTAAAACTTTTAAGCGCGCGTACGCATGCGTTATATGCGCTACGCACGTAATTATATTGCCAATTGAATGAAATATGACCTGAAATTTATGAGTACCAAATTTTGTTTAAAAGTGATTCATGCTTGTGAAGATATGATTACAAACGTGATTTCATTAAATCGCGCGTAGACCGCGTAATTTATGATTGCGCACCGTGAAAACATGACCACATCGATTCCTGGCCATAAGGAATATACTCTGAAAAATTGACTTAGCTAGATGAAACTGATGCCAAGATAATTCACGGACAAAATAGTGCTAAGGAAAGAATAAATAAATAAACTAGATTTAATTCGTCACTATGACGAATTATAGGTTATATGCATTGATTAAAATAAAGGTAATTGATTTGTAAAAGATATATTGATTGATTGATTTTCTCAGAATCTTTAATTATTTATAATATATGCTAGGATCTTACTAACGCAAATACAATAGCCGGTATCACAATCCGATCAAAGATCCCTCTGCGTATAATGTCATAAACCACATTTGTTACATAATAATAAAGACATAAGTTTCTTTTTATCTAGATTTCATTATAAATCATGTGTATAATCTATACACTAAGAAATAAAATTGAACAAACAATAAAAAAAAATCTTATTTCGTTTCGTTACCCAAGGTGAGGCTCGATCTCGGTACCTTGAATGCTATAGACACGAGCACAGACCACCGAGCCATACGCAACTTACTAAAACATGTAGAATGATTCCTCCGTGTATTTACTATTCAGTAGCCACCTTGGTGCAGATAGATTATTACATACCGCAATGAATTATAATTTATTACTATGATGACATCTTTAAAAATTTTAAAAAAATGATGCACTGTCAAACTATATACTTTTAACTTTAATATATGAAATTCTTAAAAAAGAAAGTTAATGTTAAGTTTGTTATTTCGGCCTAAGAAAATTTCAAAATTTGTTTGATTGTCGAAATTAATTTTTTTTAATTCAATATGCAATTAATGATGACTTAATCAACTTTTGTTCTCTTAATTTGATAATAAATCATACATATGATACATACACTTCAAGAAAATGAAATAAAAAATAGGTGTTCCCCAGCATTCTGACGATATATATTAATTTTAAAATTTAGCATATTTTCACTATTTTGTTAACTTATACGTGCGTAGCCTGTCACTTTTGACGTGCTTGTATAACGCAATTTCGAGTTGAAAAGTGAATCAAATATGATGATATTATTAAAGAAAGATTGTAAAACAGAAATCGGGCAAAAAGAGTGCGCATTAACGTTTAACGCGCAGTGCGCGTGCAAAATTCTGCGCACTCGTGGCAATTTTTTAAACGCTTAAAATTGCCTGAAACGTACTCTAATTTCATCGAAAATAAATTTTGACAATTTTAAAACTTTTAAGCGCGCGTACGCATGCGTTATATGCGCTACGCACGTAATTATATTGCCATATGATGAAATATGACCTGAAATTTATGAGTACCAAATTTTGTTTAAAAGTGATTCATGCTTGTGAAGATATGATTACAAACGTGATTTCATTAAATCGCGCGTAGACCGCGTAATTTATGATTGCGCACCGTGAAAACATGACCACATCGATTCCTGGCCATAAGGAATATACTCTGAAAAATTGACTTAGCTAGATGAAACTGATGCCAAGATAATTCACGGACAAAATAGTGCTAAGGAAAGAATAAATAAACTAGAACTTAAACTCGTCACTTGAGGACGAGTTTGGTTATCCGCCCGCAACAAAACGTATCTTGCGCATTCAAGTACTTTTCAATCATGACTTTTCCAAAAATTAGCTCATTCAAAATTTAAACTGCTCTTTCAGTTTAATTACCAAATAAATCTTTTTATTTAAATGTTTTCCCGTGACGGGATTCGATCCCGGTACCTCTGATACCAAAGTCGGTTGCACTACACATCGAGCCATATGAGCACCTGTCGAATAAAATCCAAAGAAAGATTACTCGTTTATTTGGTATGTCGTGAACCCCCTCGATGCAAGTTGATTATTACATATCAAACTAAATCATAATTTTTACTATGATGAAATCTTCACAAATTTTAAACAGTGACATATTACGAAAGTGCATACTTTCAAGTTTTATATATTAACATGTGAAGAAAAAAGATAAACGTTATGTTTATTGTTTTGCTCTTTGAAAATGTTTTTTTTTTCTCTTTTGTGGTTAACCACCACCTTTATTCATTCAATATTTCATACATATTTCGTTCACATTTCATTTTCATACATTAAATTTCCGTTTTCTACTTTTTTCATTAATAGGGAGGTTTCGCAACCTTACGAATACGATAACGAAAACGGATACGTCATACATTTGTGAAACTTTTGAGCTGATCCCCATTTCATATTCGTAAAGCGTATTCGTGTTGACGAATATCACCAGTCATATTCGTAACTACAAAACGAGTATAGTTTTTGATCTATTTCGCACATTTTGCATTTGAATCAGGAATGATTCATGATTATAATATAATTATAGATTTATTGAAAGTAATTTAATAAAGTAATTTACTAAAATGCCAAGTCAATTTTGATAAATAGCAGTTTTTAAAGTCATCACTCGCTTTGATGTTACGCTAGGCCTAGGCAGCCAAGCACCAAGCAACACGTACCTGCGCTTCGCTCAAATTTACCGCAGTCATATTTTGGACGCGCCTCAATATTTCGTTGCCATGCGAAACAGATTTTTTTATGGCTTACGAAAACGAATATGTGTGCGTGACGTATCCGTTTTCGTTATCGTATTCGTAAGATTGCGAAACCTCTCTATTTTCTGATTTTTACTCTTTTAACCTTTATACATAATAGTGTTTTGATTATATGCATACAAAAACCATAAAAATCTACACTTCATTTTGTACATGATATAATACTGTACATTTTAAAATACAAATATGGATGCCACTTATAAGTTACAACATGCCTAGTGTATTCATTTCTTTTAAAATATATTTAAACTGAATCCAAGGATTCTGGCATACAGGTTTTTTAAGTTCAGTTTTAATTTTAATTATGTA
The DNA here is from genome assembly GCF_963402885.1 of Antedon bifida. Classification (NCBI taxonomy): domain Eukaryota; kingdom Metazoa; phylum Echinodermata; class Crinoidea; order Comatulida; family Antedonidae; genus Antedon; species Antedon bifida. The sequence continues at coordinate 27,199,803 of NC_136228.1, forward strand.
TATGACGTACACAGCTATTGAATACAATTGATTTTTTACTTGACATTTACTTCCTAACAGGAGTTCTTTGAACGAGCTACTGCTGTTATCTAGTTGTTTAAATATGTTGTCAATTTTTTTCCACATTATTTGATTACGTCTACAATAATAAAACATATGTTTTTCGTCTTCAATGACTCCACAATTGTTACATATGTTATTATTTTTCAGTTTCCAGTTATACAGTTTTAGATTTGTAGGTACAATTCTATTTAGTAATTTGTAATTCAATTGGGCAAATTTCTTAATTTTTTCGTTTTTCACTTTTCTTTTCCAGACATCACACCACTTGATATCTTCATTAAATATGTTGTTCCATTTAAGTATGCTTTTCGGGGGAATAAAAACATTATTTACAAAATTAGAATATACATCTTTTGTTGTCATCTTAATTATATTGTTGATATTGTATTCCAGATTCACATTCATATATTGGTTCATATTTGGCATATTATGTTTAATTATATTTAACCACTCTTTTGGAATAGCTCTAGTTAAGGAAACATATTCAGCTATCCAGTTTTTCTTAATACGTAGTTGTTTAATTATTTCTATAGGTTTCATTAGACGATTGAAAATAATTATATCTCCAATTTGATTAAAACCTGCATCTATCCAGTTCTTAAAGAATAGTGGTTTGTTTCTATATTTAATATAATTATTACCCCATAAGTTTTGCTTTATCACTTCTTCATACTTGTTAATTGTATCTTCATTATTCATATTATTAAATTCAACACAACACTTTAGAACATTATAATAAAAAGATGGTATATTATCTAAGCCCATGTTATTTTTAAAATTGATATTTGACATACTTAAAATGAGTTGTTCGGTTCCAAATTTGTTAAAATAGTATAGTGGTAAGATTTTCGATCTTACGTGTTTTCTACACAGTAATTTTCTTGCCCATATCATTTTCAGCGAGTTTATGTGTAATGCGAAATCAGGCATACCTATGCCCCCTTTAATCATTTTACCGATTAAAGTTTTTCTTTTTCTTTTTTCTGTTTTTCCATTCCATAAAAAGTTATATATCAATTTATTTATTTTAAAAATAACATCATCTGGTACATCAATTATACATGCATTGTATGTTAGTTTAGACAAAGCTAAACTTTTTAAAATGGTAACTTTGCCAAAAAAGGTTATGTTTCTTCCTTTCCATCTATTGAGTAGCATTTCTAAGTTTGCCACCTTACTATCCCAATTCAATTCACTGCATTTGTTCTCATTATATCCCACATAAATACCCAAAATCTTAATTGGTTTATTAACCCAATTTAGACTGCATGGTTTTTCAATTTTGTTTATATTTTTGCCAATCCATATAGCGTTGGTTTTTTTGGTTATCCGCCTCAAGCGGATAAGCCCTTGGAATTGTAGTGTTTCTTTTTTATTGGTTATCCGCCTCAAGCGGATAAGCCCTTGGAATTGTAGTGTTACTTTTTGGTTATCCGCCTCAAGCGGATAAGCCCTTGGAATTGTAGTGTTTCTTTTTTATTATTCTTCTTTCTTTCCGCCACTTTTGTTCGCGCCGTTTCTCTGCAACGTGTTAACATAACATGTTGTAACTTGGTAAACATTTAGACATTTAACTGAAGATGTGCAGCCAAGCTTTTGGACGCTGTCAGACGCGCGTAGCGTAAGTTACGCACGATTTTCTGAAAATCTTAAATTGATCATAACTTCGAAACCGATAATTATTTTTTAACGTAACTTTCAGCCACGTTTTCTTCACATCAATGGGTAACTTTTTCGATCTTTAGCAAATTTTTGGAGACTAGAAAGTTTGCGCGTAAATTGCGTTTGAAATTTTAAAATGCTCCAAATTTGTTCACGCTGTTTCTCTGCAACGCGTTAACATAACATGTTGTAACTTAGTCAACATATAGACATTTAACTGAAATTGTGCAGCCAAGCTTTTGGACGCTGTCAGAGGCGCGTATCGTCAGTTACGTGCGTTTTTCTGAAAATCTTAAATTGATCATAACTTTGAAACAGATAAATATTTTTTAACGTAATTTTCAGCCACGTTTGCTTCACATCAATTGTTAACTTTTTTAACCCTACCGAATGTTATAACATTAGAAAGTGCGCGCGTAAACGGCGCTGGAAATTTTAAAATACTTCAAATCAATTTCTGATTAAATTAGAGCACGTTTCAGGTGATTTTAAACGTTTAAAAAATTGCCACTGGTGCGCATATTTTTACGCGCGCACGGCGCAGGGAACATGTATGAGCCTTCATTTTGCATATATTGTGTTTTTCAAACTTCGGTTAACAATTTTACGTTATTTTATTCACTTTTCAACTTGAAATGGCGTTCTACGAGCACGTTAAACATGACTGGTTGCGCACGTAAAACGTTAAAAAATGTGAAAATGTTGCAAAATATGTCTACTTTTAAAAATGATACAGTTCATCAGAACGCCAGGTTACCCCCGTTTTTTATTTTATTTTCTTACAGTCTATGAATCATAGATGTGATTTATTATAGTGTTGAATGTTAAAACAATTTTGATGGATACATTATTTGCATATTAAATATAATTTTTGAAATTGTTATCATCAAACAAACAATAACATTTTCAAAAATCAAAACAATAAACATAACGTTTATCTTTTTTATTCACATGTTAATATATAAAACTTGAAAGTATGCACTTTCATAATATGTCACTGTTTAAAATTTGTGAAGATATCATCATAGTAAAAATTATGATTTAGTTTGATATGTAATAATCAACTTGCATCGAGTGTTCACCATATACCGAATGAACGAGTAATCTTTCTTCGGATTTTCTTCGGCAGGTGCTCATATGGCTCGATGTGTAGTGCAACCGACTTTGGTATCAGAGGTACCGGGATCGAATCCCATCACGGGACATTACATTTATAACAGGATTTGTTTATTTGGCTATCGCACTGGACAGATAGTATATATTTTTTTTATTTTATGAAATAAAAATGTACTTTAATGTGTCAATTTTTTTCTTTTTTTTAAAGATTTTTCACAGTAAAATGTATAAATTATGTAATAATCTGTCTGTATTAGGTAAGTGGGATGGAATGTTTTCGACATGGCAAATACACTAGGAATCTTTTTTTGTGTTCTATTCAATTATGTATATAGCCCGACGTGTAGTATAATCGGCTTTACCATCGGCGATACCGGGATCGAATCCCGCCTTGCGAAACCAAATAAAACAAGTATTTTTTGGTTATTACACTTTTTTTTGTACAAAGTTGTTTCTGTGCTAATTTATGTAAATCAATACAATAGATACTATTTATTATGTTTTCCACACTAGGTGGATAGTTAGTTTAAAAGGTTATCCGCAAAATTTTAAATTAATGTAACCTAACTATTATTTTCGATCATAACATGTGATATAAACATTAAGGTCATTCGGAATATTCTAATCAAAAATTAATTTGAATTGCCTCATGATAGCTATAATAAATTGGAATCACTTTAACTTGTAATGAGTCTAGACCTTTGCTATAAACATGATCGATTATTGTATTGTTTTCCGTAGTTGAACATGTAACATGCTGTTGGTACCCATTCTCTAACATTAAATTATTGACTCTGGAAATTTGTTTTAAAAGATTTTCATTAAAGTCACCCATTATGATAGATTTTATATTTACTTGGTGTAATTTTTCTAACAGTTTCCTTAAATTTTGGCAGAATTCATTTATGTCGTAGCTCGGAGGTCGATAAATCACTGACACAACAACTGAAGTTGGACACGTAATTAAAAATGAAATTACTTCAATATCAATATTACATAATTCTAATCTACTGGAAAATGTATTTTTGGTATATACTGCAATGCCACCATGATCCTGATTTTTTAATTTTGAAGTCAGACGATTTTTATTAGAATACGAGTTATATCTTGCTTGTCGGTATAATTTATATGGGTCTATACTGAAGTCAAAAACATCTTCATCCTTACTTAACCATGTTTCAGTTAGACATATGATACTAGAATTCATAAACAACTGATTAGACTGAAGATCAACAAAATGTTGTTTTAACCCTTGAATGTTATGTAACATTATGGAAAAATTAAAATCGTAATTATCAACTTCTTTATCACAATTTATGTCTACACATGAATTCATTTTATTTAAACATGTCTTTATGTTTGGATCACAGTAAATCAGGTTAGGATTAAAATGTTCAATGGTAAGTCCAGATATTGAGGTAACACGACTGAGGCCTACGTATGCTTGTCCAGGCACAAAAGTATTTTTAAAGCTAACTGATGCCTTATTCATTGTCATTCCATGCACTTTATGAACTGTACATGCATAAGCTAATTTGAGAGGAAATTGCTTTCGGCTGTATTTTTTGCCAATAGATTCTTGAAACATTTCAATTAACTGAATACCAATTTCATTGTTGTCAAAATTCACTTTAATAGATATTGGTTTTTTGTTTTGATAATGCTTGGTTATTTCTTCAACATATCCCATACATCCATTTGTTAAGCCTTTTTTAACATCTACATTTTTAATCAACATCACTCTTGCTTTAGGTGCAATCCACAAATAATTTAATAAATTAGTTTTACGTGATTTCCGAGGTGTATCGCACTTTCCGTGTTCTTTCTTGCTGTTAACTACAATATCTTCTGCTTGAATGCATATAATATTCGTACAGGTTTTATGCAACATTTTCTTATTCCATTCATTAACTTGCTTATTACATGGATATATATGAACAGCATCCTCACAGGGTTCACCAGTTTCACGAGATTTCAAAGTTAATAAATCTTTATCAGATAAACAGTAATGTTTTTCTTTTGTACGCAATTTGTTTAACAACAAAGCGAATTCGCTATCTTCCTTTTGTCTCATGATTTGATCTAATTGTATTTGTCTAAAGTTATCAATCCACAATAAGCCTTCCAGTGTGTCTTTATACAAAGAACTTCCCATCACAGGCGGTAACTGATAAAAATCACCTACTGCAATTACCGAAATGTTACCAAATGGACTATCGTTGCGTATTTGTTTTATTTGCCTCAATCTTCCGTGGATATACCAAAGTAACGTTTGATTTACCATTGATATTTCATCTATAATAACAATTTGCAACTGACCCAACTGATTACGAAGTGCACTTATTTTTTCTTCTCCGAGTGGTTGATATGGAAGTGAGATACTAATCGGAATAGACAACGCACTATGTATTGTTTTACCCTGAATATTATATGCTGCAATCCCCGTAGGAGCTAACTTTAGTATTGACAAATCGTCTGGATTCTCCATAATTTTACCAAGAATACGGGTTGCTTCATTATAAATACAATTTACTAAATGACTTTTACCAGTTCCTGCGCCTCCAGTAATAAAAGTGTAAAACGATTCAGGTGTTTTACCATTGACTTTGTCTAAGCACCATTGTCTTGTCTTATAAAATATCTGTTGTTGTTTTTTATTTAAAGATCGAATCATTTTATTCAATTCTGGTCTTGAAATATAAGATGAATTACACTCTTTAGTAGATGATTGATTTTTTAGTCCAAAATCTGGAATAAAAAATTCATTTTCTCTATCATCAATGTCTACATTTGGTTTTAGATGATCTAATCTTTCTTTTTCAGTTTCTGGACATAATAGACCCCATGCATCTTCTTGTAGTCCAAATTTTGCTAAGAACTCTTGTGCGTCCTCTACATCATCAGCGCTTTTTTCATACTGTTTCATGTTTCCTTGAACTATGATCTTTACTCTTTGCAATTGACTTCCACATAATTTGACAGATCCTTCCTCGTAGAATTGTTCAAAAGTTTGAAATTTCGGTGGTTTTAATTGTTTTTCTGTTCGAAATGGCAGAAATAATTGCAATATACTCAGAAAATATTTTTCAGATGCTGAATTTACAGGAAACCGAGGATATCGTACAATAGCATTTCCGGTTCTTGTTCTTTTCTGGATGAATCCTAAGTTGTTTTGTAAATGAAATACATTCTTCTTTTGTTTGTTTCCTTTCGTTTCGGATGAACTAATAATTCTATAGTTAGAGCAAAATGTTGCAAGACACGTTTTATTAAATTCAGAACTATGAGGGCGAGCTTTATATTTGTCAATTTTATTTGGCAACCATGGGCTTCTATCATCATCTGGTTTATTTTTAATTACGTTTAGTGGCAAACTCATTCTAACAGGATTAGGTCCTACAGGGATAAATTCAACTTTCCTTGAACATTCTTTTAACCTCAAACCACAGACACGATAAACACTTTCTTGTGCAGACACTTCTCGATTATTCATATACACATGACCAAGTTTTCGTAAACTTTTTCCAACATCTTCATTTCCTTCTTTCATTTCTGATGCTGCATGAGATAACAGTAAGCCCATTTCCCGCTCAGATTTCGACATGTATGACACAAGGTAAATAATACATGCATATACATTTGTAATATACTGAATATCCATGTTAGCATTCCATGCTTTTAGTAAGGAAGGATTATACTGATTTACCCACACATCTTGAGGGTTTCTTTTTATAACAATCTTTTCTTCAGTAGCTATACAATTATTTGCATCCTCAAATGCATTCTGTGTAATGCCTAAACTTTGAAAGAGTTCTTTTGCTTTTTGATACGTTTCTTCATTGGACACAGCATCTTTTACTTTTGTTAATAACTCTTTTGCCTGTTTAGTGCCATCCTTATCATCATTGTTTTTGTCCACAATAGGCCTCATAACAAATGTTTTTTCAGAAGGTTGTCTGGGAAAATTAAATCTACAATTTGTTCCCTTTTTCTTACACGATTTCGAATGCTTTTTACTGTGAATCTGCACACTGGTAACAATTTCATTCATTTCAGGATCTAAAATTTTGCATGGTACGGCACAAGAAATATACTTATCAACAAAATCAACAACTTTCTTATCTTCATCTAAACCGAAAACAGGAGCATCTTCGACCCACACTAACATATGAACATGTGGACTTCCTCTCATTTGAAATTCAATTCTGTAAAAATAATCTATAACTTTACCAATAGGATGTGCTTCAGACAAAATTACTCTTTTTAAAAAAGTATGAAAGCGTTTGTCGAACATTCTGGCAACAGTCACTGGATTCGATTTTAGCAAATTACATTTGTCTGTCCATTCCAATTCATCGATATTTCTTTGGTCTCCTGTTTGAATTAATAACGTCGTCATTATTTCTTTCCAACGGAAATCAGCACTTGAAAATGAAAGAAAGAATGCTGGCTTTCCAATCTGTCTAACCATTGCTATTACATCTTTCTGTGTTGCTTGCCAGTAAGGCGGAGTTCCACGTATTTGTTTTAAAAATTTATAACCCTTATCAGATTTCAAAATTTCCTCAATTTTTTTGGCATTTTTTAAATCAGATATAGTTAGTTTACTAAAATCATCCTTTTTACTCGACCCTTTTCGCAAGGCAATGGAAATACTCGATAGAATTTGTTGAAGTTCATATATAGATTGAGCATAAAATATGAATTCTGTATTTTTGGCAAATCTGTTATCTACATGCATTAATCTATTGTGTAAGTATCGTCCAAGTGTTATTTTAACATCTCTAACATCGTGGAATGTTGGTTGACCTGTTGGAAATAACACTGGGAATGATTTTGCTTCATTGCTTTCATTACTTAACAATGCAATAGGGCTATTATTTTCACACGGTGCACAACAAATTATATCACGAAAATATTCATCAACCACATTTTGTCGTCTGTCAACAGGTTGGAGACTTGTGTCAAAGGCAACACCACATAATCGGTCTTCTACTTCATCTTCGTCATTGTTTTCTACACAGGTTTGTTGATTTTCTACATTATCAATTTCACTTTCAATGTTTTCTTTCGATAAGTAATTGTGCCATTTTTCATCAATAGCTACGTCATAATACCATTTATTGTGATCTTGTAAATATTCTAGAGCTTGAATAACATTGGCTGTGTTAACAAATTTGTATTTGTAATAACCTTTGTAAGACAACTTTCGCTTCAATTTTACTGATATTAACTGATCATCGGCCTTTGGTCTAGGCAGTAGTTTTACAGTTTCAATTGTATTTGACGGTACACATACAACTGGTCCATGTATCCCATTCTGTCCGCCTTTTGGTAAATTCATTAATTTCATAAAAGGAATATTTAATCCTATCAAATGTTGCTCTAAATTATTTAAACACTTTAGTTCAGGAGGAATATCATGTAATTGTAAATTGTTTGAATTGGCTTCTGCTGGGACTTTTCCATGTAACAATTTCTTGTGGCATGTGAAACAAATCCATAAAAAACATCTTGGTGATTTATTACATTTATCGTTGCAAATATGCAAATACTTTTCATTTATACAAGTCCTATTTTCGTACTTAGCTTTGATGCACTTCATAACTTGATTTTTAAATAATAGCTTAAAACATACACAACAAACATATTCAGGACCCTGTGAAATTGTTTCCCTAAAGTTTGTCAAAACGAATTCAAAATTACACATTTTTGCTTTTCTTATTTTACGGTGCCTCGTGTTTTTCTTTACAACATTTTTTCGAAACACTGAGTCATCATGATACTTTTCTGTAAACCTTTGCTTACAACTTTTTTTACAATTTTGACGGAATCTTGAATTATTGTGATACTTTTCTGCTAATTTTTGCCTCAAGTTGTGTCTAAATTGTAAATCATTGTCATACTTAATTTTTCTTTTTTGTTGTAAATTTTGCCTAAATTTGTCATTTAATTTATAATTCAGCACACTTTTTACTTTTTTAGTGATTCGATAATCCAAATTAGTTTTGTATTTTTGCCTCATCTTGCTTCGTATCTTAAGGTTATATACAGGTTCACATCTATACCGTTTTTGCTGCTTTTCTCGGTTTTTCATTCTTTTTTGTATTTTATAATAATGATCATCATACTTTATTTGTTGTGCCTCTTTCATTTTACGTTTCTTTCCTTCTCTGTATACAGAATCAGTTCGGTATTTGTTTCTTTTGGCATCTACTTTACTTGAATTACCATTTTCTACTTTCTGCCTGTTGTTTTTGACATCCATTGTATTTTCTTTTGAACGTTTCTTTCTCATTCGAATTTTGTCATTTTGTCGTTTTATTCTTTTAGATGTTTTTCTCTTTCTTCTTAAATTCTTTACTCCGTTATTAGAACAAGGTCCTGCAACATTTATACTCCTTTTTCGTTTGGGTTCTATAACGTCTTCCAGTGTGTCATGACTCTCGGCTTTTGTTCGTTTTCGTTTATTTATAGAAAACGTTTTTTCCGAGAACGTATTCACATCAAGTTTTCTTGTTTCTTGAACACAATTGGAATTGATATCGACAGATTCCACTACATCAAAATGCACATTTCTGGTGTACAGAATATACATACCGTTGTCAGTTGTAACATCATTTATTATTCCTGGCTTTTTGGCAGAAAACATTTGCCATGTCAAAAATTGATCATTGAACGAATAAATATCTGTTTTAAGAAAGTTTGCCATCGCACTTATTTCGGTGTTAGAAGCCCATGTTCCATTATCCATAACTCTCTTTCTAAATACATATTCTTTAACGGTTCTAAATTCATGACTAAATGTATCGTTAAATATTTCACCAGTGCCCAATAAATGATTAACAATTGCTCTTCTTAAAATCAAATGATTATTTTCCGTCCCAGATATAATGTATGAAATCGCACGATAAAAACAATTACCATCACCAGTAATATGCTTAATCTGTAGAGGATGCCCAATATGACTGTCTCCGTTAATAACACTACATATATGTTCAACATTAATGTCTAATTTATTACACATGCTTTTCTTTTGTGCTTCTAAGAGCGGAATAAATTTAAAATTCTTGTCAGGTTTTTCTCCATACTCAACATTAACGATTTCAATGTCGCCATCACCTCCTTTATTATTATGTGTTTGACCCTTAACTTTGGAATCAATATTCTGATCAGGTAATTTATACGGGCAAGTACTAGGTGCATCAACATCGATTTTTTTCGATATTTTTTGTTCACAATTATCATTTAACATGATAGAAGAATCCATAGACTTATTTTCAACATTTACTCCAGTCAGTTCAAACTCGGTTTCATGTAAATTACAGTTCATTGACCTCGCTAATTTTATACAATAACTGTATACACCTTGCCAAGATGTACTGCAAATTAAAATGCTCTTTCCATGTCCACTAACACAACCAAATATATCTCTTGCATGTGGATCAAATATAAGGAAACCATTTAAACGTTTAATTATGGAGAATGTACTTCTATTGAAATTCATGAAACATGCATCATGTTGGTGTAATTCTTGTTCAAGAGCTTGATTTAATGACAAAGCGCCACACTCGGCCATCAATTCGAAATCCCCATCTATAATGCCAAACACTGATTCACTGGGAAGGATTACAAATGTGTTATTCAAAATATCTAATTCGTTCGGCAGTTCAGAAATCATCAGAAGGTCCTCATGCATAGTGGAATCTTTCTGAATGTAATAGTACAACTCATTTCCAAGAGTCAATATTTTGTCAAGATCAGTAGAGAAAAAATCATTTCCATTTCTCATTGTTGAATAAAGAATAGCGACAAGACTATTTGCAACACACTGCTTACCACGTGAAAAGCCAAATCGAGAATCTCCTTGATTAAAACTACCCTGTGTTAACACATTATTAGTAATGCTTTTACATATGTTGGGCACACTTGTATTATTGTTACCTTTATCATCTGATGACTGCTGTTTCTCTAATATTTTAATATCCTCATCTGATAATACATTTGTTGAAAATTTTAAATTCTTGTCAGGTTTTTCTCCATACTCAACGTTAACGATTTCAATGTCGCCATCACCTTCTTTATTATTATTATGTGTTTGACCCTTAACTTTGGAATCAATATTCTGATCAGGTAATTTATACGGGCAAGTACTAGGTGCATCAACATCGATTTGTTTCGATATTTTTTGTTCACAATTATCATTTAACATGATAGAAGAATCCATAGACTTATTTTCAACATTTACTCCAGTCAGTTCAAACTCGGTTTCATGTAAATTACAGTTCATTGACCTCGCTAATTTTATACAATAACTGTATACACCTTGCCAAGATGTACTGTAAATTAAAGTGCTCTTTCCATGTCCACTAACACAACCAAATCTATCTCTTGCATGTGGATCAAATATAAGGAAACCATTTAAACGTTTAATTATGGAGAATGTACTTCTATTGAAATTCATGAAACATGCATCATGTTGGTGTAATTCTTGTTCAAGAGCTTGATTTAATGACAAAGCGCCACACTCAGCCATCAATTCGAAATCCCCATCTATAATGCCAAACACTGATTCACTGGAAAGGATTACAAATGTGTTATTCAAAATATCTAATTCGTTCGGCAGTTCAGAAATCATCAAAAGGTCCTCATGCATAGTGGAATCTTTCTGAATGTAATAGTACAACTCATTTCCAAGAGTCAATATTTTGTCAAGATCAGTAGAGAAAAAATCATTTCCATTTCTCATTGTTGAATAAAGAATAGCGACAAGACTATTTGCAACACACTGCTTACCACGTGAAAAGCCAAATCGAGAATCTCCTTGATTAAAACTACCCTGTGCTAACACATTATTAGTAATGCTCTTACAATTGTTGAACACACTTTTATTAATGTTAGCTTTATCATTTGACGATGGAAGCTTCTCTACTTTTTTAATATGCTCATCTACTACATTTGTTGAAACGTTGATATCCAGATTTTGATCAGTGTTATTCAATTGTTTACTTTCATTTTTAGCTTTAATTTTTCCATAGGATGTTTTTTGTTGTCCATTATCAATTATTAATGGGCCTACGTCTGAAAATTCATAATTTGCACATGTATTATTTTCATGATCTGTAACATCAAAATCGTTATATGGTCTTATACTAGTTTCATTCATTTCACTATTACTATTTGGTACATCACCAGCTTCTGTGTTACCGTAATATTCATTACATTTCATTTTACAATTTTCGTCAGTTTTCATTTCTGAAATGTCATTGTTGTCTGGAACAATATTTCTACTAACCTGTTCCATTTTATCGTCAAATTTTGAATTCAGTTTCAAACAATCATGTGATTGTTTCTTATTAAGAGTTTTACTTTTGACAAAACGACAACTCTTGTTCTTTAAACTCTGTGCTACAGTTACATTATTAGAACTGCTACATGGTTTTATAAAACTTTTATTTGTATTACTTTTAACATTCAAACACAGAGTACTTTCTTTAATTGTATCATCAGATACATTGCATAGATGTGTTGAAACTTTAATATCCATATTTTGATCACTATTATTTTGTTCACATTTATTTTTAGCTTCAGTATTCTGCCTAGTCTTTCCATTGGATGCGTTTTTCTGTCCCTTAATTATTAATTCATTTTTCTCTAATTCATGATCTGCAACATTACTACGGTCAAGTCTTTCACTTGGTGCTATCATATAACCAGTTGCTTTACTGTTTCCTTCAATATATTTCATTTCCTCATAGGTATTCAGTTTTAAACGGTCACTTTTCTCAGGAATGATATTTTCACCAACCTTTTCTGATTTATCGTGGTCTGATCGTGATTCTTTATTATTATGCTTTTTGGTTTTGACAAAACGACCCTTCTTGTTTCTTAAACGTTGTGAGCCACCACCACCAGAGAGTTGTTGTATTTCGTTTCTTGTTATACAATTCACAAAACTGCTTCTAAATGTCTTATTTACTTTATCTTCAATTGATTTGGCATTACAAGTATTAACATCACATGTATTGACAATTTTTTGCTTTTTAATATTAATTGCATCTTCTTTAATCACGTTGTCACATAAACAGCATTCATAAAGTATGTTTAGTATATCATTAACTACTGTTATGAATTCATACATATCCATTATGCCTTGCCTTGTTTTTTTAAATTCCTATGACAATTGATCTATGTATTCTAAAATTTCAATAATAATATTTAATATAATAATTAAGTTCTTCTTCTCTTTATTCAAACGTTGAGGAAATACTTTCTTTAAAGTATTCTTATATTATAAATACAATTCTAAGATTATATTCTGTTTTAATCTATATTTATAATTTTATTTTTTGATTAATTTATTTGTTTAGCTATGTTCACAAATTTTGTTTTCAAGTTTTGTTTCCAAGTTTTGTTTCCAAGTTTTGTTTCAAGTTTTGTTTCAAGTTTGGTTTTCAAGTTTGGTTTTCAAGTTTGGTTTTCAAGTTTGGTTTTCAAGTTTGGTTTTCAAGTTTGGTTTTCAAGTTTGGTTTTCAAGTTTGGTTTTCAAGTTTGGTTTTCAAGTTTGGTTTTCAAGTTTGGTTTTCAAGTTTGGTTTTCAAGTTTGGTTTTCAAGTTTGGTTTTCAAGTTTGGTTTTCAAGTTTGGTTTTCAAGTTTGGTTTTCAAGTTTGGTTTTCAAGTTTGGTTTTCAAGTTTGGTTTTCAAGTTTGGTTTTCAAGTTTGGTTTTCAAGTTTGGTTTTCAAGTTTGGTTTTCAAGTTTGGTTTTCAAGTTTGGTTTTCAAGTTTGGTTTTCAAGTTTGGTTTTCAAGTTTGGTTTTCAAGTTTGGTTTTCAAGTTTGGTTTTCAAGTTTGGTTTTCAAGTTTGGTTTTCAAGTTTGGTTTTCAAGTTTGGTTTTCAAGTTTGGTTTTCAAGTTTGGTTTTCAAGTTTGGTTTTCAAGTTTGGTTTTCAAGTTTGGTTTTCAAGTTCGGTTTTCAAGTTCGGTTTTCAAGTTCGGTTTTCAAGTTCGGTTTCCAAGTTCGGTTTTCAAGTTCGGTTTTCAAGTTCGGTTTTCAAGTTCGGTTTCCAAGTTCGGTTTCCAAGTTTGGTTTACAAGTTTGGTTTACAAATTCGGTTTCAAGTTCGGTTTTCAAGTTTGGTTTTCAAGTTTGGTATTATCCACTCCAAATCTTAAAAAAAAAAATTATTTTTTATTTATATGCAATAATGTAACAATTCTATTGCAATAAAAATGCAAAAAATAATTGTTATTATATTCTGTTTTTAAGCTTCTGTAATTATTTAAATTATCTGGTTGTTTAAATATATGTAAAGTTCTTTTGATTATAATTATATTTTCTGGTTTCAAGCTTCTAATCAATATTGCTATACTTTTTTCAAGCTTCTGTAAATTACTTCTTTGATGTTTAAAGTTGCTCTGACTATCAAGGTTCAGCTCAATATTGATTATACAATTATGAGGAAAGCATATACTAAAATGTAAGGTAATAAAAGTCTTTGGGGACAATTTTTTTTTCTTTTTATGAAGTAAAAAAACAATTGGTCCTTAATGGTCTATATAGTGTAAGATATATATTTATTTATATATATTTATATGCTCAGCTTAGTATTGCTTCTGAAATTCATTTACGGTATGGTTTTCAAGAAAATCGTTTACGGTATGGTTATCAAGAAAATTGTTTACGGTTTGGTTTTCAAGAAAATTGTTTACGGTATGGTTACTTTCTTTACTTGTTTACTTTTGTTGAGTGCTGATTTCTGACAACACACTAATTGCATTCAATCTGAAAAATAAAAATAATAAAATTATTCCTCAATTTGTTATCGTTATCACGAGTTTAATAATATTTTATTGAAAATTTAATTGGTCTGATTTATTTGTGAAATAGCAATACCATCATCATTTTTCCAGACAGAACACATATTCATACACATTCATTAACTTTTCAAAGATTTTTAATGTCACATAATAGTTTTTGTCAACTAATAAACCCATGAATAAATAGACTTCTAAACAATAAACCATGTCACTATTTTTCTCTTTTTTTGTATTTCACTTCTATCATAATTCCTTAAAATACAAAATTACTTACAACGTAAAATACTAAAATGATCCACAGGTTACTGTCACTGCCAGAAACACTACAGGTATTAAGTTAAATTAAATGTTAGAACTTCTACAGGTCGCTGTCACTGCCAGAAACACTACTGGTATTAAGTTAAATTATATTTCAGAACTTCTTTGTAAACCTGTAATTATAAAAAAAATATATATATACTTTAAGCATCACAACTATTATAACACACCTAAGTAGATTCTTGTCATTTGATTGGTTTGGTTTGGCATGATTTTAATACTATTTAATTAAAATTTTGGTCAGTAATTGGTCAGATTTAATTGTGAAATAGCAATACATCATCAGACAGAACACATATTCATCAACCGTAGACTGGTGTACTTTGATAAAATTTACCAAAACATTTAGTAACCTTAGTTAAAAAAAAATTATAACTGTAATTTAGATAAGGTAATTTGTAAAAATATTACTAAATATATGAAAAAGGCTTTTCCCCTAAGAGCATTATTCTGCCTCATTATATATTCATCATACTGTTATCTGATTGGTCAATTACTGTAGTTGAGACCTTTTGTCAAATTATTTCTATAGGTGTTTGTAGATAAGCCCTAATAATAATAATAATTATTTTAAATTTTATATTTATAAACATATTTTGGGATAACTGGTCAATTCAAGTGACAGAGTATACCCCAAGAGTCAAATAAGACAAAAATCTCAATTTCGAAAAAAAAATGTAGTTAAGCCCTTTTCTCTAAGTACACATTCATCAACTTTTCAAAGATAGGCACATCATATTGAAACTAAATATGATTGCTAACTAATAAAACCATGAATAGACTTCTAAACAGTAAACCATGTCACTAATTTTCTCCATTTTTTTAAATTTCACTTCTATCATAATTCCTTAACATACAAATTTACTTACAACGTAAAATACGTAAATGATCCACAGGTTACTGCCACTGCCAGAAACACTACTTAAGTTAAATTAAATTTTTGAACTTCTTTGTTCATCTGTAATTATAAAAAAATGTATATATATTAAGCATCACAACTATTATACACACCTAGGTAGATTCTTGTCATTTAATAATTGGTTCAACCATTGTTGTCAAATGATATATAAATATTCTATTGAACTCTTAATTACGTAATTGACAGTTCAATGTCACTTTCCTTTATAATATGAGCATTGTAATTTGAATTAGTACAGTGCGTTTATTTTTGTTACACATAGAGCAACCACATGCACCTCACACAGCTACGTTGTTGTTGACTGCTCAAGTTCGATCAACCTGTCAAATTTGGAGCACTGCCTTTTCAAATGGTTAAAACATAAAAAATGAAGATTAATTAAGTCATACCTTGAATATAAAATCGATGGCTGCCAAACCCTGTATGGATAAAATCGGTTCCGGGCAGTAAGACTGTTTTTGGCAGCCAAATATGGTCCGGTCTTACAAATATATGGTGCGCAAAATTAGTCATAATGTATATATCGTTCAAAAAATGTCATGATTAGTCATAATATTGAAAATTACAGGGTTTTATTTGTTATTTTAATATTATAAATTAAGCTTATTCAATTGAAATAATTTATTTCGACCAAAATCAGCAAACATCAACATAGTGTGTAAATTATACACAAAAAATAAAAATAAACAAAGTATCATTTTACCTCCCTAAACAGGCAATCGCGTAATCTGAAATCATGTGACGGATCATTTGATTAAGAAATTTATTAAATACACTGGGTTTAATGTATGCTATTGAAGAAGTTTCCTTTGTTAACAATGCATGGGTGACTGGCTGGCATAATAAAATAATTAATAATTAATTAACAATAATATTTTTTCTGTATTGTTCCGTATTGTAGGTTACATAAACAACACATTTGTATTTTCCCATTTAATAGACACCCTTCTCTACATAAAGCATAATACACCACAACCTTATCATCAACATATATAATTATGATATAGTCCATACAGGTGGTCGACGTGGCACAAAAAACGGCACCTGATCCCAAATATGTTATTAAAAAAAAGTTCAAACACATTTGAAATCTTGATACATACACAAAAATGTATATTAATCATTGGTTGGACAAAATGACACGTTTCAGTCCCCAAAGTGAGACGTTTCGGCCCAAAAATTAAAAAGTTTGAGCCGAATCGCCTCAGGGCCGAATCGCCTCAGGGCCGAATCGTCTCGGATCCTCACAAGGTCTACGCGGGGTCTACACATACGTACAGTGCCGCCTTTTTTTGTCCTTCTTTGCCTAACTAGCTAGCCTACACATGAAATCCAACACACCCAAGCCATGACAAATACAAATCAATCCAAAAACATCTTACCCGTTTCTTCTAGGCTTTGTATTAAATTAAAATACAAAATGTCGTAGACTCTTATGTGAATTGTTTAACTCGCGTCTCGTCTCTCTCCAAACCAGCTAGCTATACTATAATAAACACCACACGTCGTGCAGGCAATGAACAATTTTAATAACAAAAGCGGCTTTGAACGTACGTAGGAAATGTGTCAGTATTCATGATGATTTTTAGATACAGGTGTCGATATACTGATATGCGCATGTGCTCGATACAACTTAAAAGCAAGCGTCAAATTTTAAAATGCTCCAAATCAATTTCTGATTAAATTAGATTCAGGTCATTTTAAGCGTTTAAAAAATTGCCACTAGTGCGCATATTTTTACGCGCGCACGGCGCAGGTAACGCGTATAAGCCTTTATTTTGCATAAATTGTGAAAACGTTGCAAAAGATGTCTACTTTTAAAAATAATACAGTTCATCAGAATGCAAGGTTACCCTTATTTTTTATTTAATTTCCTGGCATTTTCAAAGAGCAAAACAATAAACATAACGTTTATCTTTTTTCTTTACATGTTAATATATAAAACTTGAAAGTATGCACTTTCATAATATGTAACTGTTTAAAATTTGTGAAGATTTCATCATAGTAAAAATTATGATTTAAGTTCGATATGTAATAATCAACTTGCATCGAGGGGGTTCACGACATACCGAATGAACGAAGACTCTTTCTTCGGATTTTCTTCAGCAGGTGCTCATACAGCAGTGTATGAATCATAGGTCTGATTTATTATAGTCTTGAATGCTAAAACGTGTTTGATGGCTACATTATGTGCATATTAAATATAATTTTTGAAATTTTGATCATCAAACAAACACTAACATTTTCAAAGAGCAAAACAATAAACATAACGTTTATCTTTTTACTTCACATTTTAATATATAAAACTTGAAAGTATGAACTTTCATAATATGTTACTGTTTAAAATGTGTGAAGATTTCATTATAGTAAAAATTATGATTTAGTTTGATAGGTAATAATCAACTTGCATCGAGGGGTTCACGACATACCGAATGAACGAGTAATTGTTCTTCGGATTTTCTTCAGCAGGTGCTCATATGGCTCGATGTGTAGTGCAACCGACTTTGGTATCAGAGGTACCGGGATCGAATCCCGTCACGGGAAAATAATTAAATAAAAGGATTTATTTGCTTATTACACTGAAAGGGAGTTTTATTTTCGAATAGGCTACTTTTTGGAAAAGTCATGATTGAAAAGTACTTGAATGCGCAAGATACGTTTGTTGCGGGCGGATAACCAAACTCGTCCTCAAGTGACGAGTTAAGATCTAGTTTTTTATTATTCTTCTCGATTTCCGCCACTTTTTGTGTTCAACTTTTCTCTGCAACGTGTTAACATTACATGTTGTAACTTGGTAAACATTTAGACATTTAACTGAAGATGTGCAGCCAAGCTTTTTGACGATGTCAGAGCCGCGTAGCGTAAGTCACGCGCGATTTTCTGAAAATCCTAAGTTGATCATAACTTCGAAACAGACGAATATTTTTTAACGTAATGTTCAGCCACGTTTGCTTCACATCAATTGCTAACTTTTTTATCGCTACCGAAATTTGTAACATTGGAAAGTGCGCGCGTAAACGGCGTTTGGAATTTTAAAATGCTCCAAATCAATTTCTGATTAAATTAGAGCACGATTCAGGTCATTTTAAGCGTTTAAAAAATTGCCACCAGGTGCGCACATTTTTACGCGCGCACGCCGCAGGAAGCAGGTATGAGCATTTCTTTTGCACGATTTGTGTTTTTCAATCTTCGGTTAACAATTTTACGATATTTTATTCACTATTCAACTTGAAATGGCGTTCTACGAGCACGTTAAACATGACTGGTTGCGCACATAAAACGTTAAAAAATTGTGAAAATGTTGCAAAATATGTCTACTTTTAAAAATGATACAGTTCATCAGAATGTAAGGTTACCCCTATTTTTTATTTTATTTTCTTGCAGTGTATGAATCGTAGGTGTGATTTATTATAGTGTTGAATGTTAAAACGTGTTTGAAGGCTACATTATTTGCATATTAAATATAATTTTTGAAATTTTTATCATCAAACAAACATAAACATTTTCAAAGAGCAAAACAATAAACATAACGTTTATCTTTTTTCTTTACATGTTAATATATAAAACTTGAAAGTATGCACTTTCATAATATGTCACTGTTTAAAATGTGTGAAGATTTCATCATAGTAAAAATTATGATTTAAGTTCGATATGTAATAATCAACTTGCCTCGAGGGGGTTCACGACATACCGAATGAACGAGTAAACTTTCTTCGGATTTTCTTCACCAGGTGCTCATATGGCTCGATGTGTAGTGCAACCGACTTTAGTATCAGAGGTACCGGGTTCGAATCCCATCACGGGAAAACAATCAATTAAAAGGATTTATTAGGTTATTACACTGAAAGGGCAGTTTTAATTTTGAATAGGCTACTTTTTTGGAAAAGTCATAACTGAAAAGTACTTTATTACGCAAGATACGTTTTGTTGCGGGCGGATAACCAAACTCGTCCTCAAGTGACGAGTTTAGATCTAGTTATTCTTCTTTCTTTCAGCCACTTTTGTTCGCGCCGTTTCTCTGCAACGTGTTAACATAACATGTTGTAACTTGTTAAACCTTTAGACATTTAACTGAAGATGTGCAGCCAAGCTTTTGGACGCTGGCAGAACAGCGTAGCGTAAGTTACGCGCGATTTTCTGAAAATCTTAAATTGATCATAACTTCGAAATCGATAAATATTTTTTAACGTAACTTTCAGCCACGTTTTCTTCACATCAATGGCTAACTTTTTCGATCTTTAAAACATTTTTGGAGACTAGAAAATTTGCGCGTAAATTGCGTTTGAAATTTTAAAATGCTCCAAATTTGTTCACGCTGTTTCTCTGCAACGCGTTAACATAACATGTTGTTACTTGGTCAACATATAGACATTTAACTGAAATTGTGCAGCCAAGCTTTTGGACGCCGTCAGAGGCGCGTATCGTAAGTTACGCGCGATTTTCTGAAAATCTTAAATTGGTCATAACTTTGAAACAGATACATATTTTTTAACGTAATTTTCAGCCACGTTTGCTTCACATCAATTGTTAACTTTTTTATCCCTACCGAATTTTAATACATTAGAAAGTGCACGCGTAAACGGCGTTTGAAATTTTAAAATGCTTCAAATCAATTTCTGATTAAATTAGAGCACGTTTCATGTCATTTTAAGCGTTTAAAAAATTGCCACCGGTGCGCACATTTTTACGCGCGCATGGCGCAGGGAACGCATATAAGCTTTTCTTTTACATAAATTGTGTTTTTCAAACTTCGGTTAACAATTTTACGTTGTTTTATTCATTTTGAAAACTTAAATTGGCGTTCTACGAGCACGTTAAACATGACAGGTTGCGCACGAAAACGTCAACAAATTGTGAAATTGTTGCAAAATATGTCTAATTTTAAAAATGAAACAGTTCATCAGATTGCAAGGTTACCCCCATTTTTTATTTTATTTTCTTGCAGTGTATGAATCATAGGGCTGATTTATTATAGTCTTGAATGTTAAAAAGTGTTTGATGGCTACATTATTTGCATATTAAATGTAATTTTTGAAATAATTATCATCAAACAAACATAAACATATTCAAAGAGCAAAACAATAAACATAACGTTTATCTTTTTTCTTTACATGTTAATATATACAACTTGAAAGTATGCACTTTCATAATATGTAACTGTTTAAAATTTGTGAAGATTTCATCATAGTAAAAATTATGATTTAAGTTCGATATGTAATAATCAACTTGCATCGAGGGGGTTCACGACATACCGAATGAACGAGGACTCTTTCTTCGGATTTTCTTCAGCAGGTGCTCATATGACTCGATGTGTAGTGCAACCGACTTTGGTATCAGAGGTACCGGGTTCAAATCCCATCACGGGAAAACAATTAATTAAAAGAATTTTTTTGGTTATTACACTGAAAGGGCAGTTTTAATTTTGAATAGGCTACTTTTTTGGAAAAGTCATAACTGAGAAGTACTTTAATACGCAAGATACGTTTTGTAGCGGGCGGATAACCAAACTCGTCCTCAAGTGACGAGTTCAGATCTAGTTTTTATTTAAATTCATACCAGACACTTTACCAAACTTATTAACAATATTTAAACCAATCTCTATACTTTTTTCATTTCCCACAAAAAGTACAGTGTCATCCGCCAGATGCGCAATGCGAACTTCCTCACCATTATCATTGTTAGGTAAAGATATTCCTTTATAGCATTTATCTTTTCTTATATTACACGCCATAATTTCTACTACTAAAATAAAGAGTAACGCCGACAATGGGCAACCCTGTCTTATTCCGCATTCCATTTCAAAACTTTCTGATATCCAACCATTATTAACAATAACACATTCAGTTTTACTATAAATTGTATTTACCCATTTTAAAAAGGAGTCTCCAAAATTAAATTTTTTAAGTACCTTAAACATAAAATCTCTATTTACAGAATCAAAGGCTTTTCTAAAATCAAGGGATAAAATGGCTCCTTCGATTTGTTCTTCTGTTGTATAATATAGAATATCATTAATTAGACGGACGTTTTCTCCAGCGAATCGTCCTTTAATGTACCCCTTTTGGTCATTGTCAACTACATTTTCAATTACTTTATGAAGTCTCATACATAGAATTTGAGTTAAAATTTTGTAGTCTGTATTTAATAAAGTGATAGGACGCCAGTTTTCAAGCAATTTTTTATCACCTTTTTTGTATAATAGGCTTATAATACCACGTTTCTGTGTAGAACTCATTTCATTGTTAAAATAACATGCATTTAGAGCGTCACAAACAATGTGTTTAATGTCATCCCAGAAATGTAAATAAAACTCAACGGTCAAGCCATCACATCCGGGAGTTTTATTTAATTTCATTTTTTTAATTGCATTGGTACATTCATTTAGTGTGACAATACCTTCACATATCCCCTTTTCTTCTTCAGTTAAACTCGTTACATTTGATTTATCTAGGTAAGTGTTTATTTGTTTACGGGATATACCCTTATTTGCATATAGATGCCTATAAAATCTAACTTCCTCACAAAGGATGTCCTTTGTCTTTGTTAGTACTCTACCCTTCTCGTTTTGTAAACATTTGATTTGGTTTTTTTTTCCCTTATTTTTTTCCAGACTAAGAAAATATTTAGTGCTACGTTCGCCCTCTTCAATCCATTTTACTCTAGAACGTATATATGCACCTTTTGTTTCATTATCATAAATATTTTCCAGCTTTTTTGTTTTTTTTGCAATTTTTGCTTCTATGCTCTCATTGGCAGTACAATCATTGTTTAATAAAGAATCATTTAGTTTTTTTAAAGCTCTTTGAAAATGTTAGTGTTTGTTTGATGATCAAAATTTCAAAAATTATATTTAATATGCAAATAATGTAGCCATCAAACACGTTTTAGCATTCAACACTATAATAAATTAGACCTACGATTCATACACTGCAAGAAGATAAAATAAAAAATGGGGGTAACCGTTAATTCTGATAAACTGTTTCATTTTTAAAAGTAGACATATTTTGCAACATTTTCACAATTTTGTAACGTTTTACGTGCGCAACCAGTCATGTTTAACGTGCTCATGGAACGCCATTTCAAGTTGAATAGTGAATAAAATAACGCAAAATTGTTAACTGAAGTTTGAAAAACACAATCTATGCAAAATAAAGGCTCATACGCGTTCCCTGCGCCGTGCGCGCGTGAAAATGTGCGCATCTGGTGGGAATTTTTTAAACGCTTAAAATGACCTGAAACGTGCGCTAATTTAATCAGAAAATGATTTGAAGCATTTTAAAATTTCAAACGCCGTTTACGCGCGCACTTTCTAATGTTACAAAATTCGGTAGCGATAAAACAGTTTACAATTGATGTGAAGCAACCGTGGCTGAAAATTTCGTTAAAAAATATTTATTTGTTTCAAAGTTATGATCAATTTAAGAATTTCAGAAATTCGCGCGTAACTTACGCTACGTGGCTCTGACAGCGTCCAAAAGCTTCGCAGTACAACTTCAGTTAAATGTCTAAATGTTTAGAAAGTTACAACATGTTATGTTAACACGTTGCAGAGAAACAGCGTGCACAAAATCTGAGAAAGAAAGAAGAATAACTAGATCTGAACTCGTCACTTGAGGACGAGTTTGGTTATCCGCCCGCTACAAAACGTATCTTGCGCATTCAAGTACTTTTCAGTTATGGCTTTTCCAAAAAGTAGCCTATTCGAAATTAAAACTGCATATTCAATGTAACAACCAAATAATCCTTTTATTTAATTGTTTTCCCGTGACGGGCTCGATCCAAAGTCGGTTGCACTACACATCGAGCCATATGAGCACCTGCCGAATAAAATCCGAAGAAAGATTCCTCGTTCTTTCGGTATGTCGTGAACTCCCTCGATGCAAGTAGATTATTACATATCGAACTAAATCATAATTTTTACTATGATAAAATCTTCACAAATTTCAAACTGTGACATATTATGAAAGTGCATACTTTCAAGTTTTATATATTAACACGTGAAGAAAAAAGATAAACGTTATGTTTATTGTTTTGCTCTTTGAAAATGTTATTGTTTGTTTGATGATCAAAATTTCAAAAATTATATTTAATATGCAAATAATGTAACCATCAAACACGTTTTGACATTCAACACTATAATAAATCACACCTATGATTCATAGACTGTAATAAAATAAAATAAAACATGGGGGTAACCTGGCGTTCTGATGAACTGTATCATTTTTAAAAGTAGACATATTTTGCAATATTTTCACATTTTTTAACGTTTTACGTGCGCAACCTGTCATGTTTAACGTGCTCGTAGAACGCCATTTCAAGTTGATAAGTGAATAAAATAACGTTAAATTGTTAACCGAAGTTTGATAAACACAATCTATGCAAAATAAAAGCTCATACGCGATCCCTGCGCCGTGCGCGCGTAAAAATGTGCACACCAGTGGCAATTTTGTAATGCTTAAAATGACCTGAATCGTGCTCTAATTTAATCAGAAATTTACTTCAAGCATTTTAAAATTTCAAACGCCGTTTACGCGCGCACTTTCTAATGTTACAAATTTCGGTAGCAATAATAAAGTTAGCAATTGATGTGAAGCTAACGTGGCTGAAAATGACGTTAAAAAATATTTATCTGTTTCGAAGTTATAACCAATTTAAGATTTTCAGAAAATCGCGCGTAACTTACGCTACGCGGATCTGACATCGTCAAAAAGCTTGGCTGCTCAACTTCAGTAAAATGTCTAAATGCTGAACAAGTTACAACATATTATGTTTACACGTTGCAGAGAAACAGCGTGCACAAATTTGGAGCATTTTAAATGTGCAAACGCAGTTTACGCGCAAACTTTCTAGTGTTCAAAAATTTGCTGAAGATCGAAAAAGTTAGCCATTGATGTGAAGAAAACGTGGCTGAAAGTTACGTTAAAAAATAGTTATCGGTTTCGAAGTTATGACCGATTTAAGATTTTCAGAATATCGCGCGTGACTTACGCTACGCGGATCTGACATCGTCAAAAAGCTTGGCTGAACATCTTCAGTTAAATGTCTATATGTTGACCAAGTTACAACGTGTTATGTTAACACGTTGAAGAGAAAAAGCGTGCACAAAATCTGAGAAAGAAAGAAGAATAATAAAAAAAAAAAAAAAAAGTAACACTACAATTCCAAGGGCTTATCCGCTTGAGGCGGATAACCAACTAGATCTGAAACTCGTCACTTGAGGACGAGTTTGGTTATCCGCCCGCAACAAACGTATCTTGCGCATTCAAGTACTTTTCAATCATGACTTTTCCAAAAAAGTAGCCTATTCAAAATTAAAACTGCCCTTTCAGTGTAATAACCTAATAAATCCTTTTAATTGATTGTTTTCCCGTGATGGGATTCGAACCCGGTACCTCTGATACCAAAGTCGGTTGCACTACACATCGAGCCATATGAGCACCTGGTGAAAAAATCCGAAGAAAGAATCCTCGTTCATTCGGTATGTCGTGAACCCCCTCGATGCAAGTTGATTATTACATATCGAACTTAAATCATAATTTTTACTATGATGAAATCTTCACAAATTTTAAACAGTCACATATTATGAAAGTGCATACTTTCAAGTTTTATATATTAACATGTAAAGAAAAAAGATAAACGTTATGTTTATTGTTTTACTCTTTAAATATGTTTATGTTTGTTTGATGATAATTATTGCAAAAATTACATTTAATATGCAAATAATGTAGCCATCAAACACTTTTTAACATTCAAGACTATTATAAATTAGACCTATGATTCATACACTGCAAGAAAATAAAATAAAAAATGGGGGTAACCTTGCATTCTGGTGAACTGTTTCATTTTTAAAAGTAGACATATTTTGGAACATTTTCACAATTTGTTGACGTTTTCGTGCGCAACCTGTCATGTTTAACGTGCTCGTAGAACGCCATTTCAAGTTGAAAAGTGAATAAAATAACGTAAAATTGTTAACCGAAGATTTAAAAACACAAATCGTGTAAAAGAAATGCTCATACGTGTTCCCTGCGCCGTGCGCGCGTAAAAATGTGCGCACCAGTGGCAATTTTTTAAACGCTTAAAATGACCTATATCGTGCTCTAATTTAATCAGAAATTGATTTGAAGCATTTTAAAATTTTAAACGCCATTTACGCACGCACTTTCTAATGTTACAAATTGCGGTAGCGTTAAAAAAGTTAACTATTGATGTGAAGCAAACGTGGCTGAAAATGACGTTAAAAAATATTCGTTTGTTTCGAAGTTATAACCAATTTAAGATTTTCAGAAAATCACGCGTAACTTACGCTACGCGGCTCTGACTTCGTCAAAAAGCTTGGCTGGACAACTTCAGTAAAATGTCTAAATGCTGAACAAGTTACAACATATTATGTTTACACGTTGAAGAGAAACAGCGTGCACAAAATAAGAAGAGTAAAATATTTCAAACGCAATTTACGCGAAAACTTTCTAGTCTCCAAAAATTTGTTAAACATTCCAAAAGTTAGCCATTGATGTGAAGAAAACGTGGCTGAAAATTTCGTTAAAAAATATTTATCGGTTTCGAAGTTATGACCGATTTAAGATTTTCAGAAAATCGCGCGTGACTTACGCTACGCGGATCTGACAGCGTCCAAAAGCTTGGCTGAACATCTTCAGTTAAATGTCTAAATGTTGACCAAGTTACAACATGTTATGTTAACACGTTGAAGAGAAAACGCGTGCACAAAATCTGAGAAAGAAAGAAGAATAACTAGATCTGAACTCGTCACTTGAGGACGAGTTTGGTTATCCGCCCGCAACAAAACGTATCTTGCGCATTCAAGTACTTTTCAGTTATGGCTTTTCCAAAAAGTAGCCTATTCGAAAAATAAAACTGCCTTTTCAGTGTAACAACCAAATAAATCCTTTTATTAAATTGTTTTCCCGTGACGGGACTCGATCCCGGTACCTCTAATACCAAAGTCGGTGGCACTACACATCGAGCCATATGAGCACCTGCTGATGAAATCCGAAGAAAGTTTACTGGTTCATTCGGTATGTCGTGAACCACTCGATGCAAATAGATTATTACTTATCAAACTAAATCATAATTTTTACTATGATGAAATCTTCACAAATTTTAAACAGTGACATATTATGAAAGTGCATACATTTAAGTTTTATATATTAACATGTGAAGAAAAAAGATAAACATTATGTTTATTGTTTTGCTCTTTGAAAATGTTTATGTTTGTTTGATGATAAAAATTTCAAAAATTATATTTAGTATGCAAATAATGTAGCCTTCAAACACGTTTTAACATTCAACACTATAATAAATTACACCTACGATTCATACACTGCAAGAAAATAAAATAAAAAATAGGGGTAACCTTACATTCTGATGAACTGTATCATTTTTAAAAGTAGACATATTTTGCAACATTTTCACAATTTTTTAACGTTTTATGTGCGCAACCAGTCATGTTTAACGTGCTCGTAGAACGCCATTTCAAGTTGAATAGTGAATAAAATAACGTAAAATTGTTAACCGAAGATTGAAAAACACAAATCGTGCAAAAGAAATGCTCATACGTGTTTCCTGCGTCGTGCGCGCGTAAAAATGTGCGCACCTGGAGGCAATTTTTCAAACGCTTAAAATGACCTGAATCGTGCTCTAATTTAATCAGAAATTGATTTGGAGCATTTTCAAATTTCAAACGCCGTTTACGCGCGCACTTTCCAATGTTACAAATTTCGGTAGCGATAAAAAAGTTAGCAATTGATGTGAAGCAAACGTGGCTGAACATTACGTTAAAAAATATTCATCTGTTTCGAAGTTATGATCAACTTAGGATTTTCAGAAAATCGCGCGTGACTTACGCTACGCGGGTCTGACATCGTCAAAAAGCTTGGCTGCACATCTTCAGTTAAAGGTCTAAATGTTTACCAAGTTACAACATGTAATGTTAACACGTTGCAGAGAAAAGTTGAACACAAAAAGTGGCGGAAATTGAGAAGAATAACTAGATCTTAAACTCGTCACTTGAGGACGAGTTTGGTTATCCGCCCGCAACAAAACGTATCTTGCGTATTAAAGTACTTCTCAGTTATGACTTTTCCAAAAAAGTAGCCTATTCAAAATTAAAACTGCCCTTTAAGTGTAATAACCAAATAAATCCTTTTTTGATTGTTTTCCCGTGATGGGATTCGAACCCGGTACCTGTGATACCAAAGTCGGTTGCACTACACATCGAGCCATATCAGCACCTGGTGAAGAAAATCCGAAGAAAGAATCCTCGTTCATTCGGTATGTCGTGAACCCCCTCGATGCAAGTTGATTATTACATATCGAACTTAAATCATAATGTTTACTATGATGAAATCTTCACACATTTTAAACAGTGACATATTATGAAAGTGCATACTTTCAAGTTTAATATATTAACATGTAAAGAAAAAAGATAAACGTTATGTTTATTGTTTTACTCTTTGAATATGTTTATGTTTGTTTGATGATAAATATTTCAAAAATTACATTTAATATGCAAATAATGTAGCCATCAAACACTTTTTAACATTCAAGACTATTATAAATTAGACCTATGATTCATACTCTGCAAGAAAATAAAATTAAAAAATGGGGTAACCTTGCATTCTGATGAACTGTTTCATTTTTAAAAGTAGACATATTTTGGAACATTTTCACAATTTGTTGACGTTTTCGTGCGCAACCTGTCATGTTTAACGTGCTCGTAGAACGCCATTTCAAGTTGAAAAGTGAATAAAATAACGTAAAATTGTTAACCGAAGATTTAAAAACACAAATCGTGTAAAAGAAATGCTCATACGTGTTCCCTGCGCCGTGCGCGCGTAAAAATGTGCGCAACAGTGGCAATTTTTTAAACGCTTAAAATGACCTGAATCGTGCTCTAATTTAATCAGAAATTGATTTGGAGCATTTTAAAATTTCAAACGCCATTTACGCGCGCACTTTCTAACGTTACAAATTGCGGTAGCGTTAAAAAAGTTAACTATTGATGTGAAGCAAACGTGGCTGAAAATGACGTTAAAAAATATTCGTTTGTTTCGAAGTTATAACCAATTTAAGATTTTCAGAAAATCACGCGTAACTTACGCTACGCGGCTCTGACATCGTCAAAAAGCTTGGCTGGACAACTTCAGTAAAATGTCTAAATGCTGAACAAGTTACAACATATTATGTTTACACGTTGAAGAGAAACAGCGTGCACAAAATAAGAAGAGTAAAATATTTCAAACGCAATTTACGCGAAAACTTTCTAGTCTCCAAAAATTTGTTAAACATTCCAAAAGTTAGCCATTGATGTGAAGAAAACGTGGCTGAAAATTTCGTTAAAAAATATTTATCGGTTTCGAAGTTATGACCGATTTAAGATTTTCAGAAAATCGCGCGTGACTTACGCTACGCGGATCTGACAGCGTCCAAAAGCTTGGCTGAACATCTTCAGTTAAATGTCTAAATGTTGACCAAGTTACAACATGTTATGTTAACACGTTGAAGAGAAAACGCGTGCACAAAATCTGAGAAAGAAAGAAGAATAATAAAAAAAACTAGATCTGAACTCGTCACTTGAGGACGAGTTTGGTTATCCGCCCGCAACACAACGTATCTTGCGCATTCAAGTACTTTTCAGTTATGGCTTTTCCAAAAAGTAGCCTATTCGAAATTAAAACTGCCTTTTCAGTGTAACAACCAAATAAATCCTTTTATTAAATTGTTTTCCCGTGACGGGACTCGATCCCGGTACCTCTGATACCAAAGTTGGTGGCACTACACATCGAGCCATATGAGCACCTGCTGATAAAATCCGAAGAAAGTTTACTCGTTCATTCGGTATGTCGTGAACCACTCGATGCAAATAGATTATTACTTATTAAACTAAATCATAATTTTTACTATGATGAAATCTTCACAAATTTTAAACAGTGACACATTATGAAAGTGCATACATTTAAGTTTTATATATTAACATGTGAAGAAAAAAGATAAACCTTATGTTTATTGTTTTGCTCTTTGAAAATGTTTATGTTTGTTTGATGATAAAAATTTCAAAAATTATATTTAATATGCAAATAATGTAGCCTTCAAACACGTTTTAACATTCAACACTATAATAAATCACACCTACGATTCATACACTGCAAGAAAATAAAATAAAAAATAGGGGTAACCTTACATTCTGATGAACTGTATCATTTTTAAAAGTAGACATATTTTGCAACATTTTCACAATTTTTTGACGTTTTATGTGCGCAACCAGTCATGTTTAACGTGCTCGTAGAACGCCATTTCAAGTTGAATAGTGAATAAAATAACGTAAAATTGTTAACCGAAGATTAAAAAACACAAATCGTGCAAAAGAAATGCTCATACGTGTTTCCTGCGCCGTGCGCGCGTAAAAATGTGCGCACTTGGTGGCAATTTTTCAAACGCTTAAAATGACCTGAATCGTGTTCTAATTTAATCAGAAATTGATTTGGAGCATTTTAAAATTTCAAACGCCGTTTACGCGCGCACTTTCCAATGTTACAAATTTCGGTAGCGATAAAAAAGTTAGCAATTGATGTGAAGCAAACGTGGCTGAACATTACGTTAAAAAATATTCATCTGTTTCGAAGTTATGATCAACTTAGGATTTTCAGAAAATCGCGCGTGACTTACGCTACGCGGCTCTGACATCGTCAAAAAGCTTGGCTGCACATCTTCAGTTAAAGGTCTAAATGTTTACCAAGTTACAACATGTAATGTTAACACGTTGCAGAGAAAAGTTGAACACAAAAAGTGGCGGAAATCGAGAAGAATAACTAGATCTAAACTCGTCACTTGAGGACGAGTTTGGTTATCCGCCAGCAACAAAACGTATCTTGCGTATTCAAGTACTTCTAAGTTATGACTTTTCCAAAAAAAGTAGGCTATTCAAAATTAAAACTGCCCTTTAAGTGTAATAACCAAATAAACCTTTTTAATTAATTGTTTTCCCGTGACGGGATTCGAACCCGGTACCTCCGATACCAAAGGCGGTTGCACTACACATCGAGCCATATGAGCACCTGCCGAAGAAAATCCAAAGAAAGATTACTCGTTCATTCGGTATGTCGTGAACCCCCGTGATGCAAGTTGATTATTACATATCAAACTAAATCATAATTTTAACTATGATGAAATCTTCACAAATTTTAAACAGTGACATATTACGAAAGTGCATACTTTCAAGTTTTATATATTAACATGTAAGGAAAAAAGATAAACGTTATGTTTATTGTTTTGCTCTTTGAAAATGTTAGTGTTTGTTTGATGATCAAAATTTCAAAAATTATATTTAATATGCAAATAATGTAGCCATCAAACACGTTTTAGCATTCAACACTATAATAAATCAGACCTACGATTCATACACTGCAAGAAGATAAAATAAAAAATGGGGGTAACCGTTAATTCTGATAAACTGTTTCATTTTTAAAAGTAGACATATTTTGCAACATTTTCACAATTTTGTAACGTTTTACGTGCACAACCAGTCATGTTTAACGTGCTCGTGGAACGCCATTTAAAGTTGAATATTGAATAAAATAACGCAAAATTGTTAACTGAAGTTTGAAAAACACAATCTATGCAAAATAAAGGCTCATACGCGTTCCCTGCGCCGTGCGCGCGTGAAAATGTGCGCATCTGGTGGGAATTTTTTAAACGCTTAAAATGACCTGAAACGTGCGCTAATTTAATCAGAAAATGATTTGAAGCATTTTAAAATTTCAAACGCCGTTTACGCGCGCACTTTCTAATGTTACAAAATTCGGTAGCGATAAAACAGTTTACAATTGATGTGAAGCAACCGTGGCTGAAAATTTCGTTAAAAAATATTTATTTGTTTCAAAGTTATGATCAATTTAAGAATTTCAGAAATTCGCGCGTAACTTACGCTACGTGGCTCTGACAGCGTCCAAAAGCTTCGCAGTACAACTTCAGTTAAATGTCTAAATGTTTAGAAAGTTACAACATGTTATGTTAACACGTTGCAGAGAAACAGCGTGCACAAAATCTGAGAAAGAAAGAAGAATAACTAGATCTAAACTCGTCACTTGAGGACGAGTTTGGTTATCCGCCAGCAACAAAACGTATCTTGCGTATTCAAGTACTTCTAAGTTATGACTTTTCCAAAAAAAAGTAGGCTATTCAAAATTTAAACTGCCCTTTAAGTGTAATAACCAAATAAACCTTTTTAATCAATTGTTTTCCCGTGACGGGATTCGAACCCGGTACCTCTGATACCAAAGGCGGTTGCACTACACATCGAGCCATATCAGCACCTGCTGAAGACAATCCGAAGAAAGAGTCCTCGTTCATTCGGTATGTCGTGAACCCCCTCGATGCAAGTTGATTATTACATAATGAACTTAAATCATAATTTTTACTATGATGAAATCTTCACAAATTTTAAACAGTTACATATTATGAAAGTGCATACTTTCAAGTTTTATATATTAACATATAAAGAAAAAAGATAAACATTATGTTTATTGTTTTACTTTTTGAATATGTTTATGTTTGTTTGATGATAATTATTTCAAAAATTACATTTAATATGCAAATAATGTAGCCATCAAACACTTTTTAACATTCAGGACTATAATAAATTAGACCTGTGATTAATACACTGCAAGAAAATAAAATAAAAAATGGGGGTAACCTTGCATTCTGATGAACTGTTTCATTTTTAAAAGTAGACATATTTTGGAACATTTTCACAATTTGTTGACGTTTTCGTGCGCAACCTGTCATGTTTAACGTGCTCGTAGAACGCCATTTCAAGTTGAAAAGTGAATAAAATAACGTAAAATTGTTAACCGAAGATTTAAAAACACAAATCGTGTAAAAGAAATGCTCATACGTGTTCCATGCGCCGTGCGCGCGTAAAAATGTGCGCACCAGTGGTAATTTTTTAAACGCTTAAAATGACCTGAATCGTGCTCTAATTTAATCAGAAATTGATTTAAAGCATTTTAAAATTTCAAACGCCATTTACGCGCGCACTTTCTAATGTTACAAATTGCGGTAGCGTTAAAAAAGTTAACTATTGATGTGAAGCAAATGTGGCTGAACATGACGTTAAACAATATTCATTTGCTTTGAAGTTATAACCGATTAAAGATTTTCAGAAAATCACGCGTAACTTACGCTACGCGGCTCTGACATCGTCAAAAAGCTTGGCTGGACAACTTCAGTAAAATGTCTAAATGCTGAACAAGTTACAACATATTATGTTTACACGTTGAAGAGAAACAGCGTGCACAAACTAAGAAGAGTAAAATATTTCAAACGCAATTTACGCGAAAACTTTCTAGTCTCCAAAAATTTGTTAAACATTCCAAAAGTTAGCCATTGATGTGAAGAAAACGTGGCTGAAAATTTCGTTAAAAAATATTTATCGGTTTCGAAGTTATGACCGATTTAAGATTTTCAGAAAATCGCGCGTGACTTACGCTACGCGGATCTGACAGCGTCCAAAAGCTTGGCAGAACATCTTCAGTTAAATGTCTAAATGTTGACCAAGTTACAACATGTTACGTTAACACGTTGAAGAGAAAATGCGTGCACAAAATCTGAGAAAGAAAGAAGAATAACTAGATCTTAACTCGTCACTTGAGGACGAGTTTGGTTATCCGCCCGCAACAAACGTATCTTGCGCATTCAAGTACTTTTCAATCATGACTTTTCCAAAAAGTAGCCTATTCGATAATAAAACTCCCTTTCAGTGTAATAAGCAAACAAATCCTTTTATTTAATTATTTTCCCGTGACGGGATTCGATCCCGGTACCTCTGATACCAAAGTCGGTTGCACTACACATCGAGCCATATGAGCACCTGCTGAAGAAAATCCGAAGAACAATTACTCGTTCATTCGGTATGTCGTGAACCCCTCGATGCAAGTTGATTATTACCTATCAAACTAAATCATAATTTTTACTAGGATGAAATCTTCACACATTTGAAACAGTAACATATTATGAAAGTTCATACTTTCAAGTTTTATATATTATAATGTGAAGAAAAAAGATAAACGTTATGTTTATTGTTTTGCTCTTTGAAAATGTTAGTGTTTGTTTGATGATCAAAATTTCAAAAATTTTATTTAATATGCATATAATGTAGCCATCAAGCACGTTTTAGCATTCAAGACTATAATAAATCAGACCTATGATTCATACACTGCAAGAAAATAAAATAAAAAATGGGGGTAACCTTGCATTCTGATGAACTGTATCGTTTTTAAAAGTAGACATATTTTGCAACATTTTCACAATTATTAGACATTTTACGTGCGCAACCAGTCATGTTTAACGTGCTCGTGGAACGCCATTTCCAGTTGAATAGTGAATAAAATAACGCAAAATTGTTAACTGAAGTTTGAAAAACACAATCTATGCAAAATAAAGGCTCATACGCGTTCCCTGCGCCGTGCGCGCGTGAAAATGTGCGCATCTGGTGGGAATTTTTTAAACGCTTAAAATGACCTGAAACGTGCGCTAATTTAATCAGAAAATGATTTGAAGCATTTTAAAATTTCAAACGCCGTTTACGCGCGCACTTTCTAATGTTACAAAATTCTGTAGCGATAAAACAGTTTACAATTGATGTGAAGCAACCGTGGCTGAAAATTTCGTTAAAAAATATTTATTTGTTTCAAAGTTATGATCAATTTAAGAATTTCATAAATTCGCGCGTAACTTACGCTACGTGGCTCTGACAGCGTCCAAAAGCTTCGCAGTACAACTTCAGTTAAATGTCTAAATGTTTAGAAAGTTACAACATGTTATGTTAACACGTTGCAGAGAAACAGCGTGCACAAAATCTGAGAAAGAAAGAAGAATAATAAAAAAAAGTAACACTACAATTCCAAGGGCTTATCCGCTTGAGGCGGATAACCAATAAAAAAAAAAAAAAAAAGTAACACTACAATTCCAAGGGCTTATCCGCTTGAGGCGGATAACCAATAAAAAAAAAGTAACACTACAATTCCAAGGGCTTATCCGCTTGAGGCGGATAACCAATAAAAAAAAAGTAACACTACAATTCCAAGGGCTTATCCGCTTGAGGCGGATAACCAAAAAGAAACACGTACAATAACAAAGGTTATCCGCTTGTGGCGGATAACCAATAAAAAAAAAGTAACACTACAATTCCAAGGGCTTATACGCTTGAGGCGGATAACCAATAAAAAAAAGTAACACTACAATTCCAAGGGCTTATCCGCTTGAGGCGGATAACCAATAACAAAGGTTATCCGCTTGAGGCGGATAACCAACTAGATCTAAACTCGTCACTTGAGGACGAGTTTGGTTATCCGCCCGCAACAAAACGTATCTTGCGTATTAAAGTACTTCTCAGTTATGACGTTTCCAAAAAAGTAGCCTATTCAAAATTAAAACTTCCCTTTCAGTGTAATAACCTAATAAATACTTTTAATTAATTGCTTTCCCGTGATGGGATTCGATCCCGGTACCTCTAATACCAAAGTCGGTTGCACTACACATCGAGCCATATGAGCACCTGCTGAAGAAAATCCGAAGAAAGAGTCCTCGTTCATTCGGTATGTCGTGAACCCCCTCGATGCAAGTTGATTATTACATATCGAACTTAAATCATAATTTTTACTATGATGAAATCTTCACAAATTTTAAACACTGACATATTATGAAAGTGCATACTTTCAAGTTTTATGTATTAACATGTAAAGAAAAAAGATAAACGTTATGTTTATTGTTTTACTCTTTGAATATGTTTATGTTTGTTTGTTGATAATTATTTCAAAAATTACATTTAATATGCAAACAATGTAGCTATCAAACACTTTTTAACATTCAAGACTATAATAAATTAGACCTATGATTAATACACTGCAAGAAAATAAAATAAAAAATGGGGGTAACCTTGCATTCTGATGAACTGTTTCATTTTTAAAAGTAGACATATTTTGCAACATTTTCACAATTTGTTGACGTTTTCGTGCGCAACCTGTTATGTTTAACGTGCTCGTAGAACGCCATTTCAAGTTGAAAAGTGAATAAAATAACGTAAAATTGTTAACCGAAGATTTAAAAACACAAATCGTGTAAAAGAAATGTTCATATGTGTTCCCTGCGCCGTGCGCGCGTAAAAATGTGCGCACCAGTGGCAATTTTTTAAACGCTTAAAATGACCTGAATCGTGCTCTAATTTAATCAGAAATTGATTTGAAGCATTTTAAAATTTCAAACGCCATTTACGCGCGCACTTTCTAATGTTACAAATTGCGGTAGCGTTAAAAAAGTTAACTATTGATGTGAAGCAAACGTGACTGAAAATGAAGTTAAAAAATATTCATTTGTTTCGAAGTTATAACCAATTTAAGATTTTCAGAAAATCACGCGTAACTTACGCTACGCGGCTCTGACATCGTCAAAAAGCTTGGCTGGACAACTTCAGTAAAATGTCTAAATGCTGAACAAGTTACAACATATTATGTTTACACGTTGAAGAGAAACAGCGTGCACAAAATAAGAAGAGTAAAATATTTCAAACGCAATTTACGCGAAAACTTTCTAATCTCCAAAAATGTGTTAAACATTCCAAAAGTTAGCCATTGATGTGAAGAAAACGTGGCAGAAAATTTCGTTAAAAAATATTTATCGGTTTCGAAGTTATGACCGATTTAAGATTTTCAGAAAATCGCGCGTGACTTACGCTACGCGGATCTGACAGCGTCCAAAAGCTTGGCAGAACATCTTCAGTTAAATGTCTAAATGTTGACCAAGTTACAACATGTTATGTTAACACGTTGAAGAGAAAATGCGTGCACAAAATCTGAGAAAGAAAGAAGAATAATAAAAAAAAAAAAGTAACACTACAATTCCAAGGGCTTATCCGCTTGAGGCGGATAACCAACTAGAACTTAAACTCGTCACTTGAGGACGAGTTTGGTTATCCGCCCGCAACAAAACGTATATTGCGTATTAAAGTACTTCTCAGTTATGACTTTTCCAAAAAAGTAGCCTATTCAAAATTAAAACTGCCCTTTCAGTGTAATAACCTAATAAATCCTTTTAATTAATTGTTTTCCCGTGACGGGATTCGAACCCGGTACCTCTGATACCAAAGTCGGTTGCACTACACATCGAGCTATATGAGCACCTGCTGAAGAAAGTCCGAAGAAAGAGTCCTCGTTCATTCGGTATGTCGTGAACCCCCTCGATGCAAGTTGATTATTACATATCGAACTTAAATCATAATTTTTACTATGATGAAATCTTCACAAATTTTAAACAGTGAAATATTATGAAAGTGCATACTTTCAAGTTTTATATATTAACATGTAAAGAAAAAAGATAAACTTTATGTTTATTGTTTTACTCTTTGAATATGTTTATGTTTGTTTGATGATAATTATTTAAAAAATTACATATAATATGCAAATAATGTAGCCATCAAACACTCTTTAACATTCAAGACTATTATAAATTAGACCTATGATTCATACACTGCAAGAAAATAAAATAAAAAATGGGGGTAACCTTGCATTCTGATGAACTGTTTCATTTTTAAAAGTAGACATATTTTAGAACATTTTCACAATTTGTTCACGTTTTCGTGCGCAACCTGTCATGTTTAACGTGCTCGTAGAACGCCATTCCAAGTTGAAAAGTGAATAAAATAACGTAAAATTGTTAACCGAAGATTTAAAAACACAAATCGTGTAAAAGAAATGCTCATACGTGTTCCCTGCGCCGTGCGCGCGTAAAAATGTGCGCACCAGTGGCAATTTTTTAAACGCTTAAAATGACCTGAATCGTGCTCTAATTTAATCAGAAATTGATTTGAAGCATTTTAAAATTTCAAACGCCTTTTACGCGCGCACTTTCTAATGTTACAAATTGCGGTAGCGTTAAAAAAGTTAACTATTGATGTGAAGCAAACGTGGCTGAAAATGACGTTAAAAAATATTCATTTGTTTCGAAGTTATAACCAATTTAAGATTTTCAGAAAATCACGCGTAACTTACGCTACGCGGCTCTGACATCGTCAAAAAGCTTGGCTGGACAACTTCAGTAAAATGTCTAAATGCTGAACAAGTTACAACATATTATGTTTACACGTTGAAGAGAAACAGCGTGCACAAAATAAGAAGAGTAAAATATTTCAAACGCAATTTACGCGAAAACTTTCTAGTCTCCAAAAATTTGTTAAACATTCCTAAAGTTAGCCATTGATGTGAAGAAAACGTGGCTGAAAATTTCGTTAAAAAATATTTATCGGTTTCGAAGTTATGACCGATTTAAGATTTTCAGAAAATCGCGCGTGACTTACGCTACGCGGATCTGACACCGTCCAAAAGCTTGGCTGAACATCTTCAGTTAAATGTCTAAATGTTGACCAAGTTACAACATGTTATGTTAACACGTTAAAGAGAAAACGCGTGCACAAAATCTGAGAAAGAAAGAAGAATAACTAGATCTAAACTCGTCACTTGAGGACGAGTTTGGTTATCCGCCCGCAACAAAACGTATCTTGCGTATTAAAGTACTTCTCAGTTATGACTTTTCCAAAAAAGTAGCCTATTCAAAATTAAAACTTCCCTTTCAGTGTAATAACCTAATAAATACTTTTAATTAATTGCTTTCCCGTGATGGGATTCGATCCCGGTACCTCTAATACCAAAGTCGGTTGCACTACACATCGAGCCATATGAGCACCTGCTGAAGAAAATCCGAAGAAAGAGTCCTCGTTCATTCGGTATGTCGTGAACCCCCTCGATGCAAGTTGATTATTACATATCGAATTTAAATCATAATTTTTACTATGATGAAATCTTCACAAATTTTAAACACTGACATATTATGAAAGTGCATACTTTCAAGTTTTATGTATTAACATGTAAAGAAAAAAGATAAACGTTATGTTTATTGTTTTACTCTTTGAATATGTTTATGTTTGTTTGTTGATAATTATTTCAAAAATTACATTTAATGTGCAAACAATGTAGCTATCAAACACTTTTTAACATTCAAGACTATAATAAATTAGACCTATGATTAATACACTGCAAGAAAATAAAATAAAAAATGGGGGTAACCTTGCATTCTGATGAACTGTTTCATTTTTAAAAGTAGACATATTTTGCAACATTTTCACAATTTGTTGACGTTTTCGTGCGCAACCTGTCATGTTTAACGTGCTCGTAGAACGCCATTTCAAGTTGAAAAGTGAATAAAATAACGTAAAATTGTTAACCGAAGATTTAAAAACACAAATCGTGTAAAAGAAATGTTCATATGTGTTCCCTGCGCCGTGCGCGCGTAAAAATGTGCGCACCAGTGGCAATTTTTTAAACGCTTAAAATGACCTGAATCGTGCTCTAATTTAATCAGAAATTGATTTGAAGCATTTTAAAATTTCAAACGCCATTTACGCACGCACTTTCTAATGTTACAAATTGCGGTAGCGTTAAAAAAGTTAACTATTGATGTGAAGCAAACGTGACTGAAAATGAAGTTAAAAAATATTCATTTGTTTCGAAGTTATAACCAATTTAAGATTTTCAGAAAATCACGCGTAACTTACGCTACGCGGCTCTGACAGCGTCAAAAAGCTTGGCTGGACAACTTCAGTAAAATGTCTAAATGCTGAACAAGTTACAACATATTATGTTTACACGTTGAAGAGAAACAGCGTGCACAAAATAAGAAGAGTAAAATATTTCAAACGCAATTTACGCGAAAACTTTCTAATCTCCAAAAATTTGTTAAACATTCCAAAAGTTAGCCATTGATGTGAAGAAAACGTGGCAGAAAATTTCGTTAAAAAATATTTATCGGTTTCGAAGTTATGACCGATTTAAGATTTTCAGAAAATCGCGCGTGACTTACGCTACGCGGATCTGACAGCGTCCAAAAGCTTGGCAGAACATCTTCAGTTAAATGTCTAAATGTTGACCAAGTTACAACATGTTATGTTAACACGTTGAAGAGAAAACGCGTGCACAAAATCTGAGAAAGAAAGAAGAATAATAAAAAAAAAAAAGTAACACTACAATAACAAAGGTTATCCGCTTGAGGCGGATAACCAACTAGATTTAATTCGTCACTATGACGAATTATAGGTTATATGCATTGATTAAAATAAAGATAATTGATTTGTAAAAGATATATTGATTGATTGATTTTCTCAGAATCTTTAATTATTTATAATATATGCTAGGATCTTGCTAACGCAAATACAATAGCCGGTATCGCAATCCGATCAAAGATCCCTCTGCGTATAATGTCATAAACCACATTTGTTACATAATAATAAAGACATAAGTTTCTTTTTATCTAGATTTCATTATAAATCATGTGTATAATCTATACACTAAGAAATAAAATTGAACAAACAATACAAATAATAAAAAAAAATCTTATTTCGTTTCGTTACCCAAGGTGAGGCTCGATCTCGGTACCTTGAATGCTATAAACACGAGCACAGACCACCGAGCCATACACAACTGACTAAAACATGTAGAATGATTCCTCCGTGTATTTACTATTCAGTAGCCACTTTGGTGCAGATAGATTATTACATACCGCAATGAATTATAATGTATTACTATGATGACATCTTTAAAAATTTAAAAAAATGATGCACTGTCAAACTATATACTTTTAACTTTAATATATGAAATTCTTAAGAAAGAAAGTTAATGTTAAGTTTGTTATTTCGGCCTAAGAAAATGTCAAAATTTGTTTGATTGTCGAAATTAATTTTTTTTAATTCAATATGCAATTAATGATGACTTAATCAACTTTTGTTCTCTTAATTTGATAATAAATCATACATATGATACATACACTTCAAGAAAATGAAATAAAAAATAGGTGTTCCCCAGCATTCTGACGATATATATTAATTTTAAAATTTAGCATATTTTCACTATTTTGTTAACTTATACGTGCGTTGCCTGTCACTTTTGACGTGCTCTTATAACGCAATTTCGAGTTGAAAAGTGAATCAAATATGATGATATTATTAAAGAAAGGTTGTAAAACAGAAATCGGGCAAAAAGAGTGCGCATTAACGTTTAACGCGCAGTGCGCGTGCAAAATTCTGCGCACTCGTGGCAATTTTTTAAACGCTTAAAATTGCCTGAAACGTACTCTAATTTCATCGAAAATAGATTTTGACAATTTTAAAACTTTTAAGCGCGCGTACGCATGCGTTATATGCGCTACGCACGTAATTATATTGCCATATGATGAAATATGACCTGAAATTTATGAGTACCAAATTTTGTTTAAAAGTGATTCATGCTTGTGAAGATATGATTACAAACGTGATTTCATTAAATCGCGCGTAGACCACGTAATGTTTGATTGCGCACCGTGAAAACATGACCACATCGATTCCTGGCCATAAGGAATATACTCTGAAAAATTGACTTAGCTAGATGAAACTGATGCCAAGATAATTCACGGACAAAATAGTGCTAAGGAAAGAATAAATAAATAAACTAGATTTAATTCGTCACTATGACGAATTATAGGTTATATGCATTTGATTAAAATAAAGATAATTGATTTGTAAAAGATATATTGATTGATTGATTTTCTCAGAATCTTTAATAATTTATAATAATAATGCTAAGATCTTGCTAAGGCAAATACAATAGCCGGTATCGCAATCCGATCAAAGATCCCTCTGCGTATAATGTCATAAACCATATTTGTTACATAATAATAAAGACATAAGTTTCTTTTTATCTAAATTTCATTATAAATCATGTGTATAATCTATACACTAAGAAATAAAATTGAACAAACAATACAAATAATAAAAAAAAATCTTATTTCGTTTCGTTACCCAAGGTGAGGCTCGATCTCGGTACCTTGAATGCCATAAACACGAGCACAGACCACCGAGCCATACACAACTTACTAAAACATGTAGAAAGATTCCTCCGTGTATTTACTATTCAGTAGCCACTTTGGTGCAGATAGATTATTACATACCGCAATGAATTATAATTTATTACTATGATGACATCTTTAAAAATTTAAAAAAATGATGCACTGTCAAACTATATACTTTTAACTTTAATATATGAACTTCTTAAGAAAGAAAGTTAATGTTAAGTTTGTTATTTCGGCCTAAGAAATTGTCAAAATTTGTTTGATTGTCGAAATTAATTTTTTTAAATTCAATATGCAATTAATGATGACTTAATCAACTTTTGTTCTCTTAATTTGATAATAAATCATACATATGATACATACACTTCAAGAAAATGAAATAAAAAATAGGTGTTCCCCAGCATTCTGACGATATATATTAATTTTAAAATTTAGCATATTTTCACTATTTTGTTAACTTATACGTGCGTAGCCTGTCACTTTTGACGTGCTCGTATAACGCAATTTCGAGTTGAAAAGTGAATCAAATATGATGATATTATTAAAGAAAGGTTGTAAAACAGAAATCGGGAAAAAATAGTGCGCATTAACGTTTAACGCGCAGTGCGCGTGCAAAATTCTGCGCACTCGTGGCAATTTTTTAAACGCTTAAAATTGCCTGAAACGTACTCTAATTTCATCGAAAATAAATTTTGACAATTTTAAAACTTTTAAGCGCGCGTACGCATGCGTTATATGCGCTACGCACGTAATTATATTGCCATATGATGAAATATGACCTGAAATTTATGAGTACCAAATTTTGTTTAAAAGTGATTCATGCTTGTGAAGATATGATTACAAACGTGATTTCATTAAATCGCGCGTAGACCGCGTAATTTATGATTGCGCACCGTGAAAACATGACCACATCGATTCCTGGCCATAAGGAATATACTCTGAAAAATTGACTTAGCTAGATGAAACTGATGCCAAGATAATTCACGGACAAAATAGTGCTAAGGAAAGAATAAATAAACTAGATCTGAAACTCGTCACTTGAGGACGAGTTTGGTTATCCGCCCGCAACAAACGTATCTTGCGCATTCAAGTACTTTTCAATCATGACTTTTCCAAAAAAGTAGCCTATTCAAAATTAAAACTGCCCTTTCAGTGTAATAACCTAATAAATCCTGTTAATTGATTGTTTTCCCGTGATGGGATTCGAACCCGGTACCTCTGATACCAAAGCCGGTTGCACTACACATCGAGCCATATGAGCACCTGGTGAAGAAAATCCGAAGAAAGAATCCTCGTTCATTCGGTATGTCGTGAACCCCCTCGATGCAAGTTGATTATTACATATCGAACTTAAATCATAATTTTTACTATGATGAAATCTTCACAAATTTTAAACAGTCACATATTATGAAAGTGCATACTTTCAAGTTTTATATATTAACATGTAAAGAAAAAAGATAAACGTTATGTTTATTGTTTTACTCTTTGAATATGTTTATGTTTGTTTGATGATAATTATTTCAAAAATTACATTTAATATGCAAATAATGTTGCCATCAAACACTTTTTAACATTCAAGACTATTATAAATTAGACCTATGATTCATACACTGCAAGAAAATAAAATAAAAAATGGGGGTAACCTTGCATTCTGGTGAACTGTTTCATTTTTAAAAGTAGACATATTTTGCAACATTTTCACAATTTGTTGACGTTTTCGTGCGCAACCTGTTATGTTTAACGTGCTCGTAGAACGCCATTTCAAGTTGAAAAGTGAATAAAATAACGTAAAATTGTTAACCGAAGATTTAAAAACACAAATCGTGTAAAAGAAATGCTCATACGTGTTCCCTGCGCCGTGCGCGCGTAAAAATGTGCGCACCAGTGGCAATTTTTTAAACGCTTAAAATGACCTGAATCGTGCTCTAATTTAATCAGAAATTGATTTGAAGCATTTTAAAATTTCAAACGCCGTTTACGCGCGCACTTTCTAACGTTACAAATTGCGGTAGCGTTAAAAAAGTTAACTATTGATGTGAAGCAAACGTGGCTGAAAATGACGTTAAAAAATATTCGTTTGTTTCGAAGTTATAACCAATTTAAGATTTTCAGAAAATCACGCGTAACTTACGCTACGCGGCTCTGACTTCGTCAAAAAGCTTGGCTGGACAACTTCAGTAAAATGTCTAAATGCTGAACAAGTTACAACATATTATGTTTACACGTTGAAGAGAAACAGCGTGCACAAAATAAGAAGAGTAAAATATTTCAAACGCAATTTACGCGAAAACTTTCTAGTCTCCAAAAATTTGTTAAACATTCCAAAAGTTAGCCATTGATGTGAAGAAAACGTGGTTGAAAATTTCGTTAAAAAATATTTATCGGTTTCGAAGTTATGACCGATTTAAGATTTTCAGAAAATCGCGCGTGACTTACGCTACGCGGATCTGACAGCGTCCAAAAGCTTGGCTGAACATCTTCAGTTAAATGTCTAAATGTTGACCAAGTTACAACATGTTATGTTAACACGTTGCAGAGAAACAGCG
The DNA here is from genome assembly GCF_963402885.1 of Antedon bifida. Classification (NCBI taxonomy): domain Eukaryota; kingdom Metazoa; phylum Echinodermata; class Crinoidea; order Comatulida; family Antedonidae; genus Antedon; species Antedon bifida. The sequence continues at coordinate 27,244,190 of NC_136228.1, forward strand.
TGCACAAAATCTGAGAAAGAAAGAAGAATAACTAGATCTAAACTCGTCACTTGAGGACGAGTTTGGTTATCCGCTCGCAACAAAACGTATCTTGCGTATTCAAGTACTTCTCAGTTATGACTTTTCCAAAAAAGTAGCCTATTCAAAATTAAAACTGCCCTTTCAGTGTAATAACCAAAAAAATCCTTTTAATTGATTGTTTTCCCGTGATGGGATTTGAACCCGGTACCTCTGATACCAAAGTCGGTTGCACTACACATCGAGTCATATGACCACCTGCTGAAGAAAATCCGAAGAAAGAATCCTCGTTCATTCGGTATGTCTTGGAACCCCCTCGATGCAAGTTGATTATTACATATCGAACTTAAATCATAATTTTTACTATGATGAAATCTTCACAAATTTTAACCAGTGACATATTATAAAAGTGCATACTTTCAAGTTTTATATATTAACATGTAAAGAAAAAAGATAAACGTTATGTTTATTGTTTTACTCTTTGAATATGTTTATGTTTGTTTGATGATAATTATTTCAAAAATTACATTTAATATGCAAATAATGTAGCCATCAAACACTTTTTAACATTCAAGACTATAATAAATTAGACCTATGATTCATACACTGCAAGAAAATAAAATAAAAAATGAGGGTAACCTTGCATTCTGGTGAACTGTTTCATTTTTAAAAGTAGACATATTTTGCAACATTTTCACAATTTGTTGACATTTTCGTGCGCAACCTGTCATGTTTAACGTGCTCGTATAACGCCATTTCAAGTTGAAAAGTGAATAAAATAACGTAAAATTGTTAACCGAAGATTTAAAAACACAAATCGTGTAAAAGAAATGCTCATACGTGTTCCCTGCGCCGTGCGCGCGTAAAAATATGCGCACCAGTGGCAATTTTTTAAACGCTTAAAATGACCTGAAACGTGCTCTAATTTAATCAGAAATTGATTTGAAGCATTTTAAAATTTCAAACGCCGTTTACGCGCGCACTTTCTAATGTTATAAAATTCGGTAGGGATAAAAAAGTTAACAATTGATGTGAAGCAAACGTGGCTGAAAATTACATTAAAAAATATTTATCGGTTTCAAAGTTATGATCAATTTAAGATTTTCAGAAAATCGCGCGTAACTTACGCTACGCGCCTCTGACAGCGTCCAAAAGCTTGGCTGCACAATTTCAGTTAAATGTCTATATGTTGACCAAGTAACAACATGTTATGTTAACGCGTTGCAGAGAAACAGCGTGAACAAATTTGGAGCATTTTAAAATTCCAAACGCAATTTACGCGAAAATTTTCTAGTCTCCAAAAATGTTCTAAAGATCGACAAAGTTAGCCATTGATGTGAAGAAAACGTGGCTGAAAGTTACGTTAAAAAATATTTATCGGTTTCGAAGTTATGATCAATTTAAGATTTTCAGAAAATCGTGCGTAACTTACGCTACGCGCGTCTGAAAGCGTCCAAAAGCTTGGCTGCACATCTTCAGTTAAATGTCTAAATGTTTACCAAGTTACAACATGTTATGTTAACACGTTGCAGAGAAACGGCGCGAACAAAAGTGGCGGAAAGAAAGAAGAATAATAAAAAATAAAAAAAAGAAACGCTACAATTCCAAGGGCTTATCCGCTTGAAGCGGATAACCAACTAGATCTAAACTCGTCACTTGAGGACGAGTTTGGTTATCCGCCCGCAACAAAACGTATCTTGCGCATTCAAGTACTTTTCAATCATGACTTTTCCAAAAAGTAGCCTATTCAAAATTAAAACTGCTCTTTCAGTTTAATTACCAAATAAATCCTTTTATTTAAATGTTTTCCCGTGACGGGATTCGATCCCGGTACCTCTGATACCAAAGTCGATTGCACTACACATCGAGCCATATGAGCACCTGTCGAATAAAATCCGAAGAAAGCTTCCTCGTTCATTCGGTATGTCGTGAACCACTCGATGCAAATAGATTATTACTTATCAAACTAAATCATAATTTTTACTATGATGAAATCTTCACAAATTTTAAACAGTAACATATTATGAAAGTGCATACTTTTAAGTTTTATATATTAACATGTGAAGAAAAAAGATAAACGTTATGTTTATTGTTTTGCTCTTTGAAAATGTTTATGTTTGTTTGATGATAAAAATTTCAAAAATTATTTTTAATATGCAAATAATGTAGCCTTCAAACACGTTTTAACATTCAACACTATAATAAATCACACCTACGATTCATACACTGCAAGAAAATAAAATAAAAAATAGGGGTAACCTTCCATTCTGATGAACTGTATCATTTTTAAAAGTAGACATATTTTGCAACATTTTCACAATTTTTTAACGTTTTATGTGCGCAACCAGTCATGTTTAACGTGCTCGTAGATCGCCATTTCAAGTTGAATAGTGAATAAAATAACGCAAAATTGTTAACTGAAGTTTGAAAAACACAGTCTATGCAAAATAAAGGCTCATACGCGTTCCCTGCGCCGTGCGCGCGTGAAAATGTGCGCATCTGGTGGGAAATTTTTAAACGCTTAAAATGACCTGAAACGTGCGCTAATTTAATCAGAAAATGATTTGAAGCATTTTAAAATTTCAAACGCCGTTTACGCGCGCACTTTCTAATGTTACAAAATTCGGTAGCGATAAAACAGTTTACAATTGATGTGAAGCAACCGTGGCTGAAAATTTCGTTAAAAAATATTTATTTGTTTCTAAATTATGATCAATTTAAGAATTTCAGAAATTCGCGCGTAACTTACGCTACGTGGCTCTGACAGCGTCCAAAAGCTTCGCAGTACAACTTCAGTTAAATGTCTAAATGTTTAGAAAGTTACAAAATGTTATGTTAACACGTTGCAGAGAAACAGCGTGCACAAAATCTGAGAAGTTCGAATCAAGTTATGATCAACTTAGGATTTTCAGAAAATCGCGCGTGACTTACGCTACGCGGCTCTGACATCGTCAAAAAGCTTGGCTGCACATCTTCAGTTAAATGTCTAAATGTTTACCAAGTTACAACATGTAATGTTTACACGTTGCAGAGAAAAGTTGAACACAAAAAGTGGCGGAAATCGAGAAGAACTAGATCTTAACTCGTCACTTGAGGACGAGTTTGGTTATCCGCCCGCAACAAACGTATCTTGCGCATTCAAGTACTTTTCAATCATGACTTTTCCAAAAAGTAGCCTATTCGAAAATAAAACTCCCTTTCAGTGTAATAAGCAAATAAATCCTTTTATTTAATTATTTTCCCGTGACGGGATTCGATCCCGGTACCTCTGATACCAAAGTCGGTTGCACTACACATCGAGCCATATGAGCACCTGGTGAAGAAAATCCGAAGAAAGAATCCTCGTTCATTCGGTATGTCGTGAACCCCCTCGATGCAAGTTGATTATTACATATCGAACTTAAATCATAATTTTTACTATGATGAAATCTTCACAGATTTTAAACAGTCACATATTATGAAAGTGCATACTTTCAAGTTTTATATATTAACATGTAAAGAAAAAAGATAAACGTTATGTTTATTGTTTTACTCTTTGAACATGTTTATGTTTGTTTGATGATAATTATTTCAAAAATTACATTTAATATGCAAATAATGTAGCCATCAAACACTTTTTAACATTCAAGACTATTATAAATTAGACCTATGATTCATACACTGCAAGAAAATAAAATAAAAAATGGGGGTAACCTTGCATTCTGGTGAACTGTTTCATTTTTAAAAGTAGACATATTTTGGAACATTTTCACAATTTGTTGACGTTTTCGTGCGCAACCTGTTATGTTTAACGTGCTCGTAGAACGCCATTTCAAGTTGAAAAGTGAATAAAATAACGTAAAATTGTTAACCGAAGATTTAAAAACACAAATCGTGTAAAAAAAATGCTCATACGTGTTCCCTGCGCCGTGCGCGCGTAAAAATGTGCGCACCAGTGGCAATTTTTTAAACGCTTAAAATGACCTGAATCGTGCTCTAATTTAATCAGAAATTGATTTGAAGCATTTTAAAATTTCAAACGCCATTTACGCGCGCACTTTCTAATGTTACAAATTGCGGTAGCGTTAAAAAAGTTAACTATTGATGTGAAGCAAACGTGGCTGAAAATGACGTTAAAAAATATTCGTTTGTTTCGAAGTTATAACCAATTTAAGATTTTCAGAAAATCACGCGTAACTTACGCTACGCGGCTCTGACTTCGTCAAAAAGCTTGGCTGGACAACTTCAGTAAAATGTCTAAATGCTGAACAAGTTACAACATATTATGTTTACACGTTGAAGAGAAACAGCGTGCACAAAATAAGAAGAGTAAAATATTTCAAACGCAATTTACGCGAAAACTTTCTAGTCTCCAAAAATTTGTTAAACATTCCAAAAGTTAGCCATTGATGTGAAGAAAACGTGGCTGAAAATTTCGTTAAAAAGTATTTATTGGTTTCGAAGTTATGACCGATTTAAGATTTTCAGAAAATCGCGCGTGACTTACGCTACGCGGATCTGACAGCGTCCAAAAGCTTGGCTGAACATCTTCAGTTAAATGTCTAAATGTTGACCAAGTTACAACATGTTATGTTAACACGTTGAAGAGAAAACGCGTGCACAAAATCTGAGAAAGAAAGAAGAATAACTAGATCTGAACTCGTCACTTGAGGACGAGTTTGGTTATCCGCCCGCAACAAAACGTATCTTGCGTATTAAAGTACTTCTCAGTTATGACTTTTCCAAAAAAGTAGCCTATTCAAAATTAAAACTGCCCTTTCAGTGTAATAACCAAAAAAATCCTTTTAATTAATTGTTTTCCCGTGATGGGATTTGAACCCGGTACCTCTGATACCAAAGTCGGTTGCACTACACATCGAGTCATATGAGCACCTGCTGAAGATAATCCGAAGAAAGAGTCCTCGTTCATTCGGTATGTCGTGAACCCCCTCGATGCAAGTTGATTATTACATATCGAACTTAAATCATAATTTTTACTATGATGAAATCTTCACAAATTTTAAACAGTTACATATTATGAAAGTGCATACTTTCAAGTTGTATATATTAACATGTAAAGAAAAAAGATAAACGTTATGTTTATTGCTTTGCTCTTTGAATATGTTTATGTTTGTTTGATGATAATTATTTCAAAAATTACATTTAATATGCAAATAATGTAGCCATCAAACACTTTTTAACATTCAAGACTATAATAAATCAGCCCTATGATTCATACACTGCAAGAAAATAAAATAAAAAATGGGGGTAACCTTGCATTCTGATGAACTGTTTCATTTTTAAAATTAGACATATTTTGCAACAATTTCACAATTTGTTGACGTTTTCGTGCGCAACCTGTCATGTTTAACGTACTCGTAGAACGCCAATTTAAGTTTTCAAAATGAATAAAACAACGTAAAATTGTTAACCAAAGTTTGAAAAACACAATTTATGTAAAAGAAAAGCTTATATGCGTTCCCTGCGCCATGCGCGCGTAAAAATGTGCGCACCGGTGGCAATTTTTTAAACGCTTAAAATGACCTGAAACGTGCTCTAATTTAATCAGAAATTGATTTGAAGCATTTTAAAATTTCAAACGCCGTTTACGCGTGCACTTTCTAATGTATTAAAATTCGGCAGGGATAAAAAAGTTAACAATTGATGTGAAGCAAACGTGGCTGAAAATTACGTTAAAAAATATTTATCTGTTTCAAAGTTATGACCAATTTAAGATTTTCAGAAAATCGCGCGTAACTTACGATACGCGCCTCTGACGGCGTCCAAAAGCTTGGCTGCACAATTTCAGTTAAATGTCTATATGTTGACCAAGTAACAACATGTTATGTTAACGCGTTGCAGAGAAACAGCGTGAACAAATTTGGAGCATTTTAAAATTTCAAACGCAATTTACGCGCAAATTTTCTAGTCTCCAAAAATGTTCTAAAGATCGAAAAAGTTAGCCATTGATGTGAAGAAAACGTGGCTGAAAGTTACGTTAAAAAATATTTATCGGTTTCGAAGTTATGATCAATTTAAGATTTTCAGAAAATCGCGCGTAACTTACGCTACGCGGTTCTGCCAGCGTCCAAAAGCTTGGCTGCACATCTTCAGTTAAATGTCTAAAGGTTTACCAAGTTACAACATGTTATGTTAACACGTTGCAGAGAAACGGCGCGAACAAAAGTGGCGGAAAGAAAGAAGAATAATAAACTAGATCTGAACTCGTCACTTGAGGACGAGTTTGGTTATCCGCCCGCAACAAAACGTATCTTGCGTATTAAAGTACTTCTCAGTTATGACTTTTCCAAAAAAGTAGCCTATTCAAAATTAAAACTGCCCTTTCAGTGTAATAACCAAAAAAATCCTTTTAATTAATTGTTTTCCCGTGATGGGATTTGAACCCGGTACCTCTGATACCAAAGTCGGTTGCACTACACATCGAGTCATATGAGCACCTGCTGAAATAAATCCGAAGAAAGAGTCCTCGTTCATTCGGTATGTCGTGAACCCCCTCGATGCAAGTTGATTATTACATATCGAACTTAAATCATAATTTTTACTATGATGAAATCTTCACAAATTTTAAACAGTTACATATTATGAAAGTGCATACTTTCAAGTTTTATATATTAACATGTAAAGAAAAAAGATAAACGTTATGTTTATTGTTTTGCTCTTTGAATATGTTTATGTTTGTTTGATGATAATTATTTCAAAAATTACATTTAATATGCAAATAATGTAGCCATCAAACACTTTTTAACATTCAAGACTATAATAAATCAGACCTATGATTCATACACTGCAAGAAAATAAAATAAAAAATGGGGGTAACCTTGCATTCTGATGAACTGTTTCATTTTTAAAATTAGACATATTTTGCAACAATTTCACAATTTGTTGACGTTTTCGTGCGCAACCTGTCATGTTTAACGTGCTCGTAGAACGCCAATTTAAGTTTTCAAAATGAATAAAACAACGTAAAATTGTTAACCGAAGTTTGAAAAACACAATTTATGTAAAAGAAAAGCTTATATGCGTTCCCTGCGCCATGCGCGCGTAAAAATGTGCGCACCAGTGGCAATTTTTTAAACGCTTAAAATGACCTGAAACGTGCTCTAATTTAATCAGAAATTGATTTGAAGCATTTTAAAATTTCAAACGCCGTTTACGCGTGCACTTTCTAATGTTATAAAATTCGGTAGGGATAAAAAAGTTAACAATTGATGTGAAGCAAACGTGGCTGAAAATTACGTTAAAAAATATTTATCTGTTTCAAAGTTATGATCAATTTAAGATTTTCAGAAAATCGCACGTAACTTACGATACGCGCCTCTGACAGCGTCCAAAAGCTTGGCTGCACAATTTCAGTTAAATGTCTATATGTTGACCAAGTAACAACATGTTATGTTAACGCGTTGCAGAGAAACAGCGTGAACAAATTTGGAGCATTTTAAAATTTCAAACGCAATTTACGCGAAAATTTTCTAGTCTCCAAAAATGTTCTAAAGATCGAAAAAGTTAGCCATTGATGTGAAGAAAACGTGGCTGAAAGTTACGTTAAAAAATATTTATCGGTTTCGAAGTTATGATCAATTTAAGATTTTCAGAAAATCGTGCGTAACTTACGCTACGCGCGTCTGAAAGCGTCCAAAAGCTTGGCTGCACATCTTCAGTTAAATGTCTAAACCAAGTTACAACATGTTATGTTAACACGTTGCAGAGAAACGGCGCGAACAAAAGTGGCGGAAAGAAAGAAGAATAACTAGATCTAAACTCGTCACTTGAGGACGAGTTTGGTTATCCGCCCGCAACAAAACGCATAACGCAAAACGCAAACGCTTGCGCATTCAAGTACTTTTCAATCATGACTTTTCCAAAAAGTAGCCTATTCAAAATTAAAACTGCTCTTTCAGTTTAATTACCAAATAAATCCTTTTATTTAAATGTTTTCCCGTGACGGGATTCGATCCCGGTACCTCTGATACCAAAGTCGATTGCACTACACATCGAGCCATATGAGCACCTGTCGAATAAAATCCGAAGAAAGCTTCCTCGTTCATTCGGTATGTCGTGAACCACTCGATGCAAATAGATTATTACTTATCAAACTAAATCATAATTTTTACTATGATGAAATCTTCACAAATTTTAAACAGTAACATATTATGAAAGTGCATACTTTTAAGTTTTATATATTAACATGTGAAGAAAAAAGATAAACGTTATGTTTATTGTTTTGCTCTTTGAAAATGTTTATGTTTGTTTGATGATAAAAATTTCAAAAATTATTTTTAATATGCAAATAATGTAGCCTTCAAACACGTTTTAACATTCAACACTATAATAAATCACACCTACGATTCATACACTGCAAGAAAATAAAATAAAAAATAGGGGTAACCTTACATTTTGATGAACTGTATCATTTTTAAAATAGACATATTTTGCAACATTTTCACAATTTTTTAACGTTTTATGTGCGCAACCAGTCATGTTTAACGTGCTCGTAGAACGCCATTTCAAGTTGAATAGTGAATAAAATAACGTAAAATTGTTAACCGAAGATTGAAAAACACAAATCGTGCAAAAGAAATGCTCATACGTGTTTCCTGCGGCGTGCGCGCGTAAAAATGTGCGCACCTGGTGGCAATTTTTCAAACGCTTAAAATGACCTGAATCGTGCTCTAATTTAATCAGAAATTGATTTGGAGCATTTTAAAATTTCAAACGCCGTTTACGCGCGCACTTTCCAATGTTACAAATTTCGGTAGCGATAAAAAAGTTAGCAATTGATGTGAAGTAAACGTGGCTGAACATTACGTTGAAAAATAGTCATCTGTTTCGAAGTTATGATCAACTTAGGATTTTCAGAAAATCGCGCGTGACTTACGCTACGCGGCTCTGACATCGTCAAAAAGCTTGGCTGCACATCTTCAGTTAAATGTCTAAATGTTTACCAAGTTACAACATGTAATGTTAACACGTTGCAGAGAAAAGTTGAACACAAAAAGTGGCGGAAATCGAGAAGAATAATAAAAAAAAAGTAACACTACAATTCCAAGGGCTTATCCGCTTGAGGCGGATAACCAACTAGAACTTAAACTCGTCACTTGAGGACGAGTTTGGTTATCCGCCCGCAACAAAACGTATATTGCGTATTAAAGTACTTCTCAGTTATGACTTTTCCAAAAAGTAGCCTATTCGAAATTAAAACTGCACTTTCAGTGTAATAACCTAATAGATCCTTTTAATTAATTGTTTTCCCGTGACGGGATTTGAACCCGGTACCTCTGATACCAAAGTCGGTTGCACTACACATCGAGCCATATGAGCACCTGCTGAAGAAAATCCGAAGAAAGAGTCCTCGTTCATTCGGTATGTCGTGAACCCCCTCGATGCAAGTTGATTATTACATATCGAACTTAAATCATAATTTTTACTATGATGAAATCTTCACAAATTTTAAACAGTGACATATTATGAAAGTGCATACTTTCAAGTTTTATATATTAACATGTGAAGAAAAAAGATAAACGTTATGTTTATTGTTTTGCTCTTTGAAAAAGTTTATGTTTGTTTGATGATAAAAATTTCAAAAAATATATTTAATATGCAAATAATGTAGCCATCAAACACGTTTTAACATTCAACACTATAATAAATCAGACCTATGATTCATACATTGCAAGAAAATAAAATAAAAAATGGGGGTAACCTTGCATTCTGATGAACTGTTTCATTTTTAAAATTAGACATATTTTGCAACAATTTCACAATTTGTTGACGTTTTCGTGCGCAACCTGTCATGTTTAACGTGCTCGTAGAACGCCAATTTAAGTTTTCAAAATGAATAAAACAACGTAAAATTGTTAACCGAAGTTTGAAAAACACAATTTATGTAAAAGAAAAGCTTATACGCATTCCCTGCGCCATGCGCGCGTAAAAATATACGCACCAGTGGCAATTTTTTAAACGCTTGAAATGACCTGAAACGTGCTCTAATTTAATCAGAAATTGATTTGAAGCATTTTAAAATTTCAAACGCCTTTTACGCGCGCACTTTCTAATGTTACAAATTGCGGTAGGGTTAAAAAAGTTAACAATTGATGTTAAGCAAACGTGGCTGAAAATTACGTTAAAAAATATTCATTTGTTTCAAAGTTATGATCAATTTCAGATTTTCAGAAAATCGCGCGTAACTTACGCTACGCGGCTCTGACATCGTCAAAAAGCTTGGCTGGACAACTTCAGTAAAATGTCTAAATGCTGAACAAGTTACAACATATTATGTTTACACGTTGAAGAGAAACAGCGTGCACAAAATAAGAAGAGTAAAATATTTCAAACGCAATTTACGCGAAAACTTTCTAGTCTCCAAAAATTTGTTAAACATTCCTAAAGTTAGCCATTGATGTGAAGAAAACGTGGCTGAAAGTTACGTTAAAAAATATTTATCGGTTTCGAAGTTATGATCAATTTAAGATTTTCAGAAAATCGCGCGTAACTTACGCTACGCGGCTCTGCCAGCGTCCAAAAGCTTGGCTGCACATCTTCAGTTAAATATCTAAAGGTTTACCTAGTTACAACATGTTATGTTAACACGTTGCAGAGAAACGTCGCGAACAAAAGTGGCGGAAAGAAAGAAGAATAACTAGATCTGAACTCGTCACTTGAGGACGAGTTTGGTTATCCGCCCGCTACAAAACGTATCTTGCGTATTAAAGTACTTCTCAGTTATGACTTTTCCAAAAAAGTAGCCTATTCAAAATTAAAACTGCCCTTTCAGTGTAATAACCAAAAAAATCCTTTTAATTAATTGTTTTCCCGTGATGGGATTTGAACCCGGTACCTCTGATACCAAAGTCGGTTGCACTACACATCGAGTCATATGAGCACCTGCTGAAATAAATCCGAAGAAAGAGTCCTCGTTCATTCGGTATGTCGTGAACCCCCTCGATGCAAGTTGATTATTACATATCGAACTTAAATCATAATTTTTACTATGATGAAATCTTCACAAATTTTAAACAGTTACATATTATGAAAGTGCATACTTTCAAGTTTTATATATTAACATGTAAAGAAAAAAGATAAACGTTATGTTTATTGTTTTGCTCTTTGAATATGTTTATGTTTGTTTGATGATAATTATTTCAAAAATTACATTTAATATGCAAATAATGTAGCCATCAAACACTTTTTAACATTCAAGACTATAATAAATCAGACCTATGATTCATACACTGCAAGAAAATAAAATAAAAAATGGGGGTAACCTTGCATTCTGATGAACTGTTTCATTTTTAAAATTAGACATATTTTGCAACAATTTCACAATTTGTTGACGTTTTCGTGCGCAACCTGTCATGTTTAACGTGCTCGTAGAACGCCAATTTAAGTTTTCAAAATGAATAAAACAACGTAAAATTGTTAACCGAAGTTTGAAAAACACAATTTATGTAAAAGAAAAGCTTATATGCGTTCCCTGCGCCATGCGCGCGTAAAAATGTGCGCACCAGTGGCAATTTTTTAAACGCTTAAAATGACCTGAAACGTGCTCTAATTTAATCAGAAATTGATTTGAAGCATTTTAAAATTTCAAACGCCGTTTACGCGTGCACTTTCTAATGTTATAAAATTCGGTAGGGATAAAAAAGTTAACAATTGATGTGAAGCAAACGTGGCTGAAAATTACGTTAAAAAATATTTATCTGTTTCAAAGTTATGATCAATTTAAGATTTTCAGAAAATCGCACGTAACTTACGATACGCGCCTCTGACAGCGTCCAAAAGCTTGGCTGCACAATTTCAGTTAAATGTCTATATGTTGACCAAGTAACAACATGTTATGTTAACGCGTTGCAGAGAAACAGCGTGAACAAATTTGGAGCATTTTAAAATTTCAAACGCAATTTACGCGAAAATTTTCTAGTCTCCAAAAATGTTCTAAAGATCGAAAAAGTTAGCCATTGATGTGAAGAAAACGTGGCTGAAAGTTACGTTAAAAAATATTTATCGGTTTCGAAGTTATGATCAATTTAAGATTTTCAGAAAATCGTGCGTAACTTACGCTACGCGCGTCTGAAAGCGTCCAAAAGCTTGGCTGCACATCTTCAGTTAAATGTCTAAACCAAGTTACAACATGTTATGTTAACACGTTGCAGAGAAACGGCGCGAACAAAAGTGGCGGAAAGAAAGAAGAATAACTAGATCTAAACTCGTCACTTGAGGACGAGTTTGGTTATCCGCCCGCAACAAAACGCATAACGCAAAACGCAAACGCTTGCGCATTCAAGTACTTTTCAATCATGACTTTTCCAAAAAGTAGCCTATTCAAAATTAAAACTGCTCTTTCAGTTTAATTACCAAATAAATCCTTTTATTTAAATGTTTTCCCGTGACGGGATTCGATCCCGGTACCTCTGATACTAGTCTGGGCTCCAGACGGAGTTTTGTAAAAATATAAATATTTTTGCACATATGGCGTTTCATACGTGTATTACTTGAGTTTGGATACTCCGTCTGGGGAAACACGCATAAGTCACGTGGTTTGACACCAAGAATTCTTGGTGCATAAATTATCCAGTTGACTAGTTTCAGCCGCATGCCATTGGCTACTCACTCGTACGTCGTTTTAATATTCATATTTCAGAATTTCAAAGACTCAACATCTAAGACGATGCGCATGCGCTATGTTACGTTTAGACAATGTGTACTTGAGTACATTGATGAAAGTTTTCGAAGGCTAGAAATGATTTTATATGCCTAGTAAGTAGTAAACATTTGATGAGATTTTTCCCAAGAACATGAAAACTCGTCTTGATATGATAGGCTAGCTTCTCCGCCAAATCAAACATTGAATGGATCATTTATTTAATTCCCACCCAGACCCTGTCCTGTTCTGTGTGGTGGTGTAGCCCTGTTGTGTGCCCGTCGGTGGTGGTATGTACCTTATTGGCGTTTTATTTGGCAGGTCGTACGTACAAGTTGAGTAGCCCTACGAAGGAGGTCTAGGCCAGGACTAAACAATTAATAAACAAAACAACTTGGCAACACGATTTTATATTTCAACAGTTGTTCAGTCTCGATCGTACATTCAGCACTGTACGTACGTACTCGATCTTTTTCATTTTGAAACAAAATGATCATTGGTTGATTCGAAATCCATATTTACATACCGCCCGCCCCATATAGCCAAATACGGTATGATAACCTACGTCATTCTTATCGGACGTTTGCGGTCTGCAAATCGATTTCTATACGTGTTTCACAAGTCTGTATTTTCAGACAAAAATCGCGGTCGAAATGAAAACAAATAAATAAAAAAAAAAGACAATAAATACAGACTTGGGGCAAGTCTACTCTGATACCAAAGTCGATTGCACTACACATCGAGCCATATGAGCACCTGTCGAATAAAATCCGAAGAAAGCTTCCTCGTTCATTCGGTATGTCGTGAACCACTCGATGCAAATAGATTATTACTTATCAAACTAAATCATAATTTTTACTATGATGAAATCTTCACAAATTTTAAACAGTAACATATTATGAAAGTGCATACTTTTAAGTTTTATATATTAACATGTGAAGAAAAAAGATAAACGTTATGTTTATTGTTTTGCTCTTTGAAAATGTTTATGTTTGTTTGATGATAAAAATTTCAAAAATTATTTTTAATATGCAAATAATGTAGCCTTCAAACACGTTTTAACATTCAACACTATAATAAATCACACCTACGATTCATACACTGCAAGAAAATAAAATAAAAAATAGGGGTAACCTTACATTTTGATGAACTGTATCATTTTTAAAATAGACATATTTTGCAACATTTTCACAATTTTTTAACGTTTTATGTGCGCAACCAGTCATGTTTAACGTGCTCGTAGAACGCCATTTCAAGTTGAATAGTGAATAAAATAACGTAAAATTGTTAACCGAAGATTGAAAAACACAAATCGTGCAAAAGAAATGCTCATACGTGTTTCCTGCGGCGTGCGCGCGTAAAAATGTGCGCACCTGGTGGCAATTTTTCAAACGCTTAAAATGACCTGAATCGTGCTCTAATTTAATCAGAAATTGATTTGGAGCATTTTAAAATTTCAAACGCCGTTTACGCGCGCACTTTCCAATGTTACAAATTTCGGTAGCGATAAAAAAGTTAGCAATTGATGTGAAGTAAACGTGGCTGAACATTACGTTGAAAAATAGTCATCTGTTTCGAAGTTATGATCAACTTAGGATTTTCAGAAAATCGCGCGTGACTTACGCTACGCGGCTCTGACATCGTCAAAAAGCTTGGCTGCACATCTTCAGTTAAATGTCTAAATGTTTACCAAGTTACAACATGTAATGTTAACACGTTGCAGAGAAAAGTTGAACACAAAAAGTGGCGGAAATCGAGAAGAATAATAAAAAAAAAGTAACACTACAATTCCAAGGGCTTATCCGCTTGAGGCGGATAACCAACTAGAACTTAAACTCGTCACTTGAGGACGAGTTTGGTTATCCGCCCGCAACAAAACGTATATTGCGTATTAAAGTACTTCTCAGTTATGACTTTTCCAAAAAGTAGCCTATTCGAAATTAAAACTGCACTTTCAGTGTAATAACCTAATAGATCCTTTTAATTAATTGTTTTCCCGTGACGGGATTTGAACCCGGTACCTCTGATACCAAAGTCGGTTGCACTACACATCGAGCCATATGAGCACCTGCTGAAGAAAATCCGAAGAAAGAGTCCTCGTTCATTCGGTATGTCGTGAACCCCCTCGATGCAAGTTGATTATTACATATCGAACTTAAATCATAATTTTTACTATGATGAAATCTTCACAAATTTTAAACAGTGACATATTATGAAAGTGCATACTTTCAAGTTTTATATATTAACATGTGAAGAAAAAAGATAAACGTTATGTTTATTGTTTTGCTCTTTGAAAAAGTTTATGTTTGTTTGATGATAAAAATTTCAAAAAATATATTTAATATGCAAATAATGTAGCCATCAAACACGTTTTAACATTCAACACTATAATAAATCAGACCTATGATTCATACATTGCAAGAAAATAAAATAAAAAATGGGGGTAACCTTGCATTCTGATGAACTGTTTCATTTTTAAAATTAGACATATTTTGCAACAATTTCACAATTTGTTGACGTTTTCGTGCGCAACCTGTCATGTTTAACGTGCTCGTAGAACGCCAATTTAAGTTTTCAAAATGAATAAAACAACGTAAAATTGTTAACCGAAGTTTGAAAAACACAATTTATGTAAAAGAAAAGCTTATACGCATTCCCTGCGCCATGCGCGCGTAAAAATATACGCACCAGTGGCAATTTTTTAAACGCTTGAAATGACCTGAAACGTGCTCTAATTTAATCAGAAATTGATTTGAAGCATTTTAAAATTTCAAACGCCTTTTACGCGCGCACTTTCTAATGTTACAAATTGCGGTAGGGTTAAAAAAGTTAACAATTGATGTTAAGCAAACGTGGCTGAAAATTACGTTAAAAAATATTCATTTGTTTCAAAGTTATGATCAATTTCAGATTTTCAGAAAATCGCGCGTAACTTACGCTACGCGGCTCTGACATCGTCAAAAAGCTTGGCTGGACAACTTCAGTAAAATGTCTAAATGCTGAACAAGTTACAACATATTATGTTTACACGTTGAAGAGAAACAGCGTGCACAAAATAAGAAGAGTAAAATATTTCAAACGCAATTTACGCGAAAACTTTCTAGTCTCCAAAAATTTGTTAAACATTCCTAAAGTTAGCCATTGATGTGAAGAAAACGTGGCTGAAAGTTACGTTAAAAAATATTTATCGGTTTCGAAGTTATGATCAATTTAAGATTTTCAGAAAATCGCGCGTAACTTACGCTACGCGGCTCTGCCAGCGTCCAAAAGCTTGGCTGCACATCTTCAGTTAAATATCTAAAGGTTTACCTAGTTACAACATGTTATGTTAACACGTTGCAGAGAAACGTCGCGAACAAAAGTGGCGGAAAGAAAGAAGAATAACTAGATCTGAACTCGTCACTTGAGGACGAGTTTGGTTATCCGCCCGCTACAAAACGTATCTTGCGTATTAAAGTACTTCTCAGTTATGACTTTTCCAAAAAAGTAGCCTATTCAAAATTAAAACTGCCCTTTCAGTGTAATAACCAAAAAAATCCTTTTAATTAATTGTTTTCCCGTGATGGGATTTGAACCCGGTACCTCTGATACCAAAGTCGGTTGCACTACACATCGAGTCATATGAGCACCTGCTGAAGAAAATCCGAAGAAAGAGTCCTCGTTCATTCGGTATGTCGTGAACCCCCTCGATGCAAGTTGATTATTACATATCGAACTTAAATCATAATTTTTACTATGATGAAATCTTCACAAATTTTAAACAGTTACATATTATGAAAGTGCATACTTTCAAGTTGTATATATTAACATGTAAAGAAAAAAGATAAACGTTATGTTTATTGTTTTGCTCTTTGAATATGTTTATGTTTGTTTGATGATAATTATTTCAAAAATTACATTTAATATGCAAATAATGTAGCCATCAAACACTTTTTAACATTCAAGACTATAATAAATCAGCCCTATGATTCATACACTGCAAGAAAATAAAATAAAAAATGGGGGTAACCTTGCAATCTGATGAACTGTTTCATTTTTAAAATTAGACATATTTTGCAACAATTTCACAATTTGTTGACGTTTTCGTGCGCAACCTGTCATGTTTAACGTGCTCGTAGAACGCCAATTTAAGTTTTCAAAATGAATAAAACAACGTAAAATTGTTAACCGAAGTTTGAAAAACACAATTTATGTAAAAGAAAAGCTTATATGCGTTCCCTGCGCCATGCGCGCGTAAAAATGTGCGCACCGGTGGCAATTTTTTAAACGCTTAAAATGACATGAAACGTGCTCTAATTTAATCAGAAATTGATTTGAAGCATTTTAAAATTTCAAACGCCGTTTACGCGTGCACTTTCTAATGTATTAAAATTCGGTAGGGATAAAAAAGTTAACAATTGATGTGAAGCAAACGTGGCTGAAAATTACGTTAAAAAATATGTATCTGTTTCAAAGTTATGACCAATTTAAGATTTTCAGAAAATCGCGCGTAACTTACGATACGCGCCTCTGACGGCGTCCAAAAGCTTGGCTGCACAATTTCAGTTAAATGTCTATATGTTGACCAAGTAACAACATGTTATGTTAACGCGTTGCAGAGAAACAGCGTGAACAAATTTGGAGCATTTTAAAATTTCAAACGCAATTTACGCGCAAATTTTCTAGTCTCCAAAAATGTTTTAAAGATCGAAAAAGTTAGCCATTGATGTGAAGAAAACGTGGCTGAAAGTTACGTTAAAAAATATTTATCGATTTCGAAGTTATGATCAATTTAAGATTTTCAGAAAATCGCGCGTAACTTACGCTACGCTGTTCTGCCAGCGTCCAAAAGCTTGGCTGCACATCTTCAGTTAAATGTCTAAAGGTTTACCAAGTTACAACATGTTATGTTAACACGTTGCAGAGAAACGGCGCGAACAAAAGTGGCGGAAAGAAAGAAGAATAACTAGATCTAAACTCGTCACTTGAGGACGAGTTTGGTTATCCGCCCGCAACAAAACGTATCTTGCGTAATAAAGTACTTTTCAGTTATGACTTTTCCAAAAAAGTAGCCTATTCAAAATTAAAACTGCCCTTTCAGTGTAATAACCTAATAAATCCTTTTAATTGATTGTTTTCCCGTGATGGGATTCGAACCCGGTACCTCTGATACTAAAGTCGGTTGCACTACACATCGAGCCATATGAGCACCTGGTGAAGAAAATCCGAAGAAAGTTTACTCGTTCATTCGGTATGTCGTGAACCCCCTCGATGCAAGTTGATTATTACATATCGAACTTAAATCATAATTTTTACTATGATGAAATCTTCACACATTTTAAACAGTGACATATTATGAAAGTGCATACTTTCAAGTTTTATATATTAACATGTAAAGAAAAAAGATAAACGTTATGTTTATTGTTTTGCTCTTTGAAAATGTTTATGTTTGTTTGATGATAAAAATTTCAAAAATTATATTTAATATGCAAATAATGTAGCCTTCAAACACGTTTTAACATTCAACACTATAATAAATCACACCTACGATTCATACACTGCAAGAAAATAAAATAAAATATAGGGGTAACCTTACATTCTGATGAACTGTATCATTTTTAAAAGTAGACATATTTTGCAACATTTTCACAATTTTTTAACGTTTTATGTGCGCAACCAGTCATGTTTAACGTGCTCGTAGAACGCCATTTCAAGTTGAATAGTGAATAAAATATCGTAAAATTGTTAACCGAAGATTGAAAAACACAAATCGTGCAAAAGAAATGCTCATACCTGTTTCCTGCGGCGTGCGCGCGTAAAAATGTGCGCACCTGGTGGCAATTTTTTAAACGCTTAAAATGACCTGAATCGTGCTCTAATTTAATCAGAAATTGATTTGGAGCATTTTAAAATTCCAAACGCCGTTTACGCGCGCACTTTCCAATGTTACAAATTTCGGTAGCGATAAAAAAGTTAGCAATTGATGTGAAGCAAACGTGGCTGAACATTACGTTAAAAAATATTCGTCTGTTTCGAAGTTATGATCAACTTAGGATTTTCAGAAAATCGCGCGTGACTTACGCTACGCGGCTCTGACATCGTCAAAAAGCTTGGCTGCACATCTTCAGTTAAATGTCTAAATGTTTACCAAGTTACAACATGTAATGTTAACACGTTGCAGAGAAAAGTTGAACACAAAAAGTGGCGGAAATCGAGAAGAATAATAAAAAAAAAGTAACACTACAATTCCAAGGGCTTATCCGCTTGAGGCGGATAACCAATAAAAAAAAAAAAAAAAAAGAAACACTACAATTCCAAGGGCTTATCCGCTTGAAGCGGATAACCAATAAAAAAAGAAAAAAAGAAACGCTACAATTCCAAGGGCTTATCCGCTTGAAGCGGATAACCAAAAAGAAACACTACAATTCCAAGGGCTTATCCGCTTGAGGCGGATAACCAAAAAAAAAGTAACACTACAATTCCAAGGGCTTATCCGCTTGAGGCGGATAACCAACTAGATCTTAATTCGTCACTTGAGGACGAGTTTGGTTATCCGCCCGCAACAAACGTATCTTGCGCATTCAAGTACTTTTCAATCATGACTTTTCCAAAAAGTAGCCTATTCGAAAATAAAACTCCCTTTCAGTGTAATAAGCAAATAAATCCTTTTATTTAATTATTTTCCCGTGACGGGATTCGATCCCGGTACCTCTGATACCAAAGTCGGTTGCACTACACATCGAGCCATATGAGCACCTGCTGAAGAAAATCCGAAGAACAATTACTCGTTCATTCGGTATGTCGTGAACCCCTCGATGCAAGTTGATTATTACCTATCAAACTAAATCATAATTTTTACTATGATGAAATCTTCACACATTTTAAACAGTAACATATTATGAAAGTTCATACTTTCAAGTTTTATATATTAAAATGTGAAGTAAAAAGATAAACGTTATGTTTATTGTTTTGCTCTTTGAAAATGTTAGTGTTTGTTTGATGATCAAAATTTCAAAAATTATATTTAATATGCACATAATGTAGCCATCAAACACGTTTTAGCATTCAAGACTATAATAAATCAGACCTATGATTCATACACTGCAAGAAAATAAAATAAAAAATGGGGGTAACCTTGCATTCTGATGAACTGTATCGTTTTTAAAAGTAGACATATTTTGCAACATTTTCACAATTATTAGACATTTTACGTGCGCAACCAGTCATGTTTAACGTGCTCGTGTAACGCCATTTCCAGTTGAATAGTGAATAAAATAACGCAAAATTGTTAACTGAAGTTTGAAAAACACAGTCTATGCAAAATAAAGGCTCATACGCGTTCCCTGCGCCGTGCGCGCGTGAAAATGTGCGCATCTGGTGGGAATTTTTTAAACGCTTAAAATGACCTGAAACGTGCGCTAATTTAATCAGAAAATTATTTGAAGCATTTTAAAATTTCAAACGCCGTTTACGCGCGCACTTTCTAATGTTACAAAATTCGGTAGCGATAAAACAGTTTACAATTGATGTGAAGCAACCGTGGCTGAAAATTTCGTTAAAAAATATTTATTTGTTTCCAAGTTATGATCAATTTAAGAATTTCATAAATTCGCGCGTAACTTACGCTACGTGGCTCTGACAGCGTCCAAAAGCTTCGCAGTACAACTTCAGTTAAATGTCTAAATGTTTAGAACGTTACAACATGTTATGTTAACACGTTGCAGAGAAACAGCGTGCACAAAATCTGAGAAAGAAAGAAGAATAATAAAAAAAAAAAAAGTAACACTACAATTCCAAGGGCTTATCCGCTTGAGCCGGATAACCAATAAAAAAAAAAAAAAAAAAAAGTAACACTACAATTCCAAGGGCTTATCCGCTTGAGGCGGATAACCAATAATAAAAAAAAAAGTAACACTACAATTCCAAGGGCTTATCCGCTTGAGGCGGATAACCAACTAGATCTAAACTCGTCACTTGAGGACGAGTTTGGTTATCCGCCCGCAACAAAACGTATCTTGCGTAATAAAGTACTTTTCAGTTATGACTTTTCCAAAAAAGTAGCCTATTCAAAATTAAAACTGCCCTTTCAGTGTAATAACCTAATAAATCCTTTTAATTGATTGTTTTCCCGTGATGGGATTCGAACCCGGTACCTCTGATACTAAAGTCGGTTGCACTACACATCGAGCCATATGAGCACCTGGTGAAGAAAATCCGAAGAAAGTTTACTCGTTCATTCGGTATGTCGTGAACCCCCTCGATGCAAGTTGATTATTACATATCGAACTTAAATCATAATTTTTACTATGATGAAATCTTCACACATTTTAAACAGTGACATATTATGAAAGTGCATACTTTCAAGTTTTATATATTAACATGTAAAGAAAAAAGATAAACGTTATGTTTATTGTTTTGCTCTTTGAAAATGTTTATGTTTGTTTGATGATAAAAATTTCAAAAATTATATTTAATATGCAAATAATGTAGCCTTCAAACACGTTTTAACATTCAACACTATAATAAATCACACCTACGATTCATACACTGCAAGAAAATAAAATAAAAAATAGGGGTAACCTTACATTCTGATGAACTGTATCATTTTTAAAAGTAGACATATTTTGCAACATTTTCACAATTTTTTAACGTTTTATGTGCGCAACCAGTCATGTTTAACGTGCTCGTAGAACGCCATTTCAAGTTGAATAGTGAATAAAATATCGTAAAATTGTTAACCGAAGATTGAAAAACACAAATCGTGCAAAAGAAATGCTCATACCTGTTTCCTGCGGCGTGCGCGCGTAAAAATGTGCGCACCTGGTGGCAATTTTTTAAACGCTTAAAATGACCTGAATCGTGCTCTAATTTAATCAGAAATTGATTTGGAGCATTTTAAAATTCCAAACGCCGTTTACGCGCGCACTTTCCAATGTTACAAATTTCGGTAGCGATAAAAAAGTTAGCAATTGATGTGAAGCAAACGTGGCTGAACATTACGTTAAAAAATATTCGTCTGTTTCGAAGTTATGATCAACTTAGGATTTTCAGAAAATCGCGCGTGACTTACGCTACGCGGCTCTGACATCGTCAAAAAGCTTGGCTGCACATCTTCAGTTAAATGTCTAAATGTTTACCAAGTTACAACATGTAATGTTAACACGTTGCAGAGAAAAGTTGAACACAAAAAGTGGCGGAAATCGAGAAGAATAACTAGATCTTAACTCGTCACTTGAGGACGAGTTTGGTTATCCGCCCGCAACAAACGTATCTTGCGCATTCAAGTACTTTTCAATCATGACTTTTCCAAAAAGTAGCCTATTCGAAAATAAAACTCCCTTTCAGTGTAATAAGCAAATAAATCCTTTTATTTAATTATTTTCCCGTGACGGGATTCGATCCCGGTACCTCTGATACCAAAGTCGGTTGCACTACACATCGAGCCATATGAGCACCTGCTGAAGAAAATCCGAAGAACAATTACTCGTTCATTCGGTATGTCGTGAACCCCTCGATGCAAGTTGATTATTACCTATCAAACTAAATCATAATTTTTACTATGATGAAATCTTCACACATTTTAAACAGTAACATATTATGAAAGTTCATACTTTCAAGTTTTATATATTAAAATGTGAAGTAAAAAGATAAACGTTATGTTTATTGTTTTGCTCTTTGAAAATGTTAGTGTTTGTTTGATGATCAAAATTTCAAAAATTATATTTAATATGCACATAATGTAGCCATCAAACACGTTTTAGCATTCAAGACTATAATAAATCAGACCTATGATTCATACACTGCAAGAAAATAAAATAAAAAATGGGGGTAACCTTGCATTCTGATGAACTGTATCGTTTTTAAAAGTAGACATATTTTGCAACATTTTCACAATTATTAGACATTTTACGTGCGCAACCAGTCATGTTTAACGTGCTCGTGTAACGCCATTTCCAGTTGAATAGTGAATAAAATAACGCAAAATTGTTAACTGAAGTTTGAAAAACACAGTCTATGCAAAATAAAGGCTCATACGCGTTCCCTGCGCCGTGCGCGCGTGAAAATGTGCGCATCTGGTGGGAATTTTTTAAACGCTTAAAATGACCTGAAACGTGCGCTAATTTAATCAGAAAATTATTTGAAGCATTTTAAAATTTCAAACGCCGTTTACGCGCGCACTTTCTAATGTTACAAAATTCGGTAGCGATAAAACAGTTTACAATTGATGTGAAGCAACCGTGGCTGAAAATTTCGTTAAAAAATATTTATTTGTTTCCAAGTTATGATCAATTTAAGAATTTCATAAATTCGCGCGTAACTTACGCTACGTGGCTCTGACAGCGTCCAAAAGCTTCGCAGTACAACTTCAGTTAAATGTCTAAATGTTTAGAACGTTACAACATGTTATGTTAACACGTTGCAGAGAAACAGCGTGCACAAAATCTGAGAAAGAAAGAAGAATAATAAAAAAAAGTAACACTACAATTCCAAGGGCTTATCCGCTTGAGGCGGATAACCAATAAAAAAAAAGTAACACTACAATTCCAAGGGCTTATCCGCTTGAGGCGGATAACCAATAAAAAAAAAAAGAAACACGTACAATAACAAAGGTTATCCGCTTGTGGCGGATAACCAATAAACTAGATCTTAAACTCGTCACTTGAGGACGAGTTTGGTTATCCGCCCGCAACAAAACGTATCTTGCGCATTCAAGTAATTTTCAGTTATGACTTTTTCAAAAAGTAGCCTATTCAAAATTAAAACTGCCCTTTCAGTGTAATAGCCTAATAAATCCTTTTATTTAATTGTTTTCCCGTGACGGGACTCGATCCCGGTACCTCTGATACCAAAGTCGGTTGCACTACACATCGAGCCATATGAGCACCTGCCGAAGAAAATCCGAAGAAAGATTACTCGTTCATTCGGTATGTCGTGAACCCCCTCGATGCAAGTTGATTATTACATATCAAACTAAATCATAATTTTAACTATGATGAAATCTTCACACATTTTAAACAGTGACATATTACGAAAGTGCATACATTCAAGTTTTATATATTAACATGTGAAGAAAAAAGATAAACGTTATGTTTATTGTTTTGCTCTTTGAAAATGTTAGTGTTTGTTTGATGATAAAAATTTCAAAAATTATATTTAATATGCAAATGATGTAGCCATCAAACACGTTTTAACATTCAACACTATAATAAATCACACCTACGATTCATACACTGCAAGAAAAGAAAATAAAAAATAGGGGTAACCTTGCATTCTGATGAACTGTATCATTTTTAAAAGTAGACATATTTTGCAACATTTTCACAATTTTTTGACGTTTTTGTGCGCAACCAGTCATGTTTAATGTGCTAGTAGAACGCCATTTCAAGTTGAATAGTGAATAAAATAACGTAAAATTGTTAACCGAAGATTTAAAAACACAAATCGTGTAAAAGAAATGCTCATACGTGTTCCCTGCGCCGTGCGCGGGTAAAAATGTGCGCACCAGTGGCAATTTTTTAAACGCATAAAATGACCTGAATCGTGCTCTAATTTAATCAGAAATTGATTTGAAGCATTTTAAAATTTCAAACGCTATTTACGCGCGCACTTTCTATTGTTACAAATTTCGGTTGCGTTAAAAAAGTTAACTATTGATGTGAAGCAAACGTGGCTGAAAATGACGTTAAAAAATATTTATTTGTTTCGAAGTTACAACCAATTTAAGATTTTCAGAAAATCAAGCGTAACTTACGCTACGCGGCTCTGACATCGTCAGAAAGCTTGGCTGGACAACTTCAGTAAAATGTCTAAATGCTGAACAAGTTACAACATATTATGTTTACACGTTGAAGAGAAACAGCGTGCACAAAATAAGAAGAGTAAAATATTTCAAACGCAATTTACGCGAAAACTTTCTAATCTCCGAAAATTTGTTAAACATTCCAAAAGTTAGCCATTGATGTGAAGAAAACGTGGCTGAAAATTTCGTTAAAAAATATTTATCGGTTTCGAAGTTATGACCGATTTAAGATTTTCAGAAAATCGCGCGTGACTTACGCTACGCGGATCTGACAGCGTCCAAAAGCTTGGCTGAACATCTTCAGTTAAATGTCTAAATGTTGACCAAGTTACAACATGTTATGTTGCGTGCACAAAATCTGAGAAAGAAAGAAGAATAATAAAAAAAAAAGTAACACTACAATAACAAAGGTTATCCGCTTGAGGCGGATAACCAAAAAGTAACACTACAATAACAAAGGTTATCCGCTTGAGGCGGATAACCAAAAAAAAAAAAAAAGTAACACTACAATTATTCCAAGGGCTTATCCGCTTGAGGCGGATAACCAATAAAAAAAAAGTAACACTACAATTCCAAGGGCTTATCCGCTTGAGGCGGATAACCAATAAAAAAAAAAAAAAGTAGCACTACAATAACAAATGCTTATCCGCTTGAGGCGGATAACCAATAAATAAATAAACTAGATCTTAACTCGTCACTTGAGGACGAGTTTGGTTATCCGCCCGCAACAAACGTATCTTGCGCATTCAAGTACTTTTCAATCATGACTTTTCCAAAAAGTTGCCTATTCGAAAATGAAACTCCCTTTCAGTGTAAAAAGCAAATAAATCCTTTTATTTAATTATTTTCCCGTGACGGGATTCGATCCCGGTACCTCTGATACCAAAGTCGGTTGCACTACACATCGAGCCATATGAGCACCTGCTGAAGAAAATCCGAAGAACAATTACTCGTTCATTCGGTATGTCGTGAACCCCTCGATGCAAGTTGATTATTACCTATCAAACTAAATCATAATTTTTACTATGATGAAATCTTCACACATTTTAAACAGTAACATATTATGAAAGTTCATACTTTCAAGTTTTATATATTAAAATGTGAAGTAAAAAGATAAACGTTATGTTTATTGTTTTGCTCTTTGAAAATGTTAGTGTTTGTTTGATGATCAAAATTTCAAAAATTATATTTAATATGCACATAATGTAGCCATCAAACACGTTTTAGCATTCAAGACTATAATAAATCAGACCTATGATTCATACACTGCAAGAAAATAAAATAAAAAATGGGGGTAACCTTGCATTCTGATGAACTGTATCGTTTTTAAAAGTAGACATATTTTGCAACATTTTCACAATTATTAGACATTTTACGTGCGCAACCAGTCATGTTTAACGTGCTCGTGGAACGCCATTTCCAGTTGAATAGTGAATAAAATAACGCAAAATTGTTAACTGAAGTTTGAAAAACACAGTCTATGCAAAATAAAGGCTCATACGCGTTCCTTGCGCCGTGCGCGCGTGAAAATGTGCGCATCTGGTGGGAATTTTTTAAACGCTTAAAATGACCTGAAACGTGCGCTAATTTAATCAGAAAATGATTTGAAGCATTTTAAAATTTCAAACGCCGTTTACGCGCGCACTTTCTAATGTTACAAAATTCGGTAGCGATAAAACAGTTTACAATTGATGTGAAGCAACCGTGGCTGAAAATTTCGTTAAAAAATATTTATTTGTTTCCAAGTTATGATCAATTTAAGAATTTCAGAAATTCGCGCGTAACTTACGCTACGTGGCTCTGACAGCGTCCAAAAGCTTCGCAGTACAACTTCAGTTAAATGTCTAAATGTTACAAAGTTACAACATGTTATGTTAACACGTTGCAGAGAAAAGCTGAACACAACAAGTGGCGGAAATATGGAAGAATAACTAGAACTTAAACTCGTCACTTGAGGACGAGTTTGGTTATCCGCCCGCAACAAAACGTATCTTGCGTAATAAAGTACTTTTCAGTTATGACTTTTCCAAAAAAGTAGCCTATTCAAAATTAAAACTGCCCTTTCAGTGTAATAACCTAATAAATCCTTTTAATTGATTGTTTTCCCGTGATGGGATTCGAACCCGGTACCTCTGATACTAAAGTCGGTCGCACTACACATCGAGCCATATGAGCACCTGGTGAAGAAAATCCGAAGAAAGTTTACTCGTTCATTCGGTATGTCGTGAACCCCCTCGATGCAAGTTGATTATTACATATCGAACTTAAATCATAATTTTTACTATGATGAAATCTTCACACATTTTAAACAGTGACATATTATGAAAGTGCATACTTTCAAGTTTTATATATTAACATGTAAAGAAAAAAGATAAACGTTATGTTTATTGTTTTACTCTTTGAATATGTTTATGTTTGTTTGATGATAATTATTTCAAAAATTACATTTAATATGCAAATAATGTAGCCATCAAACACTTTTTAACATTCAAGACTATTATAAATTAGACCTATGATTCATACACTGCAAGAAAATAAAATAAAAAATGGGGGTAACCTTGCATTCTGGTGAACTGTTTCATTTTTAAAAGTAGACATATTTTGGAACATTTTCACAATTTGTTGACGTTTTCGTGCGCAACCTGTCATGTTTAACGTGCTCGTAGAACGCCATTTCAAGTTGAAAAGTGAATAAAATAACGTAAAATTGTTAACCGAAGATTTAAAAACACAAATCGTGTAAAAGAAATGCTCATACGTGTTCCCTGCGCCGTGCGCGCGTAAAAATGTGCGCACCAGTGGCAATTTCTTAAACGCTTAAAATGACCTGAATCGTGCTCTAATTTAATCAGAAATTGATTTGAAGCATTTTAAAATTTCAAACGCCATTTACGCGCGCATTTTCTAATGTTACAAATTGCGGTAGCGTTAAAAAAGTTAACTATTGATGTGAAGCAAACGTGGCTGAAAATGACGTTAAAAAATATTCGTTTGTTTCGAAGTTATAACCAATTTAAGATTTTCAGAAAATCACGCGTAACTTACGCTACGCGGCTCTGACATCGTCAAAAAGCTTGGCTGGACAACTTCAGTAAAATGTCTAAATGCTGAACAAGTTACAACATATTATGTTTACACGTTGAAGAGAAACAGCGTGCACAAAATAAGAAGAGTAAAATATTTCAAACGCAATTTACGCGAAAACTTTCTAGTCTCCAAAAATTTGTTAAACATTCCAAAAGTTACAACATGTTATGTTTACACGTTGAAGAGAAAACGCGTGCACAAAATCTGAGAAAGAAAGAAGAATAATAAAAAAAAAAAAAAGTAACACTACAATAACAAATGCTTATCCGCTTGAGGCGGATAACCAATAAAAAAAAGAAACACTACAATTCCAAGGGCTTATCCGCTTGAGGCGGATAACCAATAAAGATCCTGACAGAATCAAGAGGTTATATGCATATCATGCATATAACCTAATAAATAAATAAAGATCCTGACAGAATCAAGAGGTTATATGCATATCATGCATATAACCTAATAAATAAAGATCCTGACAGAATCAAGAGGTTATATGCATATCATGCATATAACCTAATAAAAAAGAAACACTACAATTCCAAGGGCTTATCCGCTTGAGGCGGATAACCAAAAAAAAGTAACACTACAATTCCAAGGGCTTATCCGCTTGAGGCGGATAACCAATAAAAAAAAGTAACACTACAATAACAAATGCTTATCCGCTTGAGGCGGATAACCAATGAGGCGGATAACCAATAAAAAAGAAACACTACAATTCCAAGGGCTTATCCGCTTGAGGCGGATAACCAAAAAAAAAAAAGTAACACTACAATTCCAAGGGCTTATCCGCTTGAGGCGGATAACCAATAACAAAAAAAAGTAACACTACAATAACAAAGGTTATCCGCTTGAGGCGGATAACCAATAAAAAAAAGTAACACTACAATAACAAATGCTTATCCGCTTGAGGCGGATAACCAAAAAGTAACACTACAATAACAAATGCTTATCCGCTTGAGGCGGATAACCAAAAAAGAAACACTACAATTCCAAGGGCTTATCCGCTTGAGGCGGATAACCAAAAAGTAACACTACAATTCCAAGGGCTTATCCGCTTGAGGCGGATAACCAATAAAAAAAAAAGAAAAAAAAAGTAACACTACAATTCCAAGGGCTTATCCGCTTGAGGCGGATAACCAAAAAAAAAAGTAACACTACAATAACAAAGGTTATCCGCTTGAGGCGGATAACCAATAAAATTCCAAGGGCTTATCCGCTTGAGGCGGATAACCAAAAAAAAAAGTAACACTACAATAACAAAGGCTTATCCGCTTGAGGCGGATAACCAATAAAAAAAAGTAACACTACAATAACAAATGCTTATCCGCTTGAGGCGGATAACCAATAAATAAATAAATAAATAAATAAATAAATAAAGATCCTGACAGAATCAAGAGGTTATATGCATATCATGCATATAACCTAATAAATAAATAAATAAAGATCCTGACAGAATCAAGAGGTTATATGCATATCATGCATATAACCTAATAAATGCTAGGGCCTACATACATCAAAGCATGAACCAATACAAAAAACACACAAATTCACCCCTCTTTTTATACAGTATCATGGCTCTCTGTGTGTTTTTGACACAAACTTTCAGAGACTCGTTCATCATTTAATTTGTAATAATTTGCCTTTATTATTTTAACATTGTTCATACCCTATTCAATATATTAAAAAATATATCCACGACACTTTATTATTTTATTTAGTCATCAAAGCATGCGTTATGAATTGAAAATATTACATAATTGTTATTAATAGGACGTAGTTATGGGATGTTTCGTTCCAAAATCAATCAATCGAACTTTATAATGTACTAGCGCACGCGCGCGCAATATTCTTTGCCGCAAGTACTTCTGTACGCTGTGCACAACGATATTTCACCGTAAAATGTGCAATTACATTTTTTTAAATATAAGAAAAAGTTTAAAGTTTGACACAAATTGATCCAATAATAGTATAAACGACATGGACCGGGATGACGATAAATGGATTGGGGCGAGTAGGGTCCAGTCATTTCAGAAAAATACCACCTGTCCCGGTCCATGCCGTCTAGCTGCCATTTTATGCAATTTTAAAACGCTACTACAATTTTACGTTTTTATAAAAAATGCAATATAAACGCATGATAGGGCTATAATTACGTTATAAACGGCATGGACCGGGGTGACGATACATGGGTGTGTGGATGGTCTTACACCCCTTCTTTGTCTGTGGATGGTCTTATACCCCCTTCTTTGTCTGTGGATGGTCTTACATCCCCTTCTTTGTCTGTGGATGGTCCTACACCCCCTTCTTTGTCTGTGGATGGTCTTATACCACCTTCTTTGTCTGTAAGTGATCCTATAGCCCTTTCTTTGTCAGTGGATGGTCTTACACTCCCTTCTTTGTCTGTGGACGATCCTACACCGCTTCTTTGTCTGTGGACGATCCTACACCGCTTCTTTGTCTGTGGATGGTCCTACACCCTTCTTTGTCTGTGGATGGTCCTAAACCCCCTTCTTTGTCTGTAGATGGCCTTACAACCCTTTCTTTGTCTGTGGATGGTCTTATACCCCATTCTTTGTGTGTGGATGGTCTTACACCCACTTCTTTTTCTGTGGATGGTCTTACACCCCCTTCTTTGTCTGGACCCACTACTTTGATTGATTAAAAAAATCAGACATTGTTTCTTGTATGATATAGGAGACCAAGACCTTCAAAGTGAAAGTCCACAGGTGGATGCCTAAAAAGGTCTTGTACAGAACAGTATATTGTAGGTCCATGTCACTAATTTGAGGATTACTTGAATAATTATATTGAGATGTCTTTTACGAATTGATTTGGTTCGGATTTTGCTAAAAAATGTGTTTTAGTGTAAAGTTCCTACACCAACGGTCAAACCCCCTCTTCGTCATCTTCTATAGAGCCTTTCGTCTCGAAGAGATTCTTGCTATTGCTATAGATTTCTTAAAGATGGATCATGGAAAGGGAGGCATTCTTGTTATGACGAATGTGTTTAGGTCCCATGTAAAGATCAGACGGCTGATACAGTTGCTTTTGTATTGAGAAATAATTGGTTTTCCCACTATGGTGTGCCAGCACGGTTATTCGGATCAAGGTAGATCCTTTGAAGGTAAAATTATTCAAGGTAGGCCCTATTATTAAAATTATGTACTAGGCTAGGCCTAGTCGACTTTATATGGCATGACAAAATCTCGCACTACGGCGTATTGACCTGCAGGTGCAGTGCGAACGTTTATGCACCTAGGCCTAAATGCAGTTTATTGCGTTCGACGCAAATGGCCTGATTGCTTCTATTCTTCTATTCAGCATATTGTGTTTATGTATAATTATCCCACCCCTCATCACCGGTGGCGCCAGGATCTTCTCGACGAGGGGGGAGATTTTTTTCTCCGTACGAGAGTTCCTCCATCGGTTCGTTTCGGCCTCAATCGACTCTCTTCGGTATTCGGTAAGTCAGCTGGTTCAGGGACGATTCGGCCCGGGACTATTCGGCCCACTTTTAGTGGGACGTTTCGGCCCACTTTTGGGCCGAAACATCCCACTTTGTGGGCCGAAACGTCTCACTTTAGACCAAATTCATATTCATTTTTTGGGGTATTTATCAAGTGTTTAAGTGTGTTTAACAATCCGTATTTTATTAATATTGACAATGTTGATATAATATATATAATAAATTACTAAAAAAACGTAATTTTATATTCAATTTATGCACTTGTCAATTGTATGACCCACTATACGACCCCCGGGAGAGGTGCGTCATGGGTGCGTCATTTACAAATAATTACTGACGCAGGGGTGCGTCAAAAAACCTAGATGGTACGTCACATCAATGAACAAGGTGTGTCAATGTCCGTCACTTTACCACCCACCATATCATAAACAACATGGTCACAGTGCGTCAAAATGGGTGTGTCATGGTCACCTAAAGGTAAGTCACCTTTTTGACGCATGGGTGCGTCATGGTATTCAAAAGTATGACGCACATCGGACAAATGACGCACCTCTCCCGGGGGTCGTATAGTGGGTCATACAATTGACAAGTGCATTATTACTTCGAAAACCTTGTTTATTTCGTGCATTCGCCAAGCGGCCAACAGAGGGCGTAACTTGTTTACATCGTTCGCGTGACTAAAAAATGATCATTTTCGACAATTTTTTTTATATGTTTGCTTTATTGCATCTTTAACCCTAGTAGTACTACCCCATAGTCTCTCTGAAAATAAAGTTTGGGGAAAAAAGCTTATTTTATGCTTATAAAATGCATCAAAGCCGATAAATGTAAGTGTGTCGAATCGTCTCAGGGCCGAATCGTCCCGGGCCGAATCGTCTCAGGGCCGAATCGTCCCGTTACCAGTCAGCTCACTGATGCGTGACAACATAATACGGAATTTACAAACCGCGAGCTTACTTTCACAGGCTCTCACAACAGTAAAAAGAATCTACACTAATACGAACTTTGATTGACATTAATTAATAAATACTAGGCCTAGGCCTACTTAGTAATTACATTAAGAACCCAATAGCATTTTAAAGATATTTAGGCCTAGGTCTACGACCCAATAGAAGGCCGTATCAGATATTATTTTTTGAAGTTGAACGACCTTTTGTCACGAACGAGAGGTTCTTTTCTTCTTATGGTATTGTAGCTAGCCCATGGCTAGCCTAGACAAGCTTGTGTAGGCCTATGCCATGTATTACTTTTGAATTTAAAATGATTATGTACAGTAGGAATTCCTATGCACAGTGTATGTTTTTTATACTTTTTAAAATAATATTATTAAATTAATATTTATATTGTTTGTAGGCTGATGGAAATTTTACGTTAAAGATGTATTAACTATTATCCCTAATCATGAAAAATAAAGATTTCAGACTTTTAATAATAGGCCATTTTGGTTTTAATTCAATAGAAAAAAAAATGATTTCAATTATAAAAAAAAAACAAAATAAACAGTTAAATCTAACCAAAAACCCATTGCCTGACAGACAATTTGACTGTTTGTTACTTTAAATTATAGTTTTTTCCGGTAAATAGTTTTTTTTGCAAATCCAATTTTTGGTCAAAGTGAATAACTATTATGTGACATTAAAATAACATATTCAGCAACTAGAGGGTACTCCGAGAGTACAAACCTCCGCCTACTGTAAAATTCCCCTACATAAAATGCCCCCTGAATATTTTTTTTTTTACATTTTTTTTTATTAGTTCTAAGTCTAAATATGTTAACTGCACACTACAAAGTTGTGGATGACAGTGTGGTGTAATGGTTATGTATCCAGCCTCTCACAGTTGAGATCGCTGGTTCAAGTCCCACTGAGGTTTTTTTTTTTTTATTATTTTGTTATTTCTTTTGTTTTTTGTTGATCATTGTGGCTAAGTTTGGTGAGAATCGGATAAAAACTGTGGTCTCTAGGCAGTAAAGTAGTTTTTTGTTAGTTGTGACCTTGACCTATGACTTTTTCCCCTCAAATTCGAACTCGTTCGAGCTTTTGGGGCATAGATCATTGTTGCCAAATTTGGTGAGAATCGGATAAAAACTGTGGCCTCCAGGCTGTTCACAGACACACAAACACACACACACACAAACACACAAACATACATACAGGGGTGAAAACATAACCTCCTTGGCGGAGGTAATAAAATGTTTACATAAATTGGGGTTTTTTTTCAGGGGGATAATATATCATTAAAATAAAATTAAAAACTTAAATTTTCCAAGAGTCTAGATTCAAGAAATTGTATTGGCCCACTTAAAATGGAAATTCATTATATTTATAAGAATAAAACAAATACATAAAAAATAATATAGCCTAAATCCTATTATTATTATTACAGTATATCATATTAATAAATCAAAATATGAATATCATTAAAATAAATTAGGTCAATTAAAATCCTAAAAATACATTACAAAAATAACTGATACATACTATACTACTAACATCTTGTCATAATTTTATTTGAATCAAATTTCTTGTATGAGTAAACATTTCTTTCAATTAAGTACTTTTCTACGTTGAAAAAAAAAATAACAGAGAGTTTTTCGAAATGTACTAATATTTTATTTGGAACAGGGGTTTCGTTAGTAGCCGGCAACCGTCGCATTCGACCGTCTACTTTGACATTTTCGCCGGCTACTTTCTGTCTAGGCCTACACGGCCTAGCCTAGTAGGCTAGCTCCCGGCGCGAGTACTTTTATTATTCAAGAACAATACGTACGTGTTTGTTGTATTTATTACGTTCTCGCGACGACACGATGATGATGGATTAAAATAGGATTGTAATTAAATATTTAATCAATTATTTTACCATGTAATCTGTACACGAAAGGGACCTAAAACTCCCTGACCTATCTATGGAATTTTCCTTTGAAACTTTTCGCACTACTGCACTGTGTGTGTGTAGCATGCGTTTCCGAGGCATTGTTAGAATCCTTCAACCGTGACGACCTACCTGTCAACGTCGAATACACCAACGAGATTCGCTTAAAATGACATCATATGATGTACTGATATTTATGTGGTTGAGCCTCTCAGAATTTCACGAAAATTCTTTTAAACATGTAAAAATTAGATATTTTTTATGATATACGATTTATCTATAAACAACTCGAATTATAAACTACCTAATATTTCGAGAAAATAAAACATTTTTAGCACTAAAACTATAGAACTATATTATCTTGGCGTAGGAAAACAAATTTTAATTTGTGAGAGGCTCAACCACGCTGAAGGTATAGTGGGGGAAGTCCCCTCCTGGACCACATGTAGCCGTTTTGCGTTGAAAATTGTCGTACGGGCTTGTGTGGTTCGTGTCGTTAACTGTATCATATAGTTAATATGATGCATTGGAAATCAAACTTATATGATCTTTTAGATTAATAAGTAAATAATTAGACACCAAAGCCATTTTTTCATAGTATATTTATTCTCAGAGTAATTGATAATCAAAAATTGTTTACTAGGCCTAGTGAAGAAAAATAGCACGTCAAAGAAATCGCGCGCATAGTAACGTATCGTAGTTGAATCGTGGAAAGCAAAATACTGCTCTGGGACGCGTGCCTCTCAAACTCCCTAATAATAGACCTAGCCTAGGCCCTATATTATTATTATTAATAATATATAATATTATTATTGAACTTCCTACGTCATAAAATAAGGAACCACGCATTTTAAATTAATAAAGTACATAACAAATGGGAGTAAAATAATTGCTAAATACGTCGGGCCAAACAAGTTTCGTGCGTTTATATGTTGTTATTGTTATGCTATTTTTTTGTAATTAGTATTTTTTTAAAAACACAAATATGCAGGGTTTTTTTTTTCAAATATTTAATATACATAAATGCAATAAAAATAAATATATTTATTTCAAATTAAGCATATATTTATGTGTCTGTAAACTAGTTTAAATGACCTATATACCTCTAGAAAGCCTGAGCTTCCAGGGGCCTTTCGAATTCCAATGTAAAAGCCTACCCGGACATCTTTCACTAGTTTTAATATACTCATTGAAAGAATGGGGACAGTAACCTTTCAACACCTTAAATCCTAATGAAAGTCTATGTAATTTAAACAAGTCATCAATAGATAATAATTCAAGCACTTTCAACCTATGAAAATAAGATGTGTCCCAGGAACCTTCCTTTCTAAACATTATTATCCTTGTTGCTTTCCTTTGTATACTTTCTATTCTATTAATATATGATTTCTCAAATGGTGCCCACATTGAACAACAGTAGGTAACCACTGAAAGTAATAGAGCTTTGTATAAGTTCCTACGCTCGCGCTAAGGTCAAATTTTCGTTCGCCAAAATGGCGAAAGGTTTTGAAAAACATTAGCCAAATTGAAAATCCTTTAGCCAAATTAAAAAAACCATAAAAATTCGCAAAAATGTTTATTTAATAAATAATGCATGTATTTGTTTGTTATTTGTGACTTCTTTTACATTTATATTATTATTAGGTATCCCAATGAAGCTGATTTTCGTTACCGCGATTTTAACACGTTCGTGAAATTTCAAAAAGTGACGTGTCTTTGAAGTTAAAAATATACTATTTCTTATGTACCCATGAGAATAAAAATTATATGCCTGGAAAGATCTTGTTTAAGGGATTATTTTTATATATTTTTAATCTATGTTTATTAAATATTTTAATAGAAAACGCGAGTTAAAAATGAGGTACAAAAGCCGGCGAGCCGAAATCCGCGCGCTAAAAATAACTTTGGAAAACACCTACCCATTTTCGCACCCGATCGCACGAGGTCCATAATAGGTGGTGGAGTAATTTTTGTTGCATGTTATCAGGCTTTAAATACTCTTTATTTTGATATGTAAATCGGTTATTATTATTATGTACATCCGCCTCATATGTCAATTTTAACGATAAAAATTGAATTTTTGAGTCTTTCTCATTATCAAAATCTGGCTAATTTAGTATTGAATTAAAGCTAATTTATATTTCTGTTTGATAAACCACATCGTTTTATTTGACTTTGCGTGGACCTCGTGCGAAGAAGCCAACAAGACCAACCACTGAAAAAAATAATCCCTACCATAAATATCAGTGTTTACCATTTTCCTTACGGGGGATTCAGTTCTCCGCTTATTACTAAATTACCGTCGCCCAGGCAATGTGCATGGTATGCATGTATTAGCGCGTTAATTAATGATTGGATAACCCCCGCAGTGGACTGTTCCATTTTCTGAACTAGTCTTCGCCGCACACGAGGCATGTCGAAAAATGTCGCCTCTCATCATGGAATATTTGCTTCGAAACGTCAATTTTACCGATTTATTAAATTATTTAATAAGTGGAATATTTATCAATCTATTATATAAAACAAGTACGTTAGGAAGAAATGTACCGCAGAAATTTAAGAAGCTTTGAATTTGCTATGCAGCGGCCGTAACCCATTCTATGTAGGCGGCCGAAACGCGCTTTGGCCAGGGTTGCCGTTGTAGTATACGCTGTTTCTTAGCTATTCAATTTAAGCGCAACTTTCGGTTAGAATAATCGAAAGGGAAATAAAATTAAACATGTTAACATTTTACAATTGAGGTAATTACTTTTACTTTTTAAATAACAGAACAGCCTCGTTTACGGAAGTATTCGTCCACATGTTTCTGTTTACATTTTTCTTCTCGAAGTTCATTTTCTACGTCGAAGAATAGGGACTTCCCTTTTATTCGCTCATCATCACGTCGACGAAGGCCGGCCACGAACCAATCACATTAACTGTGTGTCATTAAAACGTCATCGAGGCACGCTCTGCGCATGTTTAATCAGAACTAAAAAAATAAACACGGCGATCGTGACGTCGTCACATAAAATGCTGTGGTGGTAAAAAGTGTACCCGAGTCAGAAAGTACCGAAGTGTGGCGAATTCTCGCTCCCATAAGAAGTCACGCCGACCAGGCTAGGCCTAGGCTTGGAAATGTATTTTCGCCAATTTGGCGAACGAGGCAATAATTATTTTCGCCAAATGGAGACTCCAGTCGCCATTGGCGAATTGGCGAGCGGTTAGCGCGAGCGTAGAGTTCAACATAGCTAACCAGGACATATTTTTACTACATTTTGAAATGAAACCAAGCAATCTGCTTGCTTTACAACATATATAATTAACTTGTGTATGACAAGACAACGAACTATTTACATAAACACCTAGAAATTTGAATTCTGATTCTATGGGATAATCCCAGTTAACTATCTCTTTACATCTTGTAACATGCATTACGGCGCATTTGACAGGATTTAAGGGAAGTTTGTTTACATTTGCCCATTTAGCAATTAAATCTAAATCCTTTTGAAGCAATTTACAATCATTATTGTTATAAATAGGACGTGATAATGTGTGATCATCAGCAAATTGAAAAAGTGAAGAAGAAATATTATTTACAATATCACTTACATAAATCAAAAATAAAAGAGGCAAGCATGTGTTTCTATACATTATAACTTACAAGAATACATGTAATACTATAGGCCTCTATGTATGTATGTAATGTATACATTTTTTTCAAATGTTTACACTTAAAAACCTGAAAAAAATTGTAATTTTCTTGATAAAAAACATCTGTTGTATTTATGTATCAATAAATATGTGTCTAATAAATCCATGATGACTAACTAAGCTAAAAGTACTTATCACAGTGTATATCAACAGTACAAATATATAAACTATAATATTGCTAAATGTGTCCAACTTTCAATAATTTACATTATTGTACGTAAAATGTAAAGTGAGCTTTTTAAAAATATATATATATTGTATCCAATCATATCTCATTGTTTTTTGTCAGTACTTCCTTTGTTAGATAAAAACACAGAGCAGAAAAGTGTTTATTCTTGTTCGGAAAACAATAATATTACTTGTATTATTTACCGAGCATTGGCAAGCGCGCGATTTTTTAATCCTAATTTTACATTTACACTTTCAACATTAACAAAGTCAGTGCTGAATTGTAACTGGCGTGCGTGCGTAACTTCTTGTAAAACATGCCATTTTTAATCCATAGAAAGTTTGCCCTTGATATAACTTAAATTTTCACTAAGTGTCAATTCAAAATGACTTTTATTTTTTATCCTATGATCAATCATTAAAATTCATAAAATCGTGCGTAAGTCACGTTGCGCAACTCTGACGTCAGTCAAAATATGGAGGTGCACAACTTCAGGTAAATGTATATGATGACCAAGTTATACAATCTTATGTTGACAAGGATGAGAGATATGCGTGCAACAAAATTTTGGGAAAGAAAGAAGAATAAAGAAGATGAAAACTAGACATGAAACTCGTCACTTTGACGAGTTAGTTATCCGCACGACAAACGCCACGTGCACGTCATACGTTGGAATATTGCACACAGAAAACTATTATGGCATTATGACCTGAACTGAAGAATATGATATGTTGTTATTGCTGAATTCTGTTATTTTCTGTCATATCATAGTATACACAGTATAATCTGTATACATATCACATACAGTGTAGAATAGGTGAAATTACGGGACCCGCTATTTATTCCAAATTTTAACATGTTGACGGTTTCAAAATGAAACGCGAAGGTAGCAATTTCGGAAGGAAATTATCTCAGCAACAACATATTAATGTGTAGAGTAAATTTGAATACGTGAAATATTGATGCGCGCTCTTTTAAATGTAATGAACTATGACGCAAAAGATGACTTTTTAAAGTCAAGTGGCCATATAATGACGTCACAACATCCGATTGGCAAAATGTTAACATGATTTTGTATCTACAATCCAATAGCTTCCAGAAAATGTTTTAATCATGATTATCACGTTTTATTCTGACGAGCTATAACAGATTGAAATTTACTGTAAAGATGAAAATAAGTGACCTAGGTTATTTACATTTTTAGATATGATGACGTCATAAAAATTAAAATATTTTTAACTCATGCGAAAGATAGTTGATTGACCTAGAAAATATAAAAATCGGGGTGAAAATGGAAAACAGATAAGTGGAGATGCGCTCTATTAAATGTGATGAGCTATGACGAAAGATACAAAAATCCTATATTTTATATTCGCATGGCCATACGATGACATCTCAATGACCGGTTCGCCATACCAATGCATGATTCCATATCTACAACTTATCATCTTCCAGAATATGTAATAAAAATAACTTTCACCGTTTAGTTTAGAAACTACGACCGTTTGAAAAAAGGTATAATTTTGACAAATTTTTGAACTTTTTCATCAAAAACGCACGTAAATTATCCAATTCAACGTGCCCGTATGACGTAATTTTAAGTCGAAATTGTTTAAAAGTTGGTAAAATTACTAGAAAAGGCTGGCAAAACATAAATCACGCAAAAAAAATTGTTTTCAACGCTACGTTCGCACCGTGCGCATAAAAAAATGAGTGCGCGTGGGAATTTTTTACATGCACAAAATGATATGAAACGCGTAGAAAGTTGATTAGAAATTGATTTTTCGCATTTTAAAATTTTAATCGCGCGTGCGCGCATAACTTTGTGTGAAACATGCCATTTTTTTTCCACAGTCAGCTAGCGCAAGATATAAATTAAATTTTTGTTAAGTTTCAATTTACGTTATTATATGGTTTTCGATATATGTTAAAAACGGCAAATTCATAAAAACGCGCGTAAGTCACGTTGCGCATTTCTGACGTTATTCACAATAGCAGGTGCACAACTTCACGTGAATGCCCACATGTTGACAAAGTTATGAAATGTTATGTGTACACGTTTTTGAGATACGCGTGACACAAAAATGACAGAAAGAAAGAAGAATACAGAAAAACTAGATTTGAACTCGTCACTTTGACGAGTTCGGGTTATCCGCGCAAACGCAACATGCACATACGTTTATATATATGAACGCCGACAATTATTATGCCATCATATGACATGAAATAAATATGTTTACAGTGCTGAATTGTACCTATTTTGTAGCATACAGCATATTACAGTATTTACAGAATACACTGTATATGTTATATACAGTGTAGCATGGACGAAATTACGAAATCTTTTAAATCCAATTATTAACACGATGACGTCATCAAATTGACATATAAACATAACTATTTTAAAAGCTAATTATCTAAATAATTACATTAATACAAATTTGAAGAATTTTGGGCACGTAAAATGAGATGCGCTCTCGTTTAAACGCAATGAAATTTTACGCAAGAGATGAAAATATGACTTTTTGAATTCAACGGGCCATATGATGACGTCATTATGACATCAGATAGACAAAATTTGTATATGAATTCATATCTACAATTCAACAACTTCTATAATAAGTTTTAATCATGCGTGTCACTTTTTATTCTGACGAGCTATAACAGATTAAAATTTACTGTATAAGAGAGATGTGTTCTTTTGAATGTGATGAGCAATAACGAAATAGACAAAAATCCTATATTTTACATGCGTGTGGCCATACGATGTTGTCATAACATCCGAGAGGTAAAAATTCTGCATGAAATCATTTCTACAATTTATCTTCTTGCATAATAAGTTAAAAAAATTGGGGGTCACCTTTGATCCTGAAGAGCTATAATAGATTCAAAATAGGCATTATTTTGACAATATTTTATAACTTTTTAAACTAAAACGCGCGCAAATGGTCTAAATCAACGTGTTCGTATGACATCATTTTAATTTGAAATTATGTCAATCTTTTTGAAAATGACTAGGAAAGGCTGGAAAATCACAATTCAAGAGAAAAAACTTTTTGTGAAACATGCCATTTTTAATCCATTGAAAGTTTGCCCTTGATATAATTTAAATTTTCACCAAGTGTCAATACAAAATGACTTTTGGTTTATAATCCATGACCAATCATTGAAATTCATAAAATTGCGCGTAACTTACGCTGCGCGACTCTAACGTCATTAAAAATATGGAGGTGCACAACTTCAGGTAAATGTCCATATAATGACAAAGTTATACAAAAGATATATTCACAAGCAATAGGGGATATGCTGCTCACAAAAATCCGGGAAAGAAAGAAGAACTAGACATGAAACTCGTCACTTTGACGAGTTAGTTATCCGCTCGACAAACGCCACATGCACGTCATACGTTGGAATGTTGCACACAGAAAAGGATTATGGCATTATGACCTGAACTGAAGAATATGATATGTTGTTAGTGCTAAATTCTGTCTATTTTGTGTCATATAGTATATACATTTTAAAGTACACAGTATAATCTGTATACACGTAATTTAAATTTTTAGGCATGATGATGTCATAAAAATTAAATATTTTTAACTCATGCATAAGATAGTTGATTGACCTAGACAATATTAAAATCTCGGAGAAAAAGGAATACAGATAAGCGTGATGCGCTCCATTTAATGTGATGAGCAATAACGAAAGAGACAAAAATCATATATTTTACATTTGTGTGGCCATACGATGACGTCACAATGTCCGGTTAGCCATATTGATTAATGATCCGATATCTACAACTCATCACCTTCCATAATATGTAAGTAAAAAAAAGTTTACCTCGTAGTATAGAATCTATGATTGTTTAAAAAAAGGCATAATTTTGACGAATTTTTGAATTTTTTCATTAAAAACACGCACAAATTGTACAATTCGACGTGCTCGTATGACGTAATTTTAAGTCTAAATTGTTTTAAAATTTGATAAAATTACTATAAAAGGCTGGAAAAACATCATTCGCGCAAAAAAAGATGTTTTTAGCGCTACGTGCGGACATGCTCAAAATGTCATGATCAGCGTAGAAAGTTGATTAGAAATTAATTTTGCGCATTTTAAATTTTAAATGCGCGTGCGCGCGTAACTTCGTGTAAAACATGCCATTTTTAGTGCACAAAAAGTTAGTGCAAGATATAAATTAAACTTTTGCTAAGTTTCAACTTAAATTGTTATATGGTTTTCAGTCTATGTTAAATACGGGAAATTCATAAAATCACACGTAAATCACGTTACGCATTTCTGACATCATTCACAATAGTAGGTGCACAACTTCACGTGATTGCCCATATTTTGACAAAGTTATGAAATGTTATGTTTACACATTTTTGATATAAGCGAGAAACAAAAATAGAGGAGAAATGCGCGTGCGCGTGTAACGTCTTGTAAAACATGGCATTTTTAATCCACAAAAAGTTTGCCCTTGATATGACTTAAATTTTCACAAAGTGTCAAAATAAAATTATGCTTGGTTTTTAGCCTATGATCAATCATAAAAAATCATAAAATCGCACGTAAGTCACGTTGCGCAAATCTGACGTCATTCAAAAATAGGAGGTGCACATGTTCACGTACATGCCCACATGTTGACAAAGTTATAAAATGTTATGTTTACACGTTTTTGAGATACGCGACCCACAAAAATGACAGAAAGAAAGAAGAATAACATAGAAAAAGAATCTGGACAATAACAAGGAGTTATCCGCTTCTAAGCGGATAACTAATAAAGATGAAAAAAAAAAAGATATTTACAATCACAAGGATTATCCGCAACTTAATAAGTTGCGGATAACCAACTAGATTTGAACTCGTCACTTTGACGAGTTCGGGTTATCCGCAACATGCACATACGTTTAAAATATATGAACGCTGACAATTATTATGCCATCCTATGACATGAATTAAATATGTTTACAGTGCTGAATTGTACCTATTTTGTAGCATACAGCATATTACAGTATTTACAGAATACATTGTATGTTATATACAGTGCAGCATAGACGAAATTACGAGACCCAAGATGACGTCATCAAATTGACATATAAAGATAACAATTTTTGAAGATAATTATCTAAATAATTACATTAATACAAATTTGAAGAATTTTGAGCACGTAAAAGTGAGATGCGCTCTCGTTTAAACGCAATGAACTTTTACGCAAGAGATGAAAATATGACTTTTTGAATTCAACTGGCCATATGATGACGTCACAACATCTGATTGGCAAAATATTCACATGAATTTGTATCTACAATCCAATAGCTTCCAGAAAACGTTTTAATCATGATTATCACTTTTTATTCTGACGAGCTATAACAGATTGAAATTTACTGTAAAGATGAAATTAGGTGACCCACGTTATTTACATTTTTAGACATGATGACGTCATAAAAATTAAA
This sequence comes from Antedon bifida, assembly GCF_963402885.1. NCBI lineage: Eukaryota > Metazoa > Echinodermata > Crinoidea > Comatulida > Antedonidae > Antedon > Antedon bifida. The sequence continues at coordinate 27,287,357 of NC_136228.1, forward strand.
ATATTTTTAACTCATGCGAAAGATGAGCTGACATAGACAGTATTAAAATATATGAGGAAATGGAATACATATAAGCGAGATGCGCTCTATTTAATGTAATGAGCAATAACGAAACAGTCAAAAATCCAATATTTTACATTCATGTGGCCATACGATGACGTCATAACATCCGAGGGGTAAAGATTCTGCATGAATTCATATCTACAACATATCTGCTTCTATATTAAATTAAAAAAATTGGGGGTTGATCCTGAGGAGCTATAATAGATTCAAAATAGGCATAATTTTGACAATATTTTGTCACTTTTGCAACTAAAACGCGCGCAAATGGTCTAAATCAACGTGTTCGTATGACGTCATTTTAATTTGAAATGATGTCAATCTTTTTTTAAATGACTAGGAAAGGCTGTAAAATCATAAATCGAGAGAAAAACACATGATTTTCATGCTCCGTGCGCACCTTACGCGTAAAATTTTTCGCACACGTGGGAATTTTTGACATGCTCAAAATGTCATGATCAGCATAGAAAGTTGATTAGAAATTAATTGTGCGCATTTTAAAATTTTAAATGTGCGTGCGCGCGTAACTTTTTGTGAAAAATGCCGTTTTTAATCCATAGAAAGTTTGCCCTTGATATAACTTAAATTTTCACCAAGTGTCAATACAAAATGACTTTTGGTTTATAATCTATGACCAATCATTGAAATTCATAAAATTGCGCGTAACTTACGCTGCGCGACTCTAATGTCATTAAAAATATGGAGGTGCACAACTTCAGGTGAATGTCCATATAATGACAAAGTTATACAAAAGATTCACATTCAATATTCACAAGCAATAGGGGATATGCTGCTCACAAAAATCCGGGAAAGAAAGAAGAATAAAGATGAAAACTAGACATGAAACTCGTCACTTTGACGAGTTAGTTATCCGCACGACAAACGCCACGTGCACGTCATACGTTGGAATATTGCACACAGATAAAGATTATGGCATTATGACCTGAACTGAAGAATATGATATGTTGTTATTGCTGAATTCTGTTATTTTGTGTCATTTAGTATACACAGTATAATCTGTATACATATCACATACAGTGTAGAATAGGTGAAATTACGGGACCCGCTATTTATTCAAATTTTTAACATGTTGACGGTTTCAAAATGAAACGTGAATGTAGCAATTTCGGAAGGAAATTATCTCAGCAACAACATATTAACGTGTAGAAGAAATTTAAACACGTGAAATATTGATGCGCGCTCTTTTAAATGTAATGAACTATGATGCAAAAGATGAAAATACGACTTTTTTTATTTAACTGGTTAATGATGACGTTACAACATCCGATTGGCAAAATGTTTACATGATTTCGTATCTACAATCCAATAGCTTCCAGAAAACATTTTATTCGTGATTATCACATTTTATTCTTACGAGCTATAACAGATTAAAATTTACTGTAAAGATGAAATTAATGACCCACATAATTTAAATTTTTAGACATGATGACATCATAAAAATTAAAATATTTTTAACTCATGCGAAAGATAGTTGATTGACATAGACAATATTAAAATCTCGGGGGAAATGGAATACGTATAAGCGAGATTCATTTATTTATTTATTTATTCCGGTATATAAAAAACATTACAAAAAGCAGAACAAGTCTGAAATTATTGTAGTACATATACCGTAATAAAAAGTTACATTACAGAACAAAAATACAAAAAAAAAAAAAAAAAAAATTACGATATGTATAAAAAAATAAATATACTGTACATTAATCTTTAAAATTTATCCAATATATATATTTATCAAAGTCTTAATTCATTTTTTTGCAATATCTACAATAGTATTAATTTAAATGAATTTATTTATTTACTTATAAAAATCCTATATAAAAATAAAAAAAATTTATTGAGAGTTAAGCAGATCAACAATATACGGTACAGCAGACCGTTTATATCTGTCGGTTTTGCATTTAGGCACTTCCAGATTTCCACCATTGGATCTAAGGTTTAATTTTCGCTTGCGGCAAGGAGGGAGCATATCTCTGTGCAAAGCCGATTTTATGAGACCCTGACCAAAGGAAAGGACCAGACTTTCCCTCCTTGCTGCAAGCGAAAGGAGTTGCGTCTCCTCTAAAGCTAAATCATATGATATATAATTATATATAATAATATAAATTGGTTATATAAACTAATTAGAACAATTAAAAATCTCAATATCTAAATCTACCTTGGTTGCCTCTCAAAATGCTGCTGTTCTTGTTATCAATATTGTTATGAGTCTGTTACAGTACAGTATCTAAATTAACAAATCAATAAATGCTCTACAAACGATTGTTTAATAATTATCTATCATACTATTGTTTAACATTATTTAAAATCAGTAATTAAGTCTAATAAATTAAACAAACAACACAATACATACTGTAGCAATCGGTCTATATCTCTGATACTCAAGCATTGCTATGACGACCGCAGTCTCCTCATCATACATGCGAATCTCAACGGCGAGCAGTCGCTAGACGTCATGGTTCATTACAATATCTAAGCTTACCTACAGACTAATATTAGTAAACTATTATTAATAACTATTATACAGTATATAATCTTTAAAGTCAAATAACATAATTCAGCAGTATCACTATATATTCTGATCATGGTGTTCATGCACAAACCTAAATTTAGTTACAACTAGAGGGTACTCCGAGAGTACAAACCTCCGCCTACTGTAAAATTCCCCTACATAAAATGTCCCCGGAACATATATATATTTTTTTAAAATTTTTTTTTATTAGTTCTAAATGTAAATAGGCTAACTGCACACTATAAAGTTGTGGATGAGAGTTTGGTGTAATGGTTATGTATCCAGCCTCTCACAGTTGAGATTGCTGGTTCAAGTCCTGCTGAGGTTTTTTTTTTTATTATTATTTTTTTATTTCTTTTTTTTTTTTGGACCTTGATCTTTGACCCTGACCCTTCAAAATTTAACAAAAATTATATGATGAATCATTGATCATTGTTGCTAAGTATGGTGAGAATTGGATAAAAACTGTGGTCTCTAGGCAGTAAAATAGTTTTTGGTTAGTTGTGACCTTGACCTATGACCTTTCCCCTCAAATTCGAACTCGTCCAAGCTTTTGGGGCATAGATCATTGTGGCCAAATTTGGTGAGAATCGGATAAAAACTGTGGCCTCCAGGCTGTTCACAGACACAAACAAACACACACACACACAAACATACAGGGGTGAAAACATAACCTCCTTGGCGGAGGTAATTATACAAATTGTTATTTCAAACTTTATAACATCTCAAAACAACTTGAATCGACCAAATATACAATGCTAGATAGCTCGAGAGTTTTCTAACACCCTAACCTTGTGTTGCTTCCTTCATAGGCCTGTATTGTAGTTTTAGCGGTTACTTCAATACTTGGACAATTAATAAGAAATCATCTGCTGAAATTTCATGTTTAATTAAATTTGTTTATAGCACACTTTCATTTCAAAAGATATAAATAATATATAAACTGACATTTGGTTTATTTTAACATTTTTAGGCTTACAAATGTTTGTGAAAAAATGATAGGATATATCAAGGAAGAGTAAAGTCCTATGATATATAATAATGTAAAATTTGCTAACCACATATTGATTTTGTGTGTATTGTTCACTATCATGTAACATTTGCTATTGTTGAGCCATATTGATATTATCATAATATTATAATATTAATATTATATATACATATTATGTATTGTGCAAGTGAGGTTCAAGGGTTGCATCATGCTAGAAAGCGTCTATGGGCATCAACAAATCAATAATGCATCATAATTTAAGGAAATTCAATTTAAACTATAAGCTTTATACAGAGACAGAAAAAATCAATTAAAAACTATACATATGTTTTTGGTATTAAAATGTTAGATTTTTTAATGAATTGATTGTTAATACTGTATAGGTAAAATGTAGTTTTCAAAATGTAATTTTCTGATTTCTTTTGTTGACAATTCTTTATGTTCTCTCTTATTTTAAACCTTGACAAAAGTTGTTTGTAGTGAATATTTTTCATTGTTTTTTTGTATACACAATGGTACTGTAAGTTGTAGAGAATGGATACTCATGGTTATGTCCACATGGATGTTTTTTACCTCAATGGGATACTGATGTTTATCACCATTTATTTTGCTTTTTGCATTGTTTTCCCATTACTGGCTGCTATTTAGTTGCTGTGCTGCTATGTAAACTGCAACTGTTTTGCACCTAGTTATGGAGTAGATAACACATCCCGACATGTTAATAACTTACTTGATTTGATTATACGGGCCAACCTTGCAAATATTTTGGTCATGCTTGTTGAAGCAAATTCAAAATAGAATATCTCATTGGTTGATTTAACTTGTACATAAAATAATTACTGTATGCCTTTTCAATTTTTATTGTTTTTTTAACTCTGGATTTTTATATTTTTCCTTATTAGAGGAACCTTCCATTAAAACTGAAAAATCACTTTCATTTTCACACCATCTTGATTGACATATTTAATCTCATTACAATAACCATTAAACAATAGGGTGCTAATTAACAACTGCTGCTCAAGGTCATGTTTGTTGGTTTATTTGAAAATGCAAACATGCTTACTGGTAGCTACATGCTGTAAAAATAGTTCCGTACAATTTGTACTGCGATTAGAATAGATATTTTATTAATTGCTGGTTAACTGTACTTTATACGGTAGGCTATCGTCATGAGTGTCCGTATATGGGGCATTCCACAGTATTTTTTTGTTATGGACGGGACATTTTTGAGAATATAACTATTAGAAATATCTTAGAAATAAAAAAAATACAAGCTTCAAAGTAGAATTAGCTCTGCTAACTTTTCTGGCTGTTTTACTTTATCGTTTTGATTTAGCTTTTCGCTTTTTTTTGTATCTCCATTGAGATCCAGCCACTGATCAGTGATACCCACAGCATTGTCATTTTTTCAGTAATTTGCCTTTGGATTTATATCAGGGATGTCACCACGGTGGTCGGCGATGGATGGCCCCGTTCACCACTCGGAATTTCCGACCACCATTTTCATGACACCGACCACCACTATATTTACGCATGTAGATCGTAGCCTATTGTTTCGTAACTTACTACTACGATAAGATGTATTGTTATTAGTTATCCGCTTGGTAGAGCGGATAACTCCTTGTTATTGTATTGGATCAATAGTTTTTTTCTGTATTATTATTATTATTAGTTATCCGCTTAGTAGCGGATAACTCCTTGTAATCGTCCTGTTACTTTTTTTTTTCTTATTTCTTTCTCCCTCATTTTTGTGTCTCACGTATCTCAAAAACTTGTAAACATAACATTTCATAACTTTGTCAACATATGGGCATTTACGTGAAGTTGTGCACCTCCTATTTTTGAATGACGTCAGAGTTGCGCAACGTGACTTACGTGCGATTTTATGATTTTTTTATGATTGATCATAGACTAAAAACCAAGCATAAATTTGTTTTTACACTTTGTGAAAATTTAAGTCATATCAAGGGCAAACTTTTTGTGGATTAAAAATGGCATGTTTTACAAGACATTTCGCGCGCACGCGCATTTCTCCTCTATTTTTGTATCTCGCGTATCTCAAAAACGTGTAAACATAAACATTTCATAACTTTGTCAACATATGGGCATTCACGTGAAGTTGTGCACCTCCTATTGTGAATGATGTCAGAAATGCGCAACGTGACTTACGCGCGATTTTATGAATTTCGCGTATTTAAAGTGGAGGTGTACTCAGGGCTTTTCCTTCTGTTATTTACTTCAGTATATTAATATTAGTGGGTACAAACATAAAAAATCATATCAAAATAAGCAGTTTCTGAGAAATCAGAAAAATAAAAAAATGTTTAAAAATATCGAAATATCGCTGTGTATTTTTTTCAGCAGTTAGGTAATGACCTTAGTTGTAAAGGTCACGTTACTATGTTATGTTACGTCACGTCTCTCTCCTCGATATCGCTCGAGCTGTCCAAGACGCGCTACTACACGTGTATCATTTTCCTCTCATCACACATCCGATCGAACGAACATTTTATTATTGTCTTGCATTTTGTTATTACTTTTTGCGTCTACTCTTAGCTTCAAAATGAAGCACTGTATGGTATATAAGTGCCATAACAAGTCACATAGAGATAAGGACGTCAGTTATCATCGCATGCCGCTGAAAAACAAGCAATTGATGAAGAAGTGGCTTGAAACCTTGAAACTTAAAAATCCGCCACAGAACAAAGAGTCAAGGATCTGCAGTGCCCACTTCGCGGAGGATGCCTTCAAGCTATACGGAGACAAGGGTAGAAAGACGATTCGCCCTGATGCTGTTCCAACACTGCATCTTGGCTATAAGATTCAATCGAGGCCGGAATCTTTTCGAACATCTAGCGTCAGCAGGCTTATGCCTAGTACATCATTATTTGAAGAAAATATTGAGGTATTTACTTTTATGTTTTGTTTATTAATTATAAATTTATAATATAATAAATAATAATTTCACGCTGATGGTAGGTATCTAATCTACTAGCCTATTTAGTATTATAATGGATAGCTAGGGCCTAGGCAGTATAGAATAGTTAATATAGGACTAGCCTATATTATACTATAATACTATACTACTCACTTGTCGGCCAGCTAGGCCTGATATAATACTATAATATTATTATTATTATTGATAATAGTACTACTCTAGGCCTAGTACTACTATTCTAGCATTCATAAATATTTTATGTTCCATTTGTCTCAATGAATATCATCAGCGTTGCCAGGGAGTGACAGATATTGACCTTAATGATATTATTTCATCAAGAAAAGAATGGATTTGTCTGAAATGTGTCCTTCCACATAATGCTTCGTTTTTTGATGGATCAGCTGGTTCTTGCAGCAGTGAGTCTTCTAACAGTGTGGTTCTTCCTAGTACACATCAACTTACTGGACTGCTGTATAACGCCAGAAGTGTCTGCAATAAATTAACAGAGTTGCAGCTTGTTGTGGATACAGAAAAACCTCACATCCTTGCGATTACAGAAACATGGCTTGGCAATGAAATCAATGATGCAGAAATAATAGAGAGTGGTTACCAGATATTCAGGAACGATCGAAATAGGCATGGTGGTGGAGTGATGCTGGTCATCAGTGATGCGTGTAAACCAACAACAACTGCGTTTATTCACAACAACCTGGAAATTGTATGGGCTGAGATTACATGTAAGCTTGGTAAGATCTTGATCGGATGCTTCTATCGCCCACCCAATGCACCCATGCTGTACACACAAAACTTTTTAAATGCCATGGAAGAAGTACTAGATAATAGTCATCACTACAAAGCCATCATTCTTTTAGGGGATTTTAATATTCGTCACCAAAGACAATATCTTGTAAATAACTTTGAACATCTTATTTTTGACTCCATGGACTCGCTTGATTTTGTACAAATGGTTAATTTTCATACAAGAATAGCTAACAATACTGTTGAAGGCAACACCTTGGACTTAATTTTTAGCAATAGGCCTGAGTTGTTCAATATTGAACAAACTGAAGGTCTGGGTAAAAGTGATCATGTGGGTGTGAAATTTAATATGAATGTAAAGTTAACTGGTTTTCGAAAACTACCAAATAGATCAAAATTTCTGTACTCAAAACTTAACCCTAACCTATTACACGAAGAATTAGAATCTGCAGATTGGAATTCGTGTCTAGTTGTAAATGATGTTGATACATCCTGGATAAATTTTAGGGATATGCTTTTGAAAGTGTTTAATAAGATCGTACCTAAAGGCAAAGGTAGTGTTAAAAAAAGACCTCCGTGGATATCCCAAGAGGTTGTCAGGTTAAGTCGAAAAAAGAAAAGAGCCTATAAAAAGGCTAAAGCAAAACCAGAAAATGTTAATCTATGGGACAGGTATAAGGTAATTAGAAATAATGTAAAATATATGTGTAAAAAGAGTTACTATGAATATGTAAAACAATTAGCAACAAACTCAAAAGACCAAAAACCTTTTTGGGCGTTCGTTAATGCTAAACGACATAAATGCTTTCCAACAAGTTTTAAGTTTGATAACATCACAACAGATGATCCTAGGTTAATTGCTAATAAATTTAATACATTTTTTCATAGTAACTTTTCTAAACCTGTACCCAATGATAACCAGATGATAGCTTCACTGGTTGATCCTCCTCTTTCTGATCTGCTGATTAATGAAGCAGATGTTAAAAGTCTGATTACTTCTTTAGATGGGAATAAATCCCCAGGGCCTGACGGTATCTCCCCTAAAATGCTTAAACTGTCATCTTACACAATCATTGGTGTTTTGACTGAGATATTTAATATTTCAATTAAAACCGGTAAAGTCCCAGCTGACTGGAAAGTAGCCCATGTAGTACCTATACATAAATCAGGCCCTAGTGACAATGTTGTAAACTATCGCCCCATCTCCCTGACGTCAGTGGTTGGGAAAATGCTTGAGCGCTTTATTGGAAAGCACATGGTTTCTCATGCTGATAAACTTGGCCTTTTGCCTTCCACACAACATGGTTTTTGTAACAAAAGATCGTGTGTAACACAGCTTGCCACAATTTACCACCAATGGGCTAAATTTTTGGATGTAAACAAACCACCAAGAGTTGATGCTGTGTTTTTAGATTGGTCAAAGGCTTTTGACAAGGTTTGTCATTCAGTTCTCATTAATAAGCTACAAAAATATGGCTTTGCCGGTAAGCTCATGAGCTGGTTGCAATCTTTTCTGATTAACCGTAGCCAAGCAGTGTTATTCAAAGGTTCACTTTCAGATTGGAAAGATGTATTATCGGGGGTACCCCAAGGTTCCGTGTTGGGACCTATTCTTTTTAATTTGTATACATGTGAGCTCCCATCAGTAGTTAATTCAAATATTGCATTATATGCAGATGATACTGTCTTGTTCAGAGTAATAAATAATCAAGATGATTGTTTGAAGCTTCAAGACGATCTAACTGCCATAGCCCTATGGGGCACTGATAATTATATGTCTCTAAATAACAGTAAATGTAAGGTTATGTCGATCTCTAGATCGAAAGTAAAACAGTATTTTCATTATAGAATTGATAATAAAATACTAGAAAGTGTAACAGAATACAAGTATCTTGGTGTTACCTTGTCTTCAGATTTGAAGTGGAATAAACACATCTCTCTGACTACTGGTAAATGCAATAAACTTGTTGGATTTATTAAGAGGTGTGTTAGAACCAATGATCAGACCGTTTTTCCTAAATTATTTAAGTCTATCATTAGGCCTGTATTTGAATACGCTTCACCTGTCTGGTTTCCATTTCTGCAAAGCACCATCAATCAGATTGAATCTGTTCAGAGACGCTTTACACGATCATGCTTCCCACGTTTTTTTCACATGGATTATGACATGCGGCCGTCATACGAACAAAGGTTACGGACTCTAAAATTACCCACGATTTATAATAGACTTAAATTCATCCGTGTTAAATTTGTTGTGAAGTGCCTCTGTACAGATTTCCTAATTGATGGTGTTTTGCTACCTAAACCTGTTGAACGTAGAAGTGAGAAACTTGTTTTTAGACATGAGAAGTCTCGTACAAATGCTTTTTTTAATTCTGTTTTTATTTCATTTCCACGGATGTGGGATGAGATTCCGGTATTTATCACAGACATGTTTATTTATAATGATTGCAATTTTTATTCTGTTTTATATAAATTCTATGTTACCGGATTGTTAAATGTTTAACCTTGTTTCTGTTATTTTGCCACCAGCACTATCAGGAGAGTCTTCTATAGCGATATTTTTTGCTTTTTGACAATCCGCCAGGATAGTTTCTGCGTTTTTCTATGCTTGTTTTTGTTAATGTAATTGATGCTTTGTGTATTATTGTTATTATTTATCTGGATAATAAATGAATATGAATATGAATATGAAATGCTACTGCTGGCTAGACTAGAGAGGGGTAGGTTCCATGGTAGGCCTCTCTTTGATATCAAACACCATGAGAGATGCTGATCTCTTTTTCTTATGGTTATTATACTATACTCTATGGTTGACCTTGTTAATTACACTAATTAATTGATTAGTCTAATCTCTCTGTTTGAGACAATGGAAGGGCTGGAAGTGGGATGTGTTAATTATTATCACAGGCAGTATAGCCTATTCTGTGAAACTGTTTACTCTATGCCTTATCATGCACAAGTTGTTTATCATTTATTTCATCACAATTATTAGTATTTCAGGTTTTAAAATTGTTTTAATGAGCAAGTGATTTGTGAGATTTAAATAGAACACTTTTATCTGTTTCAGGAAATAGAATTTGTTCCAAATGTAAATGATTCCCTTGATGCTTCTCTTGATGTTACACCACAACACGAAGATGATTCAAGTTTCCATTTGGTTAGTGGGAGCAGTAGTAGTAGCGACAGTGATGAGGATGTCTGCCAGGTAGAAAAAATTATACAGGCAAACAAGTACATTGTTTTTGAAGATGAACTACTCAAACTGATAAGGTGCCAAGAGGCAAAGTGTTGTGCACCGGTGCCTGAGCCAAAACAGCACACAGTTGGTAGCATGCTCAGAATAACGGGAACATGTTTATCCGGCCATGATTTCTATTGGACATCACAGCCTATGTGTGAAAGCACAAGGCGACCAGCTGGAAACATTGCTATAGCTGCTGCAACCCTCCACACTGGCAACACGTATACAACAATGAGTGAAATATTTGAAGAAATAAAGCGTGCGACGATCCATAAAAGTGCATTTTATAAAATTCAATGTGAGTTTCTTCTTCCAAATATTGAAGAGATGTATGAATCACACATTGAAGATGTCCGGAAAAGTAAGTTCCATTTATAGTATAGTTATTTCACAATTTTGGTAAAAATAGTAGTTACTTTACTAAACTGAATTTATTGATATTGAGTTGATAATATTGTCATTTCTGTATAATAAAATAGTATTACTGTAATGGTAATCAAACAAAAAGCAATGCAAAGCCATCCAAAATTGAATTCTGAAAAGAAAACAAATATACTGGACATTATTTAAATGTTGTTTACATACTTTTGTTTCCCAGGATATGACAACCTACAGGGAAAGCTGATTGTAGCTGGAGACTGTAGGCATGATTCGCCGGGCCATAATGCGACATTTGGGACCTACTCTCTAATGGACACAGATACCGATCTGATATTGGCCTCTAAGACGGTATCAGTAAATGAGGAGGGGATACCAAATTCTCATCATCTTGAAAATGTTGGTTTAAAAAGATGTCTTGAAGAATTAAAGGTTTGGAATCTTGTGTTTTTCTGTGCTACAGTAGATGTCATGTTTTCAGTAATTTTTGTTTTGTATAATGTAGAAAATACATACATGTTTATTGTTTTACAGGAACACAAACTGAATGTTGATATTATATCCACTGATCGCCACCCAATGATAGGAAAGACTTTACGTGAAAACTACCCAGAGATAAAACACGAGTATGATATATGGCACCTTGCTAAATCTGTGAGAAAGAGAGTTGCAGCTGCAGGAAAGAAGCACAAAGAGTTGCAAGTGTGGGAAAAAGGCATCATTAACCATCTGTGGTGGTCAGCCGAAACCTGCCAAGGAAGTGTCACACAGCTCATGGTAGGGATTTCTTAATGTAGAATGTTTAATAATTAATCTCAAGCGACAGCAGTTTGTTTTAATCACTAATAATGCATTCTGAAATATATTTAACAACAGGAACGTTGGACCTCTATTGTGCGTCACATAGTTGACGAACATGATTGGATTTGTGGCTTCGAGTACATGAAGTGTAGTCATCCTCCACTTGAAGCAAACATGACAAAACCCTGGCTAACACCAGAAAGTGATGCCCATAAAGCACTACAAGATATTGTTACAAATAATTTACTTCTGCGTGACTTGAAGGTTAGTTATGCATTATGTATAAATAAATAGCTTTTCAGTATTGTGTGCATTCACTGGAGGTATTATCATCAAGATAAATTGAATACAATTTTGAATTTACTGTATTTCTATTCAGGCAACAGACTTTTGTCACACTGGAAATTTAGAAGGATTCCATAACATGATGCTGAAGTACATGCCCAAACGTAGCAAGTTTGAGCACGAGGGAGCAATAGCTCGTACATATCTGGCTGTCATAGACAACAACATGACATCGAACAGATCATATGCAACATTGGCCGATGGTGAAAGTCAATACCGTTTGGAGTGGTCCAAAAAATCCAGAATGTATGTGGTTAGGCGTGTGAAGGAAGCAAAGAAATATACTTTCAGGAAAGACTTGATGAAAGGTGTTTTTGACCGCGTCATCCACGGTTAGTTAATTGCTTTTAATCTGAACTCTTCATCATGCAAACATGCAATGAAAGAATTTACAGTATTGTATATACAACTTTTTATGTATTTTACTTAACAGGCAAGAAGACTAAGTCTACCCTCGTGAAAGGAAAAATGAAGAGTTATATAAGGAAGGAGACAAAACCAAGTAAAGCTGAAGCTGTGGCAAGCCACAAGTCAAGATTGAAATAAGTGTTCACTACTGTTATTACTGTACTGAAAATGGTTAATTTAATGCCTACAGTATATTGAATCGATTATAGATCTTCAGGATCAATGGCGAGTCCCATTTTAAGTTCATGTAAAATTTATACTGCTTTGATGTTATGATTTCATTAGATGGCATCTGAATTTCAACAATTGGATGTTTCGTCACAGTTCATCACATTAATTAGAGCCTGTATCTTGTTATGAATTTTCTCCAAAATTGCATTCTGAAACAAGTCCCTTTCACATCAAATTGTTTTCATAATAGTTGCACAAAATGCTGTTTACAATGCCAATACTGTACTGTCAACTGTTGAATGGTAGAAATTGCCTTCAGCTAGAGTGGAGCTAAATATTTTGCACAATAGTCTAACTTGTATCCATAATTGTTGATAGTTTTAATTTAGTACTGTAACAAGTTAATTATTATTAGTCAATATTTTTGAAAGCACTAATAACTGCAGTTTTTATTACAAAATAAAGATATTTTATTTATCATACTATTCACCATTATTTATTTCATTTTCTTATACATACATAGTTACACAGTTATAACTTACTACCGGTACAATATAAAACTGTAGTGATATCATATTACAAGCAAATAATTTTGTAAAAAATACAGTACTGTACAGGTTATACAGTACTAGAGGCAAGTGTTAAATGCATACAAACATTTATATCAACCATCGTCGGAATTAAAAGGAAGTCCATCCACATCTATAAATCCTGTATAGATCCCACTATCCTCCGGATATTTGTTTCTAATTGTCCATACACAGCATGATGGAATAGGCCTTCTGTCATTTTTTCTTCACCCACCAAATGTAGCATCTATGTGCGATAAATCGATAAGTTCTGAAAATAAATAAATTTACAGTCAGCAGAACACACAATATGCAGCACACAGCCACAGTGGAAGGAGAGTATTAACATTGAATTAAATTGCATTGCATGTATTTTTATGACCCTTGCAAATCGTTAAATTTTGCACTGCAAATAAAGACTGATATTTTGCTTGGAAATTTTAGATTTTTAAGCCCTATCCTGCAGCCGGCCGAAACTAGATCGAGCGGCCGTACTACATACAATTATTACTAGCTAGGCCGGCGTACCTACTTGTTCTTAATTTCATCTTGTGTCACGCTCTCGCCAAGAATGTCCTTTTTTGAGACATAAACCAGCTCTAATACATCCTTGTCCATGCAAAGTTTTTTTAATTTCTCATTTATCAAACAGGTATTTTCTCCAATTTTGTCTTCTAATTCTACCCTCTCTCTACAACAAACGCTCCCCTTTACATTCTTCATTAAACGGCAATTTCCACAATGACACCAATCAAGTGAGGTTAATCTCCATTCGTCTCTCTGTTGCTGGGGCCTAGGCCTAGGCTGATTTACATCTTCGCCGTTGGCAGTTTGTGATGCTTGTATGGGCCTGGGTTCTGGTTCAAACGCATAACCATGTCTTTCAGGTCTAGGCCTACGATTAAACATTGCCGTTTGATCCGTCTATCTTTTCAAATAACCACGCAAAACAATCTTAATCTTAGACTTATTATTCGTATGTATTTTATATCCTAGTTTATCGAGTCGAGAAGAGATCGAGTCGAGCGCGAGGAGGATCGGCGAGGATCGGCGAGTAAAGAAAGCCAACAGCTTGCGTATGCGCAAATTGATTGACTCCCTAGAAAGTAAAAATTACCCACTTGGCTCAAGTGGGTAGTTTTTTTAATTACGCAAAAATAAATTGGTCAACCCCTAAAAAACACATCGGGAATGAAAAATTTGGCTTCCGAAGAATCTGAAAACATATATGTATAATATTTTTGGAACTTACATATGTTTTTTACGATTTTTTTAAAACGCATCGTTTTTTTTCAATTTACATGCAAATGAATAGGGAAAAAGGTTTGTAATTTGAACTATCCCCCCAGATCGCATTTTTTGATGTTTTTCAGAATAACCATGCAGCATACAACAAATTTTAAAAATACCTTAATTTAGATGAAAGTAATGTTTATTATGAACTGAATAAAATAAAAATGTGAAATTTTTTTAGAGCACCTCCACTTTAACATAGATTTAAAACCATATAACAATTTAAATTGAAACTTAGCAAAAGTTTAGTTTATATCATGCGCTAACTTTCTGTGGAAAAAAAATTGCGTGTTTTACACAAAGTTACGCGCGCACGCGCATTTAAAATTCAAAATGCGCAAAATTAATTTTTAATCAAAAAAAAAAATTTTATGTGCGTGGTGCGCACGTAGCGCTAAAAGTATTTTTTTTTATTGAATTATGTTTTTCCAGCCTTTTATAGTAATTTTACCAATTTCGACTTACAATTACGTCATACGGGCATGTTGAATTGGATACTTTACATGCGTTTTTGATGAAAAAGTTCAAAAATTTGTCAAAATTATGCCTTTTTTTAAACAGTCATAGATTCTAAACAACGAGGTAAATTTTTTTTTAATTACATATTCTGGAAGTTGATGAGTTGTAGAAATCGGATCATGAATCAATATGGCTAACCGAACATTGTGACATCATCGTATGGCCACACGAATGTAAAATATAGGATTTTTGTCTCTTTCGTTATTGCTCATCATATTCAATGGAGCGCATCACGCCTATCTGTATTCCTTTTTCTCCGACATTTTAATATTGTCTAGGTCAATCAACTATCTTACGCATGAGTTAAAAATATTTTAATTTTTATGACGTCATCATGCCTAAAAATTGTAATTAACAGAGTCATTAATTTCATCTTTACAATAAATTTTAATCTGTTATAGCTCGTAAGAATAAAATGTGATAATCACGATTAAAACGTTTTCAGGAAGCTATGGGATTGTAGATACGAAATCATGTGAACTTTTTGCCAATCAGATGTTGTGACGTCATCATATGACAAGTTTAATTAAAAAGGTCAAATTTTCATCGTCTGCGTCAGAGTTCATCACATTTAAATGTGGTGCGCACCAACATTTTACGTATTGAAATTTCTTCTACACGTTAATATGTTGTTACTGAGATAATTCTCTTCAGAAATTGCTATCTTTGTGTTTTATTTTGATGACGTCATCATGTTAAATATTTGAATTAAAGGCAGGTTCCGTAATTTAGTTAATATGTCATATAATATACAGTAGTACAATGTACACCAGCATAGGCTCTGATGTGAGCAAATTGTTGTTTGCCGCCCTCTGTATCATGTAGAATTAACGCTGTGGTTAGGATTCCGGCACCGGAATTCAACTGCCCACCGTTAGGGAATCCGACACGCTATTGCGCATGCCCAGAGCGAAGTAATTATAGCTGCTTGCACTAGTGCCACAGACCGCGCACCACACCACCGAGAGTCGAACATTGTTAGTTAGTCGTTACGCGAGCGAGAGAGCGATGGATGAAACTTGGCCTAGGTCATACATGAATTAAATAATTAAAATACAACTACGCCACGCGTTCAAATAATTATTATTATGATATTGATAAGAATCAGTATCTATATAAAAATCGTAATGCTGTAATTATTAGACAGAGGAAGTATGAAGTTCGGAACGGGAGAAAAGCTGTTTTTTCACATCATATCCGCGCGGCAGCTGCCGCCAACAAATCAACTTGTATTGTATATGAGTGCATGTTATTACAGTATAATGCGTTATATGAAATCTTTTATTTTGTACTTGAAAATCATATAACTAGTCATGTAGTTATAATTCATAATTATATGAAGTTTATATATGAATGGGCTATAAACTAGTTCGCCGTGGCGCAGCTATTAATAGATCCATCCATCGCTGTTAGCAAAGATAGT
This sequence comes from Antedon bifida, assembly GCF_963402885.1. Classification (NCBI taxonomy): domain Eukaryota; kingdom Metazoa; phylum Echinodermata; class Crinoidea; order Comatulida; family Antedonidae; genus Antedon; species Antedon bifida. The sequence goes on from NC_136228.1 coordinate 27,303,789, forward strand.
CTGTAGATGATAGAGTATAGAGTCGATCGCCGATTACCTCGCTCTGGGCATGCGCAATAGCGTGTCGGATTCCCTAACGCTGGGCAGTTGAGTTCCGGTGCCGGAATCCTAACCACGGCGTAGAATTAATGTCTCCTTGTATACACGTCAGTATACTGTATAATTATAATACATTGTAGCATAGGCGAAAATACAGGAGCACCTCTTATTATAGTTTTTAACATGACGATGACGTATGACGTGTACGTGGCGTCTGTCGTGCGGATAACTAACTCGTCAAAGTGACGAGTTTCATGTCTAGTTATAATTATCAATGCGTCGATCGTAGGGTGGTTCGTAGGGTTAATAAATAACATTGTCATCGCTTTTAGAAAACGCATGGACAATGCAAATTAACAATGTACTGTTCACTAATTAAAATCGGCGGCGCCTAAAAATCCTAGGCCTAGTAGGAGATGACACATTTTGGTGGTTAGCCTAATTTAGCCGGACGAGACAACATCGTGCGCCGAATCGACATTGGAGTGGAGTCTAGTTTCGGCGGCCTAGGCTTACGCTAAAATATTTAACCCTACCATGGATTAAAGAATAGAAGGATATGCATCGACGTGAGATCAAGGGTTCCTTGACTCTCGCCGACAGACCGCGGACCGCCCACAATGTTACAGTTTAATTAACCACATGGTAACAACGAAACGGTCGCGTGCCTAATATATTGTTTACTGCACATGTGCAACGACATTTAACCTTGTTGACTACGCATCTTTCGCGCGTTCTTTGGTTTCCGGTCCTTCATAGAAACTTTACTGCTACCATATAGCCTACAAATCGTTTGCAGACACAACTGGTGATTGCTCATTTTCTATCTAGAAAATAGAAAATATTGTTGCACTGTATGTATTCATACATATTTGAACAGTATAATCAGTGGCGTAACGACTATGTGCGCTCACTGGCTAAACCCAGGGGCCCTGAAGCTTGGGGCCCATGAGCAGTGCACAGAGGAACAGGCATAACATATGTCGAAAATGCTAAAAACGTCCCATGCCTCGATCTTTGAAACTTGGAGGGCCACTTAGGTTTCCTAAACAAGTGGCTTCAGGCCTCTGCCTCACGCCACTGAGTATAATGTTTATTGAAAACAGTTATTAAATTACATTGTATGTTATTGTGAAGACCCTCCCCTAGTGTAGGCCTACTTCATCAATATACCAGATAAAAACTACTAGTACTACTAAAAAATACTATATTGTTATTGGCTTAGAATTGTAGATGCTATAATTGTAATTAGTATAAATAGGTTTCTGCCGCGATTGATCTTCGGTAATGTTTTTATGACATTAAAGTAGCATTTTATGACCTGTAGTAGCCCTACATCTGAGACAATAACTATTTGTTGTCTCAGCCGACATGTAAAATTACAAAATCAGCAAGAATACTAGGCCTAGGCTTACTAGTAAACCATATGATTTGCCGACATTGATACTGCTAATCTTAAGTGTAGTAGATACAACGTGTAATCATGATCTATATACTCACCGTTGTCTTACTTTTTGTATAAATAATAATAGGTACTTTGTTTGTTCGTGATTAAGTTTGCCCTGCGTGTACTTTTCAAAACGACCGCTAGGTAACGTATCGCAACTATACATAGCCAGCCAATCCCGGATCAGGGATCGCTGTTTTCATTCAATTAGGCCCGGTGATTGGATGTGATGTGGATGACATAACCACTAGCCAATCACCAGGCACTACAATTTAAAAATAATCACATCGATAATTAAGGAGATTTATGAAGAAACCACTGCTTAGCCATATATTAAAAACACGATTGTTGTATGTGTGAACACCGGCCACGCTAACAACATACATGGTCAAATGCATAATTTAATATTTTATAGATTAACGCAAATTTTAATGACAGAAGATGGCAGAAAAATAATGATAATTCAAATATAAAAATTGCATATTTTATTAATATTACCAACTACTTAAAATTACCAGTCGTAAGAAAGTGAACTTTTCGTAGTCCGATTGTGATGAAACTAAAACAGAATTGTTCAGGAAAATATTTTTGTTGTCAATTAATCATCGACGCAGACATGTCAATAGAACATTCAGACTGCGCATACGATTTCTACATGGTTACGTTTTGGTCTCAAAAAATGTAACAGTTGATTCGCAGCGTTTTACAGAGGGCCGCGGTTAGAGACACGGAGTTCAATGAGCGTGCTTGTTTGATTGGCAGCAGTGCTTTAGTATAGGCAAGCGCGTTGTAAAATCGTTTGATGTGACCGTCGATGCATATCCTTCTATTCTTTAATCCATGATCCTACCTTGGCTTTGCGAATTTTAAATATGCCGACATAAACATAAAAAACGACATGTCACTGTGTAAAGAAAATGGCCCTAGTATTCTGTAGCTAACCCCGACCATAATTAATTTTGAGTGAAAAAATGTGCTATGTGTGGTTTAATCTATTAATTTAATCTAGAGAGAGTATCCCGTTTCATGTCATGTGACACAAAATCTAGGTACACGATCTTCGTCGCGTTTCCAGGTCTGTGCGCGCGATCGACGTTCCGATACTATATTTAGAATGTTAACAATCTGTTGTTGTCGGCATCGTTACTGGATCGACTGGAAGTTTTATTTTTAGAAGTTGGCCTAAGCCTACTACTACTACTACTTCATTGTGGTTCACCATGTTTGGTGCCATCATGCCTCTACCGTGGGAAATTTCTATTGATTTATAATATTCTCCGTCGAGTCGAGTAGATAAAAAAACACAACGAAAAAACGATTACGATTAATAATATTTATTAATAAAGGCTTCCGAGTAATTTACAACTTGGTCCTCCGTCAGTCACCTTGATACCTCACAAAAAACATTGTAATGCATTTTTTCCGACCTTATTATTAAATGCGTGGGTTTGGGGGAGTAGCCAGAATTTTTGGGGGGGTGTCGCCGACCACCACTCATGACATGCTGGTGACATCCCTATATATATATATATATCAATCCAAAGGCAAATTACTGAACAAATGAGAATGCTGTGGGTATCAGTGACTGAATCTCAATGGAGATGGAGTAAAACAGCCATAAACGTTAGCAGAGCTTTCGGGCATCACTAGCCCTTCATCAGTGCATGCAAGTGAAGGAATTCGGATAAAGTCATAGCATAAGAAACTGGCAAGTGCTGCCTGAGTGGACAGTTGCCTAGTAAGCATTCTGACTATACTTCGTTTATGGTTGAATGCGGTTTTGCACATAAGAACTGTATTAATGAAGCGTAGCTCTGGCCTCAATCTGCTATAATCAGACGGTATTATGAACCGATAAGGCAAACAATACATCATGATGAATAGTGAATCTAAAATGAATTGTAGTAAACTGAAATGTGTTTCTTTTAACTGTAGGTCATTTAAATCTCGCAAAAAAGAAATTTATGATCTTTGCATGAGTAATGATATTATTGCCATTCAGGAGCATTGGCTGCTTGATGACGAGTTACCTATATTAAAATCATTACATGAAGAGTTTGATTGTTTTGGGGTATCGTCTGTTAAGAGTTCCGATGGCTTACTTGAAGGACGCCCCTATGGAGGCATTGCCATATTTTATAGAAAATGTTTGCACGACTATATCAAAACAGTTAATTACAACGACAATAGGATTATTGGTTTGGAACTAGGAAGTGGTAATGATATTACACTCTTTATCAATGTATATCTTCCATATCAGTGCGATGAGAACTTCGCTGAATTTGTTGACTACCTGGGTACAATTCAATCTATAATTAGTGATTTCCATGGTGATAAAGTTATTGTATGCGGTGATTAATGCTGATCACAAAAAAAGATTTGGTGCTGAATTGTTAAATAAGAGTGCGACTTAATTTTAACTGATTTAAATTTATTAGGACAGCACTCTGATAACTTTACTTATATCAGTGATGCTTTTGCTACAACGAGTTGGCTTGACCATGTCCTGTCTACCAACGGAGCTAATGCTCGGATAAAAGATCTTTCCATACGTTATGACATGATCGGTTCGGATCATTTTCCACTTTGCTTTGTTTATGATTTTTCTTTTGAAATTGAACATGAAAAAGATAACCAAAAGAATTATACAAGCAATATAAATTGGCAGAAGGTTACTCATCAGGAAATTTACAACTATCAGGAGCGTACTGAATTGTTGCTTAATGATGTTGTTATTCCTCCTTCAGTATGTTCATGCAATGATGTGAATTGTGGTGACACTAACCATTTTGATGATATTGATACTTTGTATAATAATGTAATTTCTTGTCTTAATCAAGCTGCTAATCATTCATTTGTTTCGCATGAAAGTAAATCTTTTAACGTTGTTCCCGGTTGGAACGACTATGTTTCGGAAGGTCATGATATAGCTAGGGAAGCTTTCTTGTTGTGGAAATTTAATATTTATTTGATACCATGAAAGTTGCTAGATCTCGTTTTAAATTGGCTCTTCGGAACTGCAGACAGAATGAAGAGCAGCTTCGAGCTGATAAGATTGCAAACTCTTATATTAATAACGATTTTAACAGTTTTTGGAATAACGTAAGTCAACTCGGCCTCACATCAACTCGCCCCATTAAAGTATGGAACGCAAAAAGTGCAAAGGAAGGGGATTGATATTTCTTCACATTTTTTTTACCTATGAATAATTCTGACTTTTAATGAATATTAATATTTAGAAAATGATACATTTAGCAACAAAAATAAGAATGATAAGCAATCATACTATTATTAATGATTACAATGAACATTTGGATAATAAATAGGAACACATTGTAGGCCCAATAATGATGATGCACGTACGTCGGCGCGTATGTTCGTTCGTGCGTCAAAATTCAATCATGTCCGATGCAAGGACATGAATTATTAGGTGTAGTAAGATTGTTTGGTTGAATCATTGAGGTATAAAATATTAATGTTAACTCCATGGTTGAATCACGCATAGATTTTTTTCAGTGTATGCATATCCATTTGATTAGGCGACAACATCTGAAACCAATTCGTAGCTGCGCCTCGCTGCGGCTTTGGTAGCTATTTCAATATATACAACTGCTACGTGTTTTCGCTGACCGGGGGATTCCCCTTTTTTTAAAAACGCAAATCATGGACAAAAACGAGGCACGCCAAAACGATGTACGATCATTTTTTCTATGGCCAAATGGTGGAACGTAGGCCTACGTCTTCGATTTACTAAAATGCGGTACCTGCACGTGTTTTTGTAACACGCGGGTACTTCTATTCATATCGGCAATGAGATCATTTTTTTATATGAGTATTTTTCTTATTTCTTCATTTTTTTAAAGCGTGAATAGTAATAATCATAATAATATTAAGCACTTTTTGCGTTCCATACTTTATTGTGGCCGAGTTGACCGATTAGTTTTTGGCCGAGTTTAAGTGAGGCCGAGTTGACTTGAGGCCGAGTTGACTTGGGGCCGACTTGACGTGGGGCCGAATTGACTTTGGCCGAGACGGTTTGGGGCCGACTTGACCTGCACCCGTGTTAACAATGATACTCATAGAATTTATGTTGAAAGACATCTTAATGAAATTAATGTATCTGCTTTTGATGATAAAATTTGTACTGATAGTAATATATTGGATAGTATAAATAAGCTCAATAGTGGTAAATCCCCTGGGTTTGACGGGCTTAGTGCAGAGCATTTGAAGTATGCTTCAAAAAATGTTATTACTTTACTTAGTTTATGTTTTAATGCTATGTGTATTCACGGCCATGTCACTGATGAAATGGTACGAGTTGTACTGCTGCCTATAATTAAAAGTAAATCTGGTGACATTACGAGTATGGATAATTATAGGCCTATAGCTCTTGCTTCTGTTGTATCTAAGATATTTGAAACATTGTTAATCAATTATTGTGGAGATACCCTTAAGTCAGGGGATCACCTGTTTGCTTTCAAAAGTCAACACTCAACGGATACTTGTATCTTTGTTTTTAAGCAGATAGTGGATTACTATAATAGGAATGGGAGCCCCGTATTTACTTGTTTTCTCGACGCGAGTAAAGCGTTCGACCGAGTCAATCACTGGTCACTGTAAAGGCAATTAATTATGAGAGATACAAACATTTTTGCTATTAGACTTCTAAAATCTTGGTATGATTTTTTGTTAGATGGAGTAACTCTATGTCTTCAGGTTTTAAAATTAACCAATGGCGTTAGACAGGGTGGTGTTATGTCTCCTCTGTTATATAATGTTTACATTGACAATTTAAACAGTATGCTTAGTGATTGTAATTTTGGGTGTGAGCTCAAAGTTCAACAACTTAAGTTTGCAGACGACATGGTGTTACTTGCACCCTCTTTAGATGCCTTCCAAAAGATGGTCAACATATGTGAGGATTTTGCTAATGACTTTGATGTATTATAAAAAATCAATTTGCATGTGCTTTTGCCCTAGGAAAAGAGAACTGAATGGTAATTATGTTACTATTCTATGTGGTAAAGAACTAAATTACGTTCAATCCACTACCTACCTTGGTTGTGTTATTAGTAATGATACTAGGGATGAACTGGATATTAAAAGGCAATATCGACCATTATGTATTAGAGGTAACTCTCTTTGTAGAAAATTTAGTAAATGTTCAACGGATGTTAAGATTACTTTGTTTAAATCATACTGTATTAGTATGTATTGTGCGGCCTTATGGTGCGATTTTAATGTAAAAACTATGAAGTCGTTACAGGTCTGTTATAATAACGCATTTAGAAAGATTTTAAGACGCTCAAGGAGCTGTAGTGCTATTGCAATGTTTGTTGATAACCATGTTCCCTCCTTCTATGAGTACATTCGGAAATCAATTTTTTGTTTCAAAACAAAAATTGAAAAAAGCTGTAATACTTTAATAACATGTGTTTTTTCTCGAATTCTAAAAGATTCAAAGTTGCATAGAAAATGGATTGAACTTCTGTATACATAATTTCATGTATACTTTTATGTATGTTAACTTGTATCAGTATAGCCATAATAATGTTTTTTTTTGTTGTTTTTTTTTTCACTCCTAGTTGAAAACCGACGGTTTTCCGACGGCATTATTATATATGTGCGACATGTGGTATAGATTTTTTTATTTGTTATGATATGGACTTTGTTCTGAAATAAAAGTGAATTGAATTGAAATTGAATTGAAAAGAAATACAACAAAGGAGACAGGGTGGTGAATGGTGGGTGGAGACTGAATAACAGTAGAAAACAAAGAAGGTAGCTTGTTAGAGATATAAACAAATTTGAAATGGAACTAAAAAACAGCTTAAATGGTGGTTAATATTGAAACTTAAATTTTGGTAGTCAATGGAATAATTTTACCGATCTGGGAGTATGTTCCTAATGTTAAGTCCAAAAAGGTTTTGTGGTTTTAATTATATATAGATATATATATGGTGACCATAGAAAATGGTACACTCAAAACTGACCTATTCTGTAAACCCACGGATAAAAATATGTACCTGCTCCCTAGCAGTTGTCATCCCCGACACTGTACTAAAAACATACCGTACAGTCAAGCATTACGTATCAGACGTATCTGTTCTTCAGATTTAAATTTTCAGAATCGTACCGAAGAACTAAACGGACATCTCCGGAATAGAAATTACAAGAAGGAATACATCGAAACTGCTATAAAGAAAGCAAAAGATATTTCTCAAACACTGACGTACAAAGCACGTCAGCCAAATTCGACCAGAGTGCCATTGGTCACAACCTATCACCCTAGGTTGCCTCCATTACGGGCTATTATTGAGAAACATATGCCCATTCTACAGTCCACAGAACGTCTCAGGACTATTTTTCCGGAACCACCCATTATTGCATTTCGTAGACCTCGCAACCTTCGTGATATATTAGTCAGATCCAAATTTAAGAGTGCAATTAACTCTCATGACAGCCAAAATTTGGGCAGTCACCGCATTTTTCGGATAAGACAATCAATTAATTGTCTAACCAAAAATGTCATTTATCTCATATACTGTAATATTTGTAGCAAACAGTACGTCTGGGAAACAAAAAACACTCTCCGTATGAGAATGACACAACACAGATCAGCTATCAAAACATTAATGCTTGATCAACCTGTAGCCGAACATTTTAATTCAGCTGGTCACTCGATTGCAAATTTCAGAGTTATTGCAATAGACCACGATGTCAAATATGGAGAGACAAAACTCGCAATGACAAAGAAAACCACTGGAAATTACAACTTAAAACCACAAAACCTTTTGGACTTAACATTAGGAACATATTTCCAGATCGGTAAAATTATTCCATTGACTACCAAAAATTTAAGTTTCAATATTAACCACCATTTAAGCTGTTTTTTAGTTTCATTCCAAAATTGTTTATATCTCTACCAAGCTACCTTTTTTGTTTTCTACTCTTATTCAGTCTCCACCCACCATTCATCACCCTGTCTCCTTTTGTTGTATTTCTTTTATTCCTGTCCACCCAGGCAGCACTTGGCAGTTCTTATGCTATGACGTTATCCAAATTCCTTCACTTGCACTGATGAAGGGCTAGTGTTGCCCGAAAGCTCTGCTAACAATTTTCTGGCTGTTTTACTTTATCGTTTTGATTTAGCTTTTCGCTTTTTTTTTTGTATCTCCATTGAGATCCAGCCACTGATACCCACAGCATTGTCATTTTTTCAGTAATTTGCCTTTGGATTTATATATACATATATATATGGCAAATGTTAATTATGTCCAAAAAGAAAAAAGATTATACAAAAAAATGTTTATTATGATAATTGTATGCGTCGCGGATGGGACGGCAAATGGTAATGACTTTTAAGAAGGTTTATGTATTGTAATCCCTTACCAAAGCTGAATGCCTTCGCTTACCATTCACAAAGCATTCAAATGCTACTCCTGGAATGCTATTATTGGAATTCGAAGGGCTATACTTAGCATTCGAATACTAGTGGTAAGCATTTAGCCTTCGAATGCTTCTTAGCCTTCGCTAAGCCTTCCAGGGAGCCGAATTATTTAAATGAGCTTAAGCATGCGAATGGCAGCACTAGCATTCGAATGCTAGTGGGTGAATGCTACACTAGAATTCGAATGCTAGTGGGTGAATACTACACTAGCATTCGAATGCTAGTGGGTGAATGCTACACTAGCATTCGAATGCTAGTGGGTGAATGCTACACTAATACTATGCAAACTAGTGAGCAAATTACATGTTAGCAGGGAAATGCTACATAGCATTACTCTACAGTATTGTAATAGGATTAGGAATTCAGGGTTGCAACAAAACAATTAGTTAAAACTCTCATCAGACTACTGTACAGACGTATGTTATGATGTTAAACTAGGACCTAAAATAAAAGGCAATTCAACACAATATTCGGACAAAAAGTACAACCCCTTTTTACTTTAATTGTTTTGATATATTTAATAATAAGATGCTTTATTTATCATCTAATGGGGTAAGGACGTTACCTCACTAAGGTCTTATGTCCCACATACCATACCATGTTTAATTAATTGTTTAGAAGTACATCTATTCAAACTTTTATTTATTTTTTATTTGTTGTTCAAGCAACTCGCTTCTACTTTGGCATTCTTCTCCGAGAATCAGTCTGAAAGATAACAAAAATCAAGAGAATTATTTGCAAAGGAGACCTGTTCCTTTATGTACAGTCAGTATATAGCAGATAAAACTGAATTATGCACTATTCTCTAGTCTGTAGGAGGACTATTAATTTATTTAATATTTACCCTTTAAAATAAATATTTGTTGTGTGGTTTACTGTGTTACTGTTTGTATTCATTTCAAATGTTGGAATTAGGAAATAATCTGCCATGCATAAAAAATGGGTGTGTAGAAAGCGACGACCTTGAATTGGACGATCCCAACGACCCGGGCGACCTAGAATTGGACGACCCATAACACGAAACCGACGACCCCTATAGCCTAGCCTAGGCCTAAGTGTGGTATAACATCCCGAAGCCGAACATAGCCAAAGATCTTTAAACCATACCTTATATAATACTCGCAAGCAAGCAATTGATAGAAAAAATACAGAAATATCGCCATTTGATACTGAATATGTCGACACGAACAAACGAACAGATATGGAACGCCAAGAGTGCATCATTAAAACTGCATTCGACTCGATTAGCACACGAAATATCATAAACATGGCAAACTAGGTCAAAACAGCCCCTTTTCAGCCAATCCACTGAGCAAACCTTACCCGCCGCTGAAAAAGGTAGTTGCTTGAACAACAAATAAAAAATAAATAAAAGTTTGAATAGATGTACTTCTAAACATATAATTAAACCGTTTAAAAGTTTTAATATCGAGTGAAAATATTAAAATTCATAAATATGAAATATTATTTATAAAATTAATTATTCGAAGAGTTATAAGAAAAGTAATATTGTTAAATGTTATCAAAATATTTATTTACGCTAATTTAAAAGTTATGCTTGGCATATTAAACAAGACAAGTTATTAACACATTTAAGGCAAATCTTTAAACATTGGTGGTTGATGTCTGAAGTGGATCCAAGTTGCATCTGAAATTTTCTTCTATCCTTGGATTTATTATTACTGTAGGCATACTTACTATTAAAATTCTTAAAATTAAGATTTAAAATTAAAAAATAAATAACAATTTAGAGCCATTACTTCAATAAACACAAGTGAGGAAAAAACCCCAATCAAAATGTCTCAGCAGTAACAATTATTAATTTTGAAATGCAAGTATGAAATTAATAAACAATTGGAGCTTACTTTACTGTGAAATAAAAAGTTAACTACAGTATATTTATGTGGAAAAATGTTGACAAGTTTTATGAAATGGAAAGGATTTAAATGGTATGTCCCGTCCTTAACAAAAATGTTTGTCCCATTCCTACGAAAAATGTCATCAATATATTTTTGAAATATGATATTTTCACCAAAAGGTTTCAAAATATTTATTTATAATGTATTGCATACAGTTTTTTTTAAAAGGAGGAAAACAATATATTAAATTGGTATCAATACTTTTAGCTGAAACGTAACAAACACCATAAAACTACTATTAAAATGTCGCGGATGGGAAATGTATATATGAAATTTAAACAAAATATGTGTTATAACATGCTTGACTAATGTACAATAGGGACATAGAGTAACTATATCTAGCAAAAAATGTTTAGCAATTAAAAGATTCACTGTTTGTGAAATAATTAGGATTTACAGGGCCGTAGCCAGGATCTGTCAAGGGGGTGTTCGGACACTGTATTTAGGACACATGCCCCCTTCCAAAAAAAAAAGCGTTCATAATATAATGAATATGAATAATAGTCCTCAGGAAGAAAAAATAAAATATCAAGATTTTTGCATCATTACTTTTAAAATAAGTGTAAAAAACGATCTAAAACGTCGCGGACAGGACATTTATGTATTTGAAATGCATGTATGAAATTAATAAACAACAATATTTTAAATAAATACTTGATTATGTATTATTGAGACATAAAGTAACTACGGTATATCTGTTGATAAAACAGTAATAAGATGCATAGTTTATGAAATAAATAGGATTAAAAATGTTCCGTCCGTAACGTAAAATATGTATTTTTTTCATATTTAATATTCAATAACTTAAAAAATAAATATCATCATCTGGCCTTGGAAATCCGCCATTTTGATTTTTAAAATGGCCACCATAAAATACAGATTTGTACTCATCTCAACTTCTACATCGTGTATGGATGTGAATTTAGTGGCAAAGTGTGGGTTGTGAGGGTCAAGAAATCGAAAAAACAGCATTTTCGAAATTCACTCAATGGCCGCCATTTTTTTTTCAAAATGGCCACCATAAAAATACAGATTTTTGCTCATATCTCAGCTTCCACATCTTGTATTGAAAGTGATTTTGGTGGCAATGTATATGATTTTAGGTTCAAGGATTTCAATTACAGCATTTTTTTGAAGTTGTTTTTCAAAATGGCCAACATAAAGTACAGGATTTGCTAATTTCTTAGCTCTTATACATAGTGAAGACAGGATTTTGATAACTAAGTCTAGTTATGGTTAAAGAATACAAATTCAGCATTCTAAAATACAGAGTCGGAAAGTGATCAGATTTTCATATTCATTTATGGGTCATTCTTCAGTAAGTGTCTAATTTCAGGTTTACATAAAATTGATTTTAAAACTTGCATTTTTTTAAATTTAAAAGTTTATTTACATAATTAAACATGTATTACATGCCATCCATATGTTTGGCGCAATCTTCATTATTTATTATTCGATCTAATTTTTGGTCAAAGTGGATAATTATTATATGACATTAAAATGGCCTGTTCAAAAAAAAAAATTTAAATAATTATTTTTTCAGGGGGACAATACATCTTTAAATATCAGTTAAATTATTGAAGTAAAATATTCGAACCGACTTTTGATTAAACAACAGGTTTTCTTTCAACTCAATACAATGTTTAGTATACTACTACCTGTAGTTACAAAACAATTATTCAACAATAACATTTATTACCTAAATGCTTCTGTAATTAAATCAAACTAAGAAACTTCAAAGATCATCACTAAATGTTTATTTTTTTCTGAATCTCATTCTAGAAAACTGGCGCAATCTGGTTATGTCTGTTTGTTACCTTCTCAGGAACTGGAATGAATGTCATAATGGCGTCGTATTCATACCAGATTTTGTCTTCTATGAGTGGCCATAAAAATCGATTGTGCCCCACTCTGGCCATTGTGTTCACCTCAACAGAGTCAAAATCAACATCTTCGATGATGCCAGGGAACGGTACGCCATCGTAAATAACAACAAAGTATTTTCCAACCTGTGCATCGGAGAACGTCACTGGTTGGAGAATTGAAGTCGACTCACTCTGGTTTGGTACAGTACGTTCAATATCATTCTCATCAGGTCGTCTGTCAGTCGCATCTTCAGCCTGTTTAGTTTCACGTTTTAATCTAGAGCGTGTTGTTGTGAAACATTCTTCACTATCAGGATTCCAGATTTTGCAGTAGCAACTCAACACTCTGTGGTCTACAATCACAGGATCATCAGTGAACAGGACCTGATGTATTTTCATTGTCCCATTGATCGGTATAAGTTCTGGTATTTGATTATCAAACGTTGTGATGTCTTCTTCTGTCACTTGAAGGAGATGCACGCTTGTTACTTTCTTGAGGCATTTGTATAGTGCATCTGCGTTTGGAATATCATGACATTGGGCAACAAGCGAGTCCGCCGTTCTCTTAAGAACACCCCCAACACCATCAGGTGCCCCCTTTCCATGGCCCGCTTCCAGAAAATTCCAGGTAGTATTAAGAAATCCCATATCCTTTGAAATTGTTGATCCTAACCAGAAGTTCTTTTTGTTTCTATATTGGGTTGTGGGTCCATCAGATACAAAATGAATATCAGTTATTTTTGGAAACGTGAGATTTATTTTTGGTGTAATACACACCAGTGTGTAATGACGCTTGTTGGTGAGAACCACCAAAGTGAACACTTTGAATCTCGGTGGAGTATTTGCATCCATAGTTTTCAGAAAAATCTATGTGCACAATGACCGCATTATCTTCGAGGTTAGCCATTAGCTTTCTAAGCTCTGAATACTGGTGGAATATGTTGAACTTGTGTATCATATATCTGTGTTTCAAGTCGCCCTCGTACTTTTCACAGAGTTCATGTAAGGTCGTCGTAAATGTTTTTTTAGCAGTAACTTTCGTCACCAGTTTATTTCTTATAGGTATTAGAAACTTTACTCTCTTGTGAAAGCAAGTTTCGCATTCTCCGTACATGCATGTTTTATTGTAGGGAGAACAAACGGCGGAGTTTATAGATGCATCTACAGTTGTCACCAGTTTTTCACCACAAAGTTTCTGGTTCATCAAATCAATTTTACTGCAGCGTTTGCACATGCAAGTGTTTAAATCACTAAGTTTTGGCTTCACTACCCACCACGGCTTCAACTTGCAAAATGTAGAATAGTGCATTTCTACTTCTGGATTTTCAAACAAAAACTTGGCATGCAGCACGGTAAGATAGTCATTCAGCTTTTGCTTCTTTACTTTCCGTCTTGTTATCGTATCCTTTTTACCAGGCATTTGTCGGCTATTGTCGTCTCGTTCCATAAAGCGTGTAAGTAAGTGCTTGGTTGCATCCTTCACCCGATCATTTCTTTGAACCCGCTCATAGTTTAGGCTCTTTCCAACATCTCTTCTGACTAAGCGATGCCCATTTATATGAAGAGACTTTGACACCCGGTGCAACATTCGATACTTTTTTACAACGTTGCCTGCAGCAATTCTCCTAATTTTTGCTTATCTCGATGCGATTTGTTGTTTCTATACTTTGTACGCAACTCATCAAGAACAACGTGATGCAGAACGAGTTGTTTTTTCACTTCGTTGTTCACATAACAGTGCCTCAGCAACTTTTTGGTTTGTGACCGAGGTGAATCATGCACGTTAGCCCATTGCTCTTTTATTCTATGAAACCTTTTTTTCCACTTCTCTACTAACTTCTTCTGTGAATCTAGTTGATTTTCAATGACTTTGATTTGTCGATAGGCCTTTGCTCGATCTTTCTTCACCTTTCTTCGGCCTCTTCTAGCTCTCTGATCTGGTGGTATCGCGTTGATTAGCACTTGTGGTGGAAGTACATCTGGCACTTCGAAACGTGGTACTTGATTTTCAGCACCACTTCCTGGTGTTGGCGGAGGAGTATTTGGAAGTACAAAATCATTATTCTTCCTTTTGATGCGATACTTTCTTGTACCTTTCCGCCAGTTTTGTCTTATTTTTCTTTGATGTCGCTCTTTTCGTAATGAAATAGGAATGTAGGCAGCTTTCTTTCGATTTCGCTCTTTCTGCATATACTCATCTTTCTTTATCGGGTCATTCTTTAAAGATGTATAATGCATAATAGTTATCCACTTTGACCAAAAATTGGATCGAAAAAAATGTATTTACCTGAAAAAAATGTAATCTAAAGCAAAAAATGGCCAAATTGGCTGCCAGCCATGTGGGTTTTTGGTTGAATTTAACCATTTATTTAGTCAATTTATAGGTGAAAACATTATTTTGTTTTCATTTTTTTTTCTATGGAAGTGATTAACTTTATTAAAACTACAAAATAACATACTCAAAGTCTGATTTAATTAATCTTCATTTTTCATGTTTTTGGGGGACAATACATCTTTAAGCGATCTCGGTATTTCTTAGCACGTTCTCCCGCAGTTAAAGCCATGTTGACAAGACAATGTCTATATAGTGCAATAGAGAATGATAATAATAAAAATGATGATGATTAAGCAGTTAGTTCTATGGTATATCGGTTCTACAGTATTAAACTATGTTGCATGAGAAAATGTAATGCCTTTCTTAAAAGTAATTTTTATTCACTACTCAGAAGGTTCAGGTAATTACTTGGGAACTATAAACTAATGTTCCCACACCATGCCTCTTCCTAAACAAGCTAAAAGAACCATGGTAATAACAAAAAGTCATTTCCGTCACATTGGCTGTTGACATCTCCGTCACAAAGAAATATTGGGAAATGTGACGGAGATGACCGTGACGGAGATGATGTCATTAACCTAGGCAAGCTCAGATTTACCCGTAGGCGATAACTGGCAATGGGGAAGGAGGATAGCCTACTAGATACCATGAACCTATTTGCATTTCTAGTAAAAAAAAAAAATTATCATTATTCAAGTTCTATACCGTTCGGAGATGACATTGAATAAAGGTACGCACCTGTATTTTTTTCAAAAATCCTGTTTTTGTTTTTTTTTTTCTTTAATTGAAAAACTCTTGTGGCTAGTTTGTAGTTTATATCTTCGCGCGTTTTCTACCCGCAATTCACGTGTTTGCCTGCCGTTCCTTGGACTATTGATGGCGCTTTTAAAGTATGTGACGGAGATGACACAAAAACTTCGGGACACGTTTTTTCGAAACAAAAACTGTAAAGTTTTGAATTTTATGTATTTACTGATGTATTTCGAATAATAAAATCACAAGAACTAATAAATAACTAACTTTTAATAATATTTTCATGGAGAAAAGTCCTGTTATCAAATATATATGGCGATCATAAAATTGACAATGTACGATGCAGTTTTAGCACGAATGTGCGATACTCGGGGTACAGCAAAAGAAGCTGTAATGACGTCATAAGACCGGATGTAACGTCACATACACATCAATAATCTCGCTACCAAATACGGCTATACGGTACCATCTTCGAGACGTGATATGGCTGCATCCAATCTATAGATTTGAGGACATGTTCCTGTAGTATATTCATGCCAAATCCCACCTCAATACTACAACGAATAAGGGAGGAATAGTACTTTATAAGTCGCACTTTTTACTCAATAGTGTCCGGATGAAAGAAGAAGAGGAAAAGATGAGAGAGTCCTAGACTCAGGTACCCCGAGTAATAAAACGAGATATACTCTATATCATATTACGTATATAGTATATTTCACCATAAAGTTTAAGAAAAATAGGTTTCGCCAGGGCTTAAACCGAGGACCTTCTGCATGTTGATAACCACTACACTACGAAACCTCTTACACCAAAAATGTGGGTTACACTAAGTTTTTTAATCCATTTAAATTACAAATAAATATGGTAATAAGCACAAAGCAAAATAAACATGTGTAAAAGTGATAATTACCGATTACACAAAATAAGTATTTAAAAAAATAATAAAAATAATTAGATATACTGTATATCATATTGCGTATACAGTACTTTTCACCATAAAGTTTAATAATAAAAGGTCTCGCCCGGGCCCGAACCAGGGACCTTCTGCGTGTTAAGCAGACGTGATAACCACTACGCCATGAAGCCGCATATAACAACATAACGCTGTGGTGTGTGTCACACATTGTGGCGTCTTAATTAAACAAATTAATTAACAAAAAAAGCAAATTTAAAAATCCAGCTCTATAGCTTTGAGGACATGTCCCTGTAGTATATTCATGCCAAATCCCAGCTCAATACTACAACGAATAAGGGAGGAGTAGTACTTTATAAATCGCACTTTTTACTCAATAGTGTCCAGATGAAGGAGAAGATGAGTGAGTCCTAGACTCGGGTACCCCGAGTAAAAATACTACTATCGATGTTATTTTCCTTGATTTATGTCTTTATTTATTTTCACAATAATGTTGATTATAATATATGAATATTTTTTTTTATATAGAATGATGCATTTTCCCTTTGTATTCCTCCAAAGTATCAGGACACGATTTTAGACACTTACTGAAGAATGACCTCATAGTTGATAGCTACTGTTCCACTGGCTTTGCTGTTGCTTAAAGTGTGTGGTGTATACAATGTTAAATACAGTAATAGTTTTGAAATTCGTAATCAAACTGGCACAATAGTTAGTATAACATTTATGTACAATACCTTTCCATACAACCAAGGAGGTACACAAGAAGATACCAGAGATGTACTGTAACTATCATTCGCGTAAAGAATGAGTTTCGTAATATTTATTCAACCAAAAAAACATATTATTTAACATAAATATTAAACATTTTAACATAATATTTCTACTTATTTTTTTTTTTTTTTTGGCTGGGATCTGGTTTAGAAGTATTAAACTTGTCTCAATCAGACCCCTAACAAAACAAATATTAGAAAGGAAAAAGGTATACGCCTTATTTAGACTTCAAATTATATAAGTAATTATGAAAATAAATATAAATGTAAATGACAGTTATATTTTACTCATGGTAATTAGACAAATAAAAATACTTTATACATTTCTTAAAAATTATTAAAGTTTTACAGTCAGTAAGTTTATCATCTAAATCATTCCACAGAGTTGGTCCTGAGAAGGTTATACAATATTTAGATTTAGTTAATCTAACAAGTGGTACAAGTATCTTACATAGATTTCTAAAATTATATTTGTTTATAACAGTAGATTTAGAAAACAATTCAAGAATAGGTCTAGGTAGTGAGCCCTTTATGAATTTAAACATAAAAATAGAGATTTGAATGTTATGGATATCAGTAATTTTAAGAATATTTGATTTCTTAAACAATGGTTCAGAATGAGAATCAAATGGAGCTACAGTGTAAATGCATTTTTTTTTTGCAACTTTAATAGTTTATCAAGATGAGATGGGTAATCAGCTGCCCAAATAAGGTTACAGTATTGTAAATGGGGGAGTACAAGTGTGTTATAAAGTTGTATTAAAATATTGTAAGGGAAAAAATGTTTAAGCTTATTTATTACACCAATACTCTTAGAAATCTTATTTGCTATATAATGTTGATGACCTGTCCAGTTTAGATGTTCATTTATCAAAACACCCAGGAATAATACTTCACTTTTTCGAGTGATTTTAACACCATTTGGTAAAATATTATAATTGTTATTACCACAGTATATTCCTTATGGCCAGGAATCGATGGTTATGTTTTCACGGTGCGCAATCAAAAATTTATTTTATGAAATCACGTTTGTAATCATATCTTCACAAGCATGAATCCCTTAAAAAAAAAATTTAGTACTCATAAATTTCAGGTCATATTTCATCATATGGTAATACAATTATGTGCGTAGCACATATAACGCATGCGTACGCGTGCTTAAAATTTTCAAAATTGTCAACATTTAGCACAAAAAAGTGACAGGCTACGCACGTGTAAGTTAACAAAATGGTGAAAATATGCTAAATTTTAAAATTAATATAGATCGTCATAATGCTCGGGAACACCTATTTTTTATTTCATTTTCTTGAAGTGTAGGTATCATGTATGATTTATTATGAAATTAAGAGAACAAAAGTTGATTAAGTCATTATTAATTGCATATTAAATTTAAAAAAATTAATTTCGACAATCAAGCAAATTATGACATTTTCTTAGGCCGAAATAACCAACTTAACATTAACTTTCTTCCTTAAAATGTTCATATATTAAAGATAAAAGTATATATTTTGACAGTGCATCATTTTTTAAAATTTTTAAAGATGTCATCATAGTAAAAAATTATTATTCATTGCGGTATGTAATAATCTATCTGCACCAAAGTGGTTACTGCATAGTAAATACATGGAGGAATCTTTCTACAACTTTTAGTCAGTTGTGTATGGCTCGGTGAATGCTAAAGTAGAAGCTAATTGCTTGAACAACAAATAAAAAATAAATAATAGTTTGAATTAGATGTACTGTACTTCTAAACAATTAATTAAAAATGGCAGGGTATGTGGGACATAAGACCTTTAGCGGGGTAACGTCCTTACCCCATTAGATTTATTTATTTATTCTTTCTTTATTCTGCAGGCACTTTCAGTACTAGTGCACTGATTTCCAAAATGGTACAGTAATAAACAAAATAATATAATAATAATAAATATAACAAACATAATAAAATAAAGACAAAGAGTAATTGAATATACATTAAAAATAGCAATCAATTTTAGAAAAAAAAAATTCAGTTAAAAATGTTGAGTACTAATTGTATTTTGGAATGAAGTTAATGAAAAATCTTTAAAGTTAATTTTTAATTCATTTGGAAGTTCATTCCAGCTTTTAGATGAACGATAAGTAAAGGTTTTTTTGCCTTTTGACAAATGTTCAAGGTGGGGACAACTAAATTGTTATGGCTTTGGCTTCGTGTGCCTTTAGAATGGGTAGTGTTATTAAAAGTCAATTTTGAGGTCAAATATGGAGGAGCACACCCTTTTAAACACTTGAAAGTCATTAATAATTATCTGCTTGGTAGAGCGGATAACTCCTTGTTATTGTATGGGATCAATATTTTTTTTCTGTATTCTTCTTTCCTTCCTTCCTTTTTGTGAGTCGCGTTTCTCTAAAATGTGTAAACATAACATTTCATAACTTTGACAGCATATGGGCATTTACGTGAAGTTGTGCACCTCCTATTTTTGAATGACGTCATAGTTGCGCAACGTGACTTACGCGCAATTTTATGAATTTCAATGATTGATCATAGATTAAAAACCAAAAGTCATTTAGTATTGACACTTTTACCAAATTTAAGTCATATCAGGGGCAAACTTTCTACGGATTAAAAATGGCATGTTTCACAAGAAGTTACGCGCGCACGCGCATTTAAAATTTCAAAATGCGCAAAATTAATTTCTAATCAACTTTTTACGCGTTTCTTGTTATTTTGAGCTTGTCAAAAATTCCCACCGGCGCGTAATTTTTTGCGCGCGTGGTGCGCACGTATCGTTAAAATCATATTTTTTTCTCTTGAATTATATTTTTCAAGCCTTTCCTAGTAATTTTGAAAACAATTTAGACCTTTTCCAGTTTAAATAACGCCACACGAACACGTTGAATTAGACAATTCGTGCGCGTTTTTTATGAAAAAGCTTAAAAAATCGTCAAAATAATGTCTTTTTTTAAACAGTCATAGTTTCTAAAGTAAACCGTGAACCGTTTATTTTTATTACAAAATCTAGAAGTTGATGAGTTGTAGATATCGGATCATGCATCGATAAGGCTAAAAAAACATTGTGACGTCATCGTATGGCCACACGAATGTAAAATATAGGATGTTTGTCTCTTTCGTTATTGCTCATCACATTCAATGGAGCGCATCACGCTTATCTGTATTCCTTTTTCTCCTACATTTATATATTGTCTAGGTCAATCAACTTTCTTTAGCATGAGATAAAAATATTTTAATTTTTATAACGTCATCATGCCTAAAAATTTTAATTACGTGGGTCATTAATTTCATCTTTACAGTAAATTTTAATCTGTAATAGCTCATAAGAATAAAATGTGATAATCACGATTAAAACGTTTTCCGGAAGCTATTGGATTGTAGATACGAAATCATGTGAACTTTTCGCCAATCGGATGTTGTGACGTCATCATATGAAAAGTTTAATTAAAAAGGTCAAATTTTCATCGTCTGCGTCAAAGTTCATCACATTTAAATGTGCGCCCACCAACATTTTACGTATTCAAATTTCTTCTACACGTTAATATGTTGTTGCTGAGATATTTTCTTCAGAAATTGCTATCTTTGTGTTTTTTTTTTATGACGTCATCATGTTAAATATTTGAATTAAAGGCAGGTCCCATAATTCAGTTAATATGTCATATAATATACATTAGTTGGTGTACACCAGCATAGGCTCTGTAGGCTCTGATGTGAGCAAATTGTTGTTTGCCGCCCTCTGTATCATGTAGAATTAATGTCTCCTTGTATACACAGTATACTGTGTAATTATAATACAAGGCGAAAATACAGGACCACCTCTTATTATAGTTTTTAACATATGACGTGCACGTGGCGTCTGTCGTGCGGATAACTAACTCGTCAAAGTGACGAGTTTCATGTCTAGTGATTTTTCATTCCAGAGTACATTTAGTCTTTTCCAGCCAAGGTTATTTAAAATAAAATCAATTGAGGTCTTAATATCAACAGAAAGCAAAATTCTACCTAATCTATTCATGCACTCGAGTACTAAACAATTAGTATTTTGAACATTACAATTAGACCATACACAACAACAATAATAAAAAAGGGGAAACTAAACAAGAGCGTTAGCTAACATTTTAAGCGTATATGACGGAAGAAAACATTTTACACGCCGGATGACACCAATACGTTTTGAAACATTTGAGGATACCTTGCTTATGTGATAATTCTAATTTAATTGCGGATCAAATGTGACCCCAAGATATTTAAAAGAGTCAACTCGTTCAATAATATCTCCATTATAAGATATTGAAATATCTTTAAATTTAGGAAGAATGTGGTTTGTCCCAAAAATAATAAGTTTTGTCTTTTTGATGTTCAATGTTAGTTTATTAGTTTTAAACCAATTAGCAATTGTATTTAAATAGGCATTTAGCTCGTATTGAAGAGTGACTGGGTCAGAAGAATTACAAAGTATAGTGGTGTCATCTGCATACATAACACATTTGCATGGCATAATATCTGGTAGGGAGTTAACATGAATAATAAACAAAAGAGGACCTAAAATTGAGCCCTGTGGTATACCAATATTTATATTCATAAAATCTGATTGAGAAGTGTTAATATTTACAACTTTCTTAAATATGATATAAACCAATCTAGTTCATTATTTCTGACTCCATAACATTTGAGTTTATTTACCAGGAGTTCATGATCAACTGTATCAAAAGCTTTCTTAAGATCCAGGAATATTGCTGCTGTAGCCTTATCATCATTTAGTATATAGTCAGACACATCTATTAATGTAGTGTCAGTAGAATGGTTTTTTCTAAACCCTGATTGAGATGCATTAATAATATTATTATCAAGTAAAAAGTTATACAGTTGATCATGAACTGCTCATTCAATTATTTTGGAAATAATTGGCGGCACAGAGATTGGTCTATAATTGCTTGGGTCGTTTTTATCACCATCTTTGAATACTGGAGTTACTTTTGCTTTCTTCCATTCAGATGGAAAGATTGAAGAAAATAAAGATAAATTACAGATATAAGCAATTGTATCACAAATCACTGGTGCGGCAAATTTTACCAATTTACAATCTAAGCCATCTATACCAGTGGCTTTGTTACCAGAAAGTTTACAAAGTTCATCAAACACATACTGTGGTGATCTTGGGCACTATTAGTCTTGTGGGCTTTGTTATAATGATAATCTCGATCTTTTGTTAGTCTTATGTAATCACTACTAATCCATTCAGGAAGTGAGCTTTTTATTCTCTTTGTTTTAAGGGGAGCATGGGTGTTACAGATGTTCTCGAATAAACATTTCCAAACTGACCAAGCAGTGTTAACATCAGAAACACTTTTAATTTGATCCCAATTGGCAGATTTAATATCATCAATAAAGGCATTTGCATTAAAGTTTTTATAAGATCGCGATTTAGGTGGGGCCTTTATTTTTTTATTTTTATGAACTAAATAAATTAAAGAATGGTCACTAAGACCTAGACTATGGACACCAGCGAGAGGAGATATTTTGATTTGTAAGAAATATTAAATCTATTGTTGTTTTAGTAATTTCAGTTATCCTTGTAAAATCCTTTACAATTTGGTGTAGGGTACTTTGTTTTGCCAAATTATAAATTTTTCTTAGGTTAGTTTGTTTATTAATATCAAAATTAAAATCTCCTAAAATTACAACATCCTCATATAGTGTGGTACATTGCTGGAACAGTTTAGATAAATAGTCTGCATTTGCACTGGGTGGTCTATATACAGTTCCAACTAGCATAGGTTTTGTACAGGGTAGATTAACTTTAACCCAGAGAGCCTCAATATCATCATGTCTAAGAGTATTTACCTCTTTGTATACAATATCGCATTTGACATAGCATAAGACCCCACCACCAGATTTCCCATCAACTCTACAAATTTCATAATCATTTATCATTATTTCAGAATTATCTATATTGTTAGTAAGCCATGATTCAGAGATACACAGGATGTCAAATTTGTTTTTGTGTAAAAAACGTAAACATTGAATGTTTAGATTACCAATTCTAAAACCTTTATCAGGGGGGCATTTAGGTCAATTAAACCATCATTAAAAGGAAGTTCATTAAGTGCAATTTTAAAGAAGCAACAATGGCAAAACCAATTACTTTCCTGATTTTGATTTCATTTACACAATTTGCATGAAAATCTAAGGAACAATTAGCACATGAATATATTGAATCTAAAGAAAGTATGTTTTTTAAACATTCACCAGATTTTCCAGTAACTATTTTAGACGTTTTGTTATAAGCAAATGAAGATTAGGAGTTTCACTAATTTCGGCAACACTTTCCTTGCCTTTTGTTCATATTTGATGTTGATTAGGACAATACTTTGCTTTTTGACCTTCCTGTTGACAAATCCAACATACTACAGGTGTCCCGTGTCGACAAACTCGCTGTATATGTCCGGTTTCCCACAGAAGTTACAGAAACTAGATGGTGTCTTGGATCTCCGGATAACTTGCTTGGTAAGATCTGTATGATTGAGTTTATACTTCCAAGTAACGCAGATGTTCCATACTTGTTTAGGTGTAGACCATGTGTAGTGAACTTAGAGGCGTCCAGGCCACATGTTGAAAGAAAAGATTTGGAATTGTTGATAAGTTATCTTTGAAAATTGATTGTAGTCGTTCGTTCGTCTGGAGTACTTTGATATTAAGTTGAGGGTCGTATAATCGTTGGCAAATCCCTGACACATAGATTTTTCCAGGTATCCTTTTTTGCAGATCATATACTAGCTTTTTGTAATCTTTCTCAAAAAGATAAATGAAGCATCTTATTTATACTGTATATCAAAACAATTAAAGTAAAACAGTCTTGTACTTAACATGTCCGAATATTGTGTTGAATTGCCTTTTATTTTAGGTCCTAGTTTAACATCATAACATACTGTAGTATAATGAGAGTTTTAACTTGTTTTGTTGCAACCCTGAATTTTCCTATTACAATACTGTAGTGTATAATGCTATGTAGCATTTCCCTGCTAACATTTAATTTGCTCACTAGCATTCGAATGCTAGTGTAGCATTCACCCACTAGTATTCGAATGCTAGTGTAGCATTCACCCACTAGCATTCGAATGCTAGTGAAGCATTCACACACTAGCATTCGAACACCCACTAGCATTCGAATGCTAGTGTAGCATTCACCCACTAGCACTCGAATGCTAAGTATAGCCCTTCGAAATGCCAATATTAGCATTCCAGGAGTAGCTTTACATTTCACACATGCATTGTATACGGTCAAACCTTACCCGCCGCTGAAAAAGGGGGAGTTTTGACCTGGTTTGCCATGTTTATGATATTTCGTGTGGTAATCGAGTCGAATGCAGTTTTAATGATGCACTCTTTTGTGTTCGTTTGTTCGTGTCGACACATTCAGTATCAAATGGCGATATTTCTGTATTTTTTCAATCAATTGCTTGCTTGCGAGTATTATATAAGGTATGGTTTAAAGATCTTTAGCTATGTTCGGCTTCGGGATGTTATACCACACTTAGGCCTAGACTAGGCTAGGCTATAGGGGTCTTCGGTTTCGTGTTGTCCAATTCTAGGTCGTCCAATTCGAGGTCGCCCGGGTCGTTGGGGTCGTCCGATTCGAGGTCATTGCTTTCTACACACCCGTCATAATAATCAACCAATGTAAATTAAAGTAATGCAAATAGTTAGAGAAAAAAAAACTGCCATTTGTCGTCGGACTCGGAAGATTCTTAAGAGCTTTCTCAGAAAGTCAAAAGGTATCGAGAACATCTAAGCTGTGGCTGTATCATTAGAATGGTATAACTTGTTAGGCACGATTGTACAATTGGGAGCTCCAGGTTCAGATATAGCATTTATAGTATGCTTTCATATTTACAGGAGCTGGAAGGAAGGCTATATCTACACTGGAAATGCTTGAGCTGAAAGGGTAACGGGACGATTCGGCCCTGAGACGATTCGGCCCGGGACGATTCGGCCCTGGGACGATTCGACCCGGGACTATTCGGCCCTGAGACGATTCGGCACACTTAAATTTATCGGCTTTGATATGCATTTTATAAGCATAAAATAAGCTTTTTCCCAAAACTTTATTTTCAGAGAGACTATGGGGTAGTACTACTAGGGATAAAGATGCAATAAAGCAAACATTTTGAAAACATTGTCGAAAATGATCAATTTTTAGTCACGCGAACGATGTAAACAAGTTACGCCCTCTGTTGGCCGCTTGGCAAATGCACGAAATAAACAAGGTTTTCGAAGTAATAAATTGAATATAAAATTACGTTTTTTTAGTAATTTATTATATATATTATATCAAAATTGTCAATATCAATAAAATCGGATTGTTAAACACCTTTAAAAACTTGATAAATACCCAAAAAAATGAATATGAATTTGGTCTAAAGTGAGACGTTTCGGGCCACAAAGTGGGATGTTTCGGCCCAAAAGTGGGCCGAATCGTCCCACCAAAAGTGGGCCGAATCGTCTCAGGGCCGAATCGTCCCTGAACCAGCTGAAAGACAAATTTCAAGATACATACAGTAGGGTTTTCTTTATTGTGGTCATGTCTGAAAACTGATTCTTCACCATTATAACACATTGCGTGATATCCATTGGGTATCCATTCTTCTGGAACATCTCGTATTGTATGTATGTGGAAATTTGTCGTTCAGGTATATTGGCCATGATCAATTATACTGTGTCTATATCTGGAGACAAAATGGTACATCCTCATCTTGAGCTTTTTGAATATGTAACTCTCTTTAAAGTAAGTTATTTAAAAACCTCTTCAAAACCTCAACCCACCATTATGTCCAATACAGAAAGCTCCTGCAAAGATGAACTTTTCCGAGTCTGATTGTTATGACTGGTAGATGAACAGCTAGATATATATTTTCAGAGTGTACTGTAGTATAAAACTGTTGACATGTCATTTGGATAATTAGGAATGATGGGCAAATACTATCGTTGATTTCTCCACTTATTATCACCTATGCCTAAATCTAGACCAGGGTGACTAGTGTTGGTCCCCAGTGTATTAGGTAACCATCCATTCAGTCGCATAAGATATGTGCTTTAAATTGCTTTACTTGCTTTATGCTTAACTGAAAGTTGGCCATGCTTCTCTTTAGGATTTGGAAAATATCTTAAAATGTCTACATATTTTTTTTAGAATATTTTATTTGTTAGGTTTTTCACGCAAATGTTATAGGTACAGTACATCGCTGATATCTTCTTGTGTACAGTACCTTGTTGGGTCATAAGCATTGTGGTTCCCATATATTATCACCAACATATTGACGTATATTCTCGTCATCACTTTTGAAATTTGAATTTTGTTTTTATTCTCTAATCTTCAAAACATACATAGGCTTAGCAAAATCATAATCATAATAGCTCATAAATTATCAAAACCTGTAGCTTATGGTGGCCATTTTGACAATCAAAATGGTCGCCATTGAGTGAAAAAAAATGTGCGGCCATTGGGCGGCCATTGGGCGGCCATTGGGTGAACTTCAAATAATGCTGTATTTGGATTTCTTGACCGTCAAAACCTACATTTTGCCACCAAAATCATGTCTATACATGCTGTAGAAGCTGAGATATGAGCACAAATCTGTATTAAGGCGGCAATTTTAAAAAACAAGATGGTGGCCATTGGGTGAACTTTAAAATGCTGTATTTAGATTCCTTGACCCTCATCAATACATACACTTTGCCTCCAAAATCATTTTCATACATGATGTAGAAGAGGTGTAAGAACAAAAACCTGTATTTTATGGCGGCCATTTTGAAAATGTACACGTTCCTCATAATATTTACAACCATAATAATAAAATGTACTATTAAATAGGCTAGTATGCTAGGTTGATTATTATGGAAGTCATGTGACACACAGAACGTGATCAAATGTGGAGTGTTGTCAAAGTGCGAGGCACGCAATGCATGCAATCCATGCAATGCATGCAATCCACGACGGTAATTCAACGGAAAAAATACCAACAAGTTCGAATAATAAGCCTTTGTTAATATTTGTGTACAATTCATAAACATTTATGAATCACCTACCGTTAATGTAATTATGTTAACAATTTCGAATATCCAGATGCGACTTTGATGTTTACAGTTAGTTTTAGGTGGTGCCTGGTCACCGTCTAAGAAGCCTAGCTAACTAGCCTAGGCCCTATAGGCCTAGTATACTGTAGCCTGCCCGCCGGAGTAGAGACGGCTATTCGCTGAATGCCTAGTACGGTCTAGGCCTAGCAATAGCTTCTTTATCAACGCTGTCAATGGACGAATACAGTAGATTACAGATATTTTAAATCTAAGTCTTGTGAAATGTATTTTTTTCAACAAAATATCATCTAGTAGGACGCCCTATATTATATTAGGGGCTAGACTAGGCCTAGCCTAGCCCTAATAATAAAACAACTACAAGCGAGACCAACAAGCCCAGACTTGACTTTATTTTAGTAGTAGGGGTATGTTTAGAACAACATAACATAAAATAATGATTTTATTTTATAATTACTCCTCTCTAATGTTTCATATGAACATACTAATTTATATTAAATTATTTAATATGTTTTATGGTGCCTTGCACTTTTGGTACAATAGTGCAGTTACACTTCGTACTGACTCGCTTGAATTGCAATTAACATGGTCACGTGGGCCGTTGACTCCACTGACGCCAATGAATCCATGGCTTGCAGTTTGTCAATACCCTCAAATGTGTGTTGGTATTTGCATAACAATAAACATCTTTATTATACAGTTTGCGTCCTTGGAGATATGCACAATTAAATTTACCAGTGAGAGCCTAGACATACATAACCTACAAGGGTAATTTTATGGAGCAGTACTTCTGTTTTAGATTCATTTGTAGGGTGAGTTATATCCTGCATTATTATTTAATAATACAGTTTTATTTAATGTAGACTGTTTGTTTGTAATCAGAAAGAGCCAGTCTAGATAGCGAGTAAACAATGCTATACTGACTGTCTATTTTGTACTGTAATTAAAAGTCATTGTAAATAATATTCAATTGCATAAATGCAAATATAGTTTATCCTAAAAATTGAAATAATGGAGCATATTGCAGGCCTGTAGTAGGCAGGCGGGTGAGGATTATGGTTTGGATGAACCCCTTGTGAATCCTCATTTCCCTGCAAACCCCTTTCCCAATAGGTTCCTTCCCATATTTTCCCAGATATTGTTGATTTACGAGGTGTTGCTTCCTTCATGGGCCTGAATTGTAGTTTTAGCGGTTACTTCAATACTTGGACAATTAATAAGAAATCATCTGCTGAAATTTCATGTTTAACTGTCTAAATTTGTTTATACCACACTTTAATTTCAAAGATATAAATAATATAAATATTTTCTTGTTTATTTTAACATTAAAACAGTAATAGAAATATTGTGCAATTAAAATTAAACTAAAACATTGTAAATAATATTCAATTGCATAAATGCAAATATACTTTATCTTAAAAATTGAAATAATGGAGCATATTGCAGGCCTGTAGGCAGGCGGGTGAGGATTATGGTTTGGATGAACCCCTTGCAAACCCTCATTTCCCTGAAAACGCTTTCCCAATAGGTTCCTTCCCAAATTTTCCAAGATATTGTTGATTTATGAGGACATAGTGACATATGTATACAGTACATAATCACTACCATAACTAGACATGAAACTCGTCACCTTGACGAGTTAGTTATCCGCACGACAAACGCCACATGCAGGTCATACGTGAGAATATTGCACACCGAAAAAGATTATGGCATTATGACCTGAACTGAAGAATATGATGTGTTGTTAGTGCTGAATGCTTTATATTTTGTGTCATATAGTATACACAGTATAATCTGTATACATATCACAAACAGTGTAAAATAGGTGAAATTATGGGACCCCTATTTTATTTTAATTTTTAACATGTTGACGGTTTCAAAATGAAACGCGAAGGTAGCAACTTCGGAAGGAAATTATCTAAGCAACAACATATTAACATGTAGAAGAAATTTGAATATGTGAAATATTAATGCGCGCTCTTTTAAATGTAATGAATCATGACGCAAAAGATGAAAATACGATATGTTTTGTTTAACTGGCCATATGATGACGTCACAACATCCGATTTGCAAAAAGTTTACATGATTTCGTATCTACAATCCCATAGCTGCCAGAAAACGTTTTAATCGTGATTATCACATTTTATTCTTACAAGCTATAACACATTAAAATTTACTGTAAAGATGAAATTATTGACCCACGTAATTAAAATTTTTAAGCATGATGACGTTATCAAAAATTAAAATATTTTAACTCATGCGAAAGACAGTTCATTGACCTGATTGGCAAAATATTTACATGAATTTGTATCTACAATCCAATAGCTTCCAGAAAATGTTTTAATCATGATTATCACTTTTTATTCTGACGAGCTATAACAGATTGAAATTTACTGTAAAGATGAAAATAGGTGACCCATGTTATTTACATTTTTAGACATGATGACGTCATAAAAATTAAAATATTTTTAACTCATGCGAAAGATAGTTGATTGACCTAGACAGTATTAAAATATATGAGAAAATGGAATACGTATAAGCGAGATGCGCTCTATTTAATGTAATGAGCAATAACGAAACAGTCAAAAATCTTATATTTTACATTCGTGTGGCCATACGATGACGTCATAACATCCAAGGGGTAAAGATTCTGCATGAATTCATATCTACAACATATCTGCTTACATATTAAATTAAAAAAATTGGGGGTAACAGTTGATCCTGAGGAGCTATAATACATTCAAAATAGGCATAATTTTGACAATATTTTGTCACTTTTGCAACTAAAACGCACGCAAATGGTCTAAATCAACCTGTTCATATGACATCATTTTAATTTGAAATGATGTCAATCTTTTTTAAAATGACTAGGAAAGGCTGTAAAATCATAATTCAAGAGAAAAACACATGATTTTCATGCTCCGTGCGCACCTTACGCATAAATTTTTTTCGCGCGTGGGAATTTTTTACATGCTCAAAATGTCATAATCAGCGTAGAAAATTGATTAGAAATTAATTTTATGCGCGTGCGCGCGTAACTTTTTGTGAAACATGCCATTTTTAATCCATAGAAAGTTTGCACTTGATATGACTTAAATATTCACCAAGTGTCAATACAAAATAACTTTTATTTTTTATCCTATGATCAATCATTGAAATTCATAAAATCGCGCGTAAGTCACGTTGCGCAACTCTGACGTCATTCAAAATATGGAGGTGCACAACTTCAGGTAAATGTCTATATGATGACCATGTTATACAATCTTATGTTGACAAGGATAAGAGATATGCGTGCATCTTTAATCAGGCAAAAGAAATGACCTTAACAACTACCGGCCTATCTCTATCCTTCCCCTTTGCTCCAAAATTATTGAAAAATCTATTTCCCAACAAATCTATTCTTACTTTGACTCTAATAACTTAATATCTACCTCTCAATCTGGATTTCGTCCCCAACATTCTATCCTTACTGCTCTTACTAACACATATGATAACTGGCTTCACAATATCAGTAACAAGAAAC
The DNA here is from genome assembly GCF_963402885.1 of Antedon bifida. Taxonomy (NCBI): domain Eukaryota; kingdom Metazoa; phylum Echinodermata; class Crinoidea; order Comatulida; family Antedonidae; genus Antedon; species Antedon bifida. The sequence continues at coordinate 27,334,890 of NC_136228.1, forward strand.
TTACTGGCACTATCTTTATCGATCTCAAAAAAGCTTTCGCCACTATTGACCATAATATTCTTCTTGCTAAATTACCCTACTATGGATTTTCTCCTTCAACTATCTCTTGGCTCCGATCTTATCTTTCTAATCGCTCTCAACAAGTTCTTTTTGAAAAAACTCTTTCTTCCTCTGGTTTTCTTTCTACTGGAGTTCCTCAAGGCTCCACTCTTGGTCCTCTTCTCTTTTCCATCTACATTAACGACCTTTCATCTTCTCTAATCTCTCATAACTCTAATCTACATGTTGACATGTATGCTGACGATACCATCATCTACTATTCTAACTCCTCTTCTAATCTTATTGAACAGAATCTTAATAATGCTCTAATTCATCTCTCTACCTGACTAAAATCTAACAGACTCACACTCAATATCTCAAAAACTAAATCTATGCTCATTGACTCTTCTCAAAAACTTAAATCTAACTCTATCACCCTTACTCTTAATGATTCTCCTTCAATCTGTTACTTCTCACAAACACCTTGGAATCATAATTGACAATACTCTAACCTGGAAATCTCACATATCTTCCCTCTGTCAAAAACTAAATTCTATTATCTACTTACTCAAACGTACCTCTAAATTTACAAACAAATCTTCTCTTCATCTTCTGTACAATTCACTTTTCCTTTCTAGACTTGACTACTGCTGCTCTGTCTGGGGTTCTAAACCTTCTTCTACCACTAAACTTAAAAAAATCCAGAATAAAGCTATCCGTCTACTACTCGATCTATCTCCCACTACACATCTCTCTCCTCATCACTTTTCCAGTGCTAAGACTCTCCCCTTCCATGAACGATACCTCTTTCAGCTTGCTTGTCTATCTTTCAAAGCTCTACATCACTCTGCTCCACTTACTATCTGTCAGCTTTTAACTAAAGTAAACTTCCAACGGCCGTATGAACACTAGGCAAATTACTAAAGGAGATCTTCTTATCCCTTGTCCTTACCTTGAAATCTTTAAACTTTCTTTTAGTTTCAATGCTCCTTCTTTCTTTAATTCTCTACCTTTAAGCATTCGTAACTCTTACAATTTCTCCTCCTTTAAATCTCTTTTGAAAAAACACCTGTTTCTCTCTCTGATTTTATTTCTTTTTATCCTTCTTTCATTGTTGGCATACTGTATATTTATATATATATATTTATTTTTTGTTATCTTTGTTAATTTTGTGTTTTTATAGTTTATTTTGTATTTACTGTTTGTATTGTTTGAGGGTCCCTAATGATCAGCTGATGCTGGATGGACCACTCTCATAAAATATTGTTGAAATAAAATAAAAAATAAATATGGCAGAAAGTCCCACAGAACTTCAGAAAGTATTAAAAGCTATTCATAACTATTGTGGTATGTGGAACCTCACAGTTAACACGACAAAAATAAAAATTATTATTTTCTCTAGAGGTAAAGTTAGAAATAAACCCATGTTTATGTTTGGTGATGAACAAATTGAGATTGTAGATGATTACATTTATTTAGGGACAACCTTTAATTTTAATGGCAAATTTAATAAAGCTATTATATATCGGTATATTTATTCAAAATTCACATACAAATTGCATACATGGCAGCACATGGCTGAATTGCATATGTATTACACTATAAAAAAATATTTAATCAGGTATATTTTATAGGTAAATAGGCAGGGAGATCAGTTAAAACCAAAGGTTGTTGTGAGTTGGCGGCTATAACTAATTGTTACTTGTTGGTTCCCCCTCCTGTTGAAATCACTTTTCAGTCTGAGTAAGTCAAATGGCTGAGCGGTTAAGGCAGGGGCGCCGTTTAACGTACCTAAAAAAACAACATCTGCAAGGGTTCGAGGCCAACTCGCTCCTAGTTCTGGTGGTGGAATAAGTCTTCTCGGAGAAGGACTATAAGCCGTAGGTCCAGTGTACACAGTTATAACCTGTGTGCACTTTAAAGAACCCAGTTCATTATTCGAGAAGAGTAGGGGTTACCCCGGTGAACTGGTTCACTAAATAGGGGATTACCACCTTTCTGATCGATAGGACAGTGATTAATTTACTATTGGTAATCCTTGGCCACATTGCCTAAAGACATAAAATAAGAAAAAATTAAAGTACGTCCTCTAGCCTCCGGCTTACAGCTCACTGGTTATAATACATATACATAATACATTGTTGTAATTGGTCAATTTTGAACTTTAACCCTTTATATCTCGAAAACGCTTCCTATGCTGATCGATTACCTTCCAGATTCATAATCAAAAATTCTGGTCTAGAAAAGTTGGATGGCAATTTGTCCCCTTTCGGGTTGTGATTCCCCCCTCTTGCCACTGGACTCTATTGCTGATATTATAAAGTCTCATAATGTTGGGTATCATCTATATGCTGATGATACTCAACTTTATTCAAGCTTTGATCCTAAAATATCTGGTGACTTAGAAGTGTCTATTTTTAGATTAACAACCTGTATCAATAAACTTAAATTATGGATGTGTAAAAACAAACTTAAGCTAAATGATCAAAAGACAGAACTTTTAATTTTGGTTCCACCAAAGGTTAATGTTAATGATAGGAAAATTGAACTTAATTATTGGTGGTGAAATTCTGAAACCATCAGATACCGTTAAGAATCTTGGAGTATAGTCTTCGATACAGATCTTAGCATGACTCCTCATATTAAAATATGATTTGTCGCATGGTTAACTGGTATCTAAGAGGTCTACGTAGAATAAGAAAGTTCTTAGATAATAAGACATGCACTGAGGCCACTAGGTTGGACTATTGTAATTCGTTGTTTGTTGGTATATCTGTTAAAGACAGACAGCGATTGCAAAGACTACAAAACCGAGCCGCTAGGCTTGTATTTCAACGAGCTTCATTGGCTTCCCATTCATTGTAGAATTCAAGTTAAGGTACTTTTGCATGTTTATAATTGTCTCGCAAACCTAGCACCAGATTACCTACAAGATTTTATTAGACTGTATGATTGTAAAAGAAGGGGCTTCGATCTGAGAATGCTTCTGTACAATCCAATTACTAGGCGAGTTTCAGGTGATCGTGCATTTTTCAAGTGTGGCCCTGTGTTCTGGAATGCTCTTCCAGCACATATTAGACTGCCTGAATCGAGGGTTTTGTTTAAATGCCTTCTTAAAATGTGTTTATTTCCCAATTAGTTTTAATATCTAAGACTTCTATATTTTTTTATTTTTTAAAAATGTATATTTTCCTATGTCATTTTAATTCATTGAGATCTATATGTTAAGCGCTTTGTAAGCAATTATTATTATTATTAATATCCCTTACAAAATGTTCTATAGAATTAAATAATATATTGCTATAGAATTTATATATAATATTCTATAGAATTTGTTTATAGATATTCTTTTGAATGATTCTATAAAATCAAAAATCTTTCAAGATTTCATAGAATTTCTGTAGAGATTTTATAGAGTTTTTATAGAGATTTTATAGATTTTCTATAGAATGATTCTATAAAATCTCTATCAAAATTCTATAGAGGTTTTGTATAGAAAAGTTCTGTATATTTTTTCTGCTTTTTGTCCAGGTTTTAATTAGCTTTTCAACACTGACAGCTCAGAGACTCGACTGACAATAGAAATAATGATAGAAAGTGATGCTTTGAAATAAATGTTAAGAACAGAGCAACAATGTAGTAGTTTGTGTATATTCTGTTGTTCCAGTTAGGCCTAGTTCATCAGTAATTTGTGATATACAACATTTTGCATATTGAAATCTGGTACATATACAAGTATGTGAACCAACTCTTGTCAGAGAAACATACAGCAATGCCTTGTGAAAAAAACCGATTTATCTAGGTGTATGACAATACTTCTGAACGTTTGACCCTGTGACTTATTTAACGTTTGACCCTGTGACTTATTTATTGTCATAGCAAAAATACATCTAGTTCGAATGGTTATATTAGATGGATCCAATGATCTGAGAACTATAATGGGACATCCAACTTTAAGTAACAAAAATAAGTGAGGCGATAATGCAGATATGTCGATAGAATTGAGAAAATTTGGACATATACAGCATCGATTAAGGCATTAGAACTTGCACAATGGTTTATGAATGCTGGCAACTTGATTTTGTAGTAAATACTTCAGAAGAAATGTCTTGCCAGTTCCGCCAGGGGCATCTAAAAACACAATTCCAGCATATATTGACCATATTAGTCCAGTCCACTGGGGCGGATCCAGACATTTTTGAGAGGGGGGGTCCGCCGATAAAAAGGGCACATCAGATATTGAGTATTTGAGCCACAGCCCCCCCATGGTGGGGGTTGTGGCGAAGCGAATTTTGTTACAGGACACACTTAGATGGCCGGAAATGGCACTCTCGCACGCAAAATCCATGATAAATGGCACCTTTCTAGTTCGCCGGAAATGACACTTATTAGCAGGGTATAACGATGCAAAATTAAAAGTTGTTATTTTTCAACCAATTTAAACATTATCTGTTGGTATTTTGTTTCAATATTCCAATAAAGAAAGAATTACGAAAATCTGACTTGTAGTTTTCGAAATATAGGGTCTAAAACATTGCCGAAAATGATCGTTTTTAGCCACGAACGTTGTAAACAAATTGCGCCATTTTTCGCTAAAATAATTACATATAATTACGTTTTATAGTAATTTCTTTTATATATTAACATTGGAAATATCAATAAAATATGTTATTAAATGTTTATAAAATATATAGAGTTGTTTATTTAACGGAATTCGTACAAATTCATTGCTCTAAATTTGTGTAGTACCGTTCAGTACAGAGAGATCACGTGACTTCTTGGTACACGCGAGAGAAAACATTCCGCTGTGGGTGATTCGCGTCCACCAATCAAATAGCCAGAATCCAAAATCATTCAACCGTGAGCTCTGCCGATCGCGGGAAAGCTCAGCTTTGATTGGCTTACGATGACATCATATCACAAAATGGTGGTTTTGTAGTTGAGCCTCACGTAATTTTCACAAATATTGTTTCAAAAATGAAATAAATGAACCTTCTTTATGGTATGTGTGATTTTTCTTTAAAAGATTTGAATAATAAAGGCTTCATATCGAGAAAAAAACATTTTTTTTGGCACTTATAATAAATATTTCTCAGAGAAAAAAGCACATGGCTTCAACTTGTAGAACTATATTATCTTGGCATAGGAAGACAAACAAATCCCAGGTCATGAGAGGCTCAACTACAAAAACAAGGTTGAATAGTCTAATTTCGATGATTTTTTAGTAAACAATCTACCGCGTATGGTCGTACGCGCTAGATAGTACGATATTTTAACTACATTTTTTACATGTTTGGTTGGATGTAATGGAAATAAAAAATAGTTGATCTGATGGAATGATATGTAAATAAACAAATACTCAAAAGAATTATGTTTACAGTTCAATTATTTTCAGAATAATAATACATAAAAATGTGTTTACCAATGGACAAATAATCGAGTCAATGACATAGCGCGCATGGTAACGTACGCGGAGTTGAATCGTAAAAAGTTTACATGCGCCCTCTGTAGTATGTGAAACGATCTATTTTTAGAAGTTTAAGTAGAGATCATCACTCGTCACCACCTCTCACGATGCTCTTTGATCGGCCGCCGTAACTTAACATCGCGCTCATTGTGATAAATTTCTGTTTTTATTTTTGGGGTTAGTGTAGCCTACTCTGTGCATACTAATATACACACAAATATGTCACACAAATAAAATATTGAACCTCTAAAAAAAGGGCACCCTTAAAATTTAGGGGGGGTCCGGACCCCGTGGACCCCCCCTCTGGATCCGCCCCAGGTCCAGCCTTCACCCACAACTAATTGCACAAGAATTTATTTCACCATCAGTACATTTTAGTATGGTCCCCTAAACACTAAACTAAAATTCTTATTGTTTTTTTATTATTAGCTTAAGTGCTAAATGTCAATGGAGATACAAATAAAAGCCTTTAAACTTAAAGACCCCTTACCTGCAATTTTGGACGTTTTTTGGAAAATAATACATATATATCACTTTAAAAACATTAAACCATGTCATTCCTTGTCTTAAATGTACGTTTTATGGTAAATTATGATAAAAAGTGAGAAACAATGCACTACCTAAGTAGCTCGCGGCGATCGACCTCTCGTGGACGGTCTTAGGCCTAGCCTCTAGCTAGGCTTAGTTTTGTAGACCTAGCTGGTAAACATCGGTAACGTACGAACATCGTACGCTAGCTATATACCTAGCCTGACGTTGTATAGTTGCTGCATTAATTGTCTTTCTATTTTTGCCAGACTCCGTCGATACAAATTGGGGAAAACCCGGTATTTTCGCTGAAAAGTTAGGAGTCTTCCATTTGTTTTGGCCTCACGATCGATCGAAAAGTGGGCGAATTACAGGTGAAAAACAAAAATATCAATTAGTCCAGTTCCCTATGTAAAAAAAAGTGCCTTCGTGTGCAGATCATGGGGAAAGTGTAAACATTGTGTTTTATGAATGTTTGAATCATGCTGGTTATAAAAACCCATGTTGTCAAATTTCTAAAATTCAACTTTGACCTCTGACCTCAATTTGAATATTTTGACCCATTGAAAACAAAATGGTCATATCTTTGCAACGCTTAGATTAAATAAAGTAATTTTAGTTTCAAATTATTTGGAAGATGTATATTAATATTCGTTCTAATGGAAAAGTTTGTCCAAAAATGGCCGGAAGTATGATTTTTGGCATTTTTGACCTTTGACCTACATATGATATAACTTCGTAACTAACAGTTGGACAAACTTTAAATAGGGCTCAAATTATTCTGAAGGTATAAGTTTCTATTCAGTCTAATGAGAACTTTTTCAAGAAAATTACTTAAAATCTTTGTATTGACCTTTGACCTGTACTGGTAGTACACATTCCTATAATCTCAAAAACTATTGGCCGTAAAAGGGTTTTTTTTTTGTGAAATTTTTCGAAAAATTTACATTTATATGTTGTATAATAACAAAATTTTATAAAAATGTAAAAAAATTCAATTTTCGAAACCTAACTTTGTAATTTATTAACATCACTAGCGTTTGTTATAGTATTAGTAATGTGTTATATTTGCTGATTTTGAGCACTTCAAATGAATTTATCAGAATTATGTGTATTTAATATTAATTTTTTTTTTTTTGATATAAAGAAAATTTAATTATCTATCAAATAAGACCATTTTCAAATTATTATAGCTAAAATTTAATTAGATACAGGGAAAAAAGTGTATTTTTACTTGGGTGAACAGCGCCCTCAATCTTTATTTTTTCCCTTAAAATACCACATTTTTATGTGGTTTCATAAACTTAGCTGGTTATAATTTTGTTTCAAAGATTTTTTACAGTAACCTGTAATTTACATACCCCTTCTATAACATACTAGGTCAGTTTCTGAAAAAAATTTAGAAAAATATCCTTATAGCTTGATATTTTTGTTGAGGTTATTACATGATACATGCCAACAAAATATTTTAAATTTTGTGCTAAAAGTCCATCTTTTTGGTTTAATAAAAGCTATCTAGCAGTATTACTACACAAAATTCATATTTTATTGGATAGATTTTATGATTATCTTTCCAATAAAATGTGCTGTTTGTGTAAGAATGTCTGTACAAGATTGTTTGTACTGACCAAAAAGATGGATTTTTAGCACAAAATCAAAATCTTTTTTAGCGTGTACCATGTCATAACCTCAAGAAAAATATTAAGCTATCAAAATATTTTTCTCATTTTATCTCAGAAACTTACTTATTATATGGTAGAAGGGGTATGTAAGTTACACGTCACTGACAACAAATCCTTTAAAAAGTTACAACCAGCCAAGTTTATAAAACCACATAAAAATGTGGTATTTTGAGGGAAAAATGAAGATTGAGGGCGCTGTTCACATAAGTAAAAATACACTTTTTTCCCTGTATCTAATTAAGTTTTAGTCATAATAATTTGAAAATGGTCTTATTTGATAGATAATTAAATTTTCTTCATATGAAAAAAATAAAACTTCATATTAAATACCCATAATTTTGATAAATTCATGTGAAGTGCTTAAAATCAGCAAATGTAACACATTATAATACTATAACAAACGCTAGTGATGTTAATAAATTACAAAGTTAGTTTTCATAAATAGAATTTGTTTACGTTTTTATAAAATGTTGTTATTATACAACATAAAAATGTTAATAATAAAGTGCATACTAATATACACACAAATATGTCACACAAATAAAATATTGAACCTCTAAAAAAAGGGCACCCTTAAAATTTAGGGGGGGTCCGGACCCCGTGGACCCCCCCTCTGGATCCGCCCCAGGTCCAGCCTTCACCCACAACTAATTGCACAAGAATTTATTTCACCATCAGTACATTTTAGTATGGTCCCCTAAACACTAAACTAAAATTCTTATTGTTTTTTTATTATTAGCTTAAGTGCTAAATGTCAATGGAGATACAAATAAAAGCCTTTAAACTTAAAGACCCCTTACCTGCAATTTTGGACGTTTTTTGGAAAATAATACATATATATCACTTTAAAAACATTAAACCATGTCATTCCTTGTCTTAAATGTACGTTTTATGGTAAATTATGATAAAAAGTGAGAAACAATGCACTACCTAAGTAGCTCGCGGCGATCGACCTCTCGTGGACGGTCTTAGGCCTAGCCTCTAGCTAGGCTTAGTTTTGTAGACCTAGCTGGTAAACATCGGTAACGTACGAACATCGTACGCTAGCTATATACCTAGCCTGACGTTGTATAGTTGCTGCATTAATTGTCTTTCTATTTTTGCCAGACTCCGTCGATACAAATTGGGGAAAACCCGGTATTTTCGCTGAAAAGTTAGGAGTCTTCCATTTGTTTTGGCCTCACGATCGATCGAAAAGTGGGCGAATTACAGGTGAAAAACAAAAATATCAATTAGTCCAGTTCCCTATGTAAAAAAAAGTGCCTTCGTGTGCAGATCATGGGGAAAGTGTAAACATTGTGTTTTATGAATGTTTGAATCATGCTGGTTATAAAAACCCATGTTGTCAAATTTCTAAAATTCAACTTTGACCTCTGACCTCAATTTGAATATTTTGACCCATTGAAAACAAAATGGTCATATCTTTGCAACGCTTAGATTAAATAAAGTAATTTTAGTTTCAAATTATTTGGAAGATGTATATTAATATTCGTTCTAATGGAAAAGTTTGTCCAAAAATGGCCGGAAGTATGATTTTTGGCATTTTTGACCTTTGACCTACATATGATATAACTTCGTAACTAACAGTTGGACAAACTTTAAATAGGGCTCAAATTATTCTGAAGGTATAAGTTTCTATTCAGTCTAATGAGAACTTTTTCAAGAAAATTACTTAAAATCTTTGTATTGACCTTTGACCTGTACTGGTAGTACACATTCCTATAATCTCAAAAACTATTGGCCGTAAAAGGGTTTTTTTTTTGTGAAATTTTTCGAAAAATTTACATTTATATGTTGTATAATAACAAAATTTTATAAAAATGTAAAAAAATTCAATTTTCGAAACCTAACTTTGTAATTTATTAACATCACTAGCGTTTGTTATAGTATTAGTAATGTGTTATATTTGCTGATTTTGAGCACTTCAAATGAATTTATCAGAATTATGTGTATTTAATATTAATTTTTTTTTTTTTGATATAAAGAAAATTTAATTATCTATCAAATAAGACCATTTTCAAATTATTATAGCTAAAATTTAATTAGATACAGGGAAAAAAGTGTATTTTTACTTGGGTGAACAGCGCCCTCAATCTTTATTTTTTCCCTTAAAATACCACATTTTTATGTGGTTTCATAAACTTAGCTGGTTATAATTTTGTTTCAAAGATTTTTTACAGTAACCTGTAATTTACATACCCCTTCTATAACATACTAGGTCAGTTTCTGAAAAAAATTTAGAAAAATATCCTTATAGCTTGATATTTTTGTTGAGGTTATTACATGATACATGCCAACAAAATATTTTAAATTTTGTGCTAAAAGTCCATCTTTTTGGTTTAATAAAAGCTATCTAGCAGTATTACTACACAAAATTCATATTTTATTGGATAGATTTTATGATTATCTTTCCAATAAAATGTGCTGTTTGTGTAAGAATGTCTGTACAAGATTGTTTGTACTGACCAAAAAGATGGATTTTTAGCACAAAATCAAAATCTTTTTTAGCGTGTACCATGTCATAACCTCAAGAAAAATATTAAGCTATCAAAATATTTTTCTCATTTTATCTCAGAAACTTACTTATTATATGGTAGAAGGGGTATGTAAGTTACACGTCACTGACAACAAATCCTTTAAAAAGTTACAACCAGCCAAGTTTATAAAACCACATAAAAATGTGGTATTTTGAGGGAAAAATGAAGATTGAGGGCGCTGTTCACATAAGTAAAAATACACTTTTTTCCCTGTATCTAATTAAGTTTTAGTCATAATAATTTGAAAATGGTCTTATTTGATAGATAATTAAATTTTCTTCATATGAAAAAAATAAAACTTCATATTAAATACCCATAATTTTGATAAATTCATGTGAAGTGCTTAAAATCAGCAAATGTAACACATTATAATACTATAACAAACGCTAGTGATGTTAATAAATTACAAAGTTAGTTTTCATAAATAGAATTTGTTTACGTTTTTATAAAATGTTGTTATTATACAACATAAAAATGTAAATTTTTCTAAAAATTTCACAAAAAAAACCCTTTTACGGCCAATAGTTTTTGAGATTATAGGAATGTGTACTACCAGTACAGGTCAAAGGTCAATAAAAAGATTTTAAGTAATTTTCTTGAAAAAGTTCTCATTAGACTGAATAGAAACATATACCTTCTGAATAATTTGAGCCCTATTTAAAGTTTGTCCAACTGTTAGTTACGGAGTTATATCATATGTAGGTCAAAGGTCAAAAATGCCAAAAATAATACTTCCGGCCATTTTTGGACAAACTTTTCCATTAGAACGAATATTAATATGCATCTTCTAAATAATTTGACACTAAAATTATTTCATTTAATCTAAGCGTTGCAAAGATATGACCATTTTGTTTTCAATGGGTCAAAATATTCAAATTGAGGTCAGAGGTCAAAGAAGAATTTTAGAAATTTGACAACATGAGTTTTTATAACCAGCATGCTTCAAATATTCATAAAACGCAATGTTTACACTTTCCCCATGATCTGCACACGAAAATACATAGGGAACTGGACTAAATCCGCGCGCAATGCATTTTGGGATTTATAGCGGGCCGCTATAATTATTAGAATCGACTTATTTTTCACATTTTTAACCGTTTAAAGACGAAAAAAGTTATCGCAATAGGACCATATAGTATTATTTTTACATTAAATATAGTTTGTGATCTTAAATTAGATCTAAAAAACGTAGGGAAGGGGGCTTTAATGTCAAGAAGGAAACCTTCCTTGAACAAATAAATCTATAACTTATGCGTCACGCTTGCCATATGATTGTTTGTTGTCCGCTTACCTTGTTTTTTTATCATGCTAATTACTGCCTCATTTAAATAGAACCTGTGCTATTGGTATATAAGTACTTGATTTCACTTCTGATGATGAGAATAGTTTTCTCGAAACAGGTGACGGTATTTTAAGGCAGTTTGCCTATTATTAAATGCCTCACAATTTTGATTTTAACTAAAATACAAATTGAAAAAAAATGTCTACAGAATAATTAGAGATATAAATGTTTACCTTTCATATTTTCAGAAGAGAATGTGTAGTCCTACTGTTACACAGGCATAATTGTTAAATGAAGACGCTGTATTTTCAAAATGGAAAGGTATATTTTTTTTATTTTATTTCAAATCAAACAGATTAACCTTCAATTACTACTTTCTCAGAATTTATATATGTAAAACGAAAAAGAAAACACCAAGATATTATTTTGAGAAAATTTACTTTGAAAACTTTCTTATAAGATTATGTTTAACAGGCCCAATTCTCATCAAATGTAATGATGATAATATTATTTCCATCAATCATCATTTTCATAAAATATCGTAATAATTCAATATTTCTTACATTTTAACAGGAACAAATTAGAAGAAGCTTTGTACAGGCATGATCATTTGCAAACAATTAAACAAATTTGTGAGACGCGACCAGATCTTGTGAATTATATCAATGAGGTATTTAAAACAAGATATATTTTTATAATACTGTAATACCAAAAAGAAATTCCTTTGAAGGTTATATTATTACTATTAATGAAAAAAAAATATCTACTTGTAGTTTTTTCTTATATCAGACTCAATATAATTTACATAGTTGTGGCCATGTACAGTAAGGTAAAATAAATATAAATATTACTCATATTAATATGTACTGTAAATATAACAATGCAGGGGCTGACGCAGGGGGGTTACCCCAGTTGCCCGGGCAACACCCTTAATTTCATCCTAAATATTTTTTTCTGTTATTAAATTAAAATTTAGATCCCATTTTATCATAATAACCATTAACGTTATAGAAGTTCATTGGAAGAGCCTATATGTAAATTGACAGACTATATACGCACCTGCATTGTATTTTCAGGGAGTTGTTAATTAACTCTCTGGTAAATATCGATATTTTCAACTCCAAAATAATTCAACTTTATTTTGAATACCAAATAGGCCTTATAAGTACTTTTATGAAAGAGATTCACATAAAAATAACAAATAAATACTTGGTATTATTTATAAATAAAAATTGGTGATTTTACAGACGTGTTTCTTGCAAACTTTCGCATACTCAACTTTCAATATTTTCGTTTCTATGGAGCGTCAAAAGAGCAACAATAATAGAGGGCTAAAAATTTGATGGAATGTGTCTACATTTAATGTATTTATTGGTGAAATGAACGTTTAATTTGTTCAAAATATTTTGTCAATTTGTCAAAAAAAATGCTGTAATATGTTACTGCTGATACTTTTCTATTTTCAAAGAATATTAATCGATCTTTAAATCAGCATCACTACTTACCCTAGGCCTAGTCATAAGGGTGACCTACAGTAAGGGAATATGATGATATTGTCGATTTTATTCTTAAATTTAACGAAACCGTGTAAAGTATCAACAGTAACATTTTATTTGCATTGACAGTGACAAAATATATTGAATTCAACATGATTTTCACCAAAAAATGAGTTAAATAGATGGATTCCACATAGTGTTTAGCCCTCTATTAATGTTGCTCTTTTGGCGTTCCATAGAAAGAAAATAATGAAAATAGAGTATGCGAAATTCGCATGAGAAAAACGTCTGTAAAATCATCAATTTATTTAAAGAATGTGGTATTCAGGATATTAAAGTTGGTTAACAAATTTAGAGTTAAAATGCAAGGCAGGTGAGAAAGAGAATTATTGGTAATCTTAGGTCTTGGGTCTTGGTTACATGATCTTAGGTCTTAGGGGGTCTTAGCTTTCGTGATCTTAGGTTTCGTGACACCCCATTAGTACCAGGAAGGTTTTAAACAACATTACCAGGGTTTAGTGGGGATTTTGCTTGGGTTAGGGGTAGTAGGCTATCAAATTGACCATAATTGTAGTAGGAAAGTATTTTTATTATCTCTGGGAAGGGGTTAGGAGTTTGGGGTGGGGTAAAATCTCGAGGAGTTTGATATCGACTGTGTAATTTGCACATTTGGCGATAAATAATTATAAGTCAACTAGGACTCGAACGCACAAACATTTGTCCACATCATCACGAGACTACGTTTTACCATGGATTAAGGAATAGAAGGATATGCATCGACGGTGACCTCAAATGATTTTTCAACACGCTTGCCTATACCAAAGCACTGCTGCCATTCAAACAAACACGCTCATTGAACTCCATGTCTCTAACCGCGGCCCTCTATAGAACGCTGCGAATCAACTGTTACATTTTTTTAGAACAAAACGTAGCCATGTAGAAATCGTATGCGCAGTCTGATTGTTCTATTGACATGTCTGGTCGATGATTAATTGACAACAAGAATATATTGCTGAACAATTCTGTTTTAATTTCATCACAATCGGACTACGAAAAGTTCACTTTCTTACGACCGGTAATTTTAAGTAGTTGGTATAATATTAATAAAATATGCAATTTTTATATTTGAATTATCATATTGGCCTTCCAACTGCTGCCATTAAAAATTGTGTTACTCTATAGAATATTAAATTATGCATTTGACCATGTATGTTGTTACCGTGTCCTGTGTACTCACGTACAAAAAACATGTTATTAATATATGGCTAAGAAGTGGTTTCTTCATAAATCTCCTTATTTATCGATGTCATTATATTTAAATTGCAGTGCCTGGTGATTGGCTAGTGGTTATGTCATCCATATCACATCCAATCACCGGGCCTAATTGAATGAAAACTGCGATCCTTGATCCGGGATTGACTGGCTATTTATAGTTGCGATACGTCACCACTGACTCTACTACTACTCTCCAGCGCTCGTTCGTTTTCGCAAGGCAAGCTTATAACCATGAACAAACGAAGCATAAAAGTACCTTGTCTATTACTGTATTATTATTCCCACAAAAAGTAGACAATGATGAGAATATAGATCATGATTACACGTTAGCTACTACACTTAAGATTGGCCTACCTGGCCTATATCAATGTCGGCAAATCATATAGGGTTTACTAGTAAGCCTAGAAGGCCTGGGCCTAGTATCCTTGCTGATTTTGTAATTTAACTTGTAGGCTGAGACAACAAATGTAGGGCTACTACAGGTCATAAAATGCTACTTTAAGGTCATAGAAACATTATAGCGTAGATCAATCGTGGCAGATTTTGAACATGGCAAAATTAATGTTTTTTAAACACAAAGGGTATAACTACAATTTACAAACAATTTGTATTTAATCTTGTAATTACATTTATTAATAATCTTGTAATATTTCTGGGAGATCGTTTAATTTAAATTCAGAAAAGTTAAATTTGTCGCATAAAGTTTTGTTTGTCGCCATTAGTGCTAACAAGCATATGAATGTGCGATACTCGAGGTACAGCAAAAGAAGCTGTAATGACGTCATAAGACGGGATGTAACGTCACATATACATCAATAACCTTGCTACCAAATATGGCTATATTCCGAAAAGTTACGTCACATAACCGGAAATGGCATAATTATGGTAAATTATGAAATCTCAAGTGATTTTTTGCTATTTTGATGTCACAATACCATAAATAGGTTTTACTGTATATACTCTTATTCTCCAAGTCAAGACCTTTGAAATGACACCAAACACGGCTATATTATGACAAAAATCGTTTGGCACCAAGGTACATGACGTCACATGGCTGCATCCGGTTTGAAATTAAAAAATCCGGCTCTATAGCTTTGAGGACATGTCCCTGTAGTATACCCATGCCAAATCCCAGCTCAATACTATAACGAATAAGGGAGGTCGAGTAGTACTTTATAAATCGCAATTTTTTTTATTGATACCATGTTTATGACGTCATAATTCTGCATCCGGTTGAACTACGAACATTTTCTCTCTATAGCTTTGTTCACCTATTACCCTAGTATGCATGCCATGTTTCAGAGCCGTCAGATGACGTTTAAAGAACTAGTAGGACTTGAAAGTTGGCTCAATAGTGTCCAGATGGAAGAAGAGGAAGAGGAGGAGGAGGAGATGAGTGAGTCCTAGACTGTGGTACCCCGAGTAAAAATATAAAATATTAATCATGCCACCAAGATAAGAGCGCGCGAAAGCATAGACAACAAGGTTGAAGGTTGTTGAGCATGTACAGTAAACAATATATTATAGGCACGACGGTTAATTATACTGTGTTTATTTTGTAACATTGTGGCCGGTCCGCGCTCTGTAGGGTTAGAGTCATGGAAGCTTTGATCTCAAACTGATGCATATCCTTCTATTCCTTAATCCATGGTTTTATGCACCGCGCCAAGTAACTTGCTTGAATAAAGAATTAAAATATGCATATATAGCGCAATCATTTTGTTATTCGCTCCCTTTATAGATGCGATGAAAAACTTTTTGTGATTGGTCAATATTCTTGGTAGTAACATGGTACGTGCGCGCTGGTACGTGTGCGCTGAACATCCGGTGATTTGACTCGAAGAAGATGAATTATTTATTCGCCCTACATAATAATAATAATAATATTATAATTAATATAGGTTTATTGATGGACATTCTTCTGTTAATTTACAAGACCTAGACCTAAGTGGATATTTTATTGCCAAGGAATCATTAATTAGTAATTATCTGTATGTATCAAATCAAATGTATCAAATGAAAACTAAACCAATTTTGTTTATTGCTTGGTATCGCCCACCAAATTCCTGTCTTGGTACATTTGATGGTGGGATGGTATCTTCATAATTATAACATTTGTTTCAATAAAAATCAATCGGGGATTTATCATTACTCCATGTCTCACCATTATATTAAGGATTGTATGTATTTTATCAGCTACATCTTTTATTATACAGTTATTAGGTGATCATTTAGAATAAAATGATCACCTATTGTTATTGTATCAAATCTTTATTCTTCTTCTTATTCTTATTATTTATTTCTCTCTGTACAAATTTGTGTAACAATTATCTCAAAAAGTTAAATGTCAATGATCACAAATTTTTCACAATGTCTTTTAAATACTTTAACTTAACCATAATAAGCTTTTCAGCGTGATCACTCAACCGTGACGTCATTAATACGCGATTTTGTGAAATCACACTATCAATCATATCTCCATAACTCTTTATCACATATCAATCAAATTCACTACACGTAAACTTCAGGTCAAGGGTAAAAATATAAGCAAATAAAAACTTGCGTGTTTCTAGGTCATGCATGTGAAATTTCGCGTTAAGTTTTGATCAATTTAGAGCATGAATTAGGCCATTTGCGTGTTTCAAAAAATTACTGCACAAAAACACGTTTTTGCGCGCGCGATACTTAAAAAGCGTAAACAATACAATTTTTTTTGTACAAATCACATTCTACCCACCATCCGTAGTACATTCACCAAATTTCAGTCCGTTCCGACTTAAAATAACGCTATACGAGCAGGTTAAAAATGACAAAATGCGCACATTAATTGCATCAAAGTGCTGAAAATGGTGAAAAATAGGCCTTTTTTAAAAATGAAAATAACTCTTCAGAATGCAAGATGACCCCCAGTTTTTTTAACTTATTCGGGAAGCCATTGAGTTGTAGATATGGCACATTTGACGTACAAAATGTTGTGACGTCATCAAATGGCCACTTGAATTTAAAATTAAGTTTTTTTCTCTTTCGTCATATAATTATCATATTCAATAGAACGCATCTGTTATTTTGTGCCTGATTTTTGCTCAAATTTTAGTATGTGATTTCTCAATTAATTGGCTTTCTCATGACTTTCCACTATTTTCATTTTGATGACGTCATCCTGCGTAAAACCTTGAATAACGTAGGTCGTGTAATTTCAACTTCGCCGTGAATTTAAATATCTTACAGCTCTTCAGAATTGAAGGTTACCTTGATTATTATAATTTCTTATGAAAGCTGATGAAATGTAGATATGAATTCATATAAAAATCAAGCCTATCGGATGTTGTGACGTTAACATATGGCCAGATGAAGTTAAAAAGTAGTTTTTTCATCTTTTTCGTCAAAGTTATACAAATTTCAAAGAGTGCGCACAGCGCTTCTACGTGCCAGATTCTCTTCCAATTCTAATATTTATTTGCTCAATTCATAATCTTTCGAAATTGCCATCTTCGAATTTATTTTGATAATTCCATCATACCAAAAAATTAGAACATGATATGTGTCCCGTGATTTCAACTATGCTACACTGTATATAGATATACAGTATATACTGTACATATTGTATATGGCATATAATAGGCACAACTCAGCACTATAAGCGTATAATAGGATGGTATACATCAACATTTTCTGATCGTATGTTAACGTACGTGCATGTTTAAAAAAATTAATTTCAGTAAAATGATAAAAATGATCACCTATAATTCGTCAAAGTGACGAATTAAATTCTAGTTTGTATTTTGAGTTTATATGCATTTTCTGAGACTGTCATCAATGAGCAATTAAAATAATACAAGTACACAGTAGCCTAAAACGCTACGTAATACGCAGCATTAAAGTATATTTAGGTGATCATTTAGAATAAAATGATCACCTATTGTTATTGTATCAAATCTTTATTAGGTGATCATTTAGAATAAAATGATCACCTATTTTGTATGAAATCTTTATTTATTTTTTTTCTTTTTATTCTTTCTGTACACTTTTTGTGTAACAAATATTTCAAAAAGTTTAATGTCAATGATTACCAAAATTTTACAATGTCTTTTAAATACTTTAACTTAGCCATAATAAGCTTTTCAGCGTGATCACTCATCCGTGACGTCATTTATACACCATTTTGCGAAATCACATTATCAATCATATCTCCATAATTCATTATCACATATTAATGAAATTCACTAAACGTAAACTTCAGGTCAAGGGTAAAAATATTAGCAAATAAAAACACACGCGTACGTAGGGTCATGCGCGTGAAACCGCGCGTTAAAAATTTAAAACGCTCAAAATTAAGTTTTGATCAATTTAGAGCATGAATTAGGCCATTTGCGTGTTTCAAAAAATTACTGCGCAAAAACACGTTTTTGCGCGTGCGTACATAGGAAGCGTAAAAAATAAAATTGTTTTGTACAAATTGCATTCTACTCATCTTCCTTAATACATTCACCAAATTTGAGTCCATTCCGACTTAAAATAACGCTATATGAGCACGTTAAAAATGACAAAATGCGCACATTAATTGTACTAAAGTGCTAAAAATGGTAAAAAATAAGGCCTTTTTAAAATGAATATAACTCTTCAGAATGGAAGATGACCCCCATTTTTTTTAAACTTATTATGGAAGTTAATGAGTTGTAGATATAAATGTATATACACATTAGACGTACAAAATGGTATGACGTCATCATTTGGCCACATGAATTTTTAAAATAGAGTTTTTTCCCACTTTGTCATAGACCACCATATTCAACAGAGCGCAAGTCGCTTATCTGTGCTCGATTTTTTTTTAATTTTTAATATATTCTACCTCAACCAATTATGTTACTCATGAGTTGCCAATATTTTCATTTTGATGACGTCATCACGTCTTAAAATTTGAATAACGGTGGTTACGTAATTTCACCTACAACGTATAGTTGAATACCTTACAGTTCTTCTGAATTAAAGTTGACCTTGATGTTTATAACTTATTATGATAGCTGGTGAAATGTAGATATGAATGCATATAAAAATTAAGCCTATCGAATGTTATGAAGTTATCATATGGCCAGTTGAAGTTAAAAAGTATTTTTTTCATCTCTTTTGTCAAAGTTATACACATTTTAAAGAGCGCGCACCGCGCTTCTACGTGCCAAATTGTCTTCCAATTGTTATATTTTATTGCTCAATTCATTATCTTTCGATATTGGTATCCACAAGTTTATTTTGATAATGTCATCAGTGCCAAAAACTTAGAACATGATGTGTGTCCGTAATTTCACCAATGCTACACTGTATATAGATATACAGTATACTGTACATAATGTATATGGCATATAATAGGCACAACTCAGCACTTATAAGCGTATAATAGGATGGCATACATCAACATTTTCCGATTGTATGTTAACATACGTGCATGTTTAAAAAATAAAAAAAATAAAAAATATTAATGTGAATAAATTTATAAAAATGATCACCTATAATTCGTCAAAGTGACGAATTAAATTCTAGTTTTTTGGTTATCCGCAACGTTGCAGGATAACCTCTTGTGATTGTACGAAATCATCTAGTCTTTTTATTGTTTCTGTACACTATTTTGTGTAATAATTATCTCAAAAAGTTTAATGTCAATGATTACCAAAATTTCAGAATATCTTTCAAATGATATAACTTAATCCTAATAAGCTTTCCAGCGTGATCACTCATCCGTGAAGTCATTTATACGCCATTTTGTGAAATCACATTATCAATCATATCTCCATAATTCATTATCACATATTAATGAAATTCACTACACGTAAACTTCAGGTCAAGGGTAAAAATATTAGCAAATAAAAAGTTGCACGTTTCAAGGTCATGCACATGAAATCGCGCGTTAAAAATTTAGAACGCTCAAAATTAAGTTTTGATCAATTTAGAGCATAAATTAGGCCATTTGCGCGTTTCAAAAAATTACTGCGCAAAAACACGTTTTTGCGCACGCGATTCTTAAAAAGCGTAAAAAATAAAATGTGATGTATAAATCACAATCTACTCACAATTCTTAGTACATTCACCTATTTTGAGTCCATTCCGACTTAAGATAACGCTATACGAGCACGTTAAAAATGACAAAATGCGCAAATTAATTGCATCAAAGTGCTGAAAATGGTGAAAAATAAGGCATTTTCAAAATGAAAATAACTCTTCAGAATGCAAGATGACCCCCATTTTTTTTAACTTATTCAGGAAGCCATTGAGTTGTAGATATGAATTCATGTACACATTTGACGTACAAAATGTTGTGACGTCATCAAATGGCCACTTCAATTTAAAATTAAGTTTTTTTTCTCTTTTGTCATATTTTATCACATTCAATAAAACGCATCTCTAATAATTTGTGCCTGATTTTTGCTCAAATTTTAGTATGTGATTGCTCAATTAATTGACTTTCTCATGACCTGCCACTATTTTTATTTTGATGACGTCATCACGCGTAAAAACTTGAATAACGTAGGTCGTGTAATTTCACCTTCGCCGTAAATTTGAATATCTTACAGCTCTTCAGAATTAAAGGTTACCTTGATAATTATAATTTATTATGAAAGCTGATGAAATGTAGATATGAATTCATATAAAAATTAAGCCTATCGGATGTTGTGACGTTAACATATGGCCAGTTGAAGTTAAAAAGTAGTTTTTTCATCTTTTTCGTCAAAGTTATACAAATTTCAAAGAGCGCGCACAGCGCTTCTACGTGCCAAATTCTCTTCCAATTCTTATATTTATTTGCTCAATTCATTATCTTTCGAAATTGTCATCTTCGAGTTTATTTTGATAATTCCATCATACCAAAAAACTAGAATTTAATTCGTCACTTTGACGAATTATAGGTGATCATTTTTATAAATTTATTGACATTAATATTTTTTAAACATGCACGTATGTTAACATACGATCGGAAAATGTTGATGTATGCCATCCTATTACAGTATACGCTTATAGTGCTTAGTTGTGCCTATTATATGTCATATCACATTATGTACAGTATACTGTATATCTATATACAGTGTAGCATTGGTGAAATTACGGACACACATCATGTTCTAAGTTTTTTGCACTGATGACATTATCAAAATAAACTTTTGGATACCAATATCGAAAGATAATGAATTGAGCAATAAAATATAACACTTAGAAGAAAATTTGGCACGTAGAAGCGCGGTGCGCCCTCTTCAAAATGTGTATAACTTTGACGAAAGAGATGATAAAACTACTTTTTAACTTCAACTGGCCATGTGGTAACTTCATAACATTCGATAGGCTTAATTTTTATATGCATTCATATCTACATTTCACCAGCTCTCATAATAAGTTATAAACATCAAGGTCAACTTTAATTCAGAAGAGCTGTAAGGTATTCAACTATACGTTGTAGGTGAAATTACGTAACCACCGTTATTCAAATTTTAAGACGTGATGATGTCATCGAAATGAAAATATTGGCAACTCATGAGTAACATAATTGGTTGAGGTAGAATATATTAAAAATTTTAAAAAATTCGAGCACAGATAAGCGAGTTACGCTCTGTTGAATATGGTGGTCTATGACAAAATGGGAAAAAACCCTATTTTAAAAATTCATGTGGCCAAATGATGACGTCATACCATTTTGTACGTCTAATGGGTATATACATTTATATCTACAACTCATTAACTTCTATAATAAGTTAAAAAAAATGGGGGTCATCTTCCATTCTGAAGAGTTATATTCATTTTAAAAACGCCTTATTTTTTACCATTTTTAGCACTTTTGTACAATTAATGTGCGCATTTTGTCATTTTTAATGTGCTCGTTTAGCGTTATTTTAAGTCGGAATGGACTCAAATTTAGTGAATGTACTAAGGAAGATGAGTAGAATGCAATTTGTACAAAACAATTTTGTTTTTTACGCTTCCTATGTACGCACGCGCAAAAACGTGTTTTTGCGCAGTAATTTTTTGAAACACGCAAATGGCCTAATTCATGCTCTAAATTGATCAAAACTTAATTTTGAGCGTTTTAAATTTTTAACGCGCGATTTCACGCGCATGACCCTACGTGCGCGTGTGTATTTATTTGCTAATATTTTTACCCTTGACCTGAAGTTTACGTTTAGTGAATTTCATTAATATGTGATGATGAATTATGGAGATATGATTGATAATGTGATTTCGCAAAATGGCGTATAAATGACGTCACGGATGAGTGATCACGCTGAAAAGCTTATTATGGCTAAGTTAAAGTATTTAAAAGACATTGTGAAATTTTGGTAATCATTGGCATTAAACTTTTTGAGATATTTGTTACACAAAAAGTGTACAGAAAGAATAAAAAGAAAACTAGACATGTAACTCGTCACTTTGACGAGTTTGGTTTTCCGCCGCGCAAGTGGTGCAACATTAACATTAAGGGGATAGGTTGAGGACAAAAGGAAGTGTTCACGTTGGCATTATGACCTGAACTGAAGAATATGATATGTTGTTATTGCTGAATTTTATTATTTAAATTCATATATAGTATACACAGTATAATCTGTATCCATATCACATACAGTGTAGAATAGGTGAAATTACGGGACCCGATATTTATTGCAATTTTTAACATGTTGACGGTTTTAAAATGAAACGCGAAGGTAGCATTTCCGAAAGGAAATTATCTCAGCAACAACGTATTAGCGTGTAGAAGAAATTTGAATACGTGAAATATTGATGCGCGCTCTTTTAAATGTAATGAATTATGACGCAAAAGATGAAAATACGACCTTTTTTATTTAACTGGGCATATGATGACGTCACAACATCCGATTGGCAACATTTTTACATAGTTTCGTATCTACAATCCAATAGCTTCCAGAAAAAGTTTTAATCGTGATTATCACATTTTATTCTTACGAGCTATAACAGATTAAAATTTACTGTAAAGATGAAATTAATGCCACACGTGATTTAAATTTTTAGGCATGATGACGTCAAAAAAATTAAAATATTTTTAACTCCTGCGAAAGATAGTTGATTGACCTAGACAATATCAAAATCGGGGTGAAAATGGAAAACGGATAAGTGGAGATGCGCTCTATTCAATGTGGTAAGCTATGACGAAAGATACAAAAATCCTAAATTTTATATTCGCGTGGCCATACGATGACGTCACAATGTCCGGTTAGCCATATTAATACCTGATACGATATCTACAACTCATCTACTTCCAGAATATGCCATCCACAAAAAGTTGACCGTCTAGTTTAGAAATTACGACTGTTTAAAAAAAGGCATATTTTAAACGAATTTTTTAACCTTTTCATAAAAAACGCGCGCAAATTGTCCAATTCGACGTGCTCGTATGACGTATCTTTAAGTCGAAATTGTTTAAAATTTGGTAAAATTACTAGAAAAGGCTGGAAAAACATAAATCACGCGAAAAAAATACGTTTTCAATGCTACGTGCGCACCGCACACGTAAAAATGTGCGCACGCGTGGGAATTTTTGACATGCTTAAAACGACATGAAACGCGTAGAAAGTTGATTATAAATTAATTTTGCGCATTTTGAAATTTTAAATGCGCGTGCGCGCGTAACTTTGTGTAAAACACGCAATTTTTTTTCCACAGAAAGTTAGCGCATAATATAAATTAAACTTTTGCAAAGTTTCAAGTTGAAATGTTATTTGGTTGTCGAGCTATGTTAAATACGAGAAAATCGTTAAATCGCGCGTACGTCACGTTGCGCAATTGTAAGCATCATGAAAAGCTTCGCTTGACGACGTTACATAAATGTCAAAATGTCAACATAGTTAAAAAAATGTTATGTTTGCAAGTTTTAGAGAAAAGCGTTACACAAAAATCATACAGAAAGAAAGAAGATGAAAAAAAAGATGATGATGATGATTTCGTACAATCACAAGAGGTTTTCCTGCAACTTCGTTGCGGAAAACCAAAAAATAAACTAGACATGTAACTCGTCACTTTGACGAGTTTGGTTTTCCGCCGCGCAAGTGGTGCAACATGAACGTGTAACGACGTACCTTACCGTACCGAACATTAAGGGGATAGGTTGAGGACAAAAGGAAGTGTCCACGTTGGCATTATGACCTGAACTGAAGAATATGATATGTTTTTATTGCTGAATTCTATTATTTTGATTCATATATAGTATACACAGTATAATCTGTATCTATATCACATACAGTGTAGAATAGGTGAAATTACGGGACCCGCTATTTATTGCAATTTTTAACATGGCGACGGCATCAAAATGAAATACAAAGATAGCAATTTCGGAAGGATATTATCTCAGCAACAACATATTAACGTGCAAAAGAAATTTGAATACGTGAAATATTGATGCGCGCTCTTTTAAATGCAATGAATTATGACGCAAAAGATGAAAATACGACTTTTTTCATTTAACTGGCCATATGATGACGTCACAACATCCGATTGGCAAAATTTTCACATAGTTTTGTATCTACAATCCAATAGCTTCCAGAAAACGTTGTAATCGTGATTATCAAATTTTATTCTTACGAGCTATAACAGATTAAAATTTACTGTAAAGATGAAATTAATGCCACACGTAATTTAAATTTTTAGGAATGATGACGTCAAAAAAATTAAAATATTTATAATTCATGCGAAAGACAGTTGATTGACCTAGACAATATCAAAATTTGGGTGAAAATGGAAAACGGATAAGTGGAGATGCGCTCTATTCAATGTGGTAAGCTATGACGAAAGATACAAAAATCCTAAATTTTATATTAGCGTGGCCATACGATGACGTCACAATGTCCGGTTAGCCATATTAATACCTGATACGATATCTACAACTCATTAACTTCCAGAAAATGTCATCCACAAAAAGTTGACCGTCTAGTTTAGAAATTACGACTGTTTAAAAAAAGGCATATTTTAAACGAATTTTTTAACCTTTTCATAAAAAACGCGCGCAAATTGTCCAATTCGACGTGCTCGTATGACGTATCTTTAAGTCGAAATTGTTTAAAATTTGGTAAAATTACTAGAAAAGGCTGGAAAAACATAAATCACGCGAAAAAAATACGTTTTCAATGCTACGTGCGCACCGCACACGTAAAAATGTGCGCACGCGTGGGAATTTTTGACATGCTTAAAACGACATGAAACGCGTAGAAAGTTGATTATAAATTAATTTTGCGCATTTTGAAATTTTAAATGCGCGTGCGCGCGTAACTTTATGTAAAACACGCAATTTTTTTCCCACAGAAATTTAGCGCATAATATAAATTAAACTTTTGCAAAGTTTCAAGTTGAAATGTTATTTGGTTGTCGAGCTATGTTAAATACGAGAAAATCGTTAAATCGCGCGTACGTCACGTTGCGCAATTGTAAGCATCATGAAAAGCTTCGCTTGACGACGTTACATAAATGTCAAAATGTCAACATAGTTAAAAAAATGTTATGTTTGCAAGTTTTAGAGAAAAGCGTTACACAAAAATCATACAGAAAGAAAGAAGATGAAAAAAAAGATGATGTTGATGATGATGATTTCGTACAATCACAAGAGGTTTTCCTGCAACTTCGTTGCGGAAAACCAATAAAGATTTTATACAATAACAATAGGTGATCATTTTATTCTAAATGATCACCTAAATGTGTGTCCCGTAATTTCACCTATGCTACACTGTATATAGATACATTATATACTGTACATATTGTATATGGCATATAATAGGCACAACTCAGCACTAAAGCGTATAATAGGATGGCATACATCAACATTTTCTGATCGTATGTTAACGTACGTGCAAAAAAATTATTTCGGTAAAATGATAAGAATGATCACCTATAATTCGTCAAAGTGACGAATTAAATTCTAGTTGTATTTTGTGTTTAAAAAGCATTCTTTTTTCTCATTTATCAATAATGACAATTGGGATCACATTATTAGGTGATCATTTAGATTAAAATGATCACCTATTGTTATTGTATGAAATCTTTATTTTTTTTTGGTTATCCGCAACGAAGTTGCAGGATAACCTCTTGTGATTGTACGAAATCATCTTTTTATTTGGCTTCTTTCTTTCTGTATGATTTTTGTGGAACGCTTTTCTCTAAAACTGGCAAACATAACATTTTGTAACTTTCTCAACATATCGTCATGCACATGAAGATGTGCTGCGAAGCTTTTCATGACGTTTACAATTGCGCAACGTGACTTACGCGTGATTTAACGATTTCCTCGTATTTAACATAGGTCGAAAACCAAATAACATTTCAAATTGAAACTTTCCAAAAGTTTAATTTATATCATGCGCTAACTTTCTGTTTAAAAAAAATTGCGTGTTTTACACAAAGTTACGCGCGCATGCGCATTTAAAATTTCAAAATGCGCAAAATTAATTTCTAATCAACTTTCTACGCGTTTCATGTCGTTTTAAGCATGTAAACAATTTCCACGCGTGCGCAAATTTTTGCACGTAGCATTGAAAACATATTTTTTTTGCGTGATTTATGTTTTTCCAGCCTTTTCTAGTAATCTTACCAAATTTTAAACAATTTCGACTTAAAGTTACGTCATACGAGCACGTCGAATTGGACAATTTGCACGCATTTTTGATGAAAAAGTTAAAAAATCTGTTAAAAATATGCCTTTTTTAAAACAGTCGTAATTTCTAAACTACACGGTCAACTTTTTGTGGATGACATATTCTGGAAGTTGATGAGTTGTAGATATCGGATCAGGTATTAATATGCTAACCGGACATTGTGACGTCATCGTATGGCCACACGAATATAAAATTTAGGATTTTTGTATCGTTCGTCATAGCTCATCACATTTAATAGAGCGCATCTCCACTTATTCGTTTTCCATTTTCACCCTGATTTTGATATTGTCTAGGTCAATCAACTATCTTTCGCATGAGTTAAAAATATTTTAATTTTTATGACGTCATCATGCCTAAAAATTTAAATTACGTGTGGCATTAATTTCATCTTTACAGTAAATTTTAATCTGTTATAGCTCGTAAGAATAAAATGTGATAATCACGATTAAAACGTTTTCTGGAAGCTATTGGATTGTAGATACGAAATCATGTAAAAATTTTGCCAATCGGATGTTGTGACGTCATGTCAGGCCAGTTAAATAAAAAAGGTCGTATTTTCATCTTTTGCGTCATAAATCATACATTTAAAAGAGCACGCATCAATATTTTACGTATTCAAATTTCTTCTACACGTTAATATGTTGTTGCTGAGATAATTTTCTTCCGAAATTGCTACCTTCGCGTTTCATTTTAAAACCGTCAACATGTTAAAAATTGCAATAAATAGCGGGTCCAGTAATTTCACCTATTCTACACTGTATGTGATATGGATACAGATTATACTGTGTATACTATAGTATATATATGAATCTAAATAATAAAATTCAGCAATAACAACATATCATATTCTTCAGGTCATACGTGAACACTTCCTTTTGTCCTCAACCTATCCCCTTAATGTTAATGTTGCACCACTTGCGCGGCGGATAACCAAACTCGTCAAAGTGACGAGTTACATGTCTAGTCTTTTTATTGTTTCTGTACACTATTTTGTGTAACAATTATCTCAAAAAGTTTAATGTCAATGATTACCAAAATTTCAGAATATCTTTCAAATAATATAACTTAATCCTAATAAGCTTTCCAGCGTGATCACTCATTCGTGACGTCATTTATACGCCATTTTGCGAAATCACATTATCAATCATATCTCCATAATTCATTATCACATATTAATGAAATTCACAATTTTTTTCCCAAATCTTATATTTTTTTGCTTAATTAATTATCTTTCGAAATTGTCATCTTAAAGTTTAGTTTGATAACGTCATCATGCCAAAAAATTAGAACATGTGTGTCCCGTAATTTCACATATGCTACACTGTATATAGATATACAGTATATACTGTATACAGTATAATGTATATGGCATATAATAGGCACATTTCAGCACTATAAACGTATAATAGGATAGCATACATCAACATTTTCCGATTGTATGTTAACGTACGTGCATGTTTAAAAAATATTAATGTCAATAAAATGATAAAAATGATCACCTATAATTCGTCAAAGTGACGAATTAAATTCTAGTTTAACAGTAGTTGTTGTTGTTTTTATTGACAAAAAACAAACCATTTTACATAATGTCTGTTGGTATTTCTAAACTTTATGATTTCTTTCCAGCATGGGGACTCTCCATTACATGTATGTCTGAGTAGTAATTTTACAGAACGTCCTACCTTAGAATTAGTGACTTGTCTCATTCAGCATGGTGCCTTGGCAACATTGAAAAATAAGGTAATGTAGGCTACAGAGATTTGAAATTCTATAGATCTGTTTTTCTCATTTTAATATCAATAATGACAATTAGGGTAATTTACCACATTATTTTGCATAATGTCTGTTGTCAGTATTTATAGTATGTATATATAAATACTGACAACAGACATTATATATATATATATTATATATATAAACATCACAGGCACAGAATAAATTCTAAACCGCCCGGTGATATACTGAAATTTAATTAATTAATTTGAAACGATAAGATGCGGAAATCTGTGTGAATGAGAAAAATTCACCCCAACCGAGACTCGAACCCGGAACCTTCTGCTTGATATGCAGATGTCCTAACAATTATACCACTGAGGCCTTTCATGGTATTGTTCAAACTCAATTGGATAGCGACTCTTTAACATTCTTAGCATGGTACGGCGGCACAGCACTAGTCCCTCAGTTGTACGCACGCGCACCAGAGATCAAATTGATATGCCCTCATCTTTCAGTATTTTATTCACGAAGAGATACTTTTTTATATATAAACATCACAGGCACAGAATAAATTCTAAACCGCCCGGTGATATACTGAAATTTAATTAATTAATTTGAAACGAAGAAGATGAGGAAATCTGTGAGAATGAGAAAAATGTCCTAACCATTAGACCACTGGACTGGGCTTTCAGAGGGGGATCTAGGATTTTGATAAAGAGGGGTGCCGATATGGGAAAATATTCGTCTAGGGAGCATGCGTAAATTTTTTTCTAGACGCGCGGAGATAGCATCTGAGGCGTTTTGGCCGGTCGATTCTTGCCATAAAATTATCTGAATATAGTCGTTTATAGATCATATTTAATATATACGAAACTGTTTTTCCCAAATAGCCTAAAGACTGGTTTCTTGTCGATGTAACGTCGTTAAAGTTGAAAATAAATAACGATGATTGAGCCAGACAGCGAATATTTACACATTTTTATGCAATCATTAATGGTTTCTTGGTTCTTTCGTGCATTGCTGGGACAGACGGACATTAAGTGTTTTGAAGCTATAATGACATTAACAAAAATATAAATTTTACAAAAGGGAGGCCGAAAAGTTACATTTTTTCATACAATATTAATTTGAAACCAGAAACATTTTTGGAGAATATATATATATATGATTATTATTTCTTTCCAGGATGGGAACACTCCACTACATGTATGTCTGAGTAGAAGATATATACCTACCGTAGAAATAGTGACTTGTCTCATACAGAAGGGTGAACCAGTAGCAATGAAAAACAAGGTAATGTACAGGGATTTGCTAGTGTAATACCTCAACAATTCTCACATTTTTATGATATTTATCAAGTTTTTAAAGGTGTTTAACTATCTATATTTTATTGATATTGGCAATGTTGATAAAAATATATAAAATAAATAAATAAACTGATCAGATTTCATTCTCTAGAAATTCAACACATGTACCTCTCTCGCAAATAAAGTGAACAGCGATGGCCAGGAAAATTTCAATAACTCGCGAAGAGTAGACCTGGCCCTACTACTAGGCTAGAAGTGGTCAACTCGTACCCAAAATAACTTGTACCTATTCCCAACTTGGCTAACTCGTACCCACACCAACTCGTACATACCTAATTTTTAAGCCTACATTTTAACGGTAACGTACTTGCACTGTATTTTCTTTATGATTTAAGCCGTTGGCCGCTTCTACATATGTTACAATATTAGTAAGAAAACATACACAGAAATCAGTTTTAATAATACTCTAGTATTTCAAATGAACTACCTTCTGATTAATAATGGAATGATCCAAATGATTTCGATCCAAATCGGCCCTAAACCGTCTCGGCCAAAGTCAAGTCGGCCCCAAGTCAAGCCGGCCCCAAGTCAAGTCGGCCCCAAGTCAACTCGGCCTCAAGTCAACTCGGCCTCAAGTCAACTCGGCCTCACGTCAACTCGGCCAAAAAATAATCGGTCAACTCGGCCCCAAGTCAACTCGGCCTCAAGTCAACTCGGCCTCAAGTCAACTCGGCCTCACGTCAACTCGGCCAAAAAATAATCGGTCAACTCGGCCCCGTTAAAGTATGGAACGCAAAAAGTGTAAAGGAAGGGGATTAATAAAATAATATTTCATCACATTTTTTTACCTATGAATAATTCTGACTTGAATGAATATTAATATTTAGACAATACGTTTAGCAAAAAAAAAAAAAAGAATGATTTCACCAACTTTCCTTTATTTACGTTTAATAAAATTTCAAATTGCGAAAATTGTTCAAATTGCGCATAACAAACAATTGATTAATAAGCATTCATACTATTATTGATTACAATGAACATTTGGATAATAAATAGGAACAAATTGTAGGCCCAATAATGATGATGCACGTACGTGGGCGCGTATGTTCGTTCGTGCGTCAAAATTCAATAAACCTGTCCGATATGCGAGGACATTCATTAGGTGTAATAAGATTGTTTAGTTGAATCATTTGAGGTATAAAACAATGTTGACTCCATGGTTGAATCACGCGTAGATTTCTTCAGTGTATGCATTTGATTAGGCGACAATATCTGAAACCAATTCGTAGCTGCGCCTCCCTGCGCCTTTGGCAGCTATTCGATATCTACAACTGCTACGTGTTTTCGCTGACCGGGGAATTCCCCTTTTTATTAAATGCAAATCATGGACAAAAACGATATGTACGATCATTTTTTCTATGGCCAAATGGTGGAACGTAGACCTACGTCTTCGATTTACTAAAATGTGGTACTTGCACGTGTTTTTGTAACACACGGGTACTTCTATTCATATCGGCAATGAGATCATTTTTTATATGAGTATTTTTCTTATTACTTCATTTTTTTTAAAGCGTGGATAGTAATTTAATCATAAGATTATTAAGCACTTTTTGCGTTCCGTACTTTATTGTGGCTGAGTTGACCGATTAGTTTTTGGCCGAGTTGACGTGAGGCCGAGTTGACTTGAGGCCGAGTTGTCTTGAGGCCGAATTGACTTGGGGCCGACTTGACGTGGGGCCGACTTGACTTTGGCCGAGACGGTTTGGGGCCGACTTGACCTTTGCTGTCGTATCATACGGTACGGTATGTAGTTGCTCTGCTAATCGTGGTCGTGTATTTTCATTGGTTAAGGTTAAAATCACTGATGCATCACTGGATTAGCGTTATGAAATCTACCCTCTCCCGCTAGAGTTATTAACGCCACTGGCGCGGAGTAACAGCTCCCTAACGCTAATCCGCGGCATGGTTCAGACACAAAAATATGTACGCCGCTTTACATAACTCCACCGTAACTCTGTGAGTCTGAACATACCCTAAATGTCTGACTTGCCTCGCTTGCCTTCCCTGCCTCGTGTTAGATTATGAGTAGCCTTAATCTCGACTTGGAAGCAGACAACAACGGATAAAAATAAGATATAACTCAACAGTATTCAGAACTTATATTATAATATATGTACAGTACAATGAAATGTGATTGGTCAGTTAATAACCAGAAAGGGGTGGGACATTCCACCTATCATAGGACATCAGGTACTCACACACCTGTCATTAATAAGAATACAGGTCAACCCGTACCAATGCCAACTCGTACCCACCAACTCGTACCCAAATTTTGGCTTACTCGTACCCAAAATTTTGGCTCACCCGTACCCATCATTGGCTGACCCGTACCCATCATTGGCTGACCCGTACCCAAGTTTAATGCTATTTAAAGTATATTTATTTTACATTTAAACCCAGTTTTATTACATTTTTAGATACCAATCATATGTTCGATATTATAATGGCAAAAACTATTGACCTAAAAAGTATAATAATATGTACAGACTCGTACGAAAAAAGCACAGCTTTCATCTTATTTGGTACGTCGTATTAGGTAAAATTAATACTTGAGGGCGCTGTTTTACATTGAAGATCAGAGCCAAAATGGCTCTGTTGAAGATGTCAGTGGTCGGCTGTGCTGCATTCTATTTTTTATTCATTTATGAATAGTTATTAATCTATTATTTACTACGAATAGTAGTACACGGAAATTGAAATACCCACTAGTCTGTGATGATGAAAACTTGAATTATTAAAAGTAAACATGAATATCTTTTATACATAATTTGTATTTTCATTATTTTACAGATAATGAAGAGGCCTAATTGTGCTTTTTGAAAATCGTTTTAAAAATGGTTTTTGTTGTTTTGTTTTGCAAGTTTTGGAAAATATTAAACTGTTTTAACATTTCGAAAATATTTAATACATTTTCAAGTTGTCACTCGTATTTTAAAATCACCGTTCACGAAACTATTTAAGTGGATACCAGCCTCATTTTTGCTGCTAAGTGAGCATTAGAATATCTAAGTAGATTAGGCCTATTGCCGTTTATAAAACATGTCCCCTAGTATACAATGGCAGATGTGAGAATAATAATAAAAGGTAACCTCCAATAATTTAACATTTAATTACAAACGACTACATTTGCTGTTATTACGTTTTCATTTTTTAATGATTATTACTGTATTATTATGACTGAAAAACCGAAATACCTACTACTAAAACTAAAAAAAAAATCATCTTATTGCTGACAGATACGTAGGCCTAAGTATACTCAGACACGTGTAGGTAGGCCTTTAGAACGTTTATATTATTTTAGTAAATAATACGACATCCGTTTCCATGGAAAAACGATCGTATGTCATTAATTTGTCTTATTTGACACATTATAGAATGCATATTTTTTTTTAAAAAGGGAATCCCTCGTCAGCAAAAACACGTAGCTGCATGTTATTGAGGAAACATCTACCAAAAATGTTTAATTGCCGTAAACAAACAGATCATTTTACTGAATTATTAAAAAAAAAAAAAAAATAGAAATTGCGTTGTCTATTTTTTGACACACTACAAATGCGTTTTTTTAATATAAAAGAGAAATCCTCAGTCAGCAAAAACACGTAGCTGTTATAGAAGGAAATCTGCCAAAATGTTTAATTGCCTTACAGTACGTGTATATGATCATTTCACTGAATTATTAATAAATAAAATATATGGAAAACGATCATACGTCATTGCTGAGTCGTCTCTTTGACGCCCTATAAATGGGTTTTTTTTATAATAAAAGGTTAATCCCGGTCAGCAAAAACACATAACACGAAATCTACGAGTAATTCGACCCTATAGCCCTGCATGCCTTACAGTACGTGTATATGATCCCCGATATGATCATTTCACTGAATTATTAAAGACCCCTTCCCTGCAATTTTGGACGTTTTTTGGAAAATAATACATATATATCACTTTAAAAACATTAAACCATGTCATTCCTTGTCTTAAATGTATGTTTTATGGTAAATTATGATAAAAAGTGAGAAACAATGCACTACCTAAGTAGCTTGCGGCGATCGACCTCTCGTGGACGGTCTTAGGCCTAGCCTAGCTAGGCTTAGTTTTGTAGGCCTAGCTGGTAAACATCGGTAACGTACGAACATCGTACGCTAGCTATATACCTAGCCTGACGTTGTATAGTTGCTGCATTAATTGTCTTTCTATTTTTGCCAGACTCCGTTGATACAAATTGGGGAAAACTCTGTATTTTCGCTGAAAAGTTAGGAGTCTTCCATTTGTTTTGGCCTCACGATCGATCGAAAAGTGGGCGAATTACAGGTGAAAAACAAAAATATCAATCCGCGCGCAATGCATTTTGGGATTTATAGCGGGCCGCTATAATTATTAGAATCGACGTATTTTTCACATTTTTAACCGTTTAAAGACGAAAAAAGTTATCGCAATAGGACCATATAGTATTATTTTTACATTAAATGTAGTTTGTGATCTTAAATTAGATCTAAAAAACGTAGGGAAGGGGGCTTTAATAAATACAATATATGGAAAACGATCATACGACTGAGTCGTCTCTTTGACGCCTTATAAATGCGTAATAAATAATAAATAATAAAAGGTAATTCGACCCCATAGCCCTGTGGACTTTTTGCTTAAAACAGGGCGTTGTTAATTCAACCAATTTTAAATTACCAATACAATAGAAATAATAATTACTTGATCGAATCTAATCGAAGATAATTAGGTGATAAAAATTGATAAGTATAAAAATTATACGTTGTTGGTAGGCCTACTTTACCTAGGCTTAATTGAGAATTGTAATACTATACAACAGTTAAAATATGTTTATATTAATTAATGTTCTCTTACGTAAATAAAAAAGACACATCAAACATACGTTTAAAACTATAATACTATTAAATAAATGTTAACAAATATATGCCTAATTAAACGAAGTTTACAATCAAATCAATCATTTTTATTAGCACACATTTCACCGAGACCTGTAAAATAAAAAAACAATTTAAATATAAAAATGATTCATACAGCAAAAGCATACCACTAGTTTTGCGCCGATCAAATCATTACAAGTAATTATTCAAATTGGGTACGAGTAGGCCAAATAATGGGTACGAGTAAGCCAAAAATGGGTACGGGAAGCCAAATAATGGGTACGAGTAAGCCAAATACTTGGGTACGAGTAAGCCAAATATTTAGGTACGAGTTGGCATGGGTACGGGTTGGTTTGGGTACGGGTTAGCCAAAGTGGGTACGAGTTGACCAATTATTTGGGTACAGGTTAGCCAAGTTGGGTACGAGTTGGCATGGGTACGGGTTGGTTTGGGTACGGGTTGACCAGCACGCATTAATAAAGGTGCTAAATCAGATGTGTTTAGTATAACTTGACAACTGACCTCCCATATTACAAGATCTCTTTCTGATCACTGTCATATTGAAAAGGTTATTAAGAAGGGATATAGAATTATAGGGTATATAAAGTCAATTATTAATAATCAAGATGATTATAACAGAGTGTTTTATGGAGATTTGTTATGGAAGACTAGGTCTTCCTTCAATTAACTATGCGTGCTCTACATATGTCTGTGGTGGTATAAGTGACATTCAAAATCTTGAAAAATTACAAACCCAAATGGCAAAGGCGATACTCAAAGCACCACTTACAACTTGTAAGGAAGCTTTGTACGGTGATCTAGGTTGGAAGTCTATTTCAACTATTCAAGACATGCAACGAATCGATTTCTTAAATCGTTTAGTAAAGATGGATATGAGTCGATGGCCCAAATTGGCTTTTAGTGCTATGCTATTCATTGGTCATACGTCTACATTTAAGTGGAAATGGTACAACCATATGCAAAATACTCTAGCCTCGTGTGGAATGAGCCACAGGTTTAAATTAACGACAGATACTAACAATCAATGGGTAACATTTCAAAAAATATAATTATAAGTATTGATGGTATCCAAATTTTTGACCAAGCCAGAAAGAAAACTTCATTGATGAATTATGTCACACTTAAATCCACACCATATATAGAGCCGTATCTTTTAGATAAATTAGATTTCTTAGGGGCAAGTCTTAAATTTAAGGCAAGATCAAATACACTTGCACTTAACCTTAAGAAATCTATATGGGAAGAAGATAATGATGGTACATGTCCTATATGTAAAAATGATAAAAAAGACATTATACATTTTATGTTCAAATGCAAATATTTTGATGATCTACGCTTAACTGAATATTGTAAACTTGAGCGTAACCTATATAATAATAATCTCTATACATTCTGGTTGTACTTCCTACTTGGTAACCCAGTATTAAAACTAAAACTAACTCTAGGAAGTGACACTAGCCTTCCTACTGGGACGCAACCAGTGTTTGTTAATAAATAAATTAAATGAAATATTTGACATGTTTTGTAAAAACTATTTAAAACAAGCATGGGCTTCACGTACCAAAATGTTAAAGATTTAAATACCAGTCTGGTACTACTAATGTATAACTGTAAATAGAGTAATGATTAACATGCTATACCTTACATTAAATATATTTAATTTTATAACGAAATAAAGATTTTTTAGTATAGTATAGTTAAGTTTTTTTTTTGTTTTTTTTTGTTTTTGTTTTTTTTGTTTTGCCACAGTATATAGTACTAATTTTAATTTTTCTTTTTTTTAATCTTTTAACTTTGTAAATTAGCTTAAGTATCCGTATCCGTCGTTTTATGTTAATTGTGTTCAATATGGATGCACCACTTCCTGTGTGTGCCACCAATGTAAATTTCCAAATAAATTGATTGATTGATTGCTAGGGTATAATTATTTACTGGTTCCCAGACTACAAGACTGGTAACAGGGACAGTTTAATGGATAGTATAAACAGACTTATTATAATAAGATGAGAGCCTATACTTCAACACCGTGTGCCTCGTTGCCTTGCACTTGTTACTACCCGTAAAGACGGAGTGTTACTTCAATGCAAAGTGCGAGTTGCGAATCGGAAAGTGCAAGTTATGAGTCAGAAATTACACGTTGCGAGTCGGAAAATGCGAGTTCCGCGTCGGAAAATGCGAGTTGCGAGTCGGAAAATGCGAGTCGGAAAATATGAGTTGCGGGTCGGAAAAAATATGAGTTGCGGGTCGGAAAATGCGAGTTTCGAGTCGGAAAATGTGAGTTTCGAGTCGGAAAATGCGAGTAGCGAGTCGGAAAATGCGAGTTGCGAGTCGAAAAATGCGAGTTGCTGGTATGAAAATGACAACAGTCCTACCTAAACAAAATAAAGTGGGTTGTATTGTGGATGTTAGAACCAAATTATTTTTTCAAATTTCTTTAGCATGTGATATGATGACACAATTAAAAAAAAAAAAGTTTGCCAGCCTGACCCCGGGGGTCAGGTCTGGTCTCCAGACCTCCTCGAAAACACCCAAAAATGGTTTATTTCACTCCATCTCATCCATGGACCAAAATTTGTACAAACAAGTGTGTGAGGACATAACAAAAAAACAAAAACTGACAAAATATCAGGTCGGAAATGTCAGACCCCCTTAAAGTGACCCCTTCATGTTAATTTCAACCCACGTCATCCATACCAAATTGGTAAAAACATAGTACTGTAGTATAATACGTATCACATACCAAAAAAGAAAAAAGAAAGTTAAACCTATTAAAAATACTTTATTTAGCCTCAGTCACTTGTGTCTTCAAAGTGTTAAAGATATATTGTCCCCCTAAAAAAATATTTTTTTTAATTTTTTTATTGAATATGTTATTTTAATGTCACATAATAGTTATTCACTCTCACAAAAAATTGGGTCTGAAAAAAATTTATTTACCTGAGAAAAATGTAATTTAAAGCAAAAAATGGTAAAATTGTCTGGAAGACAATGAGTTTTTGGGTAATTTAACTGTTTATTTTGTCTTTTTATAGGTGAAATAATTTTTTTCCCCCGTTTTTTTTCTTATGGTAGTGAACAACTTCATTAAAACTGCAAAATGGCCTATTCAAAGTCCGATTTTAAAAATCTTTATTTTTCATGATTTTGGGGGACAATACATCTTTAAGTAAAACCTATCTTTTAACATAACGATCATTACTAAATAGTTGCCACATTCAAATATTTGAACATTGTCACTGCACTGCAATGTAGAACGAAAAGAAAAGCTAACATGAACTAAACAAACTTTCTTATTCCTTGATAAACTAATTACTGTATGGGGCATAGACTGTATGCACGATCTGGTGGCGGTGTAGGCATTATAGCAGTTACAGTAATTTTTACCACCTCAGCCCTACTACAAGATAATTCTGATAGTACAGTGCTGTACACAGTTAATGCACTAATTTAAAGATAGTTTCATAAAATACTAGATTCATAAAACACTAGATAGTGGCGTTTATAACCCTTGCAGGAGAGATTTAAATTTGTACATGGATGGAAGGAAGCTTTTTAAACTACATTTCAGTGTGGAGGGTTTTGAAATGGAGAGCGGGTGGGGGTGCAGGGTAAAGTGTGCATATATAAGGAGATACTGGCGTGCATTTAAGGTAGTGAGGTATCAAAATAATCTACTTTGATTTATAATTTACTACATTTGAAGGAGGTGGTGAAGGTCAGTGGATGTTGGTTGGGAGGACTCTTTTTTCAGAGTGAGAAAAATAGAATTTGTAGAATCAAAACTTTTTTCAAATATATATATTTTTTCATTTATTTTATCAGAAAAAAACAAAACAAAGTAAAGAGTTCAAAATTCAAAAGATTAAAAAGCGAAATGAATCACTAAGTGGCTCACCAAAATGGTAAAATAGAAGGGTTATCCAATTATAACTGATAAATATATAACATTTAGGTTTTTAAATCGAGCATTTGTTTTGTAACTGGCAGATTTGTTTTGTAACTGGCAGATTTTTTTTAACTTGCAGATTTTTTTTTAACTCACAGATTTTTTTTTAACTCGCAAATTGTTTTTTAACTTGCAGATTTTTTTTTAACTCGCAGATTTTTTTTTAACTCGTATAGTTTTTTTTAACTCGCATATTTTTGTTTGTTTGAATGTTCATGTATAAGAAAATACTGGCATTTAGAGGTAATAGGGAGGTTTCGCTTTTCGATAACGAAAACGGATACGTCACGCACACGTATTCGTTTTTGTAAGCCATAAAAAAATCTGTTTCGCATGGCAACGAAATATTGAGGCGCGTCCAAAATATGGCGAAAAGCAGGTACGTGTTGCTTGGTGCTTGGCTGCCTAGGCCTAGCGTAACATCAAAGCAAGTGAGGACTTTGAAAACTGCTATTTATCAAAATTGACTTGGCATTTTAGTAAATTACTTTAGTAAATTACTTTCAATAAATCTATAATTATATTATAATCATGAATCATTCCTGATTCAAATGCAAAATGTGCAAATAGATCAAAAACTATACTCGTTTTGTAGTTACGAATATGACTGGTGATATTCGTCAACACGAATACGCTTTACGAATATGAAATGGGGATCAGCTCAAAAGTTTCACAAATGTATGACGTATCTGTTTTCGTTATCGTATTCGTAAGGTTGCAAAACCTCCCTAATGTTGTATCAAATAATCTGATTTAAAGTTTACTACATTTGAACCATCTCAGGGATGTATGGTACAGTAGGCCTATGTGGATCTTGGTTGGGAGGTGGAGCTGAGGTGGTGTTGGTGGTAGGTTTAAAAGATAATGAATTCTTCTGTGAAGGATTTAACCTGTGATTTCAATCACTGCAATCATGGTCTCCATGGAGCAATTAACTTCCACCCTGGGGCAGGTATATTTTACTAAAACAATTAATGACTGCTTTGATGAAGGTCCACATTGTAGATTTGAGTCTGCTACCTACTAATAAATATAAGAAGTCTGATAGTTTAGCCCACCATGCATTAATGCATTTTTACTTTTATACTTTACTTTTAACTTTGTTCTGCATGGAACCCCCGCAGTTTAAACGCGGACAAAACCACAGAAAAATAGCTTCTCTTTCTTGAGCTATACTTGCTCACTTTATTTCTATTCATCCGTTCATCCGGTAAACTAAAACAAAAACAAACAGAGAAACAATTGACACGGTGCCATTAAGCACGTCCTTAATGTATACTACGGCTTATCACACATAATTCGCCGTTAACATGGGCATACTTTCATCATTATGTCTTCTTCTTCTTCGTATTTGGAGCCAACTTCATATGTGAAGACTCTGCTCCTCCAACTCTGTTTTGCTAGCTCTACTGTATTTTGGTTGTGTATTATTATTCTATTTAGTTATTCTTTTACAGAGAGAAACTGACTCCCTTGTTTATTTATAATAATAATTATTATTATCATTTTTTTTTTTTCTTTCCTTACTTCTCCTTTCACTTTTCTTTCTCTCTTTTCTTCTTCTTTTCTTCCCTTTCCCTTATCTCTTGTTTTTATTTTACTTATTAAAATATATATACATGTTAGTATGAATATATATAATTATATAATTATTTGATCTATCCTATCTATTATATAATTGTATTGTATTCAGACACCTTGTAAAAAGTAAAATAGAGTAAACTGTACCCAACATCAAACACTATGGAAGTCTACCGTCCGTGCCAACCGCTATCACTTTCCTGGGCCGCTACCTAGGAGGCAGAATAAAGTAGCTGGATACCTATTTACCCCGCCTCAGCCATCCAGGTGCCCAGCGAGCTGTCACAAAGACAGAGACCCCCAGAGAGTAAGTTGTGACAAGGGGTACCCTATTTAATTAAGTTTGGACAATATGGGTTTTGAATTCCAGAATAGAAGTACAATTTACAACCTTATCTGGTAGATGATTCCAGTCAATGGCAGTGCGTGGAAAGAATGAATACCTAAAGTAATCAACTGTTGAGTGAGGAATATGGCATGATTGACTGTCTCCGACTGGGTTTACAGGTGTTTTTCATGACCAGTTTCATATCGACTGCTACATTGCAGTAGTGTATCTTATGGAACATTAACAGTTGAGCTATCCTCCTCCTCTCTTCCAAGGTTTCCCAACCAAGGACCTTCATCATTTCGGTTACACTTGATGTTTTTATTTTATTTTTATTTTATTCAATTTTCAGGCACAAAAATACATGACAACAAGACAGCGGTGCAGCACCCTGAGGATTGCCATGAGTGCAAAGCACTATCGAGATGGCTCTCCATATACTGCACTTGAACATATAAGTAAACCATAAAAAAACAAAGATATATAAATTTTAAAATTGCGAGGCATCAAGTTGAACAATCATTAAAATTGAATCTAAAAAATATATATATATATAAATATTATGTACAGATAAAAATGATTGTTTAAAGATAAAAAAAATAAAAAGTTTAAAGTTGCCTGACATAAGACCGGAGAGCTGTCACAAATGTGTTAAAACTAAATAAAGAATGTTCTCTAATATAATTAGGAATCTCTTGCCATACACGGGGAAAATTAGTGTACAATGAATATTTAAAAGAATTGGTTCTGGCATATTTGTGTTTAAAAATAACTGATTCGGAATACCTTGGATTAAAATCATCAAAATCGTGAATATTAAGATCAATTCGACCATACATACATTTCATAATAAAAAGTATACTGAGAAAACACACTCTCTGGTCCATAGATGGCAAATTTAAATGTTCGAGCCGTTGCTCGTAATCGCCCTTAGCACACAATTTTGTGATCCTTCGAAGAGGTTTATTTATGCTAGTAATATGTTGTTTTTGATGAGACACCCAAACAGGGGCAGCATACTCAAGTATGGGCTTACATAAACCGTTAAAAAGCCTCATCAAAATTACAGGGTCGTTAAATATCACAAAACGCTTTATGAATCCGACAATTTGGAGAGATTTTGTGGTAATTGCGGACACATGCGTTGACCAAGAGAGATTGCTTTCAAAGTGAATACCAAGATATTTGTAGGAGGTAACTGCTTGAACGAGCATGAATGGGATTACGTTTGCGAGTAATATGGAGAACTTTGCATTTTTTAGCATTAAGTCTCATCATGTTATTTTGACACCATTCATCGATGTTATCTAGATCTTTTTGAAGTAATATCGCATCATATTCACATCTAATTGGCCTAAACACCACCGTATCGTCGGCATATTGTCTAATTTAAGAGGTGATCGACATGGGGAGGTAAAAAACGAACGAGTTGAAAAGTAATGGGCCAATACCGACCCTTGAGGTACACCTGAAACAACAGGTGTACGGTCAGATATCAGTCCATTAAGGACAATCTGTTGGCAACGATCAGTAAGAAATGAGCCCATCCATTTCAAAATTGGAC
Organism: Antedon bifida; assembly: GCF_963402885.1. Lineage (NCBI taxonomy): Eukaryota > Metazoa > Echinodermata > Crinoidea > Comatulida > Antedonidae > Antedon > Antedon bifida. Next base: position 27,377,225 of record NC_136228.1, read on the forward strand.
CACATAGACCAAAATTGTGGAGCTTACGTAATAGTTTAGGGTGACTCACACGGTCAAATGCTTTTTCTCAATCAAGGAATATAGCATCGACGACTGGTGGGTTCGTACCATCTAATACTTTGGACCATTCGTGGTATATGGATGAAGCTTGTGTAACACAAGATCTTCCAGGATAGAACCCGTGCTGTACAGGACTAACAAACGCATTACATTGAAGATGAAATAAAAAATTATCAGCCACAATACGTTCAAGAACTTTGCCAACAACTGAACAAAGTGATATTGGTCTATAATTACTTATATCATTTCTACTACCAATTTCCATTCCTTCACCACAATGCCTTGGTCAAGGGACATTTGAAAAATTTTAAGCAAAATTGGGGATATAACAGGTGCAGCCATACTCAACATCATAGGGGTAATCCCGTCGGGCCCAGGGGATTTATTAGTATCTAAAGATAACAGGGCACTGTGATTACAATAAGATGTTTCGTTTGTTACATTGAAATCATCATTATCTTCAGTAAAATTAGAATGAAAATATGTCGAAAATGCTTTAGTAGCATTTAAATCTGAATCTATGATATTGCCGTTTAAAGTATACTTTCTTTCTGTTGCACATTTTCGTTTTTTCTTAACATATGACCAAAATCGTTTAGGATTAGATTTAAAGCATAAACTAAGATTATGGAGGTAATCATAATGAGACTTTCTCGTAGTTTCACGCAATGCGTTACTAAATTTTCTGTATTTTTCCCACCTATACATGTTATTCGGATGTTTCTTTGCATCTCGATAAAGACGTCTCTTTTTACGAGACATTTTAATAATTTCAGTTGTTATCCACATTGATTTTCTGCGAGGTTTGCTTTTAGCTTTGGGTATGCAATCATCAATTGCGGCTAGAAAAAGGTCTTTAAAACAAGCCCAAGTGGAATCTAAGTTAAGCTGTGTAAAGCAGAGATCCCACGGGACTGAATTTGGAAAAAATCATCATGATTAACCTTTTTATATTGATAAAAATATCTAAGAACTTGTTTAGGACAGACCAACCGTCCAGCTATGTCAAAGAAGATACCTATATGATCACTTGTACTAATTCCAGGTTCACCTGTGACATTATGAATAATGTCATTATTATTACAGAACACAAGGTCTAACATAGAATGTGATCCATTATTTGCATATCTGGTAGGAAAATTTGAACAAGATTAAGAGATGACATTATATTTTCAAACTCAATATTACAGTTCGAGTTCGAACCAAAGTCATAATTGAAATCACCAGCGATGATCACAGCAGCATATTTGTGCATGATGGAGAGTATATTGTCTGAGAGTTCTTGAAAATTGGTTAACCATTCTCTTGATGAACTCGGGGGTCTATAAACACAGCCAAGCAGAATACTCCCTCCAGATACATGGATTTCAGCCAGTTGAACCTCAATATTAGTGTCAATGTCCACAGGTAATACATCTATAGAATTTTTGCATGTTATCAGAACACCACCACCGTGTCTGTTTCTGTCGTTTCTATGAACACAGTAATCTAACGGGAAAATCTCTGCACTCTTAATCGTTGGATCCAACCATGTTTCAGTCAACAACACTATATCAACATTATTTTCTATCCGTACTTGAAGATCCTGGATTTTATTAGCAATACTTCGGGCGTTGAACATAGCGATTTTTATGTTGTTGGGTCGGTGGATTTCGTTTAAATCTTTCATTCTGGAATTCATTGGACCTGGATTTGTTTCAATATCACCAGCAGACAAGATATCAATACTAAAACATGCCGTATGTTTACTGTAATAAGCGATCGGACGTGAGAAAAACTTACGACTTTTAGGCTGACGACAGGCAGTTCCACACTGACAGTCAGGAAGGTATGCAAACTCACAGTCTATTGTAATGTGTTTCACACCTGACCACTGATCGTTGTTGTTGACAGTTCGAAAATCAATAGGCCTAGCACTTGTGGCGTCGTTGACGAACCCGTGAAAAACGTAGTTTTTGTTGTCATAAACACACCGATCGTTGAAATTTACAGTTACCTGACTCCATTGAACATATTGGTTACTATTGATTATAAAATCGAAAATTCCTTGATTTTCCGGAGACCGTAAAACGGTGCTGTGTGAGTCATTGTCACTATTGGTAGACTATATGTCTAACTAATACATCAGTAAATAATAAATACAAATTATATAATGTAAATACCTGATACTAGGGCTCACTTATATATGATTATGTCTCCACACGGAGCATTAAAGGTGTACAACAACGTTAATACAACGTATCGCCTATTGTGCACCGCTCTCATACAATGAACCGTGACTAGCATAATTTAATACATATCAAGGTATCAAGGTGCGATGTACATACATAACATGGCTCCCTGCAAAGATAAATTATGAACCGACTGTATCATCACTTTTCCTTTGCATACACAATAGTGGCTCCTTGGGAATTGGTTACACTAATACTTTTGTATAAATAATAATAAAAATAAAACTTTTTGAGTAACTTCTGTCATAAATATTGTAAATATTTTCGTAAAATAAAACGTACTTCTTTCACTAATCATTTCTACTTTTAGTTTGATTTATTTTCAAAATGTCTTCATTTTTTTTCTTTTCCTTTTCAGATATTAATAATTAATTACTTATTTCTGTTGGCATTAGCAGAACTAATTTATGTATTGGTCTCTCCAATGTAGAAAGTGGTTGACTTCTTTTTCCACGATTATCTAGGTTCCTAGATGCCATCGTTAGTTTGACTTTTCGTACAAGACCATCTTCACTTGTATATACATCTGAGACTTTTCCAACACTCCAAGAGTTGAGAGGTAGACTTTCATCTTTGACGATCACAACGTCACCGACTTTCATGTTTCTTTTCTTATCACACCATTTCCTTTTAGGTTGAAGGGTTTGCAGATATTCTTTTTTCCACCGATGCCAGAATTTGTTAGCCAGATACTGCACTCTGCGCCATCTTTTCCTGCTATATAAATCTTTTCCTTGAAAATTACCAGGCGGTGGAAGTACAACGCTGGCCTTCATCGTTATCAGATGGTTAGGTGTTAGAGGTTCTGGTACTTCAGCATCTGACAAATTAGTTGTCAGTGGCCTTGAATTCACGATATTTCTAGATGATCACCAGATTGCGTTAATAGTGGCGCCAACGCACTTCGTACAGTACGGATCTGTCGTTCCCAGACTCCGCCCATTTGAGTGGCGGAAAGAACGTTAAACTTGAACTCAATCCAATCGCAATTCTGCTTCAGAAGAAATGCCTTTAACTTAGTTTCATCCATCTCTTGGATTCCCTTTTTTAATTCATTGCTCACACCCACCAAGTTGGTACCACGTTCGGATCTTATCTGTCTACAAGGACAACAGATGCTTAAAAACCGTAGAAGGGCGTTCAAGAACGAATCTGTTTCACGAGTATTAACTGACTCCAGATGTATTGCCCTTGAATACATGCATGTAAACACCACCCCATATCGCTTCAATCGACTTCTTCTTTCTCGAATATAAAACGGTCCAAAAATATCTACAGCGCAGTAGGGAAAAATTTGGATGGTTTTCCAGACGATCCTTTGGTAAATCTGCCATCTTCTGTGTTTGCAGTCCACCCCTTAGCCTACGACATGTTACACATCCGTGAATGATTTTTGAAACTGCAGGCGATGCTCCAATTATCCAGTATCCACTTTGGCGAATGCGGTTATGTGTAGTGCTCTGACCCATATGGTTAACCTCTTGATGATAATGTTGTATTATGAGATCAGTAACCTTGCACTTCTTTGGCAAGATTACGGGATTAGTGACATCTAAAGGCAACATTGCATTCCGGATTCTACCACCTACTCGAAGGATGCCATTCTCATCTAGAAAGAGGTCTAATTTATACATGCAACTTGTCCGTTTTAGAGTAACCTTCCTCATTCGTGCCAAATTTTGTTCGGTAATCTCACCAGAGTGCTTCACTTTTCAGAGAATTTCAATTTCTGATTTGAAGTACTCCGCCTGTGTACACTTACAAATGAATCGTTCGCTATCTTGGAGGTCTGCTACAGACATCGGTGGTGTACATTTCCCATTTGTACGAGAAGATGCTAACAGATACTTTTTCAGGCGTTGACAATTTGCAATAGCTCGTCTGAGTTGGAACCAACTAGAGAATCGCTCAAATCATTTAATAATTGACTGATGCACATCCATCTCACTATTCACCAAAGTAAACAGAGTGGCTTTCTTCATCTCATTCACAATCTCAGTTTGAACTGTATCATAAAGTGAAAGGCACTTCAACGTTTTTAAAAGGACCATCATGATTCAAAAATTCTGGACCGTTAAATCAACTCGAGTTTCCATTAATTTCTTGGCACTGACTCCACGACTGGCAATATCACTAGGATTAGATGAGGAGTTTATGTATTACCAATCACTACATGAGCTGAATTTGTGAATCTGCTGAATTCTATTAGCAACAAACACATGGAATTGTTTAGCCTCGTTGTTAATATATCCTAACACGACTTGACTATCAGTCCAGAAGAATTCGTTCATTTTATGATGGTTGTAGTTTAATTCTTCTTTGACGAATTTGCTCATTCTAGCTGAGATAACTGCAGCAGATAATTCAAGACGTGGAATTGTGTACACCCTTCTTAATGGGGCAACTCTGGCTTTCGCAATTACTAATGAGCAAGCACATCTGTTATTCCGGTTGATTATTCTTAGATATGTGCACTGTCCATATGCAAACTCACTCGCATCCGAGAAGTAGTGAAGCTCAACATTTTGTATTTCTCCAAAATCACTTGTTTTATAACAACGTTGGATCTTTAATTGCTCAAGTGCAACGATTTCTTTCCTCCACTTTTCCCATTTTGAGTATAGATACAAAGGTATTGGTTCATCCCATCCAACATTTTCTCTGCACATTTCTTGAAGAATAATCTTTCCTTCGAGGACAACAGGTGCTGCGAATCCTAGTGGATCGTATATGGAGCTAATTGTTGATAAAACGCCTCTTCGACTCAAAGGACAATCTTTCAATACTATTCGAAATTGAAAAGTGTCTGCTTCCACGCACCAAGTGACACCCAATGCATGTTCAATTGGTAGCGGATCAGTCTTGATGTCTAACGTCTTTAGACCCTTAGCTCTTTGCTCTTCAGGAATTGCTTCTAGAATAGTTCTTCTATTTGACATCCATTTGTGTAGCACCAAGCCAGCTGATGCACAAAGTTCTGTGCTGCTCTTGACAAGTTCGATAGCCTGCTGAATAGTAGGAAGTGACTTTAAACCGTCATCTACATAAAAATCATATCGAATGAAATTGGCTGCAATTTCGCCGAACTTTTCTTCTCCGTCGTCGGCAGCTCGCTTCAAGCCAAAGTTTGCACACCTGGGAGAGCTTTTAGCACCGAACAAATGAACTTTCATACTATAATCCACCATTTTTTGTTCAAAGTCACTACCATCCCACCACAAGAACCGTAGTTTGTCTCGATCTTTGGGAGTTACATAAAATTGATGGAACATCCCTTTTATATCGACCATGATGGCAACCTCTTCCTTCTGGAACCGACATAGAATACCAATCAGACCATTCATTAAATCTGAACCCTGAAGTAGGTAATCATTTAAACAGACGCCTTCGTATTTTGCCAAACAGTCGAACACAACTCTTATTTCATTCGGCTTTTTTGGATGCTACACGCCATGCGGTATGTGTAATTAACACTACCATCGGTTATGCCGTACTCAGATTCCTTTTCTGCATAGCCTGCAAGTATACCATTCATAAAGGCAATATAGTGTTCTTTAAACGTTGAATTTCTTTTTAAACTTTCTCTTAAGCTGTAAAGCCCGTCTCACGGCTGCTAAATGATAGTTAGGAAATCTTACATCATCACGACACATCGGCAATGGCATTTCATAATGACCATCATTTCTCTTGACAATTTTACTGGAAACTAAATGGAACTAAATCTATGATCTTCCACAGAATATCCCTTTTTTGTTGGTACATGCTCTACAAAATCCATCTCAAACATCTGCCTAACCTGTTGCATGCTGATTATTTATTTCACCTTGGTAGCATGAGTAAGTCTGTTTTTAGGATTTTCGACTGTGTCAATGCAGCCTGGATTTCTAGAAGATTGCTTATTGGAATCAGATAGAGTTTTGAAAGTTTTGGTAACATTTCCAATTATTCCACATTGGCCATAAGGATCGTTTTCATCTCCAGCCACAATCTCACGTGGTCTTATTGCTCGGGGTATATCGTTACCAATAAGGATTCCAACTTTTACGTCTGGTAAGTATGGTACAATCAGATTAGCAATGCGCTGTAAATGTGAGAATTTATTCGCATCTTGCTGTCTGGGTATTTGTGATCTTCCTATTGGAATCTGGTCTCTTGTAAACACTCTCGATAGAGGAACCATTTCTTTTCTGTCAAAACTCAACACTTCCAAATCGTGAATTTTCCTACTAGGTATCGTCACGTTTGTTTCTAACATCGTAGACAGTGAGAGTTGAGTTGCATGTCCATAAACTTGAAGTTGATTAAACAGATCATCTGAAAAAAAAAAGTGCTATTGCTTTGTAGATCCAGAATACAATACTGAAGAATCTCATTTGAAACATCATTCTTTTTTCGGACCCATACAGGTACCACCATTGAATTATCAATAATCTGTCGGCGTACCAAAGTACGATGAGAGGTGGTAGGCACTAGCCTCCTGTCAAAGTGTAGGCTAGTAAGGTGTTCGTTATTTCACATTTGATTCTCTTTTCACATGTGTTTAATTGATGTTGGTCAGTCATTCCGCAACCATAACATAACCTATTTTTCCTCAAGAATTCTTTTCTCTTCTTCCGGATTTGATTCTTGAACCTTTCACAATCGTCAACATGATGAGCCTCTTCACAAAACGGACATTTTTTACCATCAAAGTTCACAGTCTTTCTTTGGTTTGTTTCATCGTACGCTACTGTGGCCAACGATGAAGTATTCTCATTTTGTATCCTTTGTTGTCTGGACCTTGTAGTTCCTTTGACTTCATCACTCTTGTAACGTTGGTCAAAGGCAGGTATGTTTGCTTCACGTGCTTGTGTTTTGATGAATTTACCAAATTTAGTAAACGTTGGAAATATAGGCTTCTGTTCTTGGACAATATGACGCCACTTTGCTTCTATATATAATGGCAATTTTGTAACAAGTTTCACATTCTCTTGTGGGAAATTCAACACTTGTAGATAGAGAATTCTCTGCATCGCAACATTCACTTCATTTACAAAGTCAGAGAATTTCTGCAATCTGGAAGCATCACGTACGAGGATATTTGGCCATGCATTGAGCTTGTCTGTAAAAGCTTTCGCAATGACACTGTCATTACCGTATCGTTCCTTCAATTCCATCTTAGCATGTACATAAGCGTCTTCTGTCTGCCAGTAACAAGTAGTTGTTGATCATATTCTTTGGCTCACCAGCCAAATGTTGACTTAACAAGTTCAGCTTCTCGTCAATATTAATTGCCTTTGATTCAATCAAAGCATTAAAAGAAGATTCCCACATCAGGTACTTAAGTGGATCACCACTAAAAACTTCAACTTTTAATGCTGGAAGCCTTATAGAATCAATGATCTGTTTCATTAAATTTGCCGTTGATATTGGCAAATCGCCTACAGCATTGTTCGTCGATACCATCTCAGCTGCTTGACTATATACAGGTACTCCATACGACAATGTAACTGGGTTAGCGTGGACGTTCCGATAATGCAGGCGTAGTGTACATAACAGATTGATCCACTGTTCTGTAATGGCTCTGTGTTGTTACATTTGTAGGCGCAACGGGATAGTCAGAAACGGCAAAACTCACAGACACTGGTTGCGTAACCTTTCTACCATATAAAATAGGATGAGGTGTCAAAGACGAAACAACAGTCAGGTCTTGGTTTTCCATATTAATTCGTTGATATATGGAGGTAACTGGATCTGTAGTATTTAATTGTGGTTCACTAACTACACCCACGATCGGAACATCTTCACCAGTATCAACTTTTGAATACACATCATTAAGAAATCGTTTCATGTCGTGTTGTTTATCTTCTCCGGGTAATCCTTCAACTACCTGCTCAACAGAAAAATAATCTTCTTCTTCTGCTTTCAGACAGACGCTCATCTTTGCCATGTTTTTTGCCAACTCTTTCTGTAACTTTAACTCTTTAGCTAATCTTTCCTGTTGTAGTTCTTTCTCCATGAACGACAATTCCACTTTAATTGCTACTCCAGCCTCTGCTAACTCATATTTCCTTTGCTTTACAGAAGACTTGCTAGAACTAACTGTCGAACGAACAGAACGTCTACTTGCTCTGCTAGCTCTACTTGACAATTGCTCTTCTTCCATACTTAACAACTCCTTTAATTTTACATTTGCAGATTGTCTGGTTTCAAATACGATCCTATCGTAATAATCATAACGATCATACAATTCTTTTTGTCTCTCTACACTCAATAACTCATACATGTCTGCTTGAATCTCACCAAGCGTTCCTGTAACTGTGACCATTTTTGCAATATCCGTTTGGATTACCTGAATATCCACAGACTGAGCTATCAAATTTTGGACAGTTGCTATGGCTTTCTTGACATGTTTAATGCAACCGTTAAACTCATTTTCTTTTAACTCTAACTTATATTCTCTTCCTTTTTCAGTCAGAGTTCTTTCTCTTTTATGAGGATTATCCGGCTCTTCACCTTTGCTTTCCCGTCTCTCAGGGTTAGCTGCTCCTGTATCTGACATGTCGGAACAAACACAGTACTACGATGCCTTGTTAAACCGCAATAAGTAATATCAGTTTACTGTTCTGCATGGAACCCCCGCAGTTTAAACGCGGACAAAACCACAGAAGAATAGCTTCTCTTTCTTGAGCTATACTTGCTCACTTTATTTCTATTCATCCGTTCATCCGGTAAACTAAAACAAAAACAAACAGAGAAACAATTGACACGGCGCCATTAAGCTCCTTAACGTATACTACGGCTTATCACATATAATTCGCCGTTAACATGCATACTATCATCATTATGTCTATCAAACCTAACTAATTCATCAGTAAATAATAAATACAAATTATTTAATGTAAATACCTGATACTAGGGCTCACTTATATATGATTATGTCTCCACACGGAGCATTAAAGGTGGACAACAACGTTAATACAACGCCTATTGTGCAGTGACTACAACAAACCGTGACTAGCCTAATTTACATATCAAGGTATCAAGGTGCGATGTACATACATAACAAACTTTATTATTTTTACAATCATTTTGTTAACATATTATTACTTGTAAGTCAGCACCTACTACACTATGCAGACTTTTGTACTAGGTACTCCCAAAGGGCCCATAAATTTACCTATCAATGGACACTTGTTGTGTGCTATACCAAATAAGGGATTGTGACTTAAAGTTTGTATGATGTCATCTATAATTTCTTCTTAAAGATGATGATGTCATTTAAGTTTCATCTAAAAACTAACTATTCTCATCTCTAAGTTATGCGATGAGGTCATAATTTATTATTATTTTCTCATTTAACAAGGCAAAAATTCATGTACATAAATTGTATCATTATTAGTAATTGCATCATTATCAGTAATTGCAAACAAAGTTTAAATAATAACTTTAATCTACTATATTTACAATTCAAAATATAAAGTAACAATAACATAATTGTTTTGTGTTGAAATACAAAATAAGTTCATTTCAACCATTTTTAAACATCCATGTTAAATAAAGCAATCACTAGTCTGTAATTGTTAAACAGGTGACTAAACAGGTCATAATATGAAAAAAAACAAAACAAAATTTAAATTATTTACTGTTTGGTTCATGTATTTATTTTTTTGGATGATACAACCTCCTTGAAAAATAATTTTTGGTGAACAAATTTGTGCAATATCCGACCCGCAACTCGCATTTTCCGACTCGCAACTCCATTTTCCGACTCGCAACTCCATTTTCCGACTCGCAACTCCTATTTTCCGACTCACAACTTTCATTTCCGACTCGCAACTCGCATTTTCAGACCCGCAACTCGCCTTTTCTGACCCGCAACTCGCATTTTCCGACTCGCAACATCATAAAAGTAGTAATTCTAAGGTGTGGTATTCAGGATAAAGTTGGTTAACACATTAAAGTTAAAATACAAGACAGGTGCGAAAGGGAACTATTGACAATCTAAGGTTATTTGGGTCTTAGTTTTCGTGATCTTAGGTTTCGTGACACCCGTTTCTCTATATCGGACATAGCACTTCCCTATTCTGGACAAATTTCCCCATTTTGGACAGTATCAGATTTTCTCTATTTATGGACACAGCACTTCCCTATTTATGGACACAGCACTTCCCTATCCCAATATAGTGAAATCCGATTTGTCAAAATGGGGAAATTTCTGTCCAGAATAGGAAGAGCTGTGTCCAAAATAGAGACACTGTCCAATATAGAGAAATCCGATTTGCCCAAAATGGAGAAATTTTGTCCAGAAAAAATTTTTTCAAATACAGAGAAATCTAATTTTGACAAATTTCTCCAAAATAGAGATGTGCTGTGTCCAAAAATAGAGAAACTATCCAATATAGGCCTAGAGAAATCCGATATTTCCTTTTGTATAAAAGAGACATGTAGAGAAATTCGGAAATGTGCAAAACGGGGAAAGTTTACACCAACCCCTCTCCATATCAAAGCCGATAAATATAAATGGGCCGAATCGTCCCTCTACCAAAACGCTAACATTCTATAGATCTGCTGTGGTAAACCAATCTATTTTGTTCTCATTTATCAATAATTAGGTGATCATTTAGAATAAAATGATCACCTATTGTTATGGTATGAAATCTTTATTATTGTTTTTATTTATTTCTTTCTGTACAGATTTTGTGTGTCAATTATCTCAAAAAGTTAAATGTCAATAATCACCAAAATTTCAAAATATATTTAAACTAATTGAATTTAGTTGTAGTTAGGTTTTCAGCATGATCACTCATCCGTGACGTCATTTATACGCCATTTTGTGAAATCACATTATCAATCATATCTCCATAATTCATTATCACATGTGAATAAAATTCACTACACATAAACTTCAGGTCAAAGGTAAAAATATTAGCAAATAAAAACTTGCGCGTTTGAAGGTCATGCGCATGAAATTGCGCGTTAAAAATTTAAAAAGCTCAAATTTAAAAAGCTCAAAATTAAGTTTTGATCAATTTAAAGCATCAATTGGGCCATTTGCGTGTTTCAAAAAATTACTGCGCAAAAATGCGTTTTTGCGCACGCAAATCTTAGAAAGCGTAAAAAATAAAATTTATTGTATAAATCACATTCTACTCACAATTCTTAGTACATTTACAGAATTTGAGTCAATTCCGATCTAAAATAACGCTATTATACGAGCACGTTAAAAATGACAAAATGTGCAAATTAATTGCACAAAAGTGCTGAAAATGGTAAAAAATAAGGTAATTTTAAAATTAAAATATTTCTTCAGAATGCATGATGACCCCTAATTTTTTTAACTTATTCTGGAAGCCATTGAGTTGTAGATATGAATTCATTCACACATTTGGCGGACAAAATGTTGTGACGTCATCAAATGGCCACTTCAATTTAAAAATTAGGATTTTTCATCTTTTTTTGTAGATTATCACATTCAATAGAGCACATCTCTGTTATTTGAGCCCGATTTTCGCACAAATTTCAGTATGTGCTTGCTAAATTAATTATCTTTATCATGACTTGCCACTATTTTAATTTCAATGACATTCTTACGCGTAAAAACTTGAATAACGTAGGTTGTGTAATAATATAATTTGACCTTCTGCATATATTTAAATATCTCACATCTTTTCAGAACTAAAGGTTACCTTGTTTGATTATAATTGATTATGAAAGCTGATAAAATATAGATATAAATTCATATAAAAATTAAGCTTTTCGGTTGTTGTGACCTTATGATATGGCCAGTTGAATTTAAAAAGTAGTTTTTTCATCTCTTTCGTCAAATTTATATAAATTTCAAAGAGCTTGCACTGCGCATCTACAATTTTGTGACAAATCTCATATTTTGTTGCTCAATTCATTATCTTTCGATATTGTTATCCACAAGTTTATTTTGATAATATCATCAATGCCAAAAAATTTGAACATGATGTGTGTTCATAATTTCACAATTGCTACACTGTATATAGATATACAGTATATACTGTACATAATGCATATGGCATAGGCACAACTCAGCACTAGAAGCGTATAATAGGATGGCATACATCAACATTTTCCAATCATATGTTAACATACGTGCATGTTTAAAAAATATTAATGTCAATAAAATTATAAAAATGATCACCTATAATTCGTCAAAGTGACGAATTAAATTCTAGACTAGAATTTAATTCATCACTTTGACGAAAAATGTTGATATATGCCATCCTATTATATGCATAGTGCTGAGTTGTGCCTATTATATGCCATATACATTATGTACAGTATATACAGTGTAGCATTGGTGAAACTATGGACACACATCATGTTTTCGGCACTGATGACATTATCAATAAACTTGTGGATAACAATATCGAAAGATAATGAACTGAGCAATAAAATATAACAATTGGAAAAAAATTGCGCACGTAGAAGGGCGTTGCGCACTCTTTAAAAATTGTATAACTTTGACGAAAGAGATGAAAATACTACTTTTTAACTTCAACTGGCCATATGATAACGTCTCAACATCCGATAGGCTTAATTTTTATAATAATTCATATCTACATTTCACCAGCTCTCATAATAAGTTATAAATACAAGGTCAACTTTAATTCAGAATAGCTGTAAGGTATTTAAATATACCTTGTAGGTGAAATTACATAACCACTGTTATTTAAATTTTAAGACGTGATGACATCATCCAAATGAAAATATTGGCAGCTCATAAGTAACATTATTGGTTGAGGTAGAATATATTAAAAATTTAAAGAAAATCGATCACAGATAAGCGAGTTGCGCTCTGTTGAATATGGTGGTCTATGACAAAAGGGTAAAAACCCTATTTTAAAAATTCATGATCACATTTATATCTACAACTCATTGGCTTCCATAATAAGTTAAAAAAATTGGGGGTCATCTTCCATTCTGAAGAGTTATATTCATTTTAAAAAGGCCTTATTTTTTACCATTTTTAGCACTTTTGTACAATTAATGTGCGCATTTTGTCATTTTTAACGTGCTCGTATAGCACTATTTTAAGTCAAAATGGACTCACATTTGGTGAATGTATCAAGGAAGATGAGTAGAATGCAATTTGTACACAAAATTTGTATTTTTTATGCTTTCTATGTACGCACACACGCGCAAAAACGTGTTTTTGCGCAGTAATTTTTTAAAACACGCAAATGGCCTAATTCATGCTCTAATTTGATCAAAACGTAATTTTGAGCTTTTTAAATTTTTAACGCGCGATTTCACACGCATGACCCTACGTGCGCGTGCGTTTTTATTTGCTAATATTTTTACCCTTGACCTGAAGTTTACGTGTAGTAAATTTCATTAATATTGTGATAATGAATTATGGAGATATGATTCATAATGTGATTTCACAAAATGGCGTATAAATGACGTCACGGATGAGTGATCACGCTGAAAAGCTTATTAGGACTAAGTTAAAGTATTTGAAAGACATTGTGAAATTTTTGTGATCATTGCCATTCAACTTTTTGAGATAATTGTTACACAAAAAGTGTACAGAAAGAAGAATAATATTTTAATTTAAGTACAATAACAATAGGTGATCATTTTATTCTAAATGAACACCTAATTATTTACCACATTATTTAGCAGTAATTGCTGAAAAACAATTTCACATAATGTCTTTTTTCAGTACTTATAAACTTCATTATTTTGATTCCTTTCCAGGATGGGAACACTCCACTACATGTATATCTGGGTAATATGTATATAGCACCTACCTTAAAAGCAATGATGTGTCTCATACAGAATGAGGCACCATTAACATTGGAAAATAAGGTAATGTACAGGAGTTTGCTAGTGTTAGGCTAGCATTCTATAGATATGCTATGGTAAACTGTTCTATTATTTTTGTTCTCATTTATCAATAATGACAATTAAGATTATTTACCACATTATTTTGAAGTAATTGTTAATTTTACATAATGTCTGTTGTCAGTATTTATAAACTTTTTTATTTATTATTATATTATTTATAAACAATTATTATGATTTCTTTCCAGGATGGGAACACTCCATTGCATGTATATCTGGGAAGAAGAGATGGATTTACCGTAGAAATGGTGACTTATCTCTTACAGAATGGTGCACCATTAAAATTGCAAAACAAGGTAATGTTCATGGGTTTGCTATAGTGTAATGAGGCTAACTTTCTATAGATCTGCTCCATTATAAGATATTCTATTTTGTTCTCATTTATCAATACTGAAGTGGCGGATCTAGCGGGGGGGGCGTAGGGGGTGTACGCCCCCCCACCCCTATTATTTAAAGATTTAAAAAAAAAAAATTAAATAGATTAAAAACACGTATCGTTTCAACGGTCATCAATTACCGATGGTTTGCACATTTTCATGGTGAAAATAGTACGTCGTCATCTTGAATGCATTCCACCAAGCAGGTACACGTCAACATCCTTTGTGTACTAACAATCTCTAGCGTTACCAACGATCAATTACAGTTAAGTGTAAAAAAGGAGCAAGTTGATAAAAGCCATGTGGTGAGCTTGGTCGCGTTCCACTAAGCAGGTCGGCATCCTTTGTGATCTTCACTCCCGTATTGTGGAGTAGCGGTACCCCCGACGATCAATCACAGTCAATGAATAGAGTTGATGAAGGCGCATGGTCAGTTTTCACGAAGTGCTACTATTCATTCATTCATCTTTTATTTCGGAAAAAAATTCTCCATAGTTCAGTAACAAATTAGTGTACATTATTGCAAATATAACAAATACATATATATATATATGTATAGATATATAAAAAAAAAAAAAAAACCTACGCTACATAGTCACGTGGTTAGAACAATACAGTAGCTTCATCCATCTACAATGTAGATTGGATGAAGGAAAAGCAAATTCATGAATACATTTTATGACAATATTGTCTGACCTCCCTAACCTGCACAACATGCCAAACACCACCTTACGTTGTAGTTCGTAGAACGAGCAGATGTGGTTTTCTACAAACATGGTGCTGGCACTGCATGACCTAGGTTTATTAAGGAGCAGGCGTAAGGCATTGTTGAAGCACACCTTTAGTGCTTCCATAGATTTTACATTAAAATTTGCCCACAAAGAAGCACAGTATAAGTTACTACAATATGTTTTAAACAAAAAACACTTTATGTTTTTAGAGCATTTTGAGAAAGTTCTACATAGTGTATTAGCTCTAATGCACAATGACCTGTACTGTCGTTTGATATCCGTATCATCTTTCAAATCGGGTGTCAAAGTGAGACCCAAGTAAAAAAAAAAACTCTAACAAAGTCAAGTTCCGAATCAAATAAGTTTAAAGTGGGAAGCTTTGACAATTTCCTGACTGTAGGACAGAATAACATACATACAGATTTTTTCTTGTTATACAATATATCATGCGTTAATGAGTATTTTTCACACATATGAATTAGATGTTGTAATGAGAAGGCAGATGGTGCAAGTACCATATCATCCGCGTAACTAAGGTTGTTTAGTTTTATACCGTGTAATTTGCATCCATTGCGAGACATACTGAGATTGACAATTAAATCATCCATATAAATATTAAAAAGTAAAGGAGACATAACTCCACCTTGTCTAACACCATTGGTAACTGGGAAGTCTCTAGACAATGACTTTCCCCACCGAAAATGAAACCTTTGATTGGTATACCAAGACACAAGAACTCTAACTACACATAAGGGGGTTCCCCTATTAATCAGTTTCTTGTACAGTGTCCAATGATTAATACGATCAAATGCTTTGGAGGCATCTAAGAAACAGGCATAAATCGGGCTACCATTTCTATTATAAAATTCGATTGTCTGTTGAGAATAAAAATACATGTTTCAGTTGAATGACAATTTTTAAACGCATACTGTCGGTCATTTGATTCGAGTGTATCACCACACATATAAATCAAAATAGACTCAAACACTTTAGACATCACGCATGCAAGCGCAATAGGACGGTAGTTGTCTTTACTTGTAATATCCCCTGTTTTAGATTTCACAATTGTTATGAGCACAACTTTAGATATCTCTTTTGTCACATGACCATGAGATATCATGGCATTAAAACATGACTACAGAAATTCGCTTACTCGCATACCTAATGTGTTCGCCTGTCAAACCATCAAATCCAGGGGATTTACCCATGGGGAGTTTATTAATAAAATCATTAACTTGCAAAGAATTAGTACATAAACAGTCGTATGCATGTGTATATAACGTATCATTAACAAACTTTTCATTGGAAACATCAGAGATACAATTAAATAATGATTCATAATGATTAGCCCATTATTCACAAATTTCATCTTCACCTTTAGCCTGATCAATTGAGTTGGAAAGTATGTTAGAGTTGGTTTTAGATTTCTTAATCTGTTTCCAGAAAGATTGATAATCATTTTGAGTAAACGATATGGCCATAGAATCTGCTCTGAGTTGATTTTCATTAGCTTTACAAGTTCTAAGAGCTAATTTGAATCTAGAGCGAGATGTTTTCATTGCTTCATATAATGGATCATTTCTAGGTTTACCATTCTCTTTCCAAAACAAGAAGGCAAGGTCATTCCATCCAGGAACGATATGTGCATTAATATTATTCTTCCCCCTTTTTGAGTTACTGAAGGCAATATCAGATGCTTGTTGAAGGCACTTAACAACATCATTGTACAGCTTATCTATTTTATTGATATGCTCCTCATTCGAACATTTGTCATGAGAGCAAGTAAAACCTTCACTACTTACATTAAGTCTACTCAAAAGTTGGTCAGTAATCATACAATATTTATTGATATCATTTTTTGATACTTTGTCCCAGTTTACTTTTACATAACAGTCAGAGTTAATACTACAGTGTGGATATAGGCCCTCGTTGGAAAAGTTATCATATGCTGGCACTGAATATTCAAATGCTACAGGAAAATGGTCTGAGCCAATAATATCATAAAATGCTTAAATTAGAAATACATTGATGAGCACCGAATGATGATCAAGCCAGCTTGTTGTACCGTGTGCATCAATATATGTAAAATTATCAGAATCAATTCCAAGTGATACATAATCAGACATGATAAAATTATATTCATTAGCGAACTGTATTAATTCTTTACCAAAACGTTTCTTTGGATCAGCATTAAAATCTCCCAGAATAACTACTTTTTCAAGTGGAAATTCTTCTACAATGGAATTTAATTTTCCAAGATACTCCATAAACATAACAAAGTTTTCCTCGCACTCGTATGGGAGATACGTATTGATCATTAATGTCTTATTTCTATCTACCCCAAGCTCAATACCAATTAACCTGCTATTATCAAAGGAGATTGGTTTTATAATGTTGCTGAGTGATTTCCTATACAATATTGCAACACCCCCATAGGGTCTACCAGTCAACAATGAGTTCGCCGTGTCAACAGCAGAAACAGCAATGCTATCAAATTCATTATGAAAATATTTAAGTTTATCAAGGTTATTGTTTGTAAGCCAGTGTTCCTGGATACAAACTATATCATTTTGGCAGCATAAATCATACACCTCTTTCTGGCGACTATCAAACGATCTACCGTTATAAGATACACATCTCAAAGGAATATTTATGTTTTGACCCTTCATTATTATAATTCATCGTTTCTATTTGTAAAGTACCTTCTAATATATACATATTCAGGCCAGAGATCAGAGTCTAGCAACTCATCACGCTTATTGCCTGGGCATGATACCATATATGACACACAATCATTTCTTTTTGCAGGCAATTTAACTACATCTACATCAATATTTATCTTTTCTTTTAAGTATTTTACAATGTCATCACCAGAAGTTTCAGGCGTTAGGTTTCCAACATACAACTTAAAGGGTGGAGGTGCGCGACCTTTCAGTCCGAAATTGTTACCAGCACCTGTTCCTCTAACAGATTTGTTTTTTCTCCTTTTGCTTTCCTCTTCGGTAAGTAGAATCCCTCATCATCTACAAACTCATCCTGTCTTTGACCATTCATGTTTTGCTTCTCCTTTTCAGATCGATATTTCTTTGGCACCGGTACTTTTACAGCAGGTTCTTTATTTGACTTGGTTTCACTGTTATTTCCTCTTTCAACAACAGATGCGAACGATACATCTGTAACTACATGTGACCTATCTGTTCTTCTGTCTATGCTGTCGTTCATGTTAATCATGCTTGCATCTACAGGTGCAAATGAGTGACTACCCGATTGTTCAGTCAGGTCTAGATGATGATCATTCTGATTTTCCGATACGCGCACGTCTGGTACAGGATTATAATTATAAGATGGTATTCTAGTGGATCGTTCAACTGCTATGTCATTAATTTTCTTTGCCAAATCGCCTCGTTGATCTGCAGCCTGCATTATATCACCACGCATGGATAATACGTCATATTTAATCTTTCGTATTTCAGTGTATAGTGCAGTAGCATCAATACGGTCTACAGGAACTATCGGTATTTTTGATAGGTCAGCAGCTACGAAGGTTGGAAGTGTTGCTAGGTTACAGTTAACAAAGAATGTCAACATATCATTTAACATGATGTCGATCTTTCTGGATCTTTTATGTACATTACTTTCTTCATCCTCCACATATATAGAGAGTATTTCTTTGGCCTTTTTGACATCAGCAAGGGAGAAATACCCCATACATATCATATGTAAGGTGTCAAATGTCATTACTCCAATGTTATTTACTATAAAGCATAGTAATTCATTCACCACAGCATGCGTGCGTCTGTCATCATGATACAGATTAATTTCTTTGGCATTATTTTGATCAATACATACTTGTTGGATCGTGTCTTTAGCATCAGCGGATATTCTCCGTTCATGGTTTACTTCCGACTGATTGGCCATTGATCGCTTATAGCCAGGCAAGATCGAATATTGTGATCACCCGTTACCAACCGGATAGCGTCCCTGGTTACTGTTGTGCGGTTGATAGATCGTTTGAGCGCGAAAGGCCTAACTTAGAAATCGTCAAAAAACTCACAATCGCATGAAGCATAATTCATATAATGGCTGTTATAGCATTCGATGACCTTATTCTACCATCCAAATATGACAGAATTAAAAATCCAACAACATTTTTAGCATTTTAACGACAAGAAACTCAATCCAAAAAAAACAGAACGTCCGTTCAATTCAACGCCCTCAATACTATACTACACGCCCATTCATTAAAGACCCCCTCCCTACGTTTTTTAGATCTAATTTAAGATCACAAAATATATTTAATGTAAAAATAATACTATTCGTCTTTAAACGGTTAAAAATGTGAAAAATAAGTCGATTCTAATAATTATAGCGGCCCGTAAATTTCAAAATGCTTTGCGCGCGGATTGATATTTTTGTTTTTCTTCTGTAAATCCACTTTTCGATCGATCGTGAGGCCAAAACAAATGGAAGACTCCTAACTTTTCAGCGGGTTTTCCCCTATTTGTACCAACGGAGTCTGGCAACTATACAACGTCAGGCTAGGTAATAGCTAGCGTACGATGTTCGTATGTTACCGATGTTTACCAGCTAGGCCTACAAAACTAAACCTAGCTAGGCTAGGCCTAAAGACCGTCCACGAGAGGTCATTCGCCTGCGAGCTACATTAGTAGTGCATTGTTTCTTACTTTTTATCATAATTTACCATAAAACGTACATTTAAGACAAGGAATGACCTGGTTTAATGTTTTTAAAGTAATATATATGTATTATTTTCACATAACGTCACAAATTGTAGGGAAGGGGTCTTTAAGTACAATAAAAACAAAGGCTAGGACTGTAGTTCCTATGAAAATTATCCCGTTAGGCCTATATTTTATTAAAATGTATTACTATTAAAATATTAACAATGCTGCAGCATTTCATGACACTTGTTTTTTTGCTGTTCCGTCGATCATTCTCATACACAAATCGCGATAACAAAAGAGTTGCAGGTGTTTTTTTTTTTTCGAATCACTAAATAAAATGTAATGATGATCGAACTGCTAATTTTTAAACTATCGTTTAAACCAGGCCGGCCAAACACACACGCAAGCGCGATTGACCCGGCGATGGCGTGTAAGAAAATAATACCGGCCTAGGCTAGGATAAGTTTATGCTTCTATATATAAATTTACGTAAGGAAAAAATATGTACTCGATGGTATATAAAGTTAGTTCATACTTTCGGTACTGATTTTAACCACCTGATGTAACCCTGTCTACTAATTAAATTGAGTTAGATAATTAGTTATTGACAATTAAAATGAATTTAGGTTCAACGATTTGCCCCAAATAGGGGTGTTTTCCGATCGTGGTATACACTGTCTAATGCATGTCCATCTTGAAAAATACCTGCATACAATATAAATACGAGGATGCTTCGCATTTTCCTATCTCCTCCTACGATAATTGTTTTTAATGGCTGAAAACCGCTTGAACAGCTCGAGTACAGCATCATAATGTTGAAGACAGGCCGATTTTCTTAAAAATACTATTTTGATAGATTTAATATACGTTATACAAATGTATTGATTTGCAATGAATGGAACATTCCAATCTCTCAGACTCCCAGTTTGTAGGTAAATTTATGAGCCTTTGGTTTAACAAAGGCTCAAAATAGTCTATATAGGCTATATATTTATATTATATTTCCTCATCTTTATCGTTTCAAATTAATTAATTAAAATTTCAGTATATCACCGGGCGGTTTAGAACTAATGTTCTTTGCCTGTCGTGTTTATATATTATATTCGTGAAATGTATTATTTGAAACTCGTACTTACTTTTTTAATACCTTATTCATTTGTTTTATTATTGATTGAAAGAAAGAAAATAAATGTTTACGTTGAACTTGAACCAATGAACACAAGTAGGTAAATTTATGGGCCCTTGTAGAATAAACTTAAAACTGAGATATAGTATTGCTATACTTTGACAATTAACCATTTTTGGTTGCCATTTGAATCGATTTTTTTTTACTGTGAATGTGGTTACTGTTACTGTACTATATAAACGCATATACAAAGAACATTTATTACTGTTACTGTGGGTAGGCTCTACTGCTGGATATATAAACACATAATATACAAATAAAAACTTTAATACTGAGAGTTGCTTCTCAACGTTTGTATTAATTAATAATTAAAAATATAAACGTCGTAGTGGTGTATCGTTACATGTACTTTACTATTTCAATCGACTATAACAGGGACAGTTTTAAAAAAGTATTAAATCGTAAATGTTTTACTGTGTTTAGTGGTATATTATTGATAGGCCTATAAAATATTTAAAACAATATTTCGTTACTGAGTGGATAGAGAATATATTTAAAAATTGTTCTTCCCATCCTCTTCCCCATCCCTCAACTCTAATGTTATATACATTCCAAATTATTTGGTTCAACCATGATTGCGTACCTCCATGGTTTAACACAAGTAGGTAAATTTATGGGCCCTTGGAGAATAAACATAAATTGTATTGTAATGCTATACAATACTGTAAATAGGTATTAACCACTTTTGATCGCCATTTGAATCGCAAATTTCTTATTGTGTGTGTTGGTACTGTTAGATATAATATAAACAAATATACTTTATTACTGTGAGTGTGGGTAGCCCCTACTTTTAGATTATAAACACATACTAATATAATACTTTATTACTGACAGTTGCTTCTCAACGTTTGTATTAATTAAAAATTACAAAAAATACATGTACTTTACCATTTCAATCGACTATCAGTGACAGTTTTAACAAAGTTATTAAATCGGAAATGTTTTACTCTATGTAGTGGTATATTATTTATAGGCCTTTAAAAAAAAAATATTTCGTTACTAAGTGGATAATAAAGAAATATAAAGAATAATTTAAAGATGTATTGTCCCCCAAAATCATGAAAAATAAAGATTTTTAAAATCGGACTTTGAATAGGCCATTTTGCAGTTTTAATGAAGTTGTTCACTTCCATAAGAAAAAAAAAATTATTTCACCTATAAAAAGACAAAATAAACAGTTAAATTACCCAAAAACTCATTGTCTTCCAGACAATTTGACCATTTTTTGCTTTAAATTACATTTTTCTCTGGTAAATAAATTTTTTTCAGACCCAATTTTTTGTGAGAGTGAATAACTATTATGTGACATATTCAAAAAAAAAATTTAAAAAAAAAATTTTTTTAGGGGGACAATATATCTTTAATATAAAGAATATATTAAACAATTGTTCCTCTTTGTACCTATGTTTAGTTTAGATCTGTGATGTATTTTACTTCTCAGTTGATGATTGTAATCTAACCTTTTCAGCTCTTGCTGCTGGTTGGAATTTGATGTTTTTATACCTTAATAAATAAATATCCTCATCCCCAACCCTCAACCCTAATGTTAGATACAAAACACAAATTGGGTTTGTTTTTGTGACAAGTTTCTCTTTCTGAAGTAATTCCTAGGGTGCTAATTTTGGTTGACTACATAAATCATTGTGTCTATTTATTTGTTTCTGTAAACGACAATGTTTTATTTTTATTTGAAATCGCCAGTTTTTTTACGCTGAAATTACTATGTATCGAGAACCATCTAGTATATAAAAGCTGAAAAACATTGTCGCGTTGTAAAAATTTAGATGTAAAGTACAGGCAAGTTGTTAGCCTTCCCCATCAAAAATAAATTCGGGATCGGGATAAGATCGCAAATTTGGATTGACGGGATTCGGTCATTTGGTTTGTGGCTCCCATCAGTCAACCAGGATTTTTTTGTTCGGGATCCCGCCGCTACGACGGGATAAGGATAGGCGGGATTTGGTGTCCCCATCATCGTCTAAGCATGAATTCATTTAGCGATATCATGGCGGGATTTGTTTGATGATTCCATCGAATAGGGGAATTTGTCCTTATAATCGAGACCATCTATTTAGGATTGAGACGGGATTTGGACTTCTCTACTCTTCCACAAACTTAATATTTAGCGTAACATTGCTGCGTCTTAATTTCGAAATCGCCAGTGTATTAATTTCATTGTGTAATAATACAGTAATTCGTAACAGACGGTAAGTTATTATTTTATTAGCTGATCATTTAGAATAAAATGATCACCTATTGTTATTAAAAATAAAATCTTTATACTTATTTTTCTTCTTCTTTATTTCTCTCTGTACAGATTTTGTGTAACAAATATCTCAAAAAGTTTAATGTTAATAATTACCAAAATTTCACAATATCTTTCAAATACTTAGTCCTAATAAGCGTGACGTGACGTAATTTATACGCCATTTTGTGAAATCACATTATCAATCATATCTCCATAATTCATTATTACACATTATTGAAATTCACTACACGTAAACTTCAGGTCAAAGGTAAAAATATTAGCAAATAAAAACTTGCACGTTTCAAGGTAATGCCCGTGAAATCGCGCGTTAAAAATTTAAAAAGCTCAAAATTAAGTTTTGATTAATTTAGAGCATGAATTAAGCCATTTGAGTGTTTCAAAAAATTACTGCACAAAAACACGTTTTTGCGCGCGAGATACTTAAAAAGCGTAAAACATACGATTTTTTTGTACAAATTGCATTCTACTCGCCATCCTTAGTACATTCACCAAATTTGAGTCCGTTCCGACTTAAAATAATGCTATACAAGCAGGTTAAAAATGACAAAATATGCACATTAATTGCATAAAAGTGCTGAAAATTGTGAAATATAAGGCATTTTTAAAATGAAAATAATTCTTCAGAATGCACGATGACCCCCAATTTGTTTAACTTATTCTGGAAGCCATTGAGTTGTAAATATGAATTCATGTACACATTTCACGTACAAAATGACGTGACGTCATCAAATGGTCACTTGAATTTAAAAATTAGGATTTTTTATCTTTTTTCTCTCAAATTTCAGTATGTGCTTGCTAAATTAATTATCCTTATCATGAGTTGCCATCATTGTCATTTTGTTGACGTCATCACGCTTAAAAACTTGAATAACGTAGGTCGTGCACCTGCAGCGAATTTTTGAATATCTCACAGCTCTTCAGAATTAACCTTGATGAATATAATTTATTATGAAAGCTGATGAAATGTAGATATGAATTCATATAAAAATCAAGCCTATCGGATGTTGTGACGTTATGATATGGCCAGTTGAAATTAAAAAGTAGTTTTTTCATTTCTTTAGTCAAAGTTATACAAATTTCAAAGAGCGCGCACCACGCTTCTACGTGGCAAATGTTCTTCTAAGTCTTATATTTTTTTGTTCAATTCGTTATCTTCCGAAATTGTCATCTTCAAGTTTTTTGATGTGGGTTCCGTAATTTCACCTATGTTGCACTGTATATAGATATGCAGTATAATATACTGTATACTACTGTACTATTGATTGAGCTCCTTTCCCTTTATGACGGTATCTAAAAACATGATGATGCCCTCATTGTCGTTGTCCTTCAAAAAATGTTATGTTAACAACTCAGCACTATAAGCGTATAATAGGATGGCATACATCAACATTTTCCGATCGTATGTTAACATACGTGCATGTTTAAAAAATTTGAATTTAAAATTATAAAAATGATCACCTATAATTCGTCAAAGTGACGAATTAAATTCTAGTGTTATTCTTCTTTCTGTACACTTTTTTGTGTAACAATTATCTCAAAAAGTTGAATGGCAATGATCACAACAATTTCACAATCTCTTTCAAATACTTTAACTTAGTCCTAATAAGCTTTTCAGCGTGATCACTCATCAACAAGTTAATAAAACTCAACTTGGTCATAAAAAAAAAATGCTATTCAATAATATACGATATTAATACAAATAATTAGTTAGAATAAATAATGAACATTGTTAGTAAAACAAAAAACATGCTTAATACAACAGTCCTACTGGAAATATTACATACTTTATTCTGAAATAAAAGAAGAAGGAAACAGTAAATATTACAAACACATCAAACGACCAAAATGGTGCCAATTACTACCGATAACAATCAACAACAACAATGAACCAATTTAATCTTTATTTTAGTGTTTAAGATTTAAACACAAAATTACCGTAATGAAATTTGTATATAATATAAAAATGCATTTTTATTGTTTTAACAGATTTCATTTAATTTCTAGACGTCTGTCCTTCTTGGAGTAAGAGTTCGGTAGAATCACAGTATTTTAGAACGGGAGTACCGACCAGGATTTTATATTTATAAGTCTAAATTTTGGCGGGATTAAATTTATTCAGAATACCGTCTTAAATTTACAGCTGAAATCCCATGGCACTTAAATCCCAATAAAAAAAATATTTAATTTTTTGGCGAAATTTTAATCGGGATAATTTGCAAGCTTTAGAGTGTTTGGTAAATGACATTATGAGATGTTGTAAATTGTTTTAAACGACAGGGGGCCCCTTGGCGGCCCCCTGGCCTCCAGCCAATGTTTGCTCACTTCGCTCGCAAAGCTACGCCCCCCCCCCCCTATTTCAAGATCCTAGATCCGCCCCTGAATTACGGTAATGACAATTAGGATTATTTACTACATTATTTTGCAGTAATTACTGTTGTTGTTTGTATTGACAGAATACTGTTTTCAGTATTTATAAACTTCATGATTATGATTCCTTTCCAGGATGGGAACACTCCACTACATGTATATCTGAGTGGATATGAACGTACCTTGGAAATAGTGGATTGTCTCATAAAGTATGGTTCACCAGTATCATTGCAAAATAAGGTAATGTATAAGGATTTGCTAGTGTACTAGGCTACATTCTATATATATGCTGCAGTAAACCATTCTCCTTTTTTCTCATTTATCAATGACAATTAGGATTATTATTTGCCACATTATTTAGCAGTAATTGTTTGTATTGTCTCACAAAACATGATGCATATACAGCATTGCAAAATACTGTATTGTACAAAGAATTGTCAAGACAATATCTAGATCTGCTGCGGTAAATCATTCTATTTTTAGGGGGAGGGTCTACAGGGTTCGGATCTTCCCCTCCCCTAAATTTTTTAAGGTGCCCTTTTTAGAGGTTCAATATTTTAATTATGTGACATATTTGTGTGTATGTTAGTATACACAACGGCAAAAACAAAAATAGAAATTTCCCACGATGTTCGAGTCCTTTCGGATATAAATACAAATTTCCGGTGGTCGATCAGGAGCAGCATGAGGTGTTCTCTGATAAACTCTAGTAAAATAGATTGTTTCAGATACAAACAGAGGGTGCATTTCAAACTTTTTGTGCTTATTTTCGAATTTTTCGACAATGCTTATGAAGGTGCCTCGACTCGTAAAGAGGAGAAAATGTAAACAGATGTAATATAACAAAGTAACATGTCCCAGAAGAAAAGGGCACTTCCGAGACTGAGTACAGTATTTGAAGCACAGGTAGGGCTTAACTATATTGAACATATTATTTTGAGGTTAAAAATTTCTGTTTGAAATGAAAAAGAAACGCTATTCCAAGTGGTCGCTGCTGTGCTTGATGACAATGCCTCTGATATTGACGTTGATTATGAAGTAGGCCTAAGCTAGGCCTAGAAAGAAAGATGAAGGCCAAGGCAAGGTGATATGGACGTGGATTTCTCAAAGTATCTAGGCCTAGTAGTAGGTTAGGGTTTAATAGGCTACTACTATATTAAGGATTAGGCCAAGTTGAGCAGCCGACAAGTTGAACCGCCGCCAGAGAAACGTTATATTCTATGAAACGCCAAATGCAAACTATCGTCGGTGCTCGTTTCTTCTATTAGAAGTTTTATTTATATTAGGAATAATGATTTTTAGTATAATTATTATTAAATATTACAATTAAAGAAAGAATTATGAAATCTGACTTGTAGTTTCCAAAATATACGGTTTGAAACATAGCCAAAATGATTGTTTTTAGCAAAAACAACATAAACAAGTTGCGCCCCTCAGTCGGAAAATGTATGAACTAGGCCTACACCATTTTTCGATAAAATAATTAGATAAAATCATGGTCTTAGTCAAATATTTTGTACATTAACATTGTAAAATAAAATATATTAAATGATTAGTAAATAAAAAATAATCATTTGAAGAAATTCAATATTTTATTAGTCCTGAGAGACAACATTTACATCATTCTTGCATTGCCTCCTAGTTAATTACAACATCAATTAATGTTGTATTTGATCAAATCAATGCTCTGTGTGATGTCCTTCTTGTGCGTCCATTCGCCTTGCAAATAGTGCGACATGTTTGTTTGTAAAACCATATCACATATTAACTCCATTGGCGAAAACGTGTGAGCTTGTTCATAGATAAAGTCATGTTTTTTGATAACATAACGATTAAAATCTAAATCTTTTATTGAATCTGTAAATTCAAGGTGTTATCATCAATTTTGTATGATTTTGGTCCGATTTTGTGTACACTATCATCACTACCTTTTCATAGGGTCTTTGCTTTCGCCACACACACTATATGTCCATTAAATGCTAAAGCATAGTTGTTTTCCCTTTGTTGCTGAAACATAATGCACTAAACAAAATGATGTCCTTCTTGTGCGTCCATTCGCCTTGCAAATAGTGCGACATGTTTGTTTGTAAAACCATATCACATATTAACTCCATTGGCGAAAACGTGTGAGCTTGTTCATAGATAAAGTCATGTTTTTTGATAACATAACGATTAAAATCTAAATCTTTTATTGAATCTGTAAATTCAAGGTGTTATCATCAATTTTGTATGATTTTGGTCCGATTTTGTGTACACTATCATCACTACCTTTTCATAGGGTCTTTGCTTTCGCCACACACACTATATGTCCATTAAATGCTAAAGCATAGTTGTTTTCCCTTTGTTGCTGAAACATAATGCACTAAACAAAATGTCGACGCTAGAACAAAAGCAGCAGTATTTTAACACATTAGGACATTAAATTAATGAATGGGACACCCCTTTTTTTTATTTTTTATTTTTATTCTCATTTTAGGCAAATTGCCAAGGATAACCACAAGTGAATTCATTCACTATCCTTCTCAAAGGTGGTAATCCCGTTAACAAGACAAACATATGCACAAGATGCTCTACATAAACAAGTCTTTGGGAGTGGAGTTGCAAATTGTCATGAGAAAAAATCCTGACATTTGACAGGACTTGAACCCAGGACCCTTAGATTGGTAGCCAAGCATCATAACCACCAAGCCACAACTCCCTATTGTCCTATCTTTTTATAATGGTATAGTCCATATATATTAAAAATTATATGGATATTATTTATTTTTTCAAATTATCAATAGTTTATAAGTTATTTGCAAAATAATACTATACCCTGTCAAAAATTTTGTTTATTCTGACGTTGATAAAAAAGGAGCTGGCAAACAGGAAATACCTCACTGAAATGTACTGGCAGTGCATGGGCCAATAAACATCTGACTGTCAATGTGTTAAATGGTCACATATGATGAAGAGATCAACATTTGAGCATCACACCTCTGTCACTCATCCTGATGATATGCAAATTAGCTTAAATATGCAAATTAGGGTGAAATTACAGGGTTACCATATCTCAAATGTCTCTACGGACATTTTAGTGACATTATGTATGCAAACAATAAGGAATGGGGTTGAGGGTCAAATGTCATTTTTTTGTAAAATGATTCATTAGAGAAATATATTAATATACAATGAGTAAATCAGTGAAAAAATAAACTCTCTCTGACTTAGTTTTTGAGATATGGTAACCCTGTAATTTCACCCTAATGTGCATATCTATATATAAATTTACGTAATAAGCGGAGGTCCAAGCGGCAATAAAGACTAATCACTTTCACGTAGATATGAACACTTTTAATAAACCAAAATAATATCAATCGACACTAAGCCTACTAGAACCAACTAACACATATTATGGCGACCACGAGGTCGCTCGATAGGGCGCAAGGTGGCGCACTGCAACAACAACACATGAGGGCGTGCGAGTGTGATGGCGAAGTGCCAAAATGATGCTTCGTTAACATGTCCCTATTGCCATGTTTCTACACACACACACTTTGTTAGCTAATACCCTTAGACACAATAATCACGAGGTGTGCTGTTGCAAATTTACTGCGGCCATCTTGAAATCCAAGATGGCGGAAAAAATGGCCGCCATTTTATAGATGCACTTTATTGTTCATAACTTAATAAATATTTGATGTATTTTGTTGACATAATGTTGATTAATAGCTAATTACATTATATATTCAATAAAATATTTTTATTTCAACTTTATTGAAATTAAATTCCTTTTTTTAAGCAAAAATGCAGAATTTTAGCTAAAAAATCAGCAAAATCTGTGATATACGATATTTATTATGTTAATTAAGGCAAGAAGCCATAATATTTTTTTTTTCAGATATGCAAAAAAACTGACCCAATATATACTAGAAAAAATGTGTAAACTACATGTGCTTGTGAAAAGGCAAACATAAGTTATTAATGATTACGTTTGTGTACAGAGATTTAATAATGTTTAGTAAAATTGTGAAGTTGAGGGCGCTATTTAAGTAAGATACAGGTACTCTATTTTCGGATGTAACTCATTAAATACTTAACCGATTATGATGAAAATAGATTTATTTTATAGATAATTAAACCTTCTTCCTTATTAATTATTTAAAAGTCATGTTAGATAATAAATACATATGAAAAATGTATTATTTGTGTAAATCTAATTAAATTGTATCATCTTGTAAGCTAAAAAGAAATAGTTTAACCTGCAGGATTTGATTTTTAGTCGCGTGGACACGACTCTATAGTTCACTATGACGGTCGGTCGGTCTGTCTGTCGGTCCGGTATCACTATGCATTTTAGCACGCGACTTATGGCTGTTGGCCTTGTTTAAATACAGTATATATACAGTATCAGTGTATATACCGTGAAACGAATGACGATCGTGATGAGTTTGATAGAAAATTGAATGAACAATAAATAAATGTTAAAAAAATATTTTTTTTTTTAAAGTCATGCTTCTCTAATAGGACGTGACACCGTGGAGGTAAAAAATACCTCAATGGTGACACTATCATATCTTTTGTTGGCCTTAAATTAGCACAATAAACAACTAAATATAACTAGCATAGTGGAGTCTGCATGCTAGGGCTATTTTGGTTCAGTTTTTTCCAAAAACACCCAATTTGGTATACAGGTTGCCCATCATATACAAATTCAATTTTTGATGGGCACTAAGCAAAATGACCCCTTGGGTCACTTAATTTGCATAATTTAAAATGGCGGACATTTTCGCTTAAACACTCAATATCTCTTAAACTACTGGGCATAGAGAGTTGATTTATTACTGACAGTTGCTTCTCAACGTTTGTATTACTTAACAATTACACAAAATATAAACGTAGTGGTGTATCGTTACATGTACTATGCTATTTCAATCGACAATGACAGTGACAGTTTTAACAAAGTATTAAAATCGCAAATGAGTTACTGTATCAAGTGATATATTATTGATAGGCCTATAAAACATGAAAAACATATTTCGTAACTGAGTAGATTCAAAATTGTTCTTCTTTGCACCCATATCCTCTTCCCCATCCCTCAACCCTAATCTTACACACAAAACACAAATTGAGTTTTCAAATAAAAAATTTGGACTCATTTTATGACAAGTTTCTCTTTCAGAAGTAATTCCCAGGGTGCTAATTTTAGTTGACTACATAAATCATCGTGTCTATTTATTCGTTTCTGTAAACGACAATAACTATTATAGTCCTGCAGTACGTACATTAAAAAAAAAAAATTTTTTTACTGTGTATCCGAGAACCATCTGTGGGCATGAACCAGATGGTACACGAGCGAAGCGAGCGTACCATCTGGTTTAAGGTAATTTGCTTATCATCGGGATGAATGACAGAGGTGTGATGCTCAAATTTTAATCTCATCATCTTATGTGACCAATTAATAAAGAAAATCTCAGTTTGCAATTTGTTTCACTCAAAATGATAGATCGCCTAGCCTATAACTACTAATACTAACTAAACACATTTTTTCAATAGAAAGGAAACACACCCCTCTCTGTTTTAAAAAATAACAAGTCGTTACAGTACCGAAAAAAATTTGAAATTTTAAACTTCTTTAAAGGTAAGTGAAGTTTTAATTATTAACATTTTAGGGTCAACCAGTTTCCATTGCAAAGGATAGAGATATATTTTCTTTTTCCAAATGCTTTGATAAACTTGTTAAAATGTTCTCATACTTCTCATTGTGGTGGTGCAAGGACGATTTGTTAGAGTAGAGGTTAGGGTCAAAGTGATATTGATGGAATAGTTACTATTCTATTTTGTCATTATTCAAACAATAACAATACAAATAAATGGACTTCATCTTAGGTTTGCATGGTGTGATTGTTATACTGAATTCTATTTGTATAATGTTAATAAATATTTTTAATTTTTAATGTACAGTTCAAATGCAAGTTGGATATTGCATTATTGATGCTATTGCTTTTGTATACTGGTTAACCTATAACACCAACCACCAAACCACCCAGCCCCCATCCCCACAACAATCCTCTCGTTCCTCGCAAGGCACCCAATTACTTGACTCCTCTGAAATTTAGCATTGGCTGCACCCCTGCTTCAATAGGATTAAATATTATATAACAAATCCTAGATTTTTTTTTATCAAAAGTGAGGGGAACCACTTCCTTCCTCTGAAAAACTAGATTGAGGGTATATGTCCCCCTTGCCCCTCGCCCAGGATTTGGATATTTACCGTAAGAGTTTTGCCAATCTGTAACTTTGAATACAGTTCTTAAAAAAACTATATGTAATGGTTTTGTTTTTGCTCATTTCTCAGATTTACCAAGTCCTATTAGTGATCAATTTGAGAAACTAAAGCTTGAAAAACAGAATGGTGAGTTAAAGAATCATAAGAACTACTGTATGTTGTATGATTATATTGGATTTCAGAAAGAGAATTTACTTTTAGCTGAATTAACACAGAGTGTCTGTATGTCCACCAACGCATATCTGTAGATCATATGTTATTAGCAATTTATTATTGTTGCATACAAAACAGGACCAAAAATAGTACTCAGCTTACTGCTAGTGAACTTTTCACAGAAAGTTCATTTATTGGGCACCAAACATTTGCAAACAAGTAATATTATAGTCTGACAGATGAGTCGATTTAGTGCATATATTTTACCATTGGTCTTAATATGATTTTTGTTTGAGACATACTTTGGTACATCTGAAAACCCAATTCTTAAGTGATCATAAATTTAGAAAATACTGATTTTCTTTAATTTTTTGTTAAAAAAATCGCAATAAAAGCTATTGAAACTTGAAATTACTATTACAACCTCATCAATTAAATGTCAAATATGTATATATATGCACTAATTTATGAAAACGTATACTATACTCAGTTATTGAAACAGTAAGGTTTAAAAAAAGTATCGTTTGTCTGTAAAATGATGTAATCAAGAGTAATTAAAACCAAATTGTAGTTGGAAGAAACTACGAAGCATGTTTATGTTATGTTGTGTGCCGTTATGTTTTCAGCATTGACAGCCATTGGTAGTGGAGCTGTATCATGGAGGTTAAGGTGTTTATCTTCCAATCCCAAGGTTCAATCACACTCTTTCAACTGCACCCCTAAGCCTCAAATGAGATTTAGTTTATATAAGCACGATAAATTATAAAATAGTTTATCCTTCCTGTAATTGGCGAGTTTGTGCTCACTGTTGGAGGCGTATACAATAAAGCCAATGCGTATCACATTTGAATTTAAAAGTTTGAGATAATCCAGGCATTAAAAACAGGTACAGATTGTATTCATATATTATTTACATCCCCTTAGTGTATGTTAAAATTGATCTAAACACAAGGGGCGCTTTTATTAGCAAAATGATTCAATCCAGAATCAATTAATGCAGTAAGTACGGGAGGGGAACTGGACCTGTCATTATGATACTTACTAAGTATACTTTAACAGAACTAGTCCTTTGCAACTGTTATTGCTTAGTTTATTTGTAGTAAATTAGATTTTTTTTTAAATTAATCAATGATAATTTAAATCTTAAGTATCAGAAACTTAGTTTATTTGATGTTTGCTCTACTCTCCAGAGTATGGCAAAAACATCTTTCAATTAAGTCCATTGAGTAGAGTCCCACCCAAGAATTATTTAGAAATGTTTGTGACCAATGTTTCAGAAATGTAAGGGTACTGAGTGTTTGTAATAATACATCAGAATAAGCTATACGGTAGAGTATGAAGTAAATGACCTTCTGATCCATATTCAATTTGTTCAAAATGTTTAAGGTATGATCAGTGACCTAGTAATCTCTGGGTGGTAGGGGTGTTGGGCGCAGTGTGCAGACATCAATCTGCTGCAATATACATATATATAGTATAAATGCTATGTTTTTACATACTTCCCACTAAGTTTACTTTTTTTACCTATTGCACTTGCTGACTGCAGTACAGAAGGTTAAGACTTTTGTATATGAAAGAAAACCTTTGACAGAGTTTGGCATGAGGCACTTATGGGCAACAATGAACAATATAAAAAGAGACAGAAGCGGGTCCACACCATCAAGCATTTATGCCAAGGTCAGTAACATGCAGTGGTTTGGAAATATGTTGACGAATTGTTTCATACATCAGTTTACCCCAAGGCTGTTTACTTTCACCTACATTTCTCTAATATCTTCTTTGAATGCATCATGAATGAAGCTCTTGCAAAACACCAGGGTACACCATTTTCTGAGGGAATATCAATTCCGTTTTGCAGATAACATCGATAGAGTAGATGGTAGTGAATAGGAACTTGCCCTGACGATGAACCTGGGCAGTAATATCCTCCAGGTGTGGCATAGAAATCAGTTCAGAATTAACAAAGATCATGACCCTTGAACATTAAACACACATCATTATTGAGTCACTTTAAGTCACTACTCAAAACTCACCTTTTCTGATTTTTTTTAACAGCGCCATGAGCAACGAATGTTCGAATGGCGCTATATAAATCGAACGATTGATTGATTGATTGATTGATCAAAGCATGAGCTATTGAGACAGTGAATAAGTTCATATACCAACAAAGAAGAGGGCTCAAGAACAGAAGTAATAGCAAGAGCACCATAACCAACCATTGCTGTCGCAAAGCTAAACATTATTTGGAGAGACAAAAAGATTAGTCTGAAAATAAAACTGGTTACTCCGTACACTGGCCATCTCTATCTAACTGTATGTCTTGGACATTAACAGCTGAACTATAATGAAGAATCCAGATCCTGTAAATGAGATGCTAACCAGGCGCCCTATATTTTACCATTAATTTGCATATTTCAGTTGGTTTGCATATTTCAACTAACTAGCTCCACCAGAATGGCGAGAGGTTGTGTGGTCGATCGTGTGTGTGTGTTTGTTGCATATGTTTCCAAAGTGTGATTGTGGAATTCCATCTCGTTATCATATGTGAAAGTATAGAGACTAAAATGATGTCTCTACCTAGAGTAGCTATGGTGATACGTAAATCCTGTGTGAAAGCATAATCCTTTGAAAATAAGGTCAAATACGGTACTTACGGTCATTTGTTGGACAAAATGTTGCATAAGAACAATTTGAAAAAAAAATTAACTCTCTACAACTAGCGGTTGGCGTTCTATGGGTAGGGCCTATACCCTATATTCTAACCATTAATTTGCATGTTTCAGCTAATTTGCATGTTCCAATTGTATGACCGAGGTATGATTTGTGAAATTCCATCTCCTCATCACATGTGAAAGTATATAGAATAAAATGAAGTATATTAGTTATGGAGATACGTTAATGGAGATACTGTGAAAATTACCTATAATACTTTAAAAATAAGGTCAGCGCCAGTGCGCCCTCATGGGCTGGCGTTGTTCGTTCGTTGTTGCTTTGATTTCCATGTTGTTGTATTGAGTTATTTTATTGACAGTTATTAAAATACATTATTCGCATTACATCGGTCTATGTGTGATCTGTAGAGTTGTGGCATATAAACATCAACCTTATTGGCGTGGTGGCAGCCCAAGATATTCGGACCTACCGCTTAAAACCAGTGAGTTATTAGTTGTTGAACTTAGGCCTAGCCCAGACCATATTATCTACGAGATCGCACTCGCACAGAGGCGTACGACCAGCCAGCACATATAGCTGGTAGGAGGGCGAACGAAACAGAGCTCCTAAACGAAATTTCGCAAGCGATGGATTCCCTTCTCGATGAATTGCGTGCTACCGAAGATACACGTGCAATGCATACTTTCGCAACACTCCCACGGTCAACTATCAACGCGCTTCTCGCACGTCTTGTAATACTACTAGTCATATTCGTCGACAGCTAAAGTTTTGTCCTCTTTGCAAACAGGCTGGTCGTTTTCCACAGCCACACGGCACGTATTACTATCGACAGTGGTGCCACCGGTAATATGATCTCCCTTGCCGCAGTGACAGCCCTATCGGCCGAAATTAGAGACTCGTCTCAATCAGCCCACCAAGCAGATGGCTCATCACCATTTAAGGTTGTCGGCGAGACAACAATTACATTTTCCCGCGACCATATAGAACTTCTCTTTGACGGCCTCGTAGTGGAATGACTCGATGTTGATATTCTGGCAGGCACACCCTTTATGGAAAACAATGACATCGCCATTCGTCCAGCGAAACGTCAAGTAGTCATAGGGAACACTTCTTCTTATACGTACGGTTCTAAGGACACTACTAAGACCCCTGCCATTCGTCGCGCCCAAGTATTACGCGCTCCTAGCAGCTTAACTACTCTGTGGCCAAATGACTTCATAGAGCTCCAATCCCAGAAGATGTTTTGACTCGCCCTTGAATCTCGCAGCTATACTCATCGACCTCCTACCTGGCCAGAGTATGGTACTATTCACAGCATTGACGGAAAAATTCGCATTGAAAATAATACATCATTACCTCAGGTTTTTAAGCGAAACGAACACTTCTGTCAGATACGCACTGTCTTTGTTCCGGACGATTGTAATACCTATGACCACACTCGTAAACCTCCTGTGAAAACCAGTTCATTACCACGCCCAACACAATCGACACTACATTCATTGCAAATTCACCTTGACCCTGATCATATCATTCCCCCAACAATTCAACAAGATTTAAATCTCTTAACGAAGAGTTCGATGTTGTTTTTGATCCGCATATCAAATGCTATAATGGCGCAGCCGGTCCCTTCCAAGCCGTTGTTAATATGGGTCCTGTACAGCCACCACAGCGAAAAGGCAGACTTCCACAGTATTCGCGAGACAAGCTTGTTGAGCTTCAATAGAAGTTTGACGACTTAGAGAAGATGGGTGTTTTTGTGCGACCAGAAGATGCGGGTATTCAAGTAGAATATTTAAACCCATCATTCTTAGTCAAGAAAGACAGCGGAGGATTCCGCCTTGTCACTGCCTTTGTGGATGTCGGTTGATATGCGAAACCTCAGCCTTCACTAATGCTCGACGTAAATTCTGTACTTCGTCATATCGCTAGGTGGAAGTAGGTGTACATTATCTCTACAGACCTCACTAAGGCATTTTATCAGATACCGCTTTCACGCGAATCTATGAAGTACTGCGGAGTGGCCACGCTCTTCAGAGGAATCCGTGTATACGCTAGCTCCGCTATGGGAATGCCGGGATCTGGAACAGCGCTGGAGGAACTAACTTGCCGCGTCTTAGGAGAGCTTCTCTCTGAAGGCGTCATTGCCAAGATTGCAGACTCTAGATGAGTTACTTTGCAACTGACGCCGACTGCTGTCCGAACTTTATAGATGCGGCCTCAGTCTATCGGCAAGTAAACCATTTATCTGCCCAAAAACTACCACTATACTCGGGTGGACATGGTCCCTTGGCACTTTAAGAGCCAATCCACATCGTATTTCGACGCTTGCTATGTGTTCTCCCCCTAAGACTGTAAAGGGCCTCCGATCGTTCATTGGGGCGTATAAAGTGCTCGCACGGGTTATGCCTAATTGCGCTTCCATCCTCACACCTGTTGACGATGATGTGGCTGGCCGACAGTCCCAAGACAAAATCAATTTACCGATACCAGGTTTCCGTTCGACACTTAGCTGGTTCCGTGAATGTTCCATCAGACTTCGCAAGCCGCAATGCTCCTGAATGCATCGATGCCAATTGCCAGGTATGTTCCTTTGTTCAGCGCTCTGAGGAATCGGTTTTACTCAGAATCGCATCACACGATTCCACCACAGGACGATTCAAGTTGCCCTTTATAAGCAGGTCCGCATGGCTTTCACTACAATATCTGAATGCCCTGATTTACGTAGGGTACACGCCCACTTAATCCA
This sequence comes from Antedon bifida, assembly GCF_963402885.1. NCBI lineage: Eukaryota > Metazoa > Echinodermata > Crinoidea > Comatulida > Antedonidae > Antedon > Antedon bifida. Next base: position 27,414,830 of record NC_136228.1, read on the forward strand.
ATGTACGCGTCCTTTTAAAAAGGTTACCGACAAGAGAGATGTCAAACGATACCTCGCTGTCGCATCACTTAGCAAAGACAACCTTCTCGTGTCTTTCGTTCATGAGCCACTTGCGCCTCCACGTGAACGAATTATTGTTCCATGCTCTGTTCTGTTCTAATTTTGTCTATACCCATTATTTTTGCTTCATTGACCGGACTATTTCCTTTGTGTGGTCCTGTTGCAATTACAGCATGGATGACTCTATCTAGCATACAGTAGTTACAATATATCTCGCCCCATTGCAATGGCCATTGCTAGGATCAATATGCCTTAGTAGCATAATAGAAATGCCAGGCTTTAGATGTAGTTCATGTGGAGAAAGGAATGGCATATGAGAATTGAGAAGTTCGGTAGGATATTGATTTTGTATATCCTCATCCACAGAATTGTAGCTTAAGTATGTTTTCGTTCATTTGTTGGACAAAGGCCATTCTTATGTCTCTTAGTGATCGGTCTAATGCCTCAAGCACATATCTGTGTGCCATGGTGACTTCATCAATGACAATAAGTGAAGTGTTTCTGATTAGAGTAGCAGTATGCGATTGTATGGGAATGTTGCATGTGAAATCTTTACTTAATTTTTAATAGTGGTACCTTAAATTGGGAATGAATTGAGTGTAGCAGCGATGCCACTTATTGTAGCCACAGCAAGTGCAATAAGACCTTTTCGTCGTATTTCGGCTAGGAGGAGGTTGATTGTGAAAGTTTTTCCAGTTTCAGCAGGTGCGTCTAGATGGAATATTTTACCCTCATGTTTGATAGTGGATGAAACAAGGCCATATACATGGCTACGGTCGCCGACATAGTGAGCTGAATACGGATTGGAATACGATTTTATGTCGTACATAGTTTCCTCACGAATTATCTGTGGTGTAGTAGTTTACAATTAGTGGGATTGATCGGTAGGTTGAAATCTCCTAACGATGCACCGCCTCTTTGTAGGGCTTGATCAATTTGCAAGAGTGCCTCATTGACGTTGTCGCGCCTCTGGAAATCCTCAGTCAGTAACTGTGTGTGTCGAGTAAAAAAGTCATTGGGATTGTGAGGGCCAATGTAAAGTAAAATAGAGAATAACCTATGCATATTAATTAATTGCCATTATGACACCTATGTACTAGCGTATGGAGTGTATATTGATATAGGCATATCTATTGTATTTAAAGTCTCTTCACCTTTTGTTCATTGGCTACAGTAGTATTGCTCAATAAATGTATTGGTAACCAAATAGTCTTGAGACTTATTTATGAACAAAACGAAGTAACAACGATGCCAGCCGTGACCTGCCCGATAGATGGATGTCTATACACCACTCCGGATAACCTGAGAGATGCCATAGTTGCTGCACTGATTACTGCACATGCCACCTCACACTCTGCTTCGAACCAGACTAAAGTTGAACAGGTTAAACGGCCATCGATATCATCAGCAGGCACCAGCGAGGAGTGGGACTACTTCCTGTCAAGGTGGAATGAGTATGCGGAAGCTACCAAAGTCACTGGAAAGGAAAGAAACGTTCAGCTGCTGGAATGCTGCGATGATCAGCTAAGAAGGGACCTGATGCGATCAACCACAGGTGTATTAACTACAAAGCCTGAAGCTGACATCCTCGCTGGAATGAGAAAGTTGGCTGTTAGAGAGGAGAATCGCATGGTTGCCCGTGTAACTCTCCAAGACATGCGTCAAGATCGAGATGAGATTATACGGTCGTTTGCTGCACGTGTTCGTGGACAGTCGTCTGTTTGCAAATTCACTGTGAAGTGTACGGACTGCCAGACTGATATCTATTATTCGGATGAGATGGTGAAAGATGTTTTGATACGTGGCCTGGCAGATCAGGAAATTCAGCTTGACCTACTTGGGGAGCGCAACCAAGATATGACATTGGAAGCTGTCATTTCATATATTGAGGCAAAAGAAGCTGGTAAGCGCTCTTCGTCTCGTCTTACAACTACAGGAGCATCGGCCAGCAGCTCATATCGACAACTGCAAAAGCAACATACTAAGATTGGCTCTGACCAAATTTGTACATATTGCGGTAATAAGGGACATGGTGCGAAGAGTTCACCAACGATGCGCAGGCAGGTATGCCCTGCCTATGGTAAAACCTGCTCCAAATGTGGCATTAAACATCATATTGAATCAGTTTGTCGATCTTCGTCAAGGAAGGGTGATGCTAACAGTACCACAGCGTTGTGTACAACATTTCATGCAGATATGGTCGTTGCTCGGCCTCTTGCTCTTGACCATCACATATATGATGACTTGAATGACACTTGGATTCGAAAGAAAGCGGGACCACATCCATTCACCAAACTTATGGTACAAGCCTTACCAGAGGACTATCAAGCACTGGGGTATAACCTCTCACAAAGTACTCCAAAAATTGAAGCCTTGGTCATGGCTGATACTGGTTGTCAAAGTTGCTTAGCTGGTACTGATATTTTACGTCGGCTGCAGATGAAAGTAACTCAGCTCCTACCAGTCTCGATGAAAATGAAGGCTGCAAATAATGGTGGAATCACGATACTTGGTGCCGCCATCCTTCGATATAGTGGTGTGGATGAACTTGGTAAGACTGTCACTACTAGACAAGTTACGTATATCACCGAAAGCTCAGAAAAAATATTCCTTAGTCGTGAGGCATGTATAGCACTCGGTATAGTCTCCAAGTCCTGACGGATGTTGTCACCGAAATGTAGAGAAGCGGTTTCTTCCATTGCCCTGTCTATTTCTATTTTCATATAATATAAGCCTATAATGCAACGCATGTAGCATGATTGGTCTCATATGTTATTACGTCAACTTTTTGTATGGTTTTAAAGCTTGTTGGGTTGGGCATATGAATAAGTAGGATACGAAGGAAGTAAAGTTCTCTTTGGTGAGGATTGAGATTGATAACGGGTAATCTTCCAATGGTATCACTTATTTGGTCTGGGTTGTTTCTTCTGGACTTATGATGTTTGCGTGGTTTCCATTGTTTGTTGGAATATGTGTATTTGCTGAGAACATTTGGATATGGTTTAATAAATCGTCTGTGCGAATTCAAATTTAAAAAAGCAGTCAGCATTGTTGTTTCTGCCTTGTTGAATGCGTCGTTGATTCCATCAGGAGCATTAGGATCAATATATATCGAATTCGGTCATTTTCTAAATCGTGTCATGTGAGCGGAAATCCATAGAGTCTCCACAAAGTACCTGATGCACTAATATATCTAGCATTAGAAAATCATTCAATGTCATCGTATGCAATTTCTCCAGACGGTAATTTCACCATGACTCTGTCGCTGCCCTTTGTAATATTTTTGTATATGTATTTGACGGCTTTGATAGTTGTTATATTCCATGTTGATATGTGCATTGTACTTTAGCATAAGCATTGAGTTATATGGTACCACGTTTTTAAAGTGACCTTCCTCATCTGGTGATCTTCTGCGATATAATGCACCTGTTTATGGATTCATGATTGTGATATTACATCTGAAAGGTTTAGGGAAGTTTTTATCGCACTTGAATATGTTTTTGTCCATTTCGTACAGGGAGAGAACTGAGAGCATTTGGCAGTTTTCATGGGCCATGGATCATATGTTATGTAGGCATGGATTTTCATCTGCGATTGGGGATTTCAGCGGAAACAATGGCCCTTCGGTTTATCTTCTTAAGCCAATATTGCAACGATATGAACATGAAATAAACCTATTTTTTAAAAATTCTGTCATTAGGGTATAAGCAACAATGTTACCAAGAAGGTCACATTTTTAAATTTCATCTAGCCGAATTTGAAGCCAATTACTGAACGGCCGGTTATAGATGTCGGGTCTGTCTTTTTCAACATAATGAATAGAGTCGGTAATTTCTTGCCAATTAGGATTGCATGTGAATGTGATGAAATAATTAGGTTTGCCGTATTTACGTATTAAAGCCATTGCATCTTTGTATTGTTGAGCATACCATCAAGGTGAACCGTAAATGGTTGGAGGAAGAACGACGACTCTGTCTATGTTAGTAACTTCGTCTTGAGCATCGACCGCGTCTAAAGTGCACTTGTATTTTTCTGCCCTGAGATGTTTTTGATTCATTCTTACCCATCGAAGTCGCTGCCGTTTGGCTTTACTGAATGCATCTACAGCATATTGTTGCATTAGCCACCGAAATAATGTTGAGATTATCTTTCCATGTTTGGAGATGGTAACAGTAGAAGTTCATAGGTGACATCCTCTTGTTATTGATAAGTTGTAGGTTATCATGGTAGACTGTTTTCATACTTTGAATGTATGGATTATGTAAATAGTGTATCTTGAAAGCGTGCCCTTGTCTAGATTTGTGTTGGAATTGCTGCATCTTTGGTTATTTTGAGGCGAGTAGTTTATAGAAGATATTGAATGTCTGGCGCTTGTTGTTTGCGATCTTTTAAAGCGTGTTGAACGTCTGGGATCTGATGAATGATGCAGTCTCCTTATTTACACTGAAATGAAATCAATATTACTGAGGTAGTATATGTAAATGTTTGTGGTGTGAAAAAGGACAGATACAGAGTATAGTATACATTTTATTGTCGCGTGACGGTGAACCACCATCGGCTGTCTATTTATTTATACTTTTTAACATGAAATAATATGTTTTAAACCGGCCGCCGTCTTAAGGTTAACACAGACTTAGTACAAATAGGCCTACGCATTTCTCCTCGTCGTCATTTTCCTGGTTTTGCAAGCTTTCTTAGGTGTTTCTCTCTTTTCCATTCGTTCCAGAGATTCCAAAAATGGAACATCATTATCTTCACTGTCTGGCAGTAAAGAATTCAAGTTCAACATCTCATCTCTGACTTTCTTTTGGTTTACAGTCTGCAGCAATAGCAGTAGATACTTTTGTAGGTGTCACAGCAAATGACATGTGAAATTTTCGGCCTTCAGTTGACGGACTTGTCTCTGAAGGTTAAAAATCTGCTTGAAGGACTTGGTCCATTGTATTTTCATTATCAGTTCGTCGGCCATGTCTGTGCAGAAAAATAAGCAAACGTACAGATTTGTGTGTGTGTGCAAACTAAAACTCATGTAATGAATGAGTATGAACCAGATTCGATTAAAGAAGATAGTAATAATAGTAATAACTGATACAGTTATAGGATCTGTTTTTTAATTCATGTTTTCTTATCAAACCATAACTATAAGTTATTATTTACTATTATTTCACATTACTTTATTATTCACCAGTTTATTATTACTGATTTTCTTTTAATACAACCACTAAGGTTTTTGTTTATATAGGCATATACTGTAATATGCATTAATACTTTTATTAATGGAATCAGTGCTCATTTTCTGCATATGATGTCATACTCATTGTATGTTGTGGTATGATCCTAACCTCGCTAACACTCAGGGCAAGTATGATATGTATATCTCAGGCTGTACAGTTTAGTTAAGTAGGACAAACGTACCTTTGCGTTGGCGATGGCGGCAATTTATCTTCTGTAGTTCCAACTTACACAGAAAAGGTTTAGCAGTGTAACAATTGAAATAATAGAAAGCCACTACAAGAGTGCATACCTCCGCCTCCATAGTGATTTCGGCTAATTTCACTAAAAGCATGTGTATGCAAGTTTGGTGTAAAGGTTATGTAACCAGCCGTTCAACTAACAATAGTTTCAGTTGACTAACAATAGAACAGGAACGGCAAAAACAAACAGGTGAATTTAAAAAGAAATAGGGTTTTTTAAAACTACTCGTATTAAAAAACCTTGTGTACACTAAATCAAATTATGTTTTAAAATTACAAATCATCGGAAAACACCCTATTTGAACCTAAATTCATTTAACTAATAATTTAAATAATAATAAACTAATAATCTAACTAAATTTAATTAGTAAACAGGGTTACATCAGGTGGTTAAATTCAGTACCGAAAGTATAAACCAACTTTATATACCATCGAGTAAACATTGTAGAAGTAATGCACGATTTACCAAATTTTGCCCTTATGTAAATTCATATATTATAGAATAAAAATATGTATTTTCTAAAGTTATGATGACTTATACAATTACAATGAATATAAACATTATTATTGGCTTTCATTTAATGTATGATTTAGCGTTCTACAGCAATTAGTACAGTAGTTCAAGAGATAGCATTTGTTGTGATGAATGAATGAATAAAAATCCGTATTTTCAGCAGCTTTGAATTGAGCCAATTCCAAAAGAATTGATGCATTTCATCAATCTGTGCCATAAAATAAAGGTATTACGTGAAAAAATCGGTCATTGACCTCTGACCCGAAAGTGCATCACGAAAATCACTTAAGACTTGGGTTTTCAGATGTACCAAAGTATGTTTCATACAAAAATCATATTAATACCAATGGTAAATATGTGTACTAAATCAACTCATCTCTTTAGAAAGCCACTCCGAGATTGCATACCTTCTCCTACATAAGATTTCTCCGGGAAAAAAAATTATTTTGTTGTGTGTGTGATTTAGGCTAATTTCACTACAAGCATGTGGATGCGAGTTTGGTGTAAAAGCTATGTAACCAGCCTTTCAACTAACAATAGAACATGAACGGCAAAAACAAACAGGTGAATTTTAAAAGAAGGTTATGTAACCATCCTTTCAACTAACAATAGTTTCAGTTGACTAACAATAGAACAGAAACGCCAAAAACAAACGGGTGAATTTTAAAAGAAATATGTTTTTTAAAACTACTCATATCAAAAAACCTGTACATTAAATCTATCTATTATTAAATTACAAATCACAAATTATAACTCTTGCCTCAAATGAAGTTTTTTGGACAAGTAGTTATCGAGAAAATGCAACTTCAGTTTAATTGTTATAATAGTTATAATTTGTTTAAATAATTTTTAATACAAACAAACTCCGTCATTGCAACAATGACCTTTCTAAAAGATTGAGGAGTGTCTTGAAGCTGTGCCGATTCTCAGCGCCCCTGCCTTAACCCATGGAGTAAGCTTAACCGGTCGACCAGTCAACTAATATTTTGGTCCATGTCAAAGAAATGATATAAGGAAGGACACACGCTGGTACTAAACAACTAATTATACTAACAATAGATAATTTGAATAACAATAGAACAGCAACGCGAAAAACAAACTGGTGAATTTGAAAAGAAATAGGTTTTTTAAAACTACTCGTATCAAAAAACCTGTACAGTAAATCAAATTTAAATAAATTATCACAATTAACAACAATAATAATAGATATAATGAAGTAAACGTATGAGAACAACACCAAAGAGTGACACAAAAGAAGCACTATAGTGTGATACCAAGTACCATTCCTGTGTCAACCTCGCCAATGTTCAGAAGAAGAAAGAAACAAGATATTAGAATAAACAGCATGGATGATAAATATAAATGAAAACCATGAGGTTAGGGCCCGCTTGATGCAAGTCCAAGCTCCTTATCTTGTTAAATAACAGTTGTTATATCATGGCTCTGTGTGCATATGAGATGCATCATACCCAAAACATTATGAAAAGCAGACATTAATCAAAGTCATGTTATTGTTAAAATAACAGCATCATGGTCTGCCTGAATAGTATAATATCTTCAACTTCAACTGTTGTGTCAGTGAAGCCATGTGGGAGTGTGTTGACATAGATGTGATCAATTAATCAGTTGTTGGTTCATGTACCAGTTGTTTGAAACCATAACTTGTCATAAGGTTGGTCAAAGAGGTTGGTGGACTGTCCAAGATATTAACATTGAAATCCCCAAGGATGACTGTCGGGACTTTCAGAGGCAGCATCAAAAGCAGTGACTCCATAAGGATGAGGAAATTTGCTAGTGAAGTAGATGGGCTTCTATACAAAGTACATACCACCTGCCTGTGTCCTTATTCAGGAGCACAGTCTTCGACTCCAATCCTTGTACAGCAATCGATTCCAATGACAAATCATTACATCATTCTGGCATGTTGTGAAGTCTGCTGTGCATCAGACCTGAATTCTATGTATGAATGTTCATTGAGAAAATGATTGAAACTGTGATAGTCTTTAAGATTATGTTTCTTTGGAACAATTCCTTCTCGCTGTCTGTCTGCATATCCTTAATTTTTTCAATGAAATAATGTACTTTTAAGTGTCCAATGGTGATATTTGTTACTGTAACAGTCATACATTCTGTTAAGTCTAATAGATGCATCTCTTGCATTTTTGTTTGTATTTTCTTGTTTGACTTAATGCCAACCTTATCAAAGTCTGTTATGAACAGATTATTAATTGATTTTACTCTGCTAAAAGCAACATAACCTGTCCATTTCCAGATCGCTAAGCTCCTTTCATGCTGACTATACAATGTTATCTAGTGTTAATCCCTGACATTTGTGTATTGTAAATGCCCAGGCCAAAGTCACTGGAAACTGATAACGATATACCTGAACACCCTTTTTGCCGGACTTTTCAAATTGTCCATCCTGTCGATTATTGATACAGCCTGGCGATATTTGTTTTTCCATTTGCTAGAAGCTTGTTTTTCCAATTTCAGGGTTGTCAAATTTTACAAAGATCGCAGTGAATTTGCCTGTTGTTTAAGAACTGTATGCAATCCACCAGTTTAACTACGTTTTTTCTGGCTTCCAGGATTTTGTAAATCTATCAGACCAGTTATGTCTTTCTTGTCATCAATAGCTGTAATGAGCATGCGATTGTGGCTGTCTGGTTCAAAAAAGGTTCATCAACATCCTTATTGCATGCAAACACATGAACGGCATCATGAGGATGACAGCTGTCAGCTACATCTATCATAGTCTGAGAGATGAGTCGATTTAGTGCACAATTACCATTTTGTCTTAATATGATTTTTGTGTGAGACATATGTTGGTACATCTGAAAACCCAATTCTTAAGTGATTCTGGTGATGCACTTTCGGGTCAGAGGTCAATGACCTATTTTTTCACGTAATTTTATCAATATTTTTATTTTATGGCACAGTTTTTTATGAAATGCATCACTTATTTTAAAATTAGGCTCAATTCAAAGCTGATGAATAATTCTACACATTGATTATCAAGGAAAGTCATTTGAGTCATTATTTTACAAAATATATGGAAAATAAACTCATTTTTTCCAATTTTTTTGTAAAATTTCATTTTTTTATTTTAATGAATAACAAATATTTGTGTAACATATGCTTAGTTTTTTTTTCAAATAACTTTTAAAAACTGCCCTAACTTATGGGAGTGGATATCAATATCAAAAAGAAACTTTAAATTTGCATTACAATTACAGCTTGTATATGTCAAATACTGATTTTACTCATTTTTGGGTAAAAATCTCGTAAACTACTTATCGTAGAACACTAAATCATACATTAAATGAAAGCCATGTTTATATTCATTGTAATGGAAGATTGTTGTCATAAACCTACCAAAAGTCATCATAACTTTAGGAAATACTTATTTTCATTCATTTTTGGTTAAAAATTACAACAAATGCTTTTTCTTGAACTACTTGCCATAGAACGCTAAATCATACATTAAATGAAAGCCAATGATAATATTTATATTTATTGTAATGGAGGTTTTTGTCAAAAACCTGTCATAAATCATCATAACTTTAGAAAATACTAGTACTATGGTTAATATATATTATGATGAAATGGGATCTAAATTTTAATTTAGTGGTAGAAAAAACATTTAGTATGAAATTAAGGGTGTTGCCCGGGCAACTGGGACAACACCTCTGCGTCCGCCACTGGGTAGCTGCAGAACAAATCGCAGAGAATATCCAAGCGACACAATCTTTGTTCTTGGAGATGTAGGCTCAACGATGTCCTTCCAAATGATCAACAGTACGTAGTTTGTGAAACAAGGGGTGAACATGTTGTGGTGGGCCATTTTCTACATTTTGTATAACTTGATCAATTCATTGACATTTACAGAATACTTCTATTTCAAGAGCTTGTTTAACAACTATTTCATAATGATCTTTATAATCATCGTATCCAGCAAGAAGATCATTGTCCTCATTTCTCCATGGAGAATAAGCATCATTTTGGCTCTGATCTACAATCGCTTGCAACACTATGTGATCTCCCCACTGCAAGCCATTCTCTACTCCATCTAAATATCTGAGCCATCTAATTTCACTCTGAGTATCTGCGTCACTGACTTGTGCGATGACAACATCTGCAATTGTGTGTTGTTCAGTGTCTGCATTTTAGTCAAGTCACTGTAAGCTACAGTGCAGACAGGACCTTCTGTATTTTGTATTTTCTTCTCTGTTTAAACTTCAGTGGCAATAACTGACTCTGTTAAGGCAGTTGCGGAAACAACTTAGAAACAGTGTCCACTTTTTTTCAGCAGGACCATGAATTGCATGTTGCCTTGCATGTGGTAATCCTACCAGTTTCATGAAAGGAATACTTCTTTGAGAAATAAGTCGTAGTTGTAGTAGTGGGTTCAAGTGTTTCAACTCTGGAGGTTGATCTGCAAGTTGTAAGTTGTTGGCTTTGGATTGACATGGCATTTTCCCATTTTTCATTGATCTATGACATGTGTGACAAATCCATTCTTTGTTATCCATTGAAGTCTTTCTGTAACCAAAAAATGGCATAACAAATCTGTGTCTTCAGCTTATGATAATTCAGTAGTTTAAATTGTATTACTGAACACTGATATAAAAGTCTGTGACACAAATAACAAAGATAATCAGTGCCAGCATCTTTCACATGTTTATGAAAATTAGAAATTACTTCTGAACTACACGTAATGATTAAGTGTCTTTTCTGACGCTGGTTTTTCAAATTTTCACTGACCTTTCAAGTCGTGCACGCTTTTCAGCAGCAGTTTCCACACTTCGAGCACTTTTTACATTTGTTTTTCTTTTGGCCAGTCTCTCTTTTTTTGTTCAGTAGTTTTCTTATCTCGAGTCTTGGCCATACATGACCTTGATTCTTTTCTCCGTTGGTCTGCAATTTTCCTTTTTGTTCTAGGCATATTTTAAAGTATAACTAGATTTGAACTCGTCACTACGGACGAGTTAGGTTATCCGCAGAGCAAACGCCACGTGCACGTCATACGTTAGAATATTGCGCAGAGAAAAAATGTTAGTGCGCTCTCTATTTTGTGTCACGTCTAAGTATAAACAGTTTACACTATACATTGTATACGTACTACATATAGTGAAGAATAGGTGAAAATAAGTGACCAAAGTTATTGACGCCTTTTGACATGATGACGTCACAAAAAATTTAAAAATGGTAAATCATGCGAAAGATAATTGATTGACCTAGACAATATAAAAACATGGGGGAAAATGAAATACGGATAAGTGGAGATGCGCTCTATTAAATGTGATGAGCTATGACGAAAGAGACAAAAATCCTCTATTTTATAATCGAGTGGCCATACGATGACGTCACAATATCCGGTTAGCCATATCGATGCATGATTCGATATCTACAACTCATCTACTTTCAGAATATGTAATAAACAATAAAATTCACCTTCATTAGGTGTACATCCCCATTAGAACTTTTTGGTCAAAATCCTTATCAGATAAATCAACTAAGCAGGTGATTAATGACCTGAATCCTATTATACCCCTGTGATTTTATTAGCTCTCTTGTAATTGATTGATTAGGACAAGGTACATTCTTCAGTATGCAAGGTCAATTGTGAGGCAAAAACTAGCAGAAGTCAGTGATGATCAAAAGGTTTAACGACCTGCCTATCAAAGTTGGACTTATATAAACACATATGTCACAGTAGGAGGTTAAGTGACATTTACCCGAAGTTTTGAAAAACTTCGGGTAAAAATGAACACATTCTCTAATGGGGCTGTACACGTAATGTTGTAGTTTAGAATCTATGACTGTTTAAAAAAAGGCATCATTTTGACAAATTTTTGAACTTTTTCATCAATAACGCGCGCAAATTATTCCATGTGCTCGTATGACGTGATTTTAAGGCGAAATTGTTAAAAAATTGGTAAAATTACTAGAAAATGCTGGAAAAACATAAATCACGCGAAAAAATTATATTTTTGCGCTGCATGCGCACGTGCGCGTAAAATAATTGCGCGTGCGTGGGAATTTTTGAAATGCTCAAAATGACATGAAACGCGTAGAAAGTTGATTTTTCGCATTTTGAAATTTTAAACGCGTGTGCGCGCGTAACTTTCTGTGAATCATGCCATTTTTAATCCATAGAAAGTTTGCCCTTGATATGACTTAAATGTTCACCAAGTGTCATTACAAAATGACTTTTGGTTTTTAGTCTATGTTAAATACGCAAAATTCATAAAATCGCGCGTAGCTTACACTGCGCGACTCTAAAGTAAAAAAACGAACTGTCCTGCACTTCTACAGATAGATGTAAATCTTCTGACAAAGTTATACGAAGTAATGTTGATCAGAATTTGAGATACACGTGAAAGAAAGAAGAATAACATAGAAAAACTAGATTTGAACTCGTCACTTTGACGAGTTCGGGTTATCCGCGCAAACGCAACATGCACATACTTTAAACTATGAACCTCGACAATTATTATGCCATCCTATGACATGAAATAAATATGTTTAAAGTGCTGAATTGTACCTAATATGTAGCATACAGCATATTACAGTATTTACAGAATACACTGTATATGTTATATACAGTGTAGCATAGACGAAATTACGAGACCCATCTTTTAAATCCAATTATTAACACGATGACGTCATCAAATTGACATATAAAATAACAATTTTAGAAGATAATTATCTAATTAATTACATTAATGACGTCATAACATCCAAGTGGTAAAGATTCTGCATGAATTTATATCTACAACATATCTGCTTACATATTAAATTAAAAAAATTGGGGGTCGTGGATGATCCTGAGGAGCTATAATAGATTATAAATAGACAATATGTTGTCACTTTTTCAACTAAAACGTGCGCAAATGGTCTAAATCAACGTGTTCGTATGACGTGATTTTAATTTGAAATGATGTCAATCTTTTTTAAAATGACTAGGAAAGGCTGTAAAATCATAATTCAAGAGAAAAACACATGATTTTCATGCTCTGTGCGCACCTTACGCGTAATTTTTTTCGCGCGCATGGGAATTTTTTACATGCTCAAAATGTCATGATCAGCGTAGAAATATGTTTACAGTGCTGAATTGTACCTATTTTGTAGCATACAGCATATTACAGTATTTACAGAATACACTGTATATGTTATATACAGTGTTTGACAATACACTGTATATGTTATATACAGTGTAGCATAGACGAAATTACGAGACCTATCTTTTAAATCCAATTATTAACAAGATGACTTTTGGTTTATAATCTATGATCAATCATTGAAATTCATAAAATCGCGCGTAACTTACGCTGCGCAACTCAGGTCAATCTTATGACAAAGTTATACAAAGTTATGTCTACAAACATTTGAGATAAAGCTGCAACAAAAATCCGGGAAAGAAAGAAGAATAAAGATGAAGAAAAAGAAACGTGACAATAACAAGGGTTATCCGCAACTAAGTTGCGGATAACCAACTAGATTTGAACTCGTCACTTTACATATTACAGTATTTACAGAATACACTGTATATGTTATATACAGTGTAGCATAGACGAAATTACGAGACCCATCTTTTAAATCCAATTATTAACAAGATGATGTCATCAAATTGACATAAAGATAATTTTTTTTTAAGATAATTATCTAAATAATTACATTAATACAAATTTGAAGAATTTTGGGCACGTAAAAGTGACATGCGCTCTTGTTTAAACGCAATGAACTTTTACGCAAGAAATGAAAATATGACTTTTTGAATTCAACTGGCCATATGATAATGTCATGACATCAGATAGACAAAATTTGTATATGAATTCATATCTACAATTCAACAACTTCTATAATAAGTTTTAATCATGCGCGTCACTTTTTATTCTGACGAGGTATAACAGATTGATGAAGTTTACTGTAAAGATGAAAAGAAGTGAAAGTTGATTAGAAATTAATTTTGCGCATTTTGAAACTTTAAATGCGCGTGCGCGCGTAACTTCTTGTAAAACATGCCACTTTTAATCCATAGAAAGTTTGCCTTTGATATGACTTAAATATTCACCAAATGTCAATTTACGGTTGCGGATAACCAAAAAAAAAAAATTTAAAAAAAAGATCCTGACAATAACAAAGGGTTATCCGCCAAGTGCGGATAACCAAAAAGACATATTTAGTTGTTTTCTTACTTAGGGATGTTGCCACATTTGTTTTTAGCTTGGCTAGTCTTTTTTTGTTCAGTATAATAGTTTCCTTACTTCGGGATGTTGCCGGATTTGTTTTTAGTTTGGCCAGTCTCTCTATTTTTTGTTTAATGGTTTCCTTACTTGGGGATGTTGCCGCATTTGTTTTTAGTTTGGCCAGTCTTTTTTTTGTTCAGTAGTTTCCTTACTTCGGGATGTTGCCACATTTGTTTTTAGCTTGGCTAGTCTCCTTTTTTTTTGGTCATACATGACCTTGATTCTTTTCTCTGTTTGTCTGTACTTTTCTTTTTTGTTCAAGGCATATATTTAAGTATTAAAAGACATATTTAGTAGTTTTCTTACTTAAGGATACATGACCTTGATTCTTTTCTCCGTTGGTCAGCACTTTTCTTTTTTGTTTGAGGACATAAAAAGACGTATTTAGTAGTGTGTATGATAATAGTAATTAAACAGGCGCGAACAACGTTGTCCTCTGTAATTATTAATTCTCTTTGTTACGTTCGTTCGTCGTTGTTGTATGACACGTCTTGGTATGCCGTGCATTGGTAGGTTGTGCAGGTGTATTGGGACGTGACTGGTTGTTTGTGAGTCATTCGCGGTCAACACGCGACACATATTATGCTGGTACTAAAACACTAATTATCAACTAACAATATCAACAAAAAGAAATATGTTTTTTAAAACTACTCATATAAAAAAACTTGTAAATTAAATCTCTTTTTTGGACAAGTAGTTCTCGAGAAAAAGCAATTTCTGTTTACTTGTTACTTTAAGGCTGCTCACCGGCTTTTGAAAACAGTCTCCTATCTTTTACACTAGCCGGTCTGAAAATAATATATTTTTGTTATTTGTGAACGATTTTCTTGATTTTTAGTAGGCATTGTATCTAAGTATACCTATCTGTACACCAAAAAATCCAGAATGATAACTTGAAAATTGTAGGCACTATCGTGCAAACATACATACATACAAACAAACAAAGCAAGTACTATACTATGTGATATGTAATGAAAGCACTCACAGAAACTTGGCAAAATAGGATTTTAAAAGATACATTTTTTGCTTAGTTATGAACTTTACATGGTTCAAATCCTGCTGGGTTTTATAATTTTTAATACAAACAAACTCCTGCATTGCAACAAGAGATGGTAGAGGAGTGTCTTGAAGCTGTGCCAATTTGCGGCGCCCATGCCTTAACCCATGGAGTAAGCTTAACCGCTCGACCAGTCGACTAATAATTATTTTGGTCCATGTCAAAGAATATGTCCATGTTAAAAGAAGACAGAAGGCGTGCTATTTAATATATATTGTATGGAAGATTAGATAAGCTTTTGTGATATGAGCAATATATCAATTTTCCTGAAAATATAGGCATATGTTCTATAAGTACAGTATATCCCTATGTAAAGTATGAAATAAGGAATGACACGTACTAAGTAACTAATTGTCAACTAACAATAGTTGAGTTTGAATAACAATAGAACTACCCATATCAAAAAACCTGTACATTAAATCAAATTATGTTTCAAAATTACAAATTATCACCCTTGTAGTTATAGTTCTTGAGAAAATAGAATTTTAGTTTACTTGTTCAAGACTGCTTGCCGGCTTTTGAAAATTGTCTCCTATCTTTTAACACTAGCATGTCTAAAAATAGTATCATTTTTGTTATTTATGAAGTTATTAATAAACCAATTTTCAAAGTATATACTTACCTACATTTCAAAATTGTAGGAGCATCATGCTAACATACATACATATATACACACATACACACACTATATAACTGTATACATATTATATACAGTGCAGCATAAGTGAAAATAACGGGACCGGCCTTTTTTCAAATATTTAACATGATGACGTTATCAAAATGAAACACGTAGATAGCAATTTTGGAAGGGAATTATCTGAGCAACAACATATTAACATGTTGAAGAAATTTGGATACATATAATATAGAAGCACGCTCTTTTAAATGTGATGAGCTACGACGCAAAATATGAAAATGTGACTTTTATAAATATAAAATAAATCATTGGAAAGATGATTGATTGACCTAGATAATATCAACATCTTAAGAAAATTGAGGTACGGATAAGCGGAGATGCGCTCTATTAAATGTGATGAGCTATGACAAAAGAGACAAAAACCCTATGATTTATATTCGGATGGCCATATAATGACGTCACAATGTCCGGTTGATGCATGATCCCTTCCAAAATATTTAATAAAAATAAATCTCACCATTTATTTTAGAAAATTATGACTGTTTAAAAAAAGACATAATTTTGACGAATTTTTTAACTTGTTATCAAAAACGCGCACACATTTTCTAATTCGACGTACTTGTATGACATGAGTTTAAGTCAAAATGGTTTCAAATTCGGTAAAATTACTAGAAAAGGTTGGAAAACATAATTCACACAAGCAAATTATGTTTTTAACGCTACAGGCGCACCACAAAATTCACACACGCGTGGGAATTTTTTACATGCTTAAAAAAACATGAAACGTGTAGAAAGTTGATTATAAATTGATTTTTCGCATTATTATTAAAAACGTGTGCGCCTAACTTTCTGTGGAACATGCCATTTTTTTTTTCAACAGAAAGTTAGCGCACAAAATGTTATGGTTACAAGTACGCGAGACACAAAAATTACAGAAAGAAAGAAGAAAAACTTTGTTGCGTATAACCAATTAAAACATAGTGTAAATACCTTCAGTATAATGATTAATGTATATACTATTTTACTTGTTGTTATATAATATACATATAATTATGATAAAAGCTGGCGTGGTGTTGATACCACAACAGAAGCAATAATAATTTTTCCATGGTATAAATAAACAAATCTGTATGATACATCAGGTTGAAATAAAAGAATTTGGGGAAAGGGAAAATCTTGCATTGTGTAATAAAGGTGATTGGTTGCAGTGGCTATATCAAATTCAATTAAAGTAACATCTTAAGCTCTGTCTACACTATCAAACTAGTTTGACAAAAAAGTATCATGTGCCCAAATATGGTAGTGGTATGCTTAAATATGGTAGTGATATGACATCATCGCGTCTGCATTATGGACACATCACATTTTTTTGTCACATAAAGTTTGATAGTGTAGACAGAGCTTTACAGTAGATTTTTATTCTGCAGATCAAATTATGGAGGTAATTGTTGGCTCTACTGGTGGAACGCTTCATCTTAAGGATGAAAACATAATGTTGGAGATACTTACTGAAGCAATTGAAGGGGAGAAAGTTAAAGTATCACTAGAAAATTGTTTTGAAGAAACAGGCATGCCTGTATCTCATCCTTGGGAATCAATAATATCACCTACTGTTAAATGTGGACCAGAAGGCACCAGCTTCAAAAAGCCCATTTCATTGTCATTTCCACACGATGCTGTAAATGAAGAGAATTGGGAATTCAATCTACTTGTTAAAGATCGCATTCAAGATGAATGGAAACAAATAGCATTGAACAAAAATGATGAAAAGGACGTACATTTTACCTTAAAAAATGATCAATGTTATGTAACTTTAAATCATTTCTCTTGGTATGCACTAAGGGGTCGTCTAAGAAATGTCTTGCTTAGTAGGAAAAGAATGTTGTTAGGAGTTTTTGGAAAGATGCTTGCAAATAATGAATATCAACTTCAAACAAGATTTTTTAAGCCATCAGATAAAAAGGTAATTACTATAATTTGTTGTTAAACTGTATTTGAATAATGTAGTTCTGACTGATTTTTTGTAGATATTAAGGATAGTTAAAACTGTGTATTTGATAATAATGTTCAGCTTAGAGTAAAAAATTAAATTGGCATAATGCTTCTGTAATTATTATTGATTTAAAAATGGTACAGTATGAAATGTGAAAGACCAAGAGGGACAAAAACTGCTTTGTGATACACGCGACTTCAGACCTGAGTATTCACAGGCACTAAATTATAAATACTAAAAACTAAATAAAAATACGTATAATTATTACATTAATATTGAAGACAAAAAATATTATATTTGCTGAAACTTTTAGCTAGTTAATTTTTTTTTTTTAATTAATTTTTGAATTATGTAGTACTGTACATAATTAACTACACTGTCAATATGTAAACATGATGGCATTGCATTAAGAAACAATTTACCCAATGAATAACATATTAAATAAGTTGTTTGTACAGTATTGAATATATATTTCAGGCAATAGAAAACGACCACATACGAAATGGTGAGCAGATGTTAGGACTACCTACAGAAATACTCTGTATGTATAAGGACATGACAATTACAGTTGAAGTAGAAGTAGACCAGAAATGGAACATCCAGGAGGCCTCTAAAAAACCACAAGTAAAACAATTTGTTGAATAAAAATGTATGACTGTATACACCTATTATACACATTATATAACAGGTTAACAGGTGAAATGGCGATGAACATAATTATATTAAATCTCAATTGTTACCCAAAGCATATAATAAACACAGTGTGTACTTGCCATTTTATTTGAAGATTTTGTATCATATGCTGTGTATCTATATATAAAATTACATAAGGGCAAAATTCGGTAAATCGTGCGTTATTTCTAGAATGTTTACTCGATGCTATATAAAGTTGGTTCGTACTTTCGGTACTGATTTTAACCACCTAATGTAACCCTGTTTACTAATTAAATTGGGTTCGATAATTAGTTATTGATGATTAAAACGAATTAGGTTCAACGATTTGCCCCAAATAGGGGTGTTTTTCGATCGTGGTATACACTGTCTAATGGATGTCCGTCTTGAAAAATACCCGCAGTCAATAATATGAGGATACTTAGCATTTTCCTATCTCCTCCTACGATAATTGTTTTTAATGGCTGAAAATCGGTTGAACAGCTCGAGTACAGCATCATAATGTTGAAGACAGGCTGATTTTCTTCAAAAAATACTATTTTGATAGATTTAATATATGTTTATACAAATGTATTGATTTGTGATGAATGGAACATTCCAATCTCTGTTCTACAAGTGTCTATTCCCTCAGGCGTCGTAAAGGCAAGTACTGTATACTCATAACAGAAATTCGATCCATTTTTTTTTTCAATCTGTGCTGCAGAGGTTGGATATAAATTTTTTTTAAACAGATGGGGAATTAACCTAAAACCTTTATATAGTATTGCAATTATGTACCTGGGCATTATAGTCCAGTAAAGATAAGTCAAAAATAGGGTGAACAACAAATTGCAACAGAATTTTTTATTTGTTTTATCTGGTAAATATGGTTCAAATCAATATCATATCCAAAGTTTACCAAAATCAGACAACGGGAAGTGGGTTAATTAGCATAAATTCAAAATGGCCACCATTTGCTATTTTGAAGCACCATATCTCCTTAACGGTTGGATTTAGACCACCTAAGTGCATTACGAGTAGATATAAATGTGATATTAAACATTCTAATTAGCTTATTTAAATTCCCATATGACGTACCTACGACGTCATATGGTAGTTGTGACGTCATATATTATTAGTAGGGTAGGAAGGAGGGGTTACCGTGCACCCCCATGATGTATTTTTTTAATGTACATTTTTGTAATCCTGAATATATATAATTAACATTTTTTGATGT
Source organism: Antedon bifida (assembly GCF_963402885.1). Classification (NCBI taxonomy): domain Eukaryota; kingdom Metazoa; phylum Echinodermata; class Crinoidea; order Comatulida; family Antedonidae; genus Antedon; species Antedon bifida. Next base: position 27,434,705 of record NC_136228.1, read on the forward strand.
TCCCAAGACGAAATATTGTCCCATGGGGTTTTTTGGGGGCCATTTTGGTGGCCATCTTGGATTTATCAAAATCCTAAATATAGACGGTACTTGACAAAGAGTGATCATAGAGGTCTGATTTTGGTCTTAAATTGTTCAGAATATGCACATTTCTATGTACTATAATGAAAAGTTTTCGTTCAAAATGGCCGGAAATGCCACTTTTGACCTTTGACCTTGTTTTTACATAAGGGTCATATCTCGGTACCCCTGGTCATAAAGATTTTATTTTTGTCATAAATTGTTCAGAATATCCATATTTATATTAGCTTTAATGAAACATATTTTTGAAATTTGGCGGGAAATATCACTTTTGACCTTTGACATTATTGCACGACGATTTTCACAATAATTTTGACTATTTTTGTATTCGTTCTATATCTTGACAACCAGTGGTCATATAGGTTTGATTTTGGTCTTAATTTGTTCAGAATATGCACATTTCTATGTACTATAATGAAAAGTTTTCATTCAAAATGGCCGGAAATTTCACTTTTTGACCTTTAACCTTGTTTTTACATAAGGGTCATATCTCGGTAACCACTGGTCATAAATTGTTCAAAATATCCATATTTATATAAGCTTTAATGAAACATATTTTTGAAATTTGGCAGGAAATATCACTTTTGACCTTTGACATTATTGTATGACGATTTTCACAATAATTTAGACTTTTTTTGTATTCGCTCTATATCTTGACAACCAGTGGTCATATAGGTTTGATTTTAGTCTTATATTGTTCAGAATATGCACTTTCCTATGTACTATAATAAAACATTTTCATACAAAATGGCCAGAAATACAACTTTTGACCTTTGACCTTGTTTTCACCTGAGGGTCATATCTCGGTAACCCTTGGTCATAAAGATTCTATTTTTGTTCAGAATATCCATATTTATATAAGCTTTAATGAAACATATTTTTGAAATTTGGCGGGAAATATCACTTTTGACCTTTGACATTATTGCACGACGATTTTCACAATAATTTATACTATTTTTATATTCGTTCTATATCTTGACAACCAGTGGTCATAGAGGTTTGATTTTGGTCTTATATTGTTTAAAATATGCACTTTCCTATGTAAGCACTCTCCAGTAATTTTGTATCGGCTCTCGACTGCTATCATATGGCTTTAACTGCTTTGGTCAACCTGAGTCGTCAACCTTCTATTGTTGTGCACAGACAGCAGCACAAGCTTAAGGAAATCAATCAAGTTGAGTTCTGTGATGATATTCGTTCATCATCACTGTTACTCAATCCTTCTGACTGCCTAAACACCCTAGTCCAACAATACAATTCTCTTCTTGGAAATCTATGTACTATACCATTTTGAAGCTTCATATCTCCTTAACGGTTGGTTTTAGACCACCTAAGTGCGTTGCGAGTAGATATAAATGTGATATTGAACTTTCCAATTAGCATATTTAAATTACCATATAACGTACCTATGATGTCATAAGATATATGATGACATATTATGCCACAATATAAATGTCTCTTTTTAAACAGTCATAGTTTCTAAAGTAAACCGTGAACCGTTTATTTTTATTACAAAATCTAGAAGTTGATGAGTTGTAGATATCGGATCATGCATCGATAAGGCTAAAAAAACATTGTGACGTCATCGTATGGCCACACGAATGTAAAATATAGGATTTTTGTCTCTTTCGTTATTGCTCATCACATTCAATGGAGCGCATCACGCTTATCTGTATTCCTTTTTCTCCTACATTTATATATTGTGTAGGTCAATCAACTTTCTTTAGCATGAGATAAAAATATTTTAATTTTTATGACGTCATCATGCCTAAAAATTTTAATTACGTGGGTCATTAATTTTATCTTTACAGTAAATTTTAATCTGTAATAGCTCGTAAGAATAAAATGTGATAATCACGATTAAAACGTTTTCTGGAAGCTATTGGATTGTAGATACGAATTCATGTAAACATTTTGCCAATCGGATGTTGTGACGTCATCATATGGCCAGTTGAATAAAAAAAGTCGTATTTTCATATTTTGCGTAATAGTTCATCACATTTAAAAGGGTGCGCATCTATATTTTACGTATTCAAATTTCTTCTACACGTTAATATGTTGTTCCTGAGATAATTTTCTTCTGAAATTGCTATCTAAGTGTTTCATTTTGATACCGTCGCCATGTTAAAAATCGGAATAAATGGCGGGTCCCGTAATTTCACCTATTCTACACTGTATGTAGCATGTATATACTATATGAAACAAATTTGACAGAATTCAGCACTAACAGCATATCATATTTTTCAGTTCTTGTCATAATGCCATAATCTTTATCTGTGTGCAATATTCCAACGTATTACGTGCACATGGCGTTTGTCGTGGTGCGGATAACTAACTCGTCAAAGTGACGAGTTTCATGTCTAGTTCTTATTTCTTTCCCGTTTTTTTGTGGCTCACGTATCTCTAAAATGTGTAAACATAATATTTCATAACTTTGACAACATGTGGGCATTTACGTGAAGTTGTGCACCTCCTATTTTGAATGACGTCAGAGTTGCGCAACGTGACTTACGCGCGATTTTATGATTTTTAATGATTGATCATAGCTTAAAAACCAAGCGTAATTTTTTTTTTACCCTTTATGAAAATTTAAGTCATATCAAGGGCAAACTTTTAGTTAACTAAAAATGGCGTGTTTTACAAGAAGTTACGCGCGCACGCGCATTTAAAATTTTAAAATGCGCAAAATTAATTTCTAATCAACTTTTTACGCCATTCATGACATTTTGCGCATGTCAAAATTTCCCGCGCGCGCGAACAATTTTACGCGTGCAGTGCATCATGTTTTTTTCTATTAAATTGTGATTTTCCAGCCTTTCCTAGTCATTTTTAAAAAGATTGACATCATTTCAAATTAAAATGACGTCATACGTACACGTTGATTTAGACCATTTGCATGCGTTTTAGTTGCAAAAGTTACAAAATATTGTCAAAATTATGCCTATTTTGAATCTATTATAGCTCCTCAGGATCAACCGTTACCCCCGAGTTTTTTAACTTAATATGTAAGCAGATATGTTGTAGATATGAATTCATGCAGAATTTTTTCCTTACGGATGTTGTGACGTCATCGTATGGCCACACAAATGTAAAAAATAGCATTTTCGTTATTGCTCATCACATTCAATGGAGCGCATCACGCTTATCCGTCTTCCATTTTCTCCGAGATTTTAATATTATCTAGGTCAATCAACTATCTTTCGCATGAGTTAAAAATATTTTAATTTTTATAACGTCATCATGCCTAAAAATTTAAATTATGTGGGTCATTAATTTTATCTTTACAGTAAATTTTAATCTGTTATATAGCTCGTAAGAATAAAATGTGATAATCACGATTAAAACGTTTTCTGGAAGCTATTGGATTGTAGATACGAACTTATGTGAACATTTTGTCAATCAGATGTAGTGACGTCATCATATGGCCAGTTGAATAAAAAAAGTCGTATTTTCATATTTTGCGTCATAGTTCATCACATTTAAAAGAGCGCGCATCTATATTTTACGTATCCAAATTTCTTCTACAAGCTAATACGTTGTTGCCGAGATAATATCCTTCCGAAATTGTTATTTTAGTGTTTCATTTTGATACCGTCGCCCTGTTAAAAAATGGAATAAATGGCGGGTCCCGTAATTTCACCTATTCTACACTGTATGTAATATGTATGTACAGATTATACTGTTTATACTGTATATACTATATGACACAAAATTGACAGAATTCAGCACTAACAACATATCATATTCTTCAGATCAGGTCATAATGCCATAATTTTTTTCTGTGTGCAAAATTCTAACGTATGACGTGCACGTGGCGTTTGTCTTGCGGATAACTAACTCGTCAAAGTGACGAGTTTCATGTCTAGTTAGTTATCCGCTTAGTAGCGGATAACTCCTTGTGATTGTAGTGGATCATTATTTTTTTTCTGTATTATTAGTTATCCGCTTAGTAGCGGATAACTCCTTGTAATCGTCCTGTTACTTTTTTTTAGTTATCCGCTTAGTAGCGGATAACTCCTTGTTATTGTAGTGGATCATTATTTTTTTTCTGTATTATTAGTTATCCGCATTCAGCGGATAACTCCTTGTAACTGTCCTGTTTCATCATCTTTTTTTTTTTTTTTCTGTATTCTTCTTTCTTTCTGTCATTTTTGTGCAGAGCGTATCTCTAAAACGTGTTAACATAACATTTCATAACTTTGTCAACATATGAGCGTTCACGTGAAGTTGTGCACCTGCTATTGTAAATGACGTCAGAGTTGCGTAACATGACTTACGCGCGTTTTTACGAATTTCGCGTATTTAACGTAGATCAAAAACCATATAACAATTTAAATTGAAACTTAACAAAAGTTTAAGTTATATCTTGCGCTAACTGACTGTGAAAAAAAAATGGCATGTTTCACACGAAGTTACGCGCGCACGCGGGTTTAAAATTTTATAATGCGAAAAATTAATTTCTAATCAACTTTCTACGCGTTTCATGTCATTTTGAGCATGTAAAAAATTCCCAGGTGCGCGCATTTTTTTACGCGCGTGGTGCGCACGTAGCGTTGAAAACAATTTTTTTCACGTGATTTATGTTTTTCCATCCTTTTCTAGTAATTTTACCAACTTTTGAACAATTTCGACTTAAAATTACGTCATACGGGCACTTCGAATTGGATAATTTACGTGCATTTTTGATGAAAAAGTTCAAAAAATCGTCAAAATTTGTCAAAATTATGCCCTTTTTTAAACATTCGTAGTTCCTAAACTAAACGGTGAAAGTTATTTTTATTACACATTCTGGAAGTTGATGAGTTGTAGATTTTGGATCATGCATTAATATGGCTAACCGGACATTGTGACGTCACCGTATTGCCACGCGAATATAAAATATAGGATTTTTGTATCTTTCATCATAGCGCATGACATTTAATAGAGCGCATCTCCAATTATCTGTTTTCCATTTTTACCCCGATTTTTATATTATCTAGGTCAATCAACTATCTTCCGCATGAGTTAAAAATATTTTCATTTTTATGACGTCATCATGCCTAAAAATTTTAATTACGTGGGTCATTAATTTTATCTTTACAGGAAATTTCAATCTGTTATAGCTCGTCAGAATAAAACGTGATAATCATGATCAAAACGTTTTCTGGAAGCTATTGGATTGTAGATACGAATTCATGTAAACATTTTGCCAATCGGACGTTGTGACGTCATCATATGGCCAGTTGAATAAAAAAAGACGTATTTTCATATTTTGCGTAATAGTTCATCACATTTAAAAGGGTGCGCATCTATATTTTACGTATTCAAATTTCTTCTACACGTTAATATGTTGTTCCTGAGATAATTTTCTTCTGAAATTGCTATCTAAGTGTTTCATTTTGATACCGTCGCCATGTTAAAAATTGGAATAAATGGCGGGTCCCGTAATTTCACCTATTCTACACTGTATGTAATATGTATACAGATTATACTGTTTGCATGTATATACTATATGACACAAAATTGACAGAATTCAGCACTAACAGCATATCATATTTTTCAGTTCTTGTCATAATGCCATAATCTTTATCTGTGTGCAATATTCCAACGTATTACGTGCACATGGCGTTTGTCGTGGTGCGGATAACTAACTCGTCAAAGTGACGAGTTGCATGTCTAGTATTATTCTTCTGTCTTTCTCCCTCACTTTTTGTGCAGAGCGTATCTCTAAAATGGGTAAACATAACATTTCATAACTTTGTCAACATATGGGCATTTACGTGAAGTTGTGCACCTCCTATTTTTGAATGACGTCAGAGTTGCGCAACGTGACTTACGCGCGATTTTATGATTTTTTATGATTGCTCATAGACTAAAAACCAAGCATAATTTTGTTTTGACACTTTGTGAAAATTTAAGTCATATCAAGGGCAAACTTTTAGTTAACTAAAAATGGCGTGTTTTACAAGAAGTTACGCGCGCACGCGCATTTAAAATTTTAAAATGCGCAAAATTAATTTCTAATCAACTTTTTACGCCATTCATGACATTTTGCGCATGTCAAAATTTCCCGCGAGCGCGAACAATTTTACGCATGCAGTGCGCATGCAGCATGAAAATCATGTTTTTTTCTATTAAACTGTGATTTTCCAGCCTTTCCTAGTCATTTTTAAAAAGATTGACATCATTTCAAATTAAAATGACGTCATACGTACACGTTGATTTAGACCATTTTCATGCGTTTTAGTTGCAAAAGTTACAAAATATTGTCAAAATTATGCCTATTTTGAATCTATTATAGCTCCTCAGGATCAACCGTTACCCCCGAGTTTTTTAACTTAATATGTAAGCAGATATGTTGTAGATATGAATTCATGCAGAATTTTTTCCTTACGGATGTTGTGACGTCATCGTATGGCCACACAAATGTAAAAAATAGGATTTTTGTCTCTTTCTTTATTGCTCATCACATTCAATGGAGCGCATCACGCTTATCCGTCTTCCATTTTCTCCGAGATTTTAATATTATCTAAGTCAATCAATTTTCTTTCGCATGAGTTAAAAATATTTTAATTTTTATAACGTCATCATGCCTAAAAATTTAAATTACGTTGGTCATTAATTTTATCTTTACAGTAAATTTTAATCTGTTATAGTTCGTAAGAATAAAATGTGATAATCACGATTACAACGGTTTCTGGAAGCTATTGGATTGTAGATACGAATTCATGTGAACATTTTGTCAATCAGATGTTGTGACGTCATCATATGACAAGTTTAATTAAAAAGGTCAAATTTTCATATTTTGCGTAATAGTTCATCACATTTAAAAGAGCGCGCATCTATATTTTACGTATCCAAATTTCTTCTACACGCTAATATGTTGTTGCTGAGATAATATCCTTCCAAAATTGTTATTTTAGTGTTTCATTTTGATACCGTCGCCATGTTAAAAAATGGAATAAATGGCGGGTCCCGTAATTTCACCTATTCTACACTGTATGTAATATGTATACAGATTCTACTGTTTATACTGTATATACTATATGACACAAAATTGACAGAATTCAGCACTAACATATCATATTCTTCAGATCAGGTCATAATGCCATAATCTTTTTCTGTGTGCAAAATTCTAACGTATGACGTGCAAAATTCTAACGTATGACGTGCACGTGGCGTTTGTCGTGCGGATAACTAACTCGTCAAAGTGACGAGTTTCATGTCTAGTTCTTATTTCTTTCCCGTTTTTTTGTGGCTCACGTATCTCTAAAATGTGTAAACATAATATTTCATAACTTTGACAACATGTGGGCATTTACGTGAAGTTGTGCACCTCCTATTTTGAATGACGTCAGAGTTGCGCAACGTGACTTACGCGCGATTTTATGATTTTTAATGATTGATCATAGCTTAAAAACCAAGCGTAATTTTTTTTTTACCCTTTATGAAAATTTAAGTCATATCAAGGGCAAACTTTTAGTTAACTAAAAATGGCGTGTTTTACAAGAAGTTACGCGCGCACGCGCATTTAAAATTTTAAAATGCGCAAAATTAATTTCTAATCAACTTTTTACGCCATTCATGACATTTTGCGCATGTCAAAATTTCCCGCGCGCGCGAACAATTTTACGCGTGCAGTGCGCACGCAGCATGAAAATCATGTTTTTTTCTATTAAATTGTGATTTTCCAGCCTTTCCTAGTCATTTTTAAAAAGATTGACATCATTTCAAATTAAAATGACGTCATACGTACACGTTGATTTAGACCATTTGCATGCGTTTTAGTTGCAAAAGTTACAAAATATTGTCAAAATTATGCCTATTTTGAATCTATTATAGCTCCTCAGGATCAACCGTTACCCCCGAGTTTTTTAACTTAATATGTAAGCAGATATGTTGTAGATATGAATTCATGCAGAATTTTTTCCTTACGGATGTTGTGACGTCATCGTATGGCCACACAAATTTAAAAAATAGGATTTTTGTCTCTTTCGTTATTGCTCATCACATTCAATGGAGCGCATCACGCTTATCCGTCTTCCATTTTCTCCGAGATTTTAATATTATCTAGGTCAATCAACTATCTTTCGCATGAGTTAAAAATATTTTAATTTTTATAACGTCATCATGCCTAAAAATTTAAATTACGTGGGTCATTAATTTTATCTTTACAGTAAATTTTAATCTGTTATAGCTCGTAAGAATAAAATGTGATAATCACGATTAAAACGTTTTCTGGAAGCTATTGGATTGTAGATGCGAACTTATGTGAACATTTTGTCAATCAGATGTAGTGACGTCATCATATGGCCAGTTGAATAAAAAAAGTCGTATTTTCATATTTTGCGTCATATTTCATCACATTTAAAAGAGCGCGCATCTATATTTTACGTATCCAAATTTCTTCTACACGCTAATATGTTGTTGCTGAGATAATATCCTTCCAAAATTGGTATTTTAGTGTTTCATTTTGATACCGTCGCCATGTTAAAAAATGGAATAAATGGCGGGTCCCGTAATTTCACCTATTCTACACTGTATGTAATATGTATACAGATTATACTGTTTATACTGTATATACTATATGACACAAAATTGACAGAATTCAGCACTAACAACATATCATATTCTTCAGATCAGGTCATAATGCCATACTCTTTTTCTGGGTGCAAAATTCTAACGTATGACGTGCACGTGGCGTTTGTCGTGCGGATAACTAACTCGTCCGTAGTGACGAGTTTCATGTCTAGTTTTTTTTTTTTTTCTTATTTCTTTCTCCCTCATTTTTGTGTCTCACGTATCTCAAAAACTTGTAAACATAACATTTCATAACTTTGTCAACATATGGGCATTTACGTGAAGTTGTGCACCTCCTATTTTTGAATGACGTCATAGTTGCGCAACGTGACTTACGCGCAATTTTATGAATTTCAATGATTGATTATAGATTAAAAACCAAATGTCATTTAGTATTGACACTTTGACAAAATTTAAGTCATATCAGGGGCAAACTTTCTACGGATTAAAAATGGCATGTTTCACAAGAAGTTACGCGCGCACGCGCATTTAAAATTTCAAAATGCGCAAAATTAATTTCTAATCAACTTTTTATGCGTTTCTTGTCATTTTGAGCATGTCAAAAATTCCCACGGGCGCGCAATTTTTTACGCACGCGGTGCGCACGTAGCGTTAAAAACATATTTTTTTCTCTTGAATTATATTTTTCAAGTCTTTCCTAGTAATTTTGAAAACAATTTAGACCTTTTCCAGTTTAAATAACGCCATACGAACACGTTGAATTAGACAATTCGTGCGCGTTTTTTATGAAAAAGCTTAAAAAATCGTCAAAATTATGTCTTTTTTTAAACAGTCATAGCTTCTAAAGTAAACCGTGAACCGTTTATTTTTATTACAAAATCTAGAAGTTGATGAGTTGTAGATATCGGATCATGCATCGATAAGGCTAAAAAAACATTGTGACGTCATCGTATGGCCACACGAATGTAAAATATAGGATTTTTGTCTCTTTCGTTATTGCTCATCACATTCAATGGAGCGCATCACGCTTATCTGTATTCCTTTTTCTCCTAAATTTATATATTGTGTAGGTCAATCAACTTTCTTTAGCATGAGATAAAAATATTTAAATTTTTATGACGTCATCATGCCTAAACATCTTAATTACGTGGGTCATTAATTTCATCTTTACAGTAAATTTTAATCTGTAATAGCTCGTAAGAATAAAATGTGATAATCACGATTAAAACGTTTTCTGGAAGCTATTGGATTGTAGATACGAATTCATGTAAACATTTTGCCAATCGGATGTTGTGACGTCATCATATGGCCAGTTGAATAAAAAAAGTCGTATTTTCATATTTTGCGTAATAGTTCATCACATTTAAAAGGGTGCGCATCTATATTTTACGTATTCAAATTTCTTCTACACGTTAATATGTTGTTCCTGAGATAATTTCCTTCAGAAATTGCTATTTAAGTGTTTCATTTTGATACCGTCGCCATGTTAAAAATTGGAATAAATGGCGGGTCACGTAATTTCACCTATTCTACACTGTATGTAATATGTATACAGATTATACTGTTTGCATGTATATACTATATGACACAAATTGACAGCACTAACAGCATATCATATTCTTCAGTTCTTGTCATAATGCCATAATCTTTATCTGTGTGCAATATTCCAACGTATGACGTGCACGTGGCGTTTGTCGTTGTGCGGATAACTAACTCGTCAAAGTGACGAGTTTCATGTCTAGTTCTTATTTCTTTCCCGTTTTTTTGTGGCTCATGTATCTCTAAAATGTGTAAACATAATATTTCATAACTTTGACAACATGTGGGCATTTACGTGAAGTTGTGCACCTCCTATTTTGAATGACGTCAGAGTTGCGCAACGTGACTTACGCGCGATTTTATGATTTTTAATGATTGATCATAGCTTAAAAACCAAGCGTAATTTTTTTTTGACCCTTTATGAAAATTTAAGTCATATCAAGGGCAAACTTTTAGTTAACTAAAAATGGCGTGTTTTACAAGAAGTTACGCGTGCACGCGCATTTAAAATTTTAAAATGCGCAAAATTAATTTCTAATCAACTTTTTACGCCATTCATGACATTTTGCGCATGTCAAAATTTCCCGCGCGCGCGAACAATTTTACGCGTGCAGTGCGCACGCAGCATGAAAATCAGGTTTTTTTCTATTAAATTGTGATTTTCCAGCCTTTCCTAGTCATTTTTAAAAAGATTGACATCATTTCAAATTAAAATGACGTCATACGTACACGTTGATTTAGACCATTTGCATGCGTTTTAGTTGCAAAAGTTACAAAATATTGTCAAAATTATGCCTATTTTGAATCTATTATAGCTCCTCAGGATCAACCGTTACCCCCGAGTTTTTTAACTTAATATGTAAGCAGATATGTTGTAGATATGAATTCATGCAGAATTTTTTCCTTACGGATGTTGTGACGTCATCGTATGGCCACACAAATGTAAAAAATAGGATTTTTGTCTCTTTCGTTATTGCTCATCACATTCAATGGAGCGCATCACGCTTATCCGTCTTCCTTTTTCTCCGAGATTTTAATATTATCTAGGTCAATCAACTATCTTGCGCATGAGTTAAAAATATTTTAATTTTTATAACGTCATCATGCCTAAAAATTTAAATTACGTGGGTCATTAATTTTATTTTTACAGTAAATTTTACTCTGTTATAGCTCGTAAGAATAAAATGTGATAATCACGATTAAAACGTTTTCTGGAAGCTATTGGATTGTAGATACGAATTCATGTGAACATTTTGCCAATCAGATGTAGTGACGTCATCATATGGCCAGTTGAATAAAAAAAATCGTATTTTCATATTTTGCGTCACAGTTCATCACATTTAAAAGAGCGCGCATCTATATTTTACGTATCCAAATTTCTTCTACACGCTAATATGTTGTTGCCGAGATAATATCCTTCCGAAATTGTTATTTTAGTGTTTCATTTTGATACCGTCGCCATGTTAAAAAATGGAATAAATGGCGGGTCCCGTAATTTCACCTATTCTACACTGTATGTAATATGTATACAGATTATACTGTTTATACTGCTTCTTCTTCTTCTTCATATTTGGAGCCAACTTCATATGTGAAGACTCTGCTCCTCCAACTCTGTTTTGCTAGCTCTACTGTATTTGGTTGTGTATTTATTTATAGTTATTCTTTTACAGAGAATTTCTATTTAGTTATTCTTTTCTATTTAGTTATTCTTTTACAGAGACAAACTGACTCCCTTATTTATTCATAATTATTAGGTGATCATTTAGAATAAAATGATCACCTATTGTTATTGTATCAAATCTTTATTGGTTTTCCGCAACGAAGTTGCAGGAAAACCTCTTGTGATTGTACGAAATCATCATCATCATCTTTTTTGTCATCTTCTTTCTTTCTGTATGATTTTTGTGTAACGCTTTTCTCTAAAACTTGCAAACATAACATTTTTTTAACTATGTTGACATTTTGACATTTATGTAACGTCGTCAAGCGAAGCTTTTCATGATGCTTACAATTGCGCAACGTGACGTACGCGCGATTTAACGATTTTCTCGTATTTAACATAGCTCGACAACCAAATAACATTTCAACTTGAAACTTTGCAAAAGTTTAATTTATATCATGCGCTAACTTTCTGTGGAAAAAAAATTGCGTGTTTTACACAAAGTTACGCGCGCACGCGCATTTAAAATTTCAAAATGCGCAAAATTAATTTATAATCAATTTTCTACGCGTTTCATGTCGTTTTAAGCATGTCAAAAATTCCCACGCGTGCGCACATTTTTACGTGTGCGGTGCGCACGTAGCATTGAAAACGTATTTTTTTCGCGTGATTTATGTTTTTCCAGCCTTTTCTAGTAATTTTACCAAATTTTAAACAATTTCGACTTAAAGATACGTCATACGAGCACGTCGAATTGAACAATTTGCGCGCGTTTTTTATGAAAAGGTTAAAAAATTCGTTTAAAATATGCATTTTTTTAAACAATCGTAATTTCTAAACTAGACGGTCAACTTTTTGTGGATGACATTTTCTGGAAGTTAATGAGTTGTAGATATCGGATCATGTATTAATATGGCTAACCGGATATTGTGACGTCATCGTATGGCCACGCTAATATAAAATTTAGGATTTTTGTATCTTTCGTCATAGCTCATCACATTTAATAGAGCGCATCTCCACTTATCCGTTTTCCATTTTCACCCAAATTTTGATATTGTCTATGTCAATCAACTGTCTTTCGCATGAATTAGAAATATTTTAATTTTTATGACGTCATCATTCCTAAAAATTTAAATTACGTGTGGCATTAATTTCATCTTTACAGTAAATTTTAATCTGTTATAGCTCGTAAGAATAAAATTTGATAATCACGATTAAAACGTTTTATGGAAGCTATTGGATTGTAGATACGAAATCATGTGAACATTTTGCCAATCGGATGTTGTGACGTCATCATATGGCCAGTTAAATGAAAAAAGTCGTATTTTCATCTTTTGCGTCATAATTCATTACATTTAAAAGAGCGCGCATCAATATTTCACGTATTCAAATTTCTTCTAGACGTTAATATGTTGTTGCTGAGATAATTTCCTTCCGAAATTGCTACCTTTGCATTTCATTTTAAAACCGTCAACATCTTAAAATTTGCAATAAATAGCGGGTCCCGTAATTTCACCTATTCTACACTGTGTGATATGGATACAGATTATACTGTGTATACTATATATGAATCGAAATAATAGAATTTAGCAATAACAACATATCATATTCTTCAGTTCAGGTCATAATGCCAACGTGAACACTTCCTTTTGTCCTCAACCTATCCCTTAATGTTAAAAGGTACGTCGTTACACGTTCATGTTGCACCACTTGCGCGGCGGAAAACCAAACTCGTCAAAGTGACGAGTTACATGTCTAGTTGTTATTATTGTTTCTGGGCACTATTTTGTGTAACAAATATCTAAAAAAGTTTAATGTCAATGATTACCAAAATTTCACAATGTCTTTCAAATACTTTAACTTAGTCCTAATAAGCTTTTCAGCGTGATCACTCATCCGTGACGTCATTTATACGCCATTTTGTGAAATCACATTATCAATCATATCTCCATAATTCATTATCACATATTAATGAAATTTATTACACGTAAACTTCAGGTCAAGGGTAAAAATATTAGCAAGTAAAAACGCACGCGCACGTAGGGTCATGCGCGTAAAATCGCGCGTTCAAAATTTAAAAAGCTCAAAATTAAGTTTTAATCAATTTAGAGCATGAATTAGGCCATTTGCGTGTTTCAAAAAATTACTGCGCAAAAATGCGTTTTTGAGCGCGCGATTCTTAAAAAGCGTAAAAATACGATTTTTTTGTAGAAATCGCATTCTACTCACCATCCTTAGTACATTCACCGAATTTGAGTTCGTTCCGACTTAAAATAACGCTATACGAGCATGTTAAAAATGACAAAATGCGCACATTAATTTCACAAAAGTTCTGAAAATGGTGAAAAATATGTCTTTTTTTAAATGAAAATAACTCTTCAGAATGGACGATGACCCCTAAATTTTTTAACTTATTCGGGAAGCCATTGAGTTGTAGATATAAATGTATATACACATTAGACGTACAAAATGGTATTACGTCATCACATGGCCACTTGAATTAAAAAATTAGGTTTTTTTCTCTTTTGTCATAGATTATCACATTCAACTGAGCGCATCTCGGTTATTTTGCGCCCGATTTTCGCTCAATTTTTTGTATATGATTGCTCATTTAATTATCTTTCTCATGAGTTGTCAACATTTTTATTTCGATGATGTCATCATGCGTAAAAATTTGAATAACCTAGGTCGTGTAATTTTAGCTACACCATACATTTGAATATCTAATAGCTCTTCAGAATTAAAGGTGACCTTGAAGATTATAACTTATTATGAAAGCTGTTGAAATGTAGATATGAATTCATATAAAAATTAAGCCTATCGGATGTTGTGATGTTATCATATGGCCAGTTGAAGTTAAAACGTAGTTTTTATATTTCTTTAGTCGAAGTTATACAAATTTCAATGAGCGCGCATTGCGCTTCTACGTATCAAATTCTCTTCCAATCCTTATATTTATTTGCTCAATTCATTATCTTTCGAAATTGTCATCTTCGAGTTTATTTTGATAATTCCATCATACCAACAAATTTGAACATGATGTGGGTCCAGTAATTTCACCTATGCTACACTGTATATAGATATACAGTATATACTGTACATAATAGGTACAACTCAGCACTATAAGTGTATATGCATCATGTCATAGGATGGCGTACATCAGCTTTTTACGATCGTATGTTAACGTACGTGCATGTTTAAAAAATGTT
Organism: Antedon bifida; assembly: GCF_963402885.1. NCBI lineage: Eukaryota > Metazoa > Echinodermata > Crinoidea > Comatulida > Antedonidae > Antedon > Antedon bifida. Next base: position 27,449,714 of record NC_136228.1, read on the forward strand.
AATTTCATTAAAATGATAAAAATGATCACCTATAATTCGTCAAAGTGACGAATTAAATTCTAGTTATTATTATAATTATTATCATTATTATAATTTTTTTTTTTTTAATTTTTTTTTCCTTTTCCCCTTCTTTTTCCTTTCTTTCCCCTTCCTTTCTTTTTCCTTTCTTCCTCTCTCTTTCTCTTTCTTCTCCTTCTTCCCCTTTTTTTTTTTTCCCCCTTACTTCTCCTTTCACTTTTCTTTCTCTCTTTTCATCTTCTTTTCTTCCCTTTCCCTTATCTCTTTTTTTTTTATTTTACTTATATAAATATATATACATGTTAGTATGAATATATATAATTATTTGATCTATCCCATCTATTATATAATTGTATTGTATTCAGACACCTTGTAAATAGGGAAATAGCGTAAACTGTACCCAACATCAAACACTATGGAAATCTACCGTCCGTGCCAACCGCTATCACTTTCCTGGGCCGCTACCTAGGAGGCAGAATAAAGTAGCTGGATACCCATTTACCCCGCCTCAGCCATTACATTACATCCAGGTGCCCAGCGATCTGTCACCAAGACAGAGACCCCCAGAGAGTAAGTTGTGACAAGGGGTACCCTATTTAATTAAGTTTGGACAATATGGGTTTTGAATTCCAGAATAGAAGTACAATTTACAACCTTATCTGGTAGATGATTCCAGTCGATGGCAGTGCGTGGAAAGAATGAATACCTAAAGTAATCAACTGTTGAGTGAGGAATATGGTATGATTGACTGTTCTCTCTCCGACTGGGTCTACAGGTGTTTTTCATGACCAGTTTCATATCGGCTGCTACATTGCAGTAGTGTATCTTATGGAACATTAACAGTCGAGCTATCCTCCTCCTCTTTTCCAAGGTTTCCCAACCAAGGACCTTCATCATACTGTATATACTATATGACACAACATTGACAGAATTCAGATCTAACAACATATCATATTCTTCAGATCAGGTCATAATGCCATAATCTTTTTCTGTGTGCAAAAGTCTAACGTATGACGTGCACGTGGCGTTTGTCGTGCGGATAACTAACTCGTCAAAGTGACGAGTTACATGTCTAGTTAGTTATCCGCATTCAGCGGATAACTCCTTGTAACTGTCCTGTTTCATCTTCTTTTTTTTCTGTATTCTTCTTTCTTTCTGTCATTTTTGTGCAGAGCGTATCTCTAAAACATGTAAACATAACATTTCATAACTTTGTCAACATATGGGCATTCACGTGAAGTTGTGCCCCTCTTATTGTGAATGACGTCAGAGTTACGCAACGTGACTTACGCGCGTTTTTACGTTTTTCGCGTATTTAACATAGATCGAAAACCATATAACAATTTTAAATGAAACTTAGCAAAAGTTTAATTTATATCATGCGCTAATTTTCTGTGTAAAAAAAATGACATGTTTCACAGAAAGTTACGTGCGCACGCGCGTTTAAAATTTCAAAATGCGAAAAATTAATTTCTAATCAACTTTCTACGCGTTTCATGTCATTTTAAGCATGTCAAAAATTCCCAGGCGCGCGCATTTTTTTTACGCACGTGTGCGCACGTAGCGCAAAAAACTTTTTTTTTCGCGTGATTTATGTTTTTCCAGCTTTTTCTAGTAATTTTACAAACTTTTAAACTATTTCGACTTAAAATCACGTCATACGGGCACGTAGAATTGGATAATTTTCGCGAGTTTTTGATGAAAAAGTTAAAAAATTCGTAAAAATTTGTCAAAATTATGCCTTTTTTTAAACAGTCGTAATTTCTAAACTGGACGGTCAACTTTTTGTGGATGACATATTCTTGAAGTTGATGAGTTATAGATATCGGATCATGTATTAATATGGCTAACCGGACATTGTGACGTCATCGTATGGCCACGCGAATATAAAATTTAGGATTTTTGTATCTTTCGTCATAGCTCATCACATTTAATAGAGCGCATCTCTACTTATCCGTTTTCCATTTTCACCCCGATTTTGATAGTGTCTAGGTCAATCAACTATCTTTCGCATGAGTTAAAAATATTTTAATTTTTATTACGTCATCATGTCTAAAAACGTAAATAACGTGGGTCACTTATTTTCATCTTTACAGTAAATTTCAATCTGTTATAGCTCGTCAGAATAAAAAGTGATAATCATGATTAAAACGTTTCCTGGAAGCTATTGGATTGTAGATACGAATTCATGTGAACTTTTTTCCAATACGACGTTGTGACGTCATTATATGGCCAGTTTAATAAAAAAAGTCGTATTTTCATATTTTGCGTCATAGTTCATCACATTTAAAAGAGCGCGCATCTATATTTTACGTATCCAAATTTCTTTTTCACGTTAACATGTTGCTGCTGAGATAATATCCTTCCGAAATTGCTATCTTAGTTTTTCATTTTGATACCGTCGCCATGTTAAAAATAAGAATAAACGGGGGGTCCCGTAATTTCACCTATTCTACACTGTGTGTAACATGTATACAGATTATACCGTTTGCACTGTATATGCTATATGACTCAAAATTGACAGAATCCAGCACTAACAGCATATGATATTCTTCAGTTCATGTCATAATGCCATAATCTTTTTCCGTGTGCAAAATTCCAACGTATGACGTGCGCGTGGCGTTTGTCGTGCGGATAACTAACTCGTCAAAGTGACGAGTTCAAATCTAGTTTATCTTCTTTCTTTCTGTATGATTTTTGTGTATCGCTTTTCTCTGAAACTTGCAAACATAACATTTTGTGAACTATGTTAACATTTTGACATTTATTTATGTAACGTCGTCAAGCGAAGCTTTTCATAATGTTTACAATTGCGCAACGTGACGTACGCGCGATTTAACGATTTTCTCGTATTTAACATAGGTCAAAAACCAAATAACATTTTATATTGAAACTTTGCACAAATTTAATTTATATCATGCGCTAACTTTCTGTCGAACCAAAATTGCGTGTTTTACACAAAGTTACGCGCGCACGCGCATTTAAAATTTCAAAATGCGCTAAATTATTTTCTAATCAAGTTTCTACGCGTTTCAGGTCGTTTTAAGCATGTAAAAAATTCCCACGTGTGCGCAAATTTTTACGTGTGCGGTGCGCACGTAGCATTAAAAACATATTTTTTTCGCGTGATTTATGTTTTTCCAGCCTTTTCTAGTAATTTTACCAACTTTTAAACAATTTCGACTTAAAGTAACGTCATACGAGCACGTGGAATTGGACAATTTGCGCGAGTTTTTGTTGAAAAAGTTAAAAAAATTGTCAAAATTATGCCTTTTTTTAAACAGTCGTAATTTCTAAACTGCACGGTCAACTTTTTGTGGATGACATTTTCTGGAAGTTAATGAGTTGTAGATATCGGATCATATATTAATATGGCTAACCGGACATTGTGACGTCATCGTATGGCCACGCTAATATAAAATTTAGGATTTTTGTATCTTTCGTCATAGCTCATCACATTTAATAGAGCGCATCTCCACTTATCCGTTTTCCATTTTCACCCAAATTTTGATATTGTCTAGGTCAATCAACTGTCTTTCGCATGAATTATAAATATTTTAATTTTTTTGACGTCATCATTCCTAAAAATTTAAATTACGTGTGGCATTAATTTCATCTTTACAGTAAATTTTAATCTGTTATAGCTCGTAAGAATAAAATTTGATAATCACGATTAAAACGTTTTCTGGAAGCTATTGGATTTTAGATACAAAATCATGTGAAAATTTTGCCAATCGGATGTTGTGACGTCATCATATGGCCAGTTAAATGAAAAAAGTCGTATTTTCATCTTTTGCGTCATAATTCATTGCATTTAAAAGAGCGCGCATCAATATTTCACATATTCAAATTTCTTTTGCACGGTAATATGTTGTTGCTGAGATAATATCCTTCCGAAATTGCTATCTTTGTATTTCATTTTGATGCCGTCGCCATGTTAAAAATTGCAATAAATAGCGGGTCCCGTAATTTCACCTATTCTACACTGTATGTGATATGGATACAGATTATACTGTGTATACTATATATGAATCAAAATAATAGAATTCAGCAATAAAAACATATCATATTCTTCAGTTCAGGTCATAATGCCAACGTGGACACTTCCTTTTGTCCTCAACCTATCCCCTTAATGTTCGGTACGGTAAGGTACGTCGTTACACGTTCATGTTGCACCACTTGCGCGGCGGAAAACCAAACTCGTCAAAGTGACGAGTTACATGTCTAGTTTAAAAATTGTTCTTCCCATCCTCTTCCACATTTCAACTCTAATGTTATATACAAAACACAAATTAGGTTTGTTTAAATGAGTTCAAATAAAAAATTTGGACTCACTCAAGTTTCTCCTTCGGAGGTAGTCCTAATTCCCAAGGTGCTAATTTTAGTTGACTACATTAATCATCGTGTCTATTTATTCGTTTCTGAAAACGACAATGTATTTATAGTCCTGCGGTACGTACATTTGAAATCGCCAGTTTTTTTTACGCTGAAATTACTGTGTATTCGAGAACCATCTGTGGACACGACCTAGATGGTACGCTCGGATAGGATAATCATAAAGTCATTAAAAGTGAAACTGCACTCCAATAATACATATGAGTATGGCTTTTTTCTAGATTGTGCGTGCTGAATACCTATGGCGTACAAGACCATCAAAAAAGTTTCTTTTAATAATAGGTAATTCATTATTAAAGGCCAGAGTATTACTGTCACAGGAGTCAAATAATATTGATCCAGTTTCAGTGAATTGTAAGTATTGTAAGTGATAACGGTAAAAAATCAAGTCTACATAACGAATATTATTTTTTGTTCATATAAAACAGTAATAGTTCATAAATGTACATTTAGTCTCTTTGGTTGCAAATGTATACAAATAATCTGTATTTGTTTTCTATTGAAATGATTGTTTTATTTGTTGCAGGTGTTGTTGATACATCAAAACAAAATCCAGGTATATATGTTACTATCTTGCCAGTACTATTAGTATCATTATACTAATCTATATGTTGTTATAATGTTCCATTCCACAGCATAGAATTCTGTACAAGGCCATATACATGGCTGCAGTTGCGTGATCAAGTTAGTGTTTACCGACCAACCGACCGTCATAGTGAGCTGTAGAGTCCCGTTGCACGCGACTAAAAATGTATTATTTAGTGTTACCTATAAATAAGAAAATCCATGCCTTTATATTAAAATCTCATCATGATTATTTATAGGCAGCTGTAAAGACATAAATGAAGGAGCATCAGTGGATAACCCATGCCATCCGATTGAAGGTAAGATACTATAGATGATATTATAATATGGTTATTGTTCACCTAAATAAATTCCTGTCATTTGATTGTACAATTGGGGGTCACATTTTGTGCAATGCAACAGTTGGTTGACATTTGACAACTTGATTTGGTTTGTTTGGTTAGAATAGAGTTGTACTGTACAATGTAAAGTGTTATTATGATGTATCTCGATTTGATAAGCTGAATGTTTATTGAAATATTTAGAGTTTGTATATCTATCTGTCTGTCTGTCTGTCTGTGTCTGTGTGTGTGTGTGTGTGTGTGTGTGTGTGTGTGTGTGTGTGTCTGTGTCTGTGTGTCTGTGTGTCTGTGTGTCTGTGTGTCTGTGTGTCTGTCTGTGTGTCTGTGTGTCTGTGTGTCTGTCTGTCTGTCTGTCTGTCTGTCTGTCTGTCTGTCTACAAATTTTCACAGCCCCAAGTTCAAAATGGCGCCCAAATGGCCCCATCTCCATAACCCTTTGGTCTATCAGCAAGATATTGGTGTCAAAATACTCGGAGCATATATATTTATATTCATTGTAATGGGACGTTTTGATGAAATGTTATTTTTCTGCACTATTGACCTTTGACCTTGACTCGCACTGTATCTAAAAAACGGCTGGTCATAGAAATTTTTAAATGGTTTCAAATTACTCAGACCATACATATTTATTGTAATGCAACATTTTGTTAGAAAATGACCGGAAGTAAAGTTATTGGCCTTATTGACCTAATAATCATGAATTGATGTATAAGCATTTATCTATTTGAGCATGAATCGACAATTATTTGTGGTAGGGATTAAAAAATGGGTTTATACATATTACTGTATTATCATTTGAATATCTAACTTCTAATTCACATATTTAGTTTTTATATATTTTATAAAAATAGTATACTTTATAGTGAAGTATTAGCACATTTATTTATGGACAATAGTAAAAGTTACAGCAGAAATTCGTTCAGCCAAATTTTATAAGAGGGTATGTGCCAATATAACCAATTATGTTAGGTTTTAAAAGATATCCAAGTATGTTATGTTTTAAAAAAGATATCTCTTTTAACCATATAATTGTACATACATGTTATAAACACATTTTTACCTCTGCCAAGGAGGTTATATTTTCACCCTTGTATGTTTGTGTGCGTGTCTGTGAACAGCCTGGAGGCCACAGTTTTCATCCGAATCTGGCCAAATTTGGCCACAATGATCTATGCCCCAAAAGCTCGGACGAGTTCGATTGTGAGGGGAAAAGGTCATAGTTCAAGGTCACAACTAACAAAAAACTATTTTACTGACTAGAGACCACAGTTTTTATCCGATTCTCACCAAACTTAGCCACAATGATCAATGACTCATCATATATTTGTGGTTAAATTTTGAAGGGTCAGGGTCAAAGATCAAGGTCCACATAAAAAAAAAGAAATAAAAAAAAAAAAAGCCTCAGCTGGACTTGAACCAGCAATCTCAACTGTGAGAGGCTGGATACATAACCATTACACCAAACTCTCAACCACAACTTTGCAGTGTGCAGTTAGCCAATTTACACTTAGAGCTAATAAAAAAAAATGAAAAAAAATATATATATATTTTCCGGGTAATTTTATGTAGGGGTATTTTACAGTAGGCGGAGGTTTGTACTCTCGGAGTACCCTCTAGTTTAAATATGTAATCTTTGTATATCCTTGTCATGAATGGAATAATGAATAAAAGTGGGCTAAACCGACGAAAGAGAAAAAAAGAAATTCATTGCAGTGTATTCATTTTCCTCCCATCCACTTCACTAAAATGACGTAGTCCAATTGATTCTTCCTGCACTTTTCCTGGAATTTTAATTGCTATACTTTTTACATTTTTCCTGATAAGAAACTGGAGCTCCAAAACAGGATTAAAACATCTTTAATTACATCAAGATGGTATAGACAGGAAGCCCAGAGATATTTGGTTAGATGAGCTAGGTACCAATATCTGACTATTTAAGTGTGATGGGGGTCACTTGAAGTCAATGTAAATGGGAGTCTGCCGGGTACCCCCTGCTGCGTCTAGACCGGTGGGGGGGGGGGGCCTGAAAGGTGCTAAAACATCTGCACCAATTAGACGAGAGAGATACCACCTAATTTCACCACCATGGGATGCCCGTTGGCATCCTTATACCAATATCACCAACGACAGAAATTTTGTCTGATGCAATAGTTGCAGAAAGTATAAGTCAACATATCTTGTCATCGCCGGTCCTGCTCAACAGTATTGTTACATCGATATGTGAAAATGAAACGATCATAAAATCGATAAGTGAAACCATAATAGATCGGGTAAGTCAAAATGTTTACGGAAGCGTTACCCATGACAATCCACTTGTAGAGGGCGAGATTTACTCACTTAAAGAGACTAACACAAAACTGAAGCAAGATATAAACACAATAAATGAAAAGTTAGATGACTTAGAACAATATAGCAGACGGAACTGCCTAATATTACACGGGGTTCCAGAATCTACAAACGAAAACACAGATGCAACTGCATTAGACATAACATGATCTCGTATCACCAAAAACGTGGAAATAACGGACTTTGATCGTGTCCACCGACTCGGTAGGTAAAAGCTACTACATGACAAGATCAAATCCAAATCTCGTCCAATAATAATGAAGTTCAAAGCATACTCTACTCGTGCGGACGTGTTTCGAAACAAGAAACTATTAAAACAATCTCCATACACAATAACTGAAAACCTAACACAAAAACGGATGCAGCTTTTGAAAGAGACGGGACGGAATGACAACGTCGAAGCTGCCTGGTCTATGGATGGAAGAATAAACTGTCTTCTAAAAAACAAAAGAAAGGTTACCATCAGATCAATTTCCTATCTTCATTAGGCCTATTGCTAAGTGTATACTGATGTGTATGTATGCATATGGCCCATCAATTGCCATGCGTACTATATAGTACCCCGACGTATACACTACAGCTAACAGCTAGTATTTACCCTAACGTTCATCAAATTACTTATAGCATTACCTGCTTTTAGTATATTATTTCAATTATGTGGCTATAACATCATTCTTTTTTTTTAATTTATTGTGATGAACATAATTAATCATCTTTAAAAAAAATTGTTTACGCCAGTATCTATCAATTTATAAATGCAAATCACGAGTAATTAATGCGAATGTATTATTCTTTACACTTATAATTAGTAATCGTCCTTTTTTCTTATTTTTTGTAACAATAATAATAATAATAATTTATTCGGAAAACGCTTTTTGAACAGCGGCACACAAAATAATGGTGCATCCTTAAAACAATTAAACATACAATATAAAAATATATGAGTATAAAAATAAAGGTAGACTAAATTAAAACAGATAATTCGATAAAACCAAATTAAAAATAAACAGTAATACCAATTAAATGCAACCCACATACATAACCGGAGTATGGTCGAAGCGGCCGCCAACCAAAGCGGTCGCCAGTTTAATATCGTCATTTGTATGGAACGCCGTGTGCGCTTTAATCTTGGATTGTTGTTGTCAACGCCATGGCCTATTAGTCCATGGGATTTAGACTTTTAACTCACACAAATTGCAAGAAAGGGTTTTTTTGATGAAATGTGTTCTTTAGACCCTACTGAACACATTTATCAACGTTAGGACATTTTTCGACAACGGGAAGTAGTCTAATTTGCATAATTAAAAATGGCCGCCATTTTTAATAACGTACTATGTATCTTGGAAACCGCTAGTCACAGATACTTAATTATGGTGTTAAAATCGTTAGAATATATGTTTTTATATTCACTTTAATGAAAAAGTTTGTTCAAAAATGAATAGAAGTGCTATTTCTAACATTATTGACCTTTGACCTTGAATTATCATATCTCAGCAACCACTAATCGGAGATATACAAATTAGGACTTAAATTGTTCAGAAACTACACATTTATATCCAGTCTAATGGCATGTTTTTGTAAAAAATGGCCGATTCTAACATTATTGACCTTTGACCTTGATTTATCATATCTTAGCAACCACTAACCTGAGAGACACACAATATGGCTCAAACTGTTCAGAAACTACATATTTATATTTAGTCTAATGGCATGTTTTTGCAAAAAATGGCCGATTCTAACATTATTGACCTTTGAACTTTGCACTACATAAAATCGCATAACTTTGAAAATATTGTACATATGAAATTATTTTCAGTGTCAAATTGTTCAGAACATACATGTTTCTATAGTAGTAGAGCAGTTAACGCCATAAAAATAGCCAAGTTGTGCACTTTATTACCAAAGCATGAAACTTGCCACAAAGTTTCTTTGATGTATATAGATTCAAAATATCGGGGGGTGCCAAGTGTCCAACGTCCGGTATGGCGGCCATCTTGATTTCAAAATGGCCACCATAAAAACAAAAAGTGTTCATATCTTGGCAACTATAAACAGTAGAGACTTGATTCTGGTGTTAAATTGTTCACAAACCACATATTTCTATTTGCTCTAATGAAAAGTTTCGTCAAAAAATGACCGGAAATGACGTTTCTTACAGTTTGACCTTTGACCTCTTATCTGTATATCTCGGTAACTACTGATCATTTTCAATCGATTTTGGTGTCATTTTGTTCACAATAGAGACATTTATATTTGTAGTAATGAAACATTTTCACATAAAATGACTGGAAATACAATTTATAACCTTTGACATATATAATTATGTGAACATACTGTATGTGGTTTACATTGGTATAAATGCACCTAATTTTTTTTAACGAAATAAATGACACTTAATGCAAAAATGACCAGGAATTATTATTCTGAATTTTTGACTTTTGATGTGATAGGATAGGCGTAAAGTATGAAAGATCACTGAGAAACAGCAATCACTGAGCTCATCTGTGATGTGTCAATCGTTCATCTTTTCTTTTTTTTTAAAATGTATTATACCATATGGACAATTGTCTGAAATAAAAGTTGAATTGAATTGTTAGGTGCCATTTGGAAATATTTTTGATGTAAAGTAGCATTCTTTCGTTGGCCTCTTTGATGCTGCATATGAGACAAGTTCGGAAAGTTCTCATTTTCAAAGTACTTACTACAAACTTATCCTGCATTTGTGCAGTAGACCTACTTTCATTAGTCAGAAACTCAGATAATTCTTGTTTATTTTCGTTGCATCTAAAAAAATGTAATCAATTTTTATGGTAATGGGCCTTTGCTGTAAACCATCTGAATCCTTTTCCTCGATTTTCTCTAGTCATTGATTTTTTAGCAAAATCCGAACCAAATCAATTCGTAAAAGACATCTCAATATAATTATTCAAGTAATCCTCAAATTAGTGACATGGACCTACTAGTCCGGTGGCAGGAGGGGGGATATCACCACCCGAAAGGGGACAAATTGCCATCCAACTTTTCTAGACCAGAATTTTCCGTAGATTACGAATATGGAAGGTAATCGATCAGGATAGGAAGCGTTTTCGAGATATAAGGGGTCAAAGTTCAAAATTGACCAATATAAAAACATGCTATATCTCTGGAAATTCTAGACCTAGTGAGATAATTTTGGTGTCAAATTGTTCACAATGTATATGTATATATTAGCTCTAACAGAACTTTCTTTGTAAAATTGACCGGAAACCCCATTTTTAGCAATTTTGACCTTTGACCTCTTTTTGCTATTTCTACGTAACGGCAGGTCGGAGAGAATTAAAAATAGAAGCAAATTGTTCCCAAGATATACATTTATATTCAGTGTAACAGATGATATTGCTTGAAAATGACCGGAAGTGTGGTTATTAACCTTTGACATAATTGAATAAGGTTATAAAAACATAAATTAATAAATATTTGTCGTAAGGAGCCAATTTTGGTATCAAATTGTTCACAATATATATGTTTATACTTGCCATAATGCAACATTTTTTTCAAAAAGTGACTGAAACACTATTTTTCTGTAATTTTAACCTTTGACCTGTTTTTCTCATCTAAATAACGACATGGCATAGAGATTTCTAACGGCAAATTGTTTATAATAGATATTTTTATTCAATCTAATAGATTATACTGCTTGAAAAATACAAGTGTGATTATTGCTTTGAAATCCTGTACATAAGAGCCTATCGGGCAGATTTAATGCAAAGAGGTGTGGAAGGGGAATACTACTACTATACAGTACAATGTCTTTCAGAAACATTTGAGCAATTTCAATCAGGTATCCATGTATCTCCAACGGAATGTACGGTTCATAGAGAATTCAGAAGTTACCCTTGGTTCATTTTGGCAAATCCATATGGGTTCCTTTTAAAAGGATTGAGGGTGCACAGACAGGCTTTTCCCATGGCTTAATATTGGAACCTACAGTTTTAGTTACCTGATATATTTCTTACACAGTAACTTATGTAGCCAAGTGCATTGATCCGATACAGGGGCCAAATGTAGAACTGAACATACAGTAGAGAAACACAGAAGGGTCTAAATAGATGACCTGCTGTTGTTTCATTTTAGGCAAAATCCAAATCGGTTCCTTAAGGATCGAGAGTGCACAGGCAGCTTTATTCCATGTGCCTGTCTATATAAACCCACATTGTCACCCGTTATATTTCCATTATGGGGCTTAATGTCCATCCCTGGAGGACCGGCCTTTGGGGGGTTAATTTTGGCAAATCCATAAGTGTTCCTTAAGGATCGAGAGTGCACAGGCAGCTTTATTCCATGGGCCCCGCCTGTCTATATGAACCCACAGTGTCACCCATTATATTTCCATTATGGGACTTAATGTCCATCCATGGAGGACCGGCCCTTGGGTTAATTTGGGCAAATCCATAAGTGTTCCTTAAGGATCGAGAGTGCACAGGCAGCTTTATTCCATGGGCCGCGCCTGTCTATATGAAATCACAGTGTCACCTCTTATATTTCCATTATGGGGCTTAATGTCCATCCATGGAGAACGACCGGCCCTTGGGTTAATTTGGGCAAATCCATAAAATGTTCCTTATGGATGATCGAGGGTGCACAGGGATATTTATTATATCTCTATGAACCCACATTTTCACCACACATACATTATTTCCAATATAGGGTCTCTTGTAGACCCACATAGAGAACCCCGAAAGGTCCATGAAGGATCGGCCCTTGGGTTCATTTGGGCAAATCCATAAATGTTATTTAAAGATTGAGGGTGAACATTTTAGTTTTATTTCATAGTTCATCTATGAACTATTTACCCCATATTAATTTCTAATACAGGGCCTTATGTAGCACACCACATAGAGATCCCAAAAGGGTCCTTAGAGGGTTCATTCAGGCAAATCCATATGGGTTATTTTAGAATCTGTTGTGTACCGGAAACTCTTTCCTGTATGGGCCAAACTATCTGTGGCTATATACAAATTGTGGTCTGTCTGTGTATTGAGTTGTGGATTGAGTTTGGCCACCTGGATCTGCCTATGCCCTATCCTGTACGAATTGGTATTCTCTGGTTCTGATGAATAGTAGTTTATTTTCCAAAAACGAATATTGTAGCTCTAATAAATGCAACTGTATAGTGGCAAATCATTGAAGGTCAGCGTAACATTTTAACATCATAACATTTTAACCGTCATAATATTAATAATAATTTTATTATTTATTTTACAGTATTATTTTAATACATTTAAAATAATGCGCACTAGAAAAAATATAAAAATACCATAACTTCACTGATCAAATAACGTGATTACATTTATGAACATCAATCTCATAACTTTGCATTATTTAGTATATCACTTGTTCAAATGTTGACCTTTGACCTATGTCAACTTGTGTAATGATAAATGTGCTCTTTTGATTGTGTATGATTGATAGATGTCTTAACAGAATGATAAAACATAACATTTTGTCCTAAATGTTAGTTTTTATTTGGGTTTATATGCAAATTGTGTGATTGGTCAATATTGACATTTGACCTTTAATTGAAAAGTATTTGTTTTATAAGGCGACTGAATAGATACCTATAACCATACAAATGTATTAAAAGACCAAATTGAACTTCAATAAATTGGTTATAATACATATGTATATAATACATTGTTATAATTGGTCAATTTTGAACTTTGACCCCTTATCTCTTCCTATTCGCTTCCTATCCTGATCGAAGTCTGATTTGATTAAAAACAGTATTATAATTATATTAATCAAAATTATAATGAAATAACATAACTTTACTAATCAAATAATTTGATTAATTGTAAAACCATCAAAATCATAGTTTGGACAACTTTGCATTTATTTGTTAACTAATACGTGTATTAAAATGTTGACCTTTGACCTTATGTCAACTGATGAAATTGACCTTATGTCAACTGATGAAATGATGTATTCGCTCTTTTACATTGCGTATGATTGATTAACAGGATAAGAAAACATCCAATTTTTATTAATATAAGTTTTTATTTGGTTTTAGAGGTACGTTCTATGATTGGTCAATATTGACATTTGACCCTTAATTACAAAGGATTTTTTTTTCACAAGGTGATTGAATAGACACTTATAATCATAAAAATGTAATAAAAGACCAAATTGTGCTTCAATAAATTTGTTATAATACATATACATAATACATTGTTGTAATTGGTCAATTTTGAACTTTGACCCCTTATATCTCGAAAACGCTTCCTATCCTGATCGATTATCTTCCATATTCGTAATCTACGGAAAATTCTGGTCTAGAAAAGTTGGATGGCAATTTGTCCCCTTTCGGGTGGTGATTCCCCCCTCCTGCCACTGGACTATACAGTACAATATACTGTTCTGTACAAGACTTTTTTAGGCATCCACCTGTGGACTTTCACTTTGAAGGTCTTGGTCTCCTAATCATACAAGAAACAATGTCTGATTTAATCAATCAAAGTAGTGGGTCCAGACAAAGAAGGGGGTGTAAGACCATCCACAGACAAAGAAGGGGGTATAAGACCATCCACAGACAAAGAAGGGGTATAAGACCATCCACAGACAAAGAAGGGGTATAAGACCATCCACAGACAAAGAAGAGGGAATAAGACCATCCACAGACAAAGAAGGGAGTATAGGACCATCCACAGACAAAGAAGGGAGTGTAGGACCATCCACAGACAAAGAAGGGGTGTAAGACCATCCACAGACAAAGAAAGGGGTGTAAGACCATCCACACACAAAGAAAGGGGTGTAATACCATCAACAGACACAGAAGGGGGTATAAGACCATCCACAGACAAAGAAGGGGGTATAAGACCATCCACAGACGAAGAAGGGGGTATAAGACCATCCACAGACAAAGAGTGGGGTATAAGACCATCTACAGACAAAGAGGGGTAGGACCATATTAACCGAGGAAGCATACAAAAAGAAGATGCAATCAAAATAGGCCTACCACTTGGAAAACAATAAATTGTAGAATAACTGAGGCTTGATTGTTGAAATATAAAGGGTTCTTTTTAATAATATATTGATATAAACACGATCATCATACTATTCATTTGACATTCAAATACAGTCTATCTCGAAAAGAAGCTCATACTATCACCTTTTCGAGGTTTTACGGTATTCCATAACATGTATGTTATTTCCTCTGTCAAACTATTAAAACTTTTAGCGAATCAGAAGGTGCCAACATCATTGAACTAATGGTACCACCAAGCACAATGTTTACCAATTTTATGTACTATATACAATTTAAGTCCATTAATCATTTAATATAATTACGCCTATCAGGTCAAAGTTCAAAATTAGGTGCATTTAAGATCAACAAAAACCACATACAGTATATTCACATAATTAAAAATCAATAAATAAATGTCAAAGATCATAAATTGTATTTCCGGTCATTTTATGTGAAAATGTTTTATTACTACAAATATAAATGTATTTATTCTGAACAAAATGACACCAAAATTGATTGAAAATGACCAGTAGTTACAGAGATATACAAATACGAGGTCAAAGGTCAAACTAAAAGAAACGTCATTTCCGGTCATTTTTGGACGAAAATGTTCATTAGAGCAAATAGAAATATATAGTTTGTGAACAATTTGAGACCAGAATTAAGTCTCTAATGTGTATAGTTGCCAAGATATGAACATTTTTTTTTATGGTGGCCATTTTGAAATCAAGATGGCCGCCATACCGGACGTTGGACACTTGGCACCCCCCGATATTTTGAATCTATATACATTAAAGAAACTTTGTGCCAAGTTTCATGCTTTGGTAATAAAATGCACACCTCATGTCATTAACTGCTCTACTATAGAGTCCAATGACACATTATGTCCAATTAGTTAGGGAATATCTTGATTTTTCTGTGAAAAAATTATTAACAAAGGTTTTTTTGCAGATTCATACTCTATCACATACCAATATACACCAAAAAATTCCTCCAGACATTAGGAGATGGGGAAAGTAGTTAAATTTGACCTTTGACCTTACAAGGCATATGACACTGTATCTCGGTAACCATTGGTCCGAGAGATTTAGTTTTTGCACCAAAATGTTCCTTATATACATATTTATATTTACTATAATGAAGTATTTTTGCAAAAATTCATTAGAAATGGTGGAAAATGACCTTTGACCTTTTAAGCATATAACAGGTGTATCTCAGTGATCCTTGGTCTTAGAGACTTAGTTTTGGCACCAAAATGTTCCTTATATACATATTTATATTTTCTATAATGAAGTATTTTTTCAAAAATTCATTAGAAATGGTGGAAAATAACCTTTGACCTTTTAAGGCATATAACACATGTATCTCGGCGATCCTTGGTCCTAGAGACTTACTTTTGGCGTCAAAATGTTTCTTATATGCATATTTATATTACTTGTAATAAAGTATTTTATAAAAAATGAATTAGAAATGGTGGAAAATCATGACCTTAGATGGTCATGAAGCTGTATTCTGAAGACCATTGGTCGTAGAGACTTAATGTTTCTTATGGGCATATTCATATATATTAATAGAGTAGGCCTATTCTACCAAAAATTGTTTATTATGGTATTTTCCTCAAAAAAAGCTTTATTTAATGCTGAAAAACATTTAGCCCGATTACATATTTGAATTCTCCTATCATAATAAATTCAAATTCAAAATAAACATTTATTTCCTTCAATTGCAGAATAGAAACATAATAAAGAACAACAATGAAACGTAATAATAAGGTTTAAAAAAATAAAATGTAACATACAAATCATAACTTTCATCAGAGAATCATTAAAAGAATGTCAAAATTTCAATTCTGTGTAATAAAAAATAGAAAGCAAAAGAAGGTGGCAAAGTCCAAAAGGCAAGTCTGAGTGGGATATATTAACTAAGGTTGGAAACAAAACACTATTACACACACACATCCATAATGTATCCCTATTCCAAAAAGTTAATTATGTCTTCTGACCTCACATATTTTGTTATTGTATAATAAAGTACCCTTATCCCAAAAGTTAATTTTGTCTCCTCCTAATCTCACATGCTATATCCATGGGCCATACCGGCTCTGTAATGGACATGGGTCAAACATTTCCCATATTGTCTGTCTCATAACAGGATAAACTAAAAAAAACCTAGCCCATATGGATTTGCCCAAATGAACCCTCTAAGGACCCTTTTGGGATCTCTATGTGGTGCGCTACATAAGGCCCTGTATTACTATTAGTAATTAATATGGGGTAAATAGTTCATAGATTGGACCATATATAATAAAACTAAATATGCACCCTTGATCTTGATTATGGATTTGCCCAAATGAACCCAAGGGCCGATCTTCCATGGACCCTTCTGGATTCTCTATGTTGGGCTACAAGAGGCCCTATATTGGAAATACTGTATGTGGGATGAAAATGTGGGTTCATATGTCCATGGAATAAATCTGCCTGTGCACCCTCGATACTTAAGGAACATTTATGGATTTACCCAAATTAACCCAAGGGCAGGTCCTTCATGGATACCTTCTGGGTTCACTATGTGGCTGGGGCTACATAAAGCCCCATATTGGAAATATAATGGATGACAATGTGGGTTCATGGAATAAAGCTGCCTGTGCACTCTCGATCCTTAAATAATCCATATGGATTTGCCTAAAATGAACCAACAGCAGGTCATCTATTTAGACCCTTCCGTGGTTCTCTACTGTATGCTTATCCATATTAAATCATCTCTGCCATTGCAACCATCTTCTGTATTAGATCTTAAGCCATCCCCAGAAGTTCGAAATCTTGGGGTTTACATGGATTCCCACTTGCAGATGGATGCTAACATCAACGCCATCGTTCTGCTATGGTTGGGATTATGAAGATTGGTCTAATTTGTAGATTTCTGGATAGGGTAACAACTACATGACTTCTGCATGCCTTTATATCATCACGTCTGCACTACTATAACAGTATTCATGTCGCACTGCCCAAGACCCTGCTTAGAAAGTTGCAGATGTTACAAAATAGTGCTGCCTGTATAGTGTGTCAAACCACATAACACCTATCCTGCATGAACTGCACTGGCTTCCTGTGAAGGAGCGTCTCAACTTCAAGATATTGCTGCTCACATATAAATCTATTCGTGTTTTCACTCCACAATCCTGTTTTCACAGTCTTCGTTCCAATTCTCAGAATCATCTTGTTCCTGCTAAAGTAAAGACCATCTTATGGTCACCGTGCATTATCTTATTCAGCTCCTATGCTTTGGAATTCTCTTCCAAACTGCATTAAAGATGCACAGTCAATGGCTCTTTTTAAGAGGCTTCTTAAAAGACATATTTTTTAACATATATTGTTTAATAAAGCATATTACTCCCCTTTTTTCTCCTTTTCCATGCCACCTAGATATTTTTAGATCTAGTTTAAGTAGGGCAGGAGGCGCCCAAGTCCGGGATGACCGAGACACAACTGGTGCTGTCCGAGGTTCAATTAGACCGATCTCTGGTTAGTGACGAGAGCGTATCCCCTTACTTCAGTTTGGGTTTTATTTTTGCCATGGTTGGAATCCCTTTAATTTAATCGTATTAGTTTGTGTACATCGCTTAGAGGTTTCACAATATTAGGAGCTATATAAATCCAGGATATTATTATTATGATTATGTTCAGTTCTACATTTTGGCCCATGTATCAGATCAATGCATTTGGCTACATAAGACCCTGTATTAGAAATATATCGGGTAAAACTGTGGATTCCAGCCTATCTGTGCAACCCTGATCCTTAAGGAACCCATATGGATTTGCCAAAATGAACCAGGGGTAACCTCCGGATTCTCTATGGCCATACATGCCCTTTATTGAAGATACATGGATATCTGGATGAAACTGTTTGTCTTATAATATGGATTCGACCATATGGGAAAAAGCTATTACATACGATTCTTAAGGAACTCATATCGATTTGCCCAAATGAACCTTTTGGGTACTCTATGGCCTATAAATTGACCTTGAATCGGAAACATGTAGATCAAACTGTGGGTCCCTTGCATCGGTCTATGTGGGAAAAAGTACTAAATCTTTAAGGTGGTCTGCAGCTCAAATTTTAACTTTGGTTGAGACATATTAACACTGTATTATGTTATCCAATAACTTCTGACCATTCTGTAAATATTTCTTTAAATTAAGATATAATATTATATGTTACCAAACAACCACCACACACCCCCGCCCCATCACCTCTTTGAATTAAAATCCATCCCGAGAGGCTTCTATGTACTTCTTGTATAGTTATTTTCAAACAATATAATCCATTAGATTAAATATAAATATATATCTATTATAAACAATTTGCGCTTAGTTCCAACTCTCTATGCTATGTCATTATTTAGATGAGAAAAACAAGTCAAAGGTTAAAATTTCATAAAAAAATGGGTGATTAAAGTAATACTAGAATAAATAAACTATAAATTTATGTCAAAGGTCAATAACCACACTTCCGGTCATTTTCAGGCAAGATCTTCTGTTAAACTGAATATAAATATATATCTTGGGAACAATTTGCTCTTAGTTTTAACAAAAAATTTTCTATTAGAACTAATATTAACATATACATTGTGAACAATTTGACACCAAAATTAACTCAATACAATATAGCATGTTGTATGAAAATAGTGGCCATTTTGTTTACATGATAAACAGTACAGAGTACATGAAAAACATGATATTTCTCAGTTTTAGTCTCAATAACTTCAATCTACACCCATGTCCACAATCAACTATCAAATGATTCAAATTTTTTTACACATGATCATTATATTGGAGAGATATTTTTAGAGAAGTTTCATTACCATTGAGTGCTAGCTTAATTTTTTTTTTCTGGTGTAAAAAATATAATTTTTTTGTTTTTTTGGAAAAAATGCTTATAAATTAGTATTAATTGACCAAAATTCATACTATAACCCAATATATACCTACATAACTATATATCAAAATAAAGATAATTTAGTAAGCTATCATTTGATACTAAATAAAATGAGGTACATTCAAAATTCACAACGTTATTAAAACAATAACAGGCGTATCTCTAATTTGACACCAAATGACCTTTGACCTCAAAATGACCCCCTTTCCCCAGGTCAAAATTCATGGAAGAATTTTTTGGGATGACTTGGGATGCATTAGAACATGAATCCACTGAAAAACCTTTGTTAATAATTATTTCACAGATTGGCATTTTTTTGACCTAAAATTCCCTAACTAAATAATGACCTATTGTATGGTTATTAACATTTGAACTATATTTGAAAAAGATTTTTAAACCCGGAATCTTCTTCATGTAGGCATTCATTAGAACATGTGATTTGGCACTACTTGTTTAGAATATGGTGGTAATTTAAAGTGCATGTAACCAGTTGATTTAATTTAGTTACTGAAAATATTCACTTAAAAAAAAATATTAGACTATGTATACATACATTATAGGTTTAGATTATTAATACATTTTAAATTACTGTAGGTCTTACATCTTACTCAGGAAAAAGTTGGTGTTGACACTATTAACAGAGCCAACAAAGATGTAGTTTTTTTATGATATATTGTACATACTTTAAATAGGCCATGCCATTTTGCAGGTTTATTAAAGTTTTTTTCAAGTTAGTAATTTATTTTTTGATCAAATTAAATTGGCATTAAATGGCATATTCAAAAAACAAATTTCTAAAGATTATTTAGTTTATATTTTGTTAAGGATAGCATCACTCTTGAGGGCATTCTTTTAGGTTAAATCATAGTCTTATTAAGAAGGCCTTTTCTACTACTAGACGCATTGTTGACAACTGGAATTTTAAAAGATCGATATTAATGCAACATATTTAGTTTAGTTTATTTAATTGGCTATCAAGACTCATAATTAGGCTGACCACCACTTGCAATATTTTCGCCGTATACAGTAAAAACCTCAGTTTCTTATGGAATTTATTTATTTCAATAACCGTATACAGTATGACTACTAGTGGTGTATATATTTTTTAACCTTTTATAATTTGTTTTTGTACTTTTTTTACGTGAATGTATTGTGTATGTACCATGTTTCTATGTGGTTTAATTTTTACCATTTTTTAACCATCAATTTTAATGCTTTTAATATAAATATCTTGTAATTCAGCTTCAGCTGCGAAGACGATACGAAATAAAATAAACAAACGTGTAGACTTGTAGGCAGTTTATGGATGAATGCAATAGTTTATGCTTATAAAATTACCATGGCCTACTTTAAACTAAACATAATAAGTCAACGTTGCAACTCTTACATTTTAGAGTGCCAAATCACATGTTCTAATGGATGTCCACATGAAGAAGATTCCGGGTTTAAAAATCCTTTTCAAATATAGTTCAAATGTTAATAACCATACAATAGGCCATTATTGGACAAAATGTGTCATTAGACTCTATAGAAACATGTATGTTCTGAACAATTTGACACTAAAAATAATTTCATATGTACAATATTTTCAAAGTTATGCGATTTTATATAGTGCAAAGTTCAAAGGTCAATAATGTTAGAATCGGCCATTTTTTGCAAAAACATGCCATTAGACTAAATATAAATATGTAGTTTCTGAACAGTTTGAGCCATATTATGTGTCTCTCAGATTAGTGGTTGCTAAGATATGATAAATCAAGGTCAAAGGTCAATAATGTTAGAATCCGCCATTTTTTGCAAAAACATGCCATTAGACTGGATATAAATGTGTAGTTTCTGAACAATTTAAGCCCTAATTTGTATATCTCCGATTAGTGGTTGCTGAGATATGAGAATTCAAGGTCAAGGGTCAATAATGTTAGAAATAGCACTTCCATTCATTTTTAGACAAACTTTTTCAATAAAGTGAATATAAAAACATATATTCTAACGATTTTGACACCATAATTAAGTATCTGTGACTAGCGGTTTCCAAGATACAGAGTACGTTATTAAAAATGGCGGCCATTTTTAATTATGCAAATTAGGCTACTTCCTGTTGTCGAAAAATGTCCTAATGTTGATAAATGTGTTCAGTAGGGTCTAAAGAACACATTTCATCAAAAAAACCTTTTCTTGCAATTTGTGTGAGAAAAGGGTCATTTTTTAGCTAAATCCCATGGACTATATAGCGAGTTGAGTTACAGCTCTTTATATTTCTATAACAAGTTGTATAATAAGTTTGCCGGCCGAAATCAATGTATATTTTATATGTATTTTAATATTAACTTACATGCTATCGAATCTTATATTCTATTTTTTATATTTACATACATTTAATAATTTACGTACTTTATATTGGTAGTGAAGGGAAAATATAACGTTGAACTGACACGACGTTTCTCGACCCTCTCCTATCGAATCTATACATTAATAATTTACGTACGGTATTGTCGAATCTTTATATATCATTTACATACTATTGAATCGTTATACAGTATTGCATTAACAATTTACGTACGGTATTGCCGAATCTTTATATCTCGTTTACCTACTATCGAATCTTTATACAGTATTTGCAATAATAATTTACGTACGGTATTTCCGAATCTTTATATCTCATTTACATACTATCGAATCTTCATACAGTATTGCATTAATAATTTACGTACGGTATTACCCGAATCTTTATATCTCATTTACATACTATCGAATCGTTATACAGTATTGAATTAATAATTTACGTACGGTATTGCCGAATCTTTATATCTCATTTACATACTATCGAATCTTCATACAGTATTGCATTAACAATTTACGTACGGTATTGCCGAATCTTTATATCTCATTTACATACTATCGAATCTTTATACAGTATTTGCAATAATAATTTACGTACGGTATTGCCGAATCTTTATATCTCATTTACATACTATCGAATCTTCATACAGTATTGCATTAACAATTTACGTACGGTATTGCCGAATCTTTATATCTCATTTACATACTATCGAATCTTTATACAGTATTTGCAATAATAATTTACGTACGGTATTGCCGAATCTTTATATCTCATTTACATACTATCGAATCGTTATACAGTATTTGCAATAATAATTTACGTACGGTATTGCCGAATCTTTATATCTCATTTACATACTATCGAATCTTTATACAGTATTTGCATTAATAATTTACGTACGGTATTGTCAAATCTTTATATATCATTTACATACTATTGAATCGTTATTATACAGTATTGCATTAATAGTTTGCGTACGGTATTGCCGAATCTTTATATCTCATTTACCTACTATCGAATCGTTATACAGTATTGCATTAATAATTTACGTACGGTATCGTCGAATCTTTATATCTCATTTAATACATATCGAATCGTTATACAGTATTGCGTTAATAATTTACGTACGGTATTGTCGAATCTTTATATCCCACTTTATATTTCATACTATCGAATCTTGGATTTTATTATTAGTAATAGGGTGTGTTCTACATTAAGTGTTATTCCATTGTAATACATTGTTTGTGTTTTCAATAAAGCCACGTGAGGACGAAAACGCCAGAGGAACGCGCACCTTCTACAGCACTATTGCTGGCCGCCAGTCGAGTTATTAGCAAAAATTCGCGTAATTAATTACCGTACCGTACAGACACTTGCATCTTATATTAGTATTTAAAACTCATTTTAAATTGATTTATATATCTGAAGGTATATATTGTAAAAAAAATTAGAAAGAAGTTAACAAATTATGAACACTACTATAGTATAGTTACTTTACTGATGATAATTAATATACAATAACAAAACTATATATTGTGATATACTTTATTGAAAAAATGTATATAATTCTTAATAATTGGCTTATTATATATTATATTAATATACAATACAAACACCACAATGAATTTTATTGACTTTATTATTAAACATATATATAATTTATTTAAAATCATTTAGTTAAAATAAGTAGGCTAATCATCGATTCGCCATTTCGTTTAAAAGAACGTATCACATTCAATCTGTAAAATAAAGAGAATAAATTACATTACAATAATGTAGATTGTTATTTACGTCCGAGTAAAGAAAACCTGTCGAAACAATGACAATCAAAGATTACAAACCAACGACAATCAAAGCGCACACGGCGTTCCATACAAATTACCGTTATTGAACTAGCGGCCGCTTTGGTTGGCGCCCGCTTCGACCGTAATCCACATAATCAAGGTTATGTTAGACACTAAAATTAGCATATCAATTAGTATATGAACAAAGGAATATACAATACTTAGAATCTATGTTAAGATATGCACATTCTTGATACACAGTGTTTACCAGCAAAAAGAAAAAGAAACAATAGGAACCCAAATTAGGGACCAATCAATTTGTTTCTTTTTTTATCTATGTTATGTACTGTAATAAGTGTATTTTAGACGCCCATACCTGCTGTGCAATATGTCACAAGGTCAAGTCGGCCCCAAGTCAACTCGGCCTTACGTCAACTCGGCCAAAAACTAACCGGTCAACTCGGCCACAATAAAGTATGGAACGCAAAAAGTGCTTAATATTATTATGATTATTACTATCCACGCTTTAAAAAAATGAAGAAATAAGAAAAATACTCATAAAAAAATGATCTCATTGCCGATATGAATAGAAGTACCCGCGTGTTACAAAAACACGTGCAGGTACCGCATTTTAGTAATTCGAAGACGTAGCTAGGCCTACTTTCCACCATTTGGCCATAGAAAAAATGATTGTACATCGTTTTGGCGGGTTCAGGGACGATTCGGCCCTGAGACGATTCGGCCCGGGACTATTCGGCCCACTTTTGGTGGGACGATTCGGCCCACTTTTGGGCCGAAACATCCCACTTTGTGGGCCGAAACGTCTCACTTTAGACCAAATTCATATTCATTTTTTTTTTATTTATCAAGTTTTACGTTAGGTGTTTAACAATCCGTATTTTATTGATATTGACAAAGTTGATATAATGTATATAATAAATTACTAAAAAAACGTAATTTTATATTCAATTTATTACTTCGAAAACCTTGTTTATTTCGTGCATTCGCCAAGCGGCCAACAGAGGGCGTAACTTATTTACATCGCGCGCGTGACTAAAAAATGATTATTTTCGACAATGTTTTCAAAATGTTTGCTTTATTGCATCTTTATCCCTAGTAGTGCTACCCCATAGTCTCTCTGAAAATAAAGTTTGGGGAAAAAAAAGCTTATTTTATGCTTATAAATGCATATCAAAGCTAAAGATAAATGTAAGTGTGCCGAATCGTCTCAGGGCCGAATAGGAGTGTCCCGGGCCGAATCGTCCCAGGGCCGAATCGTCCCGGGCCGAATCGTCTCAGGGCCGAATCGTCCCGTTACCGTTTTGGCGTGCCTCGTTTTTGTCCATGATTTGCGTTTTTAAAAAAGGGGAATCCCCCGGTCAGCGAAAACACGTAGCAGTTGTAGATATTGAAATAGCTACCAAAGGTGCAGGGAGGCGCAGCTACGAATTGGTTTCAGATGTTGTCGCCTATCAAATGGATATGCATATGTTATGCGCGATTTGAACGATTTGCGCAATTTAAAATTGCGCAAAGAATTCCTTGCGCAATTTGAATTGAAACATCCCTTTCAAATTGCGCAAGCAACGTATTAAATTGCGCAAGTAATCTGCAAATTGCGCAAGGTTTTTGGACAGATTGTGAAATCATGCACACATATTTTTATAGTAATTTCTAAGAATGATTAAAAATTAAAGATAATATCGCATTTCCTTATTTTAATAGTGAAAATGTTGTTATTGTTAGCATACCAACTAAGACCCGACAAAGGAAAACGAAGCGGTGGTGTTCCCCGGCGGGCGGCTATACTACTCTAGCCTACTACTGGCTATGTTTTGATAGCAAGTCTAAATGGTGGTGGCGGTAGACTATGTTGTGTATTACTGCCTTAATTTTTGTTATTTTTACATTCATTTTGATTTATTTCAAGTTACAATGAGTGATAATATTATTTAATTGTGTATGCCATTTATGTTGTGTATTATACACATGTTATCTTCGCATATATTATGTTTCATTTTGAGTTATTAGTTTCCAATAAATTATTATTGTTAACCAATCGTCGACGTTAACACGCATTCTGTTGCGCAATTTGAAAATGTTACAAATTGTGTTTGAAATTGCGCTAGGATTTTCTTGCGCAATTTCAAATTGCGCAAGTTGATTGCGCAATTTAATACTGCGCAAGAAAATCCTTGCGCAATTTCAAATTGCGCAAGAATTTTTTGCGCAATTTCAAATTGCGCAAATCGTTCAAATCGCGCATAACACATACACTGGAAAAAATCTACGCGTAATTCAACCATGGAGTTAACATTAATATTTTATACCTTAATGATTCAACCAAACAATCTTACTACACCTAATAATTCATGTCCTCGCATATCGGACATTGAATTTTGACGCACGAACGAACATACGCGACGACTTGACTTAGGCCGAGACGGTTTAGGGCCGACTTGGATCGAAATCTGTCACAACACTGCTCTCACTAACTGTTTATCTTCTAATCCTCACAACTCCTACTACTGTAATAAATGCTTAAGCAATCTACTTCCTTTCAACCACATCGATCGACGAAGAATTCCAACATGAAATAAGCCAACTTAATCACGATCAATTAATTAATTTCTCAAAATTAAAACACCTAAATATTAACCCATTCAAACTAAATAGAACAATTAACAACACTGACGATTATAATGACTATTTATTCAACAATGATACCTGTGAATACTACTTTAATGATACATTTAATACCAGATTTACTAATGATAACAAATTCAGTATAATACACATGAACTCCCATAGCCTAACCAAAAATATTAATTCTATAACTGACTACTGTATCTTTACACTCTTAATCATAAATTTTCAATAATAGGATTCAGTGAAACCTGGTTCAATAATAACAATGCTCCTCCTCCACTTACTAACATCCAAGGATATACAATGGCCCAATCCGACCACACAGGAAAGAAAGGCGGAGGAGTTGCCTTGTATCTTTCGAATGATCTAAAATTTAAGATCAGACATGATATCAACCTGACATCTAACCAATCATGCGAATCACTGTTTATAGAACTCGATACATCTCCAAAAAAACAGTATTGTAGGAATCGTTTATAGATCGCCCAACAGCTCAATTCAACATTCAACATCAACCTATCTACCTCAATTGATACCTTGTCTAAAGAGAATAAACATTTGTTCATTTGTGGAGATTTTAATCTTGATCTTTTAAATTCTTCAACCCATGGACCCACCAATGACTTTCTGAATACAATGTACGCTGCCTCTCTCTATCTTCTTATTGACAAACCTACACGAATCACGACCAAATCATCCACCCTCATCAACAACATTTTCACTAACGTAATAAAACATCACTCCAGGAGTTCTTTTCAATGACATAACTGACCACTTTCCTGTATTTCTTCTATTGAACACATCAAACGAACCCACAACCAATGCTAAAGAAAACTTCTACTCAAGAAAAATTAATCCCAAATCAATTGCATCACTAGGAATTGATCTAATGACCACTGAATGGAATGAAATATACCAGCATAACTCAGCAAATGAGTCTTTTAATTTATTTAGTAACAAATTGTCCATCTTCAAAAAAAAAACATACCTAGAAAAAAGATTAAAATAAACAAACGAAAAATAGCAAAACCATGGATAACAAAACCAAACTTATAAAAATATCACGTAAACAAGGTAAAGGTATTCATATTTGTCCTCAAGCTTAACTGGAAACTGAGGAAAATCGGATTAGGCCCTCCACGGACCCACGGCAGCCAGCAGTGCAGCGCCTACCAGATCAGCACACTGGGAGACGATCCCCTACTCTTTTCGAATAGTGTACCAAGTTCTTTAACGTGCACTGTTAAGTACACGAGACCAACGGCTTTACATCCCATCCCAAGGACGAGGCAATGAGAGTAAAGCATCTTGCCTAAGGATGCAATTAGTATGGTACAGATAACCTCGAACCCATGCCTATCACATGCTAGTCCGATATTACCATTACACCATCACTCTCCAGTATATACAGCACCCGCCGCGATTTCTAGACGGTCTCCCATCCAGAACGCAACCGGACCCAACGTTGCTTAACTTCGGTGATCTGATGAGAACCGGTGTTTCAACGCAGTATGGCCGTAACAACACTTCTCAAACAAATTTAACAGCTACAAAGACAACATTAAAAAAACATGGCAAACCATCAACAACGCACTTGGCAAAAACACAACTAATATACCTAATTTCTTTAATAAAAATGACTCAAAAATCACAGACACTATAGATATTGCTACCAATTTTAACCAATACTTTGCAGAAATAGGTCCTACGTATGCCTCAAACATTCAATCATCTTCCGGGAGCCATACTGATTTTCTAAAAGACCCTATTAAAAACTCTATTTTTTTCGCTCCTACTTCTTAAAAAAGAAAGTATTGACATACCTCAAAATTCCAAAACGGTAAAAGTCCGGGCCTTGACGATATTTCTCCAAAAGTTGTTAAAGACATTGCACCTCTAATTTCGGAACCGTTAACATATATCTTCAATCTCTGCTTGTCTACCGGAAAATTCCCTACAGACTTAAAAACTTCTAAAATTATCCCAATGTATAAAAAAGGAAACCCTCACTCTTTTGCAAACTGTCATCTCTCTACTATCGTGTTTTTCAAAAATAATCGAACGTCTTATATAAATAATAGACTTTTTAACTTTTTTTCTTATCACAATATACTTCAAGACAACCAATATGGCTTCAGACCAAACTACTCCACTGCCCTCTCTGAACATCATCACACAATCGGCTTATTCCTTGACCTTTCTAAAGCCTTCGACACAATTGATCAATCGATCTTACTATCTAAACTTTATCACTATGGTATTCGTGGGACTCTCTCCTCTCTGACTACCTCCAAAACCGAACCCAAATCACATCCTTTAATTCTCACTCCTCGTGCTGCCTTCCTATGACTTGTGGCGTCCCCCAAGGATCTATACTCGGACCTCTCCTTTTCCTCATTTACATCAATGATATCCAACAAGCCTCAAGTTCTTTTTCTTATGTTCTTTTTGCCGACGATTCCAATATTTTCCTCTCTTATCCATCTTTTATTCACTTCTCAAATCAGTCAGAAACCCCCATCGAAATCTTGATAGACGATGTTTTAATCAAACAAGTTGATCATACTCAATTCCCTGGAGTGACAATTGACGACAAACTGAACTGGAAGCGTCACATTAATACAATCTCCAACACAATCTCTCGATCTATAGGTATATTAAACAAACTCAACTTCAAACTTCAACTTCAACTTTATTTTCCAAATAATATTTTGTTTTACAATGATAAATAATATTAAATTTTAAAACATAAGGAAGGAGCTAGAAAATAGTGTAAACACTAATCAAGTCCAGCCCCTTTTACATAAATTATACTTAACTAAATTTTTACAACTATGGGCAACACAGGCCTAAAAATAAAAACTTAATAAGTTAAAACAATCCCATTTATATATTTTAAAATTTAAATATTACTACACTTTTTCATAAATAAGATATATAAAATAAATAATTATACAACTAAAGTAAGAATTGCTTTAATTTCCGTTTAAATATAATTTTAGAGTCATGTTTAATATTTTCTGGTATCTCGTTCCATGAATTAGCACCAGAATATCGGACAGAAAATTGACCAACATTACTTTTATATTTTGGAATGGCAAGATTTCCCCTTGCTTGAAATCTCGTTGAGTGACGATGCTGGGCATGTGAAAAATATTCTGGAATTCCCACGGGAAACCTGCCATTAATACTGTCATGAACAAATAAAACTAACTGAAATGTATATTGCTTATAAATATTTAGTATCCCCAGTTGTGTAAATAATGATGACGTATGTGCTAATCTATCAGAGTGTGTTATAGTGCGTACAATTCGTTTTTGGTTGAGGTGTATAGGTTTTAAGTTTGTTGTATATGTGTTCCCCCATGCCTCTAGAGCATATGATATATGGGGTAGGATAAAACAATTGTATAAGAGTAATAACATTGACTGAGGAATAAAATTTCTCAGTTTATAGAGCACACCTGCCTTGGAACTAACTATTTTGTTGACCTTATTAATTTGATTTTTCCATGTGAGTTTATTGTCAAGTGTGACCCCTATATACACGGTTGATTCTACTTCGTCAATTTCTGTTCCTTTAACATGTATTGCTCCGTTAGTTTTAATAACCGTGTGTTTACCACGGAAAATTATATACTCTGTCTTTTTTGTATTAATGGTTAATTTATTTAAATCACACCAGTCCACAATATTTTTAAATTTGCTATCTATATACTGCATGTCAATATCATCGTGTGGATTAAAAGTATGGAACAAACTGGTATCGTCTGCAAATAAACGAATATCAAAGTAGTCAGTCACATGTGCAATTTCATTGACATATATAAGGAACAATGTAGGCCCCAATACTGACCCTTGGGGTACACCGCAACGTATGGAAAGTTCATTTGAATCAATACCATTTATACTCACATATTGTTTTCTGTTATATAGGTAATTTTTTTAAAAAGCCAATGGTAACCCCCGAATCCCGTATGAATATAATTTATTTATTAGAATGCTATGGTTCACCGTGTCGAAGGCTTTTTTCAGATCCAAGAATATCCCCAAAACTACATTTCCCTTGTCAATTTCATCTGACAGTTTCTGTGTCAGGTCTGTGATAGCTAGTTTTGTACTATAATTCTCTCTGAAACCATATTGTTGAGAATACAATAAATTAAAGCGGGATAAATAAGATGTAAGTTGTTTATTAAATATTTTTTCAAAAACTTTACTAAACTGCGGAAGTATAGATACCGGTCTATAGTTACCTGGATCAGACGGTAAACCTTTTTTAAAAATGGGTATCACTTTCGCCTTTTTTAATGCATCGGGGAAAGTCCCCTTAGAGAACGATAGATTTATTAAATATGCGAGGGGTTGGCTAATGTAATTTGCTGCTAAAATAATTAATTTGGGGCTAATCTGGTCTATTCCCACAGCCTTATTTTTATCTAATCTAATTAAAATATCGTATACTTCATTTTCAGTTGTACATTGAGAAATAGAGAATTGGGAGGGGTTGGTACATTTATCGGGCTGTTAATAGGACCGTCATTGCACTCACGTGCAAGGTTCTGCCCAATTGAAACAAAATACTCATTAAACCCATTTACAATCGATGATTGACTAGTTGCTTCGTGTGTCGTACCATTATCGGATTGAATTGTTAAATGATTAGGTAGTTTCATTACTTTTCTCCCTCTGCCTAAAATATCATTGACAATTTCCCATGTTTTATTTATATTGCCACATCGGTCTTCAAATTGTTGAGAGTAAAATAACTGTTTTGCTTCTCTCAATGAATTGGTGAGCAAATTGCGGTATCGTTTATATTTTGCTAGAATTTCGGGGTTATAATTACTTTTTATTACTTTTGAAAATAATTTGTGCTTACATTTTATTGATTTTTTTAATGCTGAATTAATCCATGGCTTTTTAGGTTTCTTTTTTGGGTTAATGTTTTTTTGTAACAAGAGGGGCATGCTTGTTGCACACATTTAAAAACAAGTCCGAAAAAGATGTATATGCAAAATTCACGTCCTGGCTATTATATACTTCAGACCAGTTTATAGAACTAAGTTCACTCATAAATAACTCTATGTTTAATCGCGAGTAATTTCTAAATTTAATTTGATTAGTCTGTTGAAAGAGATTATTAATGTTTTCCAGTATACAAAATATTGCCAAATGATCCGATAAATCTACTTCTATAGTTCCTGACGTAATAAATCTGGAATGAACATTTGTATATATGTGGTCTATTAAAGTTCTAGAGTTACTTGTTATACGTGTGGGTATAGTGATAAGTTGCGTAAAATCAAAACATTGTAAACTGTTACTGAGTTTAATAGTGTCAGTTGCGTGAACATTATTCATATTTATATTGAAGTCTCCAATCAATATGCAATCAGTACTAGCTTTCACAATGTGTTCAAGTGACGATTCCAGACTTTCTATAAATTCGTCCACATTTGTGTTCGGTTGCCTATATACTATTCCAACTGTGAGTGGCTTATTCATACCTATATCAATTTCCAGCCATAAAGATTCTGAATTGCATATATTATGATCAGTAACTTTATAGTTTAAGGATGTATGTATATACGCTCCTACTCCGCCACCCCTTTGATCAACTCGACATTTAGTTTCTAATGAATAATCATTCATCTGAAATAATTCTTTACTTGGAATTTGCCATACCTCTGAAAGTGCTATTATTTTGATTTTACTCTGAGCAAGAGTTTCATAAAAAATTTTGAATTCGTCGAAGTTTTTGCTGAGAGATCTGATATTGACATGAGATATAGAAAAGACTGAATCAGGCTTATTACAGATAAAATTACAAAATTCACTAGAAGAATAAGGTTTACAATCTGTTACTGGTACATTGTCTTCGCTTTGTTCATCAGCCATCATACATAAAATAATCTGTTAATTTGTCAATAGAACTATACTTGATAAGAATAAACATTGTTAATGTGACCGTCAATATAATCATTAATTCATAGAATACGTTATAATAAAATTGCAACGAAAAGAAAAATAAAAAACAATAAAAAAAAAATGTTAACATCAAAATATAATATAATATGATATAAATGAAAACCAAATTGTAAATGAATTTAAGTATACAATACAATATGAGCATCAAAATACAATGTATAATATTATATGGAAACAAAATTGCAGATGAAATTAAGTATACGATTGCTTCTGAATGTTAATGGAAAAGAGGTTTGAAGTTCAGAATACCATAAAAAAAAAAAAAAAAAAAAAAAAACAATGTTAGTTTCTCTATAATGTAATAATGTTCACTTCTTTGGAATTGATGAGATTACTCTATCCCGTAGGTTCTAGTCATCTGAAGTGGGCTGGTTTTCCCCTTGAGTCGTGGTGCCGGTAGCAGCAGGTGGCTCGGGAAAGTATTCATGTAGTTGAGAATCAGAAACATAGGTTCGCAGGTGACCATCCTTGTCTACAAAACGAAGTTTATCAAAATGGAGCCAGCATTTAACATTAATGTCCCTAAGTGATCTTAGTACGACATTCAATTCTTTCCTCTTGAGCTGTACCCTACTGGTATAGTCATCGTTAGTCCCCTTAAACTTTGGCTTAGATATTCTGGCAGCCCTCCTTATTTTTTCTTTAGTTGAATACCTAAGGAAAAAAGCAACGATGGGTCGTGGCCTGCCTGACTTTGTTTTGATTCCCACTCTATGAGCACGCTGTACGTCATCGGCCATTAAGTCAACACCAATAGTTTTACTTATGAAAGATTGTAGAAATTTACCTGTTGAACCTTCGCCGTCTTCGGCTTGTTCGGGAATATTTACAAATCTCAGATTATTTCTCCTTTGCCGTCCCTCGATGTTATCAATCTTGTCCTTAATATCTTCCATTTCTAGAGCTATGGATTGTGTTTTCTCCTCAGTTACATCAATCATTTGCGTCTCGAGAAAGTCTGCGTTTTCCTGCATATCAGTTTTTAAGTCCCGAATTTCCTTCTGTAAACCGCTAATTTCCTTATTGAGTATTGCGATATCTTTCTCCATTGCTACCATTTTAGTGAGCACATCGCATATGCAACTCTTCATATCAGCTATAGACTTTGAAGACATTAATATCTTCATTGTATTTGATAACCACGCCGAATACTCAGACTGATAACCTTGCGAGTCAGGTGGTAGACTAGGTGGTATGCTTGACTCGCCGTTGTCTCCCGCTGTATGCAAATTTTCACTAGTGACCGGCTCATGGCTCACTGTAGATTTCTTGTGTTGTTTAGACATTTTCTCTCAAATATATCTTGGTAATGTCGTTAAATAATGATTAAACACCACAGTAAACATAAATATGGTATCTAAACCTCACCTCTTTTCAACACTTCAACATCCAGGCATTATAAGGGATCGTATTGTGTAAATACACTCCGATGAGGAGAGAGTAGAAAATAATACGTCCGCTCTTGATGGCTGCCCGAACTCAAATTCACTTTCCCACAAAACATCTTACTTTCCCTTTATAATACCCTTATCCTGCCACATCTTAATTATTGCAACATTGCTTGGGCTGTCACACATTCTAAACACCAAACACTTTGTCCATGGACTAGCACATAAACAACAAAACTTGACAAACTTTTTAAACTACAAAAAAGGCGATCCGCATCTGTACCCATTCCCAACACCTCACTCATTCCAAACCCCTTTTCTACAAAGTAAAAACTCTTAACATCTTCGACATACATAAATTACAGACTGCTTTGTTCATGCACACATTTAGTAATCAGAAACTTCCTATCACATTTAACCGATTCTTTACAAAAACAACGAAGTTCACAATTATAACACCCGCAACTCTAACAAATATATCCCTATCAGTAACCATTCCACAGCAAGAAACTCAATTAAATCCACTGGCCCTATTTTATGGAACTCTTTTCACACCTCCCTAACTAACCGCTCTTTCGAATCCTTCAAGTTTAGCTACAAATCATCGTTGGTATCAAAGTATTCAATCGATCCCCCCTAAGAATTCAGTCGTTTTCCTCTAACCCAGTTTTTTAACTCTTGTCTTTGTCCCTTCTGTCCTCGTTCTGTCACATGTTTTTGTCCTGTGTCTTGTTGTGTATGTAGCTTAAATTTTTTTATTTTTTCTTTATTCTTGTTATTTATTTATTCATATTTTATTTTCATTTATTTATTTATTGACTACTTTTGAAACATTTATTATATATACTTTTTGAATTATTTTTTTCTGGTGGAACTAGCCTTAAAGCCCTCTGGGCTTATTTATGTTTCTCCAGCATAAGTGCATTCTAATTATAAAAAAAACTGTAATGTTATTTCACAATGATGTATCTTATGAAAATTGAATTGAATTGAATTATTATTATCTTCCTTCTAATACAAATGCTGTTTAATGTACCTCTCGGCACTATACATCCATTTATAGATTTGTGTATACTGCATTGTACTCTATTATCTTTTTGATTCCCGAACCTTACAATCAATATAAGATGATAGCGCTGTCACAAGTGACATATAGTTGTATATATATTTTGCTAGTTCATTGTTACTTTCCCTTTGTTTTCACTATTTGAACCTTTCTTTTGTTTTAGGAAGCTATTGTGTGAAGCTAGTGAAGCAGAGTATTTGTGTTGCAGAGAAGGATTGTGTGGAGTTTGCTGATTGAAGGAGAGGTATAAGAGTTAAGTTAGTGTTGTGAGATTGGTGGAGAAGAATAAGGTGGTGGTATGTGTATAATTGAGGGAATTTTGAGGGAGATGGAAATTGAGAGGAGACAGAGAAGGAAGGCTATGTTATGTTAAGCCAGAAAGGGATAGGTGAATATTGATATGAGAAACTAAGACGTACAGGAGAAGAAATAATTGAATTATGGTGATGTAGAGCTGAAGCAGAAAGGAAATAAAGTGATATACATGAAATTAATAAATTGTGAGTTGGAAATAATTATGGTGATATAGAGCTGAAGCAGAAAGGAAATAAAGTGAGATACACGAAGTTAATAAATTGTGTAATAAACTATATGTTTGGATTATAAGAGAAAGAATTGTTTGTCAAAGATTATTAAATTTACTTTTTACATTTATATGGGTGCAGTTGTGGCTATTTACCGTTGTTTACCAGTGGTTAACAGAAATTACATGTCCGAAAGAGCCGTAGTTGCGGCTGTGTGACAAGTGCTAAGCCAAAATGTGTTCCTCTATCTCCTCCTAAACCACAAGTCCAATACTACCGCCGTTTGAGCGCGGGCACCCTTTAATTCCTCTTTATCCATTAGTCTATATTACTGCAAATTTGGACCAATTTTTTTTGCAATTTTTGGCTGTATCCCAGCAAGCAAAATCATCAAGCATGCAATATACAATAAAAATTAAAGAGCGCCACGTGCAGCAGGTTATCGTTGATCGATCATGAAATTGGCGACCATGCTGTACTGTGCTGAATTATTTCGAACATAAATCCTGATATATAGTGATTTCATACGCTCATTGTTTATCAAAAAATATATTATATATATATATATATTTTTCAAATACGTTTGTGAAGATGACATAGCATCTTTTATACATTCTTTCAAATCAAAGGCTCCTGGGTTCGATAATATTGGTTCCGATATTCTCAAAATATGTCCTTCAGTAATTGCTATTCCACTAACTCAATAAATTTATCGTTGTTCAATGGTATTGTCCCAGTTGCTATGAAAATAGCAAAGGTTATACCATTTTTAAAATTGGAGAAGCCACAAACATTAATAATTATAGACCAATATCCATACTTCGGGCTATATGTAAAAAATACTAGAAAGGATTGTTTATGACCAAACTATATCATTTCTAAATAAATTTAATATACCACCATTCAGTTCATAATATTGCTTCTGCTATTCACAGGAGACAATACACAATCGGTGTTTTGATTGATCTATCAAAAGCCCTTGATTGTATTTCCCACAGTATTTTAATTAATAAATTGTGTAAATATGGTATTGGAGGTGTGCCACTACAGTGGTTTTGTAATTATTTAAGTGGTAGACAACAATTTATTAGTCATTAATGGTATTTCTTCTGAATTTAGACCTATTTGCTGTGGTGTACCACAGGGACCAATGCTCGGTCGCTTGTTGTTTCTATTATATAACGACTTAAATTATGTAAGTGATATTGGGTGTTTTCATTGATCTATCAAAAGCCTTTGATTGTAATTTCCACAGTATTTTAATTAATAAATTGTGTAAATAATATATTGAGACTGCAATGTCATGTTTGCTGATGATACAAGTATGTTTATTAATCATGATAACATTCACTGAGGAATTAAAATGATGAATGATGAATTAGATACAATTTCTAGATGGATTACATTATTAAATTATCATTGCATGTGGAAAAAAAAAAGTGTAAATAAAATAATACCTCCCAATATTCTAAATAAATGACAATGTAATTGAAAGAACCAATGTAACAAAGTTTCTTGGAATACAAATTGATGAATTCCTATCTTTCAGTTACCATTCCAATGTAATTTGTCCTAAAATATCGAATGTGGTTGGTGTACTCAACGAAAACTTCCACCCTAAGCGTTTGTATTACCTTCTAAATTATGGCATTACTATTTGGGGATTAACATCAAAATTCAATTTAAATCGCATTCATGTCCTACAGAAAAAGGCACTAAGATCAGTATACAAAGTCCATTATCTATGTCACTCGACCGC
This sequence comes from Antedon bifida, assembly GCF_963402885.1. Taxonomy (NCBI): domain Eukaryota; kingdom Metazoa; phylum Echinodermata; class Crinoidea; order Comatulida; family Antedonidae; genus Antedon; species Antedon bifida. Next base: position 27,486,839 of record NC_136228.1, read on the forward strand.
TCAACTTTTTGTTTCTTATAAATCTCTCAATTAGTATATGATTTACGTACAAACAATGTTGCTACATTTATGTTTCTGTTCAAAACTTCGATTTTTAACTCTTATTTCCAAAAGTTTTGATACTAGAAACAAAAATAATTATATCTTATGTTATGGAAGTTGGTTGTCATGACATCTTATTCTAAGAACGAAAAGTCTGGAATGCAATGCCAGATAAATTAAGAGAGATCACATCAATTTTTAGTTTTAAACATAAGTTACACTTATACCTTGTTACCCTAAATTCAACATCCATTGTTTAATTATAGTTAATAATTATTATAGTCAAATAATTTGTGTTGTGTAAGAGACTTTATGTAGACTTACTTGTCATGTTATATTATTTATTGATATAATTATATGTTCATTTTCACCCAAACTATTATGTTAATTATTTATTTATCTATATACTTTTTTTCTGTTGTGGTGAAATTAAATTTTGAATTGAAACAAACTGTTTGTCTTTCGATTGGTTACCGACAAGGGCTTATCCCCATACTTAGGGTTGGCTAGTTTTTTCCTCAGTTTCTACTGTATTGATTATGATCAGAGCTTAGAGAGGTTTTACAACATAAAGCGCTTTATAAATCCGGGATATTATAATATAAATACATATCAGTTTCTAGAACATATATGCACTTAATTTATCATGGTGCCCATCCATTAGATATATATATATATATTATATTGTTTTTGTAACAGATTTATAGTAGAGGGGGAGAAAAAAACAAAAACAAATGTAATATTAATTTTAAATTGAATTTGTTTTGATTGGAATCAATGGAAACAATAATAATCATTGTCAAATTAATTTTACTGGTAATTTTATTTGCAGATGACAACACAATGGCAGATTCTAAAACTTGCAAAAATTTCCGAAATCTAAAAGCTGATCTTGGTAAATGCTTTGACGGTGAAAAATACTTTTTGCTAAGGTTCCTACTATTTGATCATTTGGATGTCAGTAATATTTCAAATCCCCAGTTCAATGGAAATGACTTGCTCAATGAGCTTACATACCAAGGTGACATCTCACCAACCAATGTTAATTTTCTGTTAGAGATTACGAAAACATCTGGAATGGTACAAGCCAAAGATTTGGTATCAAAGTATATGACAGACAACAACATTCAGAATAGAAATACTGGTAAAATCAAGTTGTCATCTTACAGAAAGCAATTGTTTAAGGCCCTAAAACAAGTTGACCCAGTTACATTTAATAATATTATTTCTTTCTACGAGTTAAGAGCCAATAACTTCTCCAATGTTTGGGATGCAGTTCTCCATCTGGAGATTAAACAAGAATTATCAGATGATCGAGACAAAATAAAAATGTTTGCAGATCGTCTTGGAGAAAAAGCAAGAAAAATACTATTGGAGTTAAATGTTGTTACAGAATTGCAAAGGTAATGTAATGTAAACTATTCATATTTTTCATTTGTTTTAAATGTTATATGATGGTAATTTATTTAAATGATACAATTGATTTATAATTTCAATCGTTGATATACAGAACTATACAAGTTGATAATGTATTAATTATTTTATTTATTAACTGAAAATTTATAGGAAATTGTGGAAAGGAAAAGAATGAGACTGCATCATCAAGTCAGCAAAGTAAAACAAGGGAAGGTAAAAAAATAAAAGCATACACAAGAGATATACATGCATACAATGACAAATAAAAAGTAGCTAGCTATGGAATTTGAGTTAAAATATTATTTGAATGTATAGATATTTTTTTCAGTTACATTTGTTCTAATTTCAGTTGGTAAAAGATTCCATTCTTTTGTTGCCCTGTATTTAAAAGTTCTTTTACCGTGAGCATTTTTCCAATACTGTAGAAGCCAATATATTAAACAGTTTCAGCAGGACCCATAGACACCTTATCCAGGCATCTTCAGACATACACCCGACCAAAACTTGAAGCACATATCTGATTCCCAGCATCATTATACTCTGTTCCTGAAATACTCTGTTATTATCACATTTTACAAGTATGAATCCGAATAAATAAATATCTTGCATTGCAACCAAACGAGTAGAGTCTAAATATTACAATATTCCAAATGACTTTTCATTTCATTTGTTACAGATGATGTTGGAACAGCAAGTTCAAATCAAGGTATGTTATGTTTAATATGGAAATGATGTAGATTAGATGGATATTAAGTAATGCACAAATTTCTTTAAGAAGAACTCACTGTCAACATTCCACAGCACAGATACTGTAAAAAAAGCATTACATTATACTATTAACATTTTCTTAATTTGAAAATATACATCTAATTTTGATCATTTTAGGCAGTAGTGATAAGAACCAAAATGAGAACCAGCAATCTCAAACAAGAGAAGGTAAATTACTAGTAAATAAAGATGATTTGAAAATAGTTTCTCAACTTTAAAACTTTACTTTGTTTATGGAAACATATGGTGTACTGCTAACCTGAATTTACTAATGTTTATTTTCACTCTATTTAAATAATGACTCTGATGATCTGAAAAATAATTCATAACAACTAGTCTTATCCTTCACATCTCTGTATCATACAACATACTGTTATGTATACTAATTACAATGTTGGTCTTATCTATTGTCTTTGTACAGAATCATTCAAGAATGAATTTAAAGGAAATGTTGGTACAAGTATCGAGCTAGTATGATGAGCAGCGTGGTTCACTTTGTATGCTGAAGGTGTTATGTGAAGACCTTGTAACACCTTATAGTGAGTTGTTTAATTTATTGAAACGCTGCTCTAGCCATTTCAACGCAACCAATTTTAAAGTTCTCATTGACGCAATCAGTCTCATTGACGCAATCAGTGTCATTGGTACCAATGGTGCTTTGGAGGTTAATAAACTGCTAAAGTAAACGTATTCTGAAGCCGACCATCATGTTACATCTTTCTTGACGTATAGCACGGAAACTAATAGATTTTGGAAAAGAACTTTCCGTAAACCATGTAACAAAGCTCATCCAGCTACAGAGTGTTTCTGTAAAACAACGTAAAAACCAGTGGACTGTGATACTAGATCTTGAAGAAAGAGGTATCCTAGAGAAGATCAATTACCATCATTTATCAATGATTTAAAGAATAATGACATGACTGTTGCTGCTGAAAGATTATAAGAATTAATTAAGCATTTGATGCTTTAGGGGAAACACTCTTAATTTCATACGAGATGTTTTTTGTGCCACTAAATTAAAATGTCATCATATTTACTGTAATCACTCCTGTAATATCCATATAACGTAATATAAGTGTTTGTTTGTTTGTTTCTTTATTTCCATTCACAACAAAAACATAAACATACATAAATATTCATTACAAAAATGAAAGAATGGAAAGGGGGAATCTCTGAAGCACAGCTTATAAGTAGAAACCCCCTATTACAAAACAGTATATATATATAAATAGTAATATGAAAGTCGAGGGCTGGGAAGAGAATATTTTTAAATTTCACAGGACGTCATGGTTCCGCATTAGATGGTTTTATCCAATTTTGTGGAAACTCCTACTTGGAACTCAATGTTATTGAAGATATAAATGTTATTGGAGATATAAATGTTCATGTGGACACTCCAGATAAATGGGATACTTCTAGATATCTTAACCTGATCCATGACCACAACTTTATCCAACTAGTAGATGGTCCAACACAACAATCTGGTCACACTCTAGATCATGTTATCGTACGAAAGGACAACGGAGCTGTTTTAAATTGTGTAATATCACCTAACACTTATGGATCAGATCACAATATGATATCGTTTCGTCTACAAGCAGGTAACCCAGAACAATCTAAATTAACTGTTACATCGCGTTGCTTTAAAGGCGTAAACATAGAGTCGCTTAAAAAGGATCTCGAAGCATAACTTTACCCTATACTCACAACTAATGACCCCAGCACACTGTGTATTAGACAAGCATTGTCCAGAAAGGACTATCATAAAAAAAGTTTCACAAAACCCATTGTGGTTTACCGACGATGTTAAAGGCGCCAGAATTGACCGTAGGAAAGCTGAGCGTAAGTGGCGGAAATCGAAGCAGCTAGCGGATAAAGTTATCTTCGACGAAAAGCAAAAGTTTGTCATCGAACTAATAAAGAAGGAGAAAACATTGTTGTACACGTCCACATTTGAAAATTGCGACGTTAAAACCATGTATCGGACTTTATATGGACTTTTAGGCAAACCATCTCACACTTTACCCACGTTGAATATTTCTAACCATACTCTTTGTAATGAATTTGCCAAGTTTCTTAGTAGTAAGATTTCTAAGATCAGGGAACGCATTGATGATCTATCCACGGATAATTTAGATGTTGTTCCTATCCTTAATAGTAATAGATTTAATGATGACAATAATTGTTCCCCACTCCAAAGTCTTCCTCCAATTAATGAGGAGGATATCCGCTGTATTATTAGCAAAATACCTTCCAAGTCCAGTCCTCTTGACACCCTCCCTACGTGGCTGATGAAAGAATGCGTTGATCCACTGGTTCCTTTAATTACCCATATTGCTAACTGCTCTTATGTGTCGGGGGAGTTTCCCTCTGATCTAAGAATGGCAGCAATCAATCCTATAATTAAGAAACCATCTCTCGACAGTAACCAACTTAGTAACTATAGACCCGTATCGAATTTGCCAACGTTGAGTAAGATCATTGAACGTCCAATTGTTAATTAATTGCTATTTAATGATCATCTGCAGAAGAATAATTTAAATGAACCCCTCCAATCGGCGTACAAATTAGCACATAGTACCGAAACGTCTCTATTAAAAGTTAAGACTGATATTCTCAATGAATTTGATAAATCTCGCGTGGTTATTTTAGTTTTATTAGACATGTCTTCAGCGTTCGACACTATAGATCACGCTACCCTGGTTGATAGATTGAAAAATGATTTTAATATTAAAGACAAAGCTTTAAACTGGTTCAAATCATATGTAGTAAAACAGTATTGCAAAGTTACCATACTGGAATCAGAATGTACTCCTCTGGATCATGGAGTGCCGCAGGGATCGACTTTAAGTCCATCATTGTTCACTGCATATACTAAACCAATCTCTGACATAATGCAATCACATCGTGTATCATACCATCAATACGCGGATGATACCCAGATGTATGTCAGTTTTGATCCCAGAAAACCATGTGATTTGAACGCAGCAGTAAGCAGGCTGAATAAATGTATTGACGATGGAAATGGATGTGTGTTAAGAAGTTAAAATTAAATGACTCTAAAACTGAATTAGTAATTTTATGCCCACCGAGGTTTAAGTTTGATAGGACAAATATTGAAATTAGGGTGGGTGAACTCATTATAAATTCCAACAAATCTGCTCGCAATCTTGGGGTTGTATTTGATGAAGGACTTAATATGACTGCCCATGTTAGTTCAATCTGCCGTAGTGTTAACAACTGTCTTCGAGGACTAGGGAAAATTCGCAAATACATTGATGTGAATACATGTGCCCATGCTGTCCGTTCTCTTGTATTGACCAGGCTTGACTATTGCAATTCTCTCCTTGGCGGCGTCACTAAAGATAACATTAATCGTTTACAGAAACTTCAGAATCGTTCGGCAAGATTGGTTTACAGTGTACCACGGCGTACTCATTCTGAAAGAATTGCATTGGTTGCCAGTTGAACAAAGGGTTAAGTTTAAAATTTTAGTTCAAGTTTATAATTGCGTAAATGGTCAAGCACCGGTTTACATGTGTGACTTAATTAGTAGGTATAATTGTCAAAGAGCAGGTCTTAGGTCGGAACCCGATCCGACTAAACTCAATGTTCCTCGTGTTCACCGATCATCTGGTGAACATTCATTTTCAAAGCTAGGCCCAGACCTTTGGAATAACCTTTCACGCACAATTCGTGACTCATCTTCAATTATAATTTTCAAAAAACTATTGAAAACCAATATTTTCCCGAAATAATTATGTACACCAGATGATCGGTCATTGTAAAGCGCTTTGATCCTTGTAAAGGCGCTATATAAATTGAAATGTAATGTAATGTAATGTTACCAAAACCAAGGAGATGATTTAAGGAAGGAGAAAGGACGCAGCCCTCTGGTATCCCTCATAAATGACGAACCAGCGATATTGTCCATTCCTTTAAATACCTAGGTACTATATTTGAGGACAATCTCAGCTGGGAATTAAATACAGAGGCAATAGTAAAGAAAGGACACTAGAGACTTTATCTGTTAAGGAAGCTGAACCATTTTAATGTCGATAAAGTAATTCTCAGGGTTTTTTATAATTCCTTTATTGAGAACGTTTTAACTTTTTTCCTTTATATGCTGGTTTTTTAGTCTTAGGGTCAAAGAGAGAAACTCACTACAAAGATTTGTTAATTTAAGTTCTAAATTAATAGGTTGTCAACTTCGTAGCTTATCTTCCTTCTGTGACATGCAAACTCTAGAAAAAAGTAGAGCTATTCTAAAAAATGTTAACCATACCTTGTTCAGTGATTTCGAGCTCATGCCTCATGGGCGTCGCTTTCGATGCCCGGCATGTAGAACAAACCGGAAAAGAAATTATTTTTTGCCAGTTGCCATCCCACTCTTAAATTCTTGAACTTTGACTCTTGTTATATTGTACCGTGTATTGTGATATTTTTGTATATTTTGTAAGATCATTTTAATCCAGACCTTTTTATTTGAATTGCCCCGTGTGGAATGATATTCTTTAATCCTTCAAATAGAAAAGGACTCACAACTATGTCATCAGTATCACTTTCTTGTTCGGGTATTAGTACAGTGCAATGCCATTGCACTCATCACATGTATTTCTAGTTACCTCTGAATGCTTCAAGGAGATACTCAGGTGCTGGCTTTAAGTCTTTGTGTAGAGGAACCATGTTTCCATTATCTGATCGTCCATCCCCAATCCTCGGTACACATATCAACCCCACTCCATTGCTAAAAGATAACTTGAAATTGAACATGATGTTAAGTACCTTGGTTGTGGTACGATTATGAAGTTGGCGATATGCGAGGTTGTACTTGTAGATGGGATGGAGTCAAAGGCATTCCACGTTGTCCAGGTCGTCCATTGTACAGACACACTAAATCATTTTCTCTAGCAACCACAATGTCATCCTTTGTAGCCTGTTTGCATCTGAAGACTACAGCATAATGTCAGAAATAAGTGCAATGACAAGCTTTATTTAGAGCCACTTGTTTTCCAATTCCGAAAAATCTGGATGTTGTGTCACCAGTATCGCATGAGCAAACAGAAGGTTATCACAGATGTCTCTCAAACTGTTTGAACCAGTTTGATAGTCCAGCATCTCAGTTCCAGTCTAAAGAATATCACAAGATGTTTTAAATGCTTGACTGCAGAGGAGCACTAGTAGATCCGTGTCATCGGATAATGACAGATGTTTTCCTGTTTGCTGATTCAATGGTTTTTTGTACTATCCGAAATAATATCTGCATCAGCAGCTGCATTCACTCATTGCCATGCTGTTCAAATACTTAGTTACGAAGATTTATAAATTGTTGTTTGTTACAGAAGGTGAACCTATTTTGTGGAACATGTCACTGGTAAAATGTACAGGGACACTACCACCTGACCCGCCTTACCATGTGCGCCGTCTTTGGTGGATGAGCTGCTTTCATAATCATCAAAGACTATGAAGGCAGAGCAATATTTTTTACAGATCGCATCATAAGTCTCTACACTATTCCATGGAATGCTGTGCAGTAGAGCACTACCATCTAAAATGTAGGCCTACTGGACATCATTCAGTGAGTTGGATGTGTTAGACTATTCATAAGAAGTTGTTTCCACATGGCATCATGTTGGTTTATTAGCTGAAAGTATTGTAAGTTGGTAGTTTCAAAAAGTGCTGGTGGATAACAAAGTTCATGTTCAAAAACTTCCTTGTTGTCACCTCGAGTCTCTGGAACTGTAGGATCGATGCAGACATATTTGCCTGTATGTACTTTATTGCCAGGATCTTGAATACATTGCAAGACCTTCTGACCTAACATCCATACAAAATATTCAATGCTTAATACCACATTGCCAATATTCCGAGTCACCTGTAGTAACTCCCGTGTCAATGGTATGAAGTCGTAACCAAATGGATTTTTCAATTGCCATTGTGTTCCTGACGTGTGGCCTTAAGGTCGTATGTTGGCCGCTGCTGGTGTAACGCCCTGATACTATTGCAAGGCATTACATTCAGCGCAGATTTGGTCTGGATGTACTCATTCCTAAATCTCTTGTCAAACCTCTGGTTTTCTTTGAGGCTTCTCATAGAAACCTTTTCAATCACCAGGTCTGTTGACAATCCAGCCCAGATGGTCCGAACGTCATACAACATGGAGGTCATGGTCAAACTGCTGTTGTGTATACCATTGTTGTTTACAGCGAAAACAACATTTTTAGCCAAAATTGACACATTATGTTGTGTTTTTCCGCAAAAATGACATGCTAAATAAAATGTTATGACTATAAGTTTGATATCACTGAATAGGAAATATAATAAGCTTTCGGATGACATAAATCACACTTGTATATAATATATTTTAAATGGTTAAATATATGTAATTAATGGGGCATATTAATTTTGATTTAAAATGACCTTTATTGACCTCTGACCCCTTGACCCAATGCTTGGATTTTCGGTGACTTTTAGTATGTCGTTCTACACTTTATATGGAATTAAAAAATACTTGCTTTGTTACTATTGCAATTTGTGGTGGGTATATCATTAGATTGACTGGACTAGTAGCTCAAAACACCAAATGTTCTGCAGACTGGGACATTTATCGTAACCAAAGAAATTACCTTAATAAATGATATTAAATTTACAAAGAAGATGTATTATACAAACTTAATTGAAGATAATAAAGGAGACGGAAAGAAACTATGGGATGTACTTAACTCGAAGTTCTGCCAAGTAAAAATAGAAGTGATGTAAATGAATTATACTTAGAGGGCAGTCTTATAAATGGCACCAGTTAGTAACGCCTTAAATGCAGCCTTTACTGAAGTTGGACACGATCATGAATGTACTAATTACCGACCTGTTTCAGTGTTACCGGTTTTATCTAAGATTCTTGAAAAAGCTGTTTATTTGCAATTGTATGACTTTCTTTTAGAACATGACTTACTAAGGCACTTGCAATCGGGTTTTAGGCCTAGATTTTCAACACTGATCACAGTTGTTGATGTTTCTGACACTATATATAGAGGCATGAATAAAGGTGTGATAACAGGAGCGGCATTATTGGACCTAAGAAAAGCCTTTGATGTAGTAAATCACAACTGTTACTTAAGAAGTTATGCTGTTATGGTATCCAAGGAATGGCCCATACCTGGTTTTCAAACTACTTAACTGATCGCACTTAAGTTAATAGAATTAAATCTGACCCAAGAGAAATGACAATAGGAGTGCCCCAAGGTAGTATCCTGGGGCCTCTCATGTTTATTATATTTATAAACGATTTGCCCCGTTGTGTTAAGAATTGCAAGGTTTCATTATATGCGGATGATACTGCTCTACTGTATAGTGAATTGACTAGAGATGATGTCGAAATGAAACTTAATGAAGATTTAGAAAGGATAAATACATGGTTGTTTGAAAACAAGTTAACCCTTAATGTATCCAAAACTAAGTCGATGACATTTGGTAATTACTGGGAATGTTAACTTGTCTAATTAAGGAGAAGAAATTGAACATGTTCCAGCTTTTAAGTATTTTGGTATTTCATCCGTGTTAGCTATTTCGTTGATGTTAATACTTACAAGACTCTTTATCATGCATTGGTCTTGCCTCATATCGATTTTTTTTACCATATTTAATGAGGGTGATCCGTCCAGCAATTGCTGATCATTAGGGATCCCAGAGGCTCACAAGACAAACATATACACAAGATGCTCTACATAAACAAAGTTTTATGACAAGAATGATATTGCTCCCTCTTATATATCAAATCATATTAAAACACTTAAACACGCTAGGAGCACAAGATCTAAAAAGCAATGGTGATCTTGTTACCTTTTTTAATAAACTAGAGTGTGTGAAGAGATCATATAGGTTTAGAGGTCCAAATGAGTGGAATAAATAATCCATTCAAAATACATTGAATATTAATGGTTTTAAAGTAAAACTGAAAAGTATAATTATCATTATTATTAGGTTATATGCATTATCATTATCATGCATATAACCTCTTGATTCTGTCAGGATCTTTATTTATTTATTTATTTATTTATTCTTTCCTTAGCACTATTTTGTCCGTCAATTATCTTGATATCAGTTTCATCTAGCTAAGTCAATTTTTCAGAGTATATTCCTTATGGCCAGGAATCGATGTGGTTATGTTTTCATGGTGCGCAATCAAAAATTACGTGGTCTACGCGCGATAACGAAATCACGTTTGTAATCATATTTATCTTCACAAGCATGAATCACAATTAAACAAAATTTGGTAATCATAAATGTCAGGTCATATTTCATCATATGGCAATACAATTACGTGCGTAGCGCATATAACGCTTGCGTACTCGCGCTTAAAATGTTCAAAATTGTCAAAATCCATTTTCGATTAAATTAGAGTACGTTTCAGGCAATTTTAAGCGTTTAAAAAATTGCCATGAGTGCGCAGTTTTTTGCACGCGCACTGCGCATTAAACGTTAATGCGCACTCATTTTGTCTGATTTCTGTTTTACAATCTTTCTTTAAGAATATCATCATATTTGATTCACTTTTCAACTCGAAATTGCGTTATACGAGCACGTCAAAAGTGACAGGCTAGGCACGTATAAGTTAACAAAGTGGTGAAAATACGCTAAATTTTAAAATTAATATATATCGTCAGAATGCTGGGGAACACCTATTTTTTATTTCATTTTCTTGAAGTGTATGTATCAAATGTATGATTTATTATCAAATTAAGAGAACAAAAGTTGATTAAGTCATCATAAATTGCATATTAAATTTTAAAAAAATAATTTCGACAATCAAACAAATTATGACATTTTCTAAGGCCGAAATAACAAACTTAACATTAACTTTCTTTCTTAAGAAGTTCATATATTAAAGTTAAAAGTATATAGTTTGACAGTGCATCATTTTTTTACATTTTTAAAGATGTCATCATAGTAAAAAATTATTATTCATTGCGGTATGTAATAATCTATTTGAACCAAAGTGGTTACTGCATAGTAAATACACGGATGTGTATGGCTCGATGGTCTGTGCTCGTGTCTATGGCATTCAAGGTACTGAGATCGAGTCTCACCTTGGGAAACGAAATAAGATTTTTTTTTATTATCCGTATTGTTTGTTCAAATTTATTTCTTAGTGTATATATTATACACATGATTTATAATGAAATCTAGATAAAAAGTAACTTATGTCTTTATTATTATGTAACAACAAATGTGGTTTATGACATTATACGCATATGGATCTTTGATCGGATTGTGATACCGGCTATTGTATTCGCGTTAGCAAGGTCCTATCATATATTATAAATAATTAAAAATTCTGAGAAAATCAATCAATCAATATATCTTTTAAAAATCAATTATCTTTATTTAAATAAATGCATATAACCTATAATTCGTCATAGTGACGAATTAAATCTAGTTGGTAAATTAGGATGTTCTGGTAATATATTTCGATCTTTTGTACATTTGAATTTAAGGTCTAATTTATATTCTTAATATAAATTGTAGGCTATGATATGCATCTTAGATGAATCTGGTAATAATATTTTTAGTTGATAATTATAAAAATTAAAAAAATGTTTGTATATATTATGTCTATTTGTATTTGTGAAACTCAATTGTTAATAATAAATTATATTTTTATTTATTTATTTATTTATTTTTAAATGATAATTGTTAATATTGCATTATAATAATGATAATTAATGATTAAAATTTCTTGTAAACATAATGCTGTATATCTAAAAAGTGGTGACCGTAAATCCAAGGATCTATGTAATTCATATTGGATATTTATACAGATATACTTTGCCCTGTTGAGAGTTTCTGTTGAAAACAATAGTGCCTCCAAAATATATCCACTGAATGATGCAGCCCATGAAGTTAATACTATTTCAGGGGCGGATCCAGCATTAGAGATTGGGAGTGGGGGGCTAAATATTATACATATAAATGATTATTATTATTTTATTTTAAAAAGACATGGCTGTTTTAGTAGGGTGGGGGATGGCTAAAGCCTGTGTGTATAGCCCCGCCTAAAGCCTGTATTTGTAAGTTATAATGGAGCAGTGGTACTGACAACAGGGAACAACTATATTACTTGTAGTTAAACTTGTCAGTAATCTATAGCCAACTATTTCTTGTTCACATTTTGCATTGTATTAACCATACACCTATACCATGTATTAATTGTGTTGTTTTGATAAAATGTACTTTAATTGTTTCTTGAGCCCCAAGCTCAAAGCTTTGCTTGTTAGTGGTTGTTTTTTTTTCTTTTACATTTTATAATACTGTATTTGTTTTTTAATTTGTAAACTTTCATGTAGACAGTTTTTAGACTCTATAGTTCACTATGTCGGTCGGTCGGTCTGTCTGTCGGTCCGGTATCACTATGCGTTTTATCACTTTTCTGTACTTTTTTAACTGTTTTGATGTACAGAAAAGTTTTAAAGTACATTACTTTTTGAAAGTTCATTTTTTTCTGAGAGCACGCGACTTATGGCTGTTGGCCTTGTTGTTTTTAGAATTAATTTGAATAAGTTAGTTATGTATGTATTTAATAGCCATCGGAAATTTTTTATTTTTTAAATAAAAACAAAACTACTGGCATAAAACAATAATGCAAGAATTCATTTTATATACAATTTCAAAAATCAACTTTGTTATTACAATGAATTATTGTTATTAATTTGTACAAACAAATTAACGTATTGGTATACAATTAATTATAATGTTAAAAAACTGTAAATAAAAGTTTAAAGAAAAAAAATGTTAATAAAAAATAATATTCTTTTATATCAGTCATTGTTTGTGTGCATATGTTTTGTGCTTTTTAGGGGGTGATAAACAAGAAAAAGTCTCAACTTTGTTGAATCCCACTGTGCTACTAAACACCATTTCTCTATCCCTGTTGCATATTTGATCCGAACAATGCTTAAATCTATTGAATGAATTGTTTTATAGTGTAAATTTCACAACTAAATTATATTTTTATATGAATGAATTTTATAATGTGTATTTGGTAAATGAAATGTTTTATATTTTGATGTTTTTTTCACTTTCAATACTCAATTTTGTAAATTAAAACTAAATTCAGTATTTATGCTGCTATGTTTTAATGTTATTTATATATTTTTAAATAAATACTAATGAATGAAAAGCTTATTTGTTTATTTGTAAGGATGGTGGGTCTTTCAGAAGGGGGAGATTTTAACATTGAGGAGATCATTTAGTATCCCTATTTTAAGTCTAAAAAGGGCCAATCTGGGAAAAAATTAGAAACAAGTGTTTCTCAACTGATTTGAGTTATATAGGTTCTATATCCACCAAAAAAAAGTTCCAGCTCATCTGGCCTGGGGAAAGCCGCCATTTTAGATTTTTAAAATGGCCGCCATAAAATACATATTTTTGCTCATATATCAGCTTCCACATCATGTATGGATATGATTTTGGTGGCAAAGTATATGTTTTGAGGGTCAATGAATCCAAATACAGCATTCTGAAGTTTACTGAATGTCCGCCATCTTGTTTTTCAAAATGGCCGCCATAAAATACAGATTTGTACTCATCTCAACTTCTACATAATGTATGAACGTGATTTTAGTGACAAAGTGTAGTTGTGAGTGTCAAGAAATCGAAAAACAGCATTTTCGTAATTCACTCAATGGCCGCCATTTTGTTTTTCAAAATGGCCACCATAAAAATACAGATTTTTGCTCTTATCTCAGCTTCCACATAATGTATGGAAGTGATTTTGGTGGCAATGTATATATTTTGAGGGTCAAGGATTTCAATTACAGCATTTTTTTGAAGTTCACTTAATGGCCACCATTTTGTTTTTCAAAATGGCCGCCATAAAATACAGGTTTTGCTAATTTCGTAGCTCATATACATAATGAAGACATGATTTTGATAACTAAGTCTATGTTTTGATTGTTACAGAATAAAAAATCAGCATTCTAAAATACAGAGTCGGAAAGTGATCAGATCTTCTTATTCCATTTAGGACCAAACTTCATAGTTGAAGGCTACTGCTCCCTGGCTTTAGATGTTGCTTTTTTTTTGCATACAGTTTGTTAAATACAGTAATAGTTTTAAAATTCCCAATCAAACTGGCACAACATATAATAATAACAACATTTATGTACAATCCCCTTTGTCTAGTCTCCGAGATCTATCGATATCACAATCCTCATTATTACTATGTCAACGTCGTGAGTTAATCACAAGATCGAGTTCCATACTGATTACGACCAAAGAGGTACACAAGAAGATACCAGAGAGTGTACTGTAACTATCATTCGCGAGAAGAAACTAATAAACAAGATATTCTAAAGAAGTTACATAGACATGTAAAGATATTTTCCAAATATAAAGAGAAGCATGGCCAACTTGCAGTTAAAAGTACAACTTATGGATAAAGCAAGTAACATATCTTATGAATACATGGTAATACACTGGGAGATCAACACTAGTCACCCTAAATGGTCTGCATTTATGTTTAAATCTAGCTGCTTATCTGCCATTCTAATAACCTTCGATCAACCAATGTGACGTAAAGTAATGCAAATAGTTAGAGAAAGAAAACTGCCATTTGTCGTCAAACTCGAAAGATTCTTAAGAGCTTTCTGGGAAAGTCAAAAAGATATCATTTAAGCTGTGGCTGTATCATTAGATGGTATCATTTTTTAGGCATGATTGTGCAATTGGGAGCTCCAGGTTCAGATATAGCATCTACAGTATGCTTTCATATTTGCAGCAGCTGGTCATGGCCAAAATGCCAAAAGTGGAAGGCTATATCTGGAAATGCTGAAAGACAAATTTCAAGATACATAAGGTTTTCTCTATTGTGCTCATGTCTGAAAACTGATTCTTCACCATTATAACACGTTGCATGATATCCATTCTTTTTGAACATCTTGTATTTTGTGTATATGGAAATTTGTCGTTCAGGCATATTGGCCATCATGGTCAATTGTCCTATACTGTGTCTATATCTGGAGACAAAATGGTACATCCTCATCTCGTGTCATCATTATATGATACATAACTGCATCCTCTAAGAGCTTTAGAATATACAGCTCTCTTTAAAGTAGGTTATGCACAACTTCAAAACCTCAACCCACCAGTATGTCCAATACAACCAAGAAAGCTCCTGAAAAAGACTTTTTTAAAATATTTTATTTTTAGGTTCTTCACGCGAATGATATAGTTACAGTACATCGCTGATATCTTCTTGTGTACTGTATCTCCTGGGGTCATAATCATTGTGGTTACCATATATTATCACCAACATATTGACTTATTCTCGTCACTTTCCAACTGTATTTCAAAAGCTGAATTTTGTTTTTATTCTGTAACCTTCAAGACATAGGCTTAGCAAAATCATAATCATAGTAGCTCATAAATTAGCAAAAACCTGTACCTTATGGTGGCCATTTTGACAATCAAAATGGTGGCCATTGAGTGAACTTCAAAAAGCTGTATTTAGATTTCTTGACCCCTTAAAACATAAACATTGCCACCAAAATCACTTCCATACACGATGTAGAAGCTGAAGTACGAGGACAAATCTGTAAATTTTATGGCAGCCATTTTGAAAAACAAAATGGCGGGCATTAGGTGAACTTTAAAATACTATATTTGAATTCCTTGACCTTCAAAACATATACTTTTCTACCAAAATTACGTTCATATGATGTAGAAGCTGAGATATGAGGAAAAATCTGTAAATTTTATAGCAGCCATTTTGATTTTCAAAATGGCGGCCATTGGGTGAAATTCAAATTTATGCTGTATTTGGATTCCTTGACCGTCAAAACCTACATTTTGCCACCAAAATCATGTCTATACATGATGTAGAAGCTGAGATAAGCACAAATCTGTATTTTAAGGCGGCCATTTTGAAAAACAATATGGCGGTCATTGAGTGAACTTCAAAATGCTGTATTTAGATTCCTTGACCCTCAAAACATACACTTTGCCACCAAAATCATTTCCATGCATGATGTAGAAGAGGAGATATGAGCAAAAACCTGTATTTTATGGCGGCCATTTTGAAAATCCAAAATGGCGGCTTTCCCCAGGCCAGATGAGCTGGAACTTTTTTTTGGTGGATATATAGACCCCATATGACACAAATCAGTTAAGAAACACTTGTTTCTAATTTTTTCCCAGAGAAAGTGTAAAATGGGGATACTAATTATATCAAAATGTATGTGCTATAAACAAAAAAGCTATTTGTGACAAATGGCTCTCACAAAAACACAGAAATGAATATAGTGTCAAATGTCATTTTATTCAATAATGACGCAAAATAGGGAAGCACCCAATTCTAAATTACATCTAAACATATGAGAGTATTGTGCTTCCCTACAAAAGGCGAGTCACTCTCTACCTTAACATAATAGTACAATACTAGAGGGTACTCCGAGAGTACAAACCTGGTAACGGGACGATTCGGCCCTGAGACGATTCGGCCCGGGACGATTCGGCCCTGGGACGATTCGGCCCGGGACTATTCGGCCCGGGACGATTCGGCCCTGAGACGATTCGGCACACTTACATTTATCGGCTTTGATATGCATTTTATAAGCAAAAATAAGCTTTTTCCCCAAACTTTATTTCCAGAGAGACTATGGGGTAGTACTACTAGGGATAAGGATGCAATAAAGCAAACATTTTGAAAACATCACCAGTTCTTTGAGGGCGCTTCACTGATGCCGTTTGAAATTTAAATTCGCTCTCCTTTTCACCTAACATTTTACCATTTTTTAACGCCTTTTTTTCGTCTCGTGCTGAGTATTGTGCAAGTTGGTTGTTTGGTGTCTATTATTATTTGTCTTTTGATGGTATTTTGCTAGTTTTGCCTGTATTAACTGAACTTTGGAGTTAGGCCTGGTCACCAAGCCAGCTGTAGGAGCAGGTGTACCTTTTTGTGCGCGGTACACACAGGTAGCAGGTTCAGGGACGATTCGGCCCTGAGACGATTCGGCCCGGGACTATTCGGCCCACTTTTGGTGGGACGATTCGGCCCACTTTCGGGCCGAAACATCCCACTTTGTGGGCCGAAACGTCTCACCTCAGACCAAATTCATATTCATTTTTGTGGGTATTTATCAAGTTTTTAAAGGTGTTTAACAATCCGTATTTTATTGATATTGACATTTTGATATAATATATATAATAAATTACTAAAAAAAACGTAATTTTATAATGAATTTATTACTTCGAAAACCTTGTTTATTTCGTGCATTCGCCAAGCGGCCAACAGAGGGCGTAACTTGTTTACATCGTTCGCGTGACTAAAAATTGATCATTTTCGACAATGTTTTCAAAATGTTTGCTTTATTGCATCTTTATCCCTAGTAGTACTACCCCATAGTCTCTCTGGAAATAAAGTTTGGGGAAAAAGCTTATTTTTGCTTATAAAATGCATATCAAAGCCGATAAATGTAAGTGTGCCGAATCGTCTCAGGGCCGAATCGTCCCGGGCCGAATAGTCCCGGGCCGAATCGTCCCAGGGCCGAATCGTCCCGGGCCGAATCGTCTCAGGGCCGAATCGTCCCGTTACCCAGGTAGCACGTCTCGGTGCTGGCATCTCTTCGATGGCTGTCCGTTACTCTACTGCTGACCTAAAATCTTTCAACCAGAGTAAATGTTTCTACGATAATCCATCTTTCTTCAACATTGCTAAGGAGCTCCTGATATTGAGGAAACCGAGAGGTTCTCGTGGTGGCAGAAATAAAAGGCGTAAGATTAAAGTCGTTATTGGTAATGGGCGTAGGCCTAGGCCTACCAACATGGCCGCCCTCAACAAAAGTGGCTCTTCTCGAAATAATCTGGTCACAATTAAACTACGTAGATCAGGAGTTTCCTGTCCTAGACTTTTCCTTGCTAATGCCCGCTCTGTTAAAAATAAGATTGACGAATTTGAAGCCACCATTTCCAAATTCAAAGTCGATATAGCTGTGTTAACAGAGACTTGGCTGAATGATGCTACTATTGATTTTGTGAATTGTTCCGGTTTTAAAAAGTTCACGAAGAATAGATGCAACAAGAGAGGTGGTGGTGTTGCTATTTTTGTTGGTGATGATTTTGCCTGTGAATCTTGCATTGCACATGGTAGCTGTAATTTTGAATGCTTTTGGATAAAGACAACTATTCCAGGCAAGTCAAATCAAGGTAGTCACTTTTATATTGGAGCTATTTATTATCCACCGTCTGCCGCTAATGCGGATTTGTTGATTGAGCACATTGTTGATACAATTGATAGCATTCGTTCTATGGATTTCGCTGCTCCTATTGCTATTTTGGGTGACTTTAATGACCTAGATCTAGCTGAGCTGGAAGTGAATGTTGGACTGTCGCAAGTTGTTAACTTCGCTACGCGAAAGGATGCCCTGTTGGACAAGATATTTTTGAGTCGTGCTGATCTTTACCATCTTCCGGAACGCTTAGCGCCACTGGGTCGGAGTGACCATAATGCCATCCTATTGGAACCACTGATTGAATTACCTCAGCACAAGCGTCTATCAGTGCGTTCTCAGCCATATCGTGACTCCTCTGTTTTGTCCTTTGGTCAATGGGTTACAACCCATGAGTGGAATGATGTGCTGAATATTGAGGACGTCAATCGTGCTTTTAACAAGATCTTTCCTGTGCTGATTAGGAACAAGCGCACTGCTGACAAGCCCTGGATGTCCGACAAGATTCGAAGATTAATTGACTCTAGACAAACTTTGTTTGTTTTGTTTGTTTGTTTTTGTTTGAGTGGCGTTCAATTCGCAACTTAGTCCAAGATTGTATTAGAAAGGCAAAAAACAAATATTATTGTAATTCCTTATTAAGTCTTAAACGTAACAACCCTGCCATGTGGCATAAAGGTATTAAACAACTATGTAATCTTAAGACTAAAAATTCTAATTTCACCTTGCCTGGGCTGTCCAAAGTTGAAACTGCCTCTGAGATTAATGCCCATTTCTCTAGTGTTTGTAATGCCATCCCTCCTCTTAATTTAAACGATTTGCCTGCTTATCTCCCAGCCCCTGGGCCACCACCTTTAATATATGCTGGTCAGGTCCTAAAAGCCCTTTGTAATCTTAAGCCTAACAAAGCTGGCCATCCAGATGAACCCCCTATTAAATTATATCGAGATTTTGCTCCTGAACTTGCTGAGCCTGTTGCGGATATCTTCAATCATGCATTGAAGGATGGTGTTTTCCCCGACCTTTGGAAAAAGGCTACTGCAGTTCCCATTCCTAAAACTGTGAATGCTAGTTCTGTCTCTGACCTTAGACCTATTTCCCTTACCTATATTCTTGCCAGGGTATTTGAATCTTTTATTGTTAAGTGGATTCTTGAAGATATTAAGGGTAAATTAGATTCTCGTCAATTTGGTAGTAGGAAAAAGGCTTCCTCAACTCACTATCTTGTTAGTCTTATTGACTCTACACTCAAAGATGTTGAGAAGGGTAAATGTTATGTGAACCTATGTGCCACTGACTTTACTAAAGCTTTTGATCGTGTTGATCATAATGTTATTATTATAAAGTTGATTGAACTGGGTGTGAGGTCGTCCATAATTCCCATCGTCTGCAGCTTTCTCACTTCCCGTTCTCTCAACACCAAGTTTGCTGGGACTTTGTCATCTTCCAAGTCACTGACTTGTGGTGTCCCACAGGGGACATTGCTTGGCCCTGTACTTTTCCTAGTACTTATTAACGATGCTTGTGTTGATTGCTGCAGACGATGGAAATATGTGGATGACCTCACACTTGGGGAGGTCGTTCGCAATTAGGTGATTTGCCTTCCATGCAATCCCTGTTAGATGATCTGAGTGTTTGGTGTTCATCCAATAACATGATACCCAAACCCTCCAAATGCCATATCTTGGTTGTCAATTTTCTTAAGGACAAGTCGGACGATATTATATCGCCTTCTTTTAGTCTGAGTGGTTCCATTTTACAAGTAGTTGATCACATGACGCTTCTTGGTGTAATCATTCAAAATGACCTGAAATGGGAACTTAACACTAATAATATTGTGTCTAGAGCTTCTAGACGTTTATTTTCCTTGTGCATTTTGAAAAAAGTTGGAATCTTAATTAATGATCTGTTGACTGTTTATATGGCTTATATAAGACCTATTTTAGAATATGCTGCCCCTGTTTGGCATGGCGCTATCACTAAGAATATGTCCAAGTCTATTGAAAAGGTACAAAAGAGAGCATTGCGAATCATGCTAGGTAACCACTATTTGTGCTATGATCATGCATTGTCTGTTACTGGTTTACCTACTCTTGTTGAGAGAAGAAACAAACTGGTGTTGTCTTTCGGGGAAGGCTTACTAAAATCCGAGCTGTTTAGAGAAATACTTCCCCCTCTTCATAAGCCAGTTCGGTCTCTCAGATTCAACCGATTTCTAGAAGTACCTCATTGTAAAACCAGCAGACTTAGGTCGTCTCCAGTTCCCACCATGGTGGATATAATTAATAGGCATCACTAGCTCTTTTTTTAGATATGTAATAAGTGAATGTTTTTAAGGTTTTTTATTCATGTATGGTTTATAATTTTATGGTACGATATCTAATTTTAATAAGATGTTTCTATTTTTATAGCAATTTTAACTAATTTTTATTTATTTGTAATACAATTCATTTCAGTCTTTGACTGTCGTTTTGTAATATATTTTTATATACCGATTAAATAAATAAATAAATAAACATTGTCGAAAATGATCACTTTTTAGTCACGCGAACGATGTAAACAAGTTACGCCCTCTGTTGGCCGCTTGGCGAATGCACGAAATAAACAAGGTTTTCGAAGTAATAAATTCATTATAAAATTACGTTTTTTTTAGTAATTTATTATATATATTATATCAAAATGTCAATATCAATAAAATACGGATTGTTAAATACCTTTAAAAACTTGATAAATACCCACAAAAATGAATATGAATTTGGTCTGAGGTGAGACGTTTCGGCCCACAAAGTGGGATGTTTCGGCCCGAAAGTGGGCCGAATCGTCCCACCAAAAGTGGGCCGAATAGTCCCGGGCCGAATCGTCTCAGGGCCGAATCGTCCCTGAACCTACAAACCTCCGCCTACTGTAAAATTCCCCTACATAAAATGCCCCCTGAAAATTTTTTTTTTTACATTTTTTTTTATTAGTTCTAAGTCTAAATATGTTAACTGCACACTACAAAGTTGTGGATGACAGTGTGGTGTAATAGTTATGTATCCAGCCTCTCACAGTTGAGATCGCTGGTTCAAGTCCCACTTAGGTTTTTTTTTTATTATTTTTTTATTTCTTTTTTGTTTGTTTTTTGTGGACCTTGATCTTTGACCCTGACCCTTCAAAATTTAACCACAATTATATGATGTGTCATTGATCATTGTGGCTAAGTTTGGTGAGAATCGGATAAAAACTGTGGTCTCTAGGCAGTAAAATAGTTTTTTGTTAGTTGTGACCTTGACCTATGACCTTTTCCCCTCAAAATCGAACTCGTCCGAGCTTTTGGGGCATAGATCATTGTTGCCAAATAGATCATTGTTGCCAAATTTGGTGAGAATCGGATAAAAACTGTGGCCTCCAGGCTGTACACAAACACACACACACACAAACATACAGGGGTGAAAACATAACCTCCTTGGCGGAGGTAATAATAGTAATGATAATCGTTAATATAAATTAGTAAATTAATTGATCACATAGATAGATATAACTTAACGGGAAACTAAAATTAGTTAATTAAACCTCGTAGTTAACATCCATCATATTGTAACACTCTGACCATCAGGTCAACAACCCTTTTTCACTATTTCTCCCTACTCCATCTATTAACATTCCTAGTGGTTTCTTCCTATCCCTAGGTACTCTTTGTTCACTATCCTATAACCCACATCCTTAATCAATTACTGTTTCCTCATCATCATGGAATGTTCCCTTTACTAAATAGTCCCCTCCCAGTACATGCATATTAATTAGGACCGTTCCTTAAAATATGGATGTACTGGTAAGAGGAGAGAAGAGAAGGAAAAGAGCTTGGTAGAATAAAACATAGAATAGAGAGAAAACGTATGTAATATAGCCAGAACAGACTGTATTAAATTGCATGTTTTAAAACTTATAATATTTTATATTTTGTTATATATATATATGTGATGACGAATTGTCATTACTTGTTTATTTTTAATTACTAGTAGAAGTAGTAATGTATTGTCATCATTATATTTTGATTTTGGAATGATATTTCATTCCCTTTACTTGATATTACTTGATTTTGTTTTTTTTTAAATTTAATTAGCTTACAGTTTTAATAATTTTCACATTTACTTAATTACTTAATTTCTTTTATATTACAATTATGTTTTATTTTAAATATACGAAGTGGGACACTTCTTTGGTAGAGAGGGAATAATGTAACACTCTGACCATCAGGTCAACAACCCTTTTTCACTATTTCTCCCTACTCCATCTATTAACATTCCTAGTGGTTTCTTCCTATCCCTAGGTACTCTTTGTTCACTATCCTATAACCCACATCCTTAATCAATTACTGTTTCCTCATCATCATGGAATGTTCCCTTTACTAAATAGTCCCCTCCCAGTACATGCATATTAATTAGGACCGTTCCTTAAAATATGGATGTACTGGTAAGAGGAGAGAAGAGAAGGAAAAGAGCTTGGTAGAATAAAACATAGAATAGAGAGAAAACGTATGTAATATAGCCAGAACAGACTGTATTAAATTGCATATTTAAATAAAACTGTATCTGACCATAAACCATATTTGCTGTTGGTACATTTTGTGACACAACCCTTTTTCACTATTTCTCCCTACTCCATCTATTAACATTCCTAGTGGTTTCTTCCTATCCCTAGGTACTCTTTGTTCACTATCCTATAACCCACATCCTTAATCAATTACTGTTTCCTCATCATCATGGAATGTTCCCTTTACTAAATAGTCCCCTCCCAGTACATGCATATTAATTAGGACCGTTCCTTAAAATATGGATGTACTGGTAAGAGGAGAGAAGAGAAGGAAAAGAGCTTGGTAGAATAAAACATAGAATAGAGAGAAAACGTATGTAATATAGCCAGAACAGACTGTATTAAATTGCATATTTAAATAAAACTGTATCTGACCATAAACCATATTTGCTGTTGGTACATTTTGTGACTGTGTGAAATCCTGCCGCTGAGACTATATGACATAGTAACGGATACACTAAAATAACACCGTTACAATATAAAGTTAGATATAAATGATATAATGATAAATGCTTGATAGTGGGTGCCAAAAAAGGCCAGAACCCATTGTAAATGGGAGCACCCAAACACAAACCGAGGCGTTTACTTAAATATGGAATGCAATCCATAGCATACCATAGTAAATCTAAACAAAATTAATATATAGGCCTACCTATAATTTAACCTGAGCCACCCGCTCAATGGTTTATTATCTTTTTAGCCAAACGCCCTGTATTACGGCCAAACGCCATAATATATTTTGTACTTTTTAAATATTAAACGAATGCATACGTACGTAGGGTTCAGGGACGATTCGGCCCTGAGACGATTCGGCCCGGGACTATTCGGGCCGCTTTTGGTGGGACGATTCGGCCCACTTTTGGGCCGAAACATCCCACTTTGTGGGCCGAAACGTCTCACTTTAGACCAAATTCATATTCAATGTTTTGGGTATTTATCAAGTTTTTAAAGGTGTTTAACAATCCGCATTTTATTGATATTGACAATGTTGATATAATATATATAATAAATTACTAAAAAAACTTAATTTTATATTCAATTTATTTACTTCGAAAACCTTGATTATTTCGTGCATTCGCCAAGCGGCCAACAGAGGGCGTAACTTGTTTACATCGTTAGCGTGACTAAAAATTGATCATTTTCGACAATGTTTTCAAAATGTTTGCTTTATTGCATCTTTATCCCTAGTAGTATTACCCCATAGTCTCTCTGAAAATAAAGTTTGGGGAAAAAGCTTATTTTATGCTTATAAAATGCATATCAAAGCCGATAAATGTAAGTGTGCCGAATCGTCTCAGGGCCGAATCGTCCCGGGCCGAATAGTCCCGGGCCGAATCGTCCCAGGGCCGAATAGTCCCGGGCCGAATCGTCTCAGGGCCGAATCGTCCCGTTACCCGTACGTAGCTAGGCATCAGAGGACCAACGACCCATTTTTTGAATTATATGTTGTGACAGCCCAAGACCCGCGGCATGTGTAGTTTCCCCTATTCTGTGACCTTTATATAGAGTGGGATCTAACCCAATAAATGAAATTGCTGTCTTAAGACATGTTGATATGAATTGTGGAGTTACCGGTTTACCATCTATGTGTTGGAACAGAGGGCCGTTGGTATGGTTTACGATGAAATCGGTCGCGTCTGAAGTATTCAAAATATTATATTATTATTATATCATTTTTTTATTATATTATATATTGTATTGTAATGAATTATACGTTTTGCATTATATTACTTGGTTTTAGCATTATATTATATCTATTTCTAATATATTATGTGAAAAATGTAACAAATTATTGACTATTTGTATTATATTATTCGGTTTTGGCATTATATCATGAACATTTACTATTATATTATTAATAAAATACATTATATTATAATATAATTGTATTATATTAAACGCATTTACCTTACTTTATAACATACAACATTATTATATTATACGGATTCGTTAGTTATATTATTATTTTGTATGATGTTTATTATACGTCACGACTTATTTCACTTCTTCTAACTCTTTCTCTCCCTCCCCCTGTTCACTAGCAATCAGCGGCAGAATCTGAATTGTGTGACTGTTAAAGAATAACTAATTATCTTTACTACGTACGTACTAGGCCTAGCTTAGGCCTACTAGGGGATCTAGCCTAGACGTAGCTAGTTAGACCAAGGACCACCGGACAGCTACAACTAATACTACAATACAATAATACTACTACAATAACTTCTACTGCTACTAGGCCTAGCTAGTAGAGTACTACTAGGTAGCTACTACTAGGCTCTAGGGCGTATGTATGATGTTAACTACTAGGCCTAGGCCTACTAGTACTAGGCTAGGCCTAGACTTAAGTTGTAGTAGGCTAGGGCCTGTTGCCTTAGGCTATAGGCTACTACTACTACTACTACTACTACTACTACTACTACTACTACTTAGGCAGTCAGCCCATGATGGGTACGAGTAAGCCAACATTTTGGAAAAGTAAACCAAAATTTGGGTACGAGCGAGTTGGCATGGGTACGGGTTGACCTGTATCCTTCTAGCTAATCGTACTAGGCCTAGGCCTCAAGTAAGTCTACGCTACCCAGTCCGGCTACAATATGGTTTATTTTGTTTTATAGCTTTATTGATAGCTGGGTTCAAATCTGCTTTGCTTTTTATCATTCTAAAACAGATTTCCTTATAATAAAATAATATATGAATTTATTTGTAATATTGTAATGTATACATAATATAAGTAATTGCCATTGCATTTATTATTATTTATTATATATTATATGGTTACCCCTTAATTATACTATAGTATAATTTCCTTGTTATATTTTACAATATTTTCTTCATAATTCTACAATTTTGTCTTTCACAGCACAAATTTATCATACTGAATCATCACACACCAAGTCTCATAAATTTCTACTGTATTTGTCCAAGCTACTCCAGCTACATGGTATTGCCTTGAGGCTAAACTACACGGTATACTGGCACTACCATTATTCCTGGCTCGTCAACCTGGACCACATAAGCTCAGTTTCAGTTTATTTACCATTTCAATTTCTGAACATAAGAGATGAACAACTTATATGGATGGATAACCGTAAGAGCGAAGCTCGTTTACCGGTCACCCGTTAGTGCAGTGACATTACGGACAACATAAAGACAGGACAAAGGTGCAATACATAACAAGACATGTGAACACTTGTGTTTGCAACCCCTTGGATAAAATAATATATTT
Source organism: Antedon bifida (assembly GCF_963402885.1). Taxonomy (NCBI): domain Eukaryota; kingdom Metazoa; phylum Echinodermata; class Crinoidea; order Comatulida; family Antedonidae; genus Antedon; species Antedon bifida. The sequence continues at coordinate 27,513,086 of NC_136228.1, forward strand.
ATATAAAGGAGAAAGTTAGATATTATAATATTTCTTTTCGATCATACAATGATAATTTTAAAATTAATTAAATCCTAAGAAGTCATACTACTGATTCAAAATAGTGACTTACACCCTGTGGTCAAGGCTTTATTTTCTCTTATGCTTATTTCCTCCAACATACAGAGTACATAGGACTTTTTTATTCATAACTGTTGAATTGCATCCCAATACATAGTACCTATTGGTATTATATCTAAAAATACAAAGGCGGCTAACACAGATAGTCCCATATATACAGTACTCTCTTATAAATAGATGTATCTCTCCAATCTACTCCCAACTACCTAATCTAATAATAGTACTATTAGCATACTACTATACACTTTGTAGACAAGAAGTAAGTTGTATACACCTAGAGGACTTATGGTAGTACAGTCGACATAATCTATACCTAGATTATTGCAGTAATTAAAGTACATTATTACAGAGATTTTTTTTTTTTTTGCAGAAATCAAAGTTATGTGTATAGAAAGCAGTACTCGTATTAAAAACTAAGCAGGTTGTACTCTTGAACGCAAACTGGCAGGATATTTTGAATATTTTTTATTGTTGAAATAAATGGAATCCTAACTTCGTTTTCTACGAACTGGTGACGAAGACATATTATGACCCTTTTATTTAAATTTATTTGAATAGACCTACATGATTGTTTTATATTTTAATATGTGATACTAATAGTAGAAAATTGTGTATAATGAGGACTATGAATCTGATATTCACTTGCATTCTCATCTTTTTAAAATATTATTTATAATGCTGGTAATGAGTTTAAAATTTAATTATATTGACTATTTTTGATAATCATTATGTCCATATAAATTCATTTATATTTCTTTTATGTAATATAGTTCATATGTTATGTATTAAATAAATTGGTAAGACCCTATACTGTTATTATTTAAGAAAAGTTTATATACACTTATTTTATGCCTACCAATATTAGTATAATTGTTTATATAAATATTTTGTCTAATTGCCTTGATTTTTTGTATAGGCCAATGGCATCAATGTTTTTCTCAAAGCAAATTAGCCTAATAATGCCAAATTTAGACACATGATTCATTGATTTCTGATATTCTGTACTTGTGTATGCATTACTAAAATAACCTAGTAGTTAATATATTTCATTTGTAAAGTATGTATAAACATTCAGTTTTTTTTTCACATCTAGTTTTCTATTAATTTATTAATAATTATTATTATTAATTAATGAGTAATATGAACATATATTTAACATTTAATGCTGGAAGCTGTATCTACTCCTAACAAAGTTTCATACCTCCAAATTTCATCAACGTATTCAAAGCACTTAAATAAATATCACATTTAACATTACAAATTCAGGTTTTGATAGAATTTTGCTTTAAAACATATACAAAAAACATCGATAAAAAATACTTTTCGTATTCAAAAACATTTGATACTTGGTATAAATGTTCAATATAGGTTGATCCATCCATATTGCAAAAAAAAAATAACTATCAAGCCAAATCACTGATTTTTTTAAATTTACGTTTTTACAAAATGTACACTTATGAAAGACCATACAATTCGAACTCATTTTTTTCAAGCTAATAACTATTTTGAAAAAACAACCAACAAAAAGCGTTCATGAATGCAATTTTGTTTCTGTAAATAGAGCAACCTATAGTGAACATTTATACCAAGTATCAATTGTTTTTGAATACGAAAAGTATTTTTTATCGATGTTTTTAAGCAAAATTCTATCTAAAACCCGATTTTTTATGTTAAATGTGATATTTAATATTGAAGTGCTTTGAATACGTTGATGAAATTTGGAGGTATGAAACTTTGTTAGGAGTAGAACCAGCTTCCAGCATTGAATGTTAAAAATATGTTCATATTACTCATTAATTAATAATAATTACACAAACCAAAAGTGGTGTTGGTAGTCTATAAGTGCTAGCTTACCTGGATAAACCGACATTGGCCTATTCTCTCCGAGAAGAGAGCTACAACTCGAATATATACAAAAATTTTGAAAAACCCCCGTCAGATAATGGTACATTCCATGAACCCTGCCCTCAAGTGGGAACATCCCAACATACCACCATCATCATTGAACGAGACGCTTGTCTTTGTGGGGACGGCGGGTGGGATGTTTATCCAGGTAAGCTAGCACTTATAGACTACCAACACCACTTTTGGTTTGTGTAGTCTATTTCGTGCCTAGCTTACCTGGATAAACCGACATTGGCCAGAGTAGCACCGGACTAGGCAACTAGTCGGAGGTGGGCAAGCAAGCCAACTGAATGAAAGAGTCTCTACCACTGGGGCAAAGTTCGAATACTGTACCAAGACGGGTCAGGCTGTATACACTCGACTGTTATGTAACATCATATTAAGCCATTGGCTAAATGGTGGTCACTTTGTTGTGTGCTGAACCGTGAAAAACTGTTCCTTTGGTTCACCACGGTTCAAATTGTTGCTCTCGAAGTTTTCCACTGCAAGGTGGACTATATGGAGATAGCACACAGTCTTTCACAATGAGAGCCGCACATTCTTCAACAAGAGTAAGGGGGTCTCCCAGCTTACTGAAAACCAGTCGATAGACTTTAGTGGGTCATTCTTGATGTGCAACACCAAATATGTAACTAACCCTACATACAGAGAGTAGAATACAGCATGTATGAGTACCTCTGTGAAAAATATAATCTACTCAAGAGCATTCATAGGCAGTGAATGTTGAAACATTCCTACACTGCATTGCAAAACAAGGCAATTGCCCGAGTTAAGTCAATGGAGTTAATAGTAGGTCATTCTTGATGTGCAACACCAAATATGTAATTGTAACTAACCCTACATACAGAGATTAGAATACAGCATGTATGAGTACCTCTGTGAAAAATATAATCTACTCGAGAGCATTCCTGGGCAGTGGATGTTGAGACATTCCTACCCTGCATTGCAAAACAAGGCAATTGCCCGAGTTAAGTCCATTAACGGGGTGTATACAGCCAGCGGTAAATAAATTTGAAGATCCTAAACACTCGTATGACCGATTGTTAACAGCCTGTGACTGATATTGGCGTTTCTAAGCTGACCTAGCCATAGCAAAAATGAGTGACTCAACTTTAAAGGCCTTATGCAAAGGCTTGCTGTACGTTCCAACAGAACCCTTCGTCGCTGTTTTCGACTTTGACACCACCAAGCAATTTGATATACGGTGGGTTTGGAGACAGGAGACTCCTGAAAGCGAGCCTCTTACCTCGACATGTTGGAGAAGGAAGGTGAGGCCATGCAGACTGACGCACACAATTCTTTAGTGTTGAGGAAGTAGCCACAATCCAATATTACCTGAATTTCCAGAGCACTCTGAAATTGGGTAAACTGTCACAAATGGCCGTGAATGATTGATCGGTAGAACAACAGACAACAAATCTCACATAGGCTTTATAAAAACCGTAACTTACCACACTCAAGCAAGATTGTATTTTGTACAGTAACTATGACAGCAAGCACATGCTGGAAGTCAGATTGAAATAATGCATTGTAAGGACAAGTATGCTCAGCTTATCCCTATTTTACTGACCCATCAAACAACCATTTTATGTTTTATGATGGTGCATGCTTGAGTGGGGACGACATGTTGGGACATAGCCCGACACTCGGTAGAGGACTTTTGGGTGTGTTGGAAGGTCTGCATGGACCTGGAGACACAACCACAGACTACGCCATATTGAAAAAGTTGGCATGATAACAAGCAATAGCAGCGTTTTCTTCAGTTAAGGAAGCATATTCCATCTGTCTGTCAGTCTTATGGCTTGGCCAGTAAGACCACTGCCTATGCATGAGGTTCTCTAGGCGGTTAGAGACCATATAAGGCTATAATAATAATAATAATACTTTATGTTCTCACGGAAGCACTTGATTCAGCTATGAAGGGTGTTTCTCGTCAAGGATGAGCAAGGCCTTATGTTGTGGAAAAACGAGGTTGCATGCCTGTTGTCACAAAGTCCATGCTTGGCCATCTGAAGTTGCCCAACTTCTGGTAACGAAGAGGTTTACTGAAACCTAAAAGGTGAGATAATTATTATAGGTGCCTCTACAACATGAGGAACATCCTCAAACAGATTTGTTGTCATACAGGAGTTCAACACTCCGCCACCATAAAGTGGCCAAATCTCTCAGAGATCTGAATGCTAACAAAAGGAGTTGCAATAGTCTCATGCTTGAGACAGCAAAACGGTACCAGATCCAACTAGACTTTTGCTGCAGTGCTCAAAAAGCCAGTCTCACACCTTTCGAGCAGTTATAGAGAGCCCAAAGCAGATTGGGGCAGATATGTTAAAGAATGACTGTAAATACGCATGTATTCAGAATAAGTTTTGCTCCAGATAAAGTGTGGAATAATTTTCACGCATCTTGGATCAGATATTGTGAGCCCAATGCCCATTGGACTCACATTGGCCAAAGATGACTAAAAATACGCATGTATTCAGAATAACGTGAAAATTAATTCATGTACGCATGTTCACATTACTAAAAGGATCTGAGTATTCCGGTACGAGGCGGACAACTTTGCGCTTTGCTACTTGTCCCCGGACTGAGCTACGGCCACAAATTGTTAAACTTTAAAACTCAATGCTGTGATGATAAATGCTGCAGGCATAACAGCAGAGAGCAACAAATTTGGAGAGATTGACCGTTGATACAAAAACAATGCCATTGTTGATCTGCCGAGCAAATGACTCGTGAAAGTAAGCAGCTTTCAATCATTCGAGGCAGCCCAGTCCTCTCGTCTCTGAGCAGGATGGTGAAGAGAATTACCATAATTAGACCTGCCCCCGACTTATGAAGCATTGCTAAAGATTCTTTTACAAATATTAAATCCAAGTCGCTGAAAATCTTTTAATGACTCTATTTTCCAATTAGACCTTGTTTGTGAGGCAATAGAGAGACTACTGTACTGCAATGCCGGTGAGCAGTCGTTAATCTCTCGTCACCAACATTGGAGACTGGATATAGCCAGCTAGGTTAACAAAGTACTGAGTGCCCGGTACAAGCTATGTGGGGAAAACCATATTACCATTTGGTTGCATTGTTGCAAAACCGAGGTAAAATTAAGGGTGGATAAAGTCAGTTGCTGTACTGTAGACACACCATCTATTGCATAACATCTTATGCTTACATCACTAAAGCAAAGGATATTTGTGTTCTCATGATAGAGAACATAGCGATAGCAGTAGCTGGGCACTCGGTAAACCATCGCAAGCTCTTAGCAGTAGACTTGGAAGGTCTGTGTGGAGTATCTAACTAATTGCAGCAAGCTGCAAAGTTCCCTACAGCAGAGCAGCAGTAATGCAGCAGGAACACAGCATGCTTTTGCCCAATTAAAGCTCTAATTGGGTTGATTTATGGTATAGCCTAGAAGCTTCAAGTACAGTAAGCTCCAAACCGAGCGTACGGTTAAGCGTAATCTGTCAGTGTTTTGAATGTTGGAAAAGAGTAAACAGAGTAAATCCACTGTGTTGATGCTCGGGTCTGTCAGACTGGCCTGGGTCTTTAGACATCGAGCCTACAAAAATGTAAGTACCTCTCGTGGGTCACATTTCTGAGGAAAAGTTTAGCGTTTCCTTCGGTATGTCTGCACAGATCAGTCTAAAGTATACTTAGCATGTATACCAATGATATCATTTGAAAATTGGAGTCATTGCTGAGTAAGTCCACTGTGTTTATGCTCGGGTCTGTCAGACCAGCCTGGGTCTTTAGACATCGAGCCTACAAAAATGTAAGTACCTCTCGTGGGTCACATTCTTTTTAGGAGAATGTTAGCATTTCCTTCGGTATGTCTGCACAGATCAGTCTAATGCATACCTAGCATGTATACCAACCAACTGTATCTGTTTGTGACAATCCTTCTCAGATCTACCGCCGGTAGACTAATATCGCTACATTACCATTATGCTTATTCAAGTCAAGTCAAGCTGTTGACTGCTTTTGCAATGACTAAGCTCTTCAGCAGCAGTGCTGAAAAAAAAAAACTAGTCTCACCGATTAGGAGCAGTTATTATAAGCCCAATGCAGATTGGTGCTCTTAGTTGTCAAGGACGACTGAAACCATGTGTGCATTCAGGACTAAATGTCTGCAAAGATATTTATTTGGTTTAGAAGCATAGGAGCTGGCATATTAGCTCCATGTTGAGTACAGTTGAGTACAGTTAATGACTGTACAGTATTCATGCTTGTTTAAGCCTCAGGCTGAGTACAGCTAGGTACCCTTGAAAGAGGATATAAAGGAACAGGGGAGCTGCAGGCAACACTTTCCTAAACTATATTTATACTCCCTATATAATTCCTATTTTAACATGACATGACTGCCATAATAGTATTCCCTTCAGCTCTACAGCCAGTAGAGCGTCTACAAAAGGGTCCGGTATACAAGGATGATGAACTTGCATAAAGCTCCATGTTGTTGCTGACATACTAGGTCATTTGACCATTGGAGTGCTTTCACCACATCCAAGGCTAAGACGCACAACCAGAGTACATGTGTAGCCCTATTATTATTTTCAGCAAAATAAAATACCAAAAACAGTCACCCATGTGACATCATGATAGAGGTCAGGCCACCTAGGCCCACCTCATGTTATGGTACTGTAGGTAGGCAAAGGGCATTGTCCTTCACCCAGCAAAGGGTGGGTCTGCCACTCTAGGCCTAGAGCCTAGGCCCCCTAAAGCAACAGTCAATACATGTTGCTCTGACATACAAACACTTTAAAATGCTTGTAATATTACTAATATCACAACAACTACTTAGCTTCGTGTTCTCAGTAGTTGTCAGCAGTATCTAAGCTCAAGTTTCCACTCAGTGCTTAACAAAGTAGTGTAGCTCTTCATTCAGACATGTTACTTCAACCATGTCTCGAAAAGAAATGATGATGGTGGTATGTTGGGATGTTCCCACTTGAGGGCAGGGTTCATGGAATGTACCATTATCTGACGGGGGTTTTTCAAAATTTTTGTATATATTCGAGTTGTAGCTCTCTTCTCGGAGAGAATAGGCCAATGTCGGTTTATCCAGGTAAGCTAGGCACGAAATAGACTAATAAATTAATAGAAAACTAGAGAGGGCACTTTTCAACAAGAAAATGAATGTTTTTTTATGTGCGTTATTTTTCCGCTCGAGTTTATCAATGTACTGTAATATACACTGATATACTATTTTATTGGAAAGTAATTATTTTTGTGTGAATCTTCTTGGAGTTGTTTGAAAGAGTATCCGCTTACTTCTTTTCTTCAGAAAACATCTAATTTAGGTCTTAAAGTGACAACTATACACCTCACACCACCAACTTCCAACACACTAGTTTCTGCCCACACACACTTTATCTCCTGAACTAACATAGTACAGTATAGGTCAAATTAAATGTTTTAATTTTTTTTTTATTGCTGCCTCAAAAAATATTATATAATAGTAACAATATCAGAAAGGTAGATAGGTATTAAAAATGTTTAAAAAAATATGAATATATGTTTATACATACATTATAAATAAAATATATTAACTACTATTTTAGTAATGCAAACACAAGTACAGAATATCAGAAATCAATGAATCATGTGTCTAAATGTGGCATTATTAGGCTAATTTGCGTAGAGAAAAACATTGATGCCATTGGCCTATACAAAAAATCAAGACAACTAGACAAAATATTTACATAAACAATTAATACTAATATTGGTAGGCATTTAAATAATAGTGTATATAAACTTTTCTTAAATAATAACAGTATAGGGCCTTACCAATTTATTTAATACATAATATATGAAATATATTACACAAAAGAAATATAAATGAATTTATAAGGACATGATGATTATCAAAAATAGTCAATATAATTAAATTTTAAACTCATTACCAGCATTATAAATAATATTTTAAAAAGATGAGAATGCAAGTAAATATAAGATTCATAGTCCTCATTATACACAATGATTTTCTACTATCACATATTAAAATATAAAACAATCATGTAGCCTTTAATGACTTTACATGGAGGTCTATTCAAATAAATTTAAATAAAAGGGTCATAATATGTCCTTGTCTCCAGTTCGTAGAAAATAAGTTAGGATTCAATTCATTTCAACAATAAAACATATCCTGCCAGTTTGCGTTCAAGACCTGCAAAATGCTTAGTTTTTAATACCAGTACTGCTTTCTATACACATAACTAAAAAAAAATAAATAAGTAATAATGTACTTTAATTACTGTAATAATCTAGGCATAGATTATGTTGACCGAGCCAGTGAGTGTATAGTAGTATGCTAATAGTACTATTTTTAGATTAGGTAGTTGGGAGTAGTTTGGAGAGATACATCTATTTATAAAAGAGTACTGTATATATGGAACTATCTGTGTTAGCCGCCTTTGTATTTTTAGATATAATACCAATAGGTACTATGTATTGGGATGCAATTCAACAGTTATGAATAAAAAAAGTCCTATGTACTCTGTATGTTGGAGGAAATAAGCATAAGAGAAAATAAAGCCTTGACCACAGGGTGTAAGTCACTATTTTGAATCAGTAGTATGACTTCTTAGGAAGTAATTTTAAAATTATCAATGTTTGATCGAAAAGAAATATTATAATATCTAACTTTCTCTTTTATATAAATATATTATTTTATCCAAGGGGTTGCAAACACAAGTGTTCACATGTCTTGTTATGTATTGCACCTTTGTCCTGTCTTTATGTTGTCTGTAATGTCACTGCACTAACGGGTGACCGGTAAACGAGCTTCGCTCTTACGGTTATCCATCCATATAAGTTGTTCATCTCTTATGTTTAGAAATTGAAATGGTAAATAAACTGAAACTGTGCTTATGTTGTCCAGGTTGACGAGCCAGGAATGATGGTAGTGCCAGTATACCGTGTGTAGTTTAGCCTCAAGGCAATACCATGTAGCTGGAGTAGCTTGGACAAATACAGTAGAGATTTATGAGACTTGGTGTGTGATGATTCAGTATGATAAATTTGTGCTGTGAAAGACAAAATTGTAGAATTATGAAGAAAATATTGTAAAATATAACAAGGAAATTATACTATAGTATAATTAAGGGGTAACCGTATAATAAATAATTAATAATAATAAATGCAATGGCAATTACTTATATTATGTATACATTACAATATTACAAATAAATTCATATATTATTTTATTATGATAAGGAAATCTGTTTTAGAATGAGAAAAAGCCGTCCCAACCCAGATTTGAACCCAGCTATTAATAAAGCTGTAAAACAAAATAGACCATATTGTAGCCGGACTGGGTAGCGTAGACTTACTTGAGGACTAGGCCTAGTACGATTAGCTAGAAGGATACAGGTCAACCTGTACCCGGGCCATGCCAACTCGCTCGTACCCAAATTTTGGTTTACTTATAAATCCAACATTTTGGCTTACTCGTACCCATCATGGGCTGGCTGCCTAGAAGTAGTAGTAGTAGCCTAGCCTAAGGCAGCAGGCCCGGCCCTAGCCTACTACAACTTAAGTCTAGGCCTAGCCTAGTACTAGTAGGCCTAGTAGTTAATATCATACATATACACCCTAGAGCCTAGTAGTAGGCTACCTAGTACTCTACTAGCTAGGCCTAGGTAGTAGCAGTAGTAGTTATTGTAGTAGTATTATTGTATTGTAGTATTAGTTATAGCTGTCCGGTGATCCTTGGTCACTTGTCTAACTAGCTACGTCTAGGCTAGATCCCCTAGTAGGCCTAGGCCTAGGACGTAGTAAAGATAATTAGTTATTCTTCAACAGTCACACAATTCAGATTCTGCCGCTGATTGCTAGTGAACAGGGGGAGGGAGAGAAAGAGTTAGAAGAAGTGAAATAAGCCGTGACGTATAAATAACATCATACAAAATAATAATGTAACTAACGAATCCGTATAATATAATAATGTTGTATGTTATAAAATAAGGTAAATGCGTTTAATATAATACAATTATATTATAATATAATGTATTTTATTAATAATATAATAGTAAATGTTCATGATATAATGCTAAAACCCAATAATATAATACAAAAAGTCTATAATTTGTTACATTTTTCACATAATATATTAGAAATAGATATAATATAATGCTAAAACCAAGTAATATAACGCAAAAAACCTATAATTCATTACAATACAAAATATAATATAATAAAAAATGATATAATTATAATATAATATTTTGAATACTTCAGACAGCTGAGGCTTGCCATACTTAGACCTAATTAATTCAATTTAGATTATTCAGCATTATACAACCTGATCGAGTAAGGATCTTTTATATTTCTCGGTTTTACATCAAATAGGCCTAGATCTATACGAATTTTATGATAATTACTATATAACGGGTGTTTTGCATCTTTCTGAATATTATTGGTTTTAGATTTAATACATTTATGACATATATTTCCTTCAGCGAATAATTCATTTCTGTGATTAGTCCACGATTCTTCACGATGCGTTTAAGTTTTATCTTCTTCTCTACATTTTCCATACCATAGTTCACAGCAGAACAAATGTAATAGTGACTTGTCCACTCCAAATTTATTAAGTTTCCTAAGAAAGAACAGTCGCATATTTCCTTTCCGTATAGTATTTTTACATTGTTCAGCTCAATTTAATTCATTGTCAATCGTAATACCTAGATATTTCAATAACAGAGCCATTTATATTTAGTGGTTCAATAGGTAGATAATTCTTCCAATTCTTTATACAAATTAAACAGTTGTTTTTTGTTTAATATTATAATTGAAGTTAATTCAGCAATAAACATAAATTTCAGATTATAGAAATTCCAATCATACTGTACATCAAACCTGGTTTTCATACAATCGTTAGTGTCACTTTGATTTTGTGTTTGCATTGACTCCTTCTGGTTTGATATTGTATTCATAGGTTTTGTTTGTCATACCATGGTCATACTGTGTTACATTAACAATAGCTATATTTTTAGGTGACCTAAGGAAGTATGTCAGAATGAAATGCGAACAAAAACAAATTTATTTTTAAAAAGAAACTGATGAACTGGCAGAAGCAATCGAGGAAAGGTTACAGATTACAAGTAAAGGTTGGTATGAAAATAGGACTGAAAAAGTACATATGAAAAATATTCATGGTTTTATGGTGCACAGTTATAAAAATAAAACACAACACATTTGTTAAGTAAGAAATGAAATTAGTTTCAGTATTAATATGTAGATATTAATTCATTTATTGAAATTAAAATTCATAACAATTTTAAATCTATTTTTATAGAAAAATTGACAAAAGTATCCCATAGGGTAATGGAAAAATTGCTAAGTAGATTGATAGGTGGCGAGTTATAGTAGGACGAGGTGAAATTATGCAAACCAGTTAACAGTATTAATAATTGTGTAGTTATTAATTATTTACTGAAATGAAAATGTATACCCAGTTGTTATCTTTATTTTAATAGAGAAATCAGAGGATGTAACCTACAGTAAAAGCAAATTGCTGGGAAGAAAGCCATCATTAGGAGGTGGGCTTTGTTTTAATTTTAATTTTATTTTATTGAAAGCTTGTAACAAATGGATATAAACTACCTGTAGATATAAATCTTAATTTGGCTAGCATAAATGATTCTGGTGGCGCTGCTTCGTTAGCGACGTGTTTGTCCACACTGCATAAATGTTGTCTAAGTCGCTTTTTTGATTGATTTTTGATAATTGTTGATGTTTGACAAACTATATCTGTGACTTGTGTTTCTCTGTCTTGTGGATTTTTGTGATTTCTAGATGTTTTTAAGTGCAGTATCAAGGAGATTGGTGTACAGTAGTCAGGCCCTAAAATCAATGCAGGTTAGCCCATTGTCTATCAGGAAGCCCGCTTTCGCGGGTGTCAGATGAAATCGGTCGCGTTTGAAATCGGTCGCGCTATTTTGTATGGATCGAGCGGGATGCATGCTAGAGCGGGATATACATTTTTCGTTTATATAGATTTAATTGCTATTTTTTAGGAACTAGATTATTTTTGTGGATATTTTTTATTTGGTTAATAAATATTTATTGTCAATCATTAAATTAATTTTTTTCTTGTATTTCACAGGTCTCGGAGAAGGACTGTGTCTGTTCAAAATGGCCATTTCTAAACACGTTTAAATATTATATTAGACTATAGAATAGAATATTAATTTACCTCTATTTATATGTACTGTAAATAATATATTATATAGAGAATATACGTCTGTCGTGTCTTTTATTATGCAAACAATTACGTATGGTTTTAGGATATTAATAAAATATATAGATAATATGCCGTTATAAATCAATCTACCGGCCTACAGTAGGACAAAGAGGTAATCTGCACTGATATTTAAACATTTATATTTACGAACGGGGTATGAATGTGAGACACTGAGTTGCACTTACTTAATTATTTACATTAAATGATTATTATAAATGAAGAAATAAAAGATATTCAAATTAAAATCTATAGTATCGCCGACGTATATACGTAAATTATATATAAATCATACTGTCAAATTATAGAAAAAGTGCTTTATTCGGAATTATTATGGATAAGCAAGCCTGTGAGCTACAGCGATTTTAATTGCTTTTGCTTATCCTTGCCTCCTTAGATTTCCACGTGTCTTGATTTGGTTACCTATGTTTTAAATGTATTTCGATTTTAAAGGCTAAATAAAGAATGAATGAATGAATGAATGAACATGATCTCATACTCGCGTCGAGCATCTATAGCTCATTGGATCGTTTCACAAAAACACGTGCAGGAGGCCTATCTATAGACGTTTCAAACGTATGGATGGTTATTAGTAATAGACGTCATCTTTACCTCGCCATGGACAACGATCGTACGTGTTTTGTCCATGATTTGACACACTAACAAGTGCGTGTTTTTTAAAAAGGGGAAACCCCGTCAGCAAAATAACGTATTGTTAGAGGAAACAGCTGTACTGCACGATCACATTTTACTAAAATCTATTTTAAACATTAGAAATAAAAATATACACGTGATTTGCCTCAACAATAATCATTATACACTTAATATTATCCTACATAACGGAGAAATAAAATAGAAATAAAAATAAGGTGATCGAATAGTATGTTGTTAACGACATGGATATGATATAATCTGTCACAGTATGCATAAGTATAAAAATGGATACGCTGGCTTTACGGGCTATATTGTAAACATTATTGTTTTTAAATAAATTGTTCTCTTTTACGTAATTGTTTGCATAATAAAAGACACGACAGACGTATATTCTCTATATAATATTTTAATTACAGTACATATAAATAGAGGTAAATTATTATATGCCTAATATAACATTATGCCTAATATAATATTTAAACGTGTTTAGAAATGACCATTTTGAACAGACACAGTCCTTCTCCGAGACCTGTGAAATACAAAAAAAAAATTAATTTAATGATTGATAATAAATATTTATTAACCAAGTAAAAAATATCCACATAAATAATCTAGTTCCTAAAAAATATCAATTAAATCTATATAAACGAAAAATGTATATCCCGCTCTAGCATGCATCCCGCTCGATCCATACAAAATAGCGCGACCGATTTCAAACGCGACCGATTTCATCAAAAGTATAGCTCTAGCGGCGCGCCATACAAAATACCGAAAGTTGATTTTATCGCGACCGATTTCAAACGCGACCGATTTCAGACGCGACCGATTTCATCGTAAACCCTTTCGCGGATGATTTTCCGCGGGAATTGAAACCTAGGAAGCGGGGTAGGAGAGGCGGCGTTCGTCAAAGACTGAAGCGTAGAACCTTCAATCCACCGCTTCCTTCGATCATAATGTTCAATGCTCAATCTGTCAGGGAGAAGCTGGATGAACTTACGACTAAGGTATCTACCTTGAATGACTACAGAGATGTAAGTTTAATGGTTGTGACAGAAACATGGTTCCAACCAAATAAGGACACTCAAAGTTACAGCCATATTGATGGTTTTACATGTGTACGAGGAGATAGGACACCAGATGCGCTTAAGGAATGTGGGGGAGGTGTATGCATTTATATAAATAACCACTGGTGCTCTAATGTAAGAATTTTCAGACAATACTGTTCACCGGATATCGAAGTACTTACGCTCTCTCTTAGGCCTTATTATCTTCCAAGGGAATTTCCTAAGATTTTTATTACTGCCATATACATTACCACCTCAGCAATTGTGAAAAACTCAGCTGATTATTTACATGATCTAATAAGAGACATGGAGAATGACTCACCTGACGCGGTTAAAATCATTGCAGGCGACTTTAATCAGTGCGAACTAAATAAAGCAGTACCACACTACCACCAGTATGTAGACAAACCTACTAGAGGTGAGAACATTCTCGATAAATGCTATGGCAATGTTACTAAAGCTTATAAATGCATGATAAAATCAGGAATTGGCGCTTCTGACCATAAGTCTGTTCACCTGATGCCTAAATATGTTCAGAGAATAAAGGCAATTAAACCTATTATCAGGTCTGTAAAAGAGTGGTCCCACGAAAACATTGAAACGTTAAAAGGATGCTTTGAATCAACCAACTGGAATATTTTTATGGAAGGTGCCACAATTCATGATGCGACAGACGCGATATCCGGATACATTGATTTTTGTGTTGGAAGTATTATTAAGGAAAGGAAAATTAAGCTATTCCCTAATAATAAACCTTGGTTAAATGGAAATATTAAGAAATTAGTGCAAAGAAAGCAAAAATGTGCTAACCACGATGAAAGGAGAAAAATACAGAAAGAATTAAAAAAAGAAGTAGCTCGCAGTAAGAAACAGTATGGAAAAAAAGTGGAGTCAAAGTTTAAGTCTGGAAACAGCAAGCAGGTATGGAATAGTATGCGCAACATGACAGGTTATGGAAATAAGATGGGTAATAATATTACAGCAGGAAATGGCAAAAAAATGGCGAGCGAGTTAAACTCTTTCTACACTCGGTTTGACGACAAGGACTTTAGTGCAAAAAGATCTCAAACTGTTAACGAGATAGTAGATAGCGGATTACATGACAACCCTGTGGTGGTTGACACATCTGATGTCAAGTTCATGTTTAGGAAAATTAACATTAAGAAAGCAGTAGGGCCTACTATTTTATGGATCAATGATTTTTTAAAAGATAGGGCACAATTCGTCTGTTTTAATGATAATATTTCAGAAAAACTTATGTGCAATACTGGTGCACCACAAGGCTGTGTTTTATCTCCTATTTTATTTTCTTTATACACTAATGATTTTAAATGCTCAGATGATCTTGTTTTAACCAAATGCTTTACTGTGAAATACGCTGATGACACCGGTCTAGTTGGCCTGATAAAACATGATGACCCTAAGTCATATTTTGATAATGTCAGTTATTTTTCTACTTGGTGTTCTAATAACTATCTAAAATCAAATGTTAACAAGACTAAAGAAATGATCATTGATTTTAGAAAAGGTAACAGCAAAACACATGATAAGCTATGTATATTAAACGATGAAGTGGAAGTTGTTAGTCACTTTAAGTATATAGGCACAGTAATCGATGATAAACTTAATTGGAAGGAAAACACTAAGTTAGTTACCACAAATTGTTATAAACGACTGTACTTTTTGCGAAGATTGAAGAAATTTCATGTGTGCAATAGGATCTTGACTTTATTTAATGAATCTGTTATTTTATCTGTTTTAACTTTTAATGCAATAGTTTGGTTCAACAATTTAAATCAGCAATGCATGAAAAAAGTACAAAGAATAAGTAAATCTGCCAAAAAGATAATAGGAAACGATATTAAGAAATCAGATGAAGTTGTTAACAACGCACTTACAAATAAACTTAAAGTTATTATGTCAGATGTTAGCCACCCCCTTAACCAGTACATTACGTTAAGCCGGTCTGGGCGCATTACATATCCTCGCTGGAACACTGAACGCCTACGTAGATCCTTTCTCCCATCTGCTATGAGGCATTTTAATTTAAGGTGGAAACGATAACTGCAATAAGTATTTTAAATCTGTATTTTTTAAACCTGCTATGAGGCATTTTAATTTAAGGTGGAAACGATAACTGCAATAAGTATTTTAAATCTGTATTTTTTAAATCTGTATTTTTAACTCAATTTGTACTTTTTGTGTCCTCTTTTAACTTTTTTATATAACATCTTGTTCTCTGTTTTATGTGATTTTATTCTTTTTTACTGTTTGTGCGACAATGATTTTAGACAATTTTAATGTGTGTACTTTCAGCCAAAGTTTCAAGCCATTTATGAGTTTGACAATAAAGTTTATTGAATTGAATTGAATAAACAGCTATTGTACACTACTGTACCGATTACATCATTGAAAGTTTTTGAAAAAGGTGAATACAACGGAAAACTATGCTGGTCCATACCTGTTAAGCAGGATACAAACAAGTATTTCACACTTAATTAAGGAATCATAAACAAAATACACAATTTAAAAAGCTTACAACTTATTCAAAAAGGTTTTGCACCATTGAAGCATTGATATTGATTTATTTATTGAAATTAAAATTCATACAAATTTCAAATCTATTTTTATAGAAGAATCGGAAGATGTATCCCATATGGTAATGAAGAAATTTCCAAGTAAATTGATAGGTGGTGAGTTATAGTACAATTTTATGAGATTAAAATACACATTTAGTTGGTTTCCTGACTTCTTCTTCTTATGAAAAAAGCAAATTGCCGACAAGAAGGACATCTTTACAAGGTGAGTTTTTGAATGAGGTGAAATTATGCAAACAAGTTTACAGTATTAATAATTCTGTAGTTATTAAATTATTCACTGAAATGAAAATTATACTCAGTTGTTATCGTTATTTTAACAGAGAAATCAAAACTAATAGGTCAGTTTCTTCTTTCTACACCCAACACCAATCCGTGCAATTATTGATACATGTTTACGTTAAGTATGTACTTTCCCGAAACTTTGAAATACCGGAATAGTGTTTAGTTTTTTATCAACCCCAAAACCAGTTCTTGCAGTACCGGGATGGTGTCTGGCGGGGGATAGTTTCACCATTTACTTACTTACAGAGGATGTACCTACAGTAAAAGAAAATTGCTGGCAAAAAGACATCATTAAGAGGTTGGCTTTAAAAAAAATTAAATTGTATTTATTGAAAGCTTGTAAAAATTGATAAAAACTACCAGTAAATATAAAACATAAGGCTGCATTTTCATTCGATACAGAATTGTTAAAGATTTATTGTCCCCCAAAATCATGAAAAATAAAGATTTTTAAAATTGGACTTTGAATAGGCCATTTTGCAGTTTTAATGAAGTTGTTCACTTCCATAAGAAAAAAAACGAGGGAAAAAAATTATTTCACCTATAGAAAGACAAAATAAACAGTTAAATTACCCAAAAACTCATTGTCTTCCAGACAATTTGACCATTTTTTGCTTTAAATTACATTTTTCTCAGGTAAATAAATTGTTTTCAGACCCAATTTTTTGTGAGAGTGAATAACTATTATGTGACATTAAAATAACATATTCAACAAAAAAATTAAAAAAAATATTTTTTTAGGGGGACAATATATCTTTAACAATTTTTCCCTGCTTTAACAATTTAATTTTAATCAATTGTTTTTTATGTAATGTTATAATTGAAGTTAATTCAGCAATAATCATAAATTTCAGAGTATAGAAATGCCAATCATACTGTACATAAAACCTGGTTTTCATACAATTGTTAGTGTCACTTTGATTTTGTGTTTGCATTGACTCCTTCTGGCTTGATATTGTATTAGTTAGTCATACTGTGTTTTTTAGGTGGCATTAACAATAGCTAATTTTAATTCTTTCTGTGCCTGTGATGTATATATATATATAAATCCAAAAGCAAAATACTGAAAAAATGACAATGCTGTGGGTATCAGTGGCTGGATCTCAATGGAGATACAAACAAAAATCGAAAAGTTAAATCAAAACGATAAAGTAAAACAGCCAGAAAAGTTAGCAGAGCTTTCGAGCAACACTAGCCCTTTATCAGTGTAAGTGAAGGTATAGATAGATATATCAGGCAAGCGCTGCCTGATTAGACAGGAATAAAAGAAATAAAACAAAAGAGTCATAGGCTGGTGAATAGAGGGTGGAGATAGTATTGGTAGAAAACAAAGAAGATAGCTTTGTAAATAAACAAATTTTGAATAAAACTAAAAAACACTTAAATTTAGGTAGTCAATGGAGGTTTTGTGGTTTTACGTAGTAATTCCCATTGGTTTTCTTTGTCTTTGCGAGTTTTGTCGCTCCATTTGACATCGTGGTCTATTGCAATAACTCTGAAATTTGCAATCGAGTGACCAGCTGAATTAAAATGTTCGACTACAGGTTGATCAAGCTTTAATGTTTTGATAGCTGATCTGTGTTTTGTCATTCTCATACGGAGCGTGTTTTTTGTTTCCCTGTCATACTGTTTACCACAAATATTACAGTATGAGATAAATGACGTTTTTGATTAGACAATTGATTGATTCTGTGACGTTCTGTGGACTGTAGAATGGGTATATGTTTCTCAATAATAGCCCGTAACGGAGGCACTCTGGTCGAATTTGGCTGACGTGATTTGTACGCTTCTGCCAGCTAATGTCAACTACTGCCTACAGATAACATCCATAAACAATTGAGAGTGGAATAATGTATTTTAAAAATGATACATTTTTAGGAACACTACTTCTGCTTTCATTTAGATAAATTTAGTGCATGTCTTCATTTATCAATCAGTCATTATACTATAATCATATTAATCTTTTTGTTTCCCTTTCAAAGGTACGGGTGTTATCCAGGACTTCAGCTCACGTCCACAGCAATCAAGTACAATGCCAGATGAAGCTTGCATAGATGAAATATGTACAACTTTAAGAAGTATCAAAAATTATTACACAGTTTCTGATAAGCGCATTCCTACAGATACTGCTATCATAAGCTCATTTAAAATGAGTGACGCCTTTAAATTGATTGAGATGATTAAAAGTCAATCAGAAAGAACAGAAGATATGGGTAGAATGTTGGCTCACTGTTTATTAATAACAGAAGATGAACTTTCCTTTTTATCAAAGGTTTCTAAATTGTGCAATGATGATGTTGTAAAAGGTCTATCTAGTGAATTACACAAATTTAATTTCAAATACAATTTTGAAACTTGTTTTTCATTAGGTAGGCCTATTACATCATTTTTAATTCATCTACTAAGTAATGCACCAATGCTTCAGGTGCTTGATTTAGGACAATCAACCTTAAAAAGTGATACTTTGACGAATACTGTAGATACTCTATCAAAAAACAAAGTTTTGTTGAACTTATATTGTTTTAATGTCTTCGGCAATGATCTCAGTAACATCAAGCGTAGCTCATTTGCCATCTTACTGACTATTGCCCCTAAACTAAGAATCCTTAACATCTCTCATTGTTGTTTATCAGGTGCTATTGTGGATTGCATGATCAATGAGTGTGTTACTAGAGAATTAATTTTGGAATTAAAACAGCTTTATATCAACCACAATGATCTCAGTAACATCCAAGGTAGCTCACTTTATAAATTGCTGTCTATTGCCCCTAACCTAAGATACCTTAACATGGCAGAATGCAAACTATCCGATGATATAGTTGATAATACGAGAAAACACTTCATCGTGTACGACTTTATTTTAGGTATTAGCTTATTATACTATTCCAATTGCATAAAATCTGCTACAGTACTTTATTCGTTACCTTAAACCATAATGGTAGCGAATGACCAATTTTATATAAGTAATGTGTTTAATTTGTAATGGATGTGATTATATTCAAACCTAGTACTGTCGTACTTATTCCGACGACATGCAATAAGTACATCTAAAGCAATGTTTTCACTACATTTGATTGTGTGTTTAATGATGGTAGCATACGATTATTGTATTGTCTGTCATATGTAGCCCTACGTCGCACGTTTGAATACTTTTGTCACACTGTTTATGGCCTGTCGCACGATTATTATAAAGTAAAATATAATATACAGGTGACCCAGGGAACTTTGTAATAATCGTTGCACTTTATATACAAATTGTCACACTTTGCCGTAGTGTACCTATTGGCGCAGTACTTCTATTATAATGATCGTTAAAACCGGGCGTGTACTGAATCGTTCTACATTATTTATAAATACTAGAGGGTACGCTCGCTTCGCTCGCGCACCCTCTAGTGGGTGTACCCGAATGGTCCTCGAAAACATGACCAACGCCTCTGGAAATTGAAGCCCGGGTGACACCTATGCATATGTCTGATGAGTAATGTATGTTTATTTTGTGATTTTTCATGGTGGTCCATAAATTAGGTACGCCAAACATATCGCTTCCAGGGTAATATAGCAAATTAGAGTTTAAAAAAATGTACGAATAGGGAACAATATAGGCTACGCCAGTAAGGCAAAAGGCACACCACAATAAAGACGACCGGACACGTAAGACTCAAGTAGAATAAGATCTTTATTCGTCAAAACCAAATATCACAATAACATAACAACCAGCGGCCATGATATATATGTCCACCCAGATAGGGGGCGCTAGACTGGCGTAATCATTTTTTTTCCTCTTCTCATAAAACACAAAAGTCAAAAACAAAGCAAGCAAAAGCACTCAAAATCTAAATTGAATGGTCGAAACTTAACTATATAATACGTATGAAACATTATAAATCAAGAACGTAGTCAGAGAGATGCCTAGGAAATCTGCGTGAACGTGTGGATGTGCGATGAGACAACTGTGCTGGAACTTCCATTGGTGATTCTTCCGGGGTCTGTATGAATGATGACTTGTCGTTCACCTCATTAGGAGAGGCTGAAAGAGTTGACGGTACCTCGGGTGGAGGAAATGGAGACGGATCAACTGTGAAATCGGGTTCTTCATCAGAGGTGTCGCAGTGGCGTTGTGAGGTTGGTGTGGGAGAATGATGAACGTCAGTCGGTACAGTAAAACACTCTGATTTCTTAGTAGTGCTTCTCAATTGTGAGTGCGTAAACTTTCGGACGTTGCACCACTTTCCATCTACAGAAACAACGAGATAGCGATCTCGTGCACAGGTCTTGCGACGATCTGTCCACAGGTAGACTAAATCACCAACCGTAATAGAAACGTCAGGTGCTGCACACATGCTGTGCGCGTGATTAGAGGCTCTGAGGTGCTGTTGGCTGATAATCAACATGCGGTCAGAAATAGGGATTTGGTCATGAGTGAACTGATCTCGCTGTGTCCACATTTCGCGAGACGACAATCCTCGTGTTCGGATACGAAATGTGGCGACAGCAAGCACCGTCGGTGAGATGGGACCACCACCAGGCTCTTGCCGAAGTAACTCTTCTGACAATTCGCGTACAGCTTTCTCTCCACTTTCGATCGAAATCCTATGTTTCAGTAAGACGGGATCGTGGACGAGTGCCATGAAGCCCGGGGCAGGGTCTGTGCGGATGGTTGCTGAGGGGCCCTCCACGGGGCACATGCCAATGCATAAGCGAATTAAGGTATCACGGAGAGTATCGTGCTTCTCATCGCTGATTAAACACGAAAGGGTGTAAGACGTCACCGTCTCTCTGACAACAAGAATAAGTTGACGCTCGCGTTTTAGGACATCGGCGGCAAAGGTGACTCCGAGCTTCGACGGAGGATCATCAGTGGACTGTTCAATTGCAGTGGTGGGTACAGTACGGATCGAGGCACAGTGATGACACGATTCTGACACCTGTTCGATGGTTTTGTCCAAGTCAAGCGCAAAGAAGTGGCGGCGAACGGATAACTTAAGTTGGTGACTAGTTGGGTGATCTAGCCGGACGTGAAGTGATGTCAGCAGTCTGTTTAATACGGGGCGAAGGACAATGATACATTCATGCTTAAGTGAGAGTGGTTCAGTGCGGTTGACTACAAGGAGACCATCTCTTCCAATGGAACAACAGTTAAGGTACCGTTTAATGTCCCTGACATTGGTTAACTTTTTAGATGGACACGTTCCTTGAATAAGATGAGCTTTTACACGCCGAAGGTCTGGACACTCGGATTGGATGGCTAGCCAAGCTGGCCGACTGGTGAACGGGAGTTTGGCGTCTCCAGTAATGAAATAACGTATCGATGAACGTAGTACCGTTGACTCTATCGCGCTGTTGACAAATGAGCAAACCTGACAGTTGTCAACTGAGCATGGTGGAGCGTTGCGACTAGCAAAGTCGGATGGGACGTTGGCTGAGCCTGCCAGGTGCCGAATAGAAATCTGGTACCTGCTAGCGGTGGACAGGAAGGTGGACACACGGGGACTGACTGAGAATTCTCCCCTGCATAGCTTTTCAAGCGCTTGGACGCATGGCTTACTGTCAGTTAGGACACATGTGTTATGTCGAGACTGGATAATAAAAGGACTAAAATGTTTAACGGCTGCCGCAATAGCCAAAGCTTCGATCTCGCAGGGTAGCCATGTGACCTGACGTGCACGGAGTTTGGCACTAAAAAAGCCGGCTAACTGTGGTTTGGATTCACGAGTAACGTATAAGGTTGCGCCTAGACCATGACTTTTAACAGCACCATCCGTAACGATCCACAGTTGGTCATCGGGATGAGGTAAAACTATGACCTTGTTTGAGTCAAGTGCGTTCTGTGCTACTTTAAATGCTTCATGTAAGGCATCGTACCAATGTATTGTTTCTTTGGACTGTAAGCCGGCTATGGCTTCTTCCAGTGGAGTGATGAGAGATGCGCACTGAGGTAAAACGCGTGCTAACACCTTATATGCCCCGATAAAGGAGCGTAAACCTCTTACCGTCGGTGGTGGAGTGCATGTCTTTAACGTTGAAATACGATGAGTATTTGCGCGAATAGAACCTAGGGGCCAGGTCCACCCAAGAATGGTTGTAGTTTGTGGACAAATCACCGTTTTGCTAGCAGACAATCGCAGACCACACTTGTAAATGCATTGGAGTAGACGCCGCCAATTGTAAATTAACTCCTCTAAACTGTCCCCTCCACAATAAAGGTCATCCGCAAGCTTTTCTACTACTCCCGCCTTAATCAAATCCCCCAGTACCCGACAAGTCAGCTCTTCGAGGGCGGTCTCTGAACCAGGCATACCCATGGCACACCGGGCATAAACTCTCACACCTCGAAATGGTGTGGCAACGCCGCAGTACTTCATAGAAGCGCGAGACAAAGGAATCTGGTAAAAGGCCTTTGTGAGATCAGTAGTGATTAAGTGCTTTCATTTTGCGATGTTACGTAGAACGGAGTTGACATCCGGCATAAGGGAGGGTTGGGGTTTCGCATATCGTCCGACCTCGGCGAATGCTGTAACCAGACGGTAACCACCACTCTCTTTTTTGACAAGGAAAGATGGGTTAAGATATTCGACTTGGACACCGACGTCCTCGGGGCGAACAAATACTCCCACTTCCTCAAGCTCATCAAATTTGTCCTGTAGCTTAACCAGTTTATCTTTGGAGTACTGAGGAACTCGACCTTTCCTCTGAGGAGGCTGTACAGGTCCCATGTTAACAACAGCCTGGAATGGGCCAACAGAGCCGTTGTATGCTTTAATCATAGGATCGAAAACAACATCGTATTCAGTAAGAATGGATTGGAATTGGGATTTCACATTCTGTGGGAGGATATGGTGTGGATCTAGCTTGACATAATCAGAAAACGCGACAGAGGAAGGAGGCTTACAGGGCTTAGATGGCGACCTTTGGGGAATAGCATTTTCGGCCGACAATGGCACAAAGGTGGGTCGGACTTGGCAAAAATGTTCGTGTCGTTTGATGACCTGAGGTGTGTCGGTGGAGTTTGGGATACGTACCCTTCCCGCAACACTAGAGACCAAGTCAAACTTTGGCCAGGTTCGAGGAAACGTACCCTTACTATGTGGTTCGAAAGCAAACACGTCATCTTGTTGGATGAAGTCAGACGGAATGGCTACCTCGATAAATTCTCCCGGCCATATAGTGGTCTCCCCTTCAGTAGCACGAAGTGAAGCACACACGAACCGTGTTATGGTGAAGGCCCTGTACCTGGAAACCATAGATGTACGTGGTACCGTCACCCAATTTAATTAAGTCGGAGGGCGATATCACTTAGCTCCATAAAAGGAGTTCCGGCAAGAATGTCGACGTCAAGTTTTTCGACAACGAGACCCTCAAATTTGAATTCCCTGTCGTCCCTTGTGAGAATAATTGTGGTTTCGCCTACGACCGAAAGTGGGGAAGATCCGTCAGCCTGATGGGCAGACTGAGAGCTACTTTTAATGGTGGCGCCAAGGGCAGTGGCAGCAGTAAAGGCAATCATGTTTCCTGTAGCCCCACTGTCGAGTGTGATTCTGGCTGTGTGGTGTTGGTGAAATGTGTCAAGGTATGGGGACTGGCGAACTTGGACTCGTAAAGCTGTCGACGGTGCACTATTATCACCAGGCTCATCCGAGGTGTTATCATCATCGATGATGCCAACGATTTGTCGGGCTTTAGCCATGTATTTCCTGTCTGACTCGGGCAAATGAGGGCATTCACTGAGGAAATGCTTGTCGTCCGATCGGCCGCTCTGTTTACAGATAGGACAGGACTTGTGTTGGGAAAACTGTGGTCGGGAGAATGACTGCCGAGGATTGGAATTTCGGTGTGAATCAGTGGAGCGGGGTGTGAAAGCTGAAGGAGAGCGAAATGTGGATGACGGAAAAACACGCGCATCATCCGCAGTTCGTAACTCTTCTAAGAGAGAGTCTAAAGCCTGAGAAATCTCCGGTTTCACTGACGCTAGAGTTCGAGTGCGGAGCTCAGTACCATACCTTTGCTTAACTAACTTAGGAAGGCCTTTGTGGATGAGAGAGAGCCAAGTAAGAACTACCAAATTTTCCAACGAGGGTGAATGATCTTTTGTCCTCCTGTATTTGGGCATCATGGTGGGAAATTCCCCCGTCTTGACGTAGTAAATTATCATGGACGAAAGCAACTAAGCGCTGATAAAGATCTTCCGGCCTTTCATTATCTTGTAAATGTATATCAGCAAAATCAATAAAATGGGCGCCGGTTGACTGGAATCCATAATGCAGTCGGATAGTTTGCCAAATTTGTGAAAGTGAGGAGGAGCTTTTAACAATGGTATTCCGGAAAATTATAGGGCAAAAATTAGCGATCTGACCGAGCATGAGTTCAAGGATAGTGAGTTTTTGTTGGGCGGTATGACGACGTACAACAGTTACCTCCTCATTGTCGTCAATTAAGCCGCGAAGGGGGGATGCCCTGGTTTTGGGACGCCAAACAGAACCATCTAGGAGAAATGGGGCAAAATTTGCATCAAGTGAGAGTGTGTAGATAAGGTTTTCCTTCCAGTTTTCGAATGTATTTATAGTTTCATTCTTGGTTAAGCACTATTGCTTGGGTGCTCTAGTACCGGCCATGGTAAGAAATATATACAGAAGTCTAGGTGTTGTCAGTTGCACGTGTGAAGCAACAGCCGATCGGCGCCTGTGAAAGCGTAGAGTATGTGATGATATGCTAGCTCGATTTGTTGGGCTAGGCCTACTAGATTGGGTAGGCTACTCACCAGTACTAGTCGAATAATGGTGGGTGGGCTCGTAATCGTATAGCTGCCACCACGCCAGTAAGGCAAAAGGCACACCACAATAAAGACGACCGGACACGTAAGACTCAAGTAGAATAAGATCTTTATTCGTCAAATCCAAATATCACAATAACATAACAACCAGCGGCCATGATATATATGTCCACCCAGATAGGGGGCGCTAGACTGGCGCTAATTATTATATTCGGTCTTTCGCTGAATGTGTGTGTGAGATTTGAACCTCAACTGAAAATAAGTTTGGTAAGATGCGAAATGTATACCAATTATGATTGATTACGTCCCCTGTCCGATTAATGATGTATGGACACTTGACAGCAATCGGTGGTTAGGAACGTAAGGGGAAAAGTTACTCAATAGATTTATTTATTTGTAAACAATATGTACATTAGTTCTCTCTGTAATGATGTAAAAACTTTCAACAATTGGTATTACAACAATTGGTATTAATGCAAATAATATAATTGTAAAGAACAGTATACGTATAATATACATATTATATTTTTATATATATTATCTGAACGTTACACACAGGAGGAAACCGTTGATAGGGGTCATCAATCACTGAAACAGTCTCTATAACGTGACCGTACCAAGAGACCAAAAGCATATATCAACGTGGGTGACAGTGAGCGGGGCTTTAACATTTGTATCACAATATATCATGACAACAGCATCTTGTTAATTTTGGAACAAAATGATCAAATAACAACTTTCGTAGCCTACTTATATTTCGGTCGTAGTAGACACTTTATAAATAGAGAAAGCAACAGAAATAATCGATAAACAGTAAAGGTGTTTCCCTGGTAGGCCTGGCCTCCTATGCTATTATGCTATTTATTAATCATTTTATCAAATTTAGGTGCGATTCAATGTTACTATAATAGTAACATTGAATCGCACCTAAATTTGATAAAATGATTAATAAATAGCATAAATAATTAGTTAAATTACTAAAACAAATTGTATTTCACGTAAAGTAAAGGCCTTTATAATTGATATTTGAATATCTAAAACAAATAAATTGTAGTTCACGATTCAGTTGAATCACTAAAATCACATTGTAGTTCACGTAAAAGTAATAAAGGCCTTCAATAATAGTGAAATTACTAAAACAAATTGTAGTTCACGATCACTAAAATCACATTGTAGTTCACATAAAAGTAAAGGCCTTCAATAAAAGTTAAATTACTAAAACAAATTGTAGTTCACGTAAAGTAAATGCCTTTAATCAATATAATTGATTAGTTGAATATCTAAAACAAATTAATTTCAGTAGTTCACGATACGTTGAACCACTAAAATATTTTTTTATTTAATATTGAATGGCGCCACCAACGGCCATTTTGCCGGAAGTGACGGACCCGGAAGCCAGTTGAACAACAGCGCGAGTGTGTGAAAATAACCCTGTGATATCCACAAATTTCGATAGGTAACGCTAAATTTTGTCGTTGTAAAAGACAAAAGTGGAACAATAGCGTCGATGTGAAAACTAATGTTATCAAATCTACGTTTCGCGGTACATCTGAGATAGATAAGGTAGGTATCCAAGGCGGAGATTTGTACCGAAGTTTTTGCATTGTGCTCGCCTATGTCAGAATTAACCATAATTTATATATAGATTAACGCAGAATTTTACTTTCGGCCCCATTTATTCTGTAATTGACATAGCCGTATTTTTGCGAACCCATGGGATTTATAAATGTCTGTGAAGTATTCAAATGCAATTAAAAGGGACAGTCACAAACTTTCATTACATAATAACTATCTAATTGAGTTGTTATTGCATCGACATGTTAGCCTTAACCTCCTCTACTTCTTCTCTTCCGTTCAATACTATTTTATGCATTTACGCCCTCTACGAAGAATAAGTAACTAGCTTTTACGAACGTTATAACACTTGATCTACTGAATATTTTCAAAATATTTTGGTATGGATCGATGACCCTACTCTACCATTTGTCACCCTAGTTCTGCGAACTTGTTTACATCTACGCCCAATACGGCAAATACATAAATAGCTTTACGAACGTTATAACACTTGACCTACTTAATATCTTCAAAATATTTTGGTATGGATCGATGACCCTACTCTACCATTTGTCACCCAAGTTCTGCGAAATGTTTGCATCTACCTCCTTTAAGGCGAATAAGTAATGCAAAAAAGAGCTGCACGCATTATTACAATTAATTTTAATTATAAAACAACACGTGGTGATGCATATTCAATGATGTATCATGGAAAATATTTCATAATAAAAAGAAATTATGCTATATATCATGTTTAATGTTTAAATGTTTTAATGGCACTGCACCTCTAAGACTATGTAATGAAATAGAAATGGTATTTGACAGACATGCTTATAACACTAGGCAATCTGAATATGGTTTTGTTTTCACTCCTTTTTAACATTTTAAATATTGTCTGCTTTGTATTGTGATTTTAAAGTATTATTGACAGTTTTATTTTATGAATGTTTTTAATAATAATATATTGCTCAAAACACAGGACCATATGTAAAACAGGTGCAATATCTATACCTGATATATTTTTATCCTGTATAAATATATTTTAAATAAATAAATTAATTAAAAATAAGTACTTCACTCAGTTTCTGAGTGCTAAATTCATTTTAATTGGTATTTAGCTGGCTTATGTTAGAAAACTCACGGACCTTACATCAAACGTTACAACGCGCGGCACCGCCGATTCGATTACATAATCAACGGATGTTCGCTCAAGACGAAGTAATTGCTTTGCGCATGCCCAGAAGCGATTGTTTTCCGGTCGGTGACCGCATGCAACAACACACTACTGATGACGTCTTCGTCGAACCGCCCCCCTTGGTAACCTGACGCATTAAACTTTTTCGATTGCGACGTCGTCGTCGTATTTGTATTTTCCGTTTTTAGAAAATTTCCGTACGCACATTTCAAGTATATATAATAGGCTAGGCCTACTTGCTACACCAGGTCCTACTTCAATCTAGGGCTAGTAGGCCTAGGCCCTAGCTAGTAAGAATGTAATAGGCACTCCTAGCTAGGCCTAGGCTAGTTACTTTAGCCTAAAATAGGCCCTACTCAACTACTGCTAGGCCTACAATCTTCTCTTCTGGCTAGCTACCTAGGCCTATTTAGAATTGATATGCTTACCAAACTAAGTTAGCCTGAACCTGTTTTAACAATAAGAGTGTATTTGTAGGCTACTCGGCCATTAAAAGTATCTCCTGTGCGCGCCAGTTGCATGTACCGGTAGCCTACCTAGGCCTAGGGCCAGGCCCAGAGTTCTTCCCTGCCTGAAAATAATTCTGCATTGTATTATCAGTTTTACATAATAAAAATTAAGAGATCCAAATTAATAAAACATATTTCTTATTTTTTTAGGATCATTGTGTGAATACTATAGTATAATAACAATAAATACACGTGAAATAGGAAGATTAAACGAGACTTACCTGTAAGTTGAAGTTTGATCACTATTTTATGAATATGTGAGTGAGGTGTAAACTGAGATCCCGACGCGCACGCGCACCCTCATACTTTAAATCAAACATGTCCAGAGTAATAATTTGCAGCGATAAGTATATATATGATAACCTGCATTGTTCTATAATAATAATTGTTTTACTTGGGGTGGGTTGAGGCGGGCAGTTTACACCTCACTCACATATTCATAAAATAGTGATCAAACTTCAACTTACAGGTAAGTCTCGTTTAATCTTCCTTTTTTATTTCATATACGTTCGCTGTAAACTGAGATGTTTAAAGCCAACTCTGGAAACATGTTTGAACTGTAAACCAAATAATTGACGGAAATGTTAGTTTCAATAAAACAACTTTATTTCCAAAAGTCATTCATTCATAAGGATGTTTGCCTAACGGGCAACTTAAATATGACAACTATCGTGTTGTATTAATAATAAAGCATTTATTTTGCTTATAATCAATAGTCCAACGTTTTAGGATTCTCACCCTAAAAACATCAATTAGAAAACTAAACAACAATATTAAACTGGTTCAAAATGCAAACAGGGGCTATTTGTAGTAGCCAACAACAAACACAACCAATATTAATGAGTTGATGAATCAACTTTTCTCAACAGTGCCTGTTGAAATGACGGATTTTCTACAAATTTTATAGGCTTATTATAATATCTGTTTAGTGTATGTTCGTTTCTCCATCCAGCTGTTTTCATTATTAAGTCAACCGGGACATTCCTTAATTTTGCTGATGAAGATGCAGCCGCTCGGACCGAATGGGCTTTAAATTTTGTTGTATCTACTCCTGCTTCTGATAAACCTGTCCTTATCCATCGAGCAATTGTGTCTTTTGATGCCTCGGCATACGGTTTCTTATGACATATAAAAAATCTGTCCTTATTTTCCCTTAAATTACTAGTTTTTTCCCTGTACTTTAGAATTGTTCTGACCGGACATAGGGCAGGGTCTTCACTTTTGTGGAAAACCACCAGTTGACCTGTATTGTTTGGTCTGCTAGTTTTTAGTAATGTACAAATGTAAAAGGTGATTGCTTCATTCTCGATATTCATATTTGAAAATTTGAAATTATATAAGGTTTGAAGCCTACTTGAGGACAATAATGCTAATAACAATGCTACTTTTATGGTAAATTCTTTAAGCGATAATGTATCGTCGTTAATTGTTCGCCTCAGATAGTCTGTAACTAAGCGAAATTCCCAAATTTGTGCATATTTTGGAGTCAGTGGGTTAAAATTGAATAACCCTTTCATAAATCTTTTCAGTTCAATAGACTCCTTCATGTTTATATCTAATATTTCGAGAAAGTTTACAATTGCGCTTTTCGCCACACTGATAGTACTATAGCCTAAGCCCTCGTCCTTCAGCTTTATCAAGAAATCGAGGACGTGACCGGTGTTTAGCTGTTGCCATGTGATTCCTCTGATTTCACAAAAGTCTATAAATTTTGTTAGCTGTGAGTTGTTATATTGCTTCCACGTTGACCGTCTCCAGGATTGCAGAATGACGTCTGCTGCAGTATTGCTTATTCCTTTGTTGTAGAGTTCCGCCCTGATAGCCTGCAGGCAAAAAGGTTAAGTCTGTTATAAAGGGGATGACAATCATCTGAACCATGTAATGTTAAGGCATGTTTGGTATTCTTAAACCTCAGTGGTTCCCCAACCATCATTGATAGTAATTTAGGATACCAATACTGTGTTGGCCAGTTTGGGGCCACCATGATAACTATGGCATTATCTGTCAATATTTTTTGCAAACATCTACCTATAAGGCAGAACGGCGGGAAAGCATAGAGCTTGGCAGAGGACCAATTTTGTAGAAATGCATCGATACCAATTGAATCTGGGTCCGGTTTCCATGATATATATTTCGGAAGCTGTGCATTGTGCCTAGAAGCGAATAGGTCTATATCCAGTTCGCCGAATGTTTTAGTGATTTTTATAAACAATTCTTTGTTAAGCATCCATTCTGTCTCATCTTTAAACTGACGAGACTTTGCATCAGCTATTATATTATCTCTACCTGGGATGTATTCTGCACTTATCCAAAAATTGTTCTCAATGCACCAAGACCAGATGGCTTTTGAAATTTTATTGCACGCAATTGATTTTGCGCCGCCCATGTTGTTTATGTAAGCTACTGCCGTGGTATTATCAACCTTCAACCTTATGTGCTTAGCTTTTCTCTCACGGGACAATGCTTTAAGGCCGAAAAAAGCAGCCAGCAATTCTAAGTAATTAATATTCAGTGCCCCTGTAGCATATGCAATGTCTAGGTCTTTGTTTATCCACCTTCCCCCTGTGTGGGTATGTCCATCAGTGGCACCCCAGCCTAGACCACTAGCGTCTGTCTCAATTGTTAGGTCGGGGTACCCATGATATATCAATTTATATGCGTCTTTGACATTATTTTGCCACCAAAGAATATCGTCCCGTCCATTGACGGAAATACTAATAGGCCTATCGTAATGGCCTTTATTTATTTTTAGAGCTAGTATTTTCTCCTTCTCTAGTGCCCTATAATGAAGCTTTCCATACTCTACAGCAGGTAGTGTTGCTATAATTTTGCCTAAAAATTGCGCAACTTTCCTAATGGTAGTATGACTTAATGTAAGTATGTGTTTACTTTGAACTCTAATTTCCTTCTTCTTGTGATATGGAAGGGAAACCGTCATACTTATAGAATTTATTTCAAATCCCAAGAAGGTTATGATCTGCGTAGGATTCATTACTGATTTTTCTCTATTAATGATAAAACCCAATGAGGCTAGAAGTTCACTAGTTTCCCTGGCGGTACCGCCGGCCAAGTCTTCTGACTGGTTTATACACAAAATGTCATCAATGTAAACCAACAGAATATGCCCTCTGCTGCGCAAAAACGCAATTGGGGGCTTCAATAATTTCGTGAAAAGTCTAGGCCCTGAGCTAAGCCCATTAGGCAATGCGACAAACTTATACAGGTTGTCTTTCCAAACAAATTTTAAATATTTAGTGTCCGACTCTGCTATGGGTACAGTAAAATATGCATCTTTGAGGTCGACTGACGTCATATATACACCTGGTGAAATTAGTGTCAATGCATTTCCAAACATTTCCATTTTGAAATGTTTGTATGTCACATATTCATTTAATTTAGAGAGGTCTAATATCATTCTGAACCCTCCATCTTTCTTTGGCCTTGTAAAAATATTTGATACAAACTGGTCATGTTCATACATGGCTGGTTTGACCACCCCTTTTGATATCAATTTAACTATTTGATCATCAATAGCCTCCATATCCATGTTGCTGAGTTTGTATGGATGAGGTATTTTTCCTCTTAGGTGGTACGGTATGGCTTTATCAAACTCTATTTTATATCCTGAAACCGCATTTAGGATGTATGGATCCGAAGTATATTTTTTCCACCTATGTATATATGACCTGAGTCGACCGCCTACTATGTCAAGGTTATTATGTTTGTTAACCTTATTGTTAGGAGAAATACTTATATTATCAATCGACTCATACCTCTTCGGCTGTTGTTTTAGGTCCTTTTTCCCCTGATAAAATTTGGTCTGGTTGTAGTTGTTTGTTGACCATTTGTGTCGCCGGGTTTGACCTAAAAAAGGTTTGCCATTTCTATTGTCTTGTATCTGTAGTTTCATTGGCTGGTATCTGTAGTTGTTGAACCTGGTCTTTGGTTGGTACGACTTAAAATTAAATAAGCCTGCCGTAGCCTTCCTTTCCTCATCCAGTTTTTTAACTGTAGTACTCAGGTCACCAAATAAATACTCTGTAGGCTTAATGCTGGGTTTACATAAATGAGTATATTTGGCATTTATTTCCGGTTTCAACATCTCCTTACGAAGTGCAAGTAACTCGAAGTTCGCATTGGCAAGTAGGCCGATTGTGTCCTGTGCTATCTATTGTTCCATCAACTAATTTAGCAAGGGCGGTAATTCCCTTTATCAAAGGTTTTTGTACCTTTTGAAATTTTAGATCGTTAGACCGTGCCCTTGGTGTAATGGAATCCCAAATAGTTGGATTGACCTTTGGCACCATTAGGGCCTCTAGATTTTCCGGTATAGGATAGCTTTTGATCAGCTCGGTCATTACACTCTCACTCATATGCGAGTGCAATAAGTATGTTAGCGTGTCAGTCAACTCTTGGCTGACTGCTGGTGCCAATTCGTTAGAAACAGCAAATCTTGCTGCAAAACCCGGAGGAAGGGGGCCTTTGACCTTACTATTACTATTAGTGGCTGGCCGCTCAGGATTTTCATCCTTCTTGGATAGTTGTGTACCTGTTACTTCCCCCTCCTCCAGGTCAGTAGTGTACAAGAGTCCTGGGGAGAACAAAGGAAATCTATTGTGTGAAAGGTTAACAATAGAGGGGTGATTGTTAACAAAGAAGGGACGCTAAGAGAACAATAGTGTTCCTTAGAATGTGTGAAAGGGTAACAATAGAGGGGTGATTGTTAACAAAGAAGGGATGCTAAGAGAACAATAGAATGTGTGAAAGGGTAACAATAGAGGGGTGATTGTTAACAAAGAAGGGACGCTAAGAGAACAATAGAATGTGTGAAAGGTTAACAATAAAGGGGTGATTGTTGGGGAGAACAAAGGAAATCTATTGTTTGAGAATTATAGGTAAAAAAAACAAAGGGTTTGCTAATTAAAGTCCTAGGCTAACAAAGGGTTTGCTAATTAAGTGGGGAGAACAAAGGAAATCTATTGTATGAGAATTATAGAAAAACAAAGGGTTTGCTAATTAAAGTCCTAGGCTAACAAAAGGTTTGCTAATTAAAGTCCTAGGCTAACAAAGGGGTATCTATAGGAGGAGGATAAGTACAGGGAAACAATAAGAAATCTACTTGATTAAAGTTAGGAAAACAATTGGGTATTAATTGGATTATACAGGTGTGTTTGTAGAATGATGGGGGTCACGACAATAGAAATCTAACCAAGAGCTTTGAGGCTAACAAAGGAAATCTATTGTATAAGAATTATAGGAAAACAAAGTGTTTGCTACTTAAAGTCCTAGGCTAACAAAAGGGTATCTATAAGAGGAGGATAAGTACAGGGAAACAATAAGAAATCTACTTGATTAAAGTTAGGAAAACAAATGGGTATTAATTGGATTATACAGGTGTTTTCATAGAATGATGGTGGTCATGACAATAGAAATCTAATTTTAATTAATTAACAATAGAATGTATAGTTTTAACAAGGTGGAGGCTTTGTATAGAGTGTATCACATGTGCTTTACAATTACTGACAATACTCACAACGAGTGCTTTGTTTGTTGACAATAGGATTTAATCATAATATAAAAGAGGGGGTTATAATTAAGGAGCGATTTTTTGCTTGTAACAAGTCTAGGCTAAACAAAGGAAATCTATTGTATAAGAATTATAGGAAAACAAAGGGTTTGCTACTTAAAGTCCTAGGCTCACAAAGGGGTATCTATAGGAGGAGGATAAGTACAGGGAAATAATAAGAAATCTATTTGATTAAAGTTAGGAAAGCAAATGGGTATTAATTGGATGATACAGGTGTTTTCGTAGAATGATGGTGGTCATGACAATAGAAATCTAATTTTAATTAATTAACAATAGAATGTATAGTTTTAACAAAGTGGAGGCTTTGTATAGAGTGTATCACAGGTGTTTTACAATTACTGATAATACTCACAACGAGTGCTTTGTTTTTTTTGTTGACAATATAGGATAATATAAAAGAGGGAGTTATAATTAAGGAGCGATTGTTTGCTAGCATTTGCGTGATTTGATTGGTCAGAGGTATACAGTCTAGAGCCCCCCTTGTTGAAACAAAAAGTGGATTATAATTCAGGCGGGAATGTATGTAATGGATCTGTTTTTTTTCCGAAGAATGTGATGTTTGTGGAGAAAAGACTAAAACATTTTACGGGGATGACGCATGCTTCCAGTTCTGTGAATATGTATTCAAAAAATATCCCTACGGTCATAATATTACATGCCTTGCTCATAATAATCAAGCTTATGATAGTTACTTTGTAATGCATTATTTGTATTCATGTGGTTTTGTTCCAGATGTCATAACTAATGGTGGTAAGATTCTTTCTAGTAAAATTAAGGGTACTACTATTCGTTTCATTGACTCTGTCATTTTTACCGATGGCTTTAGCCAAACTACCTAAAACAAACAAATCCTTTGGCATTAAAGAGTTAAATAAATAAATTTAACACGGTTGGTAATGCAAACTATGTAGGTCCATATACCGATGCTTCGATGTATGACCCCGAAATGTCTATATCGGCCCGGAATGATTTTCTTATTTGGTACGAGCAGTGGCGAGGCGTTGCTTATCATTTAGACACATATTCAAACGAGTTACTGTTCTTGATAATGGTGTAGATCAGAAAGGGGTCGTCCGTTTTCTAACGGTTTAATAACCAAAGCCTCAGCCTGTAATTTTGTATTTTCCAAGAACTTTTTGAAGCCGAATACAATTGCTCCTTTTCCACCAGCAGATTACTTAACTACGTAGACTCATTCTTTTGCTAGTATGGAGTGGTTAAGTTATGAATAAAAACGACGTAGAATCCATATTCATCACGCCCGTAATGGTAATGAGAAATGCTTTGGTAGATATAAAGTTAATGGGGCTTCGTTTGAACCAAACTTCATATTTGAATTTATTGGATGTAGCAAGGCAGATTCATATCTACAAACACAGAGAAAATCTTCTTATCTGAAACAGACGTTTCCTCAGTACTAGTATATTGAAATTTAGGAGCATAAGTGGAACAACATTAAGAAGTCCTTAACCCCTACGGAATTAGCCGTCATATTTGATGTACCTGCTATTCATCCTACACTTAACCCTCGAGAAGCTTTTTTTTTGGAGGGAGAACCAATGCCGCTAGATTGTTTTACCAAGTTAGATGATGAGCAGATTAGCTATGTTGACTTCACTGGCCTTTATCCGTACTGCAACAAATACGGAACATATCCGATCGGACATCATGAAAAGTTAGCTTTCAAAGATATGTCTACAGATATTCGTGAGTATTTTGGTCTGGTTCAATGCACAGTTAGTCCTCCAAAAAGCTGCTTCACCCTGTTCTTCCTTATAGGAGTAATGGAAAACTTATGTTTCCTTTATGTTGAACATGTGTTGATAATATGTGTCAGGAATCATGCAACCAAGATGAAAATGAAAGATGCCTTACGGGGAGATGGGTATCAACGGAGTTAGAGAAAGTTAAAGTTGGCTATGTAATTAGGAATGTTACTGTTGTGACAATGTTTCGGACCAAAAAGTTATTGTAAATGATGTGAACAATGACGATTTAGCAGAAATGAAATATATATAATATAAGACGAACAACAATTTGTAAAGGTAAGCAAGAAAGTGAATGTTGTTATGGCGGCATTTACTACTGCTACAGCAAGGCTAAAGCTCTACGACTTATTGGAAAAGTTGCAAGACCGTGTGCTGTACTACGACACCGATTCTTGTGTATTTACATCTAAAGCTGGAGGATGGCGACCACCACTTTGTGATAATTTAGCCCTAACGATAGAAATTATATCTCCACTTTTGTTTCTGGGGGACCAAAACATTATGCTTACATGTTAGACCCGGTAAAACGGTCTGTAAGGTAAAGGGTTTTACCGTAAACTATCAAAATTCAAAATTAATCAATTTTAAAACAGTGAGTGAAATGGTACGTGGGTTGGTCCCCAAAAGTTAACCAAATTTGATCCCAACGGAATAACGTGGAAAGCAAAAGTAAAGATTATCGTATCGTGTATAACAAACGAATAATAATCGATGATTTTAAAACAGTTCCATATGGTTATGTAATGTAAGTACCTGTACATTTCTTAACAAATTTTTTGTGTAAACATTTTTGAACATAAAAAAAAATGTGTAAAGATTTTTGAACATTAAAAAAAATTGTGTAAATATTTTTTGAACATAAAAAAAAAATGTGTAAACTTTTAAAAAAAAAAAATTTTTGTAAAATTGTTCATCAAAATAAAAAAAAAATGTGTAAAAATTTGTGTTAGCAATTGGGCATTTTGTATGTAATACTATACGTTTTAAATGAGTTTACTGTATTAAATAAATAAAATAAAATGTATAAATGTGTATCAAAAAAAAAAAAAATGTCAAACTATTTTTTAAAAAAGAAAAAAAAATGTATATATTTATATAGCTTTCAATATTTTTGTAATAGTGTTTTTTTTTCTTTTTTTTTACAAAAGGTATCATTCTACTGAATAGTCACTTACTAATCATTTATTTTAATTTTCTTTTTTTTTTACTACATGTATAACAATTTATTTTTTAGGTAAAAAGAGAAATAAATGTTTATATATATATATAAAGGATTATTACAAATCTAATAATAAAATGGTTCAGCAATACGGTGCAGGGATGGTAAGTAAATCAAGTATTAAATTAATTAATAATCACTAATAATAAAATAAAAAATATATGATGTTTAAATGTGTTACAAATAATTATATAGTTTGTATTTTGATTTATTTATTTATGTTTTATCTTTTCAGAAAAGAGTTCGAGATGAGGATGATAACGATGTTGAAGTTGATACAGAAGAAAATGTCGTTGATCTGAATACTGTTAATATTGAGAATTTGAAGTTATGTTTTCAGTTATTTCTAAAGTTTTACAATCTTACATGAATATCTTAGTAGGTGATGATTTAGTGTTTAACATTATACATATGCCTATGCCTATTGGTGGTGGTCCGTCTTTTAATCATGGAATAGATTTAATTCACCTAAACGTCAGATCATTAATAAGAAGCAAAGAGGATGATGAAAACATATGTTGTGCAAGGGCTTTGGTTGTCGGAATTTCGAGAATTGAAGATAAAGGTGTTAATACCCAAAGATGGGAACAACTTAGGAAGCCGTCTTATTTCCAAGAGCATGAAGCCAATCAACTAATGTTGAGAGCTGGTGTTAATCGTGGTCTTTCTGGTATTGAGGAACTTAAACGTTTTCAGAGGGTATTGTTTGATTACCAAATAGTTGTGATTTCCAAGGACAATCTCCACACAGTGATATTTAGCGGTGAGTACCGAGCAAAGCAAATTTATTTATATCATCATGACAAACATTATGATGTCATTGTTTCAGTAGCACCTTTTTGAAGGTTCGCCATTTTTGTAATCTTTGCTTTCAATGTTATACGGTCAAGTTCAATCACAAATGTAAGTGTACTTTTGAACTCTGTTGTTCCCATGACTGTGTTCCTACTGTCGATACTGCTACTTCGGTTTATTGTGAAGACGGTAGATGTTCTTTTAAGAATTACAAGTGCTTTGCTAATCATAAAATTGCTAGTCCAAAAGTATCTATTTGTGATAAGAAGAAACTTTGTATTGTGTATGATTGCACAAAACATTTTTGTAGGACATGTTCTATGTTAGTTGATAGTAGTCATGTGTATTACATGATGAAGATTAAGTTTCAGGATAAAAAGGAGAAGAACTATAAAAATGATATTGAAAGAAAAAATGCGGCGGAGAAGTTCTTTTTCTTCGATTTCGAGTGTACACAAGAGACCGATGAACACATTCCAAATCTCTGTGTTCTACAGAAATGCTGTGTAGACTGTATCGCCGGTGATGTGGATTCCGAAGAATGTGATGTTTGTGGGGAAAAGACTAAAATATTTTACGGTGATGACGCATGCTTCCAGTTCTGTGAGTATGTATTCAAAAAATATCCTTACGGTCATAATAATATTACATGCCTTACTCATAACTATCAAGCTTATGATAGTTACTTTGTAATGCGTTATTTGTATTCATGTGGTTTTGTTCCAGATGTCATAACTAATGGTGGTAAGATTCTTTCTACTAAAATTAAGGGTACTACTATTCGTTTCACATTGACTCTCTGTCATTTTTACCGATGGCTTTAGCCAAACTACCTAAA
This sequence comes from Antedon bifida, assembly GCF_963402885.1. Lineage (NCBI taxonomy): Eukaryota > Metazoa > Echinodermata > Crinoidea > Comatulida > Antedonidae > Antedon > Antedon bifida. The sequence continues at coordinate 27,552,184 of NC_136228.1, forward strand.
ACCTTTGGCATTAAAGAGTTAAAGAAGGGTTACTTTCCTCATAAATGTAACACCGTTGGTAATGCAAACTATTTTAGGTCCATATCCCGGTGCTTCGATGTATGATCCCGACAAGATGTCTGAATCAGCCCGGAATGATTTTCTTATTTGGTACGAACAGAGGCGAGGTGAAATTTTCGATTTAAAGAGTCAGCTAATTGATTATTGCGTTAGTGACGTGTACATTCTTAGGCGTTGCTTATCATTTAGACACATATTCAAACGAGTAACTGTTCTTGATAATGGTATAGATCAGGAAGGGGTCGATCCGTTTTCTAATGGTTTAATAACCAAAGCCTCAGCTTGTAATATTGTATTTTCTAGGAACTTTTTGAAGCCGAATACAATTGCTCCTTTTCCACCAGCAGATTACTTAACTAAATAGACTCATTCTTTTGCTAGTATGGAGTGGTTAAGTTATGAATCAAAGCGACGTGGAATCCATATTCATCATGCCCATAATGGTAATGAGAAATGCTTTGGTAGATATAAAGTTGATGGGGCTTCGTTTGAACCAAACTTAATATTTGAATTTATGGGATGTTTATATCATGGCTGTACTAAGTGCTATCGTCCACAAGACAAAAATCCTTTCACTGGTCTAAGCATGGCAGATTCATATCTAAAAACACAGAGAAAATCTTCTTATCTGAAACAGACGTTTCTTCAGTACCAGTATATTGAAATTTGGGAGCATGAGTGGAACAACATTAAGAAGTCCTTAATCCCTGCGGAATTAGCCGTCATATTTGACGTACCTGCTATTCATCATACACTTAACCCTCGAGAACTTTTTTTGAAGGAGAACCAATGCCGCTAGATTGTTTTACCAAGTTCAAGATGATGAGCAGATTAGCTATGTTGACTTCACTATAGCCTCTATCCGTACTGCAACAAATACGAAACATATCCGACCGGACATCCTGAAAAGGTTCATACGACCGAGACAGTTGATTTAGAATAGGTGGGATTTGTTTGTGCCTACCGTCGCCCAAACTTATTATTATACAAACGATTTATTTATCGATATTACGACAAGACTGTTTGGGCGACGGAAGCACTCGTTGTGAGTATTATCAGTAATTGTAAAACACCTGTGATACACTCTATACAAAGCCTCCACTTTGTTAAAACTATACATTCTATTGTTAATTAATTAAAATTAGATTTCTATTGTCATGACCACCATCATTCTACGAAAACACCTGTATCATCCAATTAATACCCATTTGCTTTCCTAACTTTAATCAAATAGATTTCTTATTATTTCCCTGTACTTATCCTCCTCCTATAGATACCCCTTTGTGAGCCTAGGACTTTAAGTAGCAAACCCTTTGTTTTCCTATAATTCTTATACAATAGATTTCCTTTGTTAGCCTAGACTTGTTACAAGCAAAAAATCGCTCCTTAATTATAACCCCCTCTTTTATATTATGATTAAATCCTATTGTCAACAAACAAAGCACTCGTTGTGAGTATTGTCAGTAATTGTAAAGCACATGTGATACACTCTATACAAAGCCTCCACCTTGTTAAAACTATACATTCTATTGTTAATTAATTAAAATTAGATTTCTATTGTCATGACCACCATCATTCTATGAAAACACCTGTATAATCCAAGTAATACCCATTTGTTTTCCTAACTTTAATCAAGTAGATTTCTTATTGTTTCCCTGTACTTATCCTCCTCTTATAGATACCCTTTTGTTAGCCTAGGACTTTAAGTAGCAAACACTTTGTTTTCCTATAATTCTTATACAATAGATTTCCTTTGTTAGCCTCAAAGCTCTTGGTTAGATTTCTATTGTCGTGACCCCCATCATTCTACAAACACACCTGTATAATCCAATTAATACCCAATTGTTTTCCTAACTTTAATCAAGTAGATTTCTTATTGTTTCCCTGTACTTATCCTCCTCCTATAGATACCCCTTTGTTAGCATAGGACTTTAATTAGCAAACCTTTTGTTAGCCTAGGACTTTAATTAGCAAACCCTTTGTTTTTCTATAATTCTCATACAATAGATTTCCTTTGTTCTCCCCACTTAATTAGCAAACCCTTTGTTAGCCTAGGACTTTAATTAGCAAACCCTTTGTTTTTTTTACCTATAATTCTCAAACAATAGATTTCCTTTGTTCTCCCCAACAATCACCCCTTTATTGTTAACCTTTCACACATTCTATTGTTCTCTTAGCGTCCCTTCTTTGTTAACAATCACCCCTCTATTGTTACCCTTTCACACATTCTATTGTTCTCTTAGCATCCCTTCTTTGTTAACAATCACCCCTCTATTGTTACCCTTTCACACATTCTAAGGAACACTATTGTTCTCTTAGCGTCCCTTCTTTGTTAACAATCACCCCTCTATTGTTAACCTTTCACACAATAGATTTCCTTTGTTCTCCCCAGGACTCTTGTACACTACTCAGGTCAGACACATCACGTTCGTACTGATGATGCCTATCGTAAATGTTACTCGTGAGGCTAACCACCGAGCTACTGTCATCATATTCATTGTTGTGACATTGTGATGACATTTGTGTCATCAACTGAGATAAAAGGTCGTGCGTTGACTCATTTATTTGTTGAGCAGCCTTCGTCTCTTTAACCTGCTGCTCAACCAACCGCTCAAGGTTTTCAACCCTAGCCTCATAGTTCAGGCCTACTCCGACCTGTTGATTAGGCTGCAGCACGTTAGTGCATGATGGCCCGGCGATAGCAACGGCATCGCTGTTGCTATGCGTATTACCTTCTTTAGGAGGCCTAGTAATAGTACAGCTTTCCTGGCCTTTTTGGTGGGCTTAGCCACCGTATGCTGTACAAGTGGAGTTGTAGCTGCAAATGTTACATTTCCAGCAGAAATCTCCAGCACATCTTCTTGTATTGCAAGTGATTTTCGTTCCATGATCGTTCGGGTGCACGCCGTCTCTAAACGATGGCGCCGATATGAGGGTGCGCGTGCGCGTCGGGATCTCAGTTTACAGCGAACGTATATGAAATAAAATAGATGTTGGTGAGGCCATGGAGCTTTTAGAGATAATTGATGTGTTCGATAATGAGTGGACAGATTATGATTTTATGTGAACTTTATTGTGCTGGGAGGTCAAAAGTATAGAAGAAACTAATTCTTTCCTATAGACTACACCAATGACTGGTTGAAGTGACGTTCAAGGGGGGAGGGGGTTCTTTTCACATAAAAGATGATGTGTATTTATTTGTTTTTTAGAAACTTAGATTTAGAAATGGAGAGGTTTTTGTCGCTAAAGGGAATGTGTAATTCCAATATCAAACAGACTATTATCACACACTGGTGTAACTTAACAATTAATAATAAAATAAAAGCAAAAGACAAAAAAAGTTTAAGGTTGGAGTTGTAAATTTATTTTGTATAAAAATCAGTACTGTATAATTATCATGTCAATAAAGGTACATTTCAAAGTATGTATTCATCAAATTATGTGTTTTTGTTTTTAGTCAAACCAACATGCAATTTAGAATATACTTTATTTATTTACAAAACAATCTTTTATCAAAAACATAACTATAATAATAATAAAATTGTTACATGATGTCATAATGTTTATCAATACCAGAGTAAAAAAAGAGATTCTTCGTAAGTACTGAAATATATTTTGTTCCGTGACATTCTTTATCTGCTTCAACTGGCTGAATCAACAGATTTACAAAACAAGTATCAATTTAAAATAACTAATAAGTTATGACTGTCAGATTGTCCCATCTCCCAATGCAACTCCTTTCTATACTGAAATAGTTTTCTAGAGCATCCTGGTTGTTTTTCTCACGGAAAAAGTACACAATCCGTCTTGTACCATCAGGCTTCTTCTGTGAAAGGAATATCTTGGCCATGTCAACAAATGAAGAAACTGTGGAGGAAAAAAAGGAAACATTATTATATACAGTATTCAAATAAAAAAATTCATAAACCAATACCTTCTGTAGGCAGCATCTTGGGTACCATTGGGATGAATTGCACTTGGATGAAGAGAGGAAGGCCTAGCTTAGCTAGCCTAGCCCTACTCTACTAGAAGTTTGTTTTAATTAGGGGCCTAGGTCTAGAACTTTCATTTTATGTTAGCCTGGTATTTTTGACTTATTTAACAATTGAAAAACTAAAACAGGTTGCCTGACAGAATAGCAATAGGTGGCCGATAGGCCTAGCAACAGCGTCTATCTGGAATAGCATGTGGGCGGAGCTTACCAGCATCTCGCCGCCGATCTTAGTCTCTAAAACTGAGTAAAGGTGGTTCAGAAATCTTTTATTTTTGATATTTGGTCGGAATTGGTCGCAAATAAAAACGGGACCACAATATATATAGATGTTATTGGTTTCACATATCTGAGCTAGACATTAGGCACTTTTAGGCATATGTCTCTAAATGCTGATATAAAAGACGATACATTTCGTAAAAGGCCATTGCATACTTACCGAAAATCCACCTAAAAAGCGTGTTTCTTTGTGAAAATACACATTTTAAAAAATGGAAACGCTTGTGTAACGTGTGCAAAATAGTCTCAAATCAGTCGTTAAGTGTTAAACCACTTATTTTATTTTAAAAAACAAAAAAGGATTTCTGAAAAAAACGACTGGTAACAAGTCTAATGCCAATCTACACGTTAGTGGCAGCATATTCAGTAATTGGCGGTGCCGCGCGTATGGGACGACTAAAGGGGAAGTTAGTTTATTCACAAAACAATAGAGAACAATAGCGATTTAATTGGATTACCACGCCTCAACGACTCGTGAGTTTCCATGTAATTTAAACTCTTCCCTGGTTCTGCGAACTTGTTTACATCTACGCCCAATACGGCAAATACATAAATAGCTTTACGAACGTTATAACACTTGACCTACTTAATATCTTCAAAATATTTTGGTATGGATCGATGACCCTACTCTACCATTTGTCACCCAAGTTCTGCGAAATGTTGGCATCTACCTCCTTTAAGGTGAATAAGTAATGCAAAAAAGAGCTGCACGCATTGTTACAATTAATTTTAATTATAAAACAACACGTGGTGATGCATATTCAATGATGTATCATGGAAAATATTTCATAATAATAATATTAATAATATCATGTTTAATGTTTAAATGTTTTAATGGCACTGCACCTCTAAGACTATGTAATGAAATAGAAATGGTATTTGACAGACATGGGCAATCTGAATATGGTTTTAATTTCACTCCTTTTTAACATTTTAAATATTGTCTGCTTTGTATTGTGATTTTAAAGTATTATTGACAGTTTTATTTTATGAATGTTTTTAATAATAATATATTACTCAAAACACAAGACCATAATGTAAAACAGGTGCAATATCTATACCTGATATATTTTTATCCTGTATAAATATATTTTAAATAAATAAATAAATTAAAAATAAGTACTTCACTCAGTTTCTGAGTGCTAAATTCATTTTAATTGGTATTTAGCTAGCTTATATGTTATTCGTAAATTCCACGAAAAGCAATACTTTTTATTGCAAAATAAATGTATGCATAGTATTATTTATTAGTGTAAATGAAATGAAATCATGCACAGCGAAACGTATATGAAAAGGCTTGAGTTCCAGCACGATTATCTGTTTTGTCATTGGGCAAAAATGCTTCTCTATTAAACTGTTATTGAATGAAATGTTTTATCCCCAAAAAGCGTCAATACCAGACCTGTACCATTAGGCCATTATGTAAACATTATTGAAATTACCATTTTGTTTGTGGATACAAGGTACAAGAAAGATCTGCCTATCAATTCCAACATTGATTTACCTTCCTACATATATATTATTCTTATTATTCTACTGTACAGTAGCTGCCGACCGTAACTACATTAACTGGTGTTGATTTTTGTATTTACTACATCAGCTGCTGGTGTTTCTATTAAAAAGACGTTCTTCTACGTAAGCGGTGTTGTTTTCTACAAATGCGTTCTCTATATTAGCGATAGTAAAATGGCGCTCAGAATCACTTTTCCAGATCACTTTAAAACGTGTCTAGTCAGCAGTGGGCTGTGCCAATTGAACGTCGATGTTGAATCAATAGATTGTGCAAATATTATTTCCAAAATTCAAAGACCCTTCCCATAGACTTCACAATCTTTTGCACTTAAATCCAGGGTGTTAAGAAAATCAAATGCTAACTGGGAAATAATCATCACACGTCTTGTTGCTCCTTCGCAATATTATAAACCATATTATGGTTCTAATTGAAGGTACTCTTGATGAATTGGATGTTTATTGCTTTCTCAGATTTCAAAATTTGATTTACAAATATATATTATGTATGAATTCATTGACTGTTACATAAAAATATACTAATAAATGGGTATTTTTATCCCGTCAGCAATGCAAATCCTTAAAATCATCTTTCAACTAGCTTTTAATTAAGTTTATTTACTTTGTTTTATTATACGATTTTTTACTACATTATACAGTATCATTAGTTGGATATTATTTGCTATATTTAATTTTGATTTGTTCATATTTACTTGAAAATTTCATAATTTTCAACGATAATTATAGCACTGAATGAAATTATTTGTCTGAACTCTTTGGATTTTCTGTTAACTTTGTGATTATGTTTAGCCTAATTTAAGTTACATTATTTCTTTGTCACTGTTACTTTGTTTATATAAATCGTTATCTTATAACTTTTATTAATGGTTACCAGTATGAATATGTTATTTAGCTTAACTTTTGTTATTTGTACATTTCAGGCAAATCAATATTTTTTATAATAAAAATAGTAAGATTTTAAATTGTTTTTTTAAATTTGTGTAAACGAAAGGAATGGCACAAAGGAAGGTGTGGTGAAATGAAATATCACGAGTTCCAGCACGGCTGGAAGCAATATTCCCATAATATTCTGCAGTTAGTAATCAGCGCAGTTTTGTTGACCAGGTACCCATTTGTATACCTGGGTGGAGAGAGGCAATCGTAAGTAAATTATCTTGCATAAGGATACAAGCAATGAGACGAGCGGTTCCCAACGTCCAACACTCTGTTCCACACGCCATTAGTTAGTTGTATACACACATACATATTTAAATGGGCATAAATATAATACTTGTACAATTTCAGATACGTAGGCTAGCCTTAACGACACCCAACTTCGGTAAGAAACAACAGAAGGCTATAGTAATTTATATGATATAAGACATAATATATTTATCAAAACGTATTTACAGTCTACAGAATGTTTCAATGTATTTTAAAACGTTATCCGTAGTACTGTAATCGTAATGAAAATAGTCATTATTTATAACTACTAGATGGTACGCGAGCGAAGCGAGCGTACCATCTAGGTCGTGCCCACAGATGGTTCTCGAATACATAGTGATTTCAGCGGTAAAACTGGCGACTTCAAATGTACATGCAGGACAATAATACATGTCGTTTACAGGAACGAATAAATAGACGCGGTGATTTATGTACTCAACTAAAATTAGCACCCTGGGAATTACTTCCGAAAGAGAAACTTGTCACAAAATAAGACCAATTGTTTTGTAACAAACTGAATTTGTATTTTGTATGTAACATTAGGGTTGATGGATGGGGAAGAGGATGGGTGCAAAGACGAACAATTTTTAAATGTATTCTTTATCCATTTAGTAACAAAATATTAATTGTTTTCATGTTTTACAAATAATATTCACTAAACACAGTAAAACATTGCGATATAATACTTTGTTGAAACTGTCACCGTCATAGTCGATTGAAATAGTACAGTACATGTAACGATACATCACTAATACGACGTTTATATTTTTTTGTAATTACATTATTAATTAATACAAACGTTCAGAAGGAACTGTCAGTAATAAAGTAAAGACCTCTATTCGTGGTAAATCGTAAATTCGCTTTAATCGTCAATACATAATTATCTAACTCAACTTAATTAGTAGGCCTAATGGTTTTCAATTGTTTCTTAGAGCCAATCCATACTTAAGTTGGTTCCTAACCACCAAAAGTTGTTCTGCGTTTAGGGCATGTGATCCTTCGTACTGTAAGCCTGTCCTCTACTGGCTTTACAACGCTACTCTTACCAGTGAGGGGGAGGGTGGTGGTGTGGATGGTGGTTTAACTGCAATAATAAAGTTAATTGTACATAGACGACGACTGGAAAGGCTAACTCTTTTTCCGTTAAAAAAATACCTATATCCAACCTCTGCAGCACAGATTGGAAAAAAATGGATCGAATTTCTGTTATGACTGTACTTGTCTTTACGACGCCTGAGGGAATAGAAACTTGTGGAACAGAGATTGGAATGTTCCATTCATCGCAAATCAATACATTTGTATAAACGTATATTAACTCTATCAAAATAGTATTTTTTAAGGAAAATCGGCCTGTCTTCAACATTATGACACTGTACTCGAGCTGTTCAACCGGTTTTCAGCCATTAAAAACAATTATCGTAGGAGGAGATAGGAAAATGCGATGCATCCTCGTATTATTGTGTGCAGGTATTTTTCAAAAGGACATCCATTAGACAGTGTTTACCACGATCGGAAAACACCCCTATTTGGGGCAAATCGTTGAACCTAAATTCGTTTTAATTGTCAATAACTAATTATCTAACTCAATTTAATTAGTAAACAGGGTTACATCTGGTGGTTAAAATCAGTACCGAGATTCTAACCAACTTTATATACCATCGAGTAAACATTCTAGAAATAACGCGCGATTTACCGAATTTATATATAGATGTAAAACACCAGGTTATACCCGACATCCTTCACACTGAATGCAACTTATATTCCAAAATCTTTTATTGATTTTTGGGGTAAAGGTCTAAGCAGACAGGGTGAATGTTTTTAGATTCTATATAAAATTAGATTAAACTAATAAATTCGTATTTACATATTACTTATATAATAATTTAAAAAACAGAATCGAAAATATTGAAAGTGCCTTCTTATAACACATTGGGAAAATAGCAACTAAAAATCCCTGGTCTGTATAGGGTCTATTGGTTAAAAGACGGTTTTCTTTTTCTTCATTAAGGCCTTAAAAAATGTGTATAATCAGTCAAATTTTAAGCATCCATTCTTTCCAGAAATAAGAGTCCAAATTTACTTCTTTCGTCTTCTTCTTTCGCGTGATTTTACGTCTTGTCTGCACCGTCGTCTGTCCTCCGTAGTTTCCATTTGTTTACATGATTCCATCTCATCTATAAAACTCTGATGCCACAGACAACATTTTTTATAGATGTTCCGCGAGGCTTTTTGCGGGTAACATTTCTCTACTTGGTTTACTATGGCTTCTTGGGCGCTATCGTAGTTTCTGCGTTATAATCTCTTTCTTAGAAATACCGTTGACGACACCTGTTCACGCGCGACCTTTTTACACTTCTTTGCATCGTACTGTCTACTTTTAGAAACTTTGGCATCAACGATCACTAGTTTCAGATCAGATGTGTCTTCTTCAATCTCAACTACCTCCTTTATCACCACTGTAAACAGTAAATAAATACACTGTCAATTTTCTTTATATCATTTTCTAAATTATTTTTGAGCGAAAAAGAAACAAATTAGCCTAATTTCGGCTGGTTCTTCTTTGTAGTATTTTTAAATCTAACATCTTTCCGGTGATTTTAATGAGCGATTCCTTTTCATGTATAAAAATAGCAGTGAAAAGTAATAAAATGATTGCAATTTGTTTGGATTCTAGCATAGAATTATGATCTGTCGAATGATTCGTCTTAACACCATGTACGTATCAGTAGTACTGTACGTTGTACATTAATTGCATCGTGTTTAGTGAACAATGTTTTATGAGGGTAGCCCATCCAGCAAAGCTGATCATTGGAGCCCTCGACAGTACAATAAATGCAGTACAGAAATACATATCATAACAATTCAATTATTTAAAAAAAACTACTATAAAGATAGATTGTATAATAATAATAAAATAATAAACAACGCGCCAATTTGCAATGCTATTGCACAACTGTTCATTATCAATTCTTTCACACGAAAGTTCTGCAAACGTTTTATCCTCATCATATTGGAGATGTATTCTTATAATTGAAATATCAGAACAGATTAGCTTTTTATGCATTCGAAAATAGTGATACATTATTACATTCCAACTATGCTTTGATCCAATATGAACAATTTAAAAACACTAACTGGGGCACTAAGATGATTAGATCCCAAATAAGAAAATAATGTTACTCTAAATTATATGAACAATTAAAAGTTCAATCTAGGCTATTGCTATTTTCGCATCAAAAGTCAAAATCTGTTTCCAATGCTATAAAAATAATACTCAAAATAGGCCTACACAAAGATAGGCCTAGGAAATTTAAATACGGAAAATAGTAAACTAACGATTTATCACATTATTACATTTCTTAGTCACACAGAAGAAGAAGAAGAAGAAGAAGAAGAAGCTACTTTGTATATTAATTATGTAGAATAAGTATGTAACTTACTACTTAAAATAGATGAGACGCAACATGTTAGATAAAACACCGTCAGAATTAGAATTATAATATCCCTCTTCATCGATCACTGAAATTGAAAAATAGGGTTTTTTAGTAATGACGTTAGGTATTCTTGCTCTGTGGTCTACCTTCTCTATGAACAACAAGTCTTATGTGGCATTAAAATCGACGCGTTCTATCACGCGCTGGATATTGAAATGTCAAAGTGGACATTGTAACTGACCAATCGCAATGATTTTAAAAGGAAGTAGGTTTGACTTCCATTGAAGGGATTTATGGTTCAGGCAAAATGTTGATTAATTCAGTTTCAAAACACACACACACACACACAGATTAGAAGATTACTTACACTTTAAGGCGATCTCTATAAAAAGGTGTGTTAGGAAAATGGCACTTTAATTAACACATTTTGGAATTAGAAATGTGTTGTTATTAAAGAACTTTGTGGTGGTTGTTTGTACATTAGTTAGTGTTTTTGTTTCAAAGAGTATTCACAGATGTTATTTTTGTGGTAGTCAACTCAAATTATTCATAGAAGCAATTATATTTCAAAACGCCAAAATTTTAATTAAGAACCTAAAATATTGTTTGGTATTGTGGATCGTCAGGTAACATAGATGTAATAATTATATAGTGGATGGTGTCTATTTTAAAATAACACATTATTAGGGGCCTATTTTGAGCAAGTATGGTATTATTAATTAACTTCTTCAAATCAAGAAAATTAAATACAAAAAAAAACGGACTGTGCTTCCCTGTTCTTTTTTTTTTTATAGACAATCCATATCCATATCAAAGAAGCATCTCTCATTCACGTATTGATTATATCAAATGGGCCTATTTAATTACGGAAACAAAAATCATCATCAAGAATCAGTAACCGCTAAAAAACCTTTAAGGCATCGAAAGAATTTCAAGAACAACCCATAACCAATCCAAATAACACATCATAACATAAAACAAGTCACATAAAAGGAGAAGCCAAGAATTGATTTCAAAAAGGAACTTTCCAGTTTCATGGATTGTTCTGTACCGTAGGCTATACACTAAAATGGCAAAGCAAGTTCATTTTAATTTTTGTGAGGATACGTATTTAATGAAACTTCCAATTAACATTTTAAATTTAAAAATAATACATTTTCATAAATGTACGTATTTACTGAAATTAGTGATAATATAATTTGTTTCCTGAATTTCATAGATTCCTAAAATGTTCTTATATCTCACAATATACTTCAATCTATGGTCTATATTCGGGCGTATACACGTATGCCGCCCACTGTTACCGTATTTTTTAGGGTTAAAAGTTTCAATATCTTATCTAAAAATGGAATGGAAAATAGAATACACATTATAAAAAGCTGAATTACTAAGTTATTCAAGAAAAAGATGATTATTTATTACTTTCATAATTATTTTGCTTAGTTAAGAATTCTGAAATGCAAAATAAAAATCTATATTTTAGTTACCTTTTCATAAAAATGCCATGGTTGATTAATAAACGTTTCGTTCTTTCGCGTTTTATTTTTAGGTAGATGATTTTTATCGATCTAAGCCCGTATTGGTGAACAGGTTAACAAACCGCCGTCAATAATATAGACTACTCAAATAACATTATTTAGTTATTAATAATTAGAATTATAATAACGTTTGGTTATATCTAAATGTTGTACTTGAATTTATATCAGCCAGACCATATATACATGATTGTCTATATTATAGGCACGTCCTTCATTTTCCTAACTTTATCTCTCCGAACTTGTCTGTTCATGTTCATTTGTACAAATTTGTATATTAATTTTTGTGTTGTCCGAACTTGTCTTTTAATTTTTATTTTTTCGAACTTGTCTTTTCATTTCATTTGTCCGAACTTGTCTTTTTATTATCATTTTATTTTAACTTGTCTTTTCATTTTTATTTTTCCGAACTTGTCTTTCCATTTTTAGTCGCGTGCAACGTGACTCTACTTGTCGGTCGGTTGGGCGCTTTTCATTTCATTTGTCCGAACTTATCTTTTCATTTCATTTGTCCAAACTTGTCTTTTCATTTTATTTTTCTGAACTTGTCTTTTCATTTCATTTGTCCAAACTTGTCTTTTCATTTTTATTTGTCCAAAATTGTCTTTTTATTTTCATTTGTCCAAAATTGTCTTTTTATTTTCATTTGTCCAAAATTGTCTTTTCATTTTCATTTGTCTGTACTTGTCTCTTTATTTGATTTGTTTTAGCTGCTGGTCGCTGTAACCGTCTTATAGACATGTTTATTTCAATATTGAGAGACTTGGAAAGAAATCGAAGAATGTATGGTACTTTTTTTTGTTTGTTTACGAAATTACTACATTAAGAAAAAATGAATACCATGTAAATGAATAATCTGAGCCAAAAGAAAATAGAATGTTCTGGATGAATGTAGATTAGAGAGCTTATTATAGCATACTGTATAATAACAGACTTCTACAGATTTTGAAACAGCAACACATTTGGGGTTTTTTTTTGTCATGTACTGTAGGTCTATCTCAAGCAACATCTCATTTTTCTAGGAAGACAAAGAAAATAATTCGTTTCAAACAGAGAAAAATGTTGGGAAAAGGTATTTTGAAAAGAACATCCGCCGCCATCGGTATGCAATAAGTGTTTAAAAGAGAGCTAAGCCTGTAGATTGAAAAAAAAATATGAAAAGACAAATAAATAGTGAAGTGAAAAAAAGTAAATTAGGAAAATGAAGGACGAGTTCCAAAGAAATGAAGAGAAGTTCCAGAAATGACATATATTTTATATTTATAATAATAAAAAATCAATTAAAATGAACACAAATTCAAGAAACAGTTTGATACTAGAAATGAAATAGACAGTGTGAAGAAAATAATAAGTAAATGTAATGAATCAATAACATAGCTATTATGCCTATAATACGGAATGTTATGTATTACTATTAGTGGTCTGGATTTATGAAATTCAAGTACAACAATAAAATCAAGGAGTTATTATAGAGAAGTAATATTAGTTTGTCATGATCAAATTGTGTACTCACGATTAATATTTCGTCTCAACACTTCGGGAGACTTCGTCAGAACCCAAAATCCTTGGAAAAGAACATGACAAAAAGTCAAGTGAAATCAGAGAAGCCATAGAGATCCAATAGGGTTGGTGAAATCTGTCCACAATAGGTTACTTTTCTGTCCATAATAGGTTACTTTCTGTCCACAATAGGGACTAGAGGGCGCTGTTGTTTGTCCATAATAGGTTACTTTCTGTCCACAATAGGGACTAGAGGGCGCTGTTGTTTGTCCATAATAGGTGACTTTCATAATTGGCTGTCCAAAATAGGTGACTTTTTGTCCACAATAGGGGATTTTATTGGAGTAGTGCGCCATCCATTGTGTTGTCCATAATAGGTGATTTTTTTGGCGTACTCTCGTACGTACGTACGTACGTAGTTTGTTTCGCGAGTAGAAGTAATAGTAATACTAATTTGCTTTCTATTCAGACTTTGAGTTGAGGCTACCGACCTAGGCCTAATTAGTATATTATTTAAGTCTCTCTACTAGAGAGACTTAGCCTAGGGGTCTCTCTAGCCTAGGCCCTAGTCCTGTTAGTTAGGCTACCTCTATACTATAGGCCTACTTAGGCCTACTACTAGCCTAGGGCTAGGCCTAGCTTAGATACAGCAGCAGGGTACCTCCCTGCTTACAGGAATACAAATGACATGGGCTCCATATTAGGTAGATATGTTTCCTACTACAAACAACTAGGCCTAGCCTCAGTTATCTTGTTTGTTTTTTTATTATTTATTAATATAATATGAATATATATACAGACTAACATACTATTTTACTCGTAACTAGGCCTATATTGCCTATTCTGCAGGTCACTGGCGGACTAAGTGACTAGGCCTAGTCACTATTTAATACGGTCTTTTACTACTGCCACCACTACTATACTTTGAAGACCGAAATCTTCAAATCACAAACATGTAGATTGCTAGATTGAACTATTAAAATTTTTGTTTTTTTTATTATTTTGTGAATGAACGAGTCTTATCCAGACAGTTCGGACAGTTAATAGGTTGGCAGTATAGTAGAACCAGAGCTAGTGTTACTGTGTTATTAATTATGTCATCTATTTAAATCTCACAATTGTTTTCCCATATTTTTTGCGTGTATTACAGATTGTGTACAGTGTATCTTCTGATCAATGTTATAGTACAGTAGCATGGAAATGTCTATTAACTAGGGTAAGTAACAGATAGGCCCAACCTACAATTGAAGAAAAATACTTTACATATAACCCACTACATCTTTTAGGAGATTTTTCAATATGATCAAGATACTGTGAAATCCCAAAAAGAAGCCTATTTCAAAACAGTATTTGTTTGCAAAAGTAATCTCGAAAAGGAGGATACAAATGAGACAAACTGAATATTATCAGTACCGTAGTAGAAAAACTTACTGACAATACATTTGAAATGTTCTATTCATTTGCTTTGCTAGGAAAATAAAAGTAGATATTTCTTTGTTTATTTCCATTCATTATAAACATTACAATCACCATACAAAGAATAGATAAATCCAGACAAATTCATGCAGAAAATATTTCAAAATTTAATTAAATGTTATATTATTAAAGCATTCATTCAATAAAGCCTTTATCTTTAAACATTTAATATAAGTTTTTATATAGTGAGTATGGTAATAATTGACTCTGACAACTAGCATAAACATAAATTTAGTAAAACAATCCTACATATCTTTTTTTTAAATGCAATAAAATATTTAAACATAACTGTGTCCCACCATACAACATGACAATTTGACTCAGCATTACTAAGATTGAAGTTACTTTTATTATACAATACCTAAACATTATTATAGTGTTTAACTATTTCCTTTTTTTATTATAGGCATACAGATGTTTGATATTCTGCCCATATATCCTGCTGAAATGAAAAGGTACATCATTTCAACATAATATCTTTGATCATATCATCATCGGTCAATACTTATAGTAATAAACATAATAATTATGGTGTATTTTTTTTATCTTTGCTATTTTTTAAATTGTAGTTTAACCATATTTTTACACTTTTAAAATTAATATAATTCAGTATTTTTGAATGTGATTTAGATTATGAATAAATTTAGAATACAGAACAAAATTGTTGATTGTACACTGCGTGTATGTAAACTGGATTTATTGTCGTATTCCTAATGATTCAAAATAATATTTATTTTGCTTCATTATTAAAGATGTATTGTCCCTCAAAAACATGAAAAATTAATTCAATCAGACTTTGAATATGTTATTTTGTAGTTTTAATAAAGTTAATCGAAAAAAAAAAACGAAAAAAAAATAATGTTTTCACTTGTAAAATGAGAAAATAAATGGTTAAATTCAACCAAAAATCCATTGGCTAGCAGCCAATTTGACCATTTTTTGCTTTAAATTACATTTTTTTCAGGTAATACATTTTTTTTCAATCTAATTTTTGGTCAATGTGGATTATGTGGATCAACTATTATGTTACAATAAAATGGAATGGAAAATTTTTTTTAAGAATTATTTTTTCAGGGGGACAATACATCTTTAAACATTAAAATTGATTCATTTAATTAAACAACAATATAATAAATGGATGAGAACTGCTGCTGTTGATTGACTACTGACTGGGATGATTTGTCATGGATTTTGAAACAAGGGACGACCTAAAATGATGAAATGAAGTGCTGAACTCTGATGTCTTTTGCAATATTAAATTGATAAAGTTGATTTTTATTATTACTGTTAACAAAACAAAAAAAACAAAAAATTAACGGTAAAGAGAAAACATTATCATATATCTATATAACCTATGTGGACTATCATCAGGAATTAAAGGTATAAAGGTATAAAAACGTATTTTACTAAAACAATAGGAAGATTCAAATGTTGTAAGCCTACATATTTACAAAAGGAATGGAAAACCCAAAGATGAAATGAAAAGCTGTTGTCAAGCGTCTTAAACTCCTATAATTTGTAAGATTGTTGAGAAATTGCTTTGATGTATCTAGAATAGTATAATACTGTAATATACTAATTACATTTTTTCAGTTTGGAATTAAACAAATGTATAATATTGAACTTTTACTTTCTAAGGTTTTCATTCATGGGCACAGTTAAAGGCTGTAAACATTTTAATTTTTGTTTTCTTGACTTTTCTTCTGCACTGGACGGTGTCTAATAAAAAGAACTTAATAACTCAGTAGGTGTTGGTGAAAACACCAATGGATTACAGATTTTATTTCAAATAAAGCGCAAGTCAAAGTTGGTGATATTGTAAATAATATTTCTTCTTTTTTAATTTGCTGATGATCACACCTTATCACGTCCTATAAAAATAATGATTGTATAATGCTTCAAATAGATTATATTTAATTGCTAAATGAGCAAATGTCAACAATCTTAAAACCTTAAATCCTGTACAATGTGCCATAATATTCTCTCAAACTATTTACATACACACTGTAACTTAGTGAACATTGTCGGATTCTTGAGTAATTCCACTTGTCTTTACATCTTGTTACATGCATTATATAAAATATGTCTTGGTCAAGTTGAACAAAGCTCTATTACTCCTAGTGGTTAGATTGTAGTGTGGGCACCATTTGAGAAATATTATGTTTAGAGAATAAAAAGTATACAAAGGAAAACAACAAGGAAAGTGATTTTAGACACACTTGGGACATAGGGCCTACCTTATTTTTATAGTTTGAAAGTGCTAGAAATATTACCTATTGGTTGATTGATCACTTTATTTCAGAATAAAAATTTCATACAACAATTAAAAAAAACCGGAAAATCACACTTTAATAGGATTTTTTCTCTCAAAACCTATTTGAAGACTCTATTGAAGACTTGTTTGAATTACATTTAAACTTTTATTAGGATTTAAGGTGTTGAAGGGTTACTATAGTTTTTTTGGTTATGTTGGAATTCAAAAGGCAATTCATAATTCTTCCCAGAAAGCAAATTATTATTTACGATACAACTTTCCTACTATTAACTCAGACTTGGAGGCCTATAGGATATAGGCCTAGGGCCTAGGCCTAGTTTAGTTAGTACTTGGTTGGCCACTATCTAGCCTATACTAGGGCCAGGCTACTTAATTACTAGTCTACTATGCTATGGAGTTTCCTACACAAGTTACACATTACAAAAATCACCTATTATGGACAACATAATGGATGGCGCACTACTCCAATAAAATCCCCTATTGTGGACAAAAAGTCACCTATTTTGGACAGCCAATTATGAAAGTCACCTATTATGGACAAACAACAGCGCCCTCTAGTCCCTATTGTGGACAGAAAGTAACCTATTATGGACAAACAACAGCGCCCTCTAGTCCCTATTGTGGACAGAAAGTAACCTATTATGGACAGAAAAGTAACCTATTGTGGACAGATTTCACCAACCCCGCTCTAGAGATCAGAAGGAGGGGCACAAAGACACTCAACAGAGAGGAGAGCACCTATCTTCTAAGTCACATTTACGATCCTCTTTTAACACCATTTTCAAGAAATCTACGACTGCGAAAGAGTCTACGGATGTACGTCATAATGGATCGATTTCTCGGAAAAGAAGATCGGATGGTCATTCTCCCGAAGTGTTGAGACGAAATATTAATCGTGAGTACACAATTTGGTTTTGACAAACTAATATTACTTCTCTGGATTTCAAACAAACCTGATGAATCTATTCTCTGAGTTATTATAGTCTTGATACAATTTAATACCAGGCAATAATCATCGTGTTAGCAGATATTACATGGAGTACTTTACTCCATGGATATTATAGATTTGACATCAATTCCAATGCCATGTATTATTGATGACAGCGTTTGTATCATTGTTATTTAGCATTACATGTTCAAATCAACCATTTTTTGCTCATTTATTGTTTTACTATGGTTAACAATCAATATTGTAGCACCGCTTGAAATTTGCCTTGATTTCTTTTTCTGAGGCTTGTTATTATGTTATGATTTGTTGTGTTGATTGGTTATAGGTCTGTACTTTGAATTATGTCGATGGATCTTCACTGGTTAATATACTATGTTTTCATAATATTGGATAGGCATTTAAAATAATTAAAAGCAATACAGAAACGGAATGTGGCGCAGATATTTACGTGAATGAAAGATCCTACTTTGATAAGAAATCATGAACGATAAGCATACTCTAAAACTAATGGATACATAATGAAAACAATCATCTGGAAGCTCTAGAAACAATATCCTCTGTATTAAGATTCAACTTAAGATTATCTTGAATAATAACCCCTAATAATCGCATATGATCAACCCCATCCAGAACTGATCCATTTAAGGTAAAGCTAGCTGGCATAATCATTTCAGGAGTTTTTTGTAAAAGAACATTTATAGTAAGGATGTGACATTTAGTGGGTTTGATACCATCTTATTTAGCAGACACCATTCATTCAAATTATTATTATTATTATTATTAAGAGTTCTTAGGGACAACTTTACCAATGGTGATGAGGTCGTCTGAATATTTCCATCGTCTGCAGATATCAAACAGGGCGTCATTAATAATAGAAAACAAGAAATAACACCGGCCCAAGTAGTGTTCCCTGGGCCGGGGGACACCACATTTAATGAGAATGTAAGAGGACTGGGTGCCCGCAAACATGGTGTTCATTACTCTGCCACTGAGAAAACTGCAAGCGATGGGAATAAAAGACTTCACCCCAAGCTCAATTAACTTCCTTATAACAATAGAGTGATCAACACGATCGAACGCCTTCGATCGCACAGACATTAACATAATTTCCTCTTTTCTCCACATCCTTAAGAATGCAATCAATGAGGCTAATCAGATAGTGAGTGGTGTAGGAATTTTTCCTACAACCAAATAGATACAGTCCAACTTTTTTTTAATATCATCTAGGATCCAGCGTACAATAAACTTCTCAAAGGTCCTGGCCATAATTGGGGTCAGTGAGATTGGCCGAAGATCATTCAACGAAGCAACAATCGTAATCTTGGGTATAGGAATAACAGTCGCGTTTTTCCACAAATTACGAAATACACCTTTATTAAGTGAACTGTTAAAATGTTAGTGACTCAGTTCAGGTGCGAAGTCTTTAATCAAGCGGCTTGGCTGATCATCGGGATGCCCAGCTTTAAGTGTTGAGATTATTAGGAACTTTCTGCACTTGCCATGTGTCGATCAATGCTATCAGGCAAATAAGCTGGAAAGCAAGAAGATCTAACGGAGGAAGGGCATTACAAATAGCAGCAAAGTGATCATCATCAGCCAGACCAGGTAGGCTAAACAGAAAATGGTTTATTAAGATTACACCGTGGAGATTACATTGTGGGGCAACAAATATATTATGCTAAACAATAAATTTTTATATAATAAAAACTGGATTGATTCTGAAATTACACACGTTTAAGTCTTCACAAGAAGTTGTTGATAAACTTAAGACATCAAAGAAGGATAATATTCAGGTAATAGAAGTGAAAAAATATGATTTATATGGCAAAAACGCTTCAGTAAAAACATTTTACAAGGTATTTTTGGTGAATATATCCAGTGAATCAAATGGTCAAACGAAATGGGAAAGAGATCTCAATTTAAAATCTTTAGATTGGAATAAAATATGGCGTAGAAAAGTATATTGTATGAAACAAATTTTAAATTGTTGCATAGAATTTTATGTTGTAAAAAGAAACTTAAGAATCAAAGAAATATCAAAAATAGTGGCAGACTCAAAAAAATGGATTTCTTTCAAATTTTGCACATGGCTATATATGTGTTGAGAGAAATCAAATATGAAGTATTTTTTATTTCACACATATATTTCCATGGCAACGGCCAAATTTGTGTTTTTGACAAATTTTGTCCTTTTTTAAGGTTTTTTAAAATGGATATTGGTACTACTTTGATGAACGATATTTTTGTTTTGTTCATTGTATGCATAATAACAATGCATTGTGTACCTGTTTCATATTTTTTTTTTTTTTTTGATTTCATACTTTGGGAGATACCATTTATTTAAAAAGGGGTGTTTTTCACTTTTTTTAAATTGTTAAATGCAACTAAATTTTACTTCAACATAACGCCCAAAGTGGTGTATTTTTTTAGCTGATTTATTACAAATAGGTAGTTGTAATGTTTAATAATTGATTTCTAAAATAAAATACTGGGGTAATTTAAAAATCTACAAGCAGTGTTGCGAGAAACATAGGCATTTTTATTTAAAAAAAACATGGTATATTAGTAAAAACATTTTATTTTCTTTGATTATCTGATTTGAAACTCATTGGTCAGAAAAATTCTTAATGTTTTATATACTTCTAATATTTTTAATTATAGATTCTGTAATTCCCAGTTTTAATGTCATTTTATAGGTTATATCCTCTGGAAATTTGAATAAATTATCAGATCGTTGTGAATTTTAACAGATTACTCCTCTCTTATTTTGAAGCTCCTCTTTCATTTTTTTACTTCTTCTATTTGCTAACCTAAGCAGATCCCACATGCCCATCCACCACCACTTTCGACTACCACCCACCCCCCCCCCCCCTACCCCGACAATAACCACAAAAAGATAAACTACAACACTTTGGTCGATCATCCACTATAGGGTGTCAAATGCATGCATTCAAGCACCACCCACACTGCCGCTACCATCGCCCCAACCAATAGACGGATTCAAACTCCTCCATCCCACCCCCTCCCTCTTTCTCCAAGCCCCCACCCACCCCAAGTTAAAAATTGCAATGCAAAAGATAGGACATAAAGTTAAGTTTTAGACCCTCGCCTCGAACCCTCTAACTATTTAAAACTCCTGGATCCACCACTTTCCTCTCCCCAAAATTGAACCAATCAAAAGTCAATGATATACTCAGGTATGTATATATGCTACATAACAAATATTGAAGCCCTGATGTGAAATTTCATTTAATTTAAGGTCAGCATGTAAAATATCACACTTTATATTAGATATTGGTTTTAAATTCTATATTTTTTTTACTGTGATGGTTGGATTCAGTATTAATTATTAAATTAATAATTATCTGATAATTATTTAATTTCCCTTAGTTATGCATAGCAACAGTTACTATGGTAACTAAAATTTAGATATTCTTTAGATTTTTCATACTTATCTTATACAAATTTAAATTTGTAGATTATTAGCAGACATGCCTTATTTGCATTTTCAAATTACCGTTTTACAAGGTCATATTCATAAGGACTTTCTTCTGTGATTATTTTTATTCATGAAAACCCCATATTTTATTTACAGCGGGCACCTCCCGTAAGCGGCCACCTCCCTTAACGGACGCACTTTGAAAAGCCTGTTTGTTCTTCCTATCTAATTAGTACAGTGCATTTGGTACCTACCGTAAGCGGCCACCTCCCGTAAGCAGCTGCGGGCACCTTTTTATACTAAAAATGAGATTTTTTGTATGATAAATGACTTCCCGTAAGCGGCCACCCGAAAAATGTGATACTTATTGCATGGACCTATGAATTAGAGGTCCATGTTTCTTTATATATTAGCTTTATTTCAAAGCGGTTTTAAAAACATTACTGTGAAGAGATGAGAAAACTACATAGATTTTGACCGACCATTTTTCATATGATAAAAGCTTTTAAAATTTGTCTGAAAATGCTAAAAAATACTAAACCACCTGATTATAAATAATAATACAATTAGCTGGAAAATTAAGAGGCTCGTTTCGTTAAGAATATCGTGTATAGCTATAATACGTGATTTTGGCCCTTTATCGGCAGAACCTCCCATAAGGGGTCACCGCCCGTAAGCGGCCACTTTTTCAGGTCCCGAGGGTGGCCACTTACGGGAGGTTCAACTGTTAAAAAAAAAACAATTATCCTTAGTTACGCATAGAAACAAGTTCTAAGATAACATAAATAATACATTTTGACATAATTTGACCCAACAAATGACCCTTTCACAAGGTCAGACATTTTCTGGGATTCAGTAGATAAGTAAATTTGGGAAAAAGTAGTAAAGCTGTGTAATTAATTGTTTATAGTCATGAAACCCCATATTAAAAATATTGTACTTAGTTACGTATAGAAACAGTTGCTACAATACACTATAGGTAAATGTTGATGTCATTGACACAATTTTTTTTTCATGAAAACTCCATATTTTATTTAAAAAAAATTATCCTTAGTTATGTAAACAGGTTTAAGATAACACTAAAGGTCAATTTTTTACCTTTATTCAGATTTGTCAAGACTTTCTTTCTGAGATTATTAGGATTCAGTATTTAAAGTAAATTTGGCAAAAAGTAGAAATGTAAAACTATGTAGAAAAAATGTTTTGTATTTACGAAAAACCCCTTATTTTTTAAATATTTTCGCATAGAAACAGTTACTATGGTAAAATGTTGACCTCAAAATGAATGAATTTAGGTCAAGTTTGTCATCACTTTAAGATTATTAGAATGCAGTAGAAGTAAAATTGAGAAAAATTACAAATGCAATCAATTTTTTGTATTCATAAAAACGCCATTTTTTACGTTTTTTTTAAAAATTACTTTCCTTAGTTACACATAGAAATGGTTGCTATGGTAACACTATAGGTAAAAAATAAAAATTGTTGAGAATTTTTATGAACTATCTGTAAATGTTGATCAAACATTAATAATTAAAAGACGTTTACTATATAATTTCAATATAAAATTTAATGACAAAAAGAGAGATCGACGTTTCGGTACCATCATAGAACCATTTTCAAGATCAAGTGAATACAAAACAATAATAATTATGTGCACTAAGCACCAAAGTTGGTGACAGGAAATGCTAATTGAGGGCTAATTAAGTAATTAGCTCCTCCTACTGAGTTAGATAAACAATTTAGCTTTGATGGAATCCGATTGTTTATTGAGTGTAGGTTTTATCTCTTTGATCCACAACATCTCCTTAATTAGGCAATCAAACTTATTGTTACATTTAGATAAGACTCTAAAGTATTCTGAGATATCACCAGTTATGCCATGTTGTTTTAGGTGATCGCCTATAATACTTTTGTTATGTTCATTAATGCGTTTGTAAAGGTGTCGGCAAGTGTAACCGACATAGTTTGTATCACACAAACCACATTGAAATTTGTACACAACGCATTGTGAATTAATGATTCTGGGTTTCATTTCTTTAGGTTTTAAGGTGTCACCTATCTTACGACTAGTAAATACTGGTAAAATATCATAATAGTTGTAGTAAAGTGGGGACCTGTCCTGTTTTGCATTCTGACCCCTTTTGACCTCAAATGACCTATTTACAAGGTCAGATTTTTTGGGAGGTCTTTCTGTATCTCGTTACACCAAATGTAAACATTTATAAAAACCATTGACATGGTTGCAATTATTTCAAAGTTTAACATTATTTTCCATCAACTAAATATTTCAATGCAAAATACTGTTTTTCTGGCAATTATTTGAAATAAACCTGGCAACACATTCTCTTATTTTATCTAAACTATTCCTATGACTCTAGTAGCATTATGAAAAGCCACATATACATTTTATTATTGGATTAGCCATATTTAAATTGTGTTTCATGTGTTTTGTTTGTTGATATTTTGTTTGTACTTTTTTGTATTTTTCGTATTTTCCTGGCAACACAAAACCTATGTACGAAATTTACCCCAGTGTTTTTTTCGTGATTATTGTTGACAAACCTATTTAATATCAAATTACAAAACCTCATTGATATAAAAACACCACTTTGGAAGTTATAGGTACGTTTATGAGGTATATTTTTATAACAAAAAATATTTTTTAAAAACACCCCTTTTTAAAATAATGGTATCAACCAAACTCCATTTTGTAAATTTTTTTTTTTTACATTAAATGGAACTCAATACATGTTGTTTACACTGCTATAAACAAAAACCGTATACTGTAAGTACTTTTGGTTAAAATAAGTATACAAGTTTGTACTTTTTCACTATAGAAAATCTGTGAAAAATGGCAAAAACATCAACATTTGGATAATTGACCGTTGTCATGGCAACGGAGGCTAAAAATTAAAGTGAATGCTGTAGATATGCTTTTTATTGAAATGTCTATTCATGGTAAAAATTTGAGAGAAATCCATTTTTTTACATCTGCCACCAAATCTTTGATTGACTCTTAAGTTATGATCTATGATTTAGATATATAATTATATACATAAACAATTGTATCTTGTATCTACTGTGTTACAAATTTTAATTTGGGAAAGTTCCATGTGCACTGAGAACACCATGAATGTGGGTGCTTCATAAATGGCAGCAGAAATTACCGTGGTGGTCAAAAGATACCATTTGTCTTGCATATGCAATGTATAAAATGTAGAATGCTGTTAACATACCTTTAGTAAGAGTTTGCACAGGTCGATGTAGTTTAAGAACATTTAAGTTGTCAATAAATGCATCCATCTTTTCCGTGTCATCACAAATGATTTGCTCATATTGTAGATCTATAAGAAGTCCCCATGCATCTTGGTAATTCTTTGGTGGTTTATTGTATAACCCATCAATTTTTATCACATCAGGCTGTCTTAGTGCATTTCCTAATTTCATAATTTGTATTTGATGATGACTGAATTTTGAAATAATGGTCTCTTTAACATTTGGAATGGATAGTATGTGATTTTGAAGTTCGTCTACAATGCCAAACTGTTCAGTGACCTTTATGGTATCATAAAGAATAGTGAGATCTTTAGGACTTAGATGTCCAGAATCAATTAATTGATTCATTAAGTCCATGGTTTTAGTGGCATTGTATAATTCAGCTTCTGCAATATAACGATGATATAAAACTTTCAGTTTCTTGATGAGTGGCCGCTCATCATACCAGGTTGAAAAACATGTTAACATTTTGTTAAAAGACTTGTCAGATATTTCTAGGAAAAGGAAGAACAAATTTACACGTTAAGAACCTTTCAGAACTGTTTTAAAAATAACATATCATGAAAAAATACAGTGAAATCTTTATTTACATACCATGGTAACAGACAGGGCGTGTAAACTGGAAGTTTTATCATTACAATAAATTACTCTAATGATGAATAAGTTACAGTAAGCCAATAATTATTTATGTCAAAAACATTTTAAATGTTAGGAATTTAAGTACAGATGAATAAAAGAAACCAATATGTTACAAGCTTGTTAAAATGTGTCATAGTTAAGCAAATAATTAATTCTAAACATCTCATCGCAGAAGGAAGAAAAACAAATCCTCTTCCTATTCGTAGCAGAATATGTTGATTTTGTAAAACTAAATCCCATTGTGTACCTGATTCAGACATGTTGTCTAATAGTCGTTTTGTTAGTTTCTCTTATTTTCGTTTCTGAAAATGGAAAATATGTATAGTATAATTATAAGGAACTTAGGCTTGGACTTGCTGCACTATATTAGAAATACAATTAAAAGGAACCAAGCTTGGTCATAGATTATAAATAGATAATAAATTCGGTAAATCGCGTGTAACATCTAAAATCTTACTCAATGGTGTAGAAAGTTTGTGCATACTTTCGGTTTAACCACCTAATTTCATTTCATTTAGGCCTAATTATAATTTCTTTTTATTTCAAGAAGTACATAATGTTTATATAGTTTACATTTAGATTGACAATTTGTGTTTTTTACATGTAACATGTAACATGTACTGCAGATATTACTGGGGTTCTAAAGTATGTATTAATTTTATAATAAAATATAATTTTTATCTGCAATAATAAACGGAAAAAGATAAAAAGAAAAAACGTTAAATGGTGATAATTCGTTCATTAACTATTGTTCTATTATTATGCATACTTTTTGTTAAAAACAACCCATTGGAACGATTTAATTTTAAGCATAAAAAATGGTATAAGATCATACAGGTTACAACATTTTTTAACCAACTGACGACACAAAATGTTGAATTTCAAGTATTATTTGTCTTAAAACAAAAAAACAAGGTAATATAAATAAATAATGTTTCCATAAACAAAAAACTTTGTTCAGCCTTGTATCTATGCAAAATCTAACCATACAACTTTGATTCCGTTTAATGCCATAACAAGTGATGACAAGTATGGCCAACTTACCATAATTGAGTTGGGTATGCCTCATTCACGTAATGAACTGCCTGATATGCTACGTGAAATACCGATGGTGCATAAGGACAGCATAGTTATAAACGGCAAGTCTTAATATCTAAACATATTCCGTACATCAATAATGATAATCTAACTGTGAATTAGTTACTGTATCGACTACTACTGTACTCACACACAGTGAATGCATGATGAACTACATACATAGCCAGTTCACTTTTGTGCACAAAATACCTTATACAAAAATATTTTTGTTGTACAGTTACTTGTGCACAATGAATAGCATTATACAATATTTTTCCTTTACGATGAATAGAATCACAATTTTGGTCGTACTTCATTGTTGCACACAATGGTAATTGTAATTTGTACTATGAATTTAAATACAAGGAAGTTTATCCATGGAGGAATCCTACATGGTTTATCAATTGTGTCATTTTAACGTTTGACTTGTAAATCAATGGAGAGGAAGCTTGGTCAAACTTGCTAACAATAGAGACTTTCTACAAGGTAGCGTTAAAAATGTCAGAATTGTTGGCTTTAAATATCCCAAGCGCAGCTTCCTCAACTATGTAGATGTTGAAATTCAAATAAACTTTACTGCTAATTTTGTTGAATGAAATCACTCATTTTCATACTATATTACATGCAGGATTCAATTACAGTTGATACTATTATTTATGTGATTCACCCTTTAATAGCACTTTCGATAATTGTCATTTTACATTTTAAAATTATTCATTTTTTTTATAATATTTTAGTAAAGTATCTCTGTTTTAATTAGCGTTTTGTTTTTTTCTATATTGGGAGACATTTTGTTCCACTGTTTTCTTATTTTTTCTTCTCTTTTAAAAATAAATATATTGATTTGATTGATATAAATTATTCAAAGAAATGGATACTAAACATACGGCGCTTACTCTTTTATAATATAAAATTGTATTATAATACATTTTAATATAACATTCAGCTACAACAATTTACAGTAACAATACTAGAATACCTCTATGCAGTAATATTAAGCTCCCTCAGATTAATTGCCCAAAGCCAAGACAACCCTACTTACAGCACAGTTTAATTCTTAAAAGAAAACCTGAATTCATACTATAAACTTAGTGGAAAATTTGCACCAGTAACAGTACTACTTAAAGTCTGAGTATTAGTATTAATTCTCAAACCATTTCTGAATATTAATACCAAATAGCATTAGTGTGGCATTTGTTATTTACAGTTACTAAAATATACATATTTATAATTTCATTTCTTAATTTGATTTATTATACTGTAATTGAATAAACATACTGTGTAAAGTGTAAAATAATTTCAATTCAATAATAAATTAGTATGGTTACGGCATTCTGTTATAACCATTCAATATACATCTACATACAAAACTTCATGACCACTGACTTTGCTACTACACTTTGTTCAAGTTCCAAGACAGATTTAAGCAAATAGTTTTTTGCGATTTTGTTTGTGAGCATGTCTATATGCAAGTCAATATTATACAGGAATGAACACAAACATGAGTTTATATAGATTAATAATAATATAATAATAATAATTTATATATATACAATTATATGTCACTATATCTCCATAAGTAGGTATCTCTTAACATTAAAACCAAAAAACAGTGATTGAAATTACGACATTTTGATAATTTATGGATCAAAACCTCTCATATAAAAACCCAAATTTGCTGTTGCCAACAAGTAAATTGTAATCAACTGTAAAATATACTGTCCAGTTAGGACTTTTAAAATTGTATTTTTAAAACTATTTTTGTAATTTATAAGATTTTTTCGCAAGATTTCCCAGGTTCCAACCGGTATTAAAAATGGTGTTGGATAAGAAAATTATCAAATTATACATAAAATAAACACTTGTCTAGTACTAGTAGTGGTAGGTTAGGCCTAGCCATTAATCACAAATGAGCAATCATAATGCTATATTTTGTCAATTGGATTGATAAAGTACAATAATGTTGTCTTTTTTTTTTATTTAGATATTGTATAATATATTATATTTTGTAATTTTTAAACTTTATAGATGAGGAAATCTATGAAAATGGCAAAAAGCCGCTCTAACGAAGATTCAAACTAGAAACATTTGTCTGAATACAGAATCTTGGTTTCTCATTTTCACAGATTAATACTGTATTCCGTATATAACAAAGCAGTTTAGAATGTTGTCTATGCCTGTGAATTTATATCATATTTTCTACATTTGATATAGATCAATTGATTTGCTTACCCTTTTCACATCTGCAACATGTAACAACTTGTTACAATTTGAAACCAGGTTTAACTGACCAATCATGGTAATAAAATAGTGCGCAACTATGCTTTTCTCCCAAGATTTCACAAGGTTCACGTATGCGTGTGTGAAAACATGTAATAAGTCGAGAGATTCAACAGTGTACAACGTGTTACAAGTTGTTACATTTTATATTAAGATAAGATAATAATATTTATATATATCCACAAAGTGCTCAAGGCACTAAATGAAGATGCAGATGTGAAAAGACTATAAGACCCTAAATTGGAATCGACAATGTATGTGCTACATTTACATATCTAATACTTTACTTTCTATTCATTTATATTATTATGTACCAATGCATTTCAATTTTATCACTTCAGATGACCATTGACAACTTGACCATTGGATCATTTTGCTTGACCACTGTGTAAATTTGGTTCACTCATGGAAACAGTCTTTGATCACCTGCGAGAAATGAAACCCTTCTTCTGGGATGGCTTGGAACCAAACCAGGATTGCTATAAAAACACACAAAAAAAAGATAAAATCTTACATGTTTTCTCCAAATGCAGAATAAAACAAAAAAATAATTCTTAATTATACAATGTGTATGGTTAAAAAATAAACATGTTTAATAATAATTTTGAGTATGTATGTGGGCATGTCATTTTTATACAAGTGGTCATGTCTAGTGGGTCAGCAGATAAGGCTAGAACACAGCAAAAACCTTAAGCCATAGTTTTGGAGGTTATACATCGGGATAAGTTGCATTTTGAAGAACACAGTGCATCTTTAGAAGGGTGGGTGTTTTCTGTTTGACATGTGAGCAATAATTCAGGTCAGTAATCACAGGTTATTTCTACATTTTGATGTAATAAATTGTTGGTATAAAAGTATTATCACACTGCTAGGCACTTTCAGGTGTGTTATTTAGGCCTGGGGAAAACCCACCAATGTTAGGGAACTTTTGCAATGCTTTACGTTACTTAAATTATACTGTACATATAAATAAATTATGAATTACCTTCCATTCTATCACCTGCTTGATTCCTTGAACTTCTGTAGGTGTTAACTCTAAAACGGTTGCTACTGCCTTTAATAACTGCAGAGCCTGAAACGTACAACAATACATAAAAGAAGTTTACAAAATTATATAAATATAAACATAATTATAATACATAATATAACTAAATAATTAGGCAGTATTCATTAAACGAACATAGTTAATACATACCAAAAAAACCTAATTGTAACTTTACAACAAGAGAGTTTAATATTTAATATTTCCAGCAAAATAAAAGCATCTTTTCTATTTGAGACCAAGGTGAATGTTTGTAGAAGTTTTCATGTTAACTTCTGGTTACTACAGTGTGTTAAGATATTACATGCACAAAAATGTTTGATGTACAGTAAATGATGTTACAAAAGTAAATCACACTGAAAGTTTACAGTTTCTATTCTAGAATGACTTAAAAATGTTTCATGTTAATAGCATACTTTAAGATATTACAGCAACAACAAAAGACCATGGGAGAGAGAAAGAAAATTAAAGAAGTAAGATTTCAACAATCACAATAAGTGATACATCCTGTCAGTAGGAGGATCACACATATTCCATAATGGCTATAATCATTACCTCCATTTCAGTACTACATATAAATTTGTACACAACATGTTTTAGATACTGGAAGTTGATCTCGCGTAGGTCATTCTTGGCGTTACCGATGCTACTTATAGCAGCTGGTGACGTTGACACACG